>NC_136071.1:191951058-193273873 GCF_964261635.1 Lissotriton helveticus | reverse complement strand
GGCAGTGGTGAAACAGAGGGTGGCAGTGGTGAAACAGAGGTTGCTGTGATGAACCAGACGTAGAAACAACATGGTCGCGACCGTTGCTACCCGACAAGTAAGTTCGCGTTTGCGAACTGGTAAAAAACCCTTGCGAAATGGCAGAAACACTTGCGAACACAAAAAAAAAGGAATCCGCAAAATTCGCGAGAGTTTGCGGATTTTGCGGATTGCGAATCCGTAAATACGCAATTTCGCGGATTGCCAATTCCCAAAATCCACCCATGCTTATTCGAGACCCCCTTTAATCTTTGCAGCCCCTTAATGTTTCACCACAAAAATTTACATCATCTCAAAATGCAGAAAATGCTATAGGTCTGGCAAGTTTTGTGCTGATTCCTCCAATGGGTGGAATGTTTTTAGGGAGCTAATACCTGCGGAATTCCTATCTTTGGGAATACTAACTATAACTACAGAGAGGCAATCGGATTCAATGTGATTTCTATCTTTTTATCTATTGTATCTGTTTATTCCTATTGTTGGACTTGAAAGCCTTTGGGTGGTCTTCCCCACAACATTTTGCCTACCTCTTCCACTTTTCTTGTTTTCTGCTGGCTATAAGACTATGTGCACTTTACCACTGCTAACCAGTGCTAAAGTGCTTGTGCTCTCTTTCCTAAACATGGTAATATTGGCTCATTTCCAATTGGCATATTTAATTTACTTTATTGTCCAGGAGTGGCCCGTGCAGGTAAGAGCTGTGTTGGGGGACTCAACAGACAATGGCGAGGGAAAATGGTGTTGTCTGTTGAGTCCCACCCACCCCGCCCTACTGACCCACCACTCTTACCTGCATGTGCCACTCCTGTATATGTCCCTAGTAAATTGCACTACATGTCCCAGGGCCTGCAAATTAAATGCTACTAGTGGGCATGCAGCACTCCTTGTGACACCCACTTAAGTACCCCTCTAACTATGGCTCAGGCCTGCCTTTCCAGAGCCCATATTTGCAATTTACACTACCATTTAATTTTTGATCCGGCAACACAAACCTCTTGCCAGGCCTAAACCTTCCCTTTTTATACATATAAGTCACCCAAAGGTATGCCCTGGACAACCCAAAGGGCATTAAGTAAAGTAATTAAAAATAGCACATGTACTTTTAAGTTTTACATGTCCTGGTAGTGAAAAACTCTTATATTAGTTTTTTCACTGCTGCAAGGTCTATCTCTCCCATTAGATAACATTGGGATTACCTTATTACATTTTGTAAGCATAATTCCCAATTGTGAAGAGATAGAGTTTTTAAGTTTTGTGTCCCTGGAATCACAATTTAAAATCACAATTTATGGTGAAGTTGGATTTTAAAGTGCAATTCTAAAAATTCCCCTTTTAGAAAGTTGGTATTTTCTTACTTTAGCGATTTAGTACACTTCTGACCTGTGAAGACTCTACCAGTAAGGACTGCTGTGCAGCGGAAGGACTCCCACTCTGCTAAACTGCAGGTTTGCTGGACTCCTATCTTGCTGTGCTGCCCTGCTGCCTGATGTTCCCCAACCTGGGTGAAAAGGACTGGACTTCATCACTTGAACCCAGAGTGGCTCCAAGGGCTTGCTTCCTGATCTGAAGTTGCTCCACCCGAACAAGAGAACCACAGAAGATGAGCAAGACCACATTAGGTTTATTACTACATACTCTAATCTGTCATTCAAAATTAGAAAGATTTTCAACAAAGAACTGGCACATAGTACAAACTGATCAGGTCCTGAACAGATACCTACACGATACACCGTAATTAACATTCAGAAGAAGTAGATCCCTAAAAGATTACATTAGTCATGACATGAATACATCCAATGGGGCCCGCCATCAGATTAATACAGACAGAACAGGCTTCTCATGCTGCATGAGATGCAAGGCTTGTGTAAAATTCTCTAACTGCACCAAAATCAAGGTCCCAAATAGTAACATAGAATGTGAGATTAGAGGGAGCTTTGATTGCAACACAGTTTTTTGCATCTACTGTCTCGTTTGTCTTTGCGGGGAGTACTACATTGGCAGTACCATTCACTAGGCGAAAAAGAGGGTGTTGGAACACAAGAGAGTCATAAGACGGAATAATGAACATTACCCAGTAGCCCGACACTGTGGAAAAACACTCACAAAATGATAAACCTTTGTCATTTCTTGTGTTAGATTCCATAGGAACACAAGAAAGAGGGGGCAGCAGGGAACATAAACTGAGGATTTTAGAATCCAGGTTTATTATTGACTTTGAAACACCTACACCTATAGGACTTAACTCCAGTAAAGAGTTAGCAGTACACCTGGGATAAGTATGTAGAGATTATGAATACAATACAATCCAATTGGACAGTATGGGTTAGAAATTATGTATGACTTAAAACCACCATTTCTAACAATGTGAATATGATCCGCTTGTGTAAGATACAATTTGTTCTCTTTTTTAATATTATATTTTCACTTTGTAAAGTTGTATGCACTCCTTATCATTGTGGTTTTTCTGTAGAGCTGACATAAGGAAATTAAATGTTAAGATAAATGGTAGGGCGTATAATGTTTCATTTTCTATTCTTTCACACTTGGTTTTGGGCACTAAAGTGAATATGGAGACTGGCGAGATGAGTAACGTTCCTGTTAAAGGGGGAAGAACATTGTAGCAAGCTCAGTTCTGAGAAAGCATTACAAGATTAGCCCACTTGGGCTAGACACCTGCTTGCTTTGCTGGTAGAGGGGCATACAGAGCTACCGTGAGTGTGGACTGGTAGGACTATCTCATTTAATAATGTTGTGAGTCAGTAATATAGTACCTAGACAGTATGGGACCAGATACTTAGTGTACTATGTATGTGGGATGCCTTTACACGAATTCCATTGAAATATTTTAGTTGTTGTCACTCCAGACCACTTGGGCTACATGAGTACTATAGAACATAGGTCTGTAGAATAGGAATGCTTAATATTTGTTAGTTTAAATAGGTGCCATCCGGTACCACAGAGAAACCCGTTTTGGCAACTGCTTTCACCAGCAATGCGTTATTTATGAAAGGCTACAAGCATACATTGTATGAGTAGACAGTAATTAAACAAAGAGTGAATAGGTAATGTTTACTACACAATTGTATGTCAACAGGGAGAAAACAATTTGTGACCTGAATATGTTAATATCTTATTTACTACTTTTTAATCTTGCAATATACTGAACAAAATGATTCCAGTTCTATTGCTTGGGAATTACAGAATATACATGTTAAGATGGCACCTATTATGCACAACTCTCTTGACACTGAATACATTTGTAGTCCATTATGGATTGTAATGACTCTGTGTATGTAACAAGCCTTATTGGCTCTCACAGCACACAGTGAGAAAGGCGAAAGCCGAAACGCGTTGGTGACAAGGCATCAAATATGATAAAGTACTTAAGAATACCAGAGTGTATGGTCATCTCTGTACGGAGGGGATTTGTGTGTGTATGATAGTGCTGCTGGAGTCCATCCAGGACCGCTGCAACGTACAGCCCGGATCTCTGGATTTTGTTGAAGTAGACATATATATGTGTATATAGTTAGTTGGACATTTCTCTCGTTAAAATCCATAGAAGTTCCCCCATTATAGTTAGTTCAGCTAACTATAACTCATGCACCCGCAATGCACTGCTGACATATTACATCAATCATGACATGGTCAGTGACATCACTGATGACATTACTGATGACATCTCAAATTACATCACTGATGACATCACTGATGACAACATCCAGTGACTGTGTTTTTCTTTAAAGTTTCAATATGTATTATATATATATATACCAAGGTGTATTGAAGAACGAGTGGGGGTATAAGTGTCTGGATGGAGGATTTAGTAGGTGCGTGATTGACTGTTTAAGTGAGTGATTACATGTGTCTTTCTGAATACATGGGTTAGTGACTAAACTGTGTGAATGTCTGTATCAGTCTGTCTGTTGTTGTATAAGCTGCTGCATTGGTTGATCAGTAACTACATGACTCTCTACATGGGTTATCGATTGGTTGCCTGAGTATTTGTATGGGTGCCTGAGTATGTGTGTGTGGGTGGGAGGTGTATGACTGTGCATAGATGTTTGAGTGGTTGATTCACTGTGTGTATGGGTTCAAGAGTGCATGTGGAAACAACTGTATGGGTGGGTGAGTGTGTGTATGGGTGTGTTGGTGAGGGAATGGATTTCTCAATGGTACATGTCTAAGTAACTACATATGTAAAAGGCAGTGCATGTTAGAGTTGAAGTATATAAATGACTATACGTGAGAGTCAGTTATTGTGAGAGTGGCTGTATGGATGAGTGTGTACTTGTATCAGTGATTGTATAAGAGAGTAAGTATATGTTTGTTTCTGTTTGAATAAGTGATGTGGGGTGTGTATAACTGTATAGGTGAGTAAATGGGAGTGTGATTGATTCAATGCATGACTCATACGTGTGTGAGTAACTCTGGATGAGTGGGTGTGTGTGAGTGTCTGTATAGATGTAAGAGTGCATATGATAGTGTTGTATTGATGAGTGACTGCATGTATGAGTGACTATATGGGTGAATGAGTGGATGTGTGTAGACCTAAAAATCAGTGAGTGCGCATGTAGTAACTTGTATTGGTGTGTCTATGGTTTCAAAAATGGTAGTCTGTATTTTACAGTGGGTGTATCAAAGGCTATATCAGAGTGTGAGAAGGTGCATCACATTTTCACGTGGATAATGCCATTAGTGATGTCATCAGTGATGTCATTTGATATGTCATCAGTGATGTCATTAGTGATGTCACTGACCATGTCATGATTGATGTAATATGTAACGTCATCAGCAGTGCATTTCGGGTGCACGAGTTATAGTTAGCTGAACTAACTATAACAGGGGAATTTCTATGTTTTTTTTACAAGAGAAATGCCCAACTAACTATAATGTCCCTGAAACCTATGTTTTTTTCAGTGAATTCCAAAGGTTTTTTAAACGCTAATTTCTAACTATAACATACCAGTCGTGTTTCCAGAATGGTGGAGAAAGGTGATCGTGGCCTCCGAAACACCTCCTAGCAATCCCACTGTGTGGGATTTACTGGAGGTAACAGGAGGAGTAGTTAGCCCCCAACATCAACCTTGGGGGCCAACTATCCCGTTTATTACCACCAGTAATTCCCACACAGCAGGATTGCTAACTTCTTACATCAGGCCCTGTTCCCTCCCTGCACCACTGTGCAAACGTGCCCCCTAGCACGTTGTAGGTTGAGGTATTAAGTCCCCTTGTATCCTGAGGGTCCCTGGGTGCCAACTAGCCCACCAGGTACCTCCAGGAAGCAGCACAGAGCTACTTTGCAGAGAGGTGGTCCAAGGCCATGCCCCTTTTTACACCTCTCTACTACGCAGATCATGGGCGCTTACTGGAGGAACCTGGTGGGCTAGTTGGACCCAAATGACCCTCGGATCCAAGGGCACTTAATCCCCCAACTTACAATATGCCTGAGGGCCCGTGTGCACAGTGGTGCAGGGAGGGGGCGGGGCCTGATGTGACAAGCGTGCAAATGCGCCCTGTGGTGCGTTATTAAGTTGGGGGTTAAGTCCCCTTGAATCCTGAGGATCCCAGGGGGCCAACTAGCCCACCAGGAACCTCCAGTAAGCGCCACAGAGTGGCTTTGCAGAGAGGTGTAAAAAGGGGCATGGCCTCGGACCAACTCTCTGCAAGGCAGCTCTGTGCCACATACTGGAGTTACCTTGTGGCCTAGTTGGCCCCCAGTAACCCCCAGTATTCAAGGGGAATTGTTTTGAAATTATGCAATAGATCGACTGTTTAGAATGGAGGTGCATTTTGAACTGTTTCAGTATATCTTCTATGTTGATGAACATTGATGTCTATTTCTAAGGGAAATTGCTAATGTCAAATCACTCGATAAAGGCTAAGCGCCGAAACAGGTCGTCTTGCCCTTGGTGCACAATAAATAAAGAAATTGTTCATTCTCCTGGTGTGCCGTTCTTTGCTTGACTATCTCCAATTGGAGTATTGTGAAGGCGCTTGAGAAATATATACACGCACACACACACATATTACATGCACATAAGTGTCATGTTGGAAATGGGATCTCTAGATGGCAGAGGTTTTCACCCTGTCCAAGAAGGGACCCAAACTATATTCAGGGCAAGGATACCCCCTTGGCACTTTGGCACGAGCAGTTAGGCTTATCTTAGAGGCAATGAGTAAAGCATTTGTACATACACACAGTAATGCAATGAAAACACTACAAAAGAAGTCTACACCCGTCTTGCAAAATAACAAATATTTATCTGACTAAAACAATATCAAAATGACAAACATCCAACATGCACAAGTAAAGATCTCAACATATTTAAGCTTTGCAAAGTAAGTCCATAGAAATATATGGATGGTTTCTTTTAGCACAAAGTACCTTGGATGCGTCAAAATTCAAAGATGAAACAGGCGCAGGGGAGGTAAGATGCCAGAAAAGCAAAGCAATGCCTTGGTTCCTTACTCCAAAGGGAGGTAATGCGCTGGTTCCTTACTTCCAGGGAAGTTGATGCATGGGTTCCTTATTGCTAGGCAGGGAAGGTTATGCGTCGGTTCCTTACTGTCAGGTGAGGTGATGTGTCAGTTTCTTACTGCTAGGGGAGGTGATGCATCAATCTTCAGACATGTAGACGTCATCAAAGGATGAAGCGTCAAAAATTCAAACGCCCTGCGTCGAAGCGGATGTGTCGAAGAAGGTACTGTGTCGATTATACCGCCCGAAGCAGGCAATGAGTCGATTCTTCAGTGGCAAAGCAGGGGCTGTGTCAGAGTTAGAGTGGGTGCCATGGACATCCATGACATGGTGCTTGGGCCAAGGGCTGCGTAAGCTTTTCAGCTGCAAGGCAGGCCCTGTGCCGACTCTTTAGATGCACAGCGGTGCTGCCTCAAGAAAATGGCCGCTGAGAGTCAATGCATGGATTTTCTCACTAGGTTACACTCCCAAGGGCCCAGAACTGGACTTGGCACCTCTTGGCAAGTCAGGGCTCTCAGCAGAAGAGCCCAGGCACTGGTAGATTAGGTTTTTGATGGCCCTGAGACTTTTTAACGGGAGTCAAGCACGCACAAGCCTTTGGAGAAACTTGGAAGCAGAATGCAAAAGCAAAGTCTAGTCCTTTCACTACCAGGACAGAAGCACCAAGCCAGCACAAGCAAGTAACATGCAGAGTGGCAGTCCCTCCTACAGCATCCAGCTCATCTTCCTGGCATACTGTTCTCAGTCCAGAAGTGTTCTGCTTTTGGGGTGTCAGAGGTCCAATAATAATACCTCTTTCTGCCTTTGCAGTGGGCAAACTTCAAAGTAAAGTCTTTGTAGTGCACAAGCCCCTGCCTTTTCCTCACCTGGCTTCAGACACACTACAGGGGGTGGAGACAGCTTTGTGCGAGGACAGGCGCACCTCTATTCAGGTGTCAGTGACAACTTCTCTCATCACATTAGCTCAGGAATATAATTAAATATTATAGAGAAGCACACACCTACACATACACAATTCATGGAAAATAGTATGAGTGGAAGTTTATTGGCATCTCTGGGCCTGAGTCATAAAGGTAAAAGTATGTTTGTGTTTAGTTTTTTTTTTACTAATACCAAGTTTACAACTGTGGAGACTCCAAAGTTGGGGCGGAGAACTCCACACATAAAAAGCTAAGACTATCACAATGTACTTTTACATTTTTATTTTTTCAATTCACAAACACTCCAGAAGTGCACATGGAAAGCTGCACCAGGTGCAGGTTTCCAGACTTACTGCTGGCGGTGTAATGTGACATCTCCTTGTATTCCACTGTGCATAGTGTAGATTTAAAAATAGGGGGAAAATAAGCCTGCTGCACATGTATTTCTCCACAGGAAATTATTCTTCCCAATGGAGAAAGCACTACTGTACACTCCCAAACATATTTGAGGTAGATGTGTTACCCTTCCATCTTGGAAGGGGAGTCACTCCTGCCCGTTGCTAGATACAATTTCCAACCATTTTCAGAGTAGGGAAGAGTACGATTGAATGCACACAAAAGTACATAACAGAAATTTACTGAAAAACCACAGTTAAGAGTTAGATATGTTTCTGCAAACACAAAACCAACTCCCAACCTAAATTCACTAGTTGTGGCTTGCAATGCATGGCCAACACCTCCCTGGACAATGGTAACAGCATATCCTGCAAAGAACATACATATGTATGGTGAATGCCATGCTGTTTTCTCATGTGCAGTAGTTATAAACAAAAGTGTTAGATTTGGGGGTCTCTTGTTAGCACAAGTGGGTACTTGTGACAAATAGGGACTCACTCCTCTAGTCAGGACAAGGGGATTACACTCCTAAAATAACCCCCGCTCACCCTCTAGGTTGCGTGGCGCAAGCAGTTAAGGCTTACTTCAGAGGCGTTGTAAGTTAAGCAGTTGTGTCCACATACAGTAACCCAGTGACAACACTCCAAATGGACACCACACAGGTTTTATATAAAAAATAAGTAGACTTTATATAGAGTTACCACAAGACCATAAATGACAAAAATACACACTATGATTACTTTAAGATGGTAGATTTAAGCTTAGTTCAGTTCAGTTCTTAGATGTGACACTCTGCGTTAATGTACCTTAAGTTGCGTTGCGCTTCCACGACAAGCAATTTCACAGCGATGGGAAATGCGGCAAAGTTAGGTGCAAAGAAATAAAGACCTGAAGATCTTCCAGATGCAGCACGCTTCTTGGGGATGCGATAAGCTCTCGGTTCGATGCGTGGACTGCAGCGTGACACCCTTACGATGCGACGGCAACAGCTCCAGTGGCGACGCTCTTCTCCACGCTGCGTGAAGCTTCCGCTCAATGCGACAACTACAGCGGCGACATCCAAGATGCGATGGCAGCAGCTCCGACGGCGTTAATGTATTTTATTATTCTGAGTTTAGGTATACTAAACTCGAATTTCTACCATGTTCTCTGAGACAGTTAGGAATATAAAATGTAATAACTCAAACAGCCCATTCTGGCCTATGGAGAACAGGTAGCCTTTCAATAGTGAAAAACGAAAATGGCTGTAATTCACTATTAGGACATGCCACACACATCAAGGCTTGGCCTACCTTATACTTACAATGCACCCTGCCCTTGGGCCTACCATAGGGGTGACTGATATGAAGAAAAGGGAAGGTTTAGGGACTGGCAAGTGGGTGCACTTGCCCAGTCAGCATGACAGTACCAGACTGCATGCAGGTTCTGCAATGGCAGACCTTAGACACATTATACAAGGCTGCTTCTGTGGGTGGCACAACCAGTGCTGCAGGCCCACCAGCAGCATATGGATTTGCACGCCCTGGGCACACTCAGTGCACTAGATTAGGGTCTGACAAGTAAACCAAATAGCCAAACATGGAACCACTGATTAATACATCAATTTACAATACGGAGCACTTGCACTGTGGCACTGGATAGCAGTGGCACAGTGCCCAAAGCATCTAGCACCAGCAAAAACACATGAGGCAACAGTAAAAATGGAAGGGAGACCCACGCCAATGGTGCCAGGTCTAACAAAAAGTGTATAACCTTAGCCAGAAGACAAAGAGTTAAATCTGTTCTGTGAGATCAAAGCAGAATAACTAAGACTTGTGAGTATGAACCCAGTTATCTTTTTTGAAGTAATTTTATACCTGGATGTGTGAAACATCAATCGGTGCTTCTTTAAGTCATTTATCCCAACCCATATTTCACAGGCTCCCATGAAATACTTTTCATGTTTCACGTAAAATGCATTATAATGTCAGCCCCTGCAGAACTTTAACATTGCTCCTGTAATTAGAAACAACTGTACTAATAAACCTGCATTACAGCATTCACACCTTTATCACTGCACTGCAAGAATCAAATTGAACCTATAACCACACTCCAGGCTTTCTTTACTGCAGAAAAAAGCATATCTCGCAGTAGAGGTCTGTCAATTCACTTGGATTCGATGCCACTGTATTTCTTTGGTCCCCTGTGCCTCTTTCTGGTTAGCTCCCTTTACTTATTATTTTTATAGATGACAAACGGGAATAATAAAGAATGCATGGAGAACCGCAGAAAATAATGTACTATTTATTAACATTGTTGAGAGAGGGGAGAATTATCATGGCTCGCACAAGGACGTCAGGGCCCTTACCTTCAGTCAACATTGGAATTTAAAGGCAGCATGCGTTTGATACACCTGTGTAAATTCTATGTAGGAGATATTTACATTTTTACAAAACAAATGTTAAGATTGACCATAGACTACTTGACTCCCACTAAACTGATGCCTCTGATAGGTAGTAGAAACATTTCAGTGTTCAAATGTCGTTAGTTATGCACTAGGCATGTTTGCTTTATTGAGTTGACAACGGTATTGAGAGAAAACGCCAGAACTATTTTATTAAGTACTGTTCTGTTTGGAAAGAACAATCACAAATCACCTCTCAAATCATGTTACCAATAGATTAAAAGCGTTGAATTAGTTGTACTTACCAGTGCAATAGGACAGATAGCATGCGCCTTGTGGTGTACCTTGCAGCTTGTAAACATAGAATCCTGCAGGGCACTGCCTGACCTGTATAGTGGATGACCAAAGACAGCAGCTGTACGAAGAATACCCCCAATACCACCCGTTATACCACGAGGCACAAGCAGTCCTACTAACAATGCCATCTTCAGTTGTCGGGTGTATCCCATTCAGCCACACTGGAGCGTGGGTATTGCATCTATAGGGTTCTACGCAGGTCTCTGGCATCCGAACCCCGCCGCTGCCTGTGAACCGGTACCATCCATTCAAATAACTGTCACAATTATAAGATATGAGACCAAAGGACGAGCTTCTCCAGTAATCGTTCAGTGCTACGTGGTTCTCACATGGATCAAGGCAGGTGTAGGAGTCAATGAATTCTATGCACTCAGTGTCAGAGGGACAGGGGTTCGGATCGCATGAACGCTGGCGGCAGTGGTATCCGTCTCCCAGATACCCTTCATTGCACCAACAGTAATAACCGCCATAGTAATTGGAACATGTTGCGTGCTCATCACACTGGTTCAGGTCAGGGCTAGAACATTCATCAAGATCGATACAGGCTCCATCGAAGTACTGAAAGCCACTGTCGCAACGGCAAACATAGGAACCAACCGTGTTTTCACAGTAGCCTTGGGAGCAGCTATAGGTCCACGGGTAAGCGCACTCATCGACGTCACTGCAGCTGAAGCCGTCACCAACGAAGCCGTCATTGCACCTGCATTCTCGAACGCCAGCGTACACTTCACAGGTTGCATTGACAGCACAGGAAGTGCAGTCATCTGTGGCTGTCAAAGAAACGACAAAGAAAACCTTTTAACCCTTGGCTTCACTCAAAGTTCAAAGAAGAGTTGTGGTAGACCTACCAAGAATTGTAGGGAATGTTTTAAGGTCGAGTGACATGTTGATAAAGTGATCCAGTAAAAGACTGGGGTAATAATACATAGGAAATTACCAATATAAGAGTTTTTGTTTTTACTCACATTTAATATTACTATTTCACTACCAGTACCACAGTTTGGAAAATGGAACAATATGATGATGCTTCATGTTTCCCCCATTCCGTGCTGAGAACTTGCATTTTCCCCACACATGAGGGTTACTTGGCAAAATATTGGTGGGACCACTGACTCTGCTTGCAGTTTGTACAGAACTCGTAACACAGAATTGGGGTTATCATCTCTTTGCAGGTAATCTAATGGGGTTTAGGGGCAGATGTATCAAAGCAATTTTTAGCCGCAAACGCTGCGATTCGCAAAAAAGCAGCGTTTGCGACTAAAAATTCGCTAAACGATATGTATGATGGAAATTGCAGAGCAAAATTAAGGAATCGCAAAATTTGCGATTCCTTAATTTTGCAGAAGCATTTAAGGAATCGCAAATTGCGATTCCTTAAATGCTATGCATCAAACATTCAATTTTAGCGATTTCTCCTTAAGAAATTACCACCAACTTCAAGTTGGTGGTAATTTGCGATTTCTTTCACGAATGCACTTTTTGGCATTTGTGAAGGTGCCATATGGTACACATACATGCCTTTAGGGCATGTATGTGCGCCATTTGCGCACACATGTAAATTTCAGGGGTGCATCAGGGTGTCCTTATGACACCCTTGCACCCTTGAAAATATTCTCAATTTGCGATTCTCAAATTGCGAATCGCAAATTGAGAATAACTTCACATTCATTCCTATGGGCCTCCCCGCCCATCGAAATGAATGGGAAATTATTCCTTAATTGCGATTCGCAATTTGCTAATCGCAATTAAGGAATTTTAAGAAATCGCAAAAAAAAATGTGATTTTCTACATACATCCCTATTTGCAAATCTCAAATAGCGATTTCTAAAAAATAGCTATTTTAGATTCACAAATCAGGATGTTGATACATCTGCCCCTAAGTCTTTAGTGGGTGTGATTCAACCGTGTGGTCTTCATGCCTCTGCTGATATCACAAGGAAATAAAACATCGCAGAGAAATAAACCACCATTTTCATAACTACTATCCACTCCTAGGGCCTGTTTCATTCTTCTTTATACTGTAATAAAGGCCTACAAAATAACTTCAACTATGAAAGGCAAGACATTTTTTGGGGGGGGGAGCCCCTACGCAAGTGTGATATGAAAATGTCCTTCTGTGTAACTAAACCCTCTCCTGGAGTTGTGCTTCATCAAATGTTTTCACCTGTGTGTCAAGGCTCATGACATTTCGAATACTATCAGCCTATTGGATTCTAACAGCGTCGTTCTGAGTCCTGTGCAGGGCCGTCTTAACAGCAAGGCAGTGCCCTGGGCCCTGCCTACACAACCACTCACAGTAATAAAAATGTTTAACGGAAAATTAGTGTTAAATTCTGGTCTGCATGGTGCCCCTATGCTCATGGGGCCCACGGGCAACTGCCCAGTGTGCCCATTCATGAAGACGCCACTGGTCCTGCGATGATCCTGATTCAGGTGCAAACTGGAGCTTGTGCCCAAATTGGAATTAGAACTTGTGCAGTGCTATCGCAGCCTTTCCAGCACAAATTTCCCCTTGTGGAATTTGGGAACACTACCACATACAGATGCGGCCCATGCAAGTAAGAGTGGTGGGCGGTAGGGCGGGGTGGGCAGGGGGAATATTGACAGACAACCATGAGGGGCATTTAAATAAATAATACATTTTCCCTCGTCACCATCTGTCGAAATCCTCCCCTCACTGGTCCTACCACCCCACCGCTCTTACCTGCATGTGGCATGGAATACAGAAAGGTAGGTAATAACACAACTGATAAATATCACACCCATATGCGTACTACAACAATCAATAACGGACAACTTCTTCTATCTTTGAATGTGTTTATTATTTGGCTACATATTATTTGATTTTTTATCTATATCCACTTCATAAGATGCCATTAGGGTATAGAGGTGCTTGATAATACCTATTGTAAAGTCATGTGGGTCAAAAGCCATGCAAGTGTCATCAGGGAACACAGTCCAGATTATATCACATCTGCTACCGTGTGATTTTGGAGAAATTACATCAATAGTACTTGTGTTTATGGCAGAGGTATGAAAGTTAACATAATGCAGACAGATGGGCTTATGTATCAAATTATTTTGTGTTTATAAGCCACGTTCACATATATTTAGAAAATTATTGGTTATAAATAATGTTAAATTATGAGGCATAGCTGTGACTACATACCTGATATATTTGTTGCTGAAATAGAAGAAAAAGAGCAATTAGACATATGGTATCCAAGATGAATTTAGAAATATGATTTATTTTTCTCTCAACTGTACCTGTAAAACCTTCAATTCGAACCGCGAATGCACTCCCAGCACTAACACTGAGCGACCAGCTTCCAGAGGGAGGATTTGTAACCTTGAAGATAGACCCCCATTGCTCTGATAAAATAGTGACGACTTCTGCTTCTGTGTCTAAGAAAACAAATGCATGTTTGATGTTATAGTAGGAAAGATAATACTTTCATGTCAAAATAAATCTTGCTAATAGGATTTTAGAGCTTGTTGCTAACGGTTGAAAAATTAACATAACACCAAAAATAGACTACATTCTCAAATGTACGTGATATCTTTTAATATTTCTTTAAGTTTTTGCTTGTCACATTTGAGGAGTCAGGAATAGCTGAGAGCTGCTTTGCTGTGTTACATTGAAACTTTGTATCAATTTCAATCAGATGAATTGCGTGGTGGACAACTTACATCATACACATGTTGATAAGAAACAATGTAGCAAAACAACTTAAATCTTTCAAATGTTGATAAGAAACAATGTAGCAAAACAAATATGGGCCTGTTCTCAAGCATGTTACCTACATATGCGAGGAGAAAAATGCTTTAAACAAATGGTTTCACCTTTTCTTTAGACATGTGTCTCAATTAACACAAGGGACTTGCAGCATGGGCTTCGCTGGGTAGTGAACACATATGCTGGTATGACATTTCTGGCATGGCAGTTTATGGATAAGACAGTAGGAAGCAACTTTGAGCCGCACCATTATTCAATGGTTCCTGTGAGTCACTTGGGCAAGGTGACAGGAGCCTTATAATGTTAGCAGTCTGTCTCACCATGCCCAGGTCACCTTAAGGACAATCTTTCAGAGGGACAGTTCTGAAAAGGTGCAAACTAGTCAATGGTTAGATTGCATTGCCACACCAAGCTAGATGTTGGAATGTAAATCTACACCATAAAGCAAACAGATTTTCTATCGGTGAATCTGGGGCAATGCTAGCAGGACCCAGTCTTGTTAATTGTCTTCTTAATGCTTTATACAGCAGCCCTTCCCTAGGCCACAACTGCTGAATGCAGATGATATGTGGGCCATGTGATATTCTCAGATTCCTTTGCAGCTCATTAAAAATACATACACAGAGATGCAAGCGATTTCTATCCATCTAAAAACAAAGATAACATATTCAGTGGTGCTGGGACAATTTTCACATGTTAGAAGTCATAAGGATTATGAAGAAGCAAAGTTTCCTACAAAAAAAAACAAGTGTATCAACTGAGCTACACCCATTCAGCAGGAGAGTAATCAGAGTGTGGAATGTTGTTGCTGCTGTATTTTGGAGTACACTGTTGCAAATATAATACTAAAGCATGGTGCGTTGGTACACAGTCATTTACAGACAGCATACTTCCCACTGACTTGGCCTCTAAATGTGCACACACATGCAGTTTTACTGATAAAATATAGTTCCCAAACGATGAGTGGATATTGAGTTTTGGCATTCATTGGAGAAGCAAAGAGGAAAGTGTCTTAATTTGTTATGATCTATTAAAAACCTTCATTCCATTACTTCAGAGTCCCAAATCATGTGCTTCATTTGTGCTTTTCTAACTACTAATATATTTTTGAGTTCCTCTACAGGTATTTCAATTTTTTTGTGTGTTAACACAATTGCCATCCGACAACATTTCCTTTCACACCCTCTGAACCCCAGCAAGATTTTCACATTGTGCACTTACAAAATAATCTCATTTTGTAGTCAGAGAAGGTAAATATCAATCTGAGTGTTAGAACAATACGCAGCAGTTTGTCAGAAAACATAACCTGACATGTGACCTCTGTCTTTGAAGGCACAGAAAATGTGACTAGATAAAAACAAAGTTCAAGTCATCTTTATTGCTCATTCACCTTCCGAACTCCAGTATCATTAATTTGGGGGTCTTTCAGCATCACCTCGCCCTTACTTCCAACACCTATCCCAGGTTTTGAAGAAAGCCCAAAGATGGGCTTTATCTTTGAAACAACAGGAACGTTAAGAGCATTGGAGATTCAATACAAATTTCCCATTGAAAACATAGACACCCCTCTCAACTTCCAAACTAAAAAGTGGACATTTGGCTTGTATGAGCAGCCAACAAAAGAGTCAATGGAGCACAGGGTCTACCTAATCAAAGGCCAAAGCAAATGGCACATGGCACAGTATTGTAAAGCATTACACCCTGAGCTGAAAGAAAACCACCAATATCATTCAGAGGCAAGGAAAAAAGGTGATAGGCTTAGAGTAGAATACATAGCAAATGGCAAAGAATGTGCCCTTTTCTCCCACCCACTTTCCTCCCATGTATTACATTCCTGGGTTTTTTGCCCTACCACCCCAAATACCTCACACATACTTTAGCTCTGTGCCTTCCCTCCACCCTCTCCTCCCTAATTTTTGAAAACTGATAGAAATACACCAAAGTTTACCTCAGCTAGAAGCACTTTGCAGGTTTTCTAAGAAATTGTGGTTTGGTGGCCAAACTGCTGTAATGTCAGAGGTATTGCCTCTGCTGCAACACCTCACCTGCCAATGAATACTGCTTCAATTGGCTCAGTGGAAGCATGTTCAGTGAAAATGAGCAATGGTAGTTAGCCAGCTGTGTAATGATGGTATTTCAGACCAGCTGCAAATGTTAGCATTTTCCACTGACAAAACTCAAGGTATGCAGTTTCTCATTAGGAGAGGATATGGAGCAGTAGTTTGGTCTAAATTGTCCCTAGTGAAGCAGGACCAATGCTAATTTGCATATGGTTGGTTTCTGTCGAGAGTGGCATGGTTAGCAAAAATAATGGACTTGAATGCAACCCTCAGTAGTAATAAAGAGCAAGATGAGTTCAAGAACTCCAACTATCAACATTTTGATTTTCTCAGATGTCCTAGATGTGATGCGGAAGCAGTATGCCCACATGTGGGTCCCATGATCTGTGTGCCATAGGTCTTAAATTGTACCTCAGTGAGTTCCAATTTAGAGAAACTATGGCCTCACACTTCATTGTGGGATGTCTGTACATCTGATTTACAGAAGGTTTTCTTTAAGTTGATAACAATTAGCAAACAAAATGAAGGACTAGGATGTAGCCCTCAGTAATTACCACTGGAAAAGCGTTTCATTTTTACAACAAGCTTAGCAGAACTTGCAAGTGTCAAGAAGAAAATGGTGCAAAACTGCACAGTCAGGCTGGTTATTCTTGACCTGGACTATGCTGGCATTTCCGAAGGCATGGTTACCTAGAGAGCTGTCCCAAAATCAATGTGGAGCATCGGATGGGAATAGCACCAATCGGATTGTGGCATTAATAAGGATATTATTCTTTTTGCATGTTTACCCCCAAAGGTTTGGAATGATGGTGCTCATTTTTCAACTTTGACAGTGCACAAAGGTATGCTAACCAGATTTCACTGCCAGAGCATAAAAGGTATATGTTTGATTGGTTCACCCACAATCGGCATAAGTTAACGTACTTATAAGCACCTCCTATATGGTGCCAGAGGTACCAAGGGCCTGCAAGTTAAAGTGTACCTTGAGGACTGCAGCCCTTGTTGTGTCACCACGAGGTTGACAAGGTAAAAAAAAGATTTTAAGCCTGCCATTTCTGGCTGGCAGAACAGTTTTTGAACTTTCGTTCCGATACCTTGCCATTTAAACTAATGGCAAAGTTAGGACCTTCCTTTTTAATATATATGTCACCACTAAGATAGACTTATTGAGGGGGCGTGGCCACGCTGGTGACCAAGATGGCCACAAGGGCAGTGAAGCTATGATGCCAAATGCCCGTAGCGGTCGGAATCAGCACCATATCTGGTGCCATCTTCATGTGCCAGGCATTATGCAGTATGGACGACGCCCCCTGCGCCTAACCATCCTGATCTTACACCACTGGAGGCATGATTATTGCAGTGCTGTGGGTCCACTAGTAGCATTTAATTTATAGGCCCTGGGTACATGTAGGTCCTCTTTACCAGGGACTTACTAGTAAATTAAAAGTGAAATAGGGTGCAACCCAATGTTACCAAGTTTAAAGGAGAGAGAACAGGTACGTTTGCACTGATAGCTGTGACAAAGTACATAGTGTCCTAAAAGCCAATAAAAATGGGTTCAGAAAACAGGATTGAGGAGGAAAACAAAGTTTTGCGGGGACCCTGCAGAGAGGGCCAGGTCCAACAACACTGCTCCAATTGAAACTGACCTCTGCAAACTTCCTGGCTGGCAGTTTGAGATGGACCGTTCCTATTGAAGCAAGGTCAAGATTGATTAGAATATGACTCAACCCAAATTTAGGTGGCATGGTGGGCAGAAGAATGATGGGTTATATTGCTAACCTGAATAATTGGCAGAGGTTAGACACGTTGCAAGCATTACCCTTTGTGTTTTGTTGTTCATTTGCTTCATAGGTAATGTGAATGTGCCATATCAATTAAACCTGGTGCACTTACGATTATTAATTTTGGTCTTATTTATTCTTTAACTGAGAAATAAAAGAGATACTGATAAAGGTCCAAAATGGATTAACTGTATCATCTTTTTCCCGAACTGGAGCCGTTTGTTTTTGTCTCAAAGAAGGATTACATCTTTGACCAGCAGTGATTATAGAGGTTTAATTCAAGTTACTATCAAGGATCAATATCCTCTGCCTCACAATCAGGATGATCAAGAACATATCTGATCTTCTCAGTGTACATTCCTTGACAATTAAATTAGATTAAAAATCCATTTGTCGTTATTTTGTATTCACAATAAGATACTCCAAGTCTAACACTGCTCACTCAAGGGTCTTGTGTTTAATTTGCAATAGGATTCCAACTGCACCTCACCCATAAACCCAAATGAGGGCTTTATCCAGTCTTAGGTTGCTTGTGGTATCAGGTAGCACGGTAGGTCTATTTGGATAGGTACTATTAAAGAAGGATCAAAGCTGATCTGTAAAATGTTGCTCTCTATTTGCCATGAGATACTAAGGAAAATAATGATGCACTAGAAAATGATGGGCTGTTGAGGGGGCACCGTGGGTGCCCTATAGGCTCAAATGCCGAGGGCTAGGGAGGAAGGGGGCTCTGCTAGGGCCCCCCAAAGACAGTTTCTGACAGCCATCAGGATTCCCCCGCCAGTTTAAACTACACCCGCAGTCATCCTAATGCGGCGGTCAGAGTTTATACCTAAAATGTCAGTCGGATAGCCTCCGAAAAGCGGTTGGAGGCTTTCCGACCAACATCGTAATTAGGCCCATAATGCACCTAGGCCTGTAAATTAAAAATGCTACTAGTGGGTATGCAGCACTGATTGTGTCACATACATAAGGAGCCTCTTAACCACGTCTCAGGTCTGCCACGGCAGGGCCTATGTGTGGAGTCTACTGCCACTTTGATTTGGCATTTAGAACCACTTGCCAAGCCTTAAATTCTGCTTTTATTACATAAAAGTCACCCCAGGGTGCTGTGTAAGTAGAAGGTAGGACATGTACTTTTACGTTTTACATTTCCTGGTAGTGACAAACAGCTAAATTTACTACCTACTCCTCTCATAGGCTAGCATTGGGAATTCCTTAAAATACCTTTAAACTGTAATTCCTCATTAGAAAGGAGTAGCTGAATAGCAGTTCATATCTTTCGAATTGTAATGATAAATCCTCTTTACTGGCAAAGTCAGATTTTACATTACTATCTCAGAAATACCACTTTTACTTTCTCCTTTATTTTCCTCTCTCCTTCTCATATTGTATCTTTGCTATAAGGGTATCCACCTCTTCCGTTGAACGAATCATGTGCATGTGGTTATTCCACATCACACGTAGTGTAGTGGGGAACCTCAATTCAGCCTTTGCCCCTAGACTGTTAAACTCTGCTAACCTCATCCCCAACTCCCATGGTCTTGTGGCGATTATGTGTGAAATATTGGATCTGATGGAGAAAGAAAAGGTAGACAAATCTGAGAATGGAGAGGGTATCACCCCTTCCTTTAAAGTCATTGTCAAAATCAACTCTTTGACTGAGTATGACAAAACATTTACCAATATTTTCCGGGGTTTCTGTCTTCCTGGGTTCCTTTTAAAAGGGTCCCTTTGGACTCTTTGGATTTCTATATAAGATCGATGTTTGGATGATTCTTGAGAACAGTACCCTTCAATAAGGAGATCAGAAACCCCCTAATATCCTCACCCTCAAGAGCTTTCGGGATATTTAGGAACTTCAGGTTGTTTTTCCTTGAATGGTTCTCCAATCGTTCATGGTCATCCTTCAATTATTTATTTTGAGTTGATAATTTTCCCAAGTGGTAGGTGGTTGTCTCGATCGATTCTTTTAATTTGGGGATTTCAGCCTCAATTGCCTCAGTCCTCACGGTGACTTCCTCCAACTTCTGAACAAGTACCTCACATGATGATCGGATGGCAGCCTGGTTTGCTTCTGAGACGGAAAACCTGTTAGCCAGCTCTGCTTGATTTGTCTCTGAGAGGGTAAATCTACAAGCCATCTCGTCTTTCATAGCCAAGTGTAGATCAGCTAAAGAGTGTGTACTTGACGCTGATATAGTTTGGTCGTTTGGGCGAGGGAGATTATAATTTTTACAGCTGTTTTGAAGACCCAAGCTACCCAGGCCCTCCATTTGTACCAGTGCCTGCTCCCCCCTTGTTCCGGCTCCAACTCCTGCACATGCTCTTGCTCAGCTCTACTCTTGCCCTGCCCTTTCTCTTGATCATCCCGTGATCCCAGCACTGAATATCTATTAGTGAGACTAATCACCGAGTGAACCACCAACTCCGTACCAGTAGTACTAACAGAAGCTGGAGACTGAGCTGCCTCCCCCACCAAATCCAACTGAATGGTCTTAACTGGGGGCTTACTAATTTCACCCATTGATGCCTTCCTCATTAAACATGTTGGAGCCGCGGGAGCAGAGGCGGAGGCAGAAGCTAATGCAGAGACCAATGCAGAAGTGAACACAGGCCTAGCCATGCTCGTGGATAAAAGGAGTTGTCGACGAAAGAGACATAACTTGATAGAAAGTTTTCAGGGATGGGGTAATTTTTGATTTTGTGGTTAACATTTTCTTATCCCGGGGTTTCCCCTTGCCCTTGATCATTTTGGCTTTTACTGTGGTTACACACCCGCTACTGCTCCCCCTTGTGTGGACTGTCTGACTCTCATTCTAACTTCTGCCATAGGGGGGAAACTTGTGGAGGCAGAACAGAATGAGTAATTGCTGTGTTGGATGACAAATGAGCTGCTCTTGCTTGCAGGGTGTACCTACTTAGTTTGGGGGGGAAGTACACTCTTGAGTCCCAACACTCCTCTCCATACAAGAAAGAGGTTTCCCAACCTCCACCAAAGAGACTTTCCCCTGAGAGATTACCAGAAAACCACTATTGCTCAAAGTCCTCTCTCTGCCGGTCAAGGTCTCAAAAACCGATTTACCCGCCAGCAAGTCATTTACCAAAGGACTGGTGGCCTTAAGATC
This sequence comes from Lissotriton helveticus, assembly GCF_964261635.1. Lineage (NCBI taxonomy): Eukaryota > Metazoa > Chordata > Amphibia > Caudata > Salamandridae > Lissotriton > Lissotriton helveticus. Next base: position 193,252,589 of record NC_136071.1, on the reverse strand, counting down.
TTCAACAGGGGCAAGTCGCGAGGACTGAAGCCCCCCTACCTGCACACTGTCCTCTGAAAACCACTCAAACCTGCTGCCTGGACAAGCCTCTGCAGAAGTGCTGGCCCTTCCCTTGGCAAAGCCGAGCAGTAGGGAAGCGAAATCCCGGCGCCTCCACTCAAAAGCGGCCATTCTCTACCTCCAACGCTGAATCCCAGTGTCTGCTCCGCCTTCGCCACCAGAAACACCGAGAATAGCCGGGTCGTCTCGCACAAGCGTGAATGGCCCCCACGCATATCCCGAAAAAACAGCAAAAGCACAGCAGAAGAGAAAGAACTGAGGTAAGGGAAAGTTTTTAACTAGCGAGAAATGCTCATATGAGCCTCGGTTCTAGCCTCCATTCTAGCGGCCCATGTGAAGCCCGAGGGAGCGAGACCACGGCCGTTAGAATGCGGCCGCCATGTTCCTCCGCCTGCAACTATGCATTGAGTTCCCAGAACATCTGAAGAGCTCGGTTTCTACGACCCAAGTACTTAACAATTCAATGTTAGTAAATTATGGCCCGAGGGGGTGGTGTCCGAATAGGCATCACCTATTGAAAGGGAGGGTTCCTCAGGGTGTAGGGGGACACAGAGGTCATGGGGGGAGAGGGGTGGTAGGGGGGTCACTGGGTGGGGAGCAGAAAGGGAAAAAATAAAAAAAATACTTCTCATGTCATTTGTACTTTAAGGAATGCCGTATAATTCAAGCAAAGGGTGCTCAAACTAATGGCAGGTAATATTAAAAGGGGTTGTAAAATTCATTTTATTGCCTGGAATTTGAATGGATTAAGATGCCCGCGTAGGCAAAGGTTGATCTTTAAGTACCTAGAACTTTCCCCAGCGCAGGTCTGTCTTCTGCAGAAGACTCACTGAGCTCAACTGAGTCACAAACAATTTTTTCAAAAATTCCCTGGATACATTGCTTTTGTTTCTCTCAGCAATCAATACTTAGTCGCGGGATTGCAATTTTGGTGAAGAAAGGGACTCCCTGTATGATTAAATCTGTACAGACAGATCAAACAGGAAGATAATCGTGGCTCTGCTGGACTTTGAGGGGGTGGAGATAACTTGTTCTTCCTTCTATGGTCCAAACACCGATGACCCCACATATTTAAGTAAATTACAAGATAAACTGATCACAGCGAATCCCCCCTTAATAATAGGAGGTGATTTTAACGTCCGTCTTGATCCCTCTAAAGATAGATCTAACTCGAGTCATGTTATAGGGACCCCGTGATGATGCAGGTTTATGAAGAATTTGTTACTTAATGTGAATTTGGTAGACCTCTGGAGGGCTAAGATGGGTGATGCCCTAGGATTCATTTTTTATTTTAAAAAAATACCTCTAGAATAGATTATGTTTTAGTTAACAGGGAAATTTTAGATAATCTTTGCAATACATCTGTTTTGCCTAACCATCTATCTGACCATGCCCCTCTATTGTTTTTGTATTCCAATGATGGCAACAGTCCACAAATGAGATGGACATTGAATAGATCAATGTTGTCGGATCCTGGAATTGTTCAGTCTCCCAGAACGTCTTCTCTAGAATTGTTCTCAATTTATTTAGGCTCCACGTCTATAGATTATGTTTGGGAAGCTTATAAAACCAGTTTGAGAGGTGTGTTACATGGTATAATAAGCTCTAAGAATTGAGCACAGACCTTGGAACTACAGGCTACAGAGAGTAGGATAACTGAACTAGAACTGGAAAGGGGCAATATTAATCAGGAGAATTCAGAAAAACTGAGTCAGGTAGAAAGAAATTTTGTAGGAGGCCAGACAGGACCTCAGGAGCTTGCTGGATCAGAAATGTAAGACACAATGGCAAGCAAAGAGCATGGAAAATTTAGAATATGGGGAAAGAGCAGGATCCCTATTAGCCTGGAAGGCAAGGATTGACAGGTCAAAAAATAACATCAACAAACTCATTGTCGATAGTAGTGGTGGATAATCTAGTACGCCCGAAGATTTGCAAAAATGTCTTCATTCTCTCTTCTCAGATCTGTATAGGGAGAATCTGGACCCTTCCTAGAATATAATATCTTCCTGGCTAAGAGATAAATCTTTACCTGTTTTAACGGAACCCTGTTGGGACATTCTTGACGCTCCCATAACCATCGAAGAGATCAGGGATCAAATCAAGAGGTCTAAAAACAAAAAAGCTGCCGGTTTGCATGCTCTCTCTAATGAAGTATAAAAACTTCTTCTGGATGAACTGTTCACGGTACTCCACACCCTATTTAATTTAGTTTATAGTGCCTCAGGAGTGGTATCCAGATCTTGGAAGGAAGCCACGATTGTTTTAATATTGAAGCCTGGGAATGACCCACTGAAGGCTGATTCCTACCGTCCGATTTCCCTGCTGAATGTTGATTATAAGATCTTTATGGGCATTCTGGCAGGGAGAGTGGCGAAACTGGCAACAAGCCTGATTAACATTGACCAGAAGGCTTTTATGGTAGGGAGGTACATTCAGGAGCAGACGCAACTATTGATAAGGAACATCGATTTGGCCGAGATGAGGGCGGATCCCTTAGCAGTAGTGGCCTTAGACGCTGCTAAGGCCTTTGACCGGGTGTGTTGTAGGTATCTTTGGGGGGTCCTTGAGGCTATGGGTGTGGGACCTATCTTTGTTCAGACCCTAAGGAACTGTTATCAAGGAGCATCCACAAAGATCATGCTGAATGGCACCCTGACTTTCAGCTTTGACATCCAGAGAGGGACCAGACAAGGGTGCCCCTTATCCCCTCTCCTATTCAACATTTATATCAAGCCCCTAGCACAAACTATTAGGTTGGATGATTCAATCAGTCCGTTTAAATCACAAAATTATAAGTGTAAAATAGCATTGTATGGTGACGATGTTATAGTGTACACTAGATATCTATTCCACGGCTCGAAAGCTTGTTGGAGGAGTTTGGCTTGATTTCAGGCTATCTCGTCAATTCGGCGAAAACTGAAGTCATGTGTTGGATCACTGATTACAGAGGTGGCCCCACCAGCAAAGAATTCAGGTATCTGGGTATAAAAATTGTTAAGGACCTGAATAAAATACCTCTGATAAATCTGGGGAAAATTGAAAAGGAAATTGATTACCTCTTCGCCAGATGGAGGAACCTCCCTTTGATGATCTATGGGAAGGTCAATCTGGTGAAGATGAGTATCTTACCCAAGCTGATGTACCTATTTAATGCAGTTCCCTTAATTTTTCCCCATATGAACATAAGTAAGATCCAGGGGAAAATTAGGAGTTTTATATGGGGACACAAAAGTTCTAGGATATCCTGGAAAAAATTAAAAAGAACACTTTTAAAAAGTGAGTTGGCTCTTCCGGATATCAATTGGTATTTAACGGCATTTCAATTTAAGGGTATCAGGATGTTGCTTTCTATACCCGAGCAAACAACATGGGGCAGGCTTTTGGGCGAGATGGCAATGGCTGAGGGAGGCAGTTGCCAAGGCGGGTTTCTATACAAGTTTAGGGCCCCAAGATACTTTGACAGTGTCCGTCTTAAGGTTCTTAAGGCTGCTTTGATGACATGGTATAAAGTGAGACGCAGATGGGGCATAGGATATTTCTCCGGCTTTGCCCCCATTTGGGATTCCCCGGGGACCCCTCTTTGCCTGGGTGATATCTTGGCGATACTGATTAAGAGAGGACACAGATGAGATTCTTCCATGGGAGGTCTTACGAGCTAAGATATGTCCCACATTTTCTAGGTTTAAGTATCTTCAACTTAGATCATGGTATGAGGCAGAAGTGGGAAAAACTACAGGGAGCTGGGAACTTGAGCGGCTATTGCAAAATGTTCAGCCAAAAAAGAAAGAAATATCTTTGTGGTACACAAGATTCCTCTAAGCAGAAGATCTGGAGATTCCTCCCCAAACATCGGTCTGGAACCAAACATCTCTTGCCCACAAAATTGTAGACTTTTTTGAGCCATCCCTCAAATTACTTTATAAATATATCAAGCCAGCTAGTTTAAAGATAAATAATATTTTTGTGCTCAAATGCCCTAGATGTAAATTATCCAATGCGGATGATATTCACATCTTTTTTGAAGGTCCGGGGTTAAGATCTTTTTGGAAAGGCGTGGGGGATTCTTTATCATCCATCTTTGAAATTGATGATGAGATTACTCTCCATCTGGTGATTTTTGGTGGCAATAATCTTATAAATGGGCCGTTATCACAGACCCATAAGGGGTGTCTGTTATACTTTATACTGTTAGCCCAGAGGGAGATTTGTATAAGGTGGAAGGATTCAATCCCCCTGAATAGAGAGCGCTGGCTCAAAGCTGCATTTGGTATGGCACGTTTAGAACAAGATGGTAGCAAGGAAAACCTGCATAATATTTGGCATCTTCTGTTAAGCTGGGGATGGCGCCTGCAATTGTTAACTTTTTAAGTGATGGTTTCCCACCTGGGTCCTATGATTACACCAAGCCTCAACCATGTGAGGCAGGTCGGGTAGGCCTAGACAAACGCAGTTAGCCGAGAGGCGCCCAGATGTAAAATAACATGGCTTACTAAATCTGCTGATGTCTTTTGGTGAGATGAGGACAAACAAAATGTAGAAATACCACTTTTAGAAAGTGGCAAACACAACAAGATGATGGACGGAGTGCTGAAACGTTTCAACCGCTCACCCCGGTCACGAGATCTGGGTTTAATCGATCATATTTTGCTCACTTTGCCACCCAAATTTATACTCAGCCATATGCAAATCAGTCTTGATCCTGCTCCTCATTGGCACAGTCCAGCCCAAACTGCCTGGCCAGGTCCTTCCTGGATCGGAAACAAGCATCCTAGGACGGGTTTCAGCGTATCACCACCTCAACAGATAGGCTAGCTTGATTCCAGTGACACAGCGAGCAAATGCTGCAGCCCTTTTAGAAAGTGGGCATTTCTCTGCTCTTACATGCTCTGTGTGTCTTGCAGCCTGTCTCAAATACATGTCTGGGCTGGGTGACTTTTGTGCATTCCCTCCAGACAGTCACAAACATAGGAAGGTTAGGTGTGGCTGTGTACCCTTCTAAATATATTTGCATTCTGATGGCCCTTCCTGGACAGGAAAGGAGGCAGTGGCTCAAACCTACACTACAAAGGGTAGTGGCATGACCCCACACGATGGACTGATTACCCACATAGGTACAATGGTACGCTCAAAGTAAAATTGGCAAAAATTCAGGAAACATCAGGATTAAAATGACCAGAGGCTCTTCCGTAAGCTCTATTCTCAACTAGAACTACAGCTCATTCTAGAACAGGGCTATCCACATTTAAGGTTGTGTTTGGATGCCCAGCGAATGTCTGGGGTGTCCCGAGGCCTAAAACTTTTTCGGATATTGAATATCCTGTATTGCTTGATTACCTTGGACAGTTAACAGAAAGTTTAAATTCTATTCACCAAGAGGTGCAAGACTCCTTACCTAGTGAACCAGAGGGACCTGGAACAACATCCAGCCTGGGGATTACATGTTGTTGAAATATTTCCAGAGGAGGTAGTGTTGCCCAGAATGAAAGGTCCTGAGCAGGTTTTGTTGGTTACACAGATGGCTGTAAAGGTTGCTGGCTGGAAGAATTGGGTTCATGCAACCCACTTCAAAAGAATACCTGTACCGTTGCCTTAAGACCAGTGGGTCAAGGAGGGGATACGAGAAGTTGAATGTGAGCAGGTGTCCAGATTTGTGCCTTTCAGGGATGCACAACTAATCTGGATCCAAACAGACAAGGAGAATGACAATGTTTTGAATGAGGCTGTCCCACCAGAAATATGAGTATCCAAGAGCTTCTGTTCAGTGACCACACGGTGCTTGGGGTTGCCAGGTACAATTTATGTCCTCGGACAAGGACTACCGTGTCCAAGGAGAAAAAAGATTAGGGATGGACTGTGCAAGGTAGGAAAGCACTAAGTAGCAGTACAAACGAAGGATCAAAACAAGTGAAAATTCTGCATTTGCTTGCTTTTGTTATTTGAATATTAGTTAGAGAAGTATACTCTGAGAGTATACCACCTTTATCAGCATGGGATAGATTAGTAAAGCGCTTAGGACAGAGTAAGTTCCACCGCCGGTGCTCAAGAGCACCAACTAATTGATGGACGATAGGCGCTTGTACCAGTGAGGCTCTGACGGACACTGGGAACATTCATATTTCTTTTGCATCTTCTTCCTTTAATTCACTATGCATCCATTTTATCAGGAAAGTCAATGAAGAGGAGCAGTCAATTGTCACTATATAACGCAGTATGATTTGGTCAATTTGGAGTAAAATTGCATGTGTCATTTTTTGTCATAACAATGATAATAATATGTGGGGTATCGTGGTTGTTGGAGAATGTACATAGTGTACCTACACGTACTAAGGGGGAAGGAACCTCCCCTCGGTATAATAAAAGGGCTGTCCTGAGTAATGTGTTTGTGGAGACCCATAATAGAATCTTTGGGGGGGAGCTAGAGAGCCGGCAGCAAGATGGCTGCTCTCCGAAGCGGCTCTGCTGGCTGAGTTTGACTACCCGCCCATAATCTTGTCTACAGCAGTGCACCTGTAGCCCTAAGCAGCGGAATCGGGCAGGGAATACTGCTGTGCCCATTTTGTGCCCTGGAGCGGAGGGTATTGGGCCCTGCTGAGCCAGAAAACTCAATTTGAAGCGGAGGTCCAGATGCGTATTGCGATGGCAAGATGGCAGCTGCCGTAATTGTGATCTGGGGCCCGCGCTGCTAGGAACCCGTGAGGCTGAGGATGAGCTGTGGACCCCTCTATCCCCCCCCCGGTACCGGAAGTGATCATCGGTGCTGGAGTAGCAGGGTAACCTGCGAGAACATCGTAGGTGCTGCAAGCATGAGTGATTGAGGAAGCCCCACCTGCTTGTACAGCCTGTTAGCTGCATGCAGAAGGAAGCTGCTGTTGAGGTGGAGATGCCGGGCCTGGATCGGGGGCTCGAGAGTGGGTAAAGACACAAGCAGAGGTGAGGGGCGACCCCCCTCACATCGGAGTCTGGAGTGAGAGCCTGCCTGTGGGCGTATAGACTACTGCAAATGCTGGAAGAGTTGTGAGGTGTACGGAACATGCGAGGAGTCCTGGCTGTCAGGGGCCTTTGCCTGCTGCGTGGCATTGAGGGCTGAGATCGCATTGAAGCTGCTGTGTGGGTGAGAAGAGACCTGACTGTGTCCGCGGCCTGCCTGGTGTGCCGGTGAGGAACTGCTGTATGGACTGGCCCTGGGCATGGGAGATATGATAGCTGAAGGGGCCTGTGGGCCTGGAAAATACCTCTGGCGACCTATCTCCCCACTGTGGCGATAGCTGAGTGTGCGGCCTATGTGTGGAGCAGGCTGCAAGACTCAAGGGTCTACATGAGTGCCACGTTGGCGGCGGTGTACCAATAGCACATAAAGAGCCCGGGCCTACGCGAGGTGCACCTAGCAGCAGAGGGAGTCTGGAGCTGGCCTGAGCAGAAAGTAAAGTCAATCACAAGGCTCTGGAAATTGCTAGTGATGCATGGTGTGGGCCCAGTGTAAACGTCAGTGAAGTAGGTGAGCTGCATGGTGTATGGGCTCATACCGAGGAAAACCGGTGAGCAGAGTGCATGAACAGAGTTAGCTTGGGTTTGCATTGCTGAGCTGCAGGGCTGCAAGATAATTAGCAGGCTGAACAGTGAACAGTGCAAAACAAAGGATAAAAATACTACTGTGGGGAAGACGGACAAGCAGCAGACGTGCCTCACCTTTGAGGCCAGCAAACCCCCTAGATCGCAGCAGCGAGACCAGTCTTACTCGGAGCAGGACCCCCCGGAGGCAGGTTTGTCTGTACTTGAGGCAACGTTATTGGCAGTGCAAACCAGCCTCCACTCAATTGATGGCAAAATAGATGCTTTAAATATGCGCATGGACAATTTTGCAGCGCAGCACGACAAACAAGGCCCCTGATTGGGGGAGACAGAGCAGCGCATCTCAGTGATGATGGAGGACGGTCGTCAAGCAGTGACGACTAGGAGCCTGAATATGGAAAAGGTGCTGGCCATCATCCAGTCCAAAAATGAGGACTTGGAGGTGAGATCGCGGCAGAACAACCTTCACATTTTGGCTCTGCCGGAGTCCACCAATAAGGGCCAGATGGCGGTATACATCAAGACAATGCTTAAGGCGGTGTTTGGGCCGGAGAATCTCTCTGCGGTGATGCTGGTGGAGCATGTGCTTCGGTCGTTGGCGGCAAGGCCGGTCCTGGAGGTCCTCTAACGTCCGGTTATTGCACGACTTCTGAATTACAGTGAAAGGGACACTGTGCTGCGCCTTGCAAGGGAGAAACAAAAGGTAACATACGAAGGAAATGCTATAGAGTTTTATCTGGACTTTACCATCACAGTACAGGCCGCAAGGCATGAATATCTCCCAGTGAAAAAGAAGCTGCAGGCTGAAAACATTACCTATGGAATGCTGTATCCTGCTTGGCTGCGCATAGATGTGGGGGGAAAGCAGAAGATATTGGTGACCCCCAAGAGTGCAATGAAGTATGTAATGACACTGCAGCTTAGCATGAAAAGTCCAGTAAACTATCAATCTGATGATGAGTAAGGGGTCAGGGAATGCTGGATTGCTGTCTTCTCTATTTGTATATCGGGGTCGCTGTCAATATGAGGGTTTTGGGCTGGAGGGAGGCTCGAGGGCTTCTCTATATAGCCAACTAATCAGGGTGATATACAGGGCATGGGATAATGGGGTGATTTGCTGAAAAAAGATAAATAAGCACACTGGTCGCTGAGTTATTAGGAACAACCAGCCACCTCCTTCATAACCCCTTCGATGCTGATGACAAAGCCAGCTCGTCATCAACGTTACCTGCGGTGCGCGGATGACGAGCTGGCTTTGTCACGATCAAGCCATTTTTGAAATTCCCGCGTACATCGGGAAACCACGGTAGCGCGCTAGCGGATAATTGGGAGGAGACCTACAGGGACTGTCAGCCTCCAGATGGGAGTGATGAAGCAAAGCTTCGCATATTTTGCGGCTTGCCGAAGTCAAGAACCTCGTTTATGTGTAATAAGGTAACAACGTGTATGTTTTACTAACATTTATTTTGTTTAAGCAAAGTTCCCGAAGCTTGCCTATGTGTATTTCTAATGAATTTAATCCGTGTCCTTTAAAAAATGGCCGCCGCTTGTATTTTAGTTACTGCGCATGCGTCAGCCACACTCACGTGTCCTGACGCGTCTGCAGAAGTGGAGGGAAAGTTATGCGCATGCGTAATTCATAGCTGTGCTTATCATGTGGTACTGCTCGTGCCACTGCTCTTGTGTCCGTATCAATGTAGCTAACATTTAGATGCAATAAGTTTATTTCTTGATGATGAGTTAAAAGTACAAACCCTATGATGTGTTTTCATAATGACATTATTATGTATTAATTTGTTTTCGCTTACTTTTCATGTACCGCGGGGAATGGGGGTCCAAACTGATTGGGAGCCATATTGACGGTCTCTTCTGCGCATGACCAGGGAGCATTGAAAGGTGGCCACTTTGGACAGTGGAACTCAGCCAGCTGGCAGCCACAGTCAAGATGCGCCTGGGAAAGCCACCTCTGCGCTACGAGAACGGCGAATGTTGCTCCTCATATGTTACAATGTTAATTTCCTGCACAGTTCTCATGAGAAACCCCAAACCTGCTAGGCGGTACCCAAATATGTTAATGAAGGCTTCAAATCATGTATTGTGATTGGTGTGTTACCCAAATCCTACCTTAGGACCAATCGAAATTGAAGGATTCTGACACTTTGCAACATTGGGGGGTGGTACACTGTCCCCAAACTGTATATCTACCCTGGGTTCACCTAGTGAACCGTCCGACTTGTCTGGTTTAGCTGACCTGTCACTGACCCAACGCACTCAATAGGTGACTGAAGATACAGAGCGCTGCGAAGCACTCTGTCCGAATTTGACCATAGACTGAGGTTTCTACTGAACCTTAAAGTGCTGGCAAAGCACTTAGCTGGGAGTTCGCTGACCCAATCGGGGTCTTGATCGATAGCTGCAGAGCGGGTGGAGCGCAGGCGTTGCTTCCGAACTGTGGGTTCCGGTCCTGTCCTGAAGAGGGTCCTGTCCTGAGGGTATCCTGTCCTGTCCTGGGTGTCCATTCTGCACCTGCTGTCCTTTGAGGGTTATCCTTCCTTGAGGGTTTCCTGTCCTTAACTGACCCGTGGCCAGGGTTTGGTTTCCACACCTTTCTAGGTAAATATTGCTCTGAACCTCTTGAAATACTTGCACCTTCTGAATTTCTAACTTTTGCTTTAATAAAGTTCAACATTGCATATGTGATATTTTCCATGCCTTTCTGCAACTATTGAAAGTCATTTATATTTTTCCATAAGTTTATTCATATGTCTTCTCATTTTGTTAGAAATTATATTTTGCATAGCAGTGTGTCATTTCCTGATATGGTCTAGAACTTCATTGCCTAGATGGTTCAAAGGCCCTTCACCTTAAGTGAAGCGTGTTATTCATTATAAGCTCTCCTATAGTCACCCACACTTAGGCTATCCCTGTTTAGATAATACTGACTTGCATAGTATCTTTTCTCGTTACATTTTATTAGTACTTTGATGATTACTCTGTCATTATTTCTTTATGCCTATGTGATCTACGTTATCTTGATTATTGATTGCCTTGTTTTATTGTACCTCATGCAAGAAAATAATGAACTTTAGATAAACATTTTAAAACTTCCAGTTGTCCGTGGTCATTTAAACAGTATTTGAATGTTATTGGTTGGGTTTGTATTTTGCTGCCTTTCCTTTACAGCTAGCTCTCTGATTCATTGTGGTCATTAGGCACCCGTATCGGTGGATGGTAAGTTGGGTGCACCGAAAATTGGTAGCAGGGAACACACACACACCAACCTGGTAGAGCTCGTGAAGTCACCTGATCGATGTATATGGTGATTTGAAAAGTATATGGGCCCTGAAGCCGGAAACGGCGAAAACTATTGGTCGGGTGGCCTCGCGCGCTCTATCAGTTTTCTGGTAGCTAGAGGATGGTTAGGGACTAGTTGAGAGTAAGGCAGGGATTAGTTGAACTAGTTAAGTCGGAAGCTGCTAGTACATTAATGCTGCTATAAAAACGGTCATTACGAGAGATCTGATCAATCTCTTGTGAATACGCACGAATAATATCTTGTAAAAATAATTCATGAATTGCTGTATTGTTATTATTCTTGTTCTTATATTGTTATATGTACTAATCCATGCATTTGTCAATCGTTTAGTTTCTTGTTGTCCGAACTCCCCGGGGAATTGAAAGGGCAAGTGGTGAATAGAATCCATTGTCCTGAGGTCACAGGTTCGAGGAAAGTTAGGTGCAGGTTAGGATAACCGGGAAGCACTAACTAGGGTTTTCTGAATACATGTGTGAATAAATGACAGTAACGGGGTTCATTGGCAAAATTCCCATAGTGGCGTAACCTAGTAAGGGTCACATCGGAAGAGTAGCAGGTTCCTCGGAGCTAGCGTGAAAACAGAGGGGTCCGCTGAGAAACCTTAAACTCGGAATATATCCCGGAAAGAAGTGGATGAGTTTAGGGGAATAACAGGTTCACCGATGCTAGAGTGAAGGGTAGGCGGAAGAGATCTGCCCGCAGCGAGTGAAAAGTAAATGGAAGTAGTTTACTTGCAGTAAAACAATTCTTTCTCTGTTTAGACACTTGAGCACTGTGGCGAATGTGTATTTGTTGTAAAATAACCAAGCACTGAGCACTTTAAAAGAAAGAAAGTTTCCGTTACCTTGTGAAGGGAGGGAGTCAGTCGCGAAGCGCCTCTGACGTCACTCTGTGCCGCGCTGGGATTGGTAGAGGCAGCGGGCGGGTAGCGGAGCTGGAATTGTAAAGGAGGGGTGAGCGCCGGAGCGTGGGAACTGTCTCACGAAGGGGCCGCGCACCCATTGGCGGAGCTTATTTAGTGTCGCGCACCCATTGGTTGCACGGATTTCTGAAGCGCGTTCTGATTGGAGGTAGTTTGTAAACAAAGTTAAGCGTAGAAAACGTATGTGGCACTCGTATAGTCCAGAGACTAGACCCGATCCAAGAAACCAAGGGTTCGAAAGGGATCAGTGGAAAGCTAATAGGTACGACATCATGTACGGAGCTAAGAGAAAGATGTCCCTTGTAAGTAGGGTAAAGAATTATTTCAAAACGGACAAACCGATTAAGTCTAGAGAGGGCGTTACTATCCCAGCACCCAATACTCCCGCCTCATTCATGATGTTTGACCGAGGGTACAATACCTGTGTGTGGCTGGAGAATTGGGTGAAGTACACAAAAGATGACGGAGTATTGGCTTTTCCGTTAGATGGTACTTTCAATAGTAGGATCTTATTTAATTTAAGAACCCGAATGAATGAACTGCATCCCAGACCGAGACTAACGCAGTATGAGGCATTAGAGGAATGGGAGATTGAGGCTTTTGAAAGAGAAAGACCCCGAATGGACAAGGGTTTGACCAAGTGGTACCCCAGGCTGAAACAGGAGTCCAGGGATAAAAGGATGAAACAGTGGAGGCAGAGCATGATTGTTGAGGGTCTGTTTCCCATGATGCCGGCATGTCATAACCCTGGAGCGGGTGAAAAAAGTACTGAAAAATGTAAGCATTGGGGGGCCCTGGGGGAATCAGATGATGAATTGCTAGATGACATCTGTACCAGAAGTCCGCCACCTTACAATGAGGGAACCCGACCTTCCAGTGTAGGAGATGTTCCCCGACGCCACTTCCTAGGGGAAGAAGACAGGTCCCTGGGACTGGGAGGGGGTGGTCAAGTATTGCCCTATCCTGAAAAACCCGAACCAACGGAAACAAGGGATATATATCCCAAAGTGCCCGCAAGCCAGGAAGAAAAATATTCACGTACGAAAATCTTTTTTCCCAGACCCTTGTATGAAAGCGAAGAGAAACCATCGAATTCAGGACTGCCTTTTGTTCAACCTCCATATGGGGAAGAGCGCAGGTCCTTTAATACTGGAACTTTATTCCCGAAACCTAATTATGGGGGAGGACCAAGTGAAACGCATCCTACTGCCCCGAGTTTTACTCCTCCGTTGACCCCACAGATATTACATGACACAACTTTAAGAAGGGTACTAGTGGAAAAGGAGCAAGAGGCTCTAGCTAGACAAAGGACAGAAATAATTCAGAAAATTTCCCGGTTAAATACCAGTCCTGAGGCACTGACTATTCCAGTAACTATTGGACCGGTGGTCCCGTTATACGGAAGTGGTCAGGGAAATTCGATTACTCCAGTTATGACCCCAGGCATGGCAACCCCGAGACAGGAACCGATCATCATAGATGATCAGTCCAGTGAGTGCGAGTCTGAAGTTGCGTTTTTGGAATTGCCAAACAAACAGACTGGAAAGGGAATACAGCAGAGGCATAACCCTTTTAATACAAAAGAAATTAAATTAGAGACAGCAACAGGTACTAGGAATGTCTCTCTGGTAACTCCGGATGAAATTGAGAGTTGGAGTCGTGAATTAGAGAAACAGACTCCGCAAACAAAACCTTTAGACCTCTACAAGCTGAGGGTCGAAATAGAAGAATTAATGGCAGGAAATGTGGGGTTGGATCGATTGAATACCTACTCTGAAGAAGAATTGTCGTTCATATGTAAAAGCTTTACAAGGAACACCAGAGTGCTCCACGAAAAACTGACCGAAACAGCTGTTAGTATGGGGGTAGATATCTCAAAATCCAAGCCCTTACAGAAACCGTACAGAGCAGACTTCTCAGACAAAGATATAGAACACCTGAGTGTGGCAGGGAAGAAGTTGCAGATTAAAGAATTAATGGGGGTACTGCAGAAATGGGGAGATGTGGAAAGATGGAGAAGCAGGTGGGCGAAAAAGAGAGAAGAGGTTCGCTCCCGACAAGTGACTCCCGAGTTTGCGTTAAGAGAGGTAGAAAAACCTGAGCAGTTATGCCCCATGCGAGAAGTTCCAGGAGGGAAATATGTGCATGTCCCCTGGTCTAGGCAGGATATTGTGTCCTTCACGAACGATTTTCCAAAATTACGAGAGAAACCAGTTGACTGGTACAGGCAGGTGGAAAGGTTCGTGAAGGTACAGAAATGTCTGTGGAAAGACCTGGATGGGTTTTTCGACATTGTGGTTCCAGTAGATTTATGGACCCAGTGTAAAATAGCCATAGACTGGCCCAGTGAGGAGTACCCAAGAAATAAGGAAACAGGGGAGCCATCAAAGGATGTCATGCGAAAATATGAGCAGGTGATTCAGCATTTGAAAGAAAAGGTGCCCGCAAAGGAAACTGATTGGACAAAAATAGATAGAACAACACAGGAAAGGGACGAGACAGTGCACTCCTTCTATGAGAGGTTATTGCAGGTATTTAAAACATACAGTGGTATTGATAACATCGATTTGAAGGATATGACGCACTTTATTTACAGGTTTGTAAATGGTTTAAGACCTGAGATTTGTCAGTGGATAAAAGATAATAAAATCTGTTGGCATACTAAGAAAATGGATGAGGTCCTGCGGTACGCTAAGTACTGCGAGGACGAGATGGCAGAAAAGAAAAAGGCCCTCAAGGAAAAGGTGATGTGGGCTCAGGTGAAGCTCGCAGAACAGCAGGAAAAACAATTGAGTAACATGGTTAAAAATGCTGAGAACAAAGGTCCTGGGGGAGGGGGTGGAGGAAAGCCCCGGCCCAAATTTAGCAGGGAAGAGGCTATGAAGAAATTTCCCTGCCATCAGTGCGGCGAAATTGGACACTGGCGAAACGAGTGTCCCCAATTAGTAGATATTAATGAAAAAACTCCTGATTTAACTCCACAGACGCAGAAAGAAAGACCAAGAAAGACTCAACCCCAGGTAAAAACAGTTCAGGTGCCTCGAGCACCCAAGCAGGTATACAGGGGAAGACAGGCAGAAAATGAAGAGATAGAGGTTTGGGAAAGCGGGGAAAACAGAAATACAGCAACTTCGCAGTATCTGCTAAATGATACCTTCCTTTGTAATGATCAGGACTGACGGGGCCTGAGAGGGGAGGACGAGGAGTGCGTACTTGGCGCTTCCTTGCCGGTAGACCAGTCTGGACCATACATTGAAGGAAAGGTTGACGGAAATGATGTCACCTTCCTGTTGGACACTGGCGCTACCCGTTCTACTGTAAGAACAGTGGACGTTCCAAACCTACCCCTCTCGGGAGAAAATATCCAAGTAGTGGGTGTATCTAATCAATTGATTAGTACTCCTGTTACCGAACCAATGGAGATTTCAATTGGAAATTTTAAACAGATGCATAGATTTGTCGTCTGTGACACCAGTCCAGTGAATCTACTGGGTCGTGATTTGCTGTGCAAAATGAACTGTACCATCTTTTGCACACCAAAAGGTGTTGAAATACAGACCCCAGATGAAGATGGCATCTATAAATTATTGTTACTCAGACCTGACTCAGAAATTAAAAGATTGACCCTGCAGGACTTGCCCCAAGAACTCCAGGAAGCCGTAAAGCCAGAAGTGTGGGATTTCACTGGAAAAGATGTGGGTTTGATGAAGGATGTGGACCCCATACAGATAGCCATCAAGGACAATGCAGTATATCCTAACACTAGGCCCTACCGAATGAATGCTGAAGTGAAAGCAGGTGTCACTCTGGAAATACAAAAATTATTAGAAGGAGACATCATACAGGAAGTGATGAGCAGCCCATGTAACTCACCGATTATGGGCATAAAAAAGCCTAGTGGCAAGTATAGGGTAGTGCAGGACCTGAGAAAGGTTAACAAAATTGTAGTTCCTTGCTGCCCTATTGTCCCGAACCCTGCAGTGATATTGTACCAGATTCCTTGGGATGCTGAATGGTTCACTGTGATTGATTTATGTCATGCATTCTTTTCGATACCCCTGCACCCCGACAGCAAATTTCTTTTCTCATTTGCCTTCGAGGGTCACGTGTATTGTTGGAACCGGGTCCCTCAAGGGTATACAGAGAGCCCTTCTATCTTTAATCAGATCTTGAAAAAATGTCTAGAGACTTTGATTTTACCTGGGAACTCTGTGTTAGTACAGTACATAGACGACCTTCTACTGGCATCTAAAAGTCACAGGGACTGTGTAGTTGACACCATTGCCCTCCTAAATCATCTGTGTGAGAAAGGGCATAAAGTGGCCCCTGACAAACTACAGTTCTGTGCGAAATCAGTAAAATATCTAGGACACCAGATAGAAAAGGGTGTCAGAAAAGTCACATCAGAAAGAGTGAGAATAATTCAAAAGATGCAGTTGCCCCGTACTCAAAAAGAGGTCAGAATGTTCCTGGGGGTATTAGGGTACTGCAGACAGTGGATTCTGGGATTTGCAGCCTTAGCCAGGCCCTTGATAAAAATGACCACAAGAGGAATGCCAGAGGTTGTAGAGTGGGACGATGAAAGTCTAATGGCTTTCACAAGACTGAAAAACTGTCTGTGTACAGCCCCTGCGTTGGGAATGCCAGATTATTCCAAAGAGTTTGCCCTTTTCTGTGACACTCGCGATAATTGCGCATTGTCAGTCCTGACTCAAGAACATGGCACGACCAGAAGGCCTGTGGCTTATTTCTCTGCCACATTGGACCCAGTAGCTGCTGGGTTACCAGGCTGTCTGAAAGCAGTAGCTGCTACCTGTGCAAGTTTGGAACAGAGTGAGTCCATTGTCATGGGACATCCTGTGACCGTGTATGTTTCACATGGGGTGGTAATCTTATTGACCAGAACTAAAACACAGTATCTCACCCCTAGTCGGCTGACTAAATACGAGAGGATTCTTGTGGGTGCAGCAAATGTAAGCATTGTTAGGTGTGGTATTCTGAACCCTGCCACCTTACTCCCCGACCCCTTGGAAATAGAAGGTGGGGATGATGATGAACATGATTGCATTGATCTGACAGAGTTCAGTACTAAGCCACGCCCAGACATAAAAGAAGTACCATTGCCTGAGCATGATAAAGAACTATTTGTGGATGGTTCCTGTCTAAGACATGAACTAGGAGGTTTGAGTGCTGCTTATGCAGTAGTGTCTATCACCAAAATTGAAGAAGCAGGTTATCTATATAACATCAAGTCTGCACAAGTAGCCGAATTGATAGCCATGATAAAGGCTTGCAAAATTGGGAAGGACTTACGCATAACAGTGTATACTGACAGTCAGTACTGTTATGGAGTTGTGCATGACTTTGGCCAATTATGGCTACAAAGGGAATTCATGACTTCCTCAGGTACTCCCATTCGGAATGCAAAGGTTGTTCATGACCTTTTAGAGGCCATCCAGTTACCCAAGGAACTGGCAGTGGTAAAATGCGGTGCTCATAAGAAGAGCATGGACAAAGTATCACTGGGAAACGATTATGCTGATCGAGTGGCCCAATGGTGCGCCAGAGATCGGTATATCGTAAATCCAAAACGAGGGGGGCCAGGAACCAGCTGCCAACTTCAGGTGTTTGAGGAAGTGCCCACTTGGGACGAAGTGAGAGAGTGGCAGGAATCGGCTCCTTGGCAAGAAAGAGAGAAATGGAAGGAGGATGGGTGTAGACCGAGACGTGTGGATGGTGTGATTTTGGGCCCAACTGGTATGCCTGTATTACCCCGACACTTGCTTGGCACAATGGCAAGATTAATACATGAAGGATCACACATTGGTAGGGATGCCATGATTCTGGTATTTCAACAGACTTGGTATAGTAAGAAGTTCAGGAAAGTAGCAGAGTCCCTCTGCCAGAGGTGCCTGTCATGTCAACAGATGAACCCAGGCAAGAGGACAATGGTTGAACTGAGCAAAATTGGGAGATCAGGGGGTCCCTTTGTAAGGATACAGGTTGATTTCATCACCATGCCCCGTTGTGAAGGGAAACGATATGTCCTTGTCATTGTTTGCGTATTTTCAAAATGGGTAGAAGCTTACCCTACTCCCCAAAGTGACGCACTGACAGTAGCGAAGTGTTTACTAAGAGAACTGATACCTAGATTCGGAATACCATACATTATTGAATCAGATAAGGGTGGACATTTCCAGAATGAAATAATGGCTGAACTGTGTAAGGCCTTTGGAATAAGGCAGAAACTCCATTGTGCATACCACCCAGAGGCTTCTGGAATAGTGGAACAAGTAAATGGAACTATCAAAAACAGACTAGCAAAGCTGACAGATGCTACTGGCATGACCTGGGTGAAGGCCCTGCCCCTGGTCCTGATGGGACTGAGAAGTGTTCCTGACCGCAAGACAGGCCTAAGTCCCCATGAAATCATTATGGGAAGAGTGATGAGACAAGCATGGGTGCCAGGAAGCAAACTGTTGAGTATTACTGATGATTTGGTGCTTGAATACTGCAGAAGATTGGGTGACCAAGTGCGTTCTATCTCTCGCCAGATTGGAGACGACGGCATCCTCAATCCAACGACTCCTCTCCACAACTTGGTTCCAGGAGATTGGGTCAAAATAAAGAAGCACACTCGATCAAGCTGTCTGGCACCAAGGTGGGGAAAGAAACGCCAAGTAATCGTGGTAACAACCACTGCAGTGAAGGTCGCAGGTGTTCCACAGTGGATCCACGCTGGACACACCCAGAAGGTATTGCCAGACAAAGGATTTGAAGAAGAAGGGCAACCAGCAGAGGACCCTGAAGGAGCCAGGCCAGAAGCAACTGACAACGAGCAGCCCAGCACCAGTCAGGTTGCAGGAACAGCAGACGTTGGCACAGGAGTAGTTGACTGCGAACTGCCAAGAATCCAGCCTGCTGAAGAGGTCCAGGAAACTGAGCCAGGAGTAGCTGAAGACGAGCTGCCAAGCATATGGCCAGAAGAATGGATACCGATGATTGATCTGACCGAAGATCCTATCAGAACAAGAGAACGACTTAGTGAAGGTAGAGAGTGGACTAGTCAGGAAAAGCAAGGCACAGGCGAAGAACCTCAGCCGCTTGAGATTCACATCAAAACTGAGGAAGGAGAAGGTCAGACAGGGACAGAGCAGGTATTCGATACACCACCGCTAACACCTGATGCAGATAAGGGAGAGACTAGAAATAGAGTGATAGTTCGAGCAGAAGAAAATCAAGAGATCGAAGTGCTTGAACAGGATCAGAGAGGGTTAAAAGATCGGGTTCAGGAAACAGAAACAGAAACAGAAACAGAGAAATTCGAAGGCCAAAAACAAAATATTCCTGAACAAGGCCAGATTAGCAACCAGGCAGAAGAATTTGATGCTAGCCCTGGAACTAGTCAGATAAGGGAAGTAGGAGAAGAAAGTGGAGAAGAATTACCACAAGATAAAGAGAACAAGAGAATAAGAAAAGAAAGTGAAGTCCAAGTACCGACTAAGAGGCTAAAGAAAAGAAACAACCTTGAGCCTAGGTTTGTAAAAAGATTGAGACTAAGGATAAAGACAGTGGAAGAAAACCGTGCAGAAGCAAGAAGAAGTGCTCGGATAGCAGAGCAAGAAGAAGACTCTTCCAAAAGAAGGAGTGAGCGGATAAAAAGACAAAACAAAAAGTACAAGTCTCCTGAATGGACACTGGTTTTGGAGGAGCTTGAAGATCTTGATATAACTGACGTGAGCGACGGAGAACCCGTCCCAGAGTACTCAGCTGAAGAGGAAGACGAACCACCGTGAATTTGCACAAAGTAAGCTAATTGTGTAAAGCCAAAAAGAGGGGTTCGAAAGACTCCTTCTGAGCCGAAATGTCTGATTCAACAGTGAATGGTAGACCTAGTTGCAGCCGTTTTAAGACGTGTTGCAAGGTGTGTATATGTAGTGTAGTAGTACTGATAGTTATCTGGATAGGATTAACAATTTTCATTCCCTTTGCTGTAAGTAAAGATACTAACATTGTCCCTACTGAAGTTGTAAATACTGACAATGAGGAGCTAACAACACAGAGTGTAGCACGACATGAGAGAGCTTTGAGACAAACAAAACAGAACTTAGAAGCATCAGATGAGGGAGGACTACATTATCATGGAATGAAGAACAGGACACACTTAAATGTTTTCGCAAACTTGTTAATACACTATGTAGAGACTATGGAAATTGAAGATTGCTATGTCTGCATGAAGCTGCCTACTTCTGTGGCTGAAGGCGTGACATACCATCATCTGCCATTGACATATGGAATTTCCTGTAGCATTTTAGCTAGTTTATTTTATAAAAGAGGACCGTTACAGTATTATTACTCTAACAATGACGTGATTTTTTCTGAACTTCCTATACGTGGGAACTTGAATCCTGTACATACCAAAACTGACACCATAAGATATATGGGAGACTACTTTCTGACTATAGGTAACATTGACATAGCAGACGCACACAGAGATAACTTGACTTGTTCTTTGCGTGAGCAGGAAAAGATGTTCCTGAACATGGCAGAGAAAAGGAGGATTAAAATTCAGAAGAAGGCTAATGACGAAAGTCAGAAAAAGCCAAAGTGGGCAGAGAACATGGAAGGCACCTCATCTGGTGGAGCGGGTCCTGCTCTGTTGCTGGATTTTGAAAAGAAAGGCAAGCTATGTCTTCACCGCGAGAAGACTAGCTATTATAATAATGTTTTCATTGGTTCCAGTGAATGCGAACATAATTACAAGGTAATTGGAGGTTGGGGTTTCAAAAATGGGTCAGAGCCTGTGTTTCCTGGAATTTATTATATTTGTGGGGACAAGGCTTATTTCAAATTGCCGGATCACTGGTATGGAAGCTGCTACTTTGGCATTGTCTTCCCGAAAATATACCATGTGAATGGAAAAGCTGGAAGCAATGAAGATACTAATGGCTTAGTGCGTAGTAAAAGAGAAAGTATAGGTGAAATTATGGGTAGTATTTTCAGTGCACTGATACCTGGAGTGGGAGTGGTTCTGAACACTCACAGAATTTGCAAATTGTCTACTATAGTAGATGTGCTGTCTACTGAAACAGCTCATGGATTTCTGCTGGTCAATACTGAAATGGTTGCGATCAGATCAATGGTTTTGCAGAATCGACTTGCTCTTGACACCTTATTAGCGAAAGAGGGCGGAGTCTGCCGGATGTTGAAGGCGCAACATTGTTGCACTTATATTCCGGATAAAAGTGTACAGATCAAAAGATATGTGAAAAACATTACTAATTTGGCAAAGGAACTCAAACCACTCGAGGTTGATAGTGCCTGGAAGAGACTGGTAGATGGTCTCTCAAATGTAGGTCATTGGCTTGCTAGCATAGGTAAAAGCTTATTATTCAAAATTCTGATGCCAATTGGTATTATAGGTCTTATTATACTTTCCATTTTTTTATGCTGTAAATACCGCAAACGCACCAAAAAGCACGAGGTAAATGCTAGAGGAGTGAAACGAAGTGTGGATGAGATTGAATTAGAGGAAGTGAATGATCAGATATACAAAAAGGTGAAGACTTCTCACCCTGCTAAAACTGAGAGAGAAAAGTTAGAACGGCTGCTGGAAGAAATAGAACTTTATAAAGTATGAAAGAAAGTTGGCATCTGGTTCCATTATAATTTGTGATGATAGTAAATATCATCAAAGAGGGGATTGATGAAGCAAAGCTTCGCATATTTTGCGGCTTGCCGAAGTCAAGAACCTCGTTTATGTGTAATAAGGTAACAACGTGTATGTTTTACTAACATTTATTTTGTTTAAGCAAAGTTCCCGAAGCTTGCCTATGTGTATTTCTAATGAATTTAATCCGTGTCCTTTAAAAAATGGCCGCCGCTTGTATTTTAGTTACTGCGCATGCGTCAGCCACACTCACGTGTCCTGACGCGTCTGCAGAAGTGGAGGGAAAGTTATGCGCATGCGTAATTCATAGCTGTGCTTATCATGTGGTACTGCTCGTGCCACTGCTCTTGTGTCCGTATCAATGTAGCTAACATTTAGATGCAATAAGTTTATTTCTTGATGATGAGTTAAAAGTACAAACCCTATGATGTGTTTTCATAATGACATTATTATGTATTAATTTGTTTTCGCTTACTTTTCATGTACCGCGGGGAATGGGGGTCCAAACTGATTGGGAGCCATATTGACGGTCTCTTCTGCGCATGACCAGGGAGCATTGAAAGGTGGCCACTTTGGACAGTGGAACTCAGCCAGCTGGCAGCCACAGTCAAGATGCGCCTGGGAAAGCCACCTCTGCGCTACGAGAACGGCGAATGTTGCTCCTCATATGTTACAATGTTAATTTCCTGCACAGTTCTCATGAGAAACCCCAAACCTGCTAGGCGGTACCCAAATATGTTAATGAAGGCTTCAAATCATGTATTGTGATTGGTGTGTTACCCAAATCCTACCTTAGGACCAATCGAAATTGAAGGATTCTGACACTTTGCAACATTGGGGGGTGGTACACTGTCCCCAAACAGTATATCTACCCTGGGTTCACCTAGTGAACCGTCCGACTTGTCTGGTTTAGCTGACCTGTCACTGACCCAACGCACTCAATAGGTGACTGAAGATACAGAGCGCTGCGAAGCACTCTGTCCGAATTTGACCATAGACTGAGGTTTCTACTGAACCTTAAAGTGCTGGCAAAGCACTTAGCTGGGAGTTCGCTGACCCAATCGGGGTCTTGATCGATAGCTGCAGAGCGGGTGGAGCGCAGGCGTTGCTTCCAAACTGTGGGTTCCGGTCCTGTCCTGAAGAGGGTCCTGTCCTGAGGGTATCCTGTCCTGTCCTGGGTGTCCATTCTGCACCTGCTGTCCTTTGAGGGTTATCCTTCCTTGAGGGTTTCCTGTCCTTAACTGACCCGTGGCCAGGGTTTGGTTTCCACACCTTTCTAGGTAAATATTGCTCTGAACCTCTTGAAATACTTGCACCTTCTGAATTTCTAACTTTTGCTTTAATAAAGTTCAACATTGCATATGTGATATTTTCCATGCCTTTCTGCAACTATTGAAAGTCATTTATATTTTTCCATAAGTTTATTCATATGTCTTCTCATTTTGTTAGAAATTATATTTTGCATAGCAGTGTGTCATTTCCTGATATGGTCTAGAACTTCATTGCCTAGATGGTTCAAAGGCCCTTCACCTTAAGTGAAGCGTGTTATTCATTATAAGCTCTCCTATAGTCACCCACACTTAGGCTATCCCTGTTTAGATAATACTGACTTGCATAGTATCTTTTCTCGTTACATTTTATTAGTACTTTGATGATTACTCTGTCATTATTTCTTTATGCCTATGTGATCTACGTTATCTTGATTATTGATTGCCTTGTTTTATTGTACCTCATGCAAGAAAATAATGAACTTTAGATAAACATTTTAAAACTTCCAGTTGTCCGTGGTCATTTAAACAGTATTTGAATGTTATTGGTTGGGTTTGTATTTTGCTGCCTTTCCTTTACAGCTAGCTCTCTGATTCATTGTGGTCATTAGGCACCCGTATCGGTGGATGGTAAGTTGGGTGCACCGAAAATTGGTAGCAGGGAACACACACACACCAACCTGGTAGAGCTCGTGAAGTCACCCGATCGATGTATATGGTGATTTGAAAAGTATATGGGCCCTGAAGCCGGAAACGGCGAAAACTATTGGTCGGGTGGCCTCGCGCGCTCTATCAGGAGCACCCCAAATGTTTTTGATGGTGTACGATTGTCGTGTGCACAAAGTTCTGAGGGAAGGGAATGTCTTTGGCAATTTGGGGGGTTGAAGTGGGTGGGGGTGGTATGTGCATGGTCTGTTTTTGTTGTCATTACAGTGCCGGATATATGTGTGTGCGCCTGCGAGGTTGTCTGGTTGGGGGGTGACATCATTACTGACTATGAGACCTAAGAACATAAATGGCACCTCTGGGAGGAATGATTAAAATGCTGATGTGGAACGTTCAGGGCCTGAACAATTCCCAAAAGATTAGGCAGATGTTAGCATACTTGGATAGACATGCGGTCCAAGTGGCCCAGCTGCATGAAACTCATCTGACCAAGCACACTGAGCAGAATGTGGAGAGGTGATGGTCAGTTGCTAGGGTGGCCTCGTCATATTCCATGTATTCTAGTGGGGTCATGCTCCTGGTAAAAAAGAGTACCCCATTTACGCTCCATGGTCCTGAATTGGGTGATCAGGGAAGGCTCTTGTCTGTGATTTGGTCTACTCTCCTCTACCCTGGTTATCTGGGGTGGTGAATTTAATGTATACTGTCTTAGACCTGGGTATGGATAGGTCTGCTGGGACAGGAACAGACTAATTTGCATATAGCCAGGTTCTGAGCTGGGATGGTGCAATGAGCTAAAAAACAGGTGATGGATTAAAACCATGATCTCTTGACTTGGTAAGAGTATTCTGCATCATTCAGAAACTCTGTCCATCACCACCCCTTTTTTCCAAAATTGATTTTATCCACACTATGTGTGGGAGGGTATACTCAGACGTGAGTCCCTTGCTCATTGCACCATCAGGATTCAAGCAAACCAGGCCAACGAAGGCTGTGATGCCAGAAACCGGTCCCCGGGAGCTTGTTTCCTTCCCAGTATAAGAATTGGCTTGGTAGTTTGGTTTGCCCTGTTCCCATCATGCACTGGGACAGGAACAGACTAATTTGCATATAGCCAGGTTCTGAGCTGGGATGGTGCAATGAGCTAAAAAACAGGTGATGGATTAAAACCATGATCTCTTGACTTGGTAAGAGTATTCTGCATCATTCAGAAACTCTGTCCATCACCACCCCTTTTTTCCAAAATCGATTTATCCACACTATGTGTGGGAGGGTATACTCAGACGTGAGTCCCTTGCACATTGCACCATCAGGATTCAAGCAAACCGGGCCGACGAAGGCTGTGATGCCAGAAACCGGTCCCCGGGAGCTTGTTTCCTTCCCAGTATAAGAATTGGCTTGGTAGTTTGGTTTGCCCTGTTCCCATCATGCACTGGGACAGGAACAGACTAATTTGCATATAGCCAGGTTCTGAGCTGGGATGGTGCAATGAGCTAAAAAACAGGTGATGGATTAAAACCATGATCTCTTGACTTGGTAAGAGTATTCTGCATCATTCAGAAACTCTGTCCATCACCACCCCTTTTTTTCAAAATCGATTTTATCCACACTATGTGTGGGAGGGTATACTCAGACGTGAGTCCCTTGCTCATTGCACCATCAGGATTCAAGCAAACCGGGCCGACGAAGGCTGTGATGCCAGAAACCGGTCCCCGGGAGCTTGTTTCCTTCCCAGTATAAGAATTGGCTTGGTAGTTTGGTTTGCCCTGTTCCCATCATGCACTGGGACAGGAACAGACTAATTTGCATATAGCCAGGTTCTGAGCTGGGATGGTGCAATGAGCTAAAAAACAGGTGATGGATTAAAACCATGATCTCTTGACTTGGTAAGAGTATTCTGCATCATTCAGAAACTCTGTCCATCACCACCCCTTTTTTCCAAAATCTATGGATAGGTCTGCTGCCATGGATTGACACAGGAAGCAGGTGGTGGTACAATACAGGAGATTATGCATGAGGAAGGGCTGGTAGATGCACGGAGGGCACGGCATCCAGGTGTGAAAGAGGGTACTTTTGTCTCCTCTGTGCATGTTTCCTGGTCCCAATTGGACTATTGGCTGGTATCTAAGGAGGTGAGTGCATGGGCAGTAAGTGTCAAACATTTGGCTAGAATCTGATCATGCTCCGGTCCTATTGGAACTGGCAATTCTAATGTTCACTAGGCCCCCATTTCAGTGGCCATTACAGCCGGCATACTTGTTAGACCCAGTGTTATGCACTACAATAGGGATGGCCATCAGCAACTTTTTTCCAGAATAATAAGGGGTCGGTAGAGAAGGCAAGAACACTTTGATGTTCTTTAAAATTATGATCCGGGGTGAATGCACGGAAGTGCAAGTGGGCATTTTGAGATCCTTACACACTAAGATGGCAGACATAGAGAGTAAGCTCCAAAACCTTGAAAGGCAATATGAGCTACAACCGACACCTGATGCTCTTGCACAAATGAGGGAGTTAACTACAGAGCATGCAGTAGGAGGTGCATTATATGTCTAGACGCTGGATGGCCAGAGCGTATGGGGAGGGCAGCAGGGCAGGACAGACGCTTGCTACAAAACTATCTGAACATAGTGAGCAGGGTCACATAGTTGAGATACTGGATAAAGACTCAGAGCCGAGATAAATGACGCAGGAAATATTATCAATATTTACTGAGTATTATGGTGGCTTATATGCACACAGAACCAGGGCTTCAGAACAGAAGATAGATGTTTTTGGATGTGGCATTGGGATGTCTGCCCTCAGGACGAAGGGAGTATTTGCTGCAATCCCTAATGGTAGATGATGTCAAAGAAGCCGTACAAAAACTGCTGAATTGTAAAGCTGCGGGCACAGATGGTCTCCCTGGTGAATTTTACAAGATGTATGCTGATCTGCTGGCCAGCAGCTTGTTGAAATATATGTGGAAGCATATGAGAACGGGATTTTATCGCCCACGTTGCAGTAGGCCTTAATAGTTATGTTAATAAAACCAGATAAAGATTCTAAGCATTGTGAATCCTACCTGCCATTTTCTCTCATGAATCGTGATGTAAATATACTCGCCAAAATCATACCACTGAGATTGCAACCACTGTTGCCTGCACTGGTGCTACCAGATCAGTCAGGCTTTGTGCTTCCTACATCATCCAAGGAAAGGACACCCCCTACTGTAAGTTAATAAAAGAGTGTAAATAGAGTCCAATCAAAAAAGTACTTTTTTACAGTTCAGTATTTTCAAATTTTATAATCTTCTTTATTTCTTCAGTAGTTGATATGCAGTCACAACGCACAGTTCTTCAGATTTATTTCTTAGTATACAGTTTGTTGCCAACACGTGTTTCATCCTGCTAGTAAGCTTAAGGACTTCGTGAGGGCTAAAAACAAGTGATATATACACTTAGTTAAATAATTATAAAATACATCAACAATCAATCTTCCTAGATACATACTGTCTATTCAGTGTTCTTTATACTAACATAATCAATCACAGGGTAAACATTTTATACAATTGTATCTACTATCAGAGATGTAATTAATAAAGCATCATAAACTTTTTATGACAGCTAGATAGTGTACAAAGTCTCCGGCTTGGTTTAATCAAAAAATATTAATACAATTTTTTACACACTAATACATCATGATCTTAAAAGGACGCTGGAATTGGTACTGTGTTCTAAAGTTGAGAAAACCAACCTAATACATAAAACCATCTGAGAATAAATCTATATGTACTACTGATTTGTAGTGTTTCTAATCAATGGGATGCACTGTTTTTAACAGAAACCTGGCTAAATGAGGATAATATGTCCTCTATCGCTCAGGCAGTACCCTCCGGGTATAAAATATGCTTAGCCAACCGGATAGGCGGAAAAAGAGGGGGGGGGGGGTGTGGCTGTTGTTTTTAAAGAACAGCTCACACTCAGTTCCTCAGCCCCCACTCCGAATCTGGGATTCGAGGGGCTCCATTTTTGCTTTCAGGTGGGCCATCAACTATCCCTAGCGGGATTAGTGATTTATCGCCCTCCGGGTAGGGAAGATCACAATCTGACATCGCTACTGGACACTATAATCCAGAGCTCCCTCCTTCATCCCCAATTTCTTGTGGTTGGAGACTTTAATATACATATGGACAGGGAGAACTGTACTCCCGCTGATACACTGAGGTCAACACTAAACACAGCCAATTTAAGCCTCTTAAACGCAGGCCCCACGCACAGAGCAGGCCACACGCTTGACCTAATTTTTTCTAACATCGACAAGGCCGTAGCTGACCCTCCGCTACCATTGATATGGTCAGATCACTCCCTGATCCCATTTCAATTAAAGTTAGCGGCGGACAAACCTAGGACAAGCAAACGCTCTTTTATGAAAAGACAGTGGAAGAAACTAACCCCTGCTTCCATGGGTCCAGTCCGAGCCCAGAATACGCCCACCCTCACCTGTAATGCCGACTTGGATGCTCGGATGCTCAATGACTGGGTTGGGAATATGGTGTCCTCAATTGCACCGGCTGTACTAGCCATATCCAAACGCAGTTCGCCCTCGGCTCCCTGGTTTTCGCAGGACCTTAGAGATCAGAAGTCCGACTGCAAAAGGCTGGAGAGGCTCTGGAGGCTAAACTACGATCCTCTAAATAAAGCCAGATATAAGGAAGCTTCCAAAAAATTGCACAAAGCAATCAGAAAAGCAAAAAAACTGTTCTATGCGGACTCGATCCTGAAAGCGGAACACTCTAGTAAAGAAACATTTAAAATAGTACAGTCCTTCCTCAAACCCCGCTGCATCGAGAGGGAGATTCACCCGTCAACCTTGATGTGTAACAGGATCTCAGACTTTTTTGACTCAAAACTCAAACTAGTCTACGAGTCCTTTGGGCCAGATAAGAAAACTCAAAAAACTGATCTAGCTGTAACAGTATCAGACTGTCGGACCTTGTCACAATTTCAGCCCATAACCTTGGACATGGTCTTGCAAGAATTAAACCGATGTAAATCAGGCTCACCTGACGATCCTTGCCCGCCAAAAATATGGAGCACCATAGCTGTCTATGTAGCCCCCACAATCCAGCATATATGGAACACGTCCATCTCCTCCGGGATCTTCCCGAATATCTGGAAACATGCCACTCTTCTCCCACTAAAGAAAAAACCTAACGGGGACCCCCTGGACCTGAGCAATCTGCGCCCAATTTCTTTATTAGCAGCTCCAGGTAAAATGCTTGAGAAAGCAATTCAGCGCCAACTTAACAACTTTATTGAAGAGAATAAAATACTGCATGAGACACAATCGGGCTTCAGGCCCGGTTTTAGTACAGAAACAGCACTAATCGAGGTGGCAGAGTCGGTGAGGTGGTCGATGGATTCAGGAGACTCAGCAATGCTGGTGCTCCTGGATCTGTCGGCCGCTTTCGACACGGTCGACCACGATAGATTGCTGTTACGCCTGGCTGAGATAGGTATCCAGGGTCAGGCTTTGAGCTGGCTTCAATCATATCTGACCCAGAGAACACAGAAGGTGGCGCTGGGGACATCTTCCTCAACACCGAAGCCCCTGAGCTGTGGCGTCCCGCAGGGGTCGGCTCTTAGCCCTTTGGTATTTAATTTATATCTTGCCCCTCTGTTTACGTTGATTGCCAACTGGGGAGTCAAAGCAATCTCATATGCCGATGACACCCAGCTGGCGTTCCCGTACTCAGAGGTGTCGGAAGCGTCCTTTTTGAGTTTTAAAGGTTGCCTTCAAGATATAGCCTACTGGATGAACTCAAACAAACTGAAACTTAATGCCAATAAGACAGAAGTAATCTTTTTTGGCAAAGGCCCTCCTCCCCCTTCTGATCTTTGGTGGCCGACGGAGATGGGAGAAGCTCCCTCACCCAGCCATGCGGCAAAAAACTTGGGAATACGGTGGGATGACAAGCTATCCTTTACATCCCACATCCAGCAAACAGCCGGCAACTGCCTATGTAAGCTGAGGAATCTACGTAAGATTCTGAGACTCTTGCCGGTAAATTGCCGAAAAACTGTAATCCATGCCACAGTAACATCTAGATTGGATTACGCTAACGGCTTGTACCTGGGCCTACCCAAATACCTGGTACAGCGATTACAACTGGTCCAAAATGCGGCTGCGAGACTGCTAATGCGAATCCCTTTCAAGCAATCGGTCTCTCCGCATCTCCAACTACTTCATTGGCTACCGGTAGCTAGCCGAATTAAGTTCAAGGCACTCACACTGGCACACAGATCACTGTATGGCACATGCCCTAACTATCTGAAAGCCCGACTACCGAGATACAGTCAAGCCCGTTCCCTCCGATCCAACAGTCGTGCTCAGATTGCTGTTCCTCAAGCAAAAAGAGCTCGGCTAGGAGGACGGACGTTCTCAGCTAACGTGGCAAAACTTTGGAACTCCCTGCCACCAGCCCTCCAGCAGGCCCCCTCCGAGCCTTGCTTTAAACGTATGCTGAAAACATGGCTCTTCACCCAACCACGCTAGTCACTTATCCTGCTTAGTCCTCACGGTCAAAATGTGCTCTGCAGCGCCGGGACACCTCCTGGTTGAGGTAGCTGTTCGCGCTTTAGAAAATTCTATATTATTATTATTATTATTATTATTCTAAGAATTAAAGAATCAACTAGCGCCAGACTTACCAGTTGACAAATGTAATTTTCTACAGTAGATTTTAGAGGGGTGCGTGATCAGAGGGAGAATAACCTAATATAAAGGTACATAAACATTAGTATTCATAACAACTTAACTAAATACATAACGTGACTCCATTATCTTTTAAGACAATTTATATTTTAATAGCGATCGTCTATATTTATGATCCTTTTTTATAGATCCTGAGACTTTCTCTATAAGCCACTAGCGACCTGTTAAGAGGGAACTTAACATTATTAAGGTAACTGAGCGCCTATATATTCATGTATATAATACAAACTCCTGTTAGGGTAATAAGGGCAATATAAGGTCATCGTATGTTAAATAAAACGCCCAATAGGTTTTAAAGTGGACGCAATTTTGTTACAAAATTCCTTACATAATATTATAACCCATACAAACTGATAGACCTTATTTCGGTTATTGACCCATTATTAATAGATGGTTATACCACTGACTTAAGTAACATCTCTTAGTTGTAATAGAACTAATAATGTCTCCATATCTACTGTTCCACACACTTACGAATTATGTAGAGTTGTTATGAATACTAATATTTATGTACCTTTATATTAGGTTATTCTCCCTCGTATCACGTACCCCTCTAAAATCTACTGTAGAAAATTACATTTGTCAACTGGTAAGTCTGGCGCTAGTTGATTCTTTAATTCTTAGAAACACTACCAATCAGTAGTACATATAGATTTATTCTCAGATGGTTTTATGTATTAGGTTGGTTTTCTCAACTTTAGAGCACAGTCCCAATTCCAGCGTCCTTTTAAGATCATGATGTATTAGTGTGTAAAAAATTGTATTAATATTTTTTGATTAAAGCAAGCAGGAGACTTTGCACACTATCTAGCTGTCATAAAAAGTTTATGATGCTTTATTAATTACATCTCTGATAGTAGATACAATTGTATAAAATGTTTACCCTGTGATTGATTATGTTAGTATAAAGAACACTGATTAGACAGTATGTATCTAGGAGGATTGATTGTTGATTTATTTTATAATTATTTAACTAAGTGTATATATCACTTGTTTTTAGCCCTGACAAAGTCTTTAAGCTTACTAGCAGGACGAATCACGTGTTGGCAATGAACTGTATACTAAGAAATAAATCTGAAGAACTGTGCGTTGTGACTGCATATCAACTACTTAAGAAATAAAGAAGATTATAAAATTTGAAAATACTGAACTGTAAAAAAGTACTTTTTTGATTGGACTCTATTTACACTCTTTTATTAGTTTTGCTCAGGTTGAGAATTATTGATTTCTATGTGTAATAGTCATACTTTTTATGCCTGTTTGATTACAACTTTTGACAAGGGTTGTATCTCCGCCTTAGAGCATTAACTAGTCTATCTAATAAGTTGAATTTTATAACTAAACACTAGCTATTGCGCATATAATTCCCTCTTGTCAGTTCTTGCTCTATACCCCTACTGTAAGATTGGCAGGCCAAACTAGTCCCAAACCTCCGAAAGTGGACCACTGAGCCATTATTAAACCTGCCTAAAATCTTTGCAGGTTGTTTTGTTCTCGCTCTTCTAAATAGGAGCCTACACGCCCACCATCCCCATCAGGCCCATGAGGACCGATTCATGGTAATATACTGGGCCTTGGCCCTACATGTGCTACATACATGCACTTTTATATTTGCTATTCTGAATAGCTTTCAATGTTCTTTTTCCCAGGTATCTATCCCTCCCACTCCCCATCACTGTCCTGAGGAAGACCCCACCGTAAGGGACTCAACTACTTACCCTGCTCTAAGGGTCGAAACGTAGACATCTCACACACTAGCCAGTCACAACAACAGTTATAAGTCACTGTTATTTACCATTGACTATGGCTTTGAGAAATGTTTTTCGATAATGTATGATTAATTTGGATGAAAATTTGAGCCTTCGTTTCTTGTAACTAGTGGATTTTGTGAATCATACTTACCTTTATTCACCCCCTCATCCTCACTGCAAACACTTCCCCCCTTCCCCTCTACCTCCTGGGGCACTGTTTTACCATTGTGTTAAAATTGTTATGAATCATCAACAGTTCAGTGTGATTAAACAACACTGTTCAGTGAGTTTTATACGTTTTTTTGCATTCTTTGTAAAGTACTATTCATTCTGTATACTTGTTTGTCCATTGGGACCGCTGTTCCTATGTACTGTGGGCTTTGTGCAGGAGTAGTACACAACACACAATCTGAGGACTTTGTTCGCACCAGTACATCATCTAGACCACAGCTTTCCAAACTTTTCATGTTGGGGAGACACTTTTTTTTTTAGATGCATCATTTTGAGACACAGTAAGGCAGTGTGGCGCACGAGCATAGCGTAGCGAGCCCGAAACAACTAAGGGGGATTTGGAGGGGGTTCTCACTCACTCTGTCTGTCTCCCTCTCTCTCTCTCTAGCTGTCTCACTCTGTCTGTCTCCCTCTCTCTCTCTCCCTCTCTCTCCCTGTCTCCCTCTCTCTGTCTCCCTGCTTCTCTCTCCCTCTGTCTCCCTCCCTCTGTCTCCCTCCCTCTCTCTCCCTCTGTCTCCCTCTATCTATGTACCTCCCTCTGTCCCTCTCTGTCTGTCTCGCTCGCTATGTCTCCCTCCCTCTGTTGCCCTCCTCCCTCTGTCTGACTCCCTCTGTCTGTCTCCCTCGGTCTGTCTCCCTCTGTCTGTTTCCCTCTGTCTGTCGCCCTCTGTCTCCCGCTCTCTGTCTCCCGATCTCTGTCTCCCAATGTTTTCGTCCCTGTCTCCATCCCTCTGTCTCTCTCCCTCTGTCTCTGTTCCTTTGTCTCCCTCCCTCTGTCTGTCTCCCTCCCTCCCTCTCCCTCTGTCTGTCTCCCTCTGTCTGTCTCCTTCCGTCTGTCTCCCTCTGTCTGTCTCCCTCTGTCTCCCTCCCTCTTTCTGTCTCCCTCTCCTTCCCTCTGTCTACCCCTGACTGTCTCCCTCTGCCTTCCTCCCTCTGTCTCCCTCTCTCTCTGTCTCCCTCCCTCTCCCTCCCTCTGTCACCCTCTGTCTCCCTCTGTCTCCTTCTCCGTCTCCCTCTCTGCCTCTCTGTCTGTCTCAGTCTCTGCCTCTGTCTGTCCCTGTCTCTGCCTCTATCTGTCTGTCCCTGTCTCTACCTCTATCTGTCTGTCTGTCACTGCCTCCCTCCCTCTGTCTCCCTCTCCGTCTCTGTCTGTCTCTGCCTCTATTTGTCTGCCCGTCGCTGTCTCTGCCTCTATTTGTCTCTGTCTGTCCCTGTCTCTGTCTGCCTCTGTCTGTCGCTGTCTGTCTCTGTCTCCCTCCCTCTCTCGCTGTCTACCTCCCTCTCTTACTGTCTTTCTCCCTCTCTCAATCTCTCTCCCTCTCTCTCCCTCCCTCTGTCTCCCTCTGGCTCACTCACTCTGTCTGTCTCCCTCTCCTATCTCTGTCTACCTCTCTGTCTCCATCCCTCTCTCTCTCCCTCCGTCTCCCTCCCTCTCTCTCTCCCTCTGTCTCCCTACCTCGTCTGTCTCTTGTCAGTCTCCCTCTGTCTCCCTCCATTTGTCTCCCTAAATCTGTCTCCCTCAATCTGTCTCCCTCTATCTGTCTCCCTTCCTCTGCCTCCCTCCCTCTGTCGCCCTCCTCCCTCTGTTGCCCTCCTCCCTCTGTCGCCCTCCTCCCTCTGTCTGTCTCTCTCCCTCTGTCTGTCCCCCTCCCTCTGTCTGTCGCCCTCTGTTTCCCTCTCTCTGTCTTCCTCTCTCTGTCTCCGTCCCTCTGTCTCCCTCCCTCTGTCTCCCTCTGTCTGTCTCCCTCGGTCTCCCTTCCTCCATCTGTCTCCCTCTCTGTCTCCCTCTGTATCCTTCCCTCTGCCAGTCACCCTCTGCCTGTCACCCTCTGTCACCTCACCGCAGCTTTCCGGGCACACACACAGCCGTACAGAGTACTTTGCAGGTCTTTAAAAGACCATTTACTTGTTAATAGGGCTTTGTTGTGAATGACCCGGCCCCATAGAGTGTCTCGGAGTCCGCGCTGCTGCGGCTGACTCGGAGACACTCTTTCACAGGAATGCCTCCTAATTAGCAGCAGTTATGTGCTGAGTGCCCTTAATATTGGTGTCATCCTGCGACACACCCACCATTTGCAGGTGACACAGTACCGTGTCGGGACACACAGTTTGGAAAGCTCTGATCTAGACCCTGAGACGAGGGCTGCAGCAGTGTTGCTCGCCACTGCCAAGGCTTTCAATTCCATACAGTGGGGCTATATCTTTACTGTAATGTGTCGTATGGGGCTCCCTCTTCCCTTTGTGCAGTAGATAAGTCTGCTATATGCCGCACCAACGGCAAGGATTAGGGTCAATAAGTTTGTGTCGGATCAAATGAGAATATGCAGAGGGACGAGGCAGGGATGTCCGCTGTCGCCCATGCTTTTTTCTTTAGTGCTCAAACCTCTGGCATGTAAAGGCAGACAGCTGCACAAACAGGCAGCACTGGGATTCTGGCAGCGGCCACTAGCCATATCTCTGTATGCCGATGATATACTGCTGTATGTGCGGGAGCCAGAGCTGAATCTGGACCCTCTGCTCTGAGAGTATGTTAAGTTTGGTGGGTTTTCCGGCCTCAATATAAATTGGGATAGTAATACTACCCCTCACACAGTGTACAACACCATGGGAATTGGAGCATCCGCTGAAGTGGGCTACTGATGCTGTCAAGTATCTAGGTATTGGAGTGCATATGGATCGGAGATAGTGGTACAGATGAACTATGGGCAGGTGGTTACGACGCTGACAGACCAGGTATTTAGGTGGATGCACCTCCCGCAGTCTCTTGCGGACCGCATTGCTGTTATAAAAATGACGATTAAACACAGA
This sequence comes from Lissotriton helveticus, assembly GCF_964261635.1. Lineage (NCBI taxonomy): Eukaryota > Metazoa > Chordata > Amphibia > Caudata > Salamandridae > Lissotriton > Lissotriton helveticus. The sequence goes on along the minus strand of NC_136071.1, from coordinate 193,217,569 downwards.
TTCTTGTATTTTTCACGAACATTCCTATAGTGCTGACTAAAGCCTTTTTCAAGTCACTCCAGGCATGTCTGTTGACATTGGTATGGGTGGGTAAGAACTCGTGATGCAGTTGGGAAACACTGGTCCAGCCTTGGAGCGGGGTGGATTTTGTGCACCAGACACACACCTCTACTATCTCTGTGCACAGGCATATTTCGCTCATTATTGGCACTGCCCACAAAAAATTTTGTCGCATTTGGCGGTGGAGTAGGATGACGTCCATCTGGCTCCGCTCTCGGCGGCAGTGATCTACGAACGACCCCTTAACTCTATAGGGTGACCTGCACTATCCGTGCATGGTAAGAGATGCGGGTGAGAGCTGAAAGGGATTATTTCCATGCACCGGCATTGTTACTGGATGTGAACCTTGGCATATCCGTTGCTCAGGAGCGGGCCCATTAGACACTCTGGGAGGGCTAGAGATACTACGTTGGGCGATCTCTACCCGACTGGGAAATTTATAATGCTGGCAGCCCTCACTGCAAGCAAACAGTACACTGCTATGTTGGGCTTTGCATATTTTAGATTGCGAGCTGCCATTCTTACGCTTTACCCAGAGTACCTGGATGAGCCGAACCCCCTGAAGGCACTTCAGGTGCTGCTATCCACGGAGGAAAAGAAAGGCCTAATTAAGAGGCTGTATAACGCCTCTCTTGTTGAAAACCCAATGGTTACGTCTGGTGTGTTTGAAAACTGGAATGCTTTGATGGATGTGCAGATGTCATGGGAAGATTGGGTTACGTGCTGCACATTGACTGGGCACCTCACGGCCAATTGCAACTTACGCATAATACATTTTAAGTAAGTGCAGCAGATGTCCTATATGCCATTCTGCTTGCATCGACACAGGCTGGGTGACGACTCCTGCTGTATGCGCTGTGGGATGGAGAGTACTGACTTTCTGCACTTAGCTTGAAGCTGTCAAAATGTGGCATTATATTAGGGTAAAGTGACGCAAATCATTTCGCAGATGACTATGGAAAAGGTAGCATGCACGCCGCAGGTATGTTTATTGGGACAGTTGAAGTCAATTCAACCAATCTATCGTAAACTGGTGGCTATTGCAGTATTATTGGCCAAAAGACTAGTGGCCTAAAACTGGGGTGGGAAGAGTGTTCCAACAGTGAAGGCATGGCTCAAGGACCTTGTATACTGTGAAGATCAGGTGGACATTCATGCTGAGGAGCGTCCGATTGCATCAAGACTGAAAAATATTTGGAGTCCTGTAACAAATTACCTTCTGGGGATCCCTGATGTTCTTGGACAAGACATGGGTTGGGTCTGCAGATGTTATCTAGGGGAATGATAGGATCTGATAGTACAGATAAAGTCACTGTTGGCCGCCAGGGGATGATCACGTGATGCGCATTGCATTGATTGTATTGAATGATATGAACAAATATGCACTGTAAGTTGTTAATCAACTTGTATTATTGAGAGATGGTACTACATTGAATAGGAATGATTGACTCTAGAATGTACTGACAACCTGAATTATAATAAAAACATAAAAAAGAAAAAAAAGAGATTCTTTGGCAAAGGTACTGCTTGCTGCCCCACTTGATCTGTTACTAGCCTTTGGACCGCATACCCACTGTTACTTGTGAAATATACGTACACTCGACCACCTCAATTTGCAGAAGTAAAGGGAATGTTTGTATTTGGTTATCCTGGGCCATGTCTGTATTATAACAAGCCCCAGGGGATGGGTTATCCGGGTTGATCTTATGAATATTGATGAGGGAATATTCAAGGATTCCTCCCTCCTTGCTGTTCCCCTTTCCAATACTGATCATAAGGAGTGCCCATTGTTTTACCCTGCTTACATTTTTCGATGTTAATGCTCTGTTAACTCCTGACATGTTAATGCTGTCATAGTAATGTTTTTAGCTCAATCAAAAAGGAAGGTCTGTTCGATTAAGCCCGCTGACGCTCACGCAAATGTCATGTTTTAGTTAGCTTTCGCTGCAGCATTTTCTTTTCGACTCCATTTTTTGCTGATCGAAACTAATTTGTTTTAGTTCTGGGAAATGCCCTTTGCTAAGTTTTATTTCTGTAATAAAGATTGTTACTGCCAGCGCATAGCTTTCTCACTAGATAAAGCCCTCTCCCACCTGTCTGGCAGGTTGATCGCAGCCCAGTGTGAGACGACTTTGGACTGTGCCGAGTTGTGCAAGATACGAGAACAGAATTTTTATTTTGTGTCAATCACTGATCAGTTACATCTGTCTAGAAAATTCCACTGTGGGCATGTCCTTACCTAACCATGAAATGTACATAATGTATGTTATGCTTGCTGTTTTTAGTTCCCTCTGTAGCACTCTCTCAAGACTGTGCAGACGGGGCCCCGCTCTGAGCATATATGAATAAACAGTTATTGGTATATATTCTCCACTGTCTCCTCGACTCTTCATTTGGTATCCTGTTTCCAGTCGATCTTCCCAGTGCCTTCCAGCTCTTGGCGACTTCTCTACGTGTAACCACTCACCCTCACTGTGGTAGATCCTGGTGCCTGCTGGTTGTGGTTCTGGATGCCTGCTGTCTTCTGGTGGTTCATTGGATTCCTCACAGCTTATTTGAAGGTACTGTTTTTATCTGTCCTGCACGCGATCGAGCCGTTGCTCTGCTCTCGCGTCGTCATTCTACGTGGATCCTGCCTGACTTGCCTGATGTCGGAAACGCGACGTCCTACGTTGCGTGCAGCCATTTTGGTTTCCTTGTTGTTTGCCATAGCAACGCTTAGCTGGATTTCGCCGATGCGCACAGCTTCAATTTTTAAACGCGACAACCCTGAGCTCGATTTCACTGATGTACACAGTTTCTCATTGTATGCGCTCTGTCATCGCTACATCGCTGATGCGCACAGTTTCAATTTCTACACGCACACAGCCTTCATAAATTCCTTTGCATCGCTGATGCGCTCAGCTTGAATCTTGTGGTTCACATTTTTTTTCAACATTTCTGCCTTTCGCTGATGCGCACAGCCATATAGCAGTGTGCAATTATTCTTTTTGGAACATTTTCAAGCATTAATTTGGTCAGTACTAATGACAGTTCCGTCCTTACCAATTTCTATTAAAGTTTTCTATGTTGTAACTTTCGTTTTCCTATTATAGACACTCTAGACTGTTTTTATTTTTGGTTTTATTTTTGAATTTCTGGGGCAGCAACACACCCACGAGTATGGATCATATTGTGGTACCTCCGCCCTTTTTGCAATCAGCTGGAACTCCACCTGTGCCTTGGGAACAATGGAAAGACACATTTGAGGCTTACTTAGAGGCTATAGATGGTGAAACTTACTTCAAAGAAAAAAAAAGGACTTTTTCTTTATAATCTTGGTACTGAAAGCAGGAATATTCTTAAGACTTTATCTGTGGAAGTTGTTAACACTTTGGTGAGCGGTGGTGACAACGCTGATCCACTTCTGGTTGATGAATATGCTTCACTTCTGAAAACCTTAGATAAACGATTCTCTCCCTAGAGAGATGTTGTACTTGAACGCCATAAGTACCTTCAACGAGCTCAAACTCCTGGTTAATCAATAGACGATTTTGTTGCAGCTCTCAGTATCCCTGCAATTAATTGCAATTACAGGGAATTTAAAGACAAAATTATTCGTGATTAGTTAATTGAGAAAACTTGTAACAAAAAAATTCAAGAAAAGTTGCTTTCTTCTGGAGATCCTGATTTAGAAACAGCTCTCACATTAGCCAAAAGTATAGAGCATTCTCAGTTTTGTGTTAAAGAAATGAGTGTGACCTCCTTTTCCACTGAAGTGAAACTTTTGAACTCTAGACCACCTCCCAAACCCAAACCCAATATTCCTTTACCTAAAATTTCACGCCCTTCCGCATCGCCTGTTCCTGCTAAGGGCAAGCCGGAACAAAATCATTTAATGTGTTTTCGCTGTGGGAGTAAATCACATCTTGGCAATGCAAGATTTTGTTTTGCTCTCAATCAAACTTGTTACAAATGTGGTAACAAAGGTCATTATTCCAGGATGTGCAAAGTGACCTTCAACAAGAAATCCCCATCTCAAACTCAAGTTGTTAAGACTATTTCTGAAGATTCTGACGAGGATTCATACGATTTATTAATGCTATCTCCTTCTTCTTCTTTTAACACTGGTGTTGTTGAACTATCCTCGTTGGCTGGTCTTCACAAAAGGAAATCTTCGTCTTGTCAGATTGCTGTTAATGATGTGAGTCTCAAATTCCTTGCGGATTCTGGATCTCCATTTACTCTTATTAACGTTTTTGACTTTAGTACAATTTCTGATACTCAGCTTGAGCCTTCTTCTATCAAAATTTTTTCTTATGGTGGGAAGAGGGTGGAAGTGCTTGGGAAGTTCTCTGCAGATTTGGTTTTCAACTCTGATCACACTTCGGGTGTGATATTCGTGGTTAAGGAAGATGCAAACTTATTGGGGTGGGATGAGCAAGGGGATTTGAACATTGTTTTGGATCCCAATCATCCTGACATGGTCGTATCCCGTAGCACATTATGTCCATTTTATAGGTCCTTGTCTAAGGCACCTCCTCTTCCTTCAGTTTCACAAGTTTCCAATGTGAAGTGGGCACAGATGTTTCCAGAAGTGTTCAATGGTGACCATGGAAAGCTTAAAGGTTTCCAGCACCGTATTGTACTCAAGGATGATGCTAAGGCTGTAGCTCATAAGGTGCGTAAATTGCCTTTGAGTCTGTGTCCTGAACTCAAGAAATAACTTGATCGGCTGTGTGCTGCAGGGGTTAGAGCCCATAGAGGGTTCCGAGTGGCTCACCCCCATTGTTTTGGCGCTCAAGTCCGATAAAAGTCTTAGGATGTGTGTTGACCTGAGAGACCTTAACACGAATATTTGGATTGATCGTCAACCACTTCCAAACATAAATTAGATGTTGTCCACTCTTGAAAGTGCCAGGTTCTTCACTTCCCTTGATATCTCATCTGCTTACCATCAAGTTGAGTTGTGCAAAGAGTCCAGGCACTTAACATCTTTTCTAATGCCTGAGGGTGCTTTCCGTTACATCTGCATGCCTTTTGGTCTTGTGTCGGCTTCGTCCGTTTTCCAGAGATTAATGAACAACCTGTTTAAAGACATTCCCAGGGTGGTTTTCTTCCAGGATGATGTCCTTATTCACGGGAAGACTGAATCTGAACACGATGAAAGAGTTAAACTAGTCTTGAGCATTATTAGCACCAGTGGTTTAACTTTAAGGGAGGATAAATGTAACTTTCTGCAGGATGGTGTTGACTACCTTGGTCATCATATCTCGCACAAGGGGATTGAGCCTAAACTCAAAATAATTTAAGCTATTCAGAATGCACCCATTCCGTTAAACAAAGATCAGCTTTGTTCATATCTTGGGTTGGTGAAGTATTACTCTAAATTTGTTAATAACTTTTCCACCAAAACGGCTGCTATGCGGAATCTACTAAAGAAGAATGTCAAATTTCAGTGGGACGATGACTGTAACAAAAATTTTGAAACCATCTAACAGGATATTGTGTGTGCTCGCCCTTTAAAGTTATTTAACATCAATGATTTATGTATAATATCTACTGATGCAAGTATTGTGGGTTTGGGAGCTTTTCTCCTGCAGAGGAGGAGTGATGGTCGGGAGGAGACTATTGCTTTTGCTTCCACGACTCTAAGAGGTGCTGAAAGTACTTATTCTACCATTGAGAAGGAGGCTTTAGGCATGTGGTGGGGTGTTTTGCATTTTAAGAATTTCTTGTGGGGTAATGAGTTTGTTTTTAGAACTGACCACAAACCCCTGGTTGATTTTTTTACTACCAAAGGTGGAGGCAGAGCTACCCCTCGGATTTCGAAATGGAAGTCTAGACTACAGGAATTTCGTTATTGTCTGGAATATGTGCCTGGAGTCAAAAATTTGATAGCTGATTGTCTATCCAGACTACCTCTTTCCTGTGTAATGGATGATTCTGAGTGTGATGATTTTGAAGTGGTTTGTGCTGTGGGCCCTTTGAATGGGAGTGTGGGGAGTGCCTTGTCTGAAGGTGTATGGCTAGAAAGTTTTTCGCTTGATGCTGATGTTGTGAAGGTTATTGAGTTTTTGGGTGGTGTTTGGCCCTGTGACAGAGACTGTCCTTCTGAGTTGGTACCTTACAACAGGGTCAAGGATGAATTGTCTGTGGTGGATGGAATTTTGAGAAGAGGTGGGTAACTTGTTGTTCCTTTTTCTACTCGGAGTAAGATTTTAGGTCTTGCTCATGAAGGTACTCCTGGTATTCGGGCGATGAAATTGAGAGTGCGGCAAGATTTCTGGTGTCCAGCTCTGGATAAGGATGTTGAGAATTTTGTTTGTGATTGTTGTGTGTGTGTTACCAGTGATGAGTCTCAAGTGACACATCCTTTGCCCGTGGAACCTGTTGTGGTGAAAAATATTCCCTGGTCAACATTAGCTTTAGATATTGCTGATCCCTTTTGTCTTATTGGTACCTCTCCCAAGTATGCACTTGTATTGATTGATTATATGTCCAAATGGCCTGAGGTAAGGTTTGTAGACAGTAAAAGTTCTTCTGTGGTCATCACATTTTTACAGGACGTTTTTTTTAGGGAGGGTTTTCCCGAGGAAATTGTGTCCGATAATGGGACTCTATTGGTTTCTTCAGAAATGGCTACGTTTTTCATGGAAGCTGGTATTAAACATGTTCGCACATCACTTTATCATCCTCGTAGTAATGGATCGGTTGAGCGTTTCAACCGTGTTGTGAAAGAACACCTCCAACTCGCTTTGATAAATGGTTTACATTGGCGCCAGGCGGTGTTTGATATGTTGTGGGCAGTGAGAACTACTCCACATGTCTCAACTGGTGTTTCTCCGTTTACTTTATTGCGGGGAAGAGTTGCAGGGACTAAGTTAAACAAAGAATGGATGTCCAGGAGAATGGTGAACACTGAGAGTTTGGCTGTGGTAACTGATATCAGGGCTGCTGTCCAAGCCAAATATAACACCAGATCTTCTTTTTCTTCCTCGCTCAAAGTTAAAGTTGGTGATTGGGTGAGATTGAAGAAACTGGGTTTTATTCGCATGGGGGAGTCTCGAATTTCGTCTCCCAAACGAGTGTCTGATGTGAGAGATCGTTTTGTTGTGCTTGATGATGTAAGGATTTGGAATAAAAGTTGGGTCCTGTCTCAGCTTGTGTGTCCCCTCGTGCTCCGTTCTATCTTGGAGTGCTCATTGTGTTTTCCATGCTAGGGTTCGAAGTCGGGCAGTTGCTGCCGGGGAACCGCTGTTACTGGACTGATTAAAGCATCTCTTACCTGACCTTGGCTCCGTGAGATGATCTTCTTTTCAGAAACGCAGCAGAAACGCAGCAGGAAGGCCTGCTGCACTTCCCTATGACAAAACCTCATAAATTAGGCCCCCAGTGCTTTGGCAGGATTGTCTTTATGAAAATTAATGTCCTCTCTAGAATCCTTTATGTAGCCCAGTTCTTCCCATTAAGGATTCCATGAGTTAATTTCAAACATATTCGCCAGAAATTTAAATTCTCTCTAATGGCAAGGAAAGAGAACAAGCGTTAACAGATCAACCATGTCCCAGGCAGTGTGTAATTGTGTTTATGGTTTCCTTATGTTGAGTAGTATGTATGGGCTACACAGATCCATCCCACTTTAGAATGTGAGTCCCAGGGATGATGAACCTGTAGGTCATTGTGGAACAGGAATATGGTAAATTGGCCTTCAGATATACATTTTGCTGAATACATAAACAGATTAAATCTCATTATTGACCCGATTACAATGAATTCAACTGTCTTAGAACACTAGTATTTAGTTATTTGAAATAGGAGCTTAGCTACCTTCCCATCACCATTAACACCTGTGACATGCGACCCTCACTTTATCTGGGGATACAAGATAGCAGATTTCATTTATAGAAAACAGACTCCACCCTGGTTTGAAAGGATTTATATGACTAGGGATAGATTAGCGGTCAGGCAACATACATGGATTCATAGGGGCAGATTTACAATAAGTGATGCATCCCTGCATATCAGCAGGGATGTGCCACTTATTGTGCGCCATGCCTCCACCACCCCTGATCAGCCGCATTTACGATGCAGCGCACCATGGGGCAAAAAGGCACAGATGTGTGACGCATCTGATGCCGTAAAGGCGGCGCATTGCTGGAGTTGCGTCGCGCTTGCGACGCAACTCCAGCAAGGCTCTGGGGGGCCTATTCTTCCAATGCTGCGTCAAGCCTTACGCCTGCTTCAAGCAGGCGCAGGGTTTTGACGCAGCATTGGCCTAAAATTGGCTGAGTGAAATCTTGTAGATTTCACCAAGCCACTTTTGGGAGGCATTCCTGCACAGGAACGCCTTTCCCCCTCCCCCCCGCGCTGGAATGCCTCCTTATGGCACAGGGCTTTACAAAGTGATGCATCTCCCAGATGCGTCAGGTTGTAAATACCCCGCACCATGGCGCAGGATTTGCGCCGCTGCTGCGTCACAAAAGTGACGCAACGGCGGCATAAAAGAGGCGCAAGGGGCTTGTAAATCTGCCCCATTGCATTTTGACATCTACAGACACCTTTTCCTTGACACAGCCAAGACTTTGAGTGTCCTCGAGCTGATGAGAGAAAGGGGTTCATAAGAATTTGCCTACATTGAAGCCCTTTTCTTCAAAGGCACAGTAACTAAGGGGTATTATTGTTATATAAAAGGTTTTGTTCCATCATGTTTACCTGGTCTCAGATTATTGAGTGAAGTGGGAAGAGGGGTCTTTTGATTCCCAATAGCATTCGGTTTATTGTTTGGATAGGTATATGTAACATATAAAAAAAAGCATACAAGATCATATTATGTTGGCTTCTAATTCCTGAAAGGCTTACAGAAATACATAAGGGGTCAGATATGCGCTGGAAGCGATGTAGTCAGGGTATGCTTACACATATCTGTTGGTCTTATCCACAAACTCAATCCTTCTTGGCAGAAATCTCTCTTTTTTTGGAAAAACAACCTGTCTGCATCTCCTGATGGACCTATTGATAGTAGTATTTAGGTATATGGATTTATCCTTCGCTGTCACCACTGAGCCACCTTGCAACATTTATGCCACTGACAGAAAGACTTGCTCTTCCAGTGTTCTTGCAGTGTCTCAAGCTGCGCATTTCAATACAATGGAGATGCTTTCTGCAACACTTAGTGACAAAATACAAAATAATTTCTGCTCCATTTAAAGCTTATGGGGCATATTTATGAAGGTTGTGCATCGCCCTGCATGGGTTGATAAATCCAGAGTAGCGCAACCTCGCAGATTGCTGCTTTGTGTTACTGTGCTACAGTGAGGCATTCCATTGGTGGAGTGTGCATTTTCGCACGCATCTACCCATGGATTTTGGTGCATTACCAGATTTACCAACACTGGTAAACCTGGGGAAGCATAACAAGAAGAAATATCTTTATTTCTGCATTCTGCAGAACACACAGAAAGAGGAAAAGGCCTCAGAGGATTGATGTTGTGCATAAAGGTGTCCCTTCCTGCACAAAACAGTCTAGGCTGCAATGCAGGCACCCTTACAACATGGTGCAAGGGTGCCTATATTGGTGATAGGCAGCCAAAAGAGCGCCAGTGCAAGGAAAGGACAGGAATGTGTCGTATTATGTGGCTCATTCCTGCCCTTTGCCTTTCATGCAATGCAGCACAGCAAGGTGGCTTCCTGTGCTGCATGAAAGCTTCATAAATGTGTCCCTATGTTACTAGTGACCTTCATGAGCAGCGACAAGATCAGTGCGACCTGATGTGATAGTACGATAAGAAAGGGAAGAGTGCATGGTTCTTCTGACTCTGCTGCTTTAGAATCGTAATGTTATTACATGTTTACTTTCATTTTGTTAAACTAATGAGCTTCTCAATGATGACGACCTTACTCTCTGGAAGGTTTAGGGGAACCACATGCCCTAGAATATCTAATCTCTGTTACTGCATTGATTCCTTCCCTCATTACGACAAATGACTGATTACGTTGAGCACTTTCCTACCATACATTTTCCTTTTTTTATCACTTTCTTTATATTTTCTTCTTGTATTGCATTCCATAAAATGCCAACACTTTGAGAAATAACTTCATAACAAGATATTCTATGGTGACTGCCCACAACTGTTAACCATTCAATGTTGTGGGTGTGTGTGTGTGTGTGTGGTTGTGTGTAAGTGTACTCTTAAATATTGACAGTAGACCACTTACCATCTGGGCCAAAGACTCTACAATAATAAATTAGGCCATCAAAAGTCAGGAGGAATGCAGCAAAGGCGTTGTCAACTTCAAAATAGGAATTATATTCTCCTGATGCACTATAATCCTCAGAAAACAAAGGCTCTGAGCTGTTCACTGGCCTTGCAAGTGTGAAGTCCAAGTACTTAAACACCTGAGGAGAAAAATATTGAATAATTGTACACAATTATTTTTTTTACATCTCTGTTATCCCAAGGAAAGCACAGTGTTAGAAATTGGGTTTCTGGTTGGCAGAGATATGCACCTTGCCCAAGCAGGAACCACAATCCTAGTTAGGGTAAGTCAGATGCACACCCGAAATTAATCAGCTTGTCACAGAGCAGTCAGGCGTAACTTAAGAGACAATGTGTAAGGCATTTGTGCACAACTTAAACAGTCAAACAGTTAAAACACCACACACAAAGACACCACACCTAGTTAAAGAAATATAGCTTAATTTAATGATCAAAACAAGACAAATATGATAAAATTTCAATATGTAGAACCAGAGTTATACATTTTTAAAGAATAAACTGAAGTGTGGTGCTTAAAAGCATAAAGCACCAATCTGGGATATTTGGTTGCGCTAGAAGAACGGGTCAAATCTTAAAGTTCAAGCCAATCACAATGCTGCACGGGTCGGATACCATCCCGGTAAGTCCCACTCAAGTTTTACCTTCTCAAGGATTGTGCCAAAAGTCCCATTTGCAGGGAAGATGTTTGCTAGGAGGAAGGAGAGAATTCTAGCAGTATTCCGCAGGGTGCACTTAGCAGCCAGGTGTCAGCGACAGACCGGCTGGAGTCTCTAGGTCGTAAGAAGCGATGCTTGTTGTGTGAAGAGATAATCTTGGCACCCGCTCCTGCTGATCCTTTGTGCGAGATAGGCGGTTCTGGAGAGAACGGGCCCATTCGTGTTCGCAAAGAGCCCAAGTGGCTCCCTGCGTGGCACACTTCTGAGTAGCTGCCACAAATTTTATTTCAGAAGCCAAAAACCACTTCCAATGCCCCAGGAGCTGAGAAGAGCTCATTGAAGACATGTCCAGGTGCTGTGGGGAGCCTGTTATGTCCCCGAGGCTCAATCAGGAGACAAACAGACTAGCCCTTTGAGTCACTAAGGGGGTACTGGATTCAAGATTGCTTCCAGATCCAGTTCTTCTTTCCCATGCAAGAGGGCAGCAGGCAGCAGGTCAGCATAGCAAAGCAGCTTCTCCTTCAGAGGAGTAGTTCTTCTTCCTGGCAGATTATCCACAGGTCCACAAGTGTTTTGAGCTGGGGGGTGTCAGGGTTTCAGTATTTATAGTCAGTTGTGCCTTTGAATTGGGGGAGACTTCAAGGAGGGGCTTTGAAGGGGACAGAGATTATCCCATCCTGCCTGGGCTCCAGACTCACTACAGGGGTTTAAGCAGTCTGTAACGGTTAGATCTGCAATAAATATGTAGATACGCCATGGAGGGTTTAATCTTCTTCATTATCTAGGACATCTGCCGAGACCCCATCCACATCGAAGTCCAGTTTCACTGTCACTCTCACAAAATTGAACATTCCACCCTAGCAACCAGTTCACATTCTGGAACCTATTAATTCATAACACCACATCCCCACTCCCCATTACCCACATAATAATAAATACATAAATAAATAAGAGAGTTAGTTGCAAAATACGTGAACACTCAAAGCAAGAATACCCATGGATACTATGCTTATATTAACAAACACAATCTTGTAAACAAAACTGAACTTTTCTTGTAAGAAGGGGCCTGGCAACCTTTCCCTGCTTAGCATGTTCAAGTAAACCAAAATCAGTTCTGGAATCAGCGCAAGCTTGACATTTCACCACCCAGCTTAGATTCCAAATCCTATGGTCATTGGTTTTCACCACAGTTTTAAAGACTTTGATGACTCTAAAAGGGCGACTAAATGTGGACTTGCATCCTTCTCCCCTTAGAGATTTGATCTTTACCCAATCTCCAACATCCACCACAGTCTTTTTCACAGCCTTTCTCTTATCATACAAGATATTTCTTCTTTCTATTTTCTCATCCTCTCTCTCTCTCCACCCTTTTGTGCAACCCTCCTTACCATCCACCAAGCTTCTCTTTACCCTCACCCACAAGGGAGTTACCTCTGTGCTGGCGACCCTCCCCTTAAACAAACGAAAAGGAGTCTGACTAGTAGACGGCTGCGACGTGAACCTACATTCACGTACCTTCTTCCTCATGGCTAACTCCCAATTCTCACCAGAGACAGCTGCTCGTTGTAGAGTCTCCTTCAGCACTTCACAAACCTTTCCACCACCCTATTACTTTGTGGATGATATAGTGCTGCTTTATTATGCCTAATGCCTCTGACACTCAAACATTCTTTCATCATTCTTGAGGTAAACTGGACCCATTGCCCGACAATAGTGATAGCAGAATCCCTTCCCCCTCAAATAGTTCTTCCAAAAATACAATCACTACATTAGATCCTACATAATTAACCACTTTAATTCCTGGCCACCAGGAACACATATCCATGCATACAATCACATACCGATCCTGAGACTTAAGCTTCACAGGACTCAAGATATGAATTGGAATGTCAGACCATGGACCAACAGCTTGCTTCCTTATCACCATCGGCTGTGTCCTACATTTCAAAATGTTGTCGCTGCACATAGATTCAGCACACTCATGAACCACTCTTTCTACATGCATGTCTATAGCTAGCCACCAATATGCCTCTCTTATTCTTTCTTTTGTCTAAGCAAACCCCATGTGACGTGCATGAGCGTTATACATTAGTTTGCCACTCAGGTCTTTTAAGGAAATCAACTTGCAGCCTCGCGGACGCGCTTCCTCGGTAAGGCGCTAGCTGCTCTCTACGGAGCGCCCTGCTTGCTAATTTGCACATCCTTTTGATTCAGTCATTTTATCTTGCTAATAAACCTAAAACTGCACTGATTTGCCATTTGCACATATTGCTGATACTTTTTAATAAAACCTTGGGAGTGCTTGAACCTGAGGAGAGCTTTTATTTGTTTAACTCGTTTTTAACGCACTGTTGCTGTGTTTACTATTGCATTTTGTTTAAAAACGCTAGTCTCTCGCCCCGTTCCACCACGGCTGCTGCCGCTTGAGTGGAGGGCTTTACCGACCTATAGCTGTGCTTCTCTTGGAGGCGGGCCTTCCTGGGTGATTACTACTTGAGGAATGGTGGCGCCGTCGCGCAGCGGACGCGCTTCCTCGGTAAGGCGCTAGCTGCTCTCTACGGAGCGCCCTGCTTGCTAATTTGCACATCCTTTTGATTCAGTCCTTTTATCTTGCTAATAAACCTAAAACTGCACTGATTTGCCATTTGCACATATTGCTGATACTTTTTAATAAAACTGTGAAAAGGTGCCAAAGAATACGGAGGCAATAAGTTGAAGGAGCAACCAATATTTATTAAGTTCAGAATAACCTATTGACGACCTCAGCCACAGCAACCTCGGAGCAGTCAGCTTCTCGCTCGCCCCTGGCGCTCGCCTTGGAACGCTGGTCGCGGTGACATTCTAAATGATGTCACCGCGGGCAGCTCCATTACATGCGGAGACGCCGGGGGCAAAATGCTGGAAGATACCACACATCCCCCTCCCCTACGGACTGAAACATAAAGATTAACCACAAGTGCAATGGTATTGTAAAGAATCACATCATCACAAATTGATCAAAATGTCTGGGGGGTCTGGTCACTCTCCGGCTAGACCTACCACCTGGGTGAGGGACCGGCAACAGTTTCTTGGTGTTAGAACCTTTGCTCCCCATCGAGTTGCTTTCACCCTCCCCTCCACTGCGGTGACCTTGCCTGGGTGGGTGAAATCTCACTACTCTACCCAGGTTCCAGATCTTCCCCTCCTGAGTCTTCACAGCATTCCTGAACAATTTCGTGATCTTGGTGGGGCTACTGTAACCTGACCAACTTGCTCTACCAGTGGGGGTCTTGATCTTAATGTCGTCCCCTACTTTAAACCCAGCCTCTCGTGTAGCGTTGAGCCTTTCGTATCTTTCCTTCCTCCTCACCATGGCTCCCTCTTGTTTCACCAAGCTTTTCGCTTCTTTGGAGTGATCTGTCCATCCCTTGTGCCACCCCATTCATCCTGGGGATAGCTTGGTGTTGGGTATCCTTGCTCGGAGCAACTCGAATGGGGCGACCCCCGTCGTTTGGTGCGGAGTGAACCTGTACGCTTCTACTCGCCTCCATACTTCTTCCTTCCAGCTTAACCCACAGGACTTGGCTAATTGGATACTCTCCTTGAGGGTTTTATTAAAGCGCTCAACCATGCCATTGGTCTCGGGGTGGTACAGGGCACAACGTTTGTGTGTGATACCTCTGTCTCCAAGGAAGTCTTCCATCTCCTTTGAGCATAGCTGCACCCCGTTGTCTGTGAGTAGGCTGCTGGGTAATCCTTCTCTGACAAACAGCTCTTGTAGGAACTCGATGACGACCTTGGTAGTGACTTCACTTACTAACTTCACTTCCGGCCACCTGGAGTACATATCCATGAGCATCAGAATATACGGTGTGCGCACTTCTCCAGTCAATGGGCCCACAATGTCTAGTGCCAGTTCCTCCCAGGGTCCTGACGGTGGCGGTCTGCACACCATGGGAGGTGTCAGTTGTTTCAAGACTTTGTCGCTGTTGCTGCACGGAATACAGTCTCTTATAATTCTTTCAATTGCGAGGTCCTTGCTTGGCCACCAATAGTCCTCCCTGAGTCTTTGTTTTGTCTTGGTGATACCCATGTGTCCTTCGTGAGCCATTTCAACAAGGTTCTCTCTCACAGACGCGGGTGGTATTAGTCTCGTCCCTCTGAACAGGCAATCATCGACAATGGACAGCTCGTCTTTGACGACCCAATATGGCTGCAGAGTCTCTTCCCGTTTGTCTTCGTGTTTCCACTTGCCTTTAATTCTTTTGCACACTTCCTCCAAGATTTCATCTTCCTTCAGTGCATTTTTCCATGTTTCTTCTCCTAAGGCTCTCTGGATAGTGCAGACGTTTTCCATCTGAAGTTCATCAACTTCGTCTTCCTCCCTGTCGTGTGTTTCCTTCACCTCTTTGCCATTTACAAGTCTTGACAAACAGTCTGCTGCGAAGTTACGCGTTCCCGGGACATATTTGACATTGAAGGTGTATTCTTGGAGACCGACCACCCACCGCCTGATCCTGCTGGAGATGGCATCCAGGCCCTTTTTGCTGAAGACTTCTATAAGCGGCTTGTGGTCGGTACGCAGGGTGAAATGCGTGCCCCATAGGAAGTCTCTGAATTTACCCAATGCCCAGGATACTGCCAAAGCTTCTTTTTCAATCACCAAGTAGTTATTTTCGGATTTCTGGAGTGATCTTGAGGCGAAAGCTATAGTTTCTTCTCCGTCTTTGCTAGCTTGTGAGAGAACCGCTCCCAATCCTTTGGCGCTTGCGTCGGTGGTGACTACTGTCGCACGGTTGGGTATGTAAGATTTTAGGCTGGGGGCTTCTGCCAGTGCCCTCCTTACATCTTCGAACTCTCTTTGACATTCTTGACTCCAGTTGAACTCCGTCTCCTTTTTTAATAGCAACCTGATGGCGTATGTCCTTCCTGCAAGGTTCTGTATAAATTTCCCGTAGAACTCCAGCATTCCCATGAATGACTTAATTTCGTCCTTGCTTGTGGGGGGCACCAAATTTACGATGGTGTTCTGGAGCTCGGCCTTGGGACAGATTCCTTCAGCCGTCACCTTGTGTCCCAAAAAATCTAGTTCTGCACAGCCAAAAACACACTTTTCTTTTTTTACCGTTAGTCCTTGCGACCTGAACCTTCCCAGCACGCGTCTCAGCCTCTCATCAAGCTCTTTATGGTTTTTTGCAAATATAAGTACATCATCCTGGTAACACACGACGCCTGGGATGTCCTTCAAGATGTTCCCCATGAGCCTCTGAAACACGGCAGCTGCCGAGACTAACCCAAAAGGCATTCTTTTGAATTCATACGCGCCCATGGGTGTCACAAACGCAGTGAGTTCTTGAGACTCTTCGTGTAGTTTGATCTGAAAGTAAGCTGAGGTGAGGTCGAGCGTGGAAAACCCCTTTGCCCCTTCTAACATGCTCATCATCTGGGTGATGTTTGGTAGGGGAAATCGGTCGACCACGACCTCTTTGTTTAATGCTCTCAGGTCGATGCAGAGCCGAACCGACCCATTCTTTTTCTTGGCGGCTACGGTGGGTGCCAACCATTCCGTCGCTTCCACTGGTTCAATGACTCCTGCCTTGCACAGTCTCTCTAGTTCTGACTTCACCTCCTCTTGGATAGCAAAGGGAAGTCTCCTGACCTTGGCTACGACCGGTTTTGCGTTCTCTTTCAATTTTATCTTGTGACAGTAGTTTTTCAAACATCCTAGCTCTTCTCTGAATACTTCTTTGAACTCAGTTACTAAGTCTTCATTTAGTTCCTGTATTTCCTGTATCAAGATCTGTGGATCATTGTTAGGATTGAGATAGACCCCCAACTCCTTCTGTGCCTGCCACCCTAAAATGTTGTCTCCTACTGTGGACACATAAATCTTGGACACTGTTGACCTGTTCCTGTACTCAATTTTATCCCAAAAGTAGCCTTTCATAGAGATAGGACGACCAGCATACCCCCCAGGCCTCACATCCATTTTCCTCAGGATTATCCTCCCCTTGGCACACGGGAGAATTCCTTTGCACTAATGATAGTTATCCTAGAGCAGGAATCAAATAATGCTTCTAAACTGGTACTCCCCACTTTTATGGTGTCTTTGGGGCTGCAGACCTGACCCTCATCAACCTGCACTACGATTTCTTTACACGTGGTGTCATTTAGGCCTTGGATCTGTCTTCCGTTCACTTGCACTACAATTTCATCACACACCACATTCGTCCTGTCTCTACCTTGTCTGCTGAACCCTTGTCCACTCTTGCAATATTGCCTGAAATTACCTTTCTTTCCGCACTTGTTGCATGTGAACCTGAGGGCGGGACACTCTTTGTCGTTTGCTAGATGCCCCTGTTTACCACATCTATAGCAGGTGCCTTTGAATGGCCCTCCCAATTTGCTCTCCTTCTGCTCCCTACTCACAAGTTTCTGGCCTTTGATCACAGAAACGGCTTCGCACTCGGTCACCACTTCACTTACATTGGGTTTCTCATTGCTTCTTTTTTCCCCAGTGTCTTGCTTTATTTCCTTGACGCACTGTAACATGTGCTCAACTTGTTTAGCTATAATTAAGACCTCCCTCAAAGGTGGGTCATCCTTAAGCCATAACTCCTCATGTACAAGCTCCATTCTGCAAGCTAATACGAACTGATCCCTGATCCTTTCCTCACTTGCACCACCAAATTTGCATGTCGCCGCTAGTTTCCTTAATTCCGAGACAAAATCTTCGATGGATTCCCCCTCCTTCTGGGCTCTTTTCCCAAAATGGTACCTCTCCATTATGGTGCTCGTCTTAGGGAGATAGTGTAAATCCAACTTTTTCAGACTTACTTCTAGCTCATTAAGGCCCCTAGCCTCCTGCGTCCCTAACTCTGGGAGATGATCTAAAACCTCTTCCCCTTCTGCTCCTAAGTAATACGCCAATAGTGCTACCTTCCTTTCTAAACCAAGGTTTGGCCCACACACAGTAGCATAATTCAAAAACACTTTCTTCCACTTTTTCCACTGAATAGCAGGCTCCCCTGGGTTGGTTAGAAAAAAGGGGGGTGGCGTTACACTCTGCATGGTAATGTGTCAAAGGATGCTAAGGGAAAGGGAAGAAAAGAAGAAACATGTGTGTGTAAATGCTATCAGCTGCCACTACCAACCCACTAATATGGAAGGATACTTCTCCTATTGAGTGGTGTCTGCACAGGATAAACTAACACAATATTTCAAAATATAATTCAGTGGGTGCTTCAAGCATTTATGGGCACAGTGGCCTGCCAAGTCAGCTGCAGGGGTATCATTTTTCCCACTTGACGATTGTCTTTACTTAGGCTTGCACGTAACACTCCAGACAGAAATGAAAGGCTCACAGTTACGATTCTTCCTCGGCGTGGGTGTAAGACACAGCCAAAACCCCTCAGAGCGGAATGTCATGTGCTAGTGAAGGAAACTAAAGGAATCCCGTCAGGTTATACACGAACTGGAAAGCTTTCCTTTATCCTTAGCAACGCCCTGGAGATGGAGCGCTGCTATGCTGCCTGTCACTTGTAAATGTCAAATGTCTTGGCACGCTGGCAGTTTTCTAACGAGGGCGACGCACACGCTTTAAAAGAGCAGGGCAATTCAGGCTAACACCACGCCGCTAACGCCTCTCAACCACGAAGCGTCAACCTTCCCGCAGACACCTCAGACCATCCCGCAGACCTCCTGCTCATGACGTCAGCGCTGCACAGCACAGGAATTGGGCAATGTTTTGACCTTCAGTTCTTCAAGTTTCTGTGACAACGTGTCACAAATTCACACACAGGCTCCTCACGTGGGTATGGGCACAGCGCGTATCCCTCCAGTGCCTGCTGACAGTTTTTTTTTCCCGGCTATACATAATCTCGACATGCGCTTGCTTGAATAATATCGAGGTGCCCGCTGCCACAGCCGCTCGAAGAGCTTCCTTGACCCCTGTCGCGCATACACTACAGTCTAACGGTATCCGTAGGTCATAACACAGCGCGCCTGGGGCAGATGACAGGCGTACTTTACTTTCCTTCGACAGGGGCAGATACCTCAAGTCCCAGCTGTCAGTTACTTCCCGGCCATTAACACCATCAGCTTGCGCTTGGCTGTATGATTATCGGTGCGCCCGCTACCTCAGCAGCTTGAAAAGCTTCTTTGACCCTTGTCGCGCATTCACACAGTCTGTTCGTTTCAGCGTTTCATAACACAGCGCGCCTGTTGACAGATGGGAGGCGTACCTTACTTTTTCTTTGACAGGGGCAGATATTCATTTCACTGACCCGCCGTCGCTCCTTTTCTCGATTCTGCTTCTACACTTCCGTATGCTACGAGCTCGCCTCTTCCTCCTTCGAACTTGTAGTTGCTACACGTAGCGATACTCCCATCGTTCATCGGTACACCACAGGAGCGTTGCAATCTCTTTCCATGCGTGTTGAGGTCGTTGATTCAGGAAGACCCTCGTCGCCAGTGTGAAAAGGTGCCAAAGAATACGGAGGCGATAAGTTGAAGGAGCAACCAGTATTTATTACGTTCAGAATAACCTATTGACGACCTCAGCCACAGCAACCTCGGAGCAGTCAGCTTCTCGCTCGCCCCCGGCGCTCGCCTTGGAACGCTGGTCGCGGTGACATTCTAAATGATGTCACTGCGGGCAGCTCCATTACATGCGGAGACGCCGGGGGCATAATGGTGGAAGATACCACAAAAACCTTGGGAGTGCTTGAACCTGAGGAGAGCTTTTATTAGTTTAATTCGTTTTTAACGCACTGTTGCTGTGTTTACTATTGCATTTTGTTTAAAAACGCTGGTCTCTCTCCCCGTTCCACCACGGCTGCTGCCGCTTGAGTGGAGGGCTTTACCGACCTATAGCTGTGCTTCTCTTGGAGGCGGGCCTTCCTGGGTGATTACTACTTGAGGAATGGCGGCGCCGTCGCGCAGCGGACGCGCTTCCTCGGTAAGGCGCTAGCTTCTCTCTACAGAGCGCCCTGCTTGCTAATTTGCACATCCTTTTGATTCAGTCATTTTATCTTGCTAATAAACCTAAAACTGCACTGATTTGCCATTTGCACATATTGCTGATACTTTTTAATAAAACCTTGGGAGTGCTTGAACCTGAGGAGAGCTTTTATTCGTTTAACTCGTTTTTAACGCACTGTTGCTGTGTTTACTATTGCATTTTATTTAAAAACGCTGGTCTCTTGCCCCGTTCCACCACGGCTGCAGCCGCTTGAGTGGAGGGCTTAACCGACCTATAGCTGTGCTTCTCTTGGAGGTGGGTCTTCCTGGGTGATTACTACTTGAGGAATGGCGGCGCCGTCGCACAGCGGACGCGCCGAAGGCGAGCCCGTCTGCGCCCGTCCGCGCCAGGTCGGGCCAAGGGGCCAGGACCCCTGCTCCTCGGGTAGTCTATGCTAGGCAGTCCCTACTATGCTGGGAATCCGAGGCCCAACTACTGCCCGATAAATTATTGTCGAAACTTAAGCGGGAAGGGCTCTTGAGACCGCATGTAAGCTCTAAGTTGGTAATCAGGGCACCTTCCTTGGCGTCTCCACCAAAGCAGGGGTGTAGGTTTTCATTACTCAGCACTCGCTGATTACGGAAGCACTGTCTGGAGGTCTTTTCCCTCCTACAGGAGGATAACCTAGATCTTCTCTGTGTCACCGAATCCTGGCTTAACGAATCCTCGCCGCCGGAGCTGGTGGCAGCCCTGCCCCCCAATTTTTTCGCCATCCATGCCAACCGCCCAGAAAACATTACAGGGGGGGGTTGCTATCCTTTTTAAAGACACTCTGAAAACTGAAACACTCTGCTCAGAGTGTATTGAAGGTGCTGATGTCCTAGGCGGGAAGCTCTGCTTCCCTACAGACTGTGTGGTATTTCTGTTAGTATATCGCCCGCCTGGCACATCAGTTAAGTTCATGGAACCTTTCTTGAAGGTGGTGCACGACCTTCGTTCCCGCTATGAAGGACTGGTGGTGCTTGGTGACTTTAATTTTCACGGGGAAAGGACCCCGAAAGATGGTCAGATTCAACAATTGGAAGAGGTCCTAGTATCCCTAGGTCTTACTCAGCTGGTGGGAGAACCTACACATGAGAGGGGTCACACGCTGGACCTGATCTGGTCCTCCTGTCCGCTCCTAGCCCCGCTCGCGATCTCCCCTTGTCCCTGGTCAGACCACTATTTGATCGAAGGTCACTTTCCACTTTCCATAAAACAACCTGAAGTTAAACCAGACTGGAAATGGTTGCGCAGCTGGAACCAGGTTAAGGCTGCAGACTTGACAGCTATTCTATCAAGTTCAAGTTCAGTTCAAAAGACCTTTATTCGAATTTCATAAAATTCATAAAAGTACCACAAAAACATTACAAATCATTACAAATGTACATTATACAACATTTTTTATAATTAATAAAATATATCCAGGTTAAAAAATCTCATACAGTTCAGCTCCAATAAATAAGACTAATTTCTGATTTCATGAGTTTTCCATTGTTTTACGTGTTCATGTGCTCAGTCTCAGAAAAGTGCTTGTGCGAAAGATTAGTCAGAATCCAAGGAGACTAACATTCTATAGGACTCCTTTAGTGAGAGTGGTCTGTGTTTCTTGAAGTAGGGAGTTAAAAGCCATTTAGTATATTTAGAATACAATTTACAAAAGAATAGGAAATGCAGATCATCCTGTGAACTGGCGCCATCACAGGGACATGAATTAAAATCAATACTGTGGTGATGTCCCAATGGAAAAGACAACAAAAATTTTACTGTACCCGCTCTTAGACGAAACAAAAGTGATCTCTCCCAACTAGTCATGGGTAGGGTGAGATACGGCGGGAGAGGTTGTCTACACAGTTCATTCCCTAGATATTTTGCAACAGTTGATTTCTGGGATTCTCTGCCTATTCGTTCAATGTCATTTCACTGACCCGCCGTCGCTCCTTTTCTCGATTCTGCTTCTACACTTCCGTATGCTACGAGCTCGCCTCTTCCTCCTTCAAACTTGTAGTTGCTACACGTAGCGATACTCCCATCGTTCATCGGTACACCACAGGAGCGTTGCAATCTCTTTCCATGCGTGTTGAGGTCGTTGATTCAGGAAGACCCTCGTCGCCAGTGTGAAAAGGTGCCAAAGAATACGGAGGCGATAAGTTGAAGGTGCAACCAATATTTATTACATTCAGAATAACCTATTGACGACCTCAGCCACTGCAACCTCGGAGCAGTCAGCTTCTCGCTCGCCCCCGGCGCTCGCCTTGGAACGCTGGTCGCGGTGACATTCTAAATGATGTCACTGCGGGCAGCTCCATTACATGCGGAGACGCCGGGGGCATAATGGTGGAGATACCACAAAAACCTTGGGAGTGCTTGAACCTGAGGAGAGCTTTTATTAGTTTAATTCGTTTTTAACGCACTGTTGCTGTGTTTACTATTGCATTTTGTTTAAAAACGCTGGTCTCTCTCCCCGTTCCACCACGGCTGCTGCCGCTTGAGTGGAGGGCTTTACCGACCTATAGCTGTGCTTCTCTTGGAGGCGGGCCTTCCTGGGTAATTACTACTTGAGGAATGGCGGCGCCGTCGCGCAGCGGACGCGCTTCCTCGGTAAGGTGCTAGCTGCTCTCTACGGAGCGCCCTGCTTGCTAATTTGCACATCCTTTTGATTCAGTCATTTTATCTTGCTAATAAACCTAAAACTGTACTGATTTGCCATTTGCACATATTGCTGATACTTTTTAATAAAACCTTGGGAGTGCTTGAACCTGAGGAGAGCTTTTATTCGTTTAACTCGTTTTTAACGCACTGTTGCTGTGTTTACTATTGCATTTTATTTAAAAATGCTGGTCTCTTGCCCCGTTCCACCACGGCTGCTGCCGCTTGAGTGGAGGGCTTAACCGACCTATAGCTGTGCTTCTCTTGGAGGTGGGCCTTCCTGGGTGATTACTACTTGAGGAATGGCGGCGCCGTCGCACAGGTGACGCGCCGAAGGCGAGCCCGTCTGCGCCCGTCCGCGCCGGGTCGGGCCAAGGGGCCAGGACCCCTGCTCCTCGGGTAGTCTATGCTAGGCAGTCCCTACTATGCTGGGAATCCGAGGCCCAACTACTGCCCGATAAATTATTGTCGAAACTTAAGCGGGAAGGGCTCTTGAGACCGCATGTAAGCTCTAAGTTGGTAATCAGGGCACCTTCCTTGGCGTCTCCGCCAAAGCAGGGGTGTAGGTTTTCATTACTCAGCACTCGCTCATTACGGAAGCACTGTCTGGAGGTCTTTTCCCTCCTACCGGAGGATAACCTAGATCTTCTCTGTGTCACCGAATCCTGGCTTAACGAATCCTCGCCGCCGGAGCTGGTGGCAGCCCTGACCCCCAATTTTTTCGCCATCCATGCCAACCGCCCAGATAACATTAGAGGGGGGGGGGTTGCTATACTTTTTAAAGACACTCTGAAAACTGAAACACTCTGCTCAGAGTGTATTGAAGGTGCTGATGTCCTAGGCGTGAAGCTCTGCTTCCCTACAGACTGTGTGGTATTTCTGTTAGTATATCGCCCGCCTGGCACATCAGTTAAGTTCATGGAACCTTTCTTGAAGGTGGTGCACGACCTTCGTTACCGCTATGAAGGACTGGTGGTGCTTGGTGACTTTAATTTTCACTGGGAAAGGACCCGGAAAGATGGTCAGATTCAACAATTGGAAGAGGTCCTAGTATCCCTAGGTCTTACTCAGCTGGTGGGAGAACCTACACATGAGAGGGGTCACACGCTGGACCTGATCTGGTCCTCCTGTCCACTCCTAGCCCCGCTCGCGATCTCCCCTTGTCCCTGGTCAGACCACTATTTGATCGAAGGTCACTTTCCACTTTCCATAAAACAACCTGAAGTTAAACCAGACTGGAAATGGTTGCGCAGCTGGAACCAGGTTAAGGCTGCAGACTTGACAGCTATTCTATCAAGTTCAAGTTCAGTTCAAAAGACCTTTATTCGAATTTCATAAAATTCATAAAAGTACCACAAAACATTACAAATCATTACAAATGTACATTATACAACATTTTTTATAATTAATAAAATATATCCAGGTTAAAAAATCTCATACAGTTCAGCTCCAATAAATAAGACTAATTTCTGATTTCATGAGTTTTCCATGGTTTTACGTGCTTGTGTGCTCAGTCTCAGAAATGTGCTTGTGCGAAAGATTAGTTCATCAGAATCCAAGGAGACTAACATTCTATAGGACTCCTTTCGTGAGAGTGGTCTGTGTTTCTTGAAGTAGGGAGTTAAAAGCCATTTAGTATATTTAGAATAAAATTTACAAAAGAATAGGAAATGCAGATCATCCTGTGAACTGGCGCCATCACAGGGACATGAATTAAAATCAATACTGTGGCGATGTCCCAATGGAAAAGACCGCAAACACAACAATGATGGACAGAATGTGGATCAATGTCACACATTCACCCCAGTCCAAAGATCTGGGCCCAAATCCATCGTTTTTCCACTCCACACCACCCTGGGTTAGACAATGGCGATATGCAAATCAGCGCTGACCCTGTGCCCCATGGGAACAGTCCAGTCCGAACTACAAAAGCCATGTCCTTCCCAGAACGGAAACAAGCATCCGAGGACCGGCCGGTTTCGAGGTAACACCTCTCTTCAGCCCGGCTAGCTTGATTCCAGTGGTGTGGAGTGCCTGGGACTCACGTCTGAGCATCCCCAGTACACTTAGAGCGGTAACTGCAAACACAACAATGATGGACAGAATGTGGATCAATGTCACACATTCACCCCAGTCCAAAGATCTGGGCCCAAATCCATAGTTTTTCCACTCCACACCACCCTGGGTTAGACAATGGCGATATGCAAATCAGCGCTGACCCTGTGCCCCATGGGAACAGTCCAGTCCGAACTACAAAAGCCATGTCCTTCCCAGAACGGAAACAAGCATCCGAGGACCGGCCGGTTTCGAGGTAACACCTCTCTTCATCCCGGCTAGCTTGATTCCAGTGGTGTGGAGTGCCTGGGACTCACGTCTGAGCATCCCCAGTACACTTAGAGCGGTAACTGCAAACACAACAATGATGGACAGAATGTGGATCAATGTCACACATTCACCCCAGTCCAAAGATCTGGGCCCAAATCCATCATTTTTCCACTCCACACCACCCTGGGTTAGACAATGGCGATATGCAAATCAGCGCTGACCCTGTGCCCCATGGGAACAGTCCAGTCCGAACTACAAAAGCCATGTCCTTCCCAGAACGGAAACAAGCATCCGAGGACCGGCCGGTTTCGAGGTAACACCTCTCTTCAGCCCGGCTAGCTTGATTCCAGTGGTGTGGAGTGCCTGGGACTCACGTCTGAGCATCCCCAGTACACTTAGAGCGGTAACTTCAAACACAACAATGATGGACAGAATGTGGATCAATGTCACACATTCACCCCAGTCCGAAGATCTGGGCCCAAATCCATCGTTTTTCCACTCCACACCACCCTGGGTTAAACAATGGCGATATGCAAATCAGCTCTGACCCTGTGCCCCATGGGAACAGTCCAGTCCGAACTACAAAAGCCATGTCCTTCCCAGAACGGAAACAAGCATCCGAGGAACGGCCGGTTTCGAGGTAACACCACTCTTCAGCCCGGCTAGCTTGATTCCAGTGGTGTGGAGTGCCTGGGACTCACGTCTGAGCATCCCCAGGACACTTAGAGCGGTAACTGCAAACACAACAATGATGGACAGAATGTGGATCAATGTCACACATTCACCCCAGTCCAAAGATCTGGGCCCAAATCCATCGTTTTTCCACTCCACACCACCCTGGGTTAGACAATGGCGATATGCAAATCAGCGCTGACCCTGTGCCCCATGGGAACAGTCCAGTCCGAACTACAAAAGCCATGTCCTTCCCAGAACGGAAACAAGCATCCGAGGACCGGCCGGTTTTGAGGTAACACCTCTCTTCAGCCCGGCTAGCTTGATTCCAGTGGTGTGGAGTGCCTGGGACTCACGTCTGAGCATCCCCAGTACACTTAGAGCGGTAACTGCAAACACAACAATGATGGACAGAATGTGGATCAATGTCACACATTCACCCCAGTCCAAAGATCTGGGCCCAAATCCATCGTTTTTCCACTCCACACCACCCTAGGTTAGACAATGGCGATATGCAAATCAGCGCTGACCCTGTGCCCCATGGGAACAGTCCAGTCCGAACTACAAAAGCCATGTCCTTCCCAGAACGGAAACAAGCATCCGAGGACCGGACGGTTTCGAGGTAACACCTCTCTTCA
The DNA here is from genome assembly GCF_964261635.1 of Lissotriton helveticus. Lineage (NCBI taxonomy): Eukaryota > Metazoa > Chordata > Amphibia > Caudata > Salamandridae > Lissotriton > Lissotriton helveticus. Next base: position 193,191,330 of record NC_136071.1, on the reverse strand, counting down.
GCCCGGCTAGCTTGATTCCAGTGGTGTGGAGTGCCTGGGACTCACGTCTGAGCATCCCCAGTACACTTAGAGCGGTAACTGCAAACACAACAATGATGGACAGAATGTGGATCAATGTCACACATTCACCCCAGTCCAAAGATCTGGGCCCAAATCCATCGTTTTTCCACTCCACACCACCCTGGGTTAGACAATGGCGATATGCAAATCAGCGCTGACCCTGTGCCCCATGGGAACAGTCCAGTCCGAACTACAAAAGCCATGTCCTTCCCAGAACGGAAACAAGCATCCGAGGACCGGCCGGTTTCGAGGTAACACCTCTCTTCAGCCCGGCTAGCTTGATTCCAGTGGTGTGGAGTGCCTGGGACTCACGTCTCAGCATCCCCAGTACACTTAGAGCGGTAACTGCAAACACAACAATGATGGACAGAATGTGGATCAATGTCACACATTCACCCCAGTCCAAAGATCTGGGCCCAAATCCATCGTTTTTCCACTCCACACCACCCTGGGTTAGACAATGGCGATATGCAAATCAGCGCTGACCCTGTGCCCCATGGGAACAGTCCAGTCCAAACTACAAAAGCCATGTCCTTCCCAGAACGGAAACAAGCATCCGAGGACCGGCCGGTTTCGAGGTAACACCTCTCTTCAGCCCGGCTAGCTTGATTCCAGTGGTGTGGAGTGCCTGGGACTCACGTCTGAGCATCCCCAGTACACTTAGAGCGGTAACTGCAAACACAACAATGATGGACAGAATGTGGATCAATGTCACACATTCACCCCAGTCCAAAGATCTGGGCCCAAATCCATCGTTTTTCCACTCCACACCACCCTGGGTTAGACAATGGTGATATGCAAATCAGCGCTGACCCTGTGCCCTATGGGAACAGTCCAGTCCGAACTACAAAAGCCATGTCCTTCCCAGAACGGAAACAAGCATCCGAGGACCGGCCGGTTTCGAGGTAACACCTCTCTTCAGCCCGGCTAGCTTGATTCCAGTGGTGTGGAGTGCCTGGGACTCACGTCTGAGCATCCCCAGTACACTTAGAGCGGTAACTGCAAACACAACAATGATGGACAGAATGTGGATCAATGTCACACATTCACCCCAGTCCAAAGATCTGGGCCCAAATCCATCGTTTTTCCACTCCACACCACCCTGGGTTAGACAATGGCGATATGCAAATCAGCGCTGACCCTGTGCCCCATGGGCTGATGAGAGGTGTTACCTCGAAACCTGGCCGGTCCTCGGATGCTTGTTTCCGTTCTGGGAAGGACATGGCTTTTGTAGTTCGGACTGGACTGTTCCCATGGGGCACAGGGTCAGCGCTGATTTGCATATCGCCATTGTCTAACCCAGGGTGGTGTGGAGTGGAAAAACGATGGATTTGGGCCTGATCTTTTGACTGGGGTGAATGTGTGACATTGATCCACATTCTGTCCATCACTGTTGTGTTTGCAATTACCGCTCTAAGTGTACTGGGGATGCTCAGACGTGAGTCCCAGGCACTCCACACCACTGGATTCAAGCTAGCCGGGCTGATGAGAGGTGTTACCTCGAAACCGGGCCGGTCCTCGGATGCTTGTTTCCGTTCTGGGAAGGACATGGCTTTTGTAGTTCGGACTGGACTGTTCCCATGGGGCACAGGGTCAGCGCGGATTTGCATATCGCCATTGTCTAACCCAGGGTGGTGTGGAGTGGAAAAACGATGGATTTGGGCCTGATCTTTTGACTGGGGTGAATGTGTGACATTGATCCACATTCTGTCCATCACTGTTGTGTTTGCAATTACCGCTCTAAGTGTACTGGGGATGCTCAGACGTGAGTCCCAGGCACTCCACACCACTGGATTCAAGCTAGCCGGGCTGATGAGAGGTGTTACCTCGAAACCGGGCCGGTCCTTGGATGCTTGTTTCCGTTCTGGGAAGGACATGGCTTTTGTAGTTCGGACTGGACTGTTCCCATGGGGCACAGGGTCAGCGCTGATTTGCATATCGCCATTGTCTAACCCAGGGTGGTGTGGAGTGGAAAAACGATGGATTTGGGCCCAGATCTTTTGACTGGGGTGAATGTGTGACATTGATCCACATTCTGTCCATCACTGTTGTGTTTGCAATTACCGCTCTAAGTGTACTGGGGATGCTCAGACGTGAGTCCCAGGCACTCCACACCACTGGATTCAAGCTAGCCGGGCTGATGAGAGGTGTTACCTCGAAACCGGGCCGGTCCTCGGATGCTTGTTTCCGTTCTGGGAAGGACATGGCTTTTGTAGTTCGGACTGGACTGTTCCCATGGGGCACAGGGTCAGCGCTGATTTGCATATCGCCATTGTCTAACCCAGGGTGGTGTGGAGTGGAAAAACGATGGATTTGGGCCCAGATCTTTTGACTGGGGTGAATGTGTGACATTGATCCACATTCTGTCCATCACTGTTGTGTTTGCAATTACCGCTCTAAGTGTACTGGGGATGCTCAGACGTGAGTCCCAGGCACTCCACACCACTGGATTCAAGCTAGCCGGGCTGATGAGAGGTGTTACCTCGAAACCGGGCCGGTCCTCGGATGCTTGTTTCCGTTCTGGGAAGGACATGGCTTTTGTAGTTCGGACTGGACTGTTCCCATGGGGCACAGGGTCAGCGCTGATTTGCATATCGCCATTGTCTAACCCAGGGTGGTGTGGAGTGGAAAAACGATGGATTTGGGCCCAGATCTTTTGACTGGGGTGAATGTGTGACATTGATCCACATTCTGTCCATCACTGTTGTGTTTGCAATTACCGCTCTAAGTGTACTGGGGATGCTCAGACGTGAGTCCCAGGCACTCCACACCACTGGATTCAAGCTAGCCGGGCTGATGAGAGGTGTTACCTCGAAACCGGGCCGGTCTTTGGATGCTTATTTCCGTTCTGGGAAGGACATGGCTTTTGTAGTTCGGACTGGACTGTTCCCATGGGGCACAGGGTCAGCGCTGATTTGCATATCGCCATTGTCTAACCCAGGGTGGTGTGGAGTGGAAAAACGGTGGATTTGGGCCCAGATCTTTTGACTGGGGTGAATGTGTGACATTGATCCACATTCTGTCCATCACTGTTGTGTTTGCAATTACCGCTCTAAGTGTACTGGGGATGCTCAGACGTGAGTCCCAGGCACTCCACACCACTGGATTCAAGCTAGCCGGGCTGATGAGAGGTGTTACCTCAAAACCGGGCCGGTCCTCGGATGCTTGTTTCCGTTCTGGGAAGGACATGGCTTTTGTAGTTCGGACTGGACTGTTCCCATGGGGCACAGGGTCAGCGCTGATTTGCATATCGCCATTGTCTAACCCAGGGTGGTGTGGAGTGGAAAAACGATGGATTTGGGCCCAGATCTTTTGACTGGGGTGAATGTGTGACATTGATCCACATTCTGTCCATCACTGTTGTGTTTGCAATTACCGCTCTAAGTGTACTGGGGATGCTCAGACGTGAGTCCCAGGCACTCCACACCACTGGATTCAAGCTAGCCGGGCTGATGAGAGGTGTTACCTCGAAACCGGGCCGGTCCTCGGATGCTTGTTTCCGTTCTGGGAAGGACATGGCTTTTGTAGTTCGGACTGGACTGTTCCCATGGGGCACAGGGTCAGCGCTGATTTGCATATCGCCATTGTCTAACCCAGGGTGGTGTGGAGTGGAAAAACGATGGATTTGGGCCCAGATCTTTTGACTGGGGTGAATGTGTGACATTGATCCACATTCTGTCCATCACTGTTGTGTTTGCAATTACCGCTCTAAGTGTACTGGGGATGCTCAGACGTGAGTCCCAGGCACTCCACACCACTGGATTCAAGCTAGCCGGGCTGATGAGAGGTGTTACCTCGAAACCGGGCCGGTCCTCGGATGCTTGTTTCCGTTCTGGGAAGGACATGGCTTTTGTAGTTCGGACTGGACTGTTCCCATGAGGCACAGGGTCAGCGCTGATTTGCATATCGCCATTGTCTAACCCAGGGTGGTGTGGAGTGGAAAAACGATGGATTTGGGCCCAGATCTTTTGACTGGGGTGAATGTGTGACATTGATCCACATTCTGTCCATCACTGTTGTGTTTGCAATTACCGCTCTAAGTGTACTGGGGATGCTCAGACGTGAGTCCCAGGCACTCCACACCACTGGATTCAAGATAGCCGGGCTGATGAGAGGTGTTACCTCGAAACCGGGCCGGTCCTCGGATGCTTGTTTCCGTTCTGGGAAGGACATGGCTTTTGTAGTTCGGACTGGACTGTTCCCATGGGGCACAGGGTCAGCGCTGATTTGCAGATCGCCATTGTCTAACCCAGGGTGGTGTGGAGTGGAAAAACGATGGATTTGGGCCCAGATCTTTTGACTGGGGTGAATGTGTGACGTTGATCCACATTCTGTCCATCACTGTTGTGTTTGTAATTACCGCTCTAAGTGTACGGGGATGCTCAGACGTGAGTCCCAGGCACTCCACACCACTGGATTCAAGCTAGCCGGGCTGATGAGAGGTGTTACCTCGAAACCGGGCCGGTCCTCGGATGCTTGTTTCCGTTCTGGGAAGGACATGGCTTTTGTAGTTCGGACTGGACTGTTCCCATGGGGCACAGGGTCAGCGCTGATTTGCATATTGCCATTGTCTAACCCAGGGTGGTGTGGAGTGGAAAAACGATGGATTTGGGCGCAGATCTTTTGACTGGGGTGAATGTGTGACATTGATCCACATTCTGTCCATCACTGTTGTGTTTGCAATTACCGCTCTAAGTGTACTGGGGATGCTCAGACGTGAGTCCCAGGCACTCCACACCACTGGATTCAAGCTAGCCGGGCTGATGAGAGGTGTTACCTCGAAACCGGGCCGGTCCTCGGATGCTTGTTTCCGTTCTGGGAAGGACATGGCTTTTGTAGTTCGGACTGGACTGTTCCCATGGGGCACAGGGTCAGCGCTGATTTGCATATCGCCATTGTCTAACCCAGGGTGGTGTGGAGTGGAAAAACGATGGATTTGGGCCCAGATCTTTTGACTGGGGTGAATGTGTGACATTGATCCACATTCTGTCCATCACTGTTGTGTTTGCAATTACCGCTCTAAGTGTACTGGGGATGCTCAGACGTGAGTCCCAGGCACTCCACACCACTGGATTCAAGCTAGCCGGGCTGATGAGAGGTGTTACCTCGAAACCGGGCCGGTCCTCGGATGCTTGTTTCCGTTCTGGGAAGGACATGGCTTTTGTAGTTCGGACTGGACTGTTCCCATGGGGCACAGGGTCAGCGCTGATTTGCATATCGCCATTGTCTAACCCAGGGTGGTGTGGAGTGGAAAAACGATGGATTTGGGCCCAGATCTTTTGACTGGGGTGAATGTGTGACATTGATCCACATTCTGTCCATCACTGTTGTGTTTGCAATTACCGCTCTAAGTGTACTGGGGATGCTCAGACGTGAGTCCCAGGCACTCCACACCACTGGATTCAAGCTAGCCGGGCTGATGAGAGGTGTTACCTCGAAACCGGGCCGGTCCTCGGATGCTTGTTTCCGTTCTGGGAAGGACATGGCTTTTGTAGTTCGGACTGGACTGTTCCCATGGGGCACAGGGTCAGCGCTGATTTGCATATCGCCATTGTCTAACCCAGGGTGGTGTGGAGTGGAAAAACGATGGATTTGGGCCCAGATCTTTTGACTGGGGTGAATGTGTGACATTGATCCACATTCTGTCCATCACTGTTGTGTTTGCAATTACCGCTCTACGTGTACTGGGGATGCTCAGACGTGAGTCCCAGGCACTCCACACCACTGGATTCAAGCTAGCCGGGCTGATGAGAGGTGTTACCTCGAAACCGGGCCGGTCCTCGGATGCTTGTTTCCGTTCTGGGAAGGACATGGCTTTTGTAGTTCGGACTGGACTGTTCCCATGGGGCACAGGGTCAGCGCTGATTTGCATATCGCCATTGTCTAACCCAGGGTGGTGTGGAGTGGAAAAACGATGGATTTGGGCCCAGATCTTTTGACTGGGGTGAATGTGTGACATTGATCCACATTCTGTCCATCACTGTTGTGTTTGCAATTACCGCTCTAAGTGTACTGGGGATGCTCAGACGTGAGTCCCAGGCACTCCACACCACTGGATTCAAGCTAGCCGGGCTGATGAGAGGTGTTACCTCGAAACCGGGCCGGTCCTCGGATGCTTGTTTCCGTGCTGGGAAGGACATGGCTTTTGTAGTTCGGACTGGACTGTTCCCATGGGGCACAGGGTCAGCGCTGATTTGCATATCGCCATTGTCTAACCCGGGGTGGTGTGGAGTGGAAAAACGATGGATTTGGGCCCAGATCTTTTGACTGGGTTGAATGTGTGACATTGATCCACATTCTGTCCATCACTGTTGTGTTTGCAATTACCGCTCTAAGTGTACTGGGGATGCTCAGACGTGAGTCCCAGGCACTCCACACCACTGGATTCAAGCTAGCCGGGCTGATGAGAGGTGTTACCTCGAAACCGGTCCGGTCCTCGGATGCTTGTTTCCGTTCTGGGAAGGACATGGCTTTTGTAGTTCGGACTGGACTGTTCCCATGGGGCACAGGGTCAGCGCTGATTTGCATATCGCCATTGTCTAACCCAGGGTGGTGTGGAGTGGAAAAACGATGGATTTGGGCCCAGATCTTTTGACTGGGGTGAATGTGTGACATTGATCCACATTCTGTCCATCACTGTTGTGTTTGCAATTACCGCTCTAAGTGTACTGGGGATGCTCAGACGTGAGTCCCAGGCACTCCACACCACTGGATTCAAGCTAGCCGGGCTGATGAGAGGTGTTACCTCGAAACCGGGCCGGTCCTCGGATGCTTGTTTCCGTGCTGGGAAGGACATGGCTTTTGTAGTTCGGACTGGACTGTTCCCATGGGGCACAGGGTCAGCGCTGATTTGCATATCGTCATTGTCTAACCCAGGGTGGTGTGGAGTGGAAAAACGATGGATTTGGGCCCAGATCTTTTGACTGGGGTGAATGTGTGACATTGATCCACATTCTGTCCATCACTGTTGTGTTTGCAATTACCAATGGAAAAGACAACAAAAATGTTACTGTACCCGCTCTTAGACGAAACAAAAGTGATCTCTCCCAACTAGTCATGGGTAGGGTGAGATACGGCGGGAGAGGTTGTCTACACAGTTCATTCCCTAGATATTTTGCAACAGTTGATTTCTGGGATTCTCTGCCTATTCGTTCAATGTTGTAAAGAGCATAAAGTGCGTTTTTGACCTCGACCTTGTCCTTAAGTTCAATTGTGGTAGGGTCGGCAAATAAAGTGCCCTTGTCCACTGAGTTCAATGTTTCCAAAACTTCTGTGAGCCATGGAATCGCCATCCCCTGGTTGCAGTTTAAACGGTCTTTTATAATATTTTGTGTAAGGGAGGCAGCATCATTCCTCCAGACTCTAATCCAAAAGAGTGCTGGTCTGGCTCTAATAAAATCAGTGATATATGGCAGGTTTAATTCAATGTGACAAATATAATCAGAGGATGAAATCGGGGCGCCCAATATTTTTCTGCAAAAACGACTTTCCTCCCGTTGTATACATTGGTTGCTTCCTGCCCCCCCCCCAAACCTCTGCTCCATAAGTGGCAACAGGTGAGCACTGTAATTTAAAAAAAATTTAAATGGCTTTAGTTGCACCAATTTTCTTTGGGCGGGGAAGACTCATTACAGAATTGATGGCTTTCGAGAACTTGCTCGTGGCGTGGGCTAAATGCACACTCCACGAGCCGTTCGCAGCGAAAGCCAATCCTAAGTAAGGGAATATAGGGACAGATTCAAGTTTATCTGTGCCTATCTGTATGGTGTTGAGCTTCCTTTTGACAGGACCACAAGACATAATAAAAGATTTTTTAAAATTAACCCGCAAATCTAGATCCTCCATGAGATGTACAAAACTATGGACAAGAAGGCGAAGGGCATTAGGTGTGCGGGCCATGAGCACCGCATCGTCTGCATATAGAAGTGCGGGTAGGGATTTCCCTAAAATTGTCGGGACATCTGTGGTGACTTTTTTCAGACAGTTGGATAAACCATTAATATAAATAATAAACAACAGGGGTGCTAAAACGCAACCCTGTCTCACTCCCCTGCCTATATCAATGGGTCCTGATACCTCACCACCAATCCCTATTCTGACACGTGCTTTCAGGTCAGTATGGAGGTAGGCAAGGAACCTGACTAAGGTATCATCTAGCCCATTGTCTGATAGGATCTTCCATAGTTTGGATCTATTCACTAGATCGAAAGCAGATGAAAGATCCATAAAAGCAAGGTAGGTGGGAGATGATCGGGTAATGCTGTACTTGTCGATTATTAATTTCAAGTTCAAGCATTGCTCCACTGTTCCTACCTTACTTCGGAATCCCATCTGACATGGATCCAATAAATCTATGTCTGCGGCCCAATCAAGCACTCTATTATAAATTATACGTCCCAAAATTTTCAGAGTATTGTCCAAAAGGGAGATAGGGCGGTAGTTGGCTGGTTCCGACCTATCTCCCTTTTTATAAATCGGGACGATAATGCTGGTTGCCCATGTCGCCGGCATAGCTACTGATGGCAAACTGTTAAAAACATTAAGCAGAATAGGAGCCCATAGGTCAATGTTGTGTTTAATGATATCTATGGGCAGGCCATCAGGACCAGGCGCCTTATTTCCAAGGCTCTCTTTTATGGCTATTACAACTTCGTGGGCATCAATCTGTAAGCCAGCCTGATTTCCTGAATTAAAGTTATAAGTGGGTTGCTCCTCCGGTGAAGCAGTGTAAATTTTGGAGAAATGAGTCTCCCAAGCGTTGCTAGTTATGTTGCAACTAATTTGCGAGAGCTTCTTGCCCATTTCTCTAGTTTTCCGGACGGCGCACCAAAAAGGACCGCTGCCACCCTAATTTGCACTGATCACCAGTGATTCCCACTGTTCTGAAAGTAATGTGGCCTTTCTTTCTGCTAATTTAGTTTTGTACTGTTTCCTGGCTAACTGGATGGTCGTTTTACACCTAGGATTGGCATTGAGTGCCTTTCTTAGTTCCTTGTTAGCCAGGGAACACACTGAGTCAAACCACCTTGGGTCTTTACCTTCCTTGGGTAGTGGAACTGATAAAAGAGTTTTTATAGCGAAACACAGCGCTTCAAAATCTGCAATTATTTTGTCGTGGTTCGCATTCATTAACAGACAAGAATTAAACAGATATGAATGTGAGATTTGCACACTGTCCAGAATTGCCCCACAGTCAACCCCCCTCCACTTTAGTCGTAAACCATCAATTGATGGAGTAATATCCCTCGCACCATTCAATTTCATGAAAACTGGGCTGGGTGCAAAGTTCAGGGTGATTATAAGTGGGTTGTGGTCACTAATTGTTGTCATCATTACTGTAGACTTTTCTATGCAATCTGAAAGGTTTGGTGACATAAATATAAAGTCAATAGTGGAGCTGCTGTCCCTGCTTATAAACGTGGGGGCATGAGGGATGCTGGGACTATGGCGTCGTCAAGGGCAAATTCAGTTAATATATTTCCTAATTCAATGCCCCTGCGTTCCGCTTGATCATGATAGATCCTATCCTCCATCCCGTTTCTCTTTGTAAGTTTTGCATTAAAATCGCCCCCAATTTAAAAACCTGACTCTGTATCAGTTAATACGCTACATTCCAATTTTCTTAAAGCTTTTGACAGTGCCAGAAAGTTCCTGTTCGGTACATGATAAAAATCATTATTATAAAAATTTATTAAATAAATCTTGGTCTTTGACTTTATCTTGTATTCAAGAATTTGAATATTCGGATTATCGCTAGACAGATCCCTAATTGAACCGCCCGCCAAGATCTTAATCCCGATAAACAGGCCACCCACTGCTCGTCCAAAACTAGGTTTGGATGATGTCATGCTAAAGCAGTGGTAACCCTCAATGTAAGTACTGCTGACAGCCCAAGTCTCCTGAAACATAAGAATATCCATACCATCAATTATCACAGCCCATGCGGAGTCTGAAAGCTTAGGTTCCAGGCCAGCCACATTCCAACTGAGAATTGATAAACCTTGGGCACTACGATGCTTGGTGGGATTACTCCCAACACTCAGCGATATGTCCCTGTAAGTGTTAACTACAACAGGTAAAATACTATCAGCATTAATGTTAATCTCTAGGTTATTAAGACTGTTCCGGGATGTACGGTCCTCGACCATTAGTGGATGCCCCTCATGCTTGTTGTTTAGATCTTCACTATTGGTGATACTCTCAACCGCATTATCCAGTCAATCCTGATCATCTAAATTGGAGAAGTATTCAAACCGGTTGTAGGTAGGTATATTGAATAACGGCCTGGTATCGTTAGTTGGTATAGGTTGATTAAAAGCCAGTCCCGGGTATGACCTTTCTCTATGATCATAAAGGGGCATAATAGGGAATTGTGGATAATGCGAGGAGAAGACTGGCATTGGGGCTTGATGACGCCAAGTATGGCCATTCAGATGGTTAGAATCTTGGTTCTGGGAGAAAAGTGGGGACTTAATTCTAACTCCGAAATTCGGGTCTTGGTGCAGAATGGGGAAGTTATTTGGCATGGTTTGTTTTTGGGTTATCAAGTGCCTGTAGAAATAGCCTAATGGAAGAAGGGTCATATTAAATTCCCAAGGTGAGGGTATTGGGGCATTAGCCAATGTTTTTTCCGCCCACTGAGTTTTTTTTAAAATTTATTGTAATACAATCCCCCTCAAACTTTTTCTTGAGTGGGCCTATCCAGCCTACTCTCTGGACATGGATAATCTCCCTTGCCCCTTCAGTGGGGAGGTTGCAGTTTGTCGTTAGCCAATGGAGGGTTTTTTAAGGGATAAAGAACTCTCCTCTTGGTCCCTCCTTAGTTTAGGTGTATTAACTAGGACCACCACGTATGCCCCGCATTCCGGTGGTAAATTAATACGTGGTGGAATCTGCCTAGTGGTTTTTTGAGGGGGCTGAGCCATAAGACGGTCATTAGAGGGGTCATGTAGTTGGCTCGAGGGAATCCTCTTAGGTTGATCAATGTTTTGGTTCTTCCTAGGCTCTGATGCTGCATTAGTGGGACTAGGATTAACTATTGGCTTATTGGTACTAATTCCTTTGGCCGGGGCCTGAGGGGGTTTAAGTGATGTTGTTGGTATCCCTTGGGGGTTTTTAGTTTTAGTGCATGCGGGTTTAGGGGAACTTATTGTAGCTCCTGCACTAATGTGAGCGCCTTCTCTGGGGATATTCTTAATAGAAGTACTTAGTTCGTCTATTTGTTTTTCAATACGTGTAAACCTGCTTTCTATAGGTGACAAATAGATACTAAGTAGTTCACCCACCCTTTCCATCAAGCGATCAGTTAGGAGATTGTCATCAGATTTACCGTCCGTGTCAATAGCTCCTTCTTGATGCTCCTCATTGGCCACCTCAATTTTTACCTCAGTAGTCTTCTTGGACCTGTTCGGGCTTAGATGTGGGTTGGAATTGGGGTTGGCACCTTTCCCACCCTTCTGTTTAGACATGCTACAGTTTCCGGTCTTAGCCAAACATGGCTTTAATAAAAGTTGTCCTTGTTTTTGTTTTTGTTTGTGTTTTTGAACTGCACCCTCCCGTCTACCTCTTTGTTGCCTTGTATTGGCTACTACTATATAGTCTGGGGTAGGATTAATCAACAAGTTGGGAGTTTTTTCCAAATCCGTGCTCGTGTCTATATCCGAGTCTATCAATGAAATTGATGCAGATAGATTAACCTCACTTGGTATTGTGTGGATATCAACACATACATCAATTAGGGGTCTCGCATTACTGGGTTTAGCCTGAAGTGGTGTAGTTGCCGATGCGATAAGACCAAGGGATGAACATCTGGCTAGGTCTAGATCTTGCGAGACCCTGCGTTCCAGAAGTAAAATACCCTGGTCTATGGCATAGTTTGCTCTTATTATAAAATTATCTATAGGGCCAGTCACTAGTGCTGCCCCAGCTGCGGTTTTACTTCGGGTGCCCCTCGGAGGCATGGTTAGGGGGATAGTGAAACAATAATCAATTTGTCAATAAACAACAAGACCCGACAACAGTTCAATGCAAATCGGGTGAAACAAAGGACAGTGGATGCGAGGTAGTAAACCGTATAGGTAGGTGGGTGGGTGGGAGGATGAGAGTCACGAATTACAGCAGGACGGCTGGATATTATCAACATGAACAGTTTATGCCATAGTCCATCCTCTTGTGACAAGAGGCACGTAATGCCGAAACTATAATGTACCTTATTTGGTGTTGTTCAGAAGGATGCACCCGCCCGACCTCCTCAGGCCTCTGAGGGCCGTAGAGGGCCCGCCCTTTGCCCGGGCTTAGCCCGCGCGCGTCCCGCGTTGCGTGGGCAGTGGTCAATGATGTAGAGGATAGGGCGGGGCTTAACGAGCCTCAGGTGCTCCCGGTGCTGTGGCCTGCAGAGGGGCTGCTGGTCGTGGTAGTCCTTGTGATTCCTGGGGCAAAACCGGCTGTGAAATATCGTCCTCCTCGGCGCTCTGGCCCCCACAAGTAATTTCTGCCAGATGACAGGGCAAGGCAGCCCCCACCAAAGACGCAGCTGCTCAGACCGCGCTCTGACCTCAGCGCAGCGGCACCCGCGCCAGCGGGTGCTGCAAGGAGTTAAGAGTCCTACGAGGCTAACGAGCCTCAGGTGCTCCCGGTGCTGTGGCCTGCAGAGGGGCTGCTGGTCGTGGTAGTCCTCGTGATTCCTGGGGCAAAACCGGCCGTGAAATATCGTCCTCCTCGGCGCTCTGGCCCCCACAAGTAATTTCTGCCAGATGACAGGGCAAGGCAGCCCCCACCAAAGACGCAGCTGCTCAGACAGCGCTCTGACCTCAGCGCAGCGGCACCCGCGCCAGCGGGTGCTGCAAGGAGTTAAGAGTCCTACGAGGCTAACGAGCCTCAGGTGCTCCCGGTGCTGTGGCCTGCAGAGGGGCTGCTGGTCGTGGTAGTCCTCGTGATTTCTGGGGCAAAACCAGCCGTGAAATATCGTCCTTCTCGGCGCTCTGGCCCCCACAAGTAATTTCTGCCAGATGACAGGGCAAGGCAGCCCCCACCAAAGAAGCAGCTGCTCAGACCGCGCTCTGACCTCACACTCTGACTACCCCCCGCCGCTGGTGGATAATTTGGAAAGTGAAAGCACTGCCTTGGTGTCTATACTTAAGGAGGCTATTGAGGTTGTTGCTCTGGCCCATAAAATTAGACTGAGGGACAAGGGCAAAGGAGCACTGTGGTTCAATACTGCTCTTAGAGAAAAAAAACAAGTCCTTCGCAAATGCGAGAGAGCTTGGCTTAAATCTTGTACGCCTACTGCACGTGATGCCTATACTGCACAATTTGCAGCATACAAAAAAGCCATCCGCTTGAGGAAAGCTGATTTTTATGAAGCTGCTTTCTCGGAGGCGGTCAACCCGCAGAAAGAAATATTCAAAGTCCTGAATGATCTGCGTATAGTGAAAGGACCAAATCCGACTTTTAAATTGAAGGATTGTCAAGACTTTCAGGCCTTTTTTTTAATAAAATAAAGGACCTGATGGTAGGGATCAGGCAGACCCTGCACTTCCTTTGCTCAATTGAGCCACCCCTTATATCCCCGAGACCAACATTGGGCTCCCTGACGGGGCTGCCAGCCCTCACAAAGGAGTCTCTATTCACTATAATGAACCGCGTGAAATCTGGGTCCCCAGCAGACGCCTGCCCGCCCAAGATCTTCAAGCTGGGTTGGTCTGGTATGGAGGACAAAGTCCTCACCCTGTTGAACCGCTCCTTAGAAGAGGGACTTGTCCCCTCCAACTTCAAGGAAGCACGGGTGGTTCCCCTCCTAAAGAAACCTGGAGCCGACCCTAAAAACTTAAAGAACTTTAGGCCAATCTCCAAGCTACCTTTTCTTGCTAAGATCTTGGAGCAACATGTTTTGCACTCTCTTACACACTTCGTAGAAAGCAACCATCTTCTTGAGTCTAATCAGGCAGGTTTCAGAGCCCATCACAGCGCGGAGTTGGTGATGCTCTCCGTGCTGGATGACCTGAGACTGAAGGCTGACAATAGAAATCCATGTGCCCTCGTCCTTCTAGACTTATCCGCGGCATTTGATACCGTGAACCATTGTCAACTTCTGTCGCGGGTTGAGGACTTAGGGATTCGGGGTACAGTCCCGGCCTGGTTGACCTCCTTTTTGAAAGATTGCTCACAGCGAGTCCAACTGTCTGACCTCATGTCAAATCCAGCTAAGTTGACATGTGGAGTGCCCCAGGGTTCAGCCCTTTCGCCCTTGTTTTTTAATATATATCTACAGCCGTTGATTGCAGCCCTGAACAAGTTGGACTGCAGACTCTATAATTATGCCGTCGATACGCAAATCTTGATCCAGATCGAACACTGCTGCGGCCTATTTGAGAATGCAAGACATTCTCAAATTTACGATTAACTGGATGTCGGATAATTTTTTGAAAATCAACCTGGACAAAACGGAAGACCTGGCAGTTACCACAGCAGCCAACCCATGGAATGATCTGTTCTGGCCAGCTGAATTGGGGCCATGTCCAGAACCAGCGGTAACAGTAAAGAGCTTAGGAATCAAAATTGATGCCCTGTTATCCATGACACAGCAGGTGTCGGCGGTGGTAGGCACCTGTGTTAGTCTACTACGCCAGCTCCGGAAACTTTCCCTACTGCTGTCCGTCTCCACCCTTAGGCTGGCTGTCTCCGCTCTGATTCTGGCGCGGTTGGACTATGGTAACTCCTTATATTTGGGTCTACCAAATAACCTTGTAGCCAGACTCCAGGTAGTAATGAATGATGCGGCCAGGCTTATTTTTAATAAACCTAGGCGTACTAGGGCAATGCCCTTACTTCAGGACCTATACTGACTGCCAATTGCTCAGAGAGCTAAATTCAAGAGCCTTTGTATTGCACATAAAGCCGTCCATGGTTCAGCCCCTACCTATATCAAGGATCGGCTGACTAAATATACACCAAACAGGACCCTTCGGTCTACTAAGGCGTGCAATTTGATGTGCCCTAGGTTCAATCTGGTATCCAAGGGCGGCAGAGCTTTTTCTAGCACGGTCCCCCGAGCATGGAATTCTCTTCCAGTTAAACTGAGGAAAGAAACTAATCTTCTTATCTTCAGGCAGAATCTGAAGACGGTGCTATTTTTGGAAGCATGGGGGCCACTGTAGTGGGTGGCGTGGTGTTCCTGCCGGTGTTGTGTGCCCAATGTTAGCGCTTAGATACCTCGGGGTGATAAGGCGCTTTATGAAATTATAATAACATAATATAACATAACATTAGAAGATCCTCCACCACAGCTAAGTCCTCCCTGAACTGCCAAAAACCCTTTAGATTCTCAACGCACTCCTTCTTCTCGCACCAGCCACTCAAAATCATTGACACAATCTTTTGAAAAACCAAGTCATTGACCAGACATTCCTCCACTCACTTTTAGAAATTAAACTCTCACTAATCACACATACACACATACGTTCACTTCCTCCTCCATTCCTTCACCACTAAACCACTCACATTCGTCAGACACTTCACACCCATCATCACCAAGTCTTGATAGACACTCTGCTAAGATATTCTGGATCCAGATAAGAAAGAAATATCAAAATCATATTCTTGTAAGGCTACAACCCACTTTCGTATTCTATGTGCAACAAAATCGATCCCTTTCTTGACAAATACCTCCCTCAATGGTTTATCAGTAAGAATGTGAACCTTATGCTCCAATTTATTTTATTCAGTTTGCACACTGCCCAGAAAATACCCAGAGCTTCCTTCTCCGCTACAGAGTAGTTACACTCAGCCCCTCTCAAAGACCTAGAGGTGCACAGAATAGTTTTCCCTTTTCCATTAACTGCTCCTAACCATTTCAAGCTGGTGTCAGTCATGAGATAGGATGTTTTCATGGGATCAAAACTTCCTAAACACAGAGCTTCATTTAGATGTTCCTTAATACAATCAAACTCCTTCTGAAATTATTGTGACCATCCAAACATGCATCCCTGTCTAAGAAGAGTCGTCATACAGCATGTTATGCCCACAAAGTTAGGTACAAATTTGTTGTAGAACTCAGCCATGCCTACAAACTTCACCAATTTGTTTAGAGGAGCATGGAGATTGCAAATGGAACTCACCAAAGAAGCTTTGGGCTTAATGCCAGTATCAGACAACACATGTGCCAAGTATTCTATCTCCTTGACACCAAATTTACATTGGTCTGCCCTGAAAGTGAGTCCTATCTCCTGTTGTCTCTTCAATACAGGTCCCACCCTATCACCATGCTCCTCCAGATCCACCTAAAAAATCAAGATATAATCCTAATACACCCTGACACCCTGAAGACCTCCAAGCATACCCTCCATTGCCCTCTGAAAAACAGAGGCTGTAGAGATTAGTCCAAAAAGCATTCTCAAGAATCGAAAGATGCCAACTGGTGTTACAAAGGACATGAGATCACGAGACGAATGGTGGACCTTGACCTGAAGATAGGCCAAAGTCAAATCAAGGGACGTGAAATGCTTTGCACCCTCAAGGGAACACAACATTTAATTTATAGTCAGCAGCGAGTAGTGATCGACCACCCCGCCTTGCTTAGTTCCCTCAAATTGACACAAAGTCTGGCCTCATCATTGGCCTTCCGAGCCACAAGCACTGGAGAGACCCACTATGTAGTTCAACCTCTTGAATTATACCATTGTCCAGAAGTTTGTCTTATTCCACCTTCATGCTTTCCCTCACTAACAAAGGTACATTTCTCACTTAGCCACCTTACGGAGGGACATTCGCTTTCAGCTTTATCAGGTTCTGGTACATATAGTTTTTCAGGCAACCCAATTCCTTTTTAAATACATTACAAAACTCATCAATCCAATGTGTACTACGTCTAGTCACCACTCTAACAGGTGGTATTTTTCTCAGGCAAACAGGGAGATTTTTCATTAAGATCTAGAAAAACGTGTGAATCTCGCTGGTAGAACCAACTTATCGGGAGTATCCTTTTATTGAGACATAAATCTTACCCGGAATGATCCTCCCTTTAAAGTCAATCGTACCCTAGAAATAGCCCAAAAGGTAGAGGGTTACACCACCATAGCCTTTCAGTATTATGTCAGGTTTCAACAGTGCTACCTCACCCACTAAATTTCCTTTGTAAAATACTTTCGGAACCAGAGTTATCTTAGCCCCAGAGTCGAAAAAGCTTCTCCACTGGTGCATCATTAATCAACAATACTTAAAGCAGACCATCACCAGTACATTCCCTAACTTGCAGGACGTTAATTTCTTATTCATCTTCCTCCTATAGATAACCCTCTCTGACCTTCTTGTGTTCCTTGCCTGATTTGCAGCACTTGGAGAAGTGACTTTTCTTTCCACAGACCTTACACGTTGTCTTCCAGCCAGGGCAGTCTTTGACTTAATTAATTGCACTTCTTCAGAATGGTTATCTCTTTTTATATTGTTAACACAACAACTCATTCTTGTCATAATGAAGAATATCAATGGAATTGTATTAGAAAACACCCAAAAGTGGTTTGTTACGTGGGTAATAGACCTACTTGCCATTTTATACTTGTATATGATTGTTTTTATTTCAGTCACAATCACCAGCCCCTGAAGAAGGGAGAGCAGCCGGAAATGCTTTGGACAATTCATTTTTGAAATGATTGTAATTTCAGTAATTCATGATGTGTTGTAAGGAGTAATAAGACAGATCTAAAATCTGGATGTCACAAGTATGAATGTTGTAGACTACAGGAGTAGTCTTTGTATTAGAGAAAAACATAATATTTGTTTCTTGGTTTAAAACCCGAAGAGGGTAAAGTTTCAAATTAAGTGAAATGTATGATTATGGTTGAATATTTCTTGAGATATATTTGTTTGCAGTGCTCTCGGGGTCCAAAGAATCAGTATCTTTGACAGTATTGAAAACTTTCTGAAAGTGCAATTTTTAAAGTTGTAATAATAAATCTAACTTTGCCATTAAAAAGGAATTATCATTGCAAGTCAACAGATACCAAACATGACAGATTTATTCCAGCATGGAGGCCATTACTCTGAATAATCACATCACTTGAATCTATAAAGCTGCCCATTACTTACCAAAGAGAGCATCTGCAGTGCAAATAAAGCTCATGTTCAGTATAGTAAAACAGTGCTGGTCCAGAAGCAGTTCATTTTTAACTGCATAGCTTAATCTGGCTGGAATTAGCCGGCGCATACTCAACCTCGTCCTACACGCACTACCTCCACGACAAACTAACTAAACTCTCACTCATGGAGGCATGGGGCAAACATATTTTGCAGCAGGTCTTTAAAAAGCTCACAGGAGCCACCACAAAAAATCTGTCAAGACTGGAGGAAATTCCAACAAAGAGTAAGCACTCTCATGCCAGGTCAATTCCTATGCCTCCAGCCAACAACAAAACTAAATTGCCTGCACATACCCACTGTCGATATAGGCCAGGCTAGCTGCACTTAGGCTGAGCGAGTGGAAGGTGCGGGCTCACCTTCCGGCATGGCGCCGCTCACACACCCACGATGTAATGAGCCGACTCTGCAGACTGGAAAAGGAAACCATTATTTATATTTCATGCATTTGCCCCTCCTTGCTGCAGCAAAGATAAATCTTCCTTCATTTCGATTTTGTTTGTGTAGGAGTTTGAACCTGCCTTTAGGCGGTAAAAGCTAGTCTGAATCCTGTGAATACTATACTGAACGTTAAAATTCAAGCAATTCAGAGTTATCACTTTTAATAGCATCAGTGGTGTAACGAAAGTTGAGAGAGGCCCACCTGCCAGGTACAGGGATTTAATCCAGAGCTCTCAGGCCTGAGTACTGTGCTGAGGAGGGCCCCCTGCAGCTCGCCCCCCCACACTGTGGGGGCTGCGAGGGCTTGTGTTACGCCTCTGATTGGCACTCTATAATGCCTTCTGCAGAATGACAGTAGACAATATTTGAAGCAATCATGGGATATTCCGCCATTGCTCTCTGGCACATTGCACTCCTTTTCTGGTGTTTAAATGATTGTCATGATATACTTGTCATTTATCAAAAATGCTGCTTTGCACCTGCCACTTTATTTCACTGTTTCTTTTCTTAATAGGCTTTTTGGTTTTAATTGCTGTGCTGATCATCCACCAATGAGATGCTTGTCAAGGTCTTAATTAACTGTGCAATAAAAAAAATTAAATAAATTGACAGCTCTACTCCCTACCAATAGGGAATTATAAATTACTAACTGTAAGAAGGAATCTGCAAAGTTACCATATGGGAGGAGTAGGCCTCACAGTAGTAAAACACGAATATGGGAGTTTTTCACTACCA
This sequence comes from Lissotriton helveticus, assembly GCF_964261635.1. Classification (NCBI taxonomy): domain Eukaryota; kingdom Metazoa; phylum Chordata; class Amphibia; order Caudata; family Salamandridae; genus Lissotriton; species Lissotriton helveticus. Next base: position 193,171,965 of record NC_136071.1, on the reverse strand, counting down.
GGATGTGTAAAACCTAAAAGTATATGTCCTACCATTTAATTACACAGCACCCTGCCCCACGGGCTACCTAGCACCTACCTTGGGGGTGGCGTATATGTAATGAAAGCGGGCTGAAATGGCAAGGGGTTTTAAATGCCAATTCGAAAAGGGCAGTGTAAACTGCAGTCATAGGCTCTGCAGTGGCCAGCCTGAGGCATGATTAAAGGGCTACTGAAGAGGGTGGCACAATCGGTGCTGTAGGCTCACTAGTAGCATTCAATTTACAGGCCCTGTGAACAAGGAGTGCACTTTAAAAATGCCAAACAGGTGTAAGGAAAATATACCATGTTTTAGGGGGGGAGCATTAAGCACTTTAACACTGGTAGGGGAGAAGGACGGCAAAAGGTTTGGGGGTAATCCTACAGAAAGGGCCAATTCCAACCCACAGTCAGATAATCTAATTTCTATAATTTACAGGACCAAAATGACATTTATGAAACCATGCTCCTCTGCTCAGCACCTGGATACCCTTAGGGGACAAGCAATGCACTTTAAATCCACCTTACATTACATTACATTAAAGATCATTAACTGGGCATAGACAGATACAATATCAGTTTTTGACTGGACAAGCAGTGATACCAAGTACTCCATCAGTGTGAAAATTTCGAAATGCAAACCATTTCATTATCTTACATGTCTGAAATATAAATTAATGCACAACCCCCACCAAGTGGCTTTGTGTACCAAAGATGAATGAATGAAATGTGTATATTTTTGTCAATTCCTGAAAGCTATTATACAACATTTTCAATATGATGCGCTTGGTTTGCGTGCCTGCTTTATGCGCCTGCAGTGCATAAAATGAATTCATTTAACCCAACATTTACCTGAGTGCTTTATTTTCAGACAGTAGAGTTTGGCAACAGTGATCAAAGTTTGCCTCTTTCTATTCCTGAGCTGTGCTGTCTGAAAATAAGGCACTAATGCAGAGAAATATCTGGTAAAGTGCTTTTTTCTATTTTTTCGCTATTTACCACGAAGTCAGACTTCGTGATAAATAGCGACCAAAAATTGTGAATTCGCAATGTAGAAATGGTTAATGAATTGCATTTAAGGAATCTCAAATAGAGATTCCTTAAATGCATTTTCTCGCAAATGTGCGAATTCTTTATTAGCGAATTTTGCATTTGGGATGATGAATCCCAAATGCAAAAATTGCACTCGCAAAGGGCCAGATTCTCAGAATCTGGCCCTTTGCGAGCGCAATTGAGCTTGATGAATCTAGCTGATAACCTGGAATGATTCCTTTGCCCTGGAAAGAGATGCAATGGAACACAAGGGAAAACAAGCATTACTGTGGTGTACTATGAAAGCTGAAGTAAGGCAATCAGTTCTAATAAGTGCAACAAATAGTGATAACATTTTAGGATGATATGCAGATCATTGACAACGAATTAGAGGGCGAGTTTGCAACCTGCAGGATGACAATACAGTTATGGTGGACTGGGGCAGGACAGAGGCGTACTGGGGCAGAAAATAGGGCTGGGCACACAGATGGAAAGTGTCTCCAGTAGCAAATCAGGTAGCTTAAAAAATAGCCACCATTTTGCAAATCAGGGCAGTATTGAACTTGTAAAAATATGCTGTATAGGTGATTTGCAATGTAAGGGGGCCTGCATTCACATGTGCTTGCTGAAGGCAATGTTTGTGTTAATGACAGGAAATCAACAGTACAAACAAGCACACCACACCAAAAAAACAGGACAACAAACAGCACATATATTGGCCCACACACTGAACTGTTAGAGCAGCCAAATTGCCCTATTTGCCCAAGTATTGGTCACTGCCACACTTGGTAACAGCAAACTGCGTCCCTGCAACAGTACCACAGGCAGTGGTGTAGCTATGTTGCATAGGGCCGTAGTGTAAGCAAACTAAGTGGGCCCCCTTAATTGGAAATCCTTACTAGGATGACATTTTAGTCTGTCTGCTGCCCCATCACTACTCAACCTCTTTCGACAGAGTCTTCATCTGCCATATCACAACTCACTGCCATTCTCACACACACACACACTATTGTATTTCCACTACCTGTACAGCATTTCTGCAACAAAGACATGCCCCACTCTGCATTCACACTAGCACAACTTTAATCCTGTAGACCACTTACTCTGCACTCACAAAATACAGCGTTAATCCTACATTCACATAGGTGCATCGCTCACAATGTACTCACAAAACATGGTGGATACCCTGCAGTCATTAAAGTACACTGCTCACACACATGTAGGCTGCTTACAAGGAAGGTACTGAGTTTGGACAGATGATGGCATAGGAGATATAGGTTTAGTAGCCGTTTTATCATGCCTCAAATCCTTCCTAATTGATCACGTTTTGATTCAACATTGTGACCAGCCAACACATAATAAAGGAGAAATTATGTACCTCATCATCACCAAAGATCACATCATTACATTGGACACCATTACCCCGTGTGATTTTTTTTATCAACATGGAAGTCTCCCAGAGGAAGTCTCAACCAACGAAATCGAAGATTTGGAAAAGGGATCTCAGAAATATCAACACAGCAGATCTAGCAACCTACTGTATATCTGCCCTCTCTTCACAAGTGGACATGACTGAGGTATATGCACTCACTAATTTCTACAACTCTACTATTGCTAGCATCATGGATTCCATTGCTCCATTACAACAGAAAAATGCCCCAACTAAAATTTTCAAATCGTGGTTCAATGCCAACTTAAACACGGAGCGCCGCAACTTTAGGGCAATCGAACAATCCTGGAAATCAAATCCATTTTCGGAACAACTAATAATCCTTAGAACGATAAGGAGTTCCTATAACAAACAAATCAAGATCGCAAAGGCCGACTACTTCAGGTCCCAACTCAATCAAGCGGCTAATCGCCCCAAGAAACTTTTTGAGCTGGTGAAACAACAATTGGTCGACACACCAAACTGCCCAGTTTCTGAAGTCAGCCCGCCACCTTCATGCAATGAACCGGCTGCCTTCTTTGCTGAGAAATCCAGAGTCATCAATATAGATCTTGACTCCAGGAAGACAATATTGCGAACCAACTAGCCATTACACCAAGAACAATGCTTCCTGGAGCACCTTCACTTCCCTCAGTGAAAGAGACACTAACAAGATTCTTCAGAGCATCAACCCAACTAATCATTTTACCGACCCATTACCACCGTACAACTTCAAAGATCTGATGGAGGTAGTCACCCCCATCTGGTCAAAGATTGTCAATGCATCTCTTTCAGAAGGTCCGATCCGGATTGCCTAAAAGCTGCTCAGGTAACACCCATCCTAAAAAATCCTACAGCAGACAGTACGGACCTTAACAACTTCCGCCCTATCTTTAACATCCCCACCCTAGCCAAACTCCTAGAAAAATGCGTCCAATCTCAACCCTGTGCACACATTGAACATTTCCATCTGCTGGACTAACACCAATCTGGATTCCGGAGTGGGCACAGCAAATAATCCGCTCTCACTCACGATATGGATGACATTTTAAAAATGCCCGACCCAAATGAATCCTGCCTCCTTATCCTCCTTTACCTTTCCTCAGCGTTTGACACTGTTAATCACAACAACCTCCTATCCATTTTGAAGCACAGAATGGGCCTTTCTGGTGCGGTGCTGCATTGGTTCTCGTCCTTCCTCCATCACAGATCACAAAGAATTGAGGCGAACCACTCTCTGTCTCAGCCATCCCCAGTATCCATGGGGGTCCCCCAAGGTTCTGCTCTATCCTCCATACTCTTCAATCTGTTCTTGGAACCCTTAGCTAAAGCACTAAATTCCGCAGACATTCTCTTCCATATGTATGCCGATGATATGCAACTCTATCTGAAAATCTCCTCCCCGAATAACCTCATATCACTCAACTCTACCCTAATATATACTCAAAACTGGTTAACTGAGAACCACCTTTTGCTGAACACCTCCAAAACAGAATTCCTTCTCATCACTCCCCCGAATCACATCCCCAAAATAGACCTTTGGATGAACCACCTCACTGCCTTCAACTGCTCGCCCCTCATTGTTGACTCAGCCAATTCTCTTGGAATCACCCTAGACAAGCATCTGAACATGAAAAATCACATCAGCAATGTGTGCAAGGGAGCTAATCACCCAATGAGGATACTCAGGAATCTAAAACCTTTCCTACCAATTCAATTCATACTTTATTCGACAGTTGAGTCATCAAAGCACATTTTTAAAAAAAAACATGTTAATCAGTTATACGATAAAAATAACACCATCTAATATAGTACATAAATAGTTAAGACAAGATTAAACCTCACTTCAACTCTCAAATACAAAAGTTTAAAAAGTTATAAAAACATACATTAAATTCTTCAGAATTACGATGCCATAATTATTTGTTTGCTATTTCATTATATTAGACAATTATACACGAGATGAGGACAGCAACAGTTTATGACGAATTATCCAGGCCCACTGCAAGAACTTCGCCACTGCTAACGCTATGGGTGGGTTAGGATCGGTGCATAAAATTCTCAGGACCTCAGCATACCTTCGAGTACCCATTAGTCAACAAATGGGTTTAATCCACTTGCGACGGGGCAGAATATATTCCGGGCACACGAACAAGATATGGCTTATAGTTTCTTGTTGATCTTGACACCTAGGGCATCTATCGTTAACTGACCCCTCCCATTTCTCGGTAAACAGCTTAGTAGGGAGGGTACCAACCCTAAATTGAAAGTATAGTTTGCGATCTTGTGGCTTTTCAATTTGATCCCAATATTTCTCATACGCTGGCCAAGTCTTGAATTCTAAAAAACGACTGGAGAGGTTCGAAGATAAAGTTTTCGACAATGTTAGATCATTAACCATTGCCCAATATCTTCCCTTAAGGTATTTTTTCATTGGGAAAACGGCGTTTTGCGGGTTGTCCCATAATTCAGACATACCCATCCTGCCCAGAAGACTCTCAATCTCTCTAAGCCATTTAATTTTTTGAAAGGAGTCATTCTTAATGATGTCCCTGAGGCCCTGGGCATAATTAGACAGTTCATCAGTACACCATATCCTACGCCAATACAGTAACGGCCGCAGGCCCGCCAGATCTTTGACTGTTTTTTTTCTCCCAAATCCCAATATAATGGGATTAGCGGGGTACTTTGTGGGACACTTGTCATTTTTCGCACAAACTCATTCTCCACCTTGGACAATTGTGTAATATTTTCGAAGCCCCACAATTCGGCTCCATAGAGGGCCGAACTCAATACCTTTGTCCCGTAAATCTCAAGCACTGGGCTGATTGGTTTAGTCAAGGAGGATTTACATTTTTGCAGAAGAACACCTGCTTGTTGCTTGAGTTTTAGAACAGCCAAATCAATTTGGCTGTTCCAGCGCATGTCGTTCTGCAAGGTAACGCCTAAATAAGTAAATGCGTCTATCTGCTCTAGAAGAGATTCACTCATATATATATGACCTCTAAAAGATCTGTGCTCATTAAATGACATGAACTTTGTTTTGGCAGCATTTATTTCCAGACCGTGCTGTATGCAGAAATCCTCGAACCGCTGAAGGGCCTTCTGGAGGCCACTAGGTGTTTTAGACACTAATAAAGTGTTGTCCGCAAACACGAGGACCGGAATGCGGGTGCCTGCCAAAGCTGGTGCGTCCGTGGGGGTCAGGGAGAGGTAATACGCCACCCCATTGACGAAGAGTGAGAACAGGGTTGGTGCCATAACGCACTACTGCCGCGCTTCCCGCTCAACAGGGAAGCTTTCAGTAACCTCCCCCTGTTACCCCCAATAGACACAAGCAAAATTGTCCTCATGCAAGCGTACGATCAATGTAAGCAATTCAGGGGCCATCCCTAGCCCCTCCAAAACCTGCCATAACTTACCACGCGGGACTAAATCAAAAGCCGCTCTCAAGTCGACAAACAAAGCGTACAAAGCCCCTTTGCCCAAAACCACAGTTCGCAAATATAACATAATAAAACGAAAGACTTGATCTATTGTGCTCGTTTTCGGACGAAACTCAGCTTGCAGAGGACTCAGAATATTATTTTCCTCCATCCAAGCCTGTGTTTTAAATAACACTAGCCTGCCTATAATTTTTTTAATGGAATCAATCAGGCTAATAGGCCTGTAGTTGCCTGCAATCGACTTGTCGCCTTTCTTATATACCGGAACGATTTCTGCCCCCTTCCAAGAAAGGGGGATAGTCGCTCCTTGGGCGATAGCATTTGCCAGATGTACTATATATACCCGCCATGTTTGTTTATCGTTTAAGAACAGGTCTGCGGGGATACAGTTGATGCCCGGTGCTCTCCCCTCAGTTACAGTCTCCAAAGCCCCATCTACATCTCCCATTGAAAAAACGTCTCCTTGGAAAAAAGTATATTTAAATATGTCACCCTCTAGATTATTGCCACAAGCAGCATATTGTGGTTTAAAATGTTCTACCCACAAATGTTGAGCAACGGTATTTTGTGGGCAATCAGGACCCCCACCTCTATCCCATTTATACGTGTCCCAAAATAATTTTGGGTTTCTTGCCATACATGCATCCTTAAGCTCCTGCCATTTGCCCTCTTCCCATAGCCTTTTCGCTTCCTTCGGCACTTTCCTATACCAAGCCCCAGCCTCTCTTACACTGTTTGGATCCCATGTTTTTAATGCTATGCCCAGTTCCAATCTGGCTTTAATACAAGCTTCATTACCAACTCTCAGGTTTCTTAGATGACAGTCCTCTACCAGACCCCGTCTTACAAAAATACGTTTTTAACTGAACGAAGAGTTTGTTGTGGGCTTCAACAAAATAGCATAGTGGATCCACGGTAAGAACAACAGACCCTACAACAGCTGCATCATCTAGAAACTTTTTGAGGTCATCATCCCTTATGGAGAGCAGAGTTTCGGGGTTCTCAACTATCTTACTCCACTTGAGATGCCGTTCATCATTTGCCAAAACCACTTCCGGAATCAAATTTACCGAAGTACCACCCAAAGTTCTATCTAGATTCAACTTAAATGAAGAGGTAAGGGGATTGTGGTCGCTCTCAATACGCACCAATACTGCCATGTCCACAAGACTCTGCCACAGTTTTAAATGGACAAGCAGTAATCAATGCAGCTAGACCTGGAACCATTATCGTACGTTTTGCTGCCATGTCTATCCGATGTTGTACGGCCATTAGCAGCCCTTAACTGGTTCCCCAGACACAAGCCCTTCATTTGTATTGCTGCCTCGGTCCATTTTTTTATGGGGGCCAGCTCAAGTTGAGGAATGCCCCATCTAGAGTGTTCCTCCTCCGTTAGACATTGGTCATCGTACCCCAGCGGCTCAAAGGTGGTATTAAAATCTCCTGCTACAAGAGGCAGGGTGTTAAGAGGTAGAGCTCCAATTAAAACATCCAGCTCGGATACTACATCAGACCTTTTGCCCCCTGGTTGCCCTCTAGCGTAAGCAATAAAAATGTCAAGGCTCACACCGAATGGAAAACGAAGTCTCACTGACAAAATATCATTATTTGGGACAGGCTTTTGTTGGATATCACAGCTTAAGGCCTGCTTAACCCAAATAACCAATCCTCCTATTGGGCGTCCCTTTTCCTTCTTTTCAGCTGGGACAAAAAAATTCAAATATCCCTCCCGAAAAACAGGGTCCACCAACCAGGTCTCTTAGAAGAGACAGATATCAAATTTATCAATGAAGGTGGTCCAATCAGGCGAGGTCAGTTTTGGACCCAGTCCCGCCACATTCCAGGATAACAGAGACAGCAAGCCATTCCCAGTCTGTAGACATTCAACCTCATCACCATCCCCCCTATTTTCTATGTTCAACTTGTTTGAAAGGGAGTGTCTGTTGTTCTGGGACAATGAGACATTAGTACATCACAACCCTCCTGTTGATGTGGCACTTCACTACTAACTTCCCATTTAGTCCCTCACTGCTAATCAATGATCTCATAAGCATGAACAAGGGAATTTAGGCACTTTTTTGTTGAACCTTCACATGGGGCTTCGTTCATTCCATCGACTTCAAGGGGTCGACGTCAATCACAATTATCCAACCCTGACAAAACTTCAAACCTATTAAACAACGTTGGTCCCCCTACAGTACTCCTAATCTGAGCCCCTCCATCTAACAACAAATGCCTAGGGGCTGGTGGGTGGAAGTAGGTCAGGGTAAGTGACTGGATTAAGGTATTTACGCCTTCATACGACCAATTGCAGATGTGATTAACGGCCCTCCTATCCTTGAAATTAATAATGACACAGTCCCCATCAAATGACTGTTTCCGTACCCCCACCTAATCCACTCTTCTTACAAACAACATTTCGGCAGATACATGGGGGGGGGGGTAATGGGCGGTTGGTACTAGGCCAAAAAAGACATTTGTTTTTAAGCTCCGAATAAGTTTCGCCTTTGTTCTGGTTCAATTGAGGAACACCCGCCAGTACCACTACATAGGGAATAGAATCGGGAGGGAGGACAATACGTAGTAAATTTTTTGGTAGGGTACAATTGTGGGATTGTTCACAGCACGTAGTTGAGTTACAAGCCCGTGCGAATCAATTGTCCCTACTTCTTCACTCTCTACAGTTTGGCTAGGAACTGCTATCAATTCACTACGGGTGTTGTGAGGTCGGATTTGGAATGCCTCCTGAAACTTTAGCTTTTTCAGAATCATTTTCGATCTGAGGAGTAATAGGATTAGTATCAACTATATTACTCCCAAGCGATTTCGTGTGCTTACCAGCTGTCCCATTAGCCCGAACACCGCCCCGTGAGTGCCCCGCAGCAAAAGATAATTCCAAACACACAAGTCTACTTTCAATAATGTCAAATCTATCATAAATTGGTTGGCATGTCTTTTTAAAAATAGATTCCAGCTTGCCCCAAAAGTCAGGCCCCAGTTCATCAGATTGAATATCCGCTGCAAAACTTCGGGTATGAGGAGCTATTTCATCGCTGGAAAGAAAAGTAGAAGTACTTTGTGTGGTAATTGGGACCGTGGCTCCATTAAGCTTCATAATTTTTGTTCTTCTTCCCTTTGACTGTGCTTGTGCCCCGGTCCGCTTCCTCTTATGCGCCGAGCTCTCCACTGGTTGAACAGACCCGGTTTTACCACTACTGCTCGCTAAGCGAGTCTGGACGCTAGATATCAACGGTTTACAGGAAACACTACTGGGTATGGCGTTCATGTTGCCCCTTTGAGAGATATCAGTTGTCAAAGGTAACGGCGAGTGACCAGAAGGTTGTAATAACTGATTCTCCTTTCCACTTTCAGGAGTTGCCGATATAGTTATAACTGGCAGCGATGGAGGAGTTGGAGAACAGACCTTTGCTAGGCTTCCCATCGATGATCTTTTGCTAAAAGCAATGTCTAAGGATAATCTCTTTTCCGTCTGTTCAATCTCGCGAGCTAAGACCGTCGAGGCTCTAACGAGAAACTGATCCAGAGTGACAATAATTGACGGTCCCGGTCCCGCCTTCTTAGCGGCTCCACCACCCGTAAGGGACATTATAATAGTCAATATAAAGCTGACTCCATTTATAATCAAGTAGTAAATTAATCCACAGTAGTTGCAACAACCACACACTAACCTTGCAGGTAGAGACTTAGGGGGGTGGCCCGGCCCGTCCTCAACGTACTCGAACTGCTCAAACAGGCCCGCCCTTGGCCCGGGCTTCGTCTGGCGCGCACCCCGCAGCTATGGGCATAGATGGTTATATACACACAGGAGGAGGGGCGGGAAGAGGCACACAGGTGAGGGTTGTGGAGGGCTGCTGGTTCTCGCAGTCCCGTCCCACAGGAATCGCCCAAAAATGCCACAGTCCACTGTCCACTGCTGCGAGCGGCTCCCACGGGAGCAGGGGCCGCGAGCAGTATTTCAGCACGCAGGAGGAGGGGCGGGAAGAGGCACACAGCTGAGGGTTGTGGAGGGCTGCTGGTCCTCGCAGTCCCGTCCCACAGGAATTGCCCAAAAAAACCAAAGTCCACTGTCCAGTGCTGCGAGCGGCACCTTTCCTACCACAAGCGGACTTGAAGCAAGTGGTCCAAGTGCTTCTTTTGCCGAAGCTAGACTATGGCAATGCTACATTCTTGGCGGCGGCTAGATTGGTCACGGATACCAAAAGAAAGAAGCACATCTCCCCAGTCTTAAAATCCCTAAATTGGTTGCCCTATGAAGCAAGAATTCAGCTAAAGATTGCAAGTCTGTCTCACAAAGCCCTCCATTTCAATACCCCCAGTTATCTAGCACAGAAGCTTGAATTTTCTGGAGGGGTAGACCTTCTAGGAGTGTTAACTCCCTCCTCCTGAAACCACAGATCTTTCGCAAAAAGAGAACGTGTCAACGCGTTCTCCGGCTCTGCGCCGAAGATCTGGTACTCTCTCCCACCGGAAATACGCAGAATTTCGTCCAAGGTTGCCTTCAAATTGGAAGTAAAAAGATTCCTCATGAACAAGTACCTACCTTAAAAGGGTCTCGGATCGTCTGCTCTAATGCTCTGGACTTACACCCTAAATCCTGCCGTTGGTATTATTCTGCTTTTCTAGTCACTTGCTCTCCTCCCAGTTGTATATGGTTCAATTATTATATTTCCCTTTGTTACCCCTTATGTTCATAACCTTTTTGTTTGATATGCATATTTGATTTGCTTGGGTTGGTATTCCTTTGATGACTGTACTGCAACTATTACCTTCCTCTCCCTCAAATTGTATAGCGCTCTGATATTCTTCAGGATCATGTTTGCGCTATATTAAACTTTATAAATAAATAAATAAACTAGTATAATTCAATACTCATGAAGTAAGCCAGACTGAAGCTTGAATATCTATTGACGTTATTTTGTCTCCCATACTCCAAACTTAGGCCAGCACGGCAGATAATGTGAGTATGCTCTTTGTGGACTCCTCCATAAAAGAGTCTTGGTATCAAAACAATAAGTCCCGCTTGCCTTTTTAAACACAATATGGTGGTGTTCTTTATAGCTCAAGCATATGCTAAAATAAAGAAAAAACAAAGAAAAACAAAAGAAAATTATGCTAATTAATTATGAAGGGCATGTGCTTCAATTAAAAAAATAAAGAGCTTTGAACTGGTCTGCCATATTGTATTAGTTAAAAATGAAAGCATATGTAGAATACTGTTTCAAGATGTTGGCTTGGTTTTGAAGCTTGCAGCTGTGATGCCTGGAACTCTGCATGAGAAAGTTGCGGTGAAGGAGCAATGGCAGTGGAACTTCTGGTACTCTCATTACTCATTTAACACTAGTCTGCATTTTCAGGTGTGCTTCTAGGGGATAAAATAAAGGAAATATCTCCTGAGGGTGTTCTTCTCTGCATAAAGAGTAGCGGAGAGTATGCATGCAAGATACTTTTGCCCAGATTATTTGACATCCTAAAGGCCTGCGGCTGTCCACTAGGCAGAGCAATACTTTGGGAAGAAGGCCAGTGGCTGAAGAATGACTGATCTACTTCCCAATGGAATTCATGCTGTTTTGAAGGGCTGACCTAATATGTGTACTCTGTCTGATGAATAATAAAGTGGACTTACCTAAAGCCCATTTTCTCTAAGCAAGATTACGTATTATTTATGGGAAAACATGAGGGTGGTGAGATAGCTAAGATAGTCTTTTGGTCAGACCGAATACACACAGAAATAGATAGAAACGCAGCATGCAGGATCACTGGGGGCCCTTGTCTAAAATGCAAAAGACATACAGGACAGGTCAAGAGCAACACAATCTTCCCATAAAGACATTGAACAAGTGTGATCCTGCAGGAGCAGTGCATGTTTCCTTTAAATACATAGAACAGGTGTGCTAGTACAGGGGAAGTCAGTGCAAGCTTCCATCAAATATATTGAGCAAAAATGGTACTTAAGGGCCAGACTTAGAAAGAGTGTTGAACTCAGGGACAGTGCAAGCTTGCTTCAAATACATGGAACAAGTGTGGCACTGGGCAGCAGTATTTAACGCCTCCCTTTCTTTTTTTTTTTTCTTTTTTTTTATTAAAGAAGGTTTGCAAACAAAGTTTGATCAAATTTTCATACATGTACATCGTGTAATATCTAATGTATTTCAGCAATTAAGGCTAATATAACATTTAGGGCCCGATGTAGGTAAATCTTTTTTACCACTTCTTAAATACCGATTCATACCGAATCGGTATTTAAGAAGTGGTAAAAAAGAGGAGGGCAGATGTAGGTAATTAATTACCGAATCGGAAGGAATTGGTATTTACCGATTAGGTAAATACCGAATCGGTAATGCCCATTGATTCCTATGGGCATTGAAGCCCATAGGAATCAATGGGCATTACCGAATCGGTATTTACCACATCGGTAAATACCGAATTTTGCAAGGCTGCAGGGGGTGTCACTTTGACACCCTCTGGCACCCCAATTACAGGCATGTGTGCCATGTGGCACACATACATGCCCTAAGGGCATGTCTGTGTGTCACATGGCACAGGTGTGCATGCACAGATGTGCATGCACACCTGGATTCGGTATTTCACCACCCAATTGGATTGGGTGGTAAAATACCGACTCCTAAAGGCCTGTGGCACTGTTTGCAGTGCCACCTACATGTGAGATTTACCGAATCGCTAAAAATACCGATTCGGTATTTTACAGAATCGGTAAATTTACCGATTCGGTAAATTAACTGATTCTGTAAAAAAGGTCCCCTACATCTCAATGACCCATTTACCAGTCGGTAACGGCCGAATTCGGCCGTTACCGACCGGTAATGGTCACCTACATCGGGCCCTTAGTGTGCATCTTAGATCACAAAAACAATATTGTATATTCTCAGCACAGAGAGAAATAAAGAGAGAAAAAAAAAATTAGGCTGTAATATTGTTATTGGTCCGATCCCCGACCAGCTGTATCTGTGTAGTAGTTAGCTCTGTGGTGGTTGGATCAGCGATCCATCTTTTGAGCGGAGCCCAAATTACTCGACCCCGTTTCCGGGCAGCCCGAATTTTGCAATTATAGAGTTCCTTTTCCATATGATACATAGCCAACAAAAGGCAGATCCATGCTTGAAACCGTGGGGGTTCTGCATCTTTCCAATGAGTTGAAATTAAAAGTCTCATTACCGCAATTGCGATAAAAATAAATGTACTCGCTTGGTAACCGCATTGCAAGTTTTCATCGCATCCTAATAACATTAAGGTGGCAGATATTTTAATGGGATTTTCAACTGCCATTGTGAAAAAAGATTCCAGTTATTTCATCACTGTATTCAGTTTATCGCAGCTGTAAAACATGTGTATCGTATCTGCAGGTCCTTGCTTGCATCTAGGGCATTTATTGTCCTCTCTTTTCCCCCAGCGATGTAGTTTTTCAGGGGTAAAGTAAAGATCATATAGTGTATAGTAATGTTGGGCTTTTAAATTCACACTAGAAAAATCTCCCTAGATAAGTTCAAGGATCTGCATATATCGATATCACGGTTCCCGGTCTTCATAGCCCATTTAGCTTCAACCGCTATCAAATCATCCGGGAGTGTGTCAATTAAGACTTTATATATATTCTTAATTCTAGTCAGGGGATTGGAGATTATTTCAATTAAGGGTATTTTATGAAGCAATAATCCCTTTTGTGTCACTTTGTTCTGATAACTTGTAATCTGAATATATTTAAAGAGCGAGTTATCCGATAGGCTGTATTTTTGTTCAAGCTCCAAAAATGGCAATCTTTGTTCGGCAGTATATAGATCACCCACCATGAGTACTCCGCTTTCCTCCCATTGCCTAGCTGTTCTATCGTACATCAATGGAGAGGAATTAAAGGATTGCCATAGCGGAGTATATCTGTTATATATAGGAATATTAAATAAAATCTGCACCTTTTTCCAAATCTTCCAGATTGCAAACATAATCTTGAATTTTGTTTTTTTATAGTAACTGGGCTCAATTTGTCTGGAGAGATTCCCTTGAGCAGTATTACCTACGGCTAATTCATAAATTGAGGGTAGATTATTATTTAAACTGTGTTGCCTGCCCCTCCTGCCTGGCATAATTACATATGCCATTTGCTGCAGAAAACACGCATAATAATAAAATGTAATATTTGGGGCAGACCCTCCTCCTAGCTGAAGATGCTATCTATTTTTCTTAGCAATTGTTCTTCTATAGCAATTGGTATTGATCTAAACAAATATAAGATTTTCGGAAACATAATAATTTTTAAGATGTTACATCGTCCTGTAAGAGATAGGTGGAGTCTATTCAACCGTTGAAGATCTATACTGATCTGATCCCAAACAGGTTGCATGTTTATTTTCCAGATGATATCTATATCTCTAGTGATCTTGATGCCTAGATAGGTTATTTCAGCCAATTTCCGAAGATCATTACTCCCGGTGGTAATGTTGCATAAAATCTGTGTTTTGCCTGCATTTAAAAGGTAACCGGATTTCCGGCCATACTCTTCTGCTAATTCCTGGATTCGGACTATCGCCTTATCTGGCTCTGTTGTTATTACCACATAGGACCGGGTTGCACAGCTTCATTTAACCAACTTTTTCTTATCTGTTTAAACACGTTTAATTTCTAAAACGAAGTGGTTAGAGAGTTTAATGGAGAGAAGTTAAGTCGAAGAATGAGATGAGAAAGGGCACCTATAAGTAACAGGATTGTTTAGTAATAGCATTGCAGATATGAGGGATGAGTAATGTAAAATTTGAATGAATTTGAAGCACATGGTTTTAATGATTGTTGCTAAAATATGCCCTATTGTTGTTTACAGTATTTCCCTGACGAAGGACCGGTTTTGGTCCGAAATGCATTGGATAATGGATAATAAATATACTGCTTGAAAGGAACCATGCTTTTGTACGTGATTTTGGTCGAGAGGTTCTGATGGCCCACCAAATCATGAGAAACTTTGGAAATTGGCATTCCCTTGCATAAGGATGTGGCTAAGACGTATGATTAAACGCCAGGTTAACTTTAAGAACATTGACAAAATGATCAAAAACTGCAATGAATGATTAATAGATGAAGAAAAGGAAGCAAATGCATTGTTAAATATAAGGTTGTCGCCACTGAAGTGGGGCTAAAAGGAAGCTCCACTATTTTGGTGTTTCTGTTGTTATTACCGCCAGGTCATCGGCATATGCCAATATTTTTGTCTCACAGATGTTACACTGGACTGGGGTAATAGTCTGGTCCTGGAGAATTTGCTCAATGAAAATATCAATATAGATAGCAAAGAGTATTGGCGGCCAGGGACACCCCTGCCTTGTCCCTCTCGCAATTGTTATTGAAGCAGACTCTTCCCCCATAATATTCAATTTGGCATATGGCCGATGGTACATGGCCTGTATAGCTGTTACAAAACCAGGGCCGAAGCCCCTTTGTGCCATGGTTGTCCATAAATATTGCCATGCAACACGGTCGAAAGCTTTCTCCGCGTCTAGAAGGATCATAGCCATCTTCTCCCCAGCTGCCTCAGTGATGTCCAACAAAGCTATCACACGTCTAATATGATCAGTAGTGCCTTTTTTCAGTATAAAACCGTGTTGCCAAGGAGAAACAAGATGGGCTATGATCCTCACTAGGCGGGTAGCTAAGATTTTTGAGTATAACTTCGTATCCGTGTTCATTAGAGATATAGGCCTGTATGAGGGGGATTATTTGCGGATTTCCCTTTCTTTAAAAACACGACTATATCTGCTCTTTTCCAGGACTCTGGTGGAACCCCATTATAATGTATACCTAGAAATAGATCTAATAATATAGGCGGTATTTCTTTTTGTATTGCTTTATATAACTCCAGGGGAATCCTGTCTGGACCTGTCGCCTTCCCGATCGCCATTGCTTGCAACGCAGCGTGTATCTCGGCTGCAGTTATTTCCTTGTCCAGCTTTTCACGCATTTCTGCAGTAAGTCTACGGTAGCTTCCTAGGATACTCTCAGTGTCGCTGTCTAGCATAGGCTCTGTATCCCCTCGTTTATACAGGTCTTGATAAAATTTCTCAAATACTCTTATAATATACTTGGTTGCTGTATGAGACACCCCACCGCTGCTCTTAATCTCTGTTATGTTATTTTTAGCAGCTTTCTGTTTTGTGCACAGAGCCAAGATTTTACCAATAGATTCCCCATACTCGTATCCTTCTGATTTATATGCCTGATACATGGCTGGTCCCTTCTTAATATAGTAGTTGTTAATTTCAGCTTGAGCGATTGCAATATTATAGCGAATTGTGTTTTCAGCTCTCTCTTCTTTACGCCTGACTGCTCCAGTATATTCGTTTTCTAGTTCTGCCAATTTAGACATCAATGTATTAATGTCCTGCTTTTCTTGTTGCCTGGTTTTCCCTACAAAGCTGATTGTCTCGCCCCGAAGCCCAGCTTTATAACTGTCCCAAACTATCTTACGTGAAGAGCTATATTGATTATCTTCATAGTAATTGGAAGTCCATTTTTTGATATGTTCTATGTACTCTTCATTATGCAATAATGACCTATTGAATGTCCATCTCACATTCGGATATTGTACATTTGGAAGTGTTAGACCTAAGATTAGAGGGTTATGGTCCGAAAGTATTTTCAGGAGTTTTTTTATTTCAACACGTGAGACAAGGGGAGAAGATACAAAAAAATGATCAAGCTTAAAACATTTTTTATGAGGGTTTGAATAGTATGTATACCCAGGGTCTGTTGGATATTGAACTCCCCACACATCATATTGATCATAGCTGATTTGTAAAGCAGCGAGAGCACAGTGGAATCTGGGTTTTCTACCTCGATATCTTCGGGTATTGTCATACCTTTTTTCATAATGAATGTTAAAGTCCCCGCAGAATATAAACGGGCCTGGCCATGATGCTACCTCGACTTCTAGGTTGTTTAAAGTCTGGCGATCAGCCTCATTTGACCCATATACGGTACAAATAGTAACCCCTATAGAGAGCTGGGCCATCGCCCACCTTCCTGTGTCCAAATAGGTGGCCCCAGCCTATTTTTGATATGAATCGCTGTTCCTCTGATAGTTGAGGACTGGGTAGAGCATATTGCGAGGTTGTAGCCTCTTATAGCCAATACGTCCCGGCTCCCCCATGGGATATGTGTTTCCTGTTGGCATATAACATTAGGATTGAAATTTCTTAGCATCTCTGTAACATTTCTGTGTTTGGATCTATTGTTGAGATCCCCTACATTTAATGAACATATAGTAATTTTAGCCATTTAATGTATTGGATTTTCAATACTTTAATTGCCGCTGTTTTAATGATACACACAATTTTATATTCATTTATGCAAACATCCTCTTCTTTCTTTTTTCCTTTTTCTCCCAAACCCCCCACCCCCCCATTTCCCATCCCCCGCCCTTCACCAGTGCCCCTTCCCTGTCCCTCACACTACCCTGAAACCCTCTGGCTCCCTCCCCCCCACCCTTCCCTTCCAAAAAGGCATGAAGACTAGTTGTAGTCTCCTGCGATGGTCGCTCCTCCCTGACCAAGATAGAGTAAGCTGAAGGACAGCGAGAAAGTAAAAAAAAATGAATAAGAAATGAATAAGGTAAAGTTGAAGGGCTAATGCTGAATATATCCGGGATAATAACAAGACACCTTTAGAAAGATATTGGCATAACCTCTATGTTAATCTTGTCAATGATCCTACAATATGTCCTTAGTCCTTAGTCCAGGTGTTTTAGTTCAGTTTTTCCAAATACTCCTGTACTTTTATTTCAGAAGTGAAGAAGCGGATGTGTTCCCCCTTAATTACTTTCAGCTGAGCAGGAGGCAGAAGGAAAGCCTGCCCCCCGCGATCCTGTACTGGTTTGATCATTTGTCGGAGACGCCAGCGTCTTTCAACAGTATAGTGGCAATAGTCAGGTTGCACAAAAAAGAAATAATCCCCACCACTACGTTTTGTTGTAGGTTTTGCTTGGTCATACACTGCCTGGCAAAGTAAATAATTGCCAAAATATATAAGTAGCGCTCGGGGCTTGGTATCGGGTTTTGGAGGTGCTCTAAGGTTGAAGGGAACACGGTGCGCCCTTTGAATTGCCAGTTCCCAATTCCACTCGCTTAGTTCTGGGAATGATTTAGACAAGACTTCAACCATATATTTGCGAGTGTCCCCCGCCTTATTTTCCCACTCGGAACCCCCAAAACGCTCAAGTTGTTGCGACGTGACCTATTTTCAAAGTCCTCGATCTTCCACTGTATGTCTACAAGCTGCGCCTCATGCGCTTCTGTGGCTGTACGTGTAGTAGTAACATCCGTTTCCAAAGTTTCAGTCCGAGCCACAAGGGGTGCAAGTCGCTCATTAATTACTACACAAGATTTAGCAACTCTTCTAACTGCCCCTTGAATTTTATGCATTGTTGTTTGCGCCCGCTTACTGTCTTGCCGTGTCTCTTCTCGATGAGAATGAATACATTAGATGACGGTATCCAACGTTGGTGGGGTAGCAGAGGATTGATCCGCTGCTGTTGGTATCTTTGTATTCGCGTTGGTTGTGCTGAATAGCCCAGCTCACAGGTAATCCCACCTTAGGTCTTTCTTCTGTGGGCTTGGGTGTGATATTCGCTTTGTTGTTTTACGGATTGTAGCAGTCATGTCTTTTTTCTCAGCGCCAGAGCCTGAACTCTCATTGCTAAACTCTTCCTGAGACTCAGAAGGAGAGCCGGATACTGACGAGATACCGTCTGACAATGGGTAGAAATCCTGCTCGCTGTGATTGGAAGATGCAGCATAGTTTTCTATCCCTGCTGGTAAGCCTCCTTGTACCTCAGCTGGATTATTAGGTGTTTCTTTCACAGGTATTTCTGGAGTTTCTGCGTCTTCTGTAGGGTCTACAGGCTGAGTAATAGCTACTGTTCCCCCATTGTTACAGGCTTGTACCACTGGCTGCAAAGAGGGGGGAGTTTTATCATGAGCGACAGTCTGTATATTTTGTTTTAGCTGCGACAATGCAGTCATGTGTTCTCAGTGGCCGCGCTTTCATTAGGGGTCAGTTCTATAGCTGGTAGATTCAAAACATATTTGCCCCGAATAACTTTTCCATTATCCATACTCCCCCCCTGCAACTGCTCACCTTCTGTTACGCCTACACCCGCACCTTCATTCAGTGTCTTATGGAACGCCTCCCTTTCATACAACGGACAAGCCGCATTTCAGATTTCGTACTTTTGGTACGGACCCAAATAGAAAACTATGCAAATATTCCAACAGAATGTGGTCCAGTTGTTTTTTTTCTGCAGCCATGTTTTGTTGTTGCACATCATCAGCAAGTGGCTGGTAATCTTCATTGAAGATTGGATAGACTTTTCTGTTGTCTTCCTTCCCTGACAGGACAGCAGGTCTAAACTCCATATTCATTTTTGCAGATGTTTTTTCACCCTCTCCTCAATTTGTTCCCAGATTTGGGCTTATTACTTCCATTTGTACTGTTGTCCAAATCTATTAGTTCACTTGTTTCTGATACCACTGTTGAACATTCTTTGAAGAGTGCTTCATTATTTGAATTCGAAAGACACTATGTTTATGTCTATAGGGATGGTTTTATGAAGGTTAGTCATCAGTCATAATTACTTTATTCAGTTTTTATTAAAAACCATAAACCATGTTGAAAATTCCCATCAACAATACAAAACTAAAAAAGAATTTTACATAAAATCATTCATGATTAAAATGTAAAGGCAGAACAGTATATGCATATATCATTATAAAATACAAACAATATAAAAACTTAACATATACAATAGGGCAAAAATACATTGACGGATCCGGACACATAAACCGGCTCCACTCACAACTTCCCTTTTTTCCTTGCTCTAACTGCTGTTACTAGAAAGCTAGCAATGCTGAAAATTTCCCAAGGGTTACTCAACATCTGCAGGTATAAAAGAGCTGGACTAGCCTGCGGGAAACCTTTGTTCTTTAAAATTGGAAGTATATACAGCGGGGGGCAAGATGGCTGCTGACGGACCGTAGGAGGACAGTCGCACACTCCTTCTCTCCCGTCATGGACTGAAACGATGCTCTGAGTACCGTGAGCATCCTACAAAGCACAGGCACTGATTTAGTATATAGAGTATGCAGTGCAATTTACAGTGGAATGCGGAACGAAGATCCAGGCTACAAAATTTTAATGGAATAACCGCTTACCTAAGAGCAGCGCTCCGAGGCTGGGAGCGCCTTGTAGCAGGCAGGTCACGGCTGTGGTCGGAGGCCAGCAAACTGTGGAAGCGGAGCTGGAGTAACAAGACGCAGACAATGGCGCCTCGAGGAGCAAAGCCGAAGGAGTCTAAGGACCAGACTACTGGAGCGGGAGCAGGAACTGTAATCCCAGTGTCTGCCACCATCACTGCACGAGTAGGAGCAGTGAGTAAGAAACTGATGGTAAAGCCCAGCGGCGAAGCTTTGAAACTTGCAAATCGCGGCACTGAAGGAAAGGAGGCAGCGCCCGAGAACGCCAGGAAAGGCGTGAGAGGTCGGGTGCCTGCAGCTGGGAAGACCGCAATGAGCAAAGACGCGCTCCGGCAACCGACGCTGCACGAAGCTTTCCCTTCTGCCAGAACGCTACCAACATTGAACCCAGGGGAAATGTCGGCCCAGAACTGGCAAGGCATCGAGCAAGAAGCCAGACAAGAGGAGCGGAGCGACGTGCATGGTGCCTCTAGGGATGCCGATGCCGATGCGGAAAAGCTGAATGAGCCACATCCTGGGGAGGAAATAGAAGTGAGAGCAATGGTAGCGGAGGCAACAGCCCAGCGGGAGCAAATGGGAGAATTAATTCAGCGACAAGAGGTAAGGGGGGCTGCGGAGGAAACAGACTGATAAAACAGGCGCATTCAGAGAGCAGCAAACCCCACAGGTGCAGGAAGAGGAGCTGGAGTAGGAACAGGTCCCGCCAGCAACTACAATAGAATTACCTCAGGTTAGCGAATCCACATACATAACTCCCCAAGTCCAGACATTAACAAAGGGGCAAGCCAGAGAACAAAGGCACCAATTTAGAAAAGACAAAGACAAAGTACTAGACCCCACTGAGCCCAGGGAAAGGGCGCACACGAAGCTAAAGGAAGCTGCTAGTCGCTTGGGGGCCCTTGTAGGCAAAAAAAACGTGAGATCAAAGGCCATAACAAACACATCATCTGAAAATAATGAGCCATGGGGATTAATACCCGGTTCACCGAGCGATGACTATTTTTACTCAGTAAATGAGGACACAGGTACCTCAGTCTCTAGTAGGGGTAGCTATACTGGGTAGTCAGAGTTTGAGTCTGAGTCTGGTACAAATTCCGACCCCGAGACATCCACTGAAGAGAGCGGCTCCGACCATAGAGGGTCTATTGAGACAAGACAACATCGAGGAGGGTCCAGGTCTAAACAGAGGAAAAGGATCAGCCTACAGCAAGGAGATGTTGCTAAAAAACTGGACTGGGACTACGCTGCTACATCTCAGCTGTATGGAGAGAATAGAGGGTCGGACCCACAGCAGGGCGCTGCCAATAACACTCCCAATAATACTGCCAATAATGAAGCCGCAAATCCAGCCTCAAATCCAGCTATTTTAGATCTGTTGTTTGTGACCCTCAAACAAATGCAGGGTGAAGCCAGAGCTGAGTCAAGAAAAGCTAGACACGAGTCGAAGAAAATACAGGGGGCTATCAGGAAGATGAACAGACTCTACACAGAAGTGGTAGGAAGAGTAGACCTGGTGGAAGAGCGAACAGGAAACCTAGAAGACGAAGTATCTAAGTGGCAGTAGTTTAAGGAGGACCAGGAAAAGTTGGCTGAAGATATGAGGTGGAAGCTCGAAGACTTTGAGAATCTCCAAAGGCGAAATAATGTAAGACTCTTGGGAATAGCCGAAGGAGTGGAGGGGCAAGATGTTCGGGCCTTCGTGATCAACCTACTGGAAAAAGCTCTCCCTAAATTGAAAACCTGGAACTGGGAAAGAGAGGTACAGAGGGCGCATAGGTTCCCCTTGTTCCCAAAAAAGAGCTCTGCCGGCGCCGGTGGCAGTAAGCCTAGGGAAATCTTGGTCTTTCTCGGGAACTACATTCTGCGACAGGAGGTAATGGATAGAGCAAGACCAGAAGCAAAAAGAACAGTTGATGGGGTTACCTTCTTCGCACGACCGGACTTCTGTCATGCGACGGTTGAAAGAAGATGGAGCCTGAGACAGATGATTCCGGCGTTCCAGGCTTTGGGACTCGAGGCTTATTTATTATTTCCATCAAGGCTGAAGGTTTTGATAAATGGGGGTGTTAGAATGTTCACCTCTGAAGTAAAAGCGCAGGAGTTTCTGTCAGAATGCAAGAAGAAACAAGGGCAAGCAGGGCAGGGGTAGACAACATTTCAGTAAAATTGACATAAGGAGCTCAAGTAGGATTAAAACAAGATGACTTGGTAGGGTACACATATGGTACAATATGGTATGAGGGACTCAGGGCTCCAAAATGAAAATATAGATTTTGACGGGAGGGGGGATGCAACTACCTGCGGATACACAGCAGCTACACATAGGTCATGTATGACCTATTTGCCCGTAGGGGGGGGGGTTCTGTGGGTGGGGGATGGAGGGGTGGGGGCTGCATGGCACATTTTTAGGGGAGGCACTGGTGGGGTTGAACATTACACAAGTAAAAAGATGCTTAGCAGAAGGACACTAAGGGGTGAAACGGGCACAAAGAAGAGAAGTGTCGAAAGTACTAAATGGCTGGACAAGATACAGAGGGGTTAAAAAAAAGGGAAACAAAGATGAGTACTAGAATACTTACTATTAATGTATGTGGGTTGAATGACCGTGTGAAAAGACAGCGTGTGGCCGCCTATCTAAGAGCATCAGGAGCGGACATTTTGTGTCTACAGGAGACACATATAGAGGGCAGCAAGGGGTATCTTTTGGATCAGCTAGGTTTTCAGGTGCTAGCATGTTCCAAACAAGGTGCAAAGACAAGAGGAGTGGCAATATTGGTTAAAAGAGACCAAATCGCAGTCAGGAAGAAAATAGAGGATGTATGGGGCAGGTGGGCTTTAGTGGAATGTCAAGTAAAAGGGGAATGGGTCACGATAACTTCGATATATGGATCAACAGAAGATGACCCAGAGATTTTCTCATTCTTAGACACTGAATTACCAGCATGGGCCCCAACAGTAATCCTGGGGGGCGATTTTAACATCAATGGCATAGGAGGGCTAGGTCTAGGGGGGGTCAGGGAATTACCAGGGGCGGAAGAAGAGAGTATGTAAGGCAATTGTTGAGATGGCAAAAAATAACTCTCTGGTAGATGTCTGGGATACAATCAATCCATTGGATGATGGTCCAACATACTTTTCTGCACCACATAGAGTTTTTGCAAGACTAGATTACTTTATGATATCCAATAGGTTGATAGGGAAAGCTAAGGTGGAAAGGGCACCCCGTATTGTATCAGATCACATCCCGTTGTCACTTATATTAGAGAATACAGTAAAAGACGGGTCGATACGAAAATGGACATTCAAACAAAGATTATTAAAAGATAAGCAGTATATTGAGCATTTGGAAAAGTGGATAGAAAATTATTGGGAGACGAACTGGCATAGCACCACCACAGCCTTTACCTGGAATGCTTTTAAGGCGGGGGTACGCGGAGAAACTCTCAGCTATAGCTTGAAAAATCAAAAAAAAGAAAGGGCCAAGGTGACCAGCCTACATCAGAAGGTTGCAGAAGTGGAGGCAGAACTAGTGGCACGACTTAGGGTAGGGGCAACGGTAGAGCAGACCCTGATAGATCTAGCTAGAGCAAAGGCAGAAGCAGGGGAAAACATGGCAACAAAGGCAGCAGAGTTATATAAAAAAGGAACACTGTCATGAGTATAGTGAAATAGTAGGACACACATTGGCGGTTAGAACTAGGCAGATTGAGGCAATGGGGGAGATAAAGGAGATTATGGATAGCAACGGGAGTTTGATTACTGAAGCAGCTGGAATTAGAGAGGTGTTTAGGCAGTACTATACTAGACTATATAATGAGGATCAGGAAACAGATGAGGATTTAATCAAGGAATATCTGGCAAATGTAGTAGCGCCATATCTCACCCAGGAAGATAGGGATGATCTGGACTCACCAATACGGGAAGAAGAGGTGAGGGATGCTCTGGCAAGTCTACCAGTGGGGAAAGCCGCAGGACCGGACCAACTGCCAGTGGAGTTTTACAGAATTTTTCAAACAGGAATTTTTAGGCACATGGTGGAAACACTTCAGCAGGCACAGAAGGGTCAGTCAATACCAAAATCATGGGCAGGGGCAGAAATTGTAATTATTCTTAAGAAAGGTAAGCCACCTACAGAGGCAGGCTCGTATAGGTCAATTACGTTGTTAAATGCAGATGCCAAAGTATATTCCAAGGTTCTGGCCACTAGGCTTTCAAGAGTAATAGATAGCATAGTGACTCAGGCGCAGCATGGTTTTATCCCCAGGAGGGGCACGACGGAACATATACGAAGAGTAATTACACTCTTCGATGCCACAGAAGTCACAGGGGACCCGATGTCAGTTATGCTTCTAGACGCAGAGAAAGCGTTCCATCGAGTCTCCTGGGACTATCTGTGGACATCTTTGCGCTGGGCTGGCATAGGGAATAATTTTATAAAGGCCATCCGGGTGCTTTACCAAGCCCCAACTGCACGGGTGAGGGTTAATGGAGAATACACAAACATGATAGAAATAAAACGGGGCACCAGGCAGGGATGCCCATGCTCCCCGTTGCTCTTCGCTGTATATTTAGACCCACTATTGCGTAGGTTGATAGGGAATAGGAGAATTGCACCAGTTAAGTCTATGGGGGGCGAAGACAAAGTATTGGCATATGCCGACGATGTTGCGGTTATCTCATCAATCCTACGGAGGCAATAAGGGAAATAGAGGGAGAAGCCGCGCAGTTTGGTAAAATAGCCAGCTATTCTTTAAATAAGGCAAAAACACAGATTATTATAAATAAAAAGGTACAGTGTTTTGATAACAGAGTGGTAGAATCAGGTATATATTTGGGGATAGAGATAACAGCGAACCTCGATACAGTGGTAGAAGGAAACATTGCACCTATAATTAAGAAAGCCAAAAGGGATTTAGACAGATGGCATAACCTACATTTTACATTAATAGGGCGAACCAATGTAGTAAAAAGGATGTTGTTGCCAAAATTGTTATACATCTTTCGGGCAATTCCACTAACATTTGATCAAAAATGGTCTCTCTAGAACAGATGGTAAATAGGTTTCTATGGGCACATGGGAGAACGAGGCGAGCCCAGAGATTTATGGCACTCCCTAAAGAGAAAGGTGGACTGGGAGTCCCAGATTTCAAAATGTATCATTGGGCGGCAGTTTTTCAATATATGGTGGAGTTATTTGGTGGAGTATCAGCGCAAGTGGGTGGGGGTAACTCGGTATATGCAGTACTGTTAGGGGTGGATGATATAAAAGACTTGTTTTTAAAGTACACTGAGTTTAGCTATTATAAAAGAACGAAATTTAAAACCCTAATTGCGGCATACAAGATATGGGCTGCATTTAAAAAGAAATATGGATTAGGAAGATACACCGCATACACACGATCATCAGACAATAAAACGCTACCTCCGGAGATATTTGCGGATTCAGTATTCAGAGAATGGATACAGAAGGGTATTGTAAGAATCAAGGATTTGATGGGTGAACATGGTATATATCAATTTGCGGAATTACAACAGAAATACGGGGTGGAGACAAGAAATTTCTATAAATATTTGCAAGTAAGGAGCTTTCTTGCTACACAAAAGGGTGGCCCAGCTGTATTTAGTGAGAATATGGTATTGGAGTATGTGGAGAAGCAGGGGGGCTGTACGATTAAAAGAATCTACTTTGAATTGATAGAAAGTAGAGAGGATGACTTAATGAAACAAGGAGACAAATGGTTAGAGAGAATGGGGGTAGGGCAGGAGCTCTTTACGACATCACTGGAATTAGGCAGAAACACCCTGTGTTGTGCAGCCTTGCAGGCGCAGCATTATAAAACCATCTTCTCACTCTATTACACACCAGCAAAAATTGCGCAATGGGGAGGCACATCTGGAATTACATGCCCGCGCTGTAATAGTTTGGAAGCTGGGATGGTGCACATGTTCGTAACCTGTCCAACACTGCAACCACTACACAAAGAAATCGAAAAGTTTTTGGAGAACGCTATGGGTATCATTACAGAATTGACACCAGCAAGGCTGATCCTGGGAGTGGATGGGAGTGGATGTAGCTGATAAATTTTTGTTCGTAGCTATGGCGGTGTTGAGACTTTGCGGGACATCAGCCTGGAAAGATCCGGCACCACCCACCCTTCATCAATGGCTGGCAAGGCTACTTTATATATATAATCTGGAGAGGGAGATATATGCAAGGAAAGGTAAAAGAGGGAGAAAGCTAGGTTTAGAAATATGGGAACCTATGGAAATTTGGAAGAAGTGATAAGGAGGGCAATAGGGTATGGGTCTATTAGTAGCCTTCTCGCTCCCTTACCGTTATCTACTAGGAAAATCTCATGTATTTAAATGTTTCTTTTTTTGTATTTTCTTCTTTTTTTTCTTCTTGAAACTCTCCCACTTTTAATGAACCTGGTACCTTTGCTATTATTATTATTATTATTATTATTTTCTTTTTTTAAGATTGTTTCTTCTTTTTCCAGTCTTCACTGAGCTTTTTCATTAGAAATACTGAAGTTTGTCTATGTAAAACAATAATTGTGATATGTTACTTGTAAAATGTCATGCAGTCAGGGGGGAGGGGGGGGGAATGTGGGGTAAATATCTAATAAAAATATATAAAAAAATAAATAAAAAAAGGAAGTATATACAGCCTGCGTATAGATAAATAGAAATCGCAGAACAGGACAAAATGCATAGTATCCTGCCTTGAGAGACAATTGCATGAGCAAGGACCCAGGTCGTCCATCTTAGCCCAGCCTGAAGGGTCAGCCAGCAAAAGATGTAAATAATTCAACCTAAATCTCATCAAGAGAATGCGGTGTTGAGGCTTAGTGACAATGTCCAGGTAAGGTTCCATGGAATAGGAGGTTTTTAGATGCTGGTGGGCACAGACAGTAGGTTTCATTAATTAAGAGGCCTCACTTTCTAGTGATGCTACACACAGAAATAAGGTCTTGGCCCACACAAGATCTTTTTTACATATATTTTCTGGGTTGTCAAAGAAGGTTGGGCGTTCTAGTAACTCAGCTGTGCTCTTCAAATGTCTTAACCACGTTATACTACTGGCCCTATCTAGAGCCATACAATCTCGTATGATCTCTTTGCTTAGCACCAAATAAGGATTAGACCAGATTGAAATCCATTTAAGAATGGGAGACATTCTAACCGAGTCAGTAACATAGCCGAGGCCCACCTCTTGATGAAATATGTAGGAGGATATAGATTGGGGGACTGAAAGCAGGCTTCTTAAAAATGTATTTTCAAAAATTTGGAGCTCAGTGCAATTATTATAACCCCAAATTTCTGCGCCATACTTCATAATGGCGATTCTCTTGACCTTATAAATATTCAAAACTCTTAATGGTTGGTAACCAGGTAAGAAAAGAAGGCGCACAACAAACAAATCAGTCAGGGTCCGTAACTCGTAACAAATCTAAATCGGTGCTCCAAGGGGAAGAAGGGTAGGTCACCAAACAACCCATACCACAATCCACATATATAGATAGCACATAAACAAACACCCTCCCTGAGCACTCAAATCACAATAATGATGTAAGTGGCCATATATTTATTTGTTCTTCTTCCAATGCGGAAATATTCTTCAATTGGTACAGTTCACATAATCCATGTATCCATAGTTTGTATTATTCATCCATCATAACACAATTCCAGTACAGCAGCAGCCAACACGTGTTTCGTCGAGCTATAGTCAAGCACTTAGACTTCTTCAGGGCTGACACATAGTACACACACAAAAGATAGTTCCTTCTCATAAATAATTCTCGTCTTCTCCTCCTCCTCAAATAAACAAAAGAGTATTCTTCTACAGTTATTCAGAATCCAATTCCCTGCCAATTCGTCCAAATGCGTCAATACGTATCCGTCTTTTAAAGTCGTTTTATGGCAGTCGGGAATCTTTCATTAGTCCCATAATACTTTGTACAATTCTCAGGGAAACGTTGTTCTAGTTTGTAAAGTTCATGAGTACGTGATCCCGTACTGCAGCAGTCAATGTTCTGATCTCTGCAGGTCGATCGGAGTTCTACTCTTACTTGTGAGATACACGAGTACGTGTTCTCGAATGGTTCAAGCAGTGAACCATTTGTGAACATGTACTCTTGTATCTCACAAGTAAGACAGGCATGATTGTGTATCATCATGTTAGTGATGCCTGCCTGGACAGGCGTATGCTGGCCTGTCTATGAACATTTATCAACCAGAAACCATGCAATGTATGTTATTCCTTTTATTTTGAATTTGAACAATTAATATTGAGACCACCACCTGCAGGGTCAGAAATTGTAGCGCCGGCCCAGTGAAAGAAGTGCAGATGCGGAGCACCTGAAAGCTCCTGCTCAAATTAGGCACTGGCTAGCCCAGGGGCTGCTGGAGGACTCAATCACCCCTAGCGCCAACATCTTGGAAACCTCTTCCTTGATGCTGGCCCTGACCTTGGTAAACTATCTCCAGTGTCCACATCATTGACGCACCAATTGGTGATACCTGGGGTCAGGGAGAACAGGGAGGCAAACTGACCCAACACTTGGTGATAGTCCCTCTGCTGTTCTGGGGTCGGAGTGGGTGAGAGGACCACACCATCAACTGACCCGTCTTGCTCCTTGGTTGCCAGTAGGTCAGGAAGAGGATCACTTTCCTCTTCCATTCCTGCATCTGTAGCCAGGAACATTGTCGCTTCAGACCTCTCAAATTGGGGTTTGAGGCGGTTCACATGCAAGGCTCTCAGGGGCTGCCTGAGAGTCTTGAAGTCAACCAGGTAGGTTACTTCACTCTTGCCCTCCACCAACTCATATGGCCCAGTCCACTTGTCTTGGAGCGCACAAAGCACCACTGGTGCCATCACCCACACTTTCTGCCCAGGTTGAAATTCGACCAGAGTGGTATTCTGGTCGTACCATCTTTTCATTTCTTCCTGGCTAGCTTCTAGGTTCTCCTGTGCGAGCTTCCTGAAGCGTTGTGTCTGGTTGCAGAAGGCCAGCGCATAGCTGAACACATCCTGGGGTGTCTTCCCACGGGATTTCCCGCACCCCTCCTTCACCAGTGTGAGAGGTCCTCTAACAGGGTGGCCATCAGGAGTTCAAAGGGACTGAACCCTAAGGACTTCTGAGGCACTGCCTGTAGGCAAACAACAGGCATGGTAGAAAGACGTCCCACTTCCGTCTCATGGGCTCCACTAGGCCCATAATCATACCTTTCAGGGTGCGGTTGAACCTTTCAACCAACCCATTTCCTTGAGGGTGGTAAGGATTGGTAAACTTATAAGTTATCCCACACTCCTCCCACAGAGACTTCATGTACCTAGAGATGAAGTTGGTACCCCGGCCGGAGACCCCCTCTCTGGGGAGGCCCACACGGGAAAAGATCCCCATCAATGCACGGCCCACCATGGGTGCTGTGATTGTCCTGAGAGAGACTGCTTCCGGGTACCAGGTGGCATGGTCCACCAAGACCAGGATGAACCTGTTGCCTAAGGCTGTCTTGGAGTCCAGGGGCCCTACAATGTAGATGCCCAGCCGCTCGAAAGGGGTGCTCACCACAGGAAAGGGTTGGAGGGGTGCCAGGCACTTCCCCCCGCTCTTGCCACTGGCCTGACATGTTTGGTAAGATCTACAAAAGGTACCGACGTGCTTCTTCATCTGGGGCCAGTAGAAGTGGGTGACAAGCCTGTGGTAGGTCTTGTCTTGCCCCAGATGTCCTGCGAGAGGCACGTCATGGGTCAGACCCAGTAGGAAGTTCCTGAAGTGCTCGGGTACCACCAACACACGGGCTGCACCGGAAATCACCTTCCCAGTAAACAAATTGATCCTTGAACCCTAGACTGGCTGCCTGGTCTGCAGCCTGTTGCCGCATACCAATGAGATAAGGGCATTCCTTGCAGAACTCCTCCCTGGAGGGACCACCCTCTTGCTGCCAATGGGTCAGCTCAGGCCCTGCCTCATTGCAGTGAAAGCAGGTGGGGGGGACCTCTGTTTTCTCATCTGCCCCTAGGGGGCCGTGGCTGTCTAGGTCTGGGGATTAGGACTCCTTTCCCTGGGAACTATTTTGGGGCCCTTGAGAGAACTCTTTTTGGTTACCCTGGCCCCCCCACTCTTCTGCTGGGGACTAACCCTGGGCGTAGTGGGCGTAGTGGGCGTAGTGGGTCTTCGCGAAGCTACGCGAAGCGGGCGAGACACTACGTCCACCTACGCACTTCGCGTAGCCCCACTACGTGCCACCCGCCTCCCTCCCGCCCTCCCTACCGCCCTGCCTAAATACTTAAATAACATTTTAGAAAATGATTAAAAACCACTTACCTTGTCTGGCGCGTCCCCGGGGCTCCCTCTCGTCATCGCCCGATTCGCGCCGCTGTCTTGGATAGTAATGCGCATGCGCGGCCGCCCGCGCATGCGCATTACTATCCAAGACGGCGGCGCGAATCGCGCGATGACGAGAGGGAGCCCCGGGGACGCGGCGGACAAGGTAAGTGGTTTTTAATCATTTTCTAAAATGATGTTATTTAGGTATTTAGGGAGTGCGGGAGGCGGGCAACTGGCGGGCAACTTCGCTACGCCCGCGGGCTGGGCGTAGTGTTGCCTGCTACGCCTACTTCGCAAATGGCGGAGTAGGCAACACTACGTCCACTCCGTGGGCGTAGCGAAGTGCTACGCCCAGGGTTACTGGGGACCCTGTCCACCTTTGGCTGTGGTACCCGCAATTCCTCTGTGGACCCTGGTACTGGTCCAGCGGTCCGCCTCCTTAGCAAGCTCAATGGGGTTTGTCAGCTTGCTGTCTAAAAGATGCTGGCACAGCTCTGGAACACAAAGACTACTCAAGTGCTCCCAACTAATTAAAGGCAACAACCCCTTATAAGCAGTTACTTTGCTGGCCTTCATCCAACCTTCCAGTGCACGTGAGTTCAATTTCACACACTCCATCCAAGTCGCAAACTCTTTCTTCTTAGAGTTTCTAAACTGCAGTCTGTACTGCTTTGGAGTAAGTCCATGCCTGAAACATAGGGCCTCCTACATATTGAGGTAGGCCATGGCACCTGCTAATTCTAAGGGCTCTAGAGCACTCCTCCCAGAAGCCTCAAAATGTTTCCACAGGCCCGCCCCCCAATGCTGTTCAGGCACACCATTCATTCTTTTTTTTTTTTTTTATTTCTTTTTATTGAAAACAAGGCATCAAAATAAGTGCATAGTACAGAGGCGGGGCCACCCCACAAAACATTACATCACATCGAGAATATTGAAGAGGAGGGAGGGGAATTAAAAAAGCTAAATATTTGTACTTATAAGGGTTACAGGGATACAGGAGTATCAAAAACAACATCCACAGGTGGTACACATATGTCCCCTCTATATCAATTCCACGATCCCCAAACAGTAGCCCATTTACGAGGTCGACCCCTCGCCAGGTATACAGTCTTTTCACGGAACACCAATCCATACTTTCTTTCCACCCATCCAGTGTAGGCAGCCTCTCGGATCCCCAATGCTGAGCAATATTCCATTTAGCTATCATTTCTCCCAAAGTAGCCACCTGGTTTCTGCCGTATTGAGATCTGTGGGCTGCCAGATATTAAGGAGACATCTCCTAGCCTCTGGTAACACTGCTATCCTCAGTACTTCCTGCATGACATCATGTACCTTACCTCAATATTCCACCATAAACTGACATTCCGAAAGGATATGAAGGAACGTGCCCAGTTGACCACACCCTCGCCTACACAAACCTTCCTCAGATAGTCCCATCCGAATCAATTGTGGGCCTGTGACATACACTCTATGTAATATTTTCAACTGGACAAGTCTCAATCTAGCTGGAATTGCAACTTGCTTCGGGGAGGATACGGCCAACTGCCAATCCTCATCATCCAATTCAATATCATCACACGTCCATTTATCCCTTAGATCCACAAGGAGGTCTGCTCTATTATTAATCATTTTTTTATAAATCAGGGAAATAGTACCCGTCTAATATTTTGTCCTCCAACGGCAGTGCCGACTTTAGTGCATGACTAACTTGCACGCAGCGGAAATATTCTGTCCTACTTAACTCAAATTCAGTTGCAATTCAGCAAAAGACTTAATACTCCCTTTTGCCCAGATATCACCAATAGTAGCAATCCCTATCAGGTCCCACCTATCAAACCCCTACGTATTCCAAAGCTTACCCAGCTTATCCGATCCGAACAGTGGGGTGGCTAGAGTAAGTCGGTCTCTCCATCCTAACGAACTAGTAGCGTCGTGCCATATTCGCACCGCCACCCTAGTTGGCCCCGTTAAACTCTTTCCTGAAGCCCTAGCATATAAAGCTCGATTATAATTGCCACCTGGGAGTAGCCATTTATCCATCGCATATCCCGGATCTGTTGCGGGCCCGTAAGTACCCAAATTTATGGCACCCAACTGTGAGGCCCAATAATACCTCTTAATGTCAGGGAGGGCTATACCTCCATCGTACCATGGAATCGTTAATTTGGTCTACGCAATACGGGGCCTACCGCCCCATAACTATTCACGCTGCACCCCCTCCACCTCTCGAAAATAACTAGCCGGCACTATATCCATCATATGCTGAAGGGCGTAGAGAAAACAGGGCAAGGACATAATCTTGAAAAGAGCTGCCTTTCCAAATAGGGAAAGCGGAAGTTTCTTCCAACCGGCCGTGTCAATCCTTAACCTAATCAAGGGGGGAAGGAGGTTTCTCTCATATCTGATTGTGGGGTCCAAAGAAATAAAGACCCCCAAATATTTAAATGCGTCCTTGGAGATCTGAATCGGACAGTTTTGCGGGGGAACAGGGGTGTCTCCACTCAAAACAAACAGGTGGGATTTCTGCCAATTTATGATAAGCCCTGAATTTCTACCATAGGAAGCCAAAACATCACAAACTACTATGAGGGATTTCCTAGGTGAGGTCAAATAAAGCAGAATGTCATCTGCAAATAATGAGATTCGGTCTTCAAACAGCGGGGACCAGCCAATACCCCAAATCGAGGGTTCCCAACGGATCCAGGCCGCCAGGGGCTCGAGAGCCAGCGCGAACAGGAGGGGAGAAAGCGGACATCCCTGCCTAATCCCCCGCTCAAGACAAAATGGCGCAGAGATACGATTATTCACTATAACTTGGGCGAGAGGTTCCGTATACAACAAGCGCACCCAACTGATGAATTCAGGACCAAATCCGAACTTTGCGAAGACTGCCCACAAGTACGGCCATTCCACCGTGTCAAAAGCCATTGTTGCGTCTAACGACGCTATTATGGTTGGTTCTTTCAGGGTATGCGCTCTGGCCAAAACTCCATGTAACCGGCGTAGATTTAAAGCTGTATTTCTATGTGGGATGAAGCCCGATTGATCGGGGTGTATCAGCTCACTAATCACCTTAATAAGTAAGGGTGGGCATAGTGGGCGTAGTGGGACTTCCCCACTACTCGCAGGCCGCCTCCCTCCTGCCCCCCTCCCGCCCTCTTCTACATCCCTAATTTAGTTTTAAAATAGTATAAAAATAAAATACAAGCACTTACCTGATATGCAGCGTTCCGGGGCTCCATCTTCAATTCACGCCGACTTCTTCCAACCAAATGCGCATGCGCGGGCGCATGTGCATTTCTTGCGAGGAATGCCCATGCACGGGCACCTGCGCATGTGCATTTGGCTGGAAGAAGTCGGCGTGAAATAGAAGATGGAGCCCCGGGACGCCGCTTATCAGGTAAGTGCTTGTATTTTATTTTTATACAATTTTAAAACTAAATTAGGGATGTAGAAGAGGGCGGGAGGGAGGCGGGTGGCGGGCAACTTCGCTCCGTCCATGGGTGTGCGTAGTGTTGCCTACTACGCCTACTTTGCGAATCGCGAAGTAGGCAACACTGCGTGCACTCAGTGGGCGGAGCGAAGCACTCTGCCCAGGGTTATTAATAAGCCTATTGGACAACAATTTGGCCAGGATCTTAGGCTCCGCATTCAATAACGTAATAGGCCTATAGGAAGCGCAGCTGGATTTAGGCTTTCCTTCCTTGTGTATAACCACAACCTAGGCCACTCTTTGATCATATAGCAATACTTCGCACTCTCGAGCTTCCATAAACATACCTTTAAGATAGGGGTCAACCTTATCCGGCCGGAGCTTATACAACTCAATCGGGAGTCCATTCGGGCCCCATGCCTTACCCGAATTCAGAGAACGCACTGCCAGGGCAACTTCATCCGCGTTAAGCGCACTGTCCATAAAATCGCGGTCTTCCTTAGTAAGGCACGGGAGTTGAATATCCCTCAACAACAAACAAGAATCCTCCTCAGGCCACTCCGACACCGAGGTGTACACCGTTTGAAAGTAATCCGCGAAACCATCTACTATCCCCTGAGGGTCTGTTATTCGCACTCCCTCTGCCGTCTCAATTTCGGGAACAACTCGGTCTGCTCTATCCTTCTTATCCAACCAAGCAATCAGTTTCCTGGCCTTATCTCCTACATCGTATAACCTACCCTGCTGCTCCCTGCTCAAAGCTCTGGCACTATCAGTGACCAGCGCTCTATATTCAAGCTGCTTAAGATTTAGAACATGCAGCCTGGCACGGGTCACTTACTGCTCCAAATCAGCCTCAACGCTAGCTATCTCAGATTCCACCCGTACGACTTCTTCCTTCCTATCTTTTTTTAGCTCCCGCGATCAGTGACTAAGCCTGGCCCCTCACGACTGTCTTTAATGCCTCCCAAAGTGGGATCGACGATGACACCGAACCCTCGTTTTCCTGAAAATAATGCTCTAACATCTTCAACAGGTCCTTACGAATGTTAGAACTACGCAAATACCAGGGGTTAATTGGGGCCACTCTGCCTCCCGATCCAGAGGCCATCTCGAATCTGAGCCAGAGAGGCGAATGATCCGAAATGCCCCTAGCCAGGTGCGTCACCTCCATAACATAAGAAGCCTGGGCCGCCGGCACCAAAAAGTTATCAATACGAGAGAGACTGCCATGGGCACCAGAATGGAAGGTGTATTGACGTTGGTCCGGATGAAACAATCTCCAGCCATCAACCAAACCCAACGCCTCCATAAAATCAGGAAGCCATCTTAGCGCCCGCCCCGTATCTCTAGGCGGATGTCTGTCCATGACGCCGGAGACCACAGCATTAAAGTCACCTCCCACGATCAACAATCCCCTCGGGAGGTTCAGAAGGAACTTCCCCAAATCAGTTAAAGTAGTTGCCTGCATACCTGGGGGGACATAAAACGACACTAAAGAAAGAGTGTAACCCTCCCATCACCCAGATACCGCTATGTATCTTCCCCTATCATCCTCCACAATGGCGTCTATTACCATCGGGAGAGTCTTCTTGAGAAGGATCCCAACTCCCCTGGACCCTGAAGTGAATACTGCATGCGCAATCAGCCGATATCCCATTCTATGCATCGCTTTACATGAATTCCCTACCAAATGTGTCTCTTGCAGTAGGACCACATCAGGGGCGTGAGGTTTGAGAAATTGTAGAACCACACTAAGTTTGATTTTATCCCCCAACCCATTTACGTTCCAACTCAATACCCTCAACCCCCTACCCCCATCATAAAACATGAAAAGGGTTCGACCCCCCTCCGACTCCTGCACCACGAACATGCTACTATTCAACTCGAAGCCTTGAAATGTAATTCCTTGAAAAAACATGAACATCAAAACAACAAAACAACAACCCCCTCAACCGTTCCTTCTCCCCACCCTGCACCCCTGCTCATGACTATTGCGCATTCACAACTGTCGCCCCATAATCTAACTAAAAACTACCAAAAAGTAAATCTGAGGAGGAAAAAGACCCACCAATTCCCCATATGACCCCTCAACATTCTTGTGCCTACAGAACCAACATCAGTGATAAACATGTTAGCGGAAATGTTACATCAATAGTCCATTCCCCGAACAACCCCGGTCCCTCCAGCAACTATAACCTTCTTCATTCTTGTTCTTGCGAACCCTCTTTGTCCTCCCTACTTTGTCTCCGGGGTTCATCTCGGAAGGAGAGACTGTCCAACCAGTCCGAGGCAATCTCTGGATTATCAAAAAAGTAAACCCTTTCGTCATGTTCTATCCTCAGCTTGGCAGGGTACATCATCGCGTACTTGAGTCCCTTGTCAGGAGCTTCAGTTTGACACCCATAAAGCTCTGTCTCTGCTTCTGGACCACCTGCGTAAAATCCGGAAAGAAGCTGATGGAAGAGTTTTCATATTTTAGGGGGCCTCCAGATCTGGAAGCCTGCAGGATGGCGTCTCTGTCCCTAAAATTAAATATCCTCGCTATCAACGGCCGAGGTGGAGCCCCAATTTGCGGCCTTCCCCCGGAAACCCTGTGAGCTCTTTCCACAGAAAAGAAATTTCCCAGGCCTTTGGGCTTAAGATGATTGGTTATAATATCCTCCACAAAAAGATCAGCGGTCTGTCCTTCTGCCTTCTCCGGCACTCCAATAATGCGTACATTATTTCTTCGGGCCCTCCCTTCGAATTCGTCCAGTTTGCGGCCTACAAGTTCACCAGAAGCCCTAAGGGTATGAACTTCCAATTGTAACTGCGCCACATCATCCGTAAGGCTAGCCGTTTTAATATCCAAGGACTTCACTTTTTCACTTGTTTTCATGAGGTCCGCTCGAATCAAGTTGACTTCAATAGAGACCGTGTCCAGTTTGTGATCCAAGGACTCCATCTTCTGACCAAGGGAGGCCTTCACCCCCTCAATGGCGGCCATCACGTCCTGTAGCGTAGGCTCCGCTGCCATGACCGAGGCCTCGACTGCTCCATCTTGCGATTTCCCCAACCCAGCAAGCGAACCTTTAGGTTGCGTATATCGGTCCAATTTATTAGAATGGGTGTATATTGTTCCTCTAGCAGCCTTCGATTGCGGTCTCTCCACCTCCGGCTTGGTCGCCATTTTAGGATCGTCCGAGGAGCAAGATACGCAATCCCCGTCCCAAAGCGGCCCTACTATACGGGCGCCACAGCTGGGTGAATGCGAAGTTCTTCACTCTTGCCCTTCGAGGGTGCTCTGCCGACTGTCACTAGACTCGGTGTGCCAAAAATGCTGCAAAACACAAGTCTACACCGCGTGAGTTTCAGCACACTCACAGGCATGATGTCAAGACAAAGGGATATAACTCCGCGATCTGGGCCTTTAAGTAATCACTAGTTCTTCTTTAGTTCACCAGTTGTTTGCCATTCGATCAGGGTTTATCGCCATCTGATATGTTCCATAGCGGAGGCACTGGGGGCTCGCTTGTCAACTCGGGAAAGAAACAAAGCCCAATTGTGAGGCCGGACCGGACCGGCAACTTCCGGGCTCTGGCTCCGTTGTTGATTCACTACGGCCTGGGTCCAGTGCCAACTCAAGTCCCTGGGCATCCAACCCAAACAGGCCGCAAACTTCCCGGCTCTCCAGCTTCGGTTTCCGGTGGTCGATCGGGATGCGACTCTCAGTGCCCGTTTCTACTTCAATTCCGCTACAATAGTCCACCTTCAGGCATCAGGATAAGTGACAGGATGTAGTCGGGGACAACGGGGGTCTCGGGCGCCCTAAGCTCACGCGCCATCTTGGACGCGCGCGAAGCTCCTTGACACACCATTCATTCTTAATGCAATTTCATAAGAAGAAAACCAGGCATAAATATCCTCACTCCTATTATAATTCTGTACCAGGTCCGTGGGAATATATACTTTACCCCCCTGCACTGGCTGTGCGCTGCCATCATTTGAATTGGAATCCACCTGCTTGGCCTTGATATCCTGTTCTCTCATGCTCAACTCATGAGCCAAAATCAATTTCTTTTCCTCCAGGGCACAGGCATTGTTACTCTCCTCCACTGCCCTTTCTCTCTCCCCTGCCGCTCTTCTTCTCTCCTTCACAGATTTTTCTTTTTCCATTTCCATTTTTAACTTCAGGACCTCCAAGTCATGGTCCCTTGCGCTCTGAGTTTCTTGTAACTCTTCTTGGGTGAAGCCCCTACTGAAATGGTGGCTGCTAGGTCTTGAGCCTGTTCTGCTCACAGGCAGATCTGTGGGTTAGAAACCATTCCCTGTACTTGCATCATTTCCCTCTGGTGCCTCCAAATGGGCCTTCAAGATTCTCTGCAGCTCCTCCTTCCTGAATCCACTCTTTATGGGGCACTCAAACTTGTTGCAGAATTGTCTAAGATCTTTTGCTCTGTAGGAATACAAATCCTCAGTGACAAATTCCAATTCCAATTCTGCCTCCACACTA
Source organism: Lissotriton helveticus (assembly GCF_964261635.1). Lineage (NCBI taxonomy): Eukaryota > Metazoa > Chordata > Amphibia > Caudata > Salamandridae > Lissotriton > Lissotriton helveticus. Next base: position 193,133,512 of record NC_136071.1, on the reverse strand, counting down.
GGGGCCAGATGTATCAAGATACCCTTTTGCGATTCTCAAATAGCGATTCTTTTCGAATCGCTATTTGAGAATTGCAAAAAGGTATGTATCTAGAAATTCGCAATTTTTTAGCGATTTCTTAAAATTCCTTAATTGCGATTAGCAAATTGCTAATCGCAATTAAGGAATAATTTCCCATTCATTTCTAAGGGCCAGGAGGCCCATAGAAAGGAATGGGAAGTTATTCTCAATTTGCGATTCGCAATTTGCTAATCGCAAATTGAGAATAATTTCAAGGGTGCAAGGTTGTCTTGAGGACACCCTGCTGCACCCCTGAAATTTATATGTGTGCGCATATGGCGCACATACATGCCCTAAGGGCATTTATGAGCGTCAAATGGCACCTTTACAAATGGCAAAAAGTGTATTTGTAAAAGAATTTGCAAATTACCACCAACTACAAGTTGGTGGTAATTTGTGCTTTCTTAGCCTAAATTCGCAAAACTTAAATGCTTCATACATAGCATTTAAGGAATCTCAATTTGCAATTCCTTAAATGCTTACGCAATATTAAGGAATCGCAAAATTTGCGATTCCTTAATATTGAGAGGCTTTTTGGTTGATACATTCCATTTTCCTATTCTTTTCGCAAGCGCTGCTTTTTAGCGTTTCGCAGTGTTTGCGACAAAAAAATGGTTTGATACACCTGCCCCTAGGTGCCTTTCCATTCACAGACATGATGCTCTGAAGAGTTACTCAAAAATAGAACCAACCAAAAACCAGTAGTATGCAGTGGCATAGTGGTCTGCACTCACTAGTGATGTACACCAATCACTGTGGGTCTAGTACAAATACAAGTTCAAATCCCATCACTGACCAACAATGTTAGAACTGGGGGTCTCTAGTTGGCAGAGGTAGGTCCCACTGTCCAAATAGGGACCCTTGCTTCTAGTCAAGGTAAGGAGGACACCCTCTGAGATAACCCCTGCTCACCCCCTTGGTAGCTTGGCACGAGCAGTCAGGCTTATCAAAGGCAATGTGTAAAGTATTTGTACCAACACTCACAGTAACTCAGTGAAAACACCACAAACTGACTCCACAACAGTTTAGAAAAATAACGGTATTTAATCTAAACTACACAAGACCAAAACGGTAAAAATCTGACATACACAGTTCAAGAATATGGTTTCAAATGTGTTCTTAAGGTTTGCGTGAATATAATCCACAGTTACGTTAAAATAGTTCACAGTTGGGTCACATTTAGCCAACAGTACCTTTAGATCTGACAAACGTTCCAAGTGAAAGCTGTAGCGGTGAAAAGCAAGCAATGCGTCACACCTGAGCCCCTGGGGAGGCGATGCAACAACCCTGCTGGACGCAGCGGGCGGGTTGCGAGGACTCCGGTCTGTATGGGGAGGGAGGCGATACCTTGCGTGGATTCCGGTGCACAGGTTTCGGTGGAAGCGGCTCGCAAAAGGTAAGATGCGATGATCTCCGGGGCTGCGACGATCTCCGGTGCGATGACGATGCGTGGCTCAGCGGCGATCTTCTCCTCTCGCGGCCCCTCGATGCGATGGCTCTGCGATGACTCTCGCAGCGACGTGATGCGGTCCGCAAGCAAGCGGTGCGACGATCTCACCCAGTGACGACAGGCTCTGCGACGATGCTTGCAGAGATGATACTTTTCACGCACCGAACAGGTGCGTCCCGCAAGCAAAGGATGTGACGGCTCTGGCAGCGGCAACAGGCGCTGCGATGATCTCGACCTTCGTAGCAGCGGGAATTTCCTCGCACTGACGGGGGTGCGCTCCGCAAGCGAGCGATGCGATAAACGTTGCAGAAAGTCTCTAAAATCTTGGTTCCCAGCTTCCCACCGCAGGTACAACTTCCAGAGGCACCACTACTGGACCAAGCACTTTAGGAAGGACAGAACTCTCTCAGTAGAGTTCAGGGAAGCTAGGGGTGAAGTACTTTTGTTCCTGGGACTTCTTAACAGGGAGCCAGCTCTTCTCAGGCCCTTGGAGATTCCTTCAAGCAAGGGGACACAGCACAAAGCAAAGTCCTTCCCCTCTCCTTGGCAGCAAAGCAACTGCAGGTCAGTCCAGCATCACACAGCAGGGCAGTCCTTCTTCTTCAGTCTCCCAGCTTTCTCCTTGGCAGAGGTTCATTCTTGATTCCTGGATGATCTAATTTTCTGTAGTCAGGGGTCCTATACTTATACCCCTAAAAGTCTTTGTTCCCTTTGTGCAGTAGGGCTCTGAGCCAGTTCTGGGTATTCCTTGAGCACTTTGTTTTCCTGGCTTCTCCTTTCCTTTCAGAGTGAGGGGCAGAGTGGTCTGCTGCCCAGCAGGAGGTGGAGCCAGCATTGTGGAAGCCAGGCACAGCCCTATTCAGGCCCAGGTGCTATCCCCTCCCACCACTCAAGATGCAGATGCATTCATTCAGCCTAGGGCTGACTCAGCCAGCCTCCTGGGGAATCCCCAGCTCCTGTCACTCTTACTTACCGGAAGGGATCTCTCGGCGCTGTGAAGGAAAGGTGAGGGGGACACAACCAACTAAAACAGCCATGTTTTCAACAATTTTTTAAACCTGGGTAGTTCATTACAAGCCCTAATATTTGCTGTTAATTTGTTCCAATGTCTCGGGGCCAGATGACAAAAGGCTCTACCGCCCAGTCTTGCCCTATGTATCTTCTGTGAACACAGAAGGTTGGCATTACTGGATCTTAGTTGTCGGGCCGGTAGATATCGCCTAAAGGTATTGCTCAGTTAAACAGGTCCTTTCCCCTGTAATGATTTAAAGACGACAACAAGCATCTTAAAAATGGCTTGTTTCTTCTCCGGGAGCCAGTGAAGCTGCTTCAGTACTCTCAAACCAGACAGTCAATTCACAAACAGGCCAAGGCACACAGAAAGGTCAGACAAGAGAACATCAACTTTCTAAAAGTGCTGTTCTCAAACACAGCCTTTAAAAACCACCTATCCTAAAAGATGTGTTATTAAATTCTTAGTTCAGGGATACCAGAATTTTATGTCCTACCTTTCTCCTATGGGAAGATATTCCCCATGAAAGCCTATGGGCAAGGTAGCCTTACAATAGTGAAAAACGAAAATGGCTGCCATTCACTACCAGAGCATGTCACCTGCACTAGTGCATGCTCTACCTTTCACATACACTGCACCCTGCCCAGGTGGGTACCTCGGGCCTTCCTTAGGGGTGACCAATGTGCACTGAAAGGGAAGGGTTAGGCCTGGTCAGTGAGGACACTGACCAGGAGGACAGGGCAGTGCACAGACTGCACACAGGCACTGCGGTGGCAGGCCTGAGACACCATTTTAGGGCTACTCATGTGGGTGGCACAAGCAGTGCTGCAGGCCCACTAGTAGCATTTGGATCACCAGCCCTGTGTGGAAAAGTAAATTTTGCCATGTTATATGTGCCTACGTGTTCCCCACTCTATGTTATATGTGCATGATCGATATGCATATGTATTCCCTCATGATCGATTAAAGACGCAATCATAGTTGTGTCCAACTCTAGTATGCCAGTTTCCAGTTCTCGTGAAAGCAACGAGTATTAGGCCTATGTTGCCATGTTTCACAGTGTGCACGTTAATTCACCGCATTGTCCCCGTTTCTAGGCCTCAAAAGGGCCCGGACACCAGATTCAAGCTCCAGTCTCCTGAACCCTCTCCGAGGAGCGATGCAGCCCCCACCTGCATCCCTGACCCTTCACTTACTTCCTGTCGCACAGTGCCCGGCCCGGCCTGGCTCTGCCTGCCTGTCTGCCAAGAGTATGTTATGCTTCTAGTTATCAGTTCAACCCTCCTTCTCTGCATTCCTAAGCTACTGAATCGCATCAATAGTTTCAGCCAGTGTCTAGCCTTTCTGTCTCCATGTAAGAGAAATACTGTATTAATATTCATAGAATATTCCTCGCACACGCAATACATGTAGAATAATGCATGCACCAGTCTTAGTGTCAAGTAGCCTTTGCCCTGATAACTTTTGGATTCTATCAACATGTACTCCAAACACAAGATACCAGATATGCCATAGGTACATGTCATCCTGACACCGCAGACTTTAGTCTCCTCTTCTAGTGCAGAAGTCATAGCCCCCAGTTCTCCCTGGTAACACGTCATTGCCCGTTTGCGCGCACCACTAGGTTAAAGGTCCCAGCTACTCAGGTAGCCCCCTCCATGTTTCCGCCCATTCATGACATCTCTATGACGTTTCACATCACATGTCTATGTATACGCCCTGTACACGCCTTCTTGTTACACCCATTTTGTCTTATCTTTCGCGACTGCTACGAGTTACGCCTACTGCTACGCCTACTATATGCAATGTAATGTAATGTATTATACTATATATATGCTGCACTGTCGATGAGGCAGGGCAGCTGCCATCCATTCTATTTCCGTGCAGGCTATCCCGTTCCTGTCCCTTCCCTTATGCCTGATTAAAGCCTGTTAGACTCCGATACCTCGAATCCTGTCTCTTATTTATTGAGCTATCTGTTTTATTCAATGTATTCAAAAATAGTACCGGTAATTAATTATTTATTTACCACATAATGGCGCCCGAATAGGGACTTGCCCTTTCCCCACGCGCCGGCGACACCACGCAGGCCCCCTGACCCTCTGCAGCCGTGACGGAACCATACCGTGCACGTGCAGATATTTCTGCTTCAAGTATCCCTCAGGCCCACGGAGGAGACGGAGGTTGCGGTCCAGCATCCAGACGAGGCGGTGAGGAACGCGGCGAGTCCCGACCAGAGCCCAAGCCGAGAGTACAAGGTCCGAGGTATCCGGAGGCCCACCTGTAACTGAAGTCCGAAGTTCGTAGTCCGACGTCGTAGCAGTCCAGTCCAGTCCGAGGCCTTCCGTTCTTGCTGCCCGGTGAGTACCGTTGCTGGGGTAGTATCTAGACAGGGTCAATTAATTTGTCTCTGGTCCAGTGGGTTTGGGTACACAGATCCAGTCCGAAGTGTTCACCTAGGTGGATACGGGTCCTGACGTGTCTCTTTATGGGACCGGTATGTTTCGTACTGTTTTAGCAGTGCATCTAGTAATTCTAGTAAGTTTCGTTCTCGAGAAATTCATGTGTTCTGTTCCCAGTATATCAGGTAATATTCTGTCCGAACTGTTATTCTAATGTTATTTAATGTATTTTAATGTCGTGGTATGAGTGATTTGTTTTTCTATTCATTACTGTGTTTATCGTGTATTGTATTGTGTTTTGATTCAAGTCTAGAATGCCTCTGTTTTCCAAGTTACGTCAGATAGGAACCCGGAAAGGGTTACTCAAAGAATCAGTTCCTGTCCCGCCTAGGGACAGTCCAGGACATTTTATGTATCATAAGCATGGCTTAGGTGCCATATTATATCTAGATTTATGGGTGGACTATACCAAGGAATTGGAAGAGAAATATAGATGGCCTGTATCAGGTACATGGGATGCCGAGTGCATCATGCGAGTAGAAGAAGCATTATGGAAAAAGAAAGCCAGACAGTCCCAGAAAGATGCCATCGAGTTATGGCGCAAAGAATCTCATAGAAGAACCGAAAAAGAAATCAGAAAAACAGAGTTAAGTAGGGAATCCTCAGAGAGAGCCCAAGAAAGGGAACTTCTAGAAGAAGATGAACGAGTTAGAGCAGAACAGTCAGACAGACAGAGGAATGCCCTTATTAAGGGTATGTATCCTCTTCTTGCCGAGGGCTTGCCAAAAGCAACCCCGGAAGCATCCAGTAATTTTCCGCCACCATTGGTACCGATTAAGCTACGTCACAAACCGACCGCAGCTGATATTTTTCTCTCGTCCTATTTGGACGATACAGTCCCAGAATATACAAATCCTATTCTGCCTGCTCCCGTTAATAATGTAATTCCTGCTCCTCCAGCCACTGGTCCCGTGGGTCCCGTTAATGTTACAACACCTGTTACAACACCCCCGGCCCAGTCTACAGTAAATGCACCCGCTTTACCAGTCACTTTACCAGCACATATAGTATATACCGACGACTCTAGTTTAGGAGCCGCGGGGGGAGATTCTCCTCGTACCCCGCCTCAACCCAGACGTCTGACGCTACATGAACTAGCGTTACAGCGTACGCCAAAAGTGAATACATACGTCGATATCAAGCGAGCACTTACCGAATGTCGTTATGATCCTGTTCCAGGCGATGGTAACATGGTCATATATTCATTACGTTTAAGACGGGTGACCGACTATTTGGACACCCTGCCCGATATGAGAGAACATCTAGACAGAATATATTGTTTTATCCGTACCGGAGTTAATCCAGAAAGTGTTCACGAAGCCATGGTTCAGAGAAAAGTCGAGACTCAGCTCATGCTTTTAAAGTTTTTGATTAACTGTTTAATACGAGAGCAGGATTGTCCAGAAAAAGATCAAGAAGAAATGAAAGTCCTGACCAGGTGGAGTAACAATATAGCCGAGGGAAGACACAAGACACAAAATTGTATAGAGAGTATGTACAAGAAAATTCGTAGGGAAATTATAAAGATACACGAGAAACGAGAAGCAAAACAAGCAACCGAGAAAGAAGACGACTCTTCTACTGAAGAGGTAGACAGCGAGAATCCGGACAGAATAGCGTATGTAGGTAGAACTAGACTTTCCAACCGACATCCACGTCCAGATTACGAGAAAAGTTTTTCTCCTCCAGTGCCAGAGCAATGTTCTCTTGAGCAAGTATTCCAAGCTACCGATCATATTCTGAAATCACGAATAGGTTATAGCGAGCTTAGTACAATGCATGAACAAGAACTAGCCCGATCAGCAGTCCGATGGATTAGTGATTCTACCACGTTTCCAGATGAAATCGTGGCACAAATGTTCCTGAAACTGCCCCCAGCCGAGCAACGACTGGTGGGTATGTATATGATCCAGCACCTCATTACACTGTATGAGGATCAACATTCTGATCCAGGTCCTCTACATGATGTATTGAACGAGTTACTCCAGTACAGATGGAAAGGTCTAGGTACCGACTTAATTAGCGTCATTTTAGAACAGCGCCACAAATACCGAACGTTTCTGAATCCGCATTTTGTTCCCGTTCCACCCCCAGTAAGGAAATCCTTCTACATAGACAGACAGAATCCGTTACGAGAAGTACATCCAGTCAAGAAAGAGGGTGGTGGTCTAGAACGAGTATTTGTTTACACCCCTATCACAAAGATGGAACTCTTAGAGATGAAAAAGTTAATTCCCTGTCACGATAAAGATCCAGCAGGGTTCCACCGTGAATTAAAGGACATGCTCCGTATGGGAGAATACACGTATCCTGATATCATTAAAATGTTAAAAGTCCTGTTGCCTGCGGGCATATATGAAAAACTAAAAGAAAAAGAATGGGAGGTGGGAGAGAAAAAGATAGATTGGACAGCTCTAGAAGCTGAAGATAATTCACGAGTACCAGGTACCGGTCTTGGGGATAAAGCTAAAGAATTGCCCGAGTTATTAATACAAGTCTTGCCAAGATTACTAGCCACGAAAAAGGAAGACTGGGATGCCATCTCAGCCTGTAAACAGAAACAAGATGAAGATACTAGTGATTTCTATTCTAGATTTGAAAAATGTTTTATTATTAATAGTGGTCTGAAAACAAGTAGTGAATCGTACCCTCATCTTTTTGTTACCAAACTAGTCGAGAATTCAAGCCCACAAGTTAAAAATCGAGTACTGAAAGTCGAAAGCACCTGGCAAGCTAATACTCCGTCACAGATGCTTCAGATGCTCCAGTATCACCAGAACAGAATCAGGGAAGAGCAGGAACATGAAAGAAGACGTATGAAAGACACGAAAATGAAAGTATTAGTTGCACAATCTGTTCCACAAGACAGTCAGAAGAGGGGTCCGAATCAAGCCAGTCATCCTGCAGCTCCCGTTAAAGGGACATGCAATTACTGTAAACAGCCAGGTCATTTTATAAACGAATGTGCAGTTCTGAAACACAACATAGCTACTGGTAAGACTAAAGAGAGACCGCGTCCGCCTAGACAAGAACAAGTTTTACAGACTTCCCAGCCACCGCAGAACGCACAACAGACAGTTACAGTACCGCAGCCTATAGCTGCAACACAGCATGTTACACAGCAGATGTACCAGTATGCACAGTCAGAGTATCCAGATTATCAGCCATATTCATGAAACAGCCTAGAGAGGGAGGTTGGCTTGCCTCTCATCGAGATTCCTGTAGATCAAGAGGGTCCCTATGTACATAGTCAAGTATTAGGGAAAGACAGAAAGTTTCTGATTGATACAGGGGCAAGTAGGACTACCATCAGTCATGACGAGGTTCCAGGGGCTCCACTCTCAGGCTCAAGAAATGTTTCCCTTGGATTTTCAGGAAAGCCTATTGTTAACGAGATATCGAAACCAGTTACTCTAGAAGTTGGTCCATTGTCCCGAACTACTGATTTGTTACTAACAAAGTCTTGTCCAGAAAATTTGTTAGGCATTAAGACGTTAAAAGAATTAGGGGCAGTCATATGCTGCTCCCTAGAAGGGGTCCGCCTGTCCCTCCGAGATTTTAAAGGTCATTATGTATTACGTGATTTTGATCCAAGATTATTGAATGTACCACAGCATTTATGGGCGCAAGGTCCAACTGATGTAGGTTGTATGCATATCACACCCTATCGTGTCACTCTGAAGCAAGGTGTTGTATTACCACGAATCAGACAGTACAAATTGCCACCTGAGGCTGTAGCGGCCTTATCCAAAATTATTGACGAGCTTATTGTTCAAGGAGTGGTTGTAGAAACTGACTCCAATGTATGTAATTCTCCTATCATTCCAGTCCTGAAACGTACTGACCCAAATGCACCTCCAGTTTATCGATTAGTGATTGACCTTCGAGAACTTAATAAATGTATCATACCCCAGTACCCAGTAGTCCCAGATATTTCTTCCCTATTGACAGCCATTGATTCTGAAGCCACATTCTTTTCAGTTATCGATCTCAAGAACGCATTTTTCAGTGTCCCCATTCATCCAGACAGCCAGTTCCTTTTCAGATTCTGTTTAAATGGAAGAAGCTATAAATTCACACGAGCACCTCAAGGTTTCACAGAAAGTCCTAGCATTTACAGTCAAGCACTTAAGAGACAATTAGACAACATTCACATGCCAACTGACACTGCCCTACTCCAGTATGTCGATGATCTACTGATCACAGCCCGTTCTGAACGTGACTGCGAGCGTGCGTCACTTACAGTTCTGTATTTCCTGGCCGAGATGGGGCACAAGGTGTCCCCTTCCAAATTGCAATTCTGTGTCCAGCAAGTGGTCTACTTAGGACACTTACTGTCCAAGAGGGGTAGGCAGTTGACACCTGACCGTATCCAGTTAATAGCACATCTTCCACAGCCCAAGACTCAGAAGGAGGTACGAGCTTTTATCGGCCTCACTTCTTACTGTAGACAATGGATTCCTCAGTATGCATTTCTAGCCAAGCCACTGATACAGTTAACGACACAGGAGGCAGCCGTATCGACTGTCCTCCCTTGGACCCAGGAACATACACTTGTTTTCAATGAGTTAAAGAAAGCTTTATGCCAAGCTCCTGTTCTAGCAACACCAAACTACAGTAAGCCTTTTACACTTTTTGTTACAGAACGTGATGGTACTGCATTATCTGTTCTCACACAAGATCAAGCAGGACAATACAAGCCCTGTGCTTATTTTTCTAGCACATTAGATCCAGTGGCCCAGGCTCTGCCTGCGTGCCTCAAGTCAGTTGCAGCCACAGCTCTAGCTATCAGACAAAGTGATTCCATAGTGTTAGGACACTCCCTGACTGTACAAGTTCCACACTCCGTGGAAGTTCTTTTAAACCGAACTCAGACTCAGCACTTGACAATTGCACGTTTAACAGGTTATGAACTGACACTGTTTCAGCCACACATAGAAATCAGACGCTGCAACGTTTTAAATCCGGCTACACTGTTACCGTCAGTTACTTCAAATCCTGCCACACATGACTGTGTGGAAGTCGTTAACACCATGACAAAGCCAAGACAAGATCTGACAGATATTGCATTACCTGATCCCGACCTGACACTTTATGTGGATGGTTCATGTATGAGAACAAGTACAGGAGAACTAGTAGCCGCGTATGCAGTGACTACGGACACCGAAGTTATAGAAACACATCGTATCGACACCCTGTCTGCTCAAGCAGCAGAGCTAGTCGCTCTGACCCAAGCCTGCATACGAGCTAAGAACCTGAAAGTAAACATATACACAGATTCACGTTATGCATTCGGAGTCGTACACGACTTTGGAGTGCTCTGGCAAGAAAGAGGTTTCATGACTTCTCATGGAACCAAAATTCAGCATGGTTTCCTCATTCAAGCCCTGTTAGATGCAATACATTTACCGACAGCTATTGCTATCATGAAGTGCAAGGCACATACGAAAGTCACTGATATCATTTCCCAAGGTAACGATCTAGCAGATCGAACAGCCAAGCTCACAGCTCAGACTTCAGACATTCCAGTTAACACGGCACTGACACTCATTCCAGATCAGACTACTTGTATGACAGTTAAGGACCCTACACAGGATGTCATAGACATACAGTTACATGCTACTCCCGATGAAATCAAGAAATGGTCTGAACAAGGAGGGGTCCAGACAGATCAAGGATGGTTGACGAAGGGAAAAGCCACATGGTTTCTCCCCGACTCAATGGTCCAAGTCATTATTAATACCGCACATAGTCCAGCACATTTAGGAGAAAAGGCCATGTTAGACAGTATCCAGAACCTTTGGTTCAACAAGTATTTACGAGCAGCAGCCAAAAAGAAAGTGCGTACCTGCATGATCTCTTGTCAGTTCAATCCAGGTAAAAGTGTCCCGGTGGAACAAGGTGGATTCCATCCCCCTGACCACCCTTTTGAAGTCCTCCAGATGGATTATATTCAGATGGAGAGATGTCGAGGTTTCAAGTATGTCCTCGTAGTTGTATGTGCTTTGTCCAGGTGGACAGAAGCATATCCTGTTCCAGATTACACTGCCGCGACCACTGCCAGGCAGTTGGTTCGTGAGTTTTTCCCCCGCTATGGTTTACCTAGGGTCGTGTATTCAGACAACGGCCAGCCATTCTCATCCGAGCTCATGAAACAAGTTTCCCTTCTGTTAGGGTACCAGTGGAAGTTCCATTGTGTACGGCACCCCGAAGCAGCCGGTCTCGTAGAGAGACATAATCAGACATTGAAAATCCGCATTGCAAAAGTATGCGCAGAAAAAGGTGTAGATTGGTTGGTGGCCCTGCCAGTTGCCCTTTTTTATATGAGAATGGTTGCACACTCTAGATCAGGTCTGTCCCCGTACGAGGTCGTATACGGCCGTCCTCCTAATATGTGGGGTACACCTTTGCCCCGAAAGATTACAGACGTTTCCAGTAATATGTTGACAGATTACCTAGCTTCCTTGATGTCTGCCCTACACTCTTGTCGTTCACAGGTTGCCGCTGCATTTCCAGACAACACTGAGGTGAAACTACATGAAGTCGTTCCAGGGGATTTCGTCCTGGTGCGCAATTTTGATCGTTCAAGTCCGCTGGAGCCCCGTTGGAAGGAGCCCCAGCTGGTGTTATTAACAACAAGGACCGCCGTCAAGCTCGAGGGACGCAAGGGCTGGGTGCATACCAGCCACATCAAGAAATTCCATGGATTACGGCCAAAGACATTTATCAAAGACTGCCCCGTTCTTAAGGACTGTCCAGACACAGACTCTAAACTTCCCCTGTTAGAGAAAACTCCGCAGCAGGAGTATAAAGCAAAACTCCGGTCTAGTAAAATAAGTCAGCCAGTTTAATTGTCTAAGTCCCTCTCGGGTGAAACGGTTAGACAGGTTCCTGACATGTATGAGACAGACCCACACAGTGAGAGAGTTAGTCAAAACTCTAAAAGATGTATTATCGTTCTATTCTTTTTATTGTTCTTGAGTCTTATGGTTACATGCATAAGTTATGCTTTTCATTTATGTTTTCCTATTTCACATGTACATATGTTTTCTAATGTTACAGTAGAGCACACATTTAGTGACCTGCCTCCTCACGAGTTATCCTATCGTCTTGCTATGCGTAATAACACATTTATCAGAATGTTACACTATTCACACCAGACCAGCAATGCCACTAATTGTTGGGTGTGTGGTCGACTTCCCCCTTTCCAGACACCGAAGGGAGTTCTGCCACTCTTTCCTTATCCGTTTTCACACAATGGTTCGTGTGGAGCATGGTCCACGTTAACGTCATCCTCCACTGATATGTCCCTTCTGAATCGAACATGTTTCCCAGACAAGCAAGGTCTTTCCCATAGAACAGGGTTAGATCTAGAAAATGAAGTATATGATTTAGGTAATTATTCCTCGAATTTCATGGTTTTGAATGTTCAGTCCGATACTACTCCAGATTTGCCTGCTATTTCAGTACTACCAGTCAAAGGTGAATTACGTGTCAGAAAGAATGGTTCCGCACATGTAGGACATAGTGATTGTACTACTGTGGTCGAGTATAGTGACAGTGGGAAATCTATTTTCAAAGCCTCACGTCATTCTTATTTTGTTTGTGGTCAGACCGCATATGTTCGTCTGCCCCTCGATTGGGATGGAACATGTTACATTGCCTTCCTACTGCCACCAGTTTTTCTAGCCCCATCCGATTATCACAGAAACACACATCTAGTACACGTTAGACATAGAAGGGAGACTGAGTCCCCAATTGTCGATCAAACTGAAACTACTCTAGAACAATATCAAGACTTCAATAAAGGTTTCTTTTTCTTTATAGGCCCTGTCCAGAATAGTAAGTTAATACGTAGGTTAACCAGAACCCTTGAAGCAGTAGTGAATGAGACTACTTCCGCTCTAGGTAACTTAACCGAAGAGCAATCTGCCATTAGATTTGTCGTGCTCCAAAATCGTCTCGTTCTTGACGTCATACTGGCCGATAGAGGAGGAGCTTGTAGAGTCATCGGATCTAGTTGCTGCATTTTCATTCCTAATAACGCGCCGTCTGTTTATTCAGCTATAACCAGACTTCATAAAATTGCCCATCAGTTACACCAAGATCCAGGCACCTGGACATGGTCCGGTTGGCTCTGGAGTATCATATCTGCCTGGGGATGGAAAGTATTGTCATTCCTAGGTATAGCAGTAATGATCATATTCAGTTGCTGCCTCTGTTTACAATGTGGCCCTGCGATTTGCGGCATGTGCGCTACATCCTGTATTCCTAGTCCTAAATCCCGTTCCAAAACAATTCGAGACGAGCAAATGATGCTATATGAACAGATAGATGGTATCATGAATATTGATGTTTCCTGATGGAAACGTATGGCACAAGGAGGGAATGTGGAAAAGTAAATTTTGCCATGTTATATGTGCCTACGTGTTCCCCACTCTATGTTATATGTGCATGATCGATATGCATATGTATTCCCTCATGATCGATTAAAGATGCAATCATAGTTGTGTCCAACTCTAGTATGCCAGTTTCCAGTTCTCGTGAAAGCAACGAGTATTAGGCCTATGTTGCCATGTTTCACAGTGTGCACGTTAATTCACCGCATTGTCCCCGTTTCTTGGCCTCTAAAGGGCCCGGACACCAGATTCAAGCTCCAGTCTCCTGAACCCTCTCCGAGGAGCGATGCAGCCCCCACCTGCATCCCTGACCCTTCACTTACTTCCTGCCGCACAGTGCCCGGCCCGGCCTGGCTCTGCCTGCCTGTCTGCCAAGAGTATGTTATGCTTCTAGTTATCAGTTCAACCCTCCTTCTCTGCATTCCTAAGCTACTGAATCGCATCAATAGTTTCAGCCAGGGTCTAGCCTTTCTGTCTCCATGTAAGAGAAATACTGTATTAATATTCATAGAATATTCCTCGCACACGCAATACATGTAGAATAATGCATGCACCAGTCTTAGTGTCAAGTAGCCTTTGCCCTGATAACTTTTGGATTCTATCAACATGTACTCCAAACACAAGATACCAGATATGCCATAGGTACATGTCGTCCTGACACCGCAGACGTCATTGCCCGTTTGCGCGCACCACTAGGTTAAAGGTCCCAGCTACTCAGGTAGCCCCCTCCATGTTTCCGCCCATTCATGACATCTCTATGACGTTTCACATCACATGTCTATGTATACGCCCTGTACACGCCTTCTTGTTACACCCATTTTGTCTTATCTTTCGCGACTGCTACGAGTTACGCCTACTGCTACGCCTACTATATGCAATGTAATGTAATGTATTATACTATATATATGCTGCACTGTCGATGAGGCAGGGCAGCTGCCATCCATTCTATTTCCGTGCAGGCTATCCCGTTCCTGTCCCTTCCCTTATGCCTGATTAAAGCCTGTTAGACTCCGATACCTCGAATCCTGTCTCTTATTTATTGAGCTATCTGTTTTATTCAATGTATTCAAAAATAGTACCGGTAATTAATTATTTATTTACCACACCTGGCACACTTTACTAGGGACTTCTTAGTGAGACAAATATGCCAATCATGGATAACCAATTACAATCACAATTTACACAGGGAGCACTTGCACTTTGACACTGATCAGCAGTGGCAAAGTGCCCAAAGCATCTAAACCAGTAAAAACGAAATCCAGCACAGCGTCAAAAAAATACAGGAGGTAGAGGCAAAAAGACTGGGGAAACCACGCCAAAGATGCCAGGTCTAAAACTATTCTTTCTCTATTTTGTAATGGAAGAATTGTGTATAGGAAACCCATGATTCTGGGAGTGAAACAGATTTTTGGAAGATATTCCTTTATCATGAGGGATGTCCATTGATTTGGTACTTAGATTAACTTCTGATTTTGCTTACTGTGTATAACTTTGCACTTGAGCTTTTATGCCATTTATTCTGTATTGCTTGATTTTGTAAATTCTTGTAATAAAATTCTGTAATGTTTTACTGATGTAGGACTCAATTATTGAGTGGTCCCAAGTACTTATAATTATTACTATGCTTTTGGGTGGGTGCCTTTTTGCTCAAAATCCACCAAGGGAAGAACTGCATGAGGTCATCTGAATTTTGGGAGTTCCCGAATTATGGGTACAGTTCTGCTCCCACATGTAATAAAATGCCTCTTGCTATTTAAGGGATTAAATGAAAATATAGCTAGATTTTGATTGTGAAGCATGGTGTGTCATCCATCCTGAAAGGGGTAAATTGTGTTGTGAGGAAGTATTGGAACATAAGATGGAGCTAATGAGGGAAAATAGTAGATTTAAAATGTACTTTGGTGCTGAATTCTGTCTTTTCTACAGATCATTCACCTAAATGGGTTGATTAGGATAACATTTAAATAGTAGAGAATGAAAAAGACATATATATTGAAGGTGGAATTGTATTGACTTACTTTCTCCATATCTGAGAGTTCCACTTGAAACACGTGCCCATAACTGCTGGCTGCAATGTCTCTGTAAACCAGGAACTGAGGATCATTTACACCAGCACACAGCCCAGTAATCAAAAAGAATATCTAGAGGAGACAAAATTAGTCATTATCAAAATATTTCAATGTATATTCTTAGTACTAACCAATATTAGTCTGGTTAGAATACTAATTAAATAAATATCTATATGCATGTTTATTGTGTACAGAAAACAAGGCATTCATGCCATACCTGGGAATGTGTAGTGTTTATTAATGAATATACATGATCCAGTCTCTCCAGGTCATTATAGTCCAATGCAGAAGCATCTGTGAGAACGAGTATGAAAGAATGTGGTGGAGAAGTCATCAGAGCCAGTTCAAGCCCTTGAATGGCCAGTTCCGGACAGTCACCACCACCATATGCAGAAAGTTTGTTGAAGAAGGCGGAGAACTGACTTATTGAAGTTGTGTTGTAGCTGGGACCAACACCTGAATAAAAGAAAAAAATCAATTGATGACGTTAACCAGCTCTGCCACCGCATCTTTTCTGACCTAATGTTGACAAATCTCTGAAAATGAACTGCTCAATACATATATTATATGAACATCCTGGTTCATCAGATCTGTCCTTACAAATAATGGGGGGCCCATCTCCAAGACAGCCCCATTCTACTAATTGTGAAAATGTTAACCCCAACATTCGACACAGATGCTATCGATGAGGCTAGCATTCTCTGAATCCTGCAGTGGTTGCTTTTCATCACAAACCTTGTTCGGCTGTGGGTCTAGACTCACTCTGTTGATGTCTAGGCCCTAGTGAACGAGGTTGATTTGAGATATGGGAGCCTCCTGGGTGCTGATCTCAGGTAAGAGGAGTTTCCCATTTCTTTGATCTGGAGGGTACTCAATATGTTTAGTAGAAGTTTAGGATCAGGGGAATTGTGTATTATTATAGTTCATGCACGGTGGTATAGGTCGCATTTTGATGTGCAAGGCTAATACGTAAGGTCAGAGGAGCTATGGGGCAAAGACCGCCCGTACATATACAAGTGGGAGTCAGGAATCCAAAGTGATCCATTCTGGATTTTTTCCCCAGAAAAAAACTGTAAGGTGGTTGTTATGGACCAGAGTGCAGGTGTGGAACTCTCTTTTCAGGTCGTTGAGCAGTAATCATAAGGGGGAAGGTATTCTTTGAGATGCAAAAGTAGCTCTTCTGATTCAACTTCCTCACCTCCTGCCAAGAGACATTGGAGGAAGCACACAAAGTTCTCGAAGGAAGAAGGTCCTTCACTTTCAAAATGATTCTAGAGGCTGCAGCCAAGGCACTAACTTGCAAAAAGGAAAAGATAAAGCTTGGTAACTACTTTAGTGCAGTTGATGAGAAGTTTGTGTCATACGCACCACTTCCATAGTTTGAAAAGTGTGAGTCAATCCTTTCCAGCATGTCTCTCATAAAATGCCACACAGCGATCCCTGACCAGTAATCCTCACTAGGCTCCAGGGAGATGTCTTTTGTGTGGATTGGCCTCTCATGTAGGGATCGAAATCCAAAGGATAACCAATTAATTTGTGAAGTTTTCCTTTCTCTGGTGAGGCCGAATGGGCCGCTTGCATGGGGTGATCAGCTCTCCTAGCAAAAGTAAAACATGGCAGCCGTTTTCTTTTTGGCTTGCCTTGTCCGGGGTTTATTACTCACATTTCTATGAATGAAACTTGTAGAATATATGAGGATATACAAAAACCTACTCACCAGCTTTCTCACACTTTTCCTGATAGAAACAGACCCCCACTTGTGTGGCTGGGCCTAGACCCCACAACAGGCATCTATGAAAACTGTAGCCATATGAATGCAATGTGATATTCGCAAGGTTCATGATTTTGGAACACTGGGGTTTAATTTGCGTAAAGGCCATAAGATGTTTAAAAAGAAGGAACACCTCTCTATGCTTTCGGAGGTGATAGCATCAGTGATCTGCATCCTCTCTATGGGAGTCCTTCAGGTACCATTTCTAAGGCGAGCAAATTCTAGGTGTCATCGAGACAACCACCTCATCCCTCTTTTTTTTTTAAAATCATTGGTGCTCTGGATGACACAGATGTATTGTTTGAGGTTACCTTTGGTTCATACTTGAGGTCTGATTAAAATCTATCCCATATGTTTGAGCCATGAAGCCTATTTCAGGATGGTCAAGCATCAAATGTCCATTCCGAGCTCCAGAGTTAGGGGTTGTAGACAATACCTGTCCTTTGTATGTGTGGAAGAAAGCAGCTCTGCTTTACGGTCTGCTGTATGGTATGCAACATGTTAAGGCCAGAAATGGTATTGGCCTGTGAGATCAGGAGGGGAATGGCTGGGGGTGAATTCCATCAGTTTACTATTTCTGTAGATTGGAAGAGGTCCTCCGTGGACCATGGCTTCAAAAAGTGGATTTGTATGTCAGGACCATGCAGTTTAGGATGCACTTCTCAAGACTATGATTCTACTAAGTTCTCCTGGGAGTTACAAGGTATTCCTAGACATGATGCATGTATACCTCCATATCACTATCCATTCTCAACATCACATTTTCTAAGAGTGGTTGTGAAAGGCAAACATTTACAGATCTAATGTTTTGCATTTATCTAGAATATATATCATTAAGCATTTCAAAACACATCGGCACCCTTTGTTGCTCTTGCACAATTGCAGCATTTTGTTTACCCTTATCTGAAAAATTGGCACACCTGCATGATCGGACACCAGAAACATCAGCGAAGAAGACTTGACTTATGAATGTCATTGTCATTAGGAACACAACTTTTGTATCAAATGGAACACTTCCCCCTGTACCAATCTCAGATCTTGATCTAAATGTTGTAATGTTCTGCACCAAACTGGGGGTTTTCTTCCTTCTTGAGAATTTGACTCTACAACTCTAAATGTAGTTTTCTTATTTGGTTTAACCTCAGGGGGTCTTAGGGAGGTCATCACAGTTCCATAAGCACCGCTGTATCCCCACTTTTAACCCTTCTTGGGTACAACATTGAGAAGAAACTCCCAGGAGTTTGAAGCCCTGATTTCAATCTCAACGGCAGTCAGTAGTTCTTTTCATTAGTATTTTTCTACAGTTGATTGATTCAGGTGGTGCTACTGAAATCTTCAGCTCTGTTCATCAACACTTTGGATGTTTGTACCATTGACAGTGAAGAATGGTTGAGAAGTATCTCTGGAAGGCATGTTCTTCTATTGTGACACCTCAGTCAATCTTTGTAGGGTTTCTTAATTTCAGCTTACATAAACAGGTTGGGAGACTCTTTTCAGAACTCCGTCAACATCGGCTTTCCAGTTACATCTCTGGGCAGAATATGTATGTCTGGGCTAACAAGCTTATCATAGTAGGTTGGAGAGAGTAAGAACCTTATAGCACAGGTAGTTATCCACTTTGGCTGAGGTGCTGGATAAGATTCAGGACAGAACTGTGACTAATAATTTAGATAGTCCCCTTTTGGCCCTTTAGTTTTCTCTTCTCATGCAGATGGCAGACAGTGGATCTTTTGCTGGCCTTTACATATTCCCCTCTGGGTCAAGCTCTCCTGAGACTGTGTTTGTTTGTTAAGAACTTGAATAGGTAGTTCTCCCTGAACCCAACCACATCCATCCATATAGGCATCTATCAAGCTTTAAATATTGAGAGGTACTGCACATCTTCTCAGAAATTATTTTTAGATAAATAGTGGTTACATTATATTATAAGTTTCACATAGTGCTTTAGCATTTTCAGGATGTTAGCTTCATTGTAGGTGGCTTAGTGGGTTCTATGAACAACCAATGTGCTGCAAGTAAAGCTTTCCATGAAAAAGGGTGTGGGCAAGCGGAGCTAGAAGAAAAGTGAATGTTTGCAGCTAGGTTACTCAAGAGTTTCGCTTTGCCCTTTTCCCTGTCCCATTTGTTCACTCCACACGCTCACTCAGCACCAATACGCGGTGCCATGGATATCAGGCAGGTCCATATGGAGCGCACTTGTACACACATACGCACACAGCACCGTAATGCATCGCAACTGATATCTGGCAGGTCAACTGATAGTACAATGCAGACCCCGTGGCCCAAGCCTTCCTCCACCCTTCAACTCACCGAATGCCCTACGCCCACAGGTTCAAGATAAATAACCCTCCCCCTGATACTAGGCCAATTGTGGCCAAAGTCACACTTAATCAGGGTCCCAGGGAAGAAGGTAGGGGTATGTAGCAGGACTTATTAGGAGACAGTAGACAAATGGGGGTTTGTATGTAATAAGAAAATACCAATTCCTAAATACCGAATTTTACCGATTCGGTATTTAGAAATCGGTATTTCAGATGTAGGTGAGAATTCGGTAAAAAATACCGAATTCTTAATATTCGTTATTACCGAATCGGTAATTGAGATTCGGTAATAACGAATACCTACCCATTCATTCCTATGGGCTTGGAGGTCAATAGGAATGAATGTGAAGACATTCAGTATTACTGATTCTGTATTACCGAATCGGTAATACCAGGAGGCATTTCCAGGGTGCCAGGGTGTCCAAAGGACACCCTGTTGCACCCCTGAAATGTGCATGTGTGCACATGTGGCACATATGCATGCCCTAAGGGCATGGATGTGTGCCACATGGCACATTAAAAAAAGCAAAAAAGTGCTTTTTGAAAGGAAATCGCTGCTTACCACCAACTTGCAGATGGTGGTAAATAGCGATTCCTTAAGGCTGAGGTGTACTATTTTAAGTGCTATACATTGCATTTAAGGAATCGGTATTACTTATTCCTTAAATGCCATGCCAATAAAGAATCAGTCTTAAGGAATCAGTATTTACCGATTCCTTATTACCAATTCTTCCCTACATCCCACATGGCTAAATACTGGTCGGTAACGGTGAAATGTAATGAATTTCACCATTATCGACCGGTATTTGCCCACCTATATCTGGCCCTAAGTCCCTTGCAGAGGTATTATTTCCCTGCAGATTTCTTAGTTCCCTCCAGATTATGAACATTTTGAGAACTTTCTGCAGATCTGTGAAATAGTTAAAAGTAGCCAAAGTTATTTAGGTTGAAGGAAAGTGCTCAGAAATATCAAAAAGTAAGAAGGAATGACTAGGTTCAATGAGACAGAGCTCACCCGTAGTTTATTATTATGATCAACATTGAACTGTTATTCTGGATGATTCTTTCTATGCTTTATCTACTTGAAAGAATGCATTTAATGCATCTACTAAAGACATGCATAAGCTCATCATGTACTAACTTTTCTGTGCTTAGCCTTGATATCTAATGGATCTATCTACATTGTAGGCTTGTGTTAGGGAATCACCTTTCACTGGATTGGATTCCTTGGTTGTTCAAGACTTTTCAGTATATGTTGTTGTGTACTGGCGCATGTGTTATTTTTATTGTATTTGTTTTAACATTGTTTTTATTGGCATTTTATATCAATACAGACATCATACACATGTACCTTTAATCTCGTCTAATCATTATATTCGCTAACCCATACAAGCCTGGATGTTACAGGTCATGCATATGAGTAGACATTGTCCGTTAATGTACATTCTTATTAATAATTAGTAATATATTTTTCCCTGTGGATATGTGATCAAGGTAGTTACTACCACATGTAGCCAACTGAATGCTTATAATTTATTTTGTTCTATTAACATTAAACCATACATATCAAATCTTGTTGTGCTCAGTCTTTATCATTTCTTCTGGCAGTGATATGAATCTCGCATGCTTCCTGGCATAGCGGGGGTACATACTAGTCAGGTCGTTACATCTCGCTTATGCGAATATATCCTATTTGTCACCGGGGAGGGAGGGGGTGAGGGGGTTCCCAAGGAGATTCCCAGGGGGGTCCAACTCTCCCACATCAACACTATGTTCACCAGATTCATCAGTATCCACTATCCACAGTATCACAGTATGGTGAACCACTCCAGCTCCGGAGCATCGCAGCTATCTCGGTATGCTCGTGCTGTGAAAACTATTCCAAATGGTCACTGAGGACATGCAAAACTAACGGGACCAGGAAGAATTATTACCGAGCGCCAAGCATCTATGGGTAATGACGAATTCGGAGACGTAAAGAATGAACTGGGATCTTAAAATGATGCCGGCGGACACGCTGGATTTGGGGAAGCGACGATGTTGACGAGTAGCGCCTACGACCGCCGTAGGTGTTATTAGCATAGTGGAGAAACGCAACGGAGCACAGTGCTAAAACAAAGAAGAACTAAGCTACTGGAGGTGCACATCTGGAGAGTAGGAGAGATGGCGCCGATCCTACGAGGCTGCCGCCCACCATTGCAGGCCCAAGAAGAGTAACGAGAGGTGGTGAGTGGGGGCACTGGTGGTAGTGCCGGGAGACCCCTCTGGGAGCACAGGAGACTGGGGGACTGGGGGCACCTGAATTCATTCCCCACACAATTGGGCATAACTGAGACACAGTAAACGGGACTTTGAAGTGGGCCACAACATACCTGAGTTAGAAATGGCGCCAACTAGGGAGGATCAATCAGGGACAGAAGTGGCACCCTAGGAGCGATCCCTTACTGCATGTGTTAACTGGATGGTTTAAAAAGCAGCAGAAGTATAGTCTCTGAAGAAAGAACAGTTGCAAAAATTATAGAACACCCTAGAAGCCCACCCATAGCATACGGAAGTGCCTGACGTTTGGAGTGCCCAGAATAAGCACTGTACTAGCAAAGAGCAGTTGGAGATTTTCTGCCATTTGTGATCCTCTGCTCAATTTACTCTTTAAGTTCTAACTGTATTTGTGTGGATTCGCCCTTCACGGAGTTCATTCCCGAGATACTGCCTGTATCTGCCTGACTTTAAATGGCGACCGCAATATCTCTCGATCCTCATCTACATACACCTTGCCACAATATTTGTTTCCTGTGTGAAGCGGAACCCAAAATTTGCAAGGGCTCTCTTCAGTCTGTGTCCCATTGACCAGGTATAATTGCTCACTCACTCACTTTAGTGCACAAGTGTAGCAGGCAACTGAAGGAGCTATGAACAAAATGGTCCCCAGCACATGTTAATGCTGTATTTTACCTGCAGTATCATTACCACCAACATTTGCTGTATTGGGGCAGCAGATTCCCAGGTAACTAAACCAGAGACCCAACTATCAATCCCCACTACAGCAGTGAGGGTTATTCTTACCAACCTGACAGTCCCTAAGGTGGCCGCCACGAGTGGGCCTTCCACAAAAGCATTCTTTATCCCTTTGATGGTGAGCGATCCAGCATTTGTTCTCCAGGGATATAGAGACCTCTCTGAGAGTGCCCGCAGCAGCAAGGGAGACACACTCAGTAGATGATTGAGAGTGGTCCCACTACAACTGGGATCATAGCGCCACACACCGTGACCAGTGCGCTCGATGGAACTTTTGACGATGCCCCCCCAGGTGGAAACTATAACTGTCTGTATGTACCACGGTGCATGAGCAACCTTGGCTGATACCCGGTGGAGGTGTCCTATGCAGCTATAGAGGAGTTTAGCTCTGGTTCATCCCTCGGCCGTCACCTACCCAGCCAGACATCGGACATTGTGTTCCTCGTCTCCCCGTTATGTTTCTTTACCCTCCCCCGCCTCCGTGATTCATTGTCTGCCCCCTAGGTGGAAACCATAACTTATTGCGGTGCCTCAGCAACCTTGGCAGATGCCTGGTGAAGCTGTCCTATGCAGCTATAGAGGAGTTTGGCTCTGGGTCCCCCCTCGGTCGTCACCTACCCAGCCAAACATTGGACTTTGTTTTCCTCGTCTCCCCATTCTGTTTCTTTTCCCTCCCCTACCTCCTCCCTCCATGAGCCTTTTCCAGCCTGACCTTTCTGTGTCCCCTGAAGTACTTTCCGCCTTGCCGTTATTTTCTATGTTATGCTATGCTTTAGTGAGGAACTAGAATTAGATTAGGCTTTGCACGGGGAAATAGATTGTAGTTTCCTCTGTCAGTGTTCAGCGCGATGAAACCAATTAACATGCTGAGACCGCCCCTATGGCAAAAGACACCCTTTTCGTTACATTTTGTCATCTGTTCTTTATTCGTTTTATTCCGCTCTCCTTGTAAATAGGTTAGCGTCGGTCAACAGGACCAGCGCCATTTTTGTTCAGTCAACCCATAGCGCTGATTGTAAAAACCTCCTGGGCACTGCTTTTTCGCATATCCCCGTAATCATGAGAAATAGCTAGACACATGTAGCGAGCAGCTGCTTCTGCTTTTGGGCCCCGTCAAGGTTGTAGGTGGGGGCCGACAGATAAGCACATTCTTGCAAGCGCGGTGCGGACTCTCGCTGAAACTACCAGAAGGGAGTTGACCAGCGTGACCTTGCTATACTGAGCTCAGATAGATGCTTTGTGTGCCATATATGGGCATATCCTTTGCCACCTCCTGTACCAACTTGTACTTTTCCATCTTAGGTAACGGTTGCAAATTGTGATAGTATATATGTGAAGAACTGACAATGTGCCAGCAGTCTCTCTGCGGTCCTCGAGGTGTGAGGTCATTGGGAGCTCCTCTGGCAGAGTATTATTTGTGTAATAAACGCTTGAGCTTTCTACACTGTCAATTGACTGATTATTGATGAATAGTATTTGGTAATTGTAAGTATAATCCTTTGGGGGTTTGTGAAATTTAGGTACTTCAGTTGGCGACTCCGCCGGGACTCCGCGTTGGGGTCGTCCCTCCGTATCTGGAAAATAACGGGACATTACGAGGGGTATTCTCGGTCGGGGGGTGGACTGACCAAAGAAAAAGGGTTGCTCCGCTTTTCCGATCGGGAAGAGCCTTGGCTGCTAGTGGCCCCACGCCGGAGTCCTACGGGTGAAACCCGGATGAACGGTTCGATTGGCAGTGGAGAAATTTGCAATCGGACCTGAGTGCACCAGGTGAGTGTTTTGTCTCGTTCTATGTTGGATATCCTTCTGCATTTGGTTTTGGAATTGGGTGGTCATAGACCACGGAGATCGCGGTATTTTGGAAGGGGGTCTGACGGAGCAGTAGTGAGACTGCACGGGCGGACGCCTCTATTTTTGTATTTGATAGAGATATGACTAACACGCCTAAGTGTGGATTGTGAAACGTTCACATCCGGCCGGACCGCCCTCTGAAATGCTGATGGTCAGACTTGGGTAGCACTCGGACAGATCTGGAGCGGTGCTTGAAAAAGCAGGCTAAGCCAGCATAGTCCGGGAGGTGAACCAAGGAGGCCATTGGATGGTCGGTAGGTCGGTCTGTGGTTTTGAAAAACCTGTGTGGCTATCTCTAGGCAGCCCCTATGGTGAGCTGTTTTGATCTTTGGTTCTTTTGACTTTGGAACATACCGGTTCTCCACAGACGAGAGTCGACGGGCTCCGTCTTTTGATTTGGGCTAGCATTGGATTATATTGGTTTGTTTTGTCTGTATTTCTATCTGTGTTCTGTGTTCGTTTAATTGTATTCAGGATGATCGTATGATTCTTAGGGAATGAATGAGTGATTGAGTGAATAGTTGAACATGGCCATGTATGTATGTATGAGAGTATTGTAAAATATTAACTTGGCCTTTTTCCTCTCTACAGCTACAATTAGAACAATAGTCGAATCATGCCTTGCTTCAGTAGGTTATGTTTTGGCTGTACCAGCCCGAATAGTACCAGATTAGATGAAAGTCAGCCAGCCCCTCCGGAAGGTACTCCAAGCCATGACTTGTACTGTAAGCACGGGATTGGACCCTTGGTGTTTAATCGTCTATGGCACAAGTACACCAAGGATAATGTAGAGCTACAATGGCCCTTGACGGGGTGCTTCGATGAGAAAAAGATTAATTATTTGCAAGAACGTCTGTTCGCAAAACGCAGTAGACAGTCCATGTTCGATACCCTAAGAACCTGGCAGAAAGAAGCCACCCGCAGAAGAATTAGGGCTGAGAAACTAGTAAAAATGAAGCAAGGACACACCATTACTCAGAAAGCCATAGCACATGACAAAAATCAGACCGAGCAGAATATCGAGTACTTAGATAGGCAATTTCGGTTGGAAGTAGATAAGAGCTACGTTGTCCGTAAGGAAGCTGAGGACGAGATAGAGGATCTGTTGGATGTTCGCCCCCCTCCGCCATATGCGCCACAGCGAATATATCCAGCGGTGCCTCTCCAGGCGCCCACGGCCTCTGTGGCGTCGACTCAAGAGGGAGCCCTGTCCCGGGCTCACACAGATGTACCGGGTACCATCGCTCCCTCTGCTAGGAATTTAGCCACCCTGATCCCAGACACGCATCACCCCTTGGGGGCGGCGGGTGTCTCCCCAACGACATTAGCCATGCCTAGCCCTGTGGGAACTTCCCAGTCAGCCAGCACAACACCCGAGTGCAGGGATAGGTTTTCGCTTGGGGATCAGGAGGGCTCGCGTATTAGGCGGTTATTTACGAGAGGGTCGGTAGGTTACGGAGAAAAGGAAGCAATAGCTGACCAAGCAGTTAGATGGATGTACAAAGACATATACTCGTTAACCGACATATGGAGCACCATGAAAGACTTTGAACCAGTGATGCAACAGACTGCCTTGCAACACATGTCCCGATTCCTTATTGAAATCTGGGAATAGTGTTTTGGAGAGAAAGGATTAGCCCCACAAATTTTGTACGACATTAAGGACCGTGCCCATAGATTCGAGTTAAGCCCGGAAGAAGTTTATAAGAATGTTGACACTCTAGTGGGTTATCGAGGTAGACTTTTTTCACGGTTCCCTGAATTAGGTTCCCAGCACCCCATGAGGGAGGTACATCCCATTTATCATCCCGAGATTCCTGAGCTGCGCAATGATCACAATGTAATAACACGAGACCGAGTAGACGCCAGGTTTCAAGAACAATGGGTGTACACACCGTGGAAACGAAGTGAAGTATTGGCTTTAAAAGCACAACTTCCCAACCCCCGTAAGAATCCCACTGCCTACTATAAGGAATTAACAGAGGCAGCGTCTTCCGCTGTCATGACTCTTGCCGATATTGAGTTGTTTTTCGGATTATTGGTTCCCGTAGACATATGGCGGCAAGTCCATGATACTCCCCACGCGGCCGAGTTGGGGGGTACCTGGGATGACCTTAAGGCGTTGGATAAAAACCGTAAGCCGGGAGATAAGCCGAAGGCTGAAATAATTGCCTTACCAGCCAAGATTATAGCTTATATGCACACATCGATCCCTCCACGAAAGGTGGATTGGGATAAACTGACTGCTTGTAGGCAAAAGAAAGATGAAAGTGTCTCCGACTTCTTTACCAGATTTGAGGGAACTTTCATCGATTTTAGTGGTCAGGAACTCGCTAGCGAAGGGGGCATACGATTATTTGTGAATAGATTTGTGACCAATCTGATACCTGAGATTTCTACCCACCTGCAAGCTGCCGAAAGCACCTGGACTACGTCCTCCCCTTCTATCATATTAAGTATGGCTCAGTATTACGAACACAGGGAAAACGAGAGTAAAGATAAAGACGAAAAGAAGACTAAGGACCTCAAAACTCGAGTGTTGCTGCAGCAGGTTATGAGGGGTCGAGGCACAGGGAAGGGCGCCAGAGGGCCCGGGTCCAGCGGGCTGGTCTCCAGAGGGGGAGGAGGGGGTCAGCCTCCCCGATGGGGACCCAATCAGTGCGCATATTGTAGAGAGGAAGGCCATTGGAAAGATCAGTGTCTAGAACAGTACTAGAACAGAACGGAGCTGTCCGAGGAAGGGGTAGAGGACGCGGCGGCAAGGACCGTAGTGAATTGCATAGAGAAGAAGCAGGGCAAGGAGGCCACGGACGAAATCATTTTGATAAACCCCAAGGTAGGCAATACTATAATGAAGATTATGGTGTTGAGGATCAGGATAAATTCGGAGATGCATAGGACAGCCAAGGACAGAGTGGGGGCCAAGTATCGATACCGGTCAATCAGAAGGGACCCTATGTGACAGGGGAGTTGATGGGGACCACCGATAAGTTCTTGATTGACACAGGAGCAATGAATAGTTCGGTTGCTCGCTCGTTGGTCCCAGGGGCCGCTCTGTCCGGGCAAAATAATGTTTCAGTGGGATTTTCAGGAGTTCCCGTGATCAGCCCCATCTCTCAGCCTCTTCCTTTCACGATTGGCCCGTTCACTGTGGACTCTCCATTCCTTTTAACTTCCAGTTGCGGAGAGAATTTTTTGGGTTTGGATATGTTGAAAAGATTGAATGCTAAAATACATTGCTCTCCCGATGGTGTTTATTTGACTATTCAAAATCCCGATGTAAGTACAAGACAATGTTTTGCTAAAAATGACCCATTGCCACCTGAATTTGCAGACATATCGCCCAGTTTATGGGCGACAGGAGATGCGGATGTCGGAAAGTTAGATATCCCTCCTGTCCGGATTACGCTGAAACCCGGTGCTAGATTACCTCGCATACCCCAGTATAAAATATCCCCAGCGGGAGAGCAAGCATTGCTGTCCACCATACAGGATTTAATTGATAAAGGGGTGGTGGAAGAAACGGCTTTGAACATTTGTAATAACCCTATTTTACCTATTTTGAAAAAGGCTCCTGAGACAGGGACATCTGAGAACGTTGATGTATATCGTTTTGTGATTGATTTAGGGGAAGTTAACAAGATAGTGGTGCCCCAATTTCCAGTGGTGTCTGACATCACTACCATCCTTACTATGATACCTCCCACTGCTAAGTATTTCTCCATGATCGATTTAAAGAATGCTTTCTTTAGCATTCCTATTGATCCGGATAGCAGACAGATCTTCGGATTCTCATTATCTGGACGAAGCTTCAGATTTTGTCGCGCTCCTCAAGGTTATACAGAAAGCCCCAGCATCTATAGCCAAGCCCTTAAGGCGGTCTTGGATGACCTGTCCTTGCCAGATGGTAGCGTGCCCTTGCAATACGTTGATGATTTATTGATCGCGTCTGACACTGAAGAGGGTTGTAAAGATGCCACTGTTAAACTACTGCACCATCTGGCGGACAGAGGTAATAAAGTTTCCTTGTCCAAATTCCAATATTGTCGACAGGAAGTGACCTATCTAGGCCACTTACTATTGAAGGAGGGTAGGCGTCTATCACCTGAACCAATTACTACCATCTCTAAAATGCCTGTGCCTTGTACTCAGCGTGAAGTCCGTGCTTTTCTTGGTATTACTTCTTATTGCCGTCAATGGATTCCTAATTTTTCCCTTCTTGCCAAACCTCTGTTACACTTAACCACTAAAGATGTGCATGAACCCCTCCCTTGGACTGATGAATGTCAGTCTGCCTTTGCTTCTCTGAAATCTGCTCTGTGTTCTGCTCCTGTCCTTGGAACTCCTGACTACCGTAAACCTTTTGTACTATATGTGAACGAGGTCGACGGCTGCTCACTTTCAGTGTTGACACTTATTTTTCAGCCACATTAGATAATGTGGCCAGAGCCCTTCCCAGTTGCCTGAGGGCCACGGCGGCTGTGGCGGCGGCCATCAGGCAATCAGAAGGACTCGTTCTAAATTCTAATATGACCGTGATGGTGCCGCATGCTGTGGATGCATTATTAAATAAAATGAAAACACAGCATCTGACAAGCGCGCGCCTCACGGGTTATGAATTGACTTTGTTTGCTCCACATGTGACCATTAAGCGTTGTGCCACATTAAATCCGGCTACGCTATTACCTCTCCCTTCGGAGGAACAGGCGAATGATGTCCATGATTGTATCTTCAGGACAGAAGAAGAAACGAAGGGAAGAATCAACCTCATAGACATTCCCTTATCTGATCCCCAAGGGGAATTGTATGTGTACGGTTCTTGTTTTAAATTAGCAGATGGCACAGCGACAGCTGCATATGCAATTACCACTCTAAAAACAGTAGTTGAAACATTCCGAATACCCCATCGATCAGCCCAAGCTGCTGAGTTGATGGCTTTACTACGGGCCTGTGAGCTAAGTGAGGGATTAGAGGTCAACATATTTACGGATAGCCAATACGCCTTTGGCGTGGCCCATAGTTTTGGGAGGTTATGGAGGGAGCGGGGGTTTCTCACCTCACATGGTCAAAAGATACAGAATGGACCCTTGGTATTACGATTACTTGACGCATTGACTCTCCCCAAGAAAGTAGCAATCGTAAAATTTAGTGCACATAAAACAGTGGTGGATGAAGTGGGAGAGGGCAATGCGTTTGCAGATCTGGTAGCTAAACAAACAGCCCAGTCAATGGTGTCCTCTATGTATGTAAGCTCCTCTGCCAGATGGGTGGGGGAGTCCGACTTGTTTACTAATACTATTGAAAGTGTGCAAGAAATTCAGAAAGAAGCAACCACAGCGGAGTTAGACAGATGGGAACAGGAAGTGGGACGATTGGACGAGAATAACTGTTGGGTGGATTTGGCAAACAAACAGAGATGGTTGCTGCCCAATGCAATGGTACAGGCTGTCGTCACTATGGCCCACGGACCAGCACATGTTGGAGCTAAAGGCATTTGTGCCTTGTTGGATCCCGTTTGGAATAACCCCAATATACAAAGAACAGCTGTACGTTTGGTCCAATATTGCATGGTTTGCTTGCAACATAACCCGGGGAAAGGAGAACCAGTTCTGAGTAGGAACTTTGCCCCCCCGACATTGCCATTTGAGGTGCTCCAGATGGATTACATCCATATGGAGCGCGTCAATAACTTAAAGTACGTACTAGTGGTGGTGTGCGCCTTCAGCAAATGGGTTGAGGCGTACCCTACGAAAGAAAATACTGCCCTAGCCACCGCAAAAGCGCTTATAAAAGAGTTCATCCCACGCTTCGGATTGCCCCGCTTGATCTGGTCTGATAACGGCGGGCATTTCCATGGGGCCCTTGTGCAGAGTATATGCAATGGGCTCCAGATAAAACAGAAGTTCCATGCAGCCAGACACCCCCAGTCAGAAGGGCTGGTGGAAAAATATAATGGGATACTCAAGTTAAAGATGGCAAAAATTCAAGAGAGCACTGGCTTAAAATGGCCCGACACCCTCCCATTAGCTCTTATGTCCCTGCGGGTCACCCCACATTCACGCTCTGGCCTATCTCCTTACGAGATAGTTTTTGGGCGACCCGCTAGTGTATGGGGCGTGCCTAGGCCGAGATCATTTACTGATGTTGAATACCCTATGTTGATCGATTACCTGTATACTTTGACTAAAGACCTTCGTTCTATTCATCAGCAGGTAGCATCTGTACTGTAACCCCTGCCAGAGGGCCCCGGACATCGCCTGGAACCCGGCCAGTGGGTGTTGGTCAAGAAATACGATCGAGACTCCAGCTTGGCTCCGAGATGGTCTGACCCACATCAGATATTGCTGGCTACGCGGACGGCCGTGAAAGTGGATGGGAAACGACACTGGATCCACGTGTCGCACCTGAAAAGAGTTCCTCTTCCACTTCCTTATGACCAGCGGCATCCTGAGGGAATTCTGACTCAGGAAGGCGAGAGAGCTGTTGCGTTTGTCCCATTCTCTGATGCTCGTGAGATCGGAGCTCAAGGAGAGATACGGCCGGACGGGGCAGTCTCTGGAGAATCTGCAATTGCCCCTGGCCCTGTCCATGTTGATTTGGTTGGCAGCAGTTCTGACGAAGGTATTATTCCTTCCCCTTTGTTATTCCCTGATCAGGAAGTTCCCGGTCATGTCCATTACAACCTGCGGCCAAGAAAAAATCACAGTACCTCAGATGACACTATTAGGAGATAAGGAAAGACTTGGATAAAAGTAGGGTTTGCTAGTTTCTAATCTGGGGTACTGAGCGGGACACTGGACTGAACTTGTTGAGAGCTGGAACATTGATATTGTGCTCTGTTCAGAAAGAAAGACTCTGTTCTTGCCACTGGCCAGGTTGTTCGAGCAAAATTCTTTCAGAAAAATCTGTATCGTGGGACGTCGTCGGATGTGTACTCGGATTACAAGCCTGCCTGTGAGGCTTTAAAGGACACAGGGAGAAGCACCCTCTGGCAGGAAGGTTGTTCTGGCCCCACTTAGTTACTTTGGACTTTTAGCTAGGAATGTACCCTTTTGGTCGACTTGTACTTGAGGAAGAATTACCTTTTGCTCCTAGGTATTTGCCTTTTTATGAACCAATGTTTTCCAGCTGGACCATGCGTGTAAAATTAGCTTTTGTAGTTACAATTGCAGTAATTTTAGCCATCTTTATGGGGGGTTTTATATACTTAGAATATAAACACCCAATGCAATCAATGATGATATCGACTGTTGCCCCCCCTGAGCATTTTATGTATACTTTAGTACTCCACAAAGAACGACATCGCCAGACCTATGCGTAAAATGTATTTGTGGAAATGCTGCACCAAACTCACAGCACCACCAACACCACTGATTGCTGGGTTTGTGGCCTTCTGTTGTACACAATCATGATTTGTTCCTCTCGCTACCTCTCTCCTATTTAGGGAGTTGTGAAGCTTGGTTCAAACTGTTTTCCGCCATGTACAACCATTATATAGAGAATTACAAACAATTTGTTTACACTGAAAAAGACTATAATATGATTTTAGCGTACATTACGGCACATCAGGGATTTGATCCACAAGGCAATGGGGGACGGGGATCTTTAGATCCTCAGGCTTGTATGAACAGATATATGGCGGTTCGGAATAGTACTTGGTTGCAGGATGAGCTCTATGATTTTAATCAATTTAATTCCACCCAAAATTTCCAGCTTTTTGTTGATCGAAATATTACAAGCGACCGCATTGTACCCATTCCTATTCTGAATACCTCCTCTGACTTCTGTGTGCAGGGAATGGGGCATGTGCAAGTTGGTGACAGCGTTTGTAATTATACCGATCAGATGAAAATACTTAGTAGTCCTCCTCTGTTGACACCACCCAATGTGTATTTCATATGTGGGGAAAATGCTTATACTTGGTTACCCCGGGGTTGGGCTGGGCACTGTTATCTGTCCTTCCTGTACCCGCCTGTATATATAGCACCGTCTGATTATCATAGAACACACCAGTTGCATTCAACGAGAGCAGTGCCCAATAGGCCACGTAGGCAGCTCATGGCCACTGAAGTTGATCAGACGACACCTCCCTGGAGCAGTTCACAGACTTCAGCAAAGGCTTGGTCCCATTCTGGGGACCGATCTTTAACAGCAGAGAAATAAGACGGTTGTCTAGAATAGTAGAAAATGTGATTAACATCACCACTGATATCATGGCCAATCTAACGGTTGAGATTCAGGCGACCAGGCTCGTGGCGCTTCAGAACCGTATGGTTTTGGACGTTATCTTGGCTGATTGAGGCGGAGCATGCCGGGTGATTGGCAGCTCTTGCTGTGTTTACATTCCAGACTCCGCCCCTACTGTTCATTTGGCCATTCAGAAGCTCCATCGCATAGCAGCAGAGATGCATGTAGAGAATGGGTCTTGGTCCCTGTCTGGGTGGTTCTGGGGTCTCCTGGGTACTTGGGGTTGGAAGGTATTACTGATTTTGGGTGGAGCGGCAGGTATCCTGTTTGTCTGCTGTCTCTGTCTGCAGTGCGGTCCTGCGTGCTGTTTATATTGTGCCTCTAGATTAACAGCGGCAGTCACCCCTTCAGCAACCCCCACCAAAGCCCAGATGCTCCAGCAGGAGGTCCGTGAACTTATGAGAATGGACGAAGATCTCTTCGACGATTAGTGACCCCTGTTATTAGCTTCATCACGCTAAAAGTAGGGTTTGAGGAACTAGAATTAGATTAGGCTTTGCACGGGGAAATAGATTGTAGTTTCCTCTGTCAGTGTTCAGCGCGATGAAACCAATTAACATGCTGAGACCGCCCCTATGGCATAAGACACCCTTTTTGTTACATTTTGTCATACTTTCTTTATTCGTTTTATTCCGCTCCCCTTGTAAATAGGTTAGCGTCGGTCAACAGGACCGTCGCCATTTTTGTTCAGTCAACCCATTGCGCTGATTGTAAAAACCTCCTGGGCTCAGCTTTTTCGCATATCCCCGTTCTCATGAGAAATAGCTAGACACATGTAGCGAGCAGCTGCTTCTGCTTTTGGGCCCCGTCAAGGTTGTAGGAGGGGGCTGGACAGATAAGCACATTCTTGAAAGCGCGGTGCGGACTCTCGCTGAAACTACCAGAAGGGAGTCGACCAGCGTGACCTTGCTATACTGAGCTCAGATAGATGCTTTGTGTGCCATATATGGGCATATCCTTTGCCACATCCTGTACCAACTTGTACTGTCCATCTTAGATAACGGTTGCAAATTATGATAGTATATATGTGAAGAACTGACAATGTGCCAGCAGTCTCTCTGTGGTCCTCGAGGAGTGAGGTCGTTGGGAGCTCCTCTGGCAGAGTATTATTTGTGTAATAAACGCTTGAGCTTTCTACACTGCCAATCGACTGATTATTGATGAATAGTATTTGGTAATTGTAAGTATAATCCTTTGGGGGTTTGTGAAATTTAGGTACTTCATTAGTAACTCGTTTAACTATGTTATGCTGTCTCCCTTTCTATGTTATGAGACGCTCCAGAAAGTGATGTAACTAGGTAACAATGTTCTGAAACATTGTCCTACCTCATGTAAAGCACTCTGATGCCTCCGGGTCTAGCCAGCACTATATAAAACTTTTCAAATAAATAAATAAATATCTTCTTCTCCCCCTTAAGCATCTGTCATGTTTCTGGTTTCTCAATCCTGCAGCACCTCAGCCCACAATTCCGCTATGGGGCACTTGCGTATTCCTCATGCATGCTGTAGGGCCCTCAGTTCTGCTCTGGACCAGGCAAACACATTTCTCTCCCTTTGCTGCATCGAGGGTGATATGCGTGTCTTCCAGTATTGAACTATCACTTTACATGCCAATACTAGCGCCAGGTCTACAAATGTAATACCTATTTTTTTGGCCTTTGGTCTGGGGAACCGGCCTAGCAGGCAGATTTCAGGTGTATTTGCAAGGGTTCTGGCCAGTGTTTTTCCAATCTCAGCTAGGACCTTCTCCCAAAATTCAATTAATCGCGGACACTCCCAGGTCACTTGTGCAAAGCCGGTATCCTGTTATCCACATCTAGCGCATGTCTGGTCAGTGTCTCCTCTCATAACATTCAGTCTATGAGGCGTCAGATACACCATGTGTATGTAATTACATTGGGTTGTTTTGAAATTAGAATTTCTTGACACCTGTTTCAAACCCCTCAGCACTCAGGACCATTCTTTATCTGTTAACGGTTTCCCCATAATCCCCTCCTTCTGACTTTTAGTCCGATCAAGGTTTTTTGAGCCGATTCCAGGAGAGCCCCATATATCTACCTTATCAGAAACAGAATCAGAACAAAACTTTATTCGATTGTGGTATAACAATCATAAAAAGCACAGAAAAAATACATAGTTAATACAAAGAATGTCATCAAAAATTATAAATACAGTGTTTAGATAAGAAAGAGAAGTTTCATCTCAAATATATCTTGTAATGAAAAAGTTATAAGAATTAATAAGAAATGCATCTGAAAGGGGCCACCTCCTCAGTCCTAAATAATAATACTCTTTCTCTGGTGGAGGATTTTTTTTAAAAAACATGGATACCCTCCAGGCAACATGTTCATTTTTTAAAACCTGGAGCCTGATAAAAGCTGGGCGGCATTGGCTCAGACCCCATTTCTGTAAAATCGGGACTATCCAGATCTTTCTGACCTCTGTATAAAATTTACAGAATAACACAGTGGGTAAAGGCGATTGGGACGATAAGTTATGACATTAACATAGTTGTAGCTCCCTTGCCCAGTCATTCAGTCATTCAGGTTGGGAAAGGAACTAGTCGAAAACACAGCATCTGACAAGCGCGCGCCTCACAGGTTACGAATTGACTTTGTTTGCTCCACATGTGACCATTAAGCGTTGTGCCACATTAAATCCGGCTACGCTGTTACCTCTCCCTTCGGAGGAACAGGCGAATGATGTCCATGATTGTATCGTCAGGACAGAAGAAGAAACGAAGGGAAGAATCGACCTCACAGACATTCCCTTATCTGAACCCCAAGGGGAATTGTATGTGGACGGTTCTTGTTTTAAATTAGCAGATGGCACAACGACAGCTGCAAATGCAATTACCACTCTAAAAACAGTAGTTGAAACATGCCGAATGCCCCATCGATCAGCCCAAGCTGCTGAGTTGATGGCTTTACTACGGGCCTGTGAGCTAAGTGAGGGATTAGAGGTCAACATATTTACGGATAGCCAATACGCCTTTGGCGTGGCCCATAGTTTTGGGAGGTTATGGAGGGAGCGGGGGTTTCTCACCTCACATGGTCAAAAGATACAGAATGGACCCTTGTTATTACGATTACATGACGCATTGACTCTCCCCAAGAAAGTAGCAATCGTAAAATGTAGTGCACATAAAACAGTGGTGGATGAAGTGGGAGAGGGCAATGCGTTTGCAGATCAGGTAGCTAAACAAACAGCCCAGTCAATGGTGTCCTCTATGTATGTAAGCTCCTCTGCCAGATGGGTGGGGGAGTCCGACTTGTTTACTAATACTATTGAAAGTGTGCAATAAATTCAGAAAGAAGCAACCACAGCGGAGTTAGACAGATGGGAACAGGAAGTGGGACGGTTGGACGAGAATAACTGTTGGGTGGATTTGACAGACAAACAGAGATGGTTGCTGCCCAATGCAATGGTACAGGCTGTCGTCACTATGGCCCACGGACCAGCATATGTTGGAGCTAAAGGCATTTGTGCCTTGTTGGATCCCGTTTGGAATAACCCCAATATACAAAGAACAGCTGTACGTTTGGTCCAATATTGCATATCTACCTTATCAGAAACAGAATCAGAACAAAACTTTATTCGATTGTGGTATAACAATCATAAAAAGCACCGAAAAAATACATAGTTAATACAAAGAATGTCATCCAAAATTATAAATACAGTGTTTAGATAAGAAAGAGAAGTTTCATTGCAAATATATCTTGTAATGAAAAAGTTATAAGAATTAATAAGAAATGCATCTGAAAGGGGCCACCTCCTCAGTCCTAAATGACAATACTCTTTCTCTGGTGGAGGATTTTTTTAAAAAAAACATGGATACCCTCCAGGCAACATGTTCATTTTTTAAAACCTGGAGCCTGATAAAAGCAGGGCGGTATTGGCTCAGACCCCATTTCTGTAAAATCGGGACTATCCAGATCTTTCTGACCTCTGTATAAAATTTACAGAATAACACAGTGGGTAAAGGCGATTGGGACGATAAGTTATGACATTAACATAGTTGTAGCTCCCTTGCCCAGTCATTCAGGTTGGGAAAGGAACTTGTCTAAGCCGCTTAAAACAAATACTAAATATGGCTGCATACTAAAAGATGTAAGAATCATCTGGTGCTGCAAAACACTAGGCTTGGTGATTTCCCCGATAGTGTTAGGCTTTCCAGGAAAGAGAGGGCCTCTTTTCTAAGATTTTTCCTGAGGACCAGGGTGATGGTGCTAGGGTTAGTAAAGTACTCCAGTTTGACCATATCTTTTGTGAAGTCTTGAATTAACTTAACCCATGGTATCCTTAGCGCACCATCCAGCCTGAGACTATCCTGCAGTAAGTCCCTGTTAAATGTGGTCTCGTCCCTTGACCAAATTCTGTGCCACAAAGAATTGTCTCTAATGTTATGAGGCTGGATATGTAGGGAAGACCCAATTAAGCATGACTAACGTAGGTGGAGGCACTGGGGGATGCTGACAAGACATATTTTAAGAAACAAATTCTCAACAAATTTGACTTAGTGTCCCCAAAGCCCCAAATCCCAGCACCATAAGTAACAGTTGTAACGCATTTTGCTTTATACATTTTCAAGAGTTCCAAAGGTGGTTTCCATCCCAACTTTTTTGCAAAGCTGGCTAAAGTGGTCGTAGTTCTAATTAATGCCAGCTTTTTGGCTACAACTCCTCGGGCCCAAGTATCACAATGGCTGAAAAAAATGCCTAAATAAGAAAAACTGTTAATAGCGGCTATCAGCTTTCCCTCCACAAGAATATCCTTACAGTTCCGGATCCCTCGACTGCATCTCATTGTAAAGGTTTTGGAAATATTAATTCTGAGATCCAGCTCCTTCATAAAATGAGAGAAGCTGTTTAGGGTCCTTTGTAGGCCATTCTCGTGCAGGACATAATCACAGCATCGTCCGCATATAACAATGCTGGAATGGGACGCTTACCTATTTGCGGGAAATCTTTGGAATCTTTGAGCAGAGCCTGTCCTAACCCATTAATATAGAGGTTCAAGAGGAAGGGGGCTAGGACACAACCTTGCCTAACCCCCCTTCCGATAGGGAAAGAAGCAGTATGCTCGCCTTTCAAACCAAATCGCACACTGGATTTTGCTCCATTATAAAGGCGGCAAATAAAATGAATGATATTTCCATCCACCCCCAGCAAAGCTATTATTTCCCAAAGCTTTGAGTGCCTCACACAGTCGAAAGCTGCCATGAGGTCAACAAAGACTAGGTACAAATTTCCCAAGTTCAAGTTCAAAAGACCTTTTTTCGAATTTATAAAATTCATAAAAGTACCGCAGTTAAAAGGACAACAAATCATTACAAGTCATTTCAATATACATACATACAAAGAGTTTTACAATTAAAAGAGAAATATCTTGATTTAAAAAACCTCATACAGTTCTGCTCCAGTGAGACTAATTTCTAATTTCATGGACTTTCCATCGTTTTCCGCACTCGTGTAATCAATCTCAAAAAAGTGCTGGTACGGAAGACTAGTTCATCAGAATCCAGGGAAACTAACATTCTGTAAGACTCATTTAATGAGAGTGGTCTGTGGGCCAGATGTAGGTAGGCTTTTACCGGTCGGTAACGGCTGATTTCGGCCGTTACCGACCGGTAAATGGATTTTGAGATGTAGGGGGCAGAATCGGTAAATTTACCGATCGGTAAATTTACCGATTCTGTAAATTACCGAATCGGTATTTTTACCGATTCGGTAATTTTGAGATGTAGGTGGGACTCTTCTGAGTCCCACAAGCCTTACGGAATCGGTATTTTACCATCAAATTCAATTTGATGGTAAAATACCGATTCCGGTGTGCATGCACATGTGTGCATGCACACCTGTGCCATATGACAGGCAGACCTGCCCTTAGGGCAGGTATGCCTGCCACATGGCACCCAAACCTGTTTTGGGGGTGCTAGAGGGTGTCAAAGTGACACCCCCTGCACCCTTGTGAAATTCGGTATTTACCGATTCGGTAAATACCGAATCGGTAATGCCCATTCATTCCTATGGGCTTCAAAGCCCATAGGAATGAATGGGCATTACCGGTCGGTATTTACCGAATCGGTAAATACCGACTTTTACAGATTCGGTAAATCCACATCTGGATTTACCTACATCTCCCTCCTTATATTTTACCGATTCCATAAATACCGGTAAAATATATTTACCTACATCTGGCCCTATGTTTCTTAAAATAGGGAGTTAAAAGCCATTTAATATATCTCAGATAAAATTTACAAAAGAATAAGAAATGCAAATCATCCTGTGGGCTGACACCATCACAGGGGCATGGATTAAAGTCAATACTGTGTCGATGCCCCAATGGAAAAGACAACAAAAATTTCACTGTACCCGCTCTTAAACGAAACAAAAGTGATCTCTCCCAACTGGTCATGGGGAGGGTGAGATACGGCGGGAGAGGTTGTCTACGCAGATCATTCCCTAGATATTTTGCAACAGTTGATTTCTGGGATTATTTTCCTATTCGTTCAATGTTATAAAGTGCATACAGTGCATTTTTAACCTCAATCTTGTCCTTAAGTTCAATTACAGTAGGATCTGTGAATAAAATGCCTCTATCCACTGCGCTCAGTGTTTTCGAAACTTCTAAGAGCCATGGAATCGCCATCCCATGATCACAATTTAAACAATCTTTTATAATGTTTTGTGTAAGGGTGGCCGCATCATTCCTCCAGACTCTAATCCAGAAAAGTGCTGGTCTGGCTCTAATAAAATCACTGATATATGGCTGGTTTAATTCACTGTGGCAAATATAATCAGAGGATGAGATTGGGGCACCCAATAATTTCCTACAAAAATGACTTTCCTCCCGTTGGATACATTGGTTATTTCCTGTCCCCCAAACCTCCGCTCCATATGAGGCAACAGGTAAGCACTGCAATTTAAAAAAATTTAAAATAGCTTTGGTTGCACCAATTTTCTGTGGGCGGGGAAGACTCATCACAGAGTTGATGGCTTTCGAGAACTTGCTCGTGGCGTGGGCTAAATGCCCACTCCACGAGCCGTTCGCAGCGAAAGCCAATCCTAGATAAGGAAATATAGAAACAGATTCAAGTTTGTCTGTGCCTATCTGTATAGTGTTGAGCTTCCTTTTGCCAGGGCCGCAAGACATAATAAAAGATTTTTTTAAATTAACCTGCAAATCTAGACCCTCCATAAAATGAACAAAACTGTGAACAAGCAGGCGAAGAGCGTTAGGTGTGCGGGCCATAAGCACCGCATCGTCTGCATATAAAAGCACTGGTAGAGGTTTCCCTAAGATTGTTGGAACATCCGTAGTAACTTTTTTCAGGCAATTGGATAAGCCATTAATGTAAATAATGAACAACAGGGGTGCTAAAACGCACCCCTGTCTCACCCCCCTGCCTATGTCAATGGGTCCTGAAACTTCGCCGCCAGTCCCTATTCTGACGCGAGCTTTCAGGTCAGTATGGAGATAGGCGAGGAACCTGACTAGAGTGTCATCTAGCCCATTATCAGATAGGATTGTCCAGAGTTTGGATCTATTCACTAGGTCGAAAGCGGATGAAAGATCCATAAAGGCGAGGTAGGTTGGAGATGATCGAGCAATGCCGTACTTATCAATTATTAGTTTCAAATTCAGGCATTGCTCCACTGTTCCTACCCCACTCCAGAATCCCATCTGACATAGCCGCTAATGGCAGACTATTAAAAACATTAAGGAGAATAGGGGCCCATAAATCAGTGTTGTATTTAATAATATCTATGGGCAATCCATCGGGGCCAGGCGCCTTGTTTCCAAGGCTCTCTTTTATAGCTGTTACAACTTCGTGAGCTTCAATCTGTAGACCAGCCTGTTGTCCAGAGTTAAAATTGGGTTGCTCCTCTGGTGGGGCAGCGTACATTTTAGAGAAGTGGGTCTCCCATACATTGCTAGTTATATTGCAGCTAATTGGGGTGAGTTTCTTACCCATCTCTCTTGTTTTCCTAATGGTACACCAGAAGGGACCACTGCCACCCAAGTTTGCACTGATCACCAGCGATTCCCACTGTTCTAAAAGCAGTGTTGCCTTTCTTTCTGCTAACTTAGTTTTATACTGTTTCCTGGCTATCTGGATGGTCATTTTGCACCTAGGTTGGGCATTAAGTGCCTTTCTTAGTTCCTTATTCGCCAATGAGCAGGCTGAGTCAAACCACCTTGGGTCTTTACCTTCCTTGGGTAATGGGACTGACAAAAGAGAATTTATGGTAGAACACAGTACTTCAAAATCTGCAATTATTTTATCATGATTAACATTCATAGACATAGACAGGCAGGGCTTAAACAAGTGTGGGTGTGAGGTTTGCACACTATCCAGAATTGCCCCACAGTCAACCCCCCTCCACTTTAATCGTAAGCCATCGATTGATGGTGTGATGTCCCTTGCACCATTCAATTTCATAAAAACAGGGCTGGGTGCTAGGTTCAGGGTAATTATCAATGGATTATGATCACTAAGTGATGTCACTATCACTATGGTCTTTACTATACAGTCTAATAAGTGTGGTGACATAAATATATAGTCAATAGTGGAGCTACTGTCCCTACTTATGAACGTGGGGGCATGAGGAATGCTAGAACTGTGACCTATTCTCATGGCGTCGTCAAGGGCAAATTCAGTTAACATGGTACCTAATTCAATGCCCCTGCGTTCCGCTTGGTCATGGTAAATCTTATCCTCAATCCCATTTTTCTTTGTAAATTTTGCGTTAAAGTCACCCCCGATTAAAAATCCTGACTCTGAATCAGTTCCCACACTACATTCCAATTTTCTTAAAACCTTTGACAGAGCCAGAAAATTCTTATTCGGTACATGATAAAAATCATTATTATAAAAATGTATTAAATACATCTTGGTCTTTGACTTTAACTTATATTCAAGGATTTGGATATTCGGATTATCACTCGACAAATCCCTAATTGTACCACTAGCCAAGATCCTAATCCCGATGAACAGACCACCCACTGCTCGTCCGAAACTAGGTTTGGGTGATGTTATACTGAAGCAGTGGTAACCCTCTATATGCAAGTTCCCAACAGCCCATGTCTCCTGAAACATGAGGATATCCATGCCATCAATTATCTCAGCCCATGCGGGGTCCGAAAGCTTAGGTTCCAGCCCTGCCACATTCCAGCTGAGGATTGATAAACCATGGATACTACGTTGCCTAGTGGGATTACTCACAACGCTCCTCAGTGTATCCCTATTAATACTAACTACTACAGGTGGAATACTGTTGGCATTCATGTCATTCACTAGATTATCTAGGTTATTCCGATTTATACATTCTTCAGCCAATAGTGGATGCCCCTCATGTCTGTTATTTAGATCATGACTACTGGTAATACTCTCAACCGCTTTAACCAGTCAGTCCTGATCGTCTAAGTTGGAAAAGTATTCAAACCGGTTATAAGTAGGAATGTTAAATAGCGACCTAGTTTCATTCATTGGTATGTGATGGTTAAAAATAAGTCCTGGGTTTGACCTTTCCCTATAGTCATAGAGGGGCATAATAGGGAATTGTGGGTAGTGCGGTTGGTATACTGGCATTTGGGCCTGGTGACGCCAAGTATGGCCATTCAAATGGTTAAAATCCTGATTCTGTGAAAAAAGTGGGGATTTAATTCTAGCTCCGAAGGTCAGATCCTGGTGCAAAATGGGGAGATTATTAGCCGTGTTTTGTTTGGGGGGTATCAGATGTCTATAAAAATAACCAAGTGGAAGGAGGGTAGTGTTGAATTCCCATGGTGAGGGTAATGGAGCGCTAGCCAATGTTTTTTCCGCACATTGGGGGTTTTTAAGTTTACTATTATGCAGTCCCCCTCAAACTTTTTCCTTAGAGGGCCAATCCAACCCACTCTCTGGGTATGGATGATCTCCCTTGCCCCATCTGAGGGAAAATTGCAATTTGCAATTAACCAATGGAGGGTTTTATTTTTAAGGGATATAGAGCTCTCCTCTTGGTCCTTCCTTAGTTTTGGGGTGTTGACTAGGACCAACACGTATGCCCCACACTCAGGCGGTAAATTAATACGTGATGGAATCTGCCTAGTTGTTTTTTGGGGAGGTTGAACCATGGGCGGATCATTTGAAGGGTCGTGCGATTGGCTTATAGGGATCCCCTTGGGTTGTTCAGTATTTTGGACCTTCCTTGGCTCTAATACTGCATTAATAAGACTAGGCTTAACTGCTAACGGATTAGTACTAGTCCCTTTGGCCGAGGCCTGCGTGGGTTTGGATATTATAGGTGTCCCTTGGGGGTTTTTGGATTTAGTGCATGCAGATTTAGAGGGACTCGATTTGGCTCCTGAACCAATATGGGCACCCTCTCTAGGGGTATTCTTAATAGAGGTACTTAATTCGGCTATTTGTTTTTCAATGCGTGTGAGCCTACTTTCTATGGGTGACAAATAGATACTAAATAATTCGCCCATTCTTTCCAAAAAACGATCTGTTACGATATTATCATCAGATTTAGCATCATTGCCTAACACACCTTCTTGATGCTCCTCATTATCAACCCCTATAGCTTCCTCAATAGTCTCCTTTGACCTGCTCGTACCCTGGCCGGGATCGGTTTGTGAACAGGAGCGGTTTTTGAAAACCGGGCGTTTTTTTGCTTACCTTTGGTCGATTAACTCGATGGTTAAACGAAGGTCGGCGTCTCTGGGCAGCAATACAGGATAATGACTCTGTGGCCCGACGTGCAGAATGGTTCTAGCACGAACTAAAAATAATAAAGGGCGGACTTGATATTAGACCGCTAATGGTCTAATATGGCCGCCACTCCCCCCGGGTCTCCGAAGTCCGCCCTTTAGGTAAGGTAAGCAAAAAACCGCCCGGTTTTCAAAAACCGCTCCTGTTCACAAACCGATCCCGGCCTTGGACTCGGTTTTAATTTCATTCTCATTCCCTCTCCCTTGTACAGGGCCCATTTTTTTCCCCACCGCGGGACACCCTGAATACCAAGAGCACGCAAGCGGGAACTTCCTTGCGGCTCATAACTGGTTCCCAAAACAGACCGCGGCTTCTGACTCTATTGAGAGTTCAAGGAGGCGGGCTTCAATACGACTATACTCTTACTCTTCCCGTTCAGGTATGGTTATTTCCCCTAAAATCACCTATCACTTATAGTCACTTGACGATCTACCGCCACAATTGTTAATTTTAATCCTTCACTTCTCTAGGCCAATTCGTAGGTTCACTAACGTGTCAACTATCTGGAAGCCCTTTGACTACTGAATCCGACAGTCGCCATTACCGGCACTCGGTTAGTATTTTCTTCCCTAACCACGCTGGCTCCATTGCACTATCGGTAGGCCAAGTCACTATTAAACCACAAGCACCACTAGGTTGTACCTTACACCACGAATGCGAATTCCCATGCACAATAGAAATCGCCGTTTCTCGATGCGGGTCACAATTTTTTCAAGCACCTAAGGAGAACCTAATGGTCACAACTGTGATAGTCAAATTTCGATAATCTTTTTCTGCACCGCGTCGTATTCTCTCCAGAATAGTTCTCACTGCTTTTCACATGATGTTTATTGACATGATCTTAGAACCGTGACTTTAAATTATAAATCATTGATGATCTATACGCTGTTACATGCACCATAAGTTGCACAATAAGTTCAATGTATAAGCGTTAGTGTAATGCTGCTCCACTTTACGGTTGTACTCAATTTCTGTCTTAAAGGATAATTTTCTGATCCTTTTCTTGCAATTTTTCCTCCCCCCTTTCATTAACAGGTTGGAATTAAACCAGGCAATTAATTACAATAGTCCTGATGATGATCCCGCTTAATTAGGAGCCCAGGGATCGAAACGTCGACCTTTTTCACAGTACTACATATATGACCATTGTGTATAAATGCGTGTAGTAACTGTATTTGTGAGCTTGCTTTGATAAGTTATGGTTTACAAGTCACAAAATTGGCTCCACTTCTTTTTGCCTGTTATTTCTTTCGTGTTTTCTATTTTCTATGCTTTGAATGATAGGTACAGGACTGTGCCCTATCACTTGTTTGCTTGTCGAACTTTTATGACTTTATCTTTTGTGAAATAAACACCTGTGGCCCGGCTGGGTACACAGAGCGAAATAAATTTGTAGTACT
Source organism: Lissotriton helveticus (assembly GCF_964261635.1). Classification (NCBI taxonomy): domain Eukaryota; kingdom Metazoa; phylum Chordata; class Amphibia; order Caudata; family Salamandridae; genus Lissotriton; species Lissotriton helveticus. The sequence continues at coordinate 193,088,693 of NC_136071.1, read as the reverse complement.
GACCACAGTCTATAAAAATATGCCTTACTATTAGGACCCTTGTTTTTCATAATAGCAACAGAGTCCTTGGGCAGCAAGTGTCCACCCCCTCAGCCTTGGAAGCAGCAGTCGCCTCCAGGCAACATACGGATGTGGCAAGTGGCAAGTGAGTCCAAATTTCCCTTTTTGGCCCTGGTGTACTTCTCCATGAGAATCGCTAAGTTTAAACTCTGCTCCATGGTGTCCAATCCTTCTCGAAAACTATATTGGATATCGGATAAGATTTTATTTTCCTCAGCCCAAAGCTGTAAATGTTCCAAGATAATACGTCCCACAACCTTGGCCATGGAGTCTAGTAAAGAAATGGGCCTGTGGCAGATGGGATCCTGGCGATCCCCCTTTTTAAATATGGGGACGATGGTAGATTCCACCCAGGTGGGTGGAAAACCAACCTCACAGCTTGCATTTATTATTTGTGTGATCACAGGTACCCACAAGCTGACATTGGACTTATACAAGTCCACAGGAATCCCGTCGGGACCTGAGGCTTTCCCACCTGCACAGAGTGCCCTGCTTACTTCATTGATACTGAAGTGTAAATCCAGTGACTGGTTGGTAACTCCCGAATTGTCACTATCTTGGCCAATCATGGTACATTGACCACTGTAAATCAAAGAAAAACGTTCGATCCATTGACCCTCTGTGATAGCTATTTCTACAGATGGGCCCCCAGTCGGTGTCCACCTTATCAAGTGCCTTGCCATTCCAAGGGTCAGCAGCACCTAGAGCACTTTATGTGTGACAGGTACTGTGGAGCCCCCCTGCCATATGTCCCGGAACACCCATGTCAGAGAATGATAGGTTAAGAATTGCCCGAATGTAGGTCATGCTGAGACATTAATTCATCCATAGGGATCAAGGCTCCAAAATGAGAACAATCTCCTACCATTGTAATCCCAACTCTTGTCCATTTTGCCAATTGGAGTCTGGATGGTACGGAGTCAGGGTGTCCCTGTGTGGAATTACCACCAACTGTATTTCGGGTGTGTAAAGCAGAGTATTTCCTGTACGCTGGAGGCACCTTTTCCAGCAATATAGTGCAGCCTGCAGTAGTATGTTGGGACTCGGAAGCACCACCTTCTGATGTATTAGTTTGGCTATCAACCATCTGGGTTGTTTCTCCCATTCCCCTCATCCAACAACTCCAAACACTGCCCATTCACCATTGAGTAAGCCACTGGAGCTGGGCAGTCAGGTATTATACCTCAAAGTCTGGGGCGCCCAGTCCTCCTTCCTCGGGCACCCTCTGCACTACCTCTAGTGCCACCTTATTCCACCCACCCATCCCATATCAATTCCTGGATTAGCTGGTTCAGATCAGAAAACAATTGTGGGTAAATTACCACTGGTAGGTTCGTGAAATAATACAGCAATCTGGGCAGCATAGTCATCTTTGAGAGTGCTATGTGGGCCATTTGAGATAATCGAAGCGATTGCCAAAACTGTATAGACGACTAGAGGGATCTGGAAACGGGCTCAAGTTGCCCTCTCGTAAATCTTCTACTGTGTGAAGGATTTGAAGTCCCAGATATTTAAAGGAGTGTGGGGTCCAAGTCAGGTCTCTCTGCAAATTCCCAGGCTGTACCGGGCCCTCCTGGGTTGGAAAGGTGCAAGTCTTGGCTTTATTGATCTTCAGTCCCGCTAGTCCTGCATATTCTTTTAGCATGTGTAAGGCCAGTTGCATGACAGTGACCCCATCCCTTAAATACAACAACAGGTCATCTGTATTAAGAGAAATCATATGCGGACTCTGTCCCTACTGAATACCGATATGATGTTCCTGTTGCCGGAATGCCGTGTCCAACAGTGATATTGCTAGAGCAAACAACAATGGGGATAAGGGGCACCCCAGACTGGTGCCCCTGAATATGTGGTATGATTCCAAAATGATCCCAGTTGTCCTAACTCATGCTGTTGGATGTTTGTACAGTAGGTTAACCCACCCCAGTCCCATTCTTTCCATCGTGACATCCAGTAAGTTCCACCTTATGGAATCAAAAGCCTTCTCCAGGTCTATTGATAATATGAGTGCGCCTGGGTACTGGTCTCGGTCAGGGTAATGTAGCACACTAATCAACCGGAGTACGTTCCCGGAGGTGGATCTTGTCGGTACAAACCCATTTTGGTCTCTATGTATTAAATTGGTCATGTGAGGTAAGATCCTTATAGCTAACACCTTACTCAAGATTTTGAAATCGACACTAAGCATCGAAAGGGAACAAAAGTCTGACACCTGTGGGTGTGGCTTATTAGACTTGGGAGTAGCACTACCAATGCGTCCCTAGTTGAAGAAGGAAGTTGCCCTCTGTCCCACACTTCTGTATAAAGCCCTTCCAGCTTTGGAGCTAGAATCTGGGCATATGTGTCATAGAACTTCATCGGCAGATCATCAGGGCCAGGTGTCTTCCATCTTGCCATCTCTTTAAGCGCTGTCATGATTTCCAGTGCAGTTACTGGTCCCCAGCTGCCTACTGTCGTCAGGGGATAAGAGTGTCAGAAGTAAGGGTGTTAAATAAGCTTTTATGGATTCTCGGCTTTGCGCTTTTGGTTCAGAGTATAGTGCACCATAATAAGATCGAAATTATTCATTTATTTATTTTGGACGGTGTGTTATCGCTCCCTCAGACTACCCTAGTTGAGAGATGGGGATCCTCCCATATTCGGGTAGTACTAACAACACAAGCAATCTACCTGCTTTACCTCCCTCTATATGTGCCAGCTCTTGATAGTCCTGTATATCGAAACATTTCAGCCTTTCTAGTACTTCATCATAGCGTTGCCAAAGATCAAGCAGTTTAGCATGAACCTCAGCCCCTCCAGGCAGGGTAGCCTCCCCCACATGTAATTGAAGTTACAGGCAGGTGAGTTCCTCCAATATTGCCTTTCGTTGGCCAACCTTGTGCCCCGTGCACTTCCCCCTTACCACCACCTTGAAGGCTTCCCATTCAGTTGCCCTGGATCTGGTCACCACTTGGTTAAACTGAAATTATTCTGTAATGTCCTCTTGTAACAGTGTGCAAAACGGGGCATCCTCCAAAAGTGTGTGATCTAGTCTCCATGTAGGGGTCAATGTAGGTTCAGGTGTAGGACGGATGTGCAGCAACAGTGGGTTATGGTCCGATATAGTACGCCCTAAGTACTCTGTGTGCGTAATAGTTGGACCTAGCCCACTTGAGGTTACAAACATATCTAATCTAGTGTGTAATTTATTTAAATGAGAGTAATACGCATAATCTCGCTCGTTAGTAACCCTGGGCAAAGCACTACGCTACGCTCGCATAGTTTGCAAAGTTTGCGCTACTTCGCACTACGCGAACTGCTCGTAGCACAGTGCAAACACGCATAGTGTAGCGTAGTGCAGCAGTCGTTTTCTGCGTGCTCCAGGTCCTCAACGTCAAGTTGGAGACCGCGAGCAAGCAAAATGACATCCCGGCGAGACTTTTTCCATGTTCGCGATCAGCAACATCAAGTTGCCGATCGCGAGTGTGGAAAATAAACCTCCCGGTGAGATTCTCAACGCGGGGAGGTCAGGTTTCTCATTGCGAGTGGTCGCGTATGCTCGCGACTGCTCGCGATGAGAAACTACCAGTCCGCGTTGGGAAAGCTGGCGCTCGAGTAAAAATCTACTCGAGCGGCAGAAAACTACAGCTTGCACTGTGCAAGATGCTGTTTTCAATGATTGCACAATGCCGGATTCTTGTCCGCACTGTGCAATCATAGAAAACTGCATCTTGCACAGTGTGAACAGGGTACTGTGCAGTTTGCGTAGTGCTACGTGTTGCTCGCGTAGTGCCAAGTGCACTTTGCGTAGCTTCGTGTAGCGCTACTTTGCAAACTACGCCCAGCCCTATTCATTACCATGTTGCAGCCTCCAAATATCTCCCATGTCCCACCCCCCCAACCATTCCCGAAATCCCTTGGTCCCCTTGGCTATTGGAATTTCGTTGAGCGGAAGTGTTGACCTGTCCAATGTAAGATTGGCTAAACAATTAAAATCCCCTCCAAGCAGGGTATAGGAAGTGTCAAAAATAGAATGTTGTGCCAACAACTGATGGAGAAAGCGGACTTGCTCAGAATTGGGTGCATTGATTCCAAGAAGCAACATCTCACTCAGGATCCTACCTTGTAATAGGAAACATCTGCCTTCTGGGTCAACTCGGACCTTTCTTATATCAATGGGTGTACCTGCCCTCATCCATATTAGTGTGCCCCTTGAAAATGCAGAATATGTGGTTGCATAGATCTGGCTCCGCCACCTACGCCTGAGTCTAACAATTTCATCTAATGTCAGATGTGTTTCCTGCAACGTTGCTACTTGCACTCCAGGGCGTATGAGGAAACTGTGAATGTTATGCCTTTTGGCCATTGATCCCGTTCCCCGTACATTCCAGGATATCATTTTCACTTCTTGGTATACCTGCAGCATATCGTAAAACAATCAACCCCATCCTATCCCCTATCCCCGTCCAAACCCCCCCCCACTGTCAATACTTCTTTATGCAGGGACAGCAACCTCCTATAGACATGTTTCCCCAACGAGTAACACCCTCAACCCAGGAAGGCTTCGCAACGGCTGACCTCCCAAATATGAAAAAAGGAAAAAACATTATTGAAAGATTGTCCCCAGTGTCCACCTGTCAGGGGATATCTTGATGGGGTTGTGTGAAGTAGTAAACACTGCCTGCTTCAGCGCCTCATCATTTTCTGGCAGGGATAATAATCCCTCCTGCTATTGGTAGACCTAGCATCTCTACCACATAGTTCAAAGACGATCCTATGTATGAGATGCTGCAGTTAGTCTAAATAATGTCATCAGCTGTCTGTGGGGTCACATCTGGCAGTTTTCTATCACTTCCGGCCAATGCCTCTGACTCAGATTCCACTTCACTGTGCTCTGAGGACTTCCCAGATTTGTCTTTCTCCGGGATGTTCGTCAATACCTCTGCTGATTCATACAAATGTGTGGTGCCATCCATCATGATTCGCAACTTTGCCGGAAACATTAAGGAGTACTTTATTCCCTCGGCTCGTAGGGCTTTCTTCACCTCCAGAAAGGAAGAGCGCTGAGTATGCACTCTAGCAGTGAAGTCCTGAAAAATGGACACCTTACAGTTATCAACAGGATAGGGGCCTTTGGCACGGGCTTGTTGTATCAAAGTGTTAGGTTCTTTGTAGTGCAGTAGGCACACCACTACAGGCCAAAGTGGCCTCCCTGGGGCTGGCGGGTGCGGCGGGACTCTCTGCACTCTCTTTAAAGCAAATAAGGAAGACAGTAAACCTGGCGCCACTGTTGTTCTCAACCAGTCCTCAAAAAGTACCACCATATTTGAACTTTCTTTCGTTTCCGGCAGGCCGACCACACGTATATTGTTAATTCTATTATGCCCTTCAGCGTCCTCTGGGGAAACATCCTGTACAACGCGGTCATCACATTGCGTAACCTTAACAACGTGGTTGTTAAAACGACCACGTTGATACAACGCAGTACCAGTACGACACAAGTCGTTACAACGACTTGCTCTAGATGGTGCTCTAAACTAAGGAATAGTATCATTTACTATTCCAACACCTTCCCTACTGTTGCACACACTGGAGTTGGAATTAGGCCTGGGCAGTAAATTCCGTTCTGCTCATGGAATCTGCGGAATTTCGGTAATTTAGCGTTCCGCGGAGAACACAGAATTGCCAAAAATTCTGCGATCCGTGGCTTCACAGAATTTTTTACTTGTTTGCGCTTTTGAAATGCGTGTTCGCAAGATATTTCTCCCCAAGTACACAAACAGCTTTTAGCGAACAAGAAAAAAGCATTGCGAACGGGCAGAACTTTCGCTGAACTTTTGCGTGCTTGCTGAGATTTTTACTGCTTCACTGAGCTTTGCGTAGCTCGATTACGCAAATTCTGCCCACTCCTATAGTAAATGATACTATTCCTAAGTCCAGCGCGCCATCTAGAGCAAGTCATTGTAATGACTTGTGTTGTAATGGTACTGCGTTGTAACAACACTTTCGTTGTAACAACGACATTGTAAACTCACGCAATGTAATGCATTGCATTGTAATGAGACATATTCATCCTCTGCCCTTCTCTCCAGTATATCCATCCTGGCGGTCGGATTTTCCAATTTACTGGATAAGGTGGCATGATCTGGTTGTATTGTTTCAATAGCCTCCTCTACTGTTTTCATTCTATCCACTAGCTTGTGGTGTTCCACCTGTAGGAGGCCCAGGTCAACAGATACTGCCCCAATATCCTGCTGCAGAGCTGTTTTTGTATCTGCAATCGCCGCAAGTATTTTATCCAAGTGCTTATGAAGAGGCCTATCAGTTTGCTCCGGGTCCTCAGTTCCCAGAGAATTTCCTGGTGGATGGATCTCCCGGTCCTCTGTGAGCGCATCACCCTGTTTCTGTTGAGGTTTACCCATGAATGAGGAATGTTCAAATTCTTAAAGGGAGAAAGTCTGATACAGGAAAATCCCCAGTAAGTAGTGGTACCAGGTCACGCCTCAGACTTCAACCATCTAAGAGACCTCGGCCAGTTAAAATCTCTAGGCAGGTGTTATATTACCCCAGACAATTGCCAATTTTGTCCATTGTATTTCTCCTCACCAAGTTCCCATCAAACCTGGGGCAACATGTGTTCTGCCCTGCTGCTCCACTCCATACACATCGCCAGGGTCTGTGCTCTAACCAGGTCTTCTAGGTCCAGGCACCCGGCAATCAAGGCCACCCTACTCAGCTCCAAATAAATGTGTCCATCCTCCGTGAGTCTCCCCCACAGCTAATTCACATTCCAGGCCCACAGCTGTGACTCTGTCAGTTCCAGGACAAGGGGTCAACCATGTACTATCCTGCAGGAACGCATGCCGTAGTTCCTCCGGGGGCCTATCTAGTTGGATCGCAACCTAGTGCGCCTACCTTAAATGGCTACATCACCGCACAGCCAGTTTCCATGTCAGCTGCCAGCATGCTGCTCGAGCCTTCCCGACACCTCCTGGGCAAGCGAGATCGATGCGACAGGGGGCTGCAGCTCTCCCCCTCTGTCCTGATACAGGCCAATCAAGGCTCCCAAGCCGACTGCACTACCAGCTGCACCCGTCGTTTATAGGGTCTTCAGGGTTCCTCCCCAGCTCCCCACTCGATACTCTCCAGGTAGACAGGCAACCCAGGCAGAGCCCCCACACCCTGACAGCGTCTCCACTTTACACGGTGCGGTGCAGTCTCCCAGTGTGGGGCGCCAATGGCCTCCTCCGCAGACTACGTCACACCCAGCTCGCAGTCACCAGGCCACTTCCAGCTCTCGGGCAGCACGTCTCCGCTCCCCGCTCAAACCTCCATCCAGCAGTTGTGTATTTCCCGCTGCCACCCCGGGCACTATATTTACACTCGGCCTTCACGTCCATTTATCCACTATCCTCTGTCCCTGCCTTCAAGAAGTCGAGCTTTTTGCTTCCGTTTCGGATTATAAACTCAATATAGACTAGTGTGAGATCTGGCCTTTAAACAAGCATACTATTAGAGACGATTTTAGTTACTTAGGTCTTACCTAGTATTCTCATCATATTAAATATTTATGGCTTTATTTGACCTCTTCACTCCCAGCAACACTTTCTTTATGTTTGTAGAAGTGTATAAATAAAATCTCCACATTAACAACTACATGACATCCCTTGTATCTCTCATGGTGGGAACGCCTGGACGTCATTAAAATGATGTTCACTCCAATAATTTTATACACTCTTTCCAACATCCCTATTTCTGTTCCCTCAAACATTTAAAAAAACATCCATTCCATTATTATTATCTTTTGTATGGTACAATAAAAAACCCTTCATGTCATTAATAAGACTAACAATACTAAAAAGCAGAGGGTGGAGTTAATTCTACAACTTTTCCTACATATCAAAAATTGTTCCTACTTAGTCAAGCTTCGAGATGGCTCCTGGAATCTCTACTGGAATGTCCTTTGTGGGTAGATCTTGAATGTGCCTATCTCTCTCCCTTCTCTTTCAAAGAGTTTCTCTCTTTCACCCGCAGACCGCATTCTATTTTTACCCCTATTCTTAGACACACCTGTAAGCTTCTTGACCCTACTTCAATTACTCCCCCTAATGATCTAAACTCCTTTCTTAATTCTTCAATTTAGCAGAATAAGTTCTTATTGATTCATGACAAACCCTTTTATTGGAAATCTTGGAAATGCAAAGGCTTAATCTGGATTCATCAACTCTTTTCTCAAATTAGATAATATTGTTTTTGGAAGCTAGACAGCATTTTAATTTGCCCCTTTCATTCCACTCTAAGTATAACCTTATCAAACAGGCCCTTTCAAATGCATACGCTCAAGTTCTATCTTATCCTCACCCTGTTCCTCCCCCTGTCAATGGCTTACACACTCTTCTACTTTCGGTTCATAAGGCTTCCACCATTTATACTCATACGCTCTTTACCGTCTGACCAGGAAAAGACTAAAGTTAAACTCTCTTGGGAAAAAGATCTTGGAGTTAAATGGTCAACTTCTCTATGGAATAAAGTCTGGTCTAAAATTAGGAAATCCACTGGGGTGGCCAACACCACACAAACGCAATTTTTTATCTACAACAGGCTTTTGCTAACCTGGTTATTTTACATAACATTTTCACTAATATACCTCATACTTGTTGGTCTTGCTCTTCCCCATCTGCTGATCTTACACACTTACTCTTTAGGTGCCCACTGAACCACACTTTTAGGAAAAATGTTTGGTCTCAAGTTAATTCTATTTTCAAATCCAATTTCCCCTTTTTTCTTACTCATCTATTTTTAGGTAGCTTATTACCCATGTGGGACGATTATATTTTTAACATAAAGATTGTTGATTTACTGTTGGCTGTCGCTTTTCAGTAAATGACAAAAAATTGGAAGGATTTGACCAAATTATCATTTTAGGCATGGTGTTATAATCACTGATTAGACACAGATTTTGTTTATCCTATTCAATTAGCTATAAAACGTTTAAATATATAGTTGTCTGTTACCATGTTTATTGATGCCAATCCCAAACGCTCTTTCTCCATGACTCCTTCTGAGCAAGAAGTTGCTCGACCCCCTTGACATTCTTTAGTAATATGTTATATCTTATTAATATCCTTTTATTACGTCAGTTCTTATGCACTCTACATCAAATGTAATATCTTACTGATTACATTGTTATTTGGTTGTTTACTCATTTCATTATCACCATGTTTGCATGTTACATTGTATTGATTGAATTTCTTTGATTTGTACTTTTTGTTTTTATTCAGTTTATCCTTTCTGTATTCTTTTTGTCATCATATTTTACATTTTTATACTTTAATGAAATTACTTTGAACTCAAAAAGACCATTAAGAAGACTGTCTAAATGAGGTTCCTAGTAAAAAGGTATTCAATTGGAGGTCTCTGAGATAGTGTTACTAGGGAGTGCGCAAGTTACATTCCAGTGATCATTTGTTGTAACAGGGCTTAAAAGCACTGGAATATGCAAACCAATGCAGTGAGAAGGAAATTACTAAGTAGTGTACCTGCAAAGGCTTGAATGTTTTAATCAGTTTAGAGGCGTATGCATCCTATGCAATGCAATCTTTAGTCAAACACCTGTTTAATATGATACAGAATGGTTAAGATGCCATATTTGTTGATGCCAATAGTGGAGTCATTGCAAGAGGTTTGGTGGCCATCTTGGATTATGGATGCAAATGGATTCGCAACGGCAACTACACAGCCACCTATAAAACATTTGAAGATATTGCAGTTAGGAATGTCTACGAGAAGGGTGTTTCCAGTTTTGTTGCAGAGGTCTGGAAAATGTCAGTTTCAGTGGATGTTGCAGATAATCTGCAACCCTACTGCATTGAATTTAGGGATGTTTTTGCACAATATCACCTTTGGTAAATTTCTGTCCAAAATCTGCATTGCAGAGGAAAAAGCCTGATTAAAGGTGTTAAGTCAGAATTGAGAAATGATGCAATTTAACCAGTCCTACAAAGTAAAGAAAGGAAAAGGGTGTATGCCACATTATTTCTGACCTAAAAGCTCACTGAAAATGTCATCCTTTCATTGACTCATGAAAGTGACCAAATGCAGCATGTTTCTTCCCTTTATGAAGAGTCCTTCATAGCCATTCCTGGCCTTTCTAGTCCTTGGAGACTTTCCACTTAATGCTGTCCAGCACCATATCTTGTGTTTTTCAAGGTATTAGGACTTGGTCTAGCGTCAGTTGCCCACTTAATCAATAAGGTTCTAGCATCCCTGGCGGCAGTACTGTATGAGTGACTGTACAGGTGTTTCCTAACTCTGATAACTAGATGTTGCTGGTTCCAGGGAATGATTGCAAATTAATGTGTATATGATTTCAAAGCCTTTCCTGCTCTTTGTCCTTTCCAAATGACTTCCAGCACCATAGGAATATAATATTGTGATGCAGTTATTTTGTGGAATCCAAGCAGCTATGAAATGATGCTTGGTTAAGAACCGACTCTTCAACGGAGTGGATTTGAACCCTGATTCTAATCACCAATGTGAATCAACAAGGAAAGGTAGTAAAAGATTACCGCAAATGAGAGATCTTGGAGGCCTCTGGGGCAACCAAATTTCTAAAGCTAACTACCATTTTAACCATTTTCCAGACTTGCCATTTATTAGAAGGCTGGCTGGTCCTATAACAACAGAAAAAACTGTAAAAGTTCCAACTTTGGTGAGGGTGGAGCAAGACATTCTCCTTTGTGGGGGAGAGCAGCACGGTAGTAGAAAAAACAGGATGGGTGCTTGGGCTTGCCAACTGCGTCAGCTGCTATTTACCATTCTCAGTGCCCTACTACTACTTAAGTAGTACAATGCACGTGTGCCCTTCACCAGACCTATTAGCTTTAGGAAGACCAAATGATAAATATTTTTATGTTAGACATGATCCTCCTTCTCTCATCTGTCAGTTTCCATACTCCATCTCCACAAGTAAAAGACCAGGCCTTTCCCTAAGTCTTGGAGCATTTTCTATGCATTTTCCCCAACACCTGTTCTAGTCAAGTCACTAAAACAGGCGACTAGAGACAGAGTGGAGGTGATACTGGCATGCCGTATCAGACCACAGGGACATTTGTTTCTATTTCTCAAGTTTCTATCACTGGGCCATTCTTGGAGGTTTTCACTGCCCCCTCCCCTCTCATCAGCTTCTACTTTCAGCTTGTGATGTAGTGTCTTCACAAAGTGGCCTGGAAGTTAAATGTTCAGGTAGAAATAGTATTTCAGGGAAGTCACATTGTGTATACAGCAGTTCCATAAAACCTTCCTACTAAATCTATATGTGTGCCATTGCATTAGAAATGTCTTCATCCAAGTGCTTATGATTTAGTGCATATTCCAGCATTCGCTACTGGTGTTTTTTTTATTTAGATTTGCTCGATCTTTATTGAGACATCTGTGGTCTTTAATTAAGTGCATGAAGCTTCACTATTCCGAATTCTGTAGTACACAATGCACTGATATTGTTTCTGTGTCTATGGATTTGCAGAACGAACACACAAATTCTAGCTTTCCCACCTGCATGATACAAACCCAATAACTGATATGGAAAATGGGCATTAGGTAGAATATTTTTAATACTCCCAAACCCAAAGTGAGAGTGCATTGTGGATGGACCCATATATTTCTGTTGCACCTGTCCAGGTGCTCACTGTGTCACTGTTTGGGGTGCTCAGAATCATGTTACAGAAAGCAGAACTTATTAGGATTCGAAGTACACATTCTGAACCGTCCAATGAACACATAAACCAAACCCATAAATATATGTAATTTGTAATCCAAGAGTCTCTGAATATCATTGGGTAACACTGCATGCAGTGCAAGTGTTGTAGTCTACAGTGAGACAGTGGAGGCTGTTGTGCTTAGGACATTGTTGGCCTTAAATCACTGCCTGGAATGAAGCAAGTGAATGAAGTCAAGGTGTAGAACTTCTTTAAAAACCAAAGGAAATGATGGACGGAGCGTTGACAATACAAGCACTCACCCCCAGTCAACTGATCTGGGTTTAATCCATCACCATTCTTTAGCCCACTCTGCCACCCCAGTTCAGACATGGCCATAGAACTCCTTTAGACAGGTTGGGGGTTCTCCCTGTGAGGAATGTTTTGAAAGGAAAAGGACACTACAATACATTTTACAGCACAACCTTCACATACATTGGGAAACAATTGAGAAAAATGCAAATATTCTGAAGGTGTACTTAACAGGTGCCCATCAAGTACTTCGTGAGGAGTGATAGTACTCACCCTCTCACAGAAAACCTTAAAGGAATAATACCAAAACAGTGGATTTTTCAATGTAATTTCCCCCAAACGTTGAGCAATGAGCTAGATACATTACAGCCATTAAAGAAAATCGGGTTTTGAAAGCACTTATAGCCTATCAATTTTCAAACTGTATAGAGAACTTCTTCACTCCATTTCAAATGTAGCCCCTTCCTATTAGACTCCCACTCGTATGCTATGGCTGAGATTCTACAGGGGAAATACGAAGCCAACTAATTATAGGTTATACAAATGCTCACCACCACAATCCCTGGACAGCACTCCGAGGCAAACCATACAGGTAATCACAGCAATGCCACTGTTTATTGACAAAGAGACTGCATGGTCAGACAGATGACACCAATATTACATGCTCAGGACTCGGAAAGCACCAGTTCTAACATAATAAAATGGCAGCAGGTGATTTATGGTATCTGGAACACAAAATCTGCATTTAGTCTCAAAAACACAACATGAACATTAAACAGCAGCTTTAAATATATTGTTAAAATAGTGATTTTCTTCAAATCATCAGAATGGGGCTTTTTGAAAATACAGGAATGACAGCAATAATGCCCACAAAATATTTTTCCCTTAAGGTAGAGAGGCATATTGCCTGGCATGCTCACAGTATGTCACTAACAGGTGATTATTATGTCAGGATCACCAGCATGCTCAAACATATGTCCATAATATGCCATTACTGTGCCTTTAGTTATGTTACAGTTGTCTCGCACATACCCACCAATGCCTCCAATATGTTAAATCTAATCCACTTTGGGCAGGGATAAACACTTTTACTGGCAGCCAAACACACACACATTTAGTCACATTTAGTCACACTGACTTGAGTTTGGGAAGCATAATGTAAATCATTTAGATTAAACAGCAAAAACCAGCCTAAATCATTTAGATTAGATATCAAAAACCAACTATACATCTTGCACTGTTGCACAGATGTTGCTAGTATTCCAATTGCAAGCATTCATCTCTTAAAGAATACAATGGTAATCATAGTCTAAATCAAGTGAAAAGAGTGGACTAATGTTCCATGAGGGATTTGGGATCCAACACGCAAGGTTGCAGTGTACAGTGCCCGCCCATGCTTGATTTCTTCTGCACAATGAACCTCTATCGCACCACCTATAAAAAGTTAATCCCTCTGTAATGATATCACCCTGCCAAGTACATTCTTCACATGGGCATATCCACAGGACTGGCCTGTGACTTACTGACTGTCTGAACCTCAATTGGACCTCAGATAAGGCATTCAGACCCAGATGTATCACAGAAGTAATGTTTTTCATAAATAGATGAAAGTAAAATTATCTAACAGGCTTGCAGATCTGAGGTGCACGGCCGGTTTACCCTTATACACAACCCACAACTGCAATGAGTCTGCAGATACACATGCACAGACTGGAACTAGACACATGGTCGAATTTGCAGCTTGTATTTTAATCTACTATTGCAACGCTGTTGCAAGTAAGCACCATCATCCTTGCAGAAGCAGAGAGTCCACCACAATTGATTATATCACAGATATTGCAAACATTAAGGTCCTCATTCTATTTCGCCTGCAAATTCTATCTTCGGTCCAAACTATTATTGGCACCCAATATGGGGCATATATCTCAGATGCAAATTACTCATGCTGCAGGTATTTGCAGTTAAAACCTGGTGCAGTTCGTTTGGATAATTTGTGCACATTCCAGATTTACCATTTCAACAATTTTAACTTGACTGCCCTCAAGCAATCAGAACTGGAATCTGTGGTTAGGCCAATCTGATGGGCTGCTAGTGGCTATTCAGAATAGTGGCAACTTGTCACAAACTCTTGATGATGGCTCTACTGTAATAGTAGGGCTGTTGTCTTGCAGCAGTTTGTAGACCACTTTATTGTACCGCTTTGTTTTTCTCTACCTGTGGGTGCTGAAATTAATCCAGATAATGGAAGTGTCAACCAATGGTATGCTTTCAAGTCTAGCAGGGAATATATTTTCTCCTCCACTTTGTACACATCTTAAATCAATCTCCCAGCTCCTATTACAAAGCTATATTGCTTCCCAGCCCCAAAACATCCATCCACACAATCACACAGTTAAATGAATAAATATCCATATAAAATGCAAAAAGTTGTAGAGTGTGAGAAAAATAAATGGATTGATAAATCGATGGATTAACATATATGCCCATTAGAATGACGAATGAAGAAATAGGCAATGGAATATTAATGTGTATACATATATCTATTTAGATGACATGAAATACATTTCGAGCAGTTGGACCTATTGGTGTTACCAATTTGGTGCAAAAAACGCAAATCTATCTTACCTGGGTCATTAAACTCCACCATTGTGTATGTGCGCACACCACATGGGAACTTTCTTATTATTCTGTCCAGAAGCCAGCTATTGACCACCTTAAGCTGCTGAAAGTCATCATACATAGAGCCAGTGGTATCAACCAAGTACGTCAGAGAAGATCCCTCTGAAGATTGAAAAATATTGATATGTATTTAATTAGTTTCTTAAAGGACAGCATCATAAAATCTGCCATAAAAATTATACTAATGAATTCTTAACTAAGAATTTCCTTGATCCTTTAAAAATGTACATATTCCTTATTCTGTTGAAAAAAAGATAGCAATGTACAAACGTAAATATTTTGCCAACTAATGGTCCATTGTATAGCAAATGTGAGCATTGAAGTGCATTTCTGGTCAACAAAAAGCCGAATTTAAGATTGGAATACTAGAATCTTGATTAACAAAATTAGTCATTTTTGATTTTCCGACCACAAATTGCACTTATTACCATTAAAAAAAATCTGCTTGCATACAGGATTTTTATGCAATAGTATGTGTGTAACTAGAAGTGGGAACACTCACTTTGTCAGACCTCTTTAGGTTTCTCACAAGTATTATGCATGGCCTTTCCCACCCTGGAAGCTCTTGTAAATATGCCCCTACAAAATCTACGAATATATGTGGTTCCATAGCGGCAGAACAATTATATTGCTTTCTATATTTTTAAGGATATTTTCCAGGTAGATAATGTTGGACCTGGGCCTCTTGGCAGGGTCATCCCTAAACTTTTTGCCTTCCTCCAATACTCTCTCTGACCTGTTTTTGTTGGTTTAATGACTCTGGGCACTTTGCCACTGCTGACCAGTGCCAAAGTGCATATGCTCTTCCTGTTGTAAAGTGTACATGTGATTGATGTCCATGATTGGTTCATTGGATTTACTGTTAGTCCCTAGTAAAGTGTACCAGGAGTGCCAGGGCTTGTGAATGCCAATACTGCTAGTGGGCCTGCAGCGCTGGTTGCGCCACCCACAGAAGCAGCCTGAAAAATGTGTCGAGGGTCTGCCATTGCAGAACCTGCGTGCAGTCTGGTACTGTCACACTGGCTGGGCAAGTGCACACACTTGCCAGCCCCTAAAACCTTCCCTTAACTTCGCAACGCCAAACTCCGAGCTGGAGCCGAGCCGCCGCTCGCTCCAACCCCGGGAGGAAGACCCCGCGACGCGGACCACCGCGCTGACCTGTGGCCGGACTGCCTCGACCCTGTTCATCAAAGACAAAGGTACTGTTGTTGCCCCCGCGGTGCGAGCCTCTAGCCTGTTCGCTCGCACCGCCCTCTGACCTGCCAAGCCCTCAGGAGTCGCGTGTGGAGCGCTCCCAGGGCCCCCGCTCTCTCCCCCGCCAGCCGCGCACAGCCGTGCGGCTCGCACAGAGGGGCGGACTCGAGCCAACCTGCCGCCGCTCCCGCTAGTAGCGTGAGCCCGGGCCGGTCGGGCCCATTCAGTCCTCGGAGGTGCGCCAAGGCCCCAACAGGCAACTCCGCCTTTGTTTTGATAAAAGGTGAACAGAAAGGCCCCCAAAGTAATACCATATTTGGGGGAATTGGAAGCTGATAAAGAACTGTTTTGAAACGCTAAAGATTGCCTATTGCTAGAAAGAACTGTGGCAACCCAACTAAGTAAACTGGAACCGCTATTGAAAGTTTGACAACTGTATTTACAAGCCTGCTTGAAATTTATATAAAGAAGATATATTTTTACAAATACAGTTTGGTGTCATTGTGTGGTGGGTTGGTGGTGATGGTGTAATGTTGCAAATGTTTAACCCTACATGCCCCAGAGATTAGCCTAAGACTGCTTAAGCCACACTACCTAGAGGGTAAGCAGAGGTTGTCTTGAAGGTAACCCTCAGCCCTGACGGGGAAGAGAGAGTCCCTGCTTGTCGCCAGTGCTGCACTGCGCCAACTAGAGATTCCCCCTTCCTACATTGGTGGCAGCGGTGGGATTAGCGGATTTACATTTGCAGTGTTGTGACCCTAGCTACTGACCATTGCACAGTGATGACAGTCCAGTAACTAAGCCACAGACTTTTTTTATTTATGTTTCTCTGAAAGAATCCCCATTTGTTGTGAAGTCATGGCTGGTTCAGTCAGAATGGAAATTGGACCAGCAGGAAGCATCATGGATTTTGGTAGAGCCCCGTCGCCAGAGGAGTTGACGGACAGGAAGGAGGCCAGAATACATGAAATGAAGTTGGCGGAGCTGAAATTGAAGTGCCAACTGGAGCTAGAATCTAGGAAGTTAGCCCTGGAAGAAATGAAAATGGAGCTTGCGCATGACTTAAGAATGAGGAAACTTGACTTGGAGCTTGAGGGGCTTGAGGCCAGGAGGGCTTCAGCCCAGCAACAAGAAATGTGTGTAGCTCAGAGATTGAGCTTTGCTGAGTTGGAGGTGGAGTCCAGCTCAGATGGTGGCAGCAACATTAAGGTAACCAGTGCTGACAGCATAGTGCGCGCACCTAGAGATATGGCACCTGACTTGGAGGGGGTTAACATACACCAGGAGGTTCAAGGGCATGAGGTAGCTCCAGTAGTGCGCAGCGTCCCTGAAGGGAATAGGGTGGCTGGCGTAGGAGTTCATGGTCCTAGTGGTGGGAGGGATTCCCCCATGGTTGAGGTCCTGGTGGGTGAGTGTAAGGACCGCCCACGAGAGTGTGGGTTGTGTGACAGAGACAGTTCGCTACTGTCTGGCCAGTCTCAGAAGAATGGTGTGGAGTATGTGTGTGAGGCGCTGGATGGTGAGGTGAAGGATAATTTGGTTAACCCTGCTAGGGGGCTGTGTAATCCAATTGTGGGAGAGCATACTTTAAGTCCCAGTTTTCCAGAGCTATGCCAACACCTGTTTGAGAGTGAGTTCTCTGGCCCCAGGGAGCTCACATTGGAGGCAGACCTTGTGGTGGATTCCAGAGGGTCTGGAGAGGCATTGGGGTGTGATCCTGTGGGGAGTGTCTCAGGTATCTTCCAGCCCAGAGTGGTGGAAGTGGCGCAGAGTAGCCCAGCTAGGTCCTGTAGTAGTGAGATGGGTGTAGGGCCTCACGTCCTGTCCTTAAGGGGAAGGAGTGAGAATGGGTTTTGTCCCGGTAGTGCCCAACCTCAGTCTCAGAGCCTGGATGGTTCTTTAAGGGAACACCAGGTGGGGAGCCTAGGCTGTCCGGATGAGTCACCCGCTGAGGGGGATCCCCCAGTGGCTAGAGAACGTGGAGGCTCTGTAAACAGGGCTCCAGTAGTTCTGATGACTGGCAGTACCACTCCAGTTGGGAGGGTGCAGAAGTCCAGAAAGAGGGGCGAGAGGGGGAAAGAGTCCCCAGTGGAAGAACCAGTGGGTCAGGGGCCAGTCAGCAGGGCTGCGTCCCCAGTGAATGACCAGGGGGACACCACTTCTGTCCTGGGGGATCTTCCCGCACTGTCAGAGGGACAGGGGTTGGGAGATCTGCGCCAGGCAGACTGTCGCACAACACATGAGTTATGTGCCACCCTCAGGGGGGGCAGGCGCGCTCCCCGGGAAGTCCTGGTGCGCCAGGCAAGTGTTCAACTGCAGGGTTGGGTCCCTGAGTTGAGAAGCCAGGGTCAGGTGTTGTCTGACCTGGAGGGCAGGACCACTGTAATCAGTGTCCTGGCCCATGTCGCTTCTAGGGGTACCACTCCGGTTGGGAGTGGGCAGTACTCTGGAAAGGGGTGCAGAGGGAGGGAGTCCTCGCCTCTGACCCCGGGTCAACTTGAGGGTTTAGACCCTAGGTTTAAGGGCCAGGTGCAGGGTGTCCCCCCTGACCTGGTGCCCCAGTTGCAGGATAGCACCCCTGAACTGGTGGGCGAATTGTGCAGGTCACCTGCCACAGGTGCCCTGACAATTCTGGAAGGGGGTACCACTCCAGGTGGGAGGGTACAGAGCCCCAAGGAGGAGGACCGGGTGTGGGAAAGGCCACCCCAGTCTTTGGTACAGCCGCCTGGTACAGACCTGGGGCTGGTGGGTCAGTGCCAGGATGACATACCTGACCTGACAGGAGGGAGAGTGGACAAAGGGTGCCAAGCACCTGGGGCTACTGCCCCCCACTCTCTAATGCCACAGAGGTTTGAGAGCCCTGAGAGGCATGAGGCCTGGGTCTCATCTCTGACTACTGTCAGTGGCCGCTATGACTTGATGTCTGTCTGTTGGGACACACCTGTGAGCAAGTTAAGGTTAGAGGCTGCACAGGTGGTGTCCACAGAGGAAGAGAAGGGTGCCCCATGGATCAGCGGGGTGGACCCTGAGAGTGTGGACAGAGGATTTGAAATAGGTTCAGATTGGCGTAGAACTGGAGTGTGCCCCTGCTGTTGCGGGCCAGGTCCATGTTCTATCGCCCTAAGCAGGGAAGCCCATCACAGTGGTGATTGGTCTACCCTGCGTTTTGGCTGGAAGGGGGTTGTGTTGGACCTGGGCCTCTTGGCAGGGTCATCCCTAAACTTTTTGCCTTCCTCCAATACTCTCTCTGACCTGTTTTTGTTGGTTTAATGACTCTGGGCACTTTGCCACTGCTGACCAGTGCCAAAGTGCATATGCTCTCCCTGTTGTAAAGTGTACATGTGATTGATGTCCATGATTGGTTCATTGGATTTACTGTTAGTCCCTAGTAAAGTGTACCAGGAGTGCCAGGGCTTGTGAATGCCAATACTGCTAGTGGGCCTGCAGCGCTGGTTGCGCCACCCACAGAAGCAGCCTGAAAAATGTGTCGAGGGTCTGCCATTGCAGAACCTGCGTGCAGTCTGGTACTGTCACACTGGCTGGGCAAGTGCACACACTTGCCAGCCCCTAAAACCTTCCCTTAACTTCATATTAGTCACCCCTATGGTAGGCCTGAGGGCAGGGTGCATTGTAAGTGTAAGGTAGGACATGCCCTGATGTGTGTGGCATGTCCTAATAGTGAATTACTGCCAAATTCGTTTTTCACTATTGTAAGGCTACCAGTTCCCTTTAGGCCAGATGGGCTGCTGGAATTATTACACTCTATAATCCCAGCAGGCTCAGGGAACATGGTGGAAATTAATGTTTAGTATGCCTGAACTCAGAATAATAAAATACTTCTTTTAGTAAAGTTTATTTTAATATCCTGTGTTTGCAAATGCTACTTTTAGAAAGTTAGCATTTGCTGGCCTAACCATTTCAGCCCGCCTCTGCTTGGATGTGGATCTGACTGTCTGGTGTGTGTGAGTGACAGGGCTGGGAGTTGACAGGTAGTGATTAGCAGGATGACCCCTTAGTGGGTGGTGGGAGTTTCCCCTGAATGATGCATCAGGCTGTGCCCCTGCCTCCACAATGCTGGCTCCGCCCTCCTGGGGAGCGACTGATGACTCAGCCTGCACCTGGCCCAGGAAGGACCGAAGCCTGTCAACAAGGTGCTCAAGCTGCCCCTGCCTTCACAATGCCGGCTCCGCCCCCCTGGGGAGCGGCTGATGTGCCTGCCCTCACACTGAATGCAGAAGCCAGAAGTACCCACAACAAGTGCTCAGAGACTGGAGCAGTTATGCAGAGGCCCCCCATGGCTTGCTAGAACAAAAGAAACTGGGTATAAAAGAAGGAGCCCTGCTCCTTGTAAATTAGATCCTGTTTGTGCTACAGAAGAAACTCTGCCCGAAGAGAAGGACCTGGAAGGACAAGGAGGAGTGCTGTCTCTGGCCTGTGTCTGGTGCCTTGCTGCCAAAGGAGAGGAAAGAAAAGACTACCAAAGACTTTTGCTTATTGAAACTTTGTGCCAAACTCTGCTGAAAGATCTCCAAGGGCTTGCCTGTGAACTTGCCCCCTGACCAGCGCTCCAGGAACAGTGAGCGCTACCCCCTGACCCAGGAACCACTGGAAGACGCTGTTTTCCTTTTGCAAGCCTCCCCAGGAAAAAGCGGAGCGCGCTGTGTCCATCGCGCTCCTCAGCAGCGCTCTGGGAGCTGCCCGCCCTCTAAGCAAAGTGACTGCCGCCTGCCTGGCCCAGAAGCATCGTGAAGACCAGCCCAGCTGATCTGAACACCGTGACTGACCCCGAGCTGCAGCTCGCAACGTGAAGAAGGGTGGTGCCCGGTGCCTGCTTGCACCCCTTCGTGTCTGTGTGCCCCTGAACGCGCCGCCGCTGTCCGAGGAACAGCTGTTGCGTGGGGTGCCTGAACGTCGCCTGGATTAACAGAGGCCTGCGCCGAGGATCTCTGCCCTCTGCGTGTGCCCTCCTGGTCAGGAAATCTCAAGGTGCTCCGTCCCTGTGGCCCGGCCCGCGCCGCAACGCCAACCTCCGAGCTGGAGCCGAGCCGCCGCTCGCTCCAACCCCGGGAGGAAGACCCCGCGACGCGGACCACCGCGCTGACCTGTGGCCGGACTGCCTCGACCCTGTTCATCAAAGACAAAGGTACTGTTGTTGCCCCCGCGGTGCGAGCCTCTAGCCTGTTCGCTCGCACCGCCCTCTGACCTGCCAAGCCCTCAGGAGTCGCGTGTGGAGCGCTCCCAGGGCCCCCGCTCTCTCCCCCGCCAGCCGCGCACAGCCGTGCGGCTCGCACAGAGGGGCGCCAAGGCCCCAACAGGCAACTCCGCCTTTGTTTTGATAAAACGTGAACAGAAAGGCCCCCAAAGTAATACCATATTTGGGGGAATTGGAAGCTGATAAAGAACTGTTTTGAAAACGCTAAAGATTGCCTATTGCTAGAAAGAACTGTGGCAACCCAACTAAGTAAACTGGAACCGCTATTGAAAGTTTGACAACTGTATTTACAAGCCTGCTTGAAATTTATATAAAGAAGATATATTTTTACAAATACAGTTTGGTGTCATTGTGTGGTGGGTTGGTGGTGATGGTGTAATGTTGCAAATGTTTAACCCTACATGCCCCAGAGATTAGCCTAAGACTGCTTAAGCCACACTACCTAGAGGGTAAGCAGAGGTTGTCTTGAAGGTAACCCTCAGCCCTGACGGGGAAGAGAGAGTCCCTGCTTGTCGCCAGTGCTGCACTGCGCCAACTAGAGATTCCCCCTTCCTACAGATAATATAACGAAAAATGAAGTTGCCCCATTTAAACTCAAATTTACAATTTGCTGTTGAGCACGCAGTCTTTTATCCCTTACACAGCTCCTGCCTCCAGAGAAGGTGCCCCTTCAGAAAAATAAAACACTAACGGCTGTTCGACCATGCCAGGTGGTATGGCAGACTTATTAGAACTTTACCTGAAGACAGTCTGCCGAGGAGAGGGTATTTTTGTGGGAAAAAGATAACTAATCTATCTACCCTGTATGTTGGACCTCTCCCAGTGGGTGAAACGTTTGTGGTTCTTTGCTATCTGACACAACCATACTTGTCTTGGTTTCCCCAGACAGAATGAGCACAAGTAGAATGGCCATGGAGGACCACCTTAAGCAGGGCTTCTCTTCGGATACCAATCTCACAGGTGTGGGTCTTTCTGAAGAGTTTTTTAGCATTAATGTAGGCAACGACTTTGCCACCAGGACAACTGATTACCTATCTCGTAACTGATGTAGGGTAACCGAGAGGGGTGCTAATGGTACATCTGTCAATATTTGGCCATGTCTTATTTCCACTAATTTCAACTGGCTTCCTAAATACACATCACCAACACTTGTATTTCTGTGGATTGTCCAGTCCGTGAACATTGTAAGCAGTAAGAAGGGAGAGGGTGGATTAAGCATGGAATTCTGCAATGTTCATTGAATTCTTTGGGAATTCTTCGAAATTTTATGACCACCCTTAAAGTCAGAAATCTGTAAAAATCCTATTAAGAAACATATAATTCATAACAAAGTAAAGAGGAGGAGTACATTGGCAATTGGTGAATAATTAACCAGATCCTGCTGATCTGATTTGCCTGATGATGCAATAAAGTAACGGAATGTTGACCATGTCATGGGGTTTGGGAAGACAAGCAGTTGCTGTCATGTTGGCATTTGCTATCCTGTCTTGCCAAGGTTAGTCGCACTATTAAACTTGATAGCAATAAACTTAGCACAAGGAAGTCGATGCTGTGAGGTTCTCTCAGCAAGGACAAGAAATTAATTTTGATTTCCGCTCTGGAGTAATTTGATTGAATCCATACCCTTTTATAAAGAGAGAGCTGAAACCTTTGAGGCAGGTAAGCTCAAGAAGTACAGCACCAATCACTACACCCAATACAGCATTGTAAAGGGCAGTTGCAGCAGATGGACATAGGCTATACAGCTGCCCACCATATACATCACAAAGGTGAAAGAACCTTAGGGGTAAAGTAGTCCCTTGTGGGCGTTGGCGCTGTGCTGTCAGCGATAGGCGTGTCAAAGAAGACTTCACATTTAGTCCTTTGTGGGCGTCAGCGTTGGGCCTGGCTAAAAAACAACAAAAACAAATGGGCTTCTCTTCTGATACCAATCTCACAGGTGTGGGTCTTTCTGAAGAGTTTTTTAGCATTAATGTAGGCAACGACTTTGCCACCAGGACAACTGATTACCTAACTCGTAACTGATGTAGGGTAACCGAGAGGGGTGCTAATGGTACATCTGTCAATATTTGGCCATGTCTTATTTCCACTAATTTCAACTGGCTTCCTAAATACACATCACCAACACTTGTATTTCTGTGGATTGTCCAGTCCGTGAACATTGTAAGCAGTAAGAAGGGAGAGGGTGGATTAAGCATGGAATTCTGCAATGTTCATTGAATTCCTTGGGAATTCTTCGAAATTTTATGACCACCCTTAAAGTCAGAAATCTGTAAAAATCCTATTAAGAAACATATAATTCATAACAAAGTAAAGAGGAGGAGTACATTGGCAATTGGTGAATAATTAACCAGATCCTGCTGATCTGATTTGCCTGATGATGCAATAAAGTAACGGAATGTTGACCATGTCATGGGGTTTGGGAAGACAAGCAGTTGCTGTCATGTTGGCATTTGCTATCCTGTCTTGCCAAGGTTAGTCGCACTATTAAACTTGATAGCAATAAACTTAGCACAAGGAAGTCGATGCTGTGAGGTTCTCTCAGCAAGGACAAGAAATTAATTTTGATTTCCGCTCTGGAGTAATTTGATTGAATCCATACACTTTTATAAAGAGAGAGCTGAAACCTTTGAGGCAGGTAAGCTCAAGAAGTACAGCACCAATCACTACACCCAGTACAGCATTGTAAAGGGGAGTTGCAGCAGATGGACATAGCCTATACAGCTGCCCACCATATACATCACAAAGGTGAAAGAACCTTAGGGGTAAAGTAGTCCCTTGTGGGCGTTGGCGCTGTGCTGTCAGCGATAGGCGTGTCAAAGAAGACTTCACATTTAGTCCTTTGTGGGCGTCAGCGTTGGGCCTGGCTAAAAAACAACAAAAACAAATGGGCGCGGCTTTCACAAGCGCACCATTCACTGGGCGTGCCATTCACGCTCCATTACGTGTGGGCGTCAACGTTGTCAGCGTCAATCACACACGCCAAGCCCTTGCATGCGCCACTTTCACAAGCGCACCATTCACTGGTCGCGCCATTCACGCTCCATTACGTGTGGGCGTCAGCGTTGTCAGAGGGGCCTGGCTAAATAAAAATAAAAAATGGGCGCGGCTTTCGCCATTCACGCGCCATTACTGCTAGTGGAGGATGAAGTGAGGCAGCGTACCAGCCAAAATAAGAGAGTTCACTATTTAACATTATTCCAGGGCTTAGGCGGGGCATAAAAGCTGTCACAATACTAGCGTCAATCACACATGCCAAGCCCTCGCAAGCACGCTGTCACGCAGGCCACTGGCAGCGTACACAGATTCACGTGTAAGAGAGCAATCTTGGGGATTCCATAAGCAAGGCACTCCACAACACCCACAGGCTGCAAAGGTTACCACTGAGGATGCACCGATCACGAACGCTCTTCAAAAAGGCTACAGCTAAGGAGGCACTTATCTCGAAAACGCTCTTACAAACAGTGCAGGCAGAAGAGGACAAACACATTCAACAAACATTACAAAGTGACTTAGCCTATATCAACAACTTCTCAAGATAGGTAAAAGACGACGTGCAAGATCAATGTTAAATACCGTGAAATATTACAATAAATTGAGATTTACTATTACAAGCATTGCGCACATTACATTTCATCCCCGGACAACGTCGGGACGGGCTGCTAGTCACATATAAACGAATAAAAGGTCAAACGTCATGAAACCACTGGGTGACAGGTTCCTCTGAAGCCCGATTTCAGAAGTGTGAGAAAGGACATGCAAGACTATCATAATACGTTTTATGAAAGGCATGTCACTATTGAATGTGCTACATTAACAGCTAAGTAAGTCATTTCACATCTTGATTGATAAGCAACTTAAACTGGGTTATAAACTCACTGATCAAATAATGGAAATGACTGCTGATGACTGAAGGTCATTATGGAAAAACAGTGGCATTGGATGCTTTTGAAAATTAAAATATGCCTATCTGAAGAGAATACCAACATCTGTGATGTCGTCAAAACCCCCAAAATAACTGATAAAATGGGCTGCAACTAAACAAACCCTACACGAGTGGTTTCAGGTTTGGCAGGTTCAAACTAAAGATTCGAAGAGGTATAGTGCAAATGAAGGCCACAAAGGAGCAGTTTCAGAGTGGTAGAATTATTGCTAAGGTTTCTAGGTTGAAGAGGCACGTCAATGTCATCCTCCTCTTCAATGTAGAAGTGTCTTGACCAGTTAGCAATATTCTGAGTTGTGCTATGTAGATGTTGGAATGAAAAGGGAAGCAGGAAAATAGGCCCAGAGTACACGTTATTAGGAAACGTTTTTCTGGAGTATTGGATTCTACTGTGAGATCTACATCACCGAATTCACACAGTTTTCACTTTTTTCATTTCTGTATGTCAGCATCATTCCAATACATAAGGATTTTTGCTACATTTGAAAAGCAATAGAATTGGACTTCAGCATATAAATGTGAAAATGTACTGCACGAATCTTGTGCCACCACAGCGTGACCAGTGTTTTACATCTAGGAAAAATGAAAAAGGATTGAAGAGAGAGCTAGTTGTGTCACACTCTCTTTATGCCAATACAATTGTGGTGAAACCAGACCATTATTTTAAATGCAGTGTATTTGACGGAGATGTGGCTGCAAGTACCAAGTGGTATCATAAACAAACCTTTCTACCATTATAAAACAAGAACAACTGGCAAATAAGACATTATTACACACCGTTATGCAATGTACCTGTTAGTGATTCACATCCACTATACATTGAGGTTGAAAAAGCTTCTGGATACACAGATGTTGCAGTGGGTAAATCTGGTGGGATTAAAAACAAACATAAAATGCACATTTTTTATCATTCAAAATACAAAATAAATTGTGATAGCATATTTAACAAGTGCATCATTTCATGTGTGTGGAGCATGTGATCCTTATTCTTTTTCATCAAAATGTACTCTATTTTTCATAATTCAGTTTGGGATTTTTTACTTGGTGTTTTGACTTTTATTACTGCTCAAGCACTGCATAAATACTTTACATATTACCTAAGTTAAGACTGACTGCTTTGTGACAAGCTACTATAGAGTTAGGCACAGGTTAATTTGGAGTTTGCTCGTGACCTCGCCCTGAGAAAAATTGTAGTTGCTGTTTGAGTAAGGTTTGACCGCCCTCAGACAGTAACCCGATTTCATACAGCAAGTGCCCAGGGATTGGGTTCAAGAGGGAGGAAGCCTAATCTGCCCTTAAGGTTTCTGATCAAGAGACCAGCCAACTAGCCCTTGGAGTCACTCTGGTGGTCCTGAGGTCTGAGGTTCAATCCTTTTCACTCAGGCAGGAGGGCAGCATGGCAGCACAACAGGGCAGCAGAGTGGTAGTCCTTCATGCAGCAAAGCAGCACAGCAGTCCTTCTACTGAGTTTCAGATGTGTCCCAAAGCGTTAGTGTCTGAGGTTCAATAATTATACCTGGTGCCCACATTGAAGAAGGAGAAACTTCCAGAGGTTTCCACCTCCCAGAGGTGCTTGGAATTACCTGCCTCCCTGCACTGCTCCCAGGTTATCTGGTGTCTCAATAGACTAGTTTCAAACCCCTTTGGGAGACTGCTCAGGCAGAGTCTTTCTGATATGCAGGTGTGGTAGGTGACTGTCTCCCCTCCTTGTTATCCCAGAGTGGCCTACCCTGCCAACACCCAGCTTCCCTTTGTCTCACTGTCTGAGAAATACACAAAAACCAACTACCAACTACACCTAGCCATGTGGATCAGGATACAGGCAGCAGGCACCAAAATGGAAGAACAGGCAAATTCCAACAATCTAACAAGTGTCATTTTCTGAATTGTGACTAAAAGTCCAACTTTACCATTATAGAGGGCTTTTAATTACAAATCTTTAGACACCAAACTTGACCTATATACCTGCTCCTTCACAGTAGCAAAAAACAAATTTAGGAGTTTTTCATTACTACAACATGTTAAACTTAATATTACATGTCCAATCTTTTAAATGCAGTGCCCTCTGCTCGCTGGGATATATAAGGCCTACCTTAGGGGTGAGCTTATGTGTATAACAATGGAGGTTTGGGCCTGACAAGAGGTTTATCTGGCCAAGTCGGAATGGGGGTGTAAAACTGCACACAAGCTGCAGTTCAGGCCTGAGTGCTACTTAAGTTGGTGGCACAGTCAGTATACTACATGCCCTCTAGTAGCCTCTTATTTACAGGCCCTGAGTAAAAGTAGTTCTATTTTACTAGGAGTTTACAAGCAAATAAAATGCGCTTATGGGTATAAGCCAATTCTACCATGTTTAGAGGAGAGCACAGGCACTTTAGCACTGGTTAGCAGTATGAGATCAGAAAACGATTTTGCTACCCGGTTGAACCTGGCTAACTTCCCTTCAAACAATATAAAAAGAGAGTAAGCAACCAACAAACACAAGTTTGCTACGTGCATATTCCAAGTCCGTCTGTTTTAGGAAGAAGAACTGTCTCAACACAACAGTACCAATTTTAACGAAAGACCAAGAGGGGTGACCCTGCTCAGCCTCTTCCAGGTGAAGATGGTCCTACCCTTGACCCGAGCTTCTTCCGGGCGCAGCCTGTGCACATCCCGCGAAGCGGGTGAACAAATTGCCCATATAGCGAAGTCCACAAGCAGGGTTGGCTCCTTTACCCCCTCCTTGGTGGATTGTGGGGCCAGAAGTCACCGAAGGAGCCTTGTGTTGTCCAGCGCAGCAGGCAATCTTTTCACGCAGTCCATAAGGTGGGGCTGGCTATTCTAGTCCCTCCTCAGGTCCATGTGTATTGTGGGGATGGGATCCCCTCAAGCAGGTGTATGTTGTACCTCACAGCAGGGAACTAGTTTATAGTGCAGTCTAGTAGGCAGGACTAGCTCCTCTTCCCCCTCCTCAGGTCCAGGTAGATTGTGGGGGCGGCAGTTGAAACAGAGCCATTTCAAAGGCAGCCTACACACATTTTTAGGATAATCCTCTGTGTCAAGACTTGCGTTAAGGCTTGCATTAAAATAATAGGTAGATTTTTAATGGTCATGATCCTGTTAAAGATCATGAAGTTACATTTGATTTTCTGTAATGTTGAGGAATTTCACTTACTAACACAATCGTCTTAATGGTAATAGTATTCTCCTCCAAAAAGAGGATCAAACTGTTCAAGATTTGGCTTGGTTGCCCAGTGATAAGCCTTGACAAAGAGGATTCTTCTTAAAACACATATTTGCTGTCTTTGGAATGACTGTTTTTGGAAAATGAATGCATACAAACTGTACAATGATTGAATATAAAGAATCACAGCTTTTGACAAAATACAACAGATTTCAGTGCATTTATGAACTGTGAATGAATGGTTGTGAGAATTTCCTCCTAAGAAACATCACTTACTTGTGCTAAACTCTCATGCAAAAAATCACCTGTGTGGTCTAAGTCTTGCAGATGTGGAACATAAAACAACACTAAGCAACTCACCCAAAACTACCTTACATCCATCCACCTATCAGCCGTGGAACAAACTCAATTTGGAACACTTGGAAAAACAACTAACATCCAGCATAAATCTGGAAACCATAAATTCTGTTCAGAATCTATATGAGTGGCTACAGGAAGCTTTTGACATCCTGATACCACTCAAAACCACACAACAGAACAAAAGAAAAAAAGCGCCTTGGAGAAACATAGAAATAAAAGACATAAAACAACAAATTAGAAAGCTGCAACGTACCTGGCTCAAAACAAACGCCAAACAAGACAAACTTCACCTACAGAAGATTAACAGATTATGTAAGTCGGCTATCAAAAAAGCTAAGAAAAGGTACTATTCAGACAGAATTCAAAACGCTAAATGTGTAAATAAAGAATTCTATAAAATACTCAATGAATTTTGAAAACCAAATTGCCTAGAAGGAACTCATCCTGTTACTCAAGATTTCACAGACAAACTGGCAAATCATTACACGGACAAAGCAGACACGTTGGATTCATACTTAAAACAGAAACAAAGCATAAGCACTAACCCTTTTACAAAACAACTATCCAAGAATGCTCTAATCAAGCCTCTCCGTTCCTTCCAACACATCTCACACGATGAATTCATGGACCTGGTCAAAACAATCAGGCCTGCCGGCAGGACTTCTGACCCCTGTCTGCCACAAACTTTCAAGACAATTCTTTTAACAACCTCTGCTGCCATTCCAGTAAGAAGAATCATCAACGAGTCCTTAACTACTGGAATATTTCCAGAAGAACTCAAAAAGTCATACGTACGCCCTTTACTAAAGAAAACAAACTTGGACCCCCTGAACCCAGACAACTACATACCCATTACAAATGGACCTTTCCTGGGCAAACTGATAGAAAGAGCAGCGTTCGCCCAGATGTCACAATTCATTGAAGAGAATGACATACTTTCAGATTTTCAAACAGGATTCCGTCCTGAAAGAGACACTGAATCTGGCCTCCTTGCCATCTGGGATGACCTAAAGAATACAGTTGACCGCAACGGGGTTGCTGCGCTACTCCTCTTGGACCTCTCAGCTGCCTTTGACACGGTTGACCATGACAATCTGAAACAAAGACTTTATGAAGCCGGCAAAGAGGGAACTTCTCTAGACTGGATGACGTCCTACCTTCAAAACAGAACTAATGTCATTCACGTCCAAACCGTACTCAACAAAAGCAGGGGTCCCTCAAGGTTCTATCATCTCGCCCATGCTTTTCAACATCTACATGAAGTCTTTACCAGTACTGATCAAAAAATTTCACCTCACCTGCTACAACTATGCAGATGACACACAAATACTCCTTCAACTGGAATGCCCTAAAGACATTAGAAAATCACCAATGTTCAGCTGTCTCAGAGCCGTGGATCAGTGGATGACTTGGAGCCAACTCAAATTGAATGCTTCAAAAACTGAAATACTCACATGTGGCGATTGGAAAAATTACAACCCGCTTGCCGCATAGCCTGATGAACTGGGATCACTGCCTAAAGTATCGAAGGAAGTAAGAAACCTTGGAATTACCATGGACTCCAAGCTGTTGATGAATGCCCAAGTGGATAAACTAGCAAGATTAAGCTTTGCTAGTATAAAGACATGCAACAAATTTTCACTCATTTGGGATTTCCACACAAGATCTAAGCTACCATCTCCCTTGTTTCTATCCAAACTCGATTACTCCAATAGCCTCTACCACGGATCACTTTTAATGACCATAAAAAGACTACAAGGATTCAGAACTCGGCTGCCAGACTACTCTTGCATATCAAACCTGCCTTGAAAGCCCTGCATTGGTTACCGGTTGCCAGAAGATCCACGATCAAGCTGCTTTGTATTACCCACAAAGCAATACATGGAATAGGACCACTCTTCATCAGGAATAAAATCACCAAACACATTCAACAAAGGAACCTCCGCTCTAAAGGAGCATCTCGCCTCACAATCCCACCATACAAGAAAAAAAACATGGGTGGCACATCCTTCTCTGTTGAAGCAGCCAAACTATGGAACTCTTTACCCCAACATAAGATCCACCGACAACCACCTTATCTTCAGAAAACTACTCAAGATTTGGCTCTTCCCCACATAAGCACCATACGGAAAAATACATTTACAGCATATCCCTCTGTATATAAGCATTTATTTCACTGTAGATATGTACCTATCTTTGTGTATTACGTTATCAAACATGTAAAATAATTATGTTGTTAAGAGAAAAGAAAAAAACATAATAATAATAATATTAATCAATGAATAAAAATCATCTTTGGTCTACATGTACATACTTCCATTGTGCATCTATGTGCCTTCCATGTACTTGGATCTGTGTGTTAGTTACTTTTCTCCTGAAAAATCATATCCAATGCACTACCCTATTTCTCATCCTGTGCCTCTATCAATATATTTAATCAAAATATACTTCCTTCCTTTACGTATCTATATATTTTCCATGTACCTATGGATCTTTATATTTATCACGTTCTTCTAATTTAGCATTTCCAATGCACTAGCCTACTTCTCAGCCTATACTTCGCTCAATATATCTTCTAGCCCAACCTTCTGACTCATCTCAAACTTCTTTCTACTACTCCGTCCAATGCACTACCCTATCTCTCATTCTATACATCTATCTATATATCCTCCACATCTACTCTCTCATTTATCCCAAACCCCATACCACTACTATGATCGCCAAAATAACCCTTTCTAGACTCTCTCCTGCTCTACCACTCCTTGCATCATCTAACACCCTTTTACTACACCGATCCCCTAAAACAAACCTTTCTAAGCTCTCCCCTCTGACTCCTCCCATCCAAAACTCCTTTTTACTCATCCAAAAACCTCTTCCTATTGCTAAGACCTAAAAAATATTCATTCACTCTTTTATTCCTCCACTATCCTTTTCAATCAAAATTAACAGACTAACATGTTCACTTCTCAAATTCCATATTCAACTATACTAATATACTGCCCAAATAAGTGAATAACATATCTACTACTCAAATTACTTCATATTTATACTATACTCATTTTCAGCACTAATCCTTTAAGGATTCCGGAGTGGCGTGCTACTCGCCAGAAAAGCGCTTCAACACCGAGCCATGCCCAGACGGCGTTGGAGCAAACTAAAGGTGGAAGATCTCTATCGCCTTCTCACTGATGACCCACTGGGTGCAGCGGAGAACGTGGAATCTGGTTATGACCATTTTTGCGGATGGGTAACCAGAGCCCTCGACTCCCTTATCCCGATGGTCTCAAGTAAGTGTGGCCTCCGCGCCCCCAGCCCCTGGTATGATGGCAATCTGAGGGCCCTAAAAAGTGTCTGTAGACGTGCAGAGAGAGACTGGAGGAAGAGGTATGACAGCAGCAAAAAAAACGTGTATACGGCTGCTGTCAAGTCCTACCACCGTGCGGTTTGTAGAGCCCGGGCAGCATACTACGCTCTGGAGTTTCGAAGTAGCGGGAATCCTGTCAAAACCATCTTTAAGGCTCTTAAGGACCTTGTGGCAAGGAAGCCTGCCGGTAATTCCATCAGCTCCAATACCTATTGTGAAGCGCTGGCGGCTTTCTTCCTGGAGAAGGTCCAGACCATCTATAGGGCCTTTCCCACTACTGCACAAACCAGCACGGGGCCACCCATCCTGTCGGATCAGGTGGTGTTAGACTCTCTCCCCTGTCTCTCTTTGGAGTCCTACACGGCCTTGGCTCTTCGAGTCAAGTCTGGGTCGCCGGCTGATCCGCTCAAGCCACTTATGTTCAGAGACCAGACTTTTGCTCGCCCGGTCTGCGACTTAATCAACATGTCGCTATCATCTGGCCAGGTGCCTTTGAAATGGAAGCATGCGGTGGT
This sequence comes from Lissotriton helveticus, assembly GCF_964261635.1. Classification (NCBI taxonomy): domain Eukaryota; kingdom Metazoa; phylum Chordata; class Amphibia; order Caudata; family Salamandridae; genus Lissotriton; species Lissotriton helveticus. Next base: position 193,056,213 of record NC_136071.1, on the reverse strand, counting down.
AATGCCCATTTTGAAAAAACCATCTCTCGACCCCACAAAATCGGAGAACTACCGCCCGATTTCGCTTCTCCCGTGGCCAGCCAAACTCGCGGAGGTGCATGTTAACACCGCCCTCACTGAACATCTGTCGCGTGCCAACATTCTGGACGATACCCAGAATGGTTTTCGGGCTGGCCACAGTACGGAGACAGCATTGTTATTTATGGTCGAGCACCTGCGGGCAGTTCTGGACGCAGGTCAAACGGCGGCGCTTGTTTTGTTAGATCTAAGCGCCGCCTTTGACACGGTCTCCCATGAAATTCTCCTGCAGCGCCTGGAGGAGATAGGGGTGACCGGTACTGCACACCAGTGGTTTCGTTCGTTTCTCAGGGATCGTTCCTTTTGTGTGGCGTCCCCGCCCTACCAGTCCAAATGTCATCCTCTGTCTCTTGGGGTCCCGCAGGGTTCCTCGCTGAGTCCCACGTTGTTTAACATCTACGTGAGGCCGCTGGCTGAGGTTGTGAAACTCTGTGGTATGACCATGGTGTCGTACGCAGATGATACCCAGCTAGCGGTCACGATCAGTGGGGACTCCGGGGTGGATGCCCCAAGATTCAGAGAAGGACTTCGGGCGGTAGCGGGTTGGATGACGTCCAACTGTCTCCAACTAAACGCCAAAAAAACGGAGGTGATGGTCTTTGGGAAGCGGACGGACCTATGGGGAGACACTTGGTGGCCTCCTGAGCTGGTTCCCACCCCCACTCCGGTTGCGGAGATCAAAAATCTGGGGGTCTGGCTGGACCCTTCCCTCAATTTTGTTGGCCACACCAAAAGGACGGCGGCGTGCTGCTTCGGCATCTTGCGCAATTTGAGACCTGCCCTTAAGTATTTCGATGCCGCAGCTCGTCAACTTGTGGTACAAGCAACGGTTCTGGCTCGGCTGGACTATGCCAGCTCCCTTTTTATTGGGTTAAACCAGGCCGAGCTGACCCGACTTCAAAGAGTGCAGAACGCAGCGGCCAGAGCAATCGTAGGTCTTCCTAGGTTTTGCTCGGTCGGTCCAACTTTGCGAGCCCTGCACTGGTTACCCGTTAGGCAGCGGATCCACTTTAAAGTGCTGTGCATATCTTTCAAGATTCTGAAGGGCCTGTCGCCTCCCTTATTGCGCCAACTTTTGTGCCCTTATATCCCGGGCCGCACTCTGCGTTCGCTGGACCAAGAATTAGCGGTAGCCCCTCGGTTCAAACTCAGTCGGGCGGGGGGTCGCTCCTTTAGGGTGCGGGCAGCCGCACTCTGGAACGCTCTCCCCTTGAAATTTCGGACTCTTGGCGACTTGCTTTCTTTCCGCAAGGCCGCTAAAACTCTTTTGTTTTCCCAGTTATGTTAAAATTTAAATCCCCCATTTTTAATAATATTTTCTGTTTCCTGTTGTGTTGTGTTCGCCACCTTGTCGATGCGCCGGGACGCTCCTTCGCTGGAGCAGCCGTGCGCAATACAAATAGCACTAACATAACATAACACCCATCAGAGGTAACAAGTGCTATATGAATGCAAATCTTTCTTCCCCTTTTATCCCTCCGCTATCCTTCTCACTCAAAGTAACAGACTAATATCCACCACTGAAATTACCTCATATTTCACCATATTAATTCACCACTAATCCTTTATAGGCTTCCTGAATGTGTCAACAGTGATAAATAAATACAAACCTTTGTCCTCCTCTATCCTTCTGCTATCATTCCAAATCCAAATAACTGACTAACCTACCCACCACTTAAAATGTACTTGCATGTTTCACTATACTAATTCAACACTAATCCTCTATGGGTCCCGGAGTAGCGTGCTACCCGCCGAAAAAGCACTTCAACGCCTCATCAGGGGTAGTAGTAAGCGCTATATAAATGCAATTACAATACAATACAATAACACATTTTTGAAATCCAGTAGGTGAATCATGGTGCAGCACGTTTGCAAATATATTTAACAATTAAAAAATACAAGTGTTGATATAATTTATTGTGCCACTCTTATACATAAATTGCTGAGGCATGCAGTATGTACACACTCTTGCATACAAGGTTGGCAAATGAGAACGTAGTAAGTATCTCATACACTACAGAATTAAACTAGCGGTGGACATAATTGCATAGTTTCCTTCAGCAGGAGTGAGGGTGTTCTTACAAACCTACCCCAGGACGCTTGCTTCCGGTCCAGGGAAGTCCTGGCTTGGCAGTTTGGGCTGTACTATTCCCAAGACTGATTTACATATGCCGGGTCAGAATTGGGGTGGCCAAGTGAGCTAAAGAACGATGATGGATTCAACCCATATCTGTGACTGGTAGTGAGTGTCTGAAAGGTTTCAGCGCTACATCCATCCTCTCCTTGTGTTTGCTTTGTTCACCCTAAGATGGCAGGATATGCCCAAACGTGAGTCCCTTGCTCACTTTGCCACTGGATTCAAGCTAGCCTGGCTGATGAGGGGTGTTACCCCGAAACAGGTCCCAGAATGCTTGTTTACAGCTCAGGTAAGACCTGGCATGGTATTTGTGATCACTACTGGAGCCCCTCTCATGTTTCAGTGACAAATTCTTCCTACCCGTGATCACTAAAACCCCCACATTGCTCAACGACACCAAGACATTCTCAACCTCATTGAGGCAATCAATATTACTGTAGGGGTTGACCTCCTCATTGCATTAGATGTGGAGGTACTACACACAAATGTTCAACAAGAAGACACCCTCCACGTAATTGAGGAAGTCATTAGATCAGGAATTTTGGATTCCCCTACTCCTAGTGATTTTGTGATGACTTGTGCTACTCTAGCACTTAGGATTTTATTTTTTTCAACTTGAACACACATTGTACCTACAATATGGGGGCACTTCGATGGACAGCATCTATGCTCCCAGTTTGGCATGTTTATACTGGTACTCTTTTGAGCAGTCATCTATTTTGACCAAGGCCAACCCATTCAAGACCAGGATCTGATTGTTGCAGAGATAGATAGACAATATTTCGATCATCTGGAAGGGCGAGACAACAGGTGTTCAGGATTTTCTTGCATGGATCAACTCCATCGACCCACACTTGAAATTTATCGGGCATGTCTCTGACGTCCAATTATCCTTCCTGGACTTTCTCATTTCTCTGGATGGTGAGCAACTGAAGACCATGACATACAACAAAACCACAGATCGGAACAGCCTCCATCTTTTTGGGAGTCACCATCCTCGCTCCCTACTAACTAACCTACCCTATGGGCAGCCCCTTAGGCTTAGGTGGAATTGTAGTGAGATTGATAATTTCAACAAACATGCAGACCACCTGGAGCAAAAACTCCTGGGACAAGAATACCCACAAAACATAGTCAGGACAGCATGCAAAACATCCTCACCTGATAATGTGCTAAGGACCAGCAGTATCGTCCATTGTGCTAAGCAATAAACAATATCTATGAGCCGATGTATAACTCAGGAAGCAAGACCTTGATAACCTTTCCGGGCAGCAGCGACATGCATTGTTGTGTGGGCACACTTGTGTCAGGTCGCAAACTTATCAAGGTCTTGCTTCCTTGTTTGTACATCGGCTCTAAGATATAGTTTATTGCTTAACACAATGGACGATCCTACTGGTTCTTAGAACATTATCAGGTGTGCATTGGATAAATTATGATATTAACAAAGGGTCGTGTTCACAGCAGGTCACATGTTCCAACAGGGACCAAGGACACCCTAACTTTTTACGGAACTCGTGCTATTCTGCAGAGTGTGCTCGAGTGCCCAGTCTTCATTTATCAATAGACTCAATTATTTTGCTTGGGACATACCACTGCGTGTTGACTTTCGCAGTACCCATACCGGATTTATTCTCATATTGCCTTGAAAAAGTCTAAGAGTAGACAAAACACGTGTTAGCTAAATCATGTGCTGGGAATTTTTAGAAAACATTTTTTGAGAAAAATAATAAAAAACTGATGAAAACCACCTGATGACGATTTTGGACTGTTTCCGTGTTCAATACACCTGTGGTCTCATCATTTTGTTCATGTGAATTCCAGCCAAGGATTATATCAGGAACTAGAACTTACTTACTACTTAGCCAACACTGTATTTGGATAGCTATATGTATCAATGGGTGTGCTTTAATAGCTCTTGTCTGTGTTTTTTTAATAATCAGTGGTGTTTGTAAGCATCATTATTTGGCATTGGTATTTTCTTTTATTCATGTCTAAATAATGTTTAGAATTTTAAATTACATTTTTGTGATTAGGTCAAAGTATATATGTTTATATATTGTATTTGATAATATAGGTATTGATTTTTAAAGTATAATTTTTTTAAATACCATATTATAAAAGTTAATGTTATCAATAATAGAAAACGGGACCGACCACCAGATGTGCGGCAGTCCCAAGAGGCCAATTAGGATGCGCCCACCACACTGGCGGGCACATTCTGGCCTTTAACATTGCGGACGGTGCTGCTGGGTGTAGCTCCGTCCGCAATGTTAAATGTGCATGGTTTGCATTGCCTTGGACACCGTGACAGGCACCGCGCGGTGCCTGTCACCTTGTGTATGGCAATGTAGGCATGTGCAGTCCCCCCACCCCTGCACACCCTGCCAAGGCCTGTAACAGGCCCCCAAAGCAATATCCGCTGGCTTTTCCATGGTGCCATCGCCACTGTGTAAAGGCCTTTTTGATTTGCACATCATAATATGGATGGCGGTACCTGCTCGGCACTGCCACCATATTATGCCCCAGATCCGCACGAGGCAATCGTAATGATTGCATGTCGGCGGAAACAGTCTTTCCGTCCGCTACGGTACCCTCCACCACACTAATATGGGGTAAATCAGGTACAGATGGTAGCTGGATCACCACCACCGACCCGGCGGTGGCAATTTGCCCACCATCATGATAGGCTCCAAAGTTTGTATAGTCGATATTTGTGTGCTTGTTCTGTTTATGGTAATATTTTTTTCACTAATAATTTTTATACATCCAGAATAATACTGGTACAATAGAAATAATGAGCCATTGTATCTATACAATAAAGGTCCTATTTAAAGATAAAAATGGCATTTGAATCTTACTCCACTACTAGGGAAAATGTCCCCACATCCCTAATCTTAAAAGTTATTTTATCTGACATAAATGATCTTGGTCCTGCAGACAGAATAGACGGCCTGTGTAGGAAGGTGAATACCTGACTATGGTTACCCCAGATTTATTGCCTTGTGTTTAGCTGGTTTTCGACTTAGTTGGCCTGGGATCCTGCTAATCAGGGCCCCAGGCTATCTGTTCTCTCTTTAAATGGACTCCATGTACTATAGGTACATCACCAATTTGGTACTGGACACCTTGTCAGCCCCTGTACAGTGCACTATAGGTGCCCAGGGCATAGGTGTATCCAAGGCCTACCAGGGGCTGCAGCATATCTTTTGCCACCCCTGGCTGGTACTTAAATCGACACAACTGGCTGTTCACACAGCTGGGGCAAGGTGGTGTACTCACCCCTTTCTTAGATATAGTATACCTATGTCTAAACCTATATCTGGACACATAGACACCTATAAGTCACTCCTATTGCAGGCCTTTACAATCTTGGAGGCAGAGTGCTTGGTTTTATGTGAGATGGTGCTCTAGCATGAGCTGAGCCTGTCTGCAGTGTTGGAACCATTTCCTTAATGCTGTTCCAGTGATACTGCCATACCATATACTCTTAAGTGCATTATAATCCTTGCGGTTAATGCTAACTTTGGTTTGGCTTTATCAAAACATGTCGTGTTTGGTGTCATACACTTTGGAATACTACCCCCTTGCCAGTCCTGGTGATGGGGGTAGCATCCCACCCTTCTAGAGGGAGAAGACATGTTACTTTACTTAAAACGCGGTTAATCCTAACCAGATCCCCAGCATCACGAAATGGATGCTGCTGCCACAGACACATGTCTGTCCGCCTTCTGCTGACCGAAACTCGGCAGAGGACACCTGGACAAAGGGTTTCCTGTCACAGGGAGGTGTCACACCACCCCAGACAGGAGATAGTGGATTGTAGCAGGGAGGGTTGAATGAAACTAGACACTGCCTGGGGCGCACAAGGTGTCCCTGGACAGATTCCAGTCAAACCGGTTCTGGGGCCATCCTGCCCCAGTCCTGGCGTGAAACTGGACAAAAGGAAAGGGGTGTAACCACCCCCTTCCCAGGTCCCACCCATAGGAGGGACCTAGCAGGTAATCCAGCCTCATGATTCGACGTAAAAGTCGGAGCTGTGCCAATGCACATCAGATTATCCTGACTGAAACTTATGAAACGAAACTCTGGACCCTTCGACATTCCACTCCTCGTGGAAGACTGAAGAATCTCCCTTGTGGTCAAGGAGTGACCACCCTGTGCAAACAGGCACCATCCAGCAACTCAACATTTGCTTTGTTGCAGTTCCTGCCAGAACTCGAGCAACAGAGATCAACAAGACCCAGCGTGCCTGCCTTCTAACAGCCCGATCCACAGTTCCTGCAGAGCTGAGACCCGTGGAGGCGACCTGAAGCGTGGGAGCGGCCATCTTGGAGAAACCACGAAGAGCTGACCGTGCAGCATCCGAGGCCCCCTTGAAGCTGTGCATTGGAGTCTGAGAAGCTCCAGCCCCGAGCAGCTTGTGCACCGAAGCTCACCCCTCCACACTCGACGAGTGCTGCGTGGGGCCCTTTTGCATTTTCCTGCTCGATGCATTGGTCCGGTCGATTGCCTGTTGGCTAGTGGCCCCAGTACTGACGAAACCTTGAATTTACACAGCTAGTCTGGTTGCTCCAGACTGGCACTCGCTCCCCTGAAAAGGAGCACCCGCTCAGACCTTGCTGGTCCGAGTGTTAAGCCATCTTCGATTCCTACGTGGGTTGCATTTGCCAAGGCCTGTTGACTCCGATTTTGAAGCCGACACCGCCGACAGTGAGAGCCTTCATGGGACAGCTCGTGATTCACTCCAGAGACCACGTGGCAGTGGAGAGAAGCTACACGGCATCGACCTGATTGCGCCCGACATTGCCTGGTTCCTTCCTGGTTCCTTCCTGGTCACTGGCTAGTGACCCAGACTCTGTCCCCTCTGCTTTCAGGTACTCTACAACTTCAATCCACCCTTGGATCACACCGGACACTTCTCTTCTGGACGCCTGCAGCATCTTCATCTCCAGGCACCCTAGATCTTCGTGACGAAACCTGACACACCTTTGCACCTGTGCACCTGCTTCCTGTGGGTGAGGTAACTCTTGAACGCCGGTTCTCCTGTAGTGTTTTACACCTCTAGTGTCTAAGTCTAATGTTTTGTCCTTCTAGTCCAGTCGGAAGACTCTTAAAACTGTAACTCGATAACTTTTACGCAACATTGACTTTGCATTGGTGCATGCCTGTGCTTTCCGCACTGCACCCGAATCCCGTAGGCTTCTCCCGTCCTAACTGCTGTTAGTGCATCGTAGTCCAAGCGCTTCCCAAGGCCCTAGGCCTTACCCCCGATCGATTAGTGATTGTCATACCACTTTATTAATATATGGTTTGAGTGGCCACCGGCCTCATCCAAAACGTGCAACTTGTCTATGTTATACTGTGCTTTTATTTAAACGCTTGTGCTTCATTGCTCATAAAGAGTAGTGGGGATTATTCTAAGAATAAATACATATATTTTGATAATATATAACTTGTGTGGTGTCCTTTCATTTGGTATTACAGGTTTGCATATGGTAAAACAGCTCGCTTCACTCGCCCTCTGAAGTTAAGCTTTTAAGGCTGCTTAGTCCATGCTACCCCTAGGATAGCTTGTCTATAAGGTTGACTTACAACCACCACCATAAGGGATTGTTTGGACTGATATAAGGTGCCCCCAGAACTGGAGACATCATACATCAAGCCAACTTCTCACATTGGTGAGCAGCGGTACGGATTCGAGCTTTGCTGTTGTTTTACCTTTGCAATCTTATATCAAATTGAAAGATCACATTAAGTACCATAGGTACATATAAATAAAAGCTTAGCATATTTAAGTTCTACTGAACTTAGTAGTTGTAGGTAGAAGGGCTTAGCACACCCTGACTACAACTCACTATCAAGGTACAGTAGGAAAACACTTAGTGTAGGTAGGTGCATCACTTACACCACACTAGAGTCATGTCTGGCACAGGTGAAGCTACAGGCTCTCTACATGTGACGGTTGACCCTCCACAGGCAACCTCCAACTATGACAATTTCAGCCACAGAGACTTGAATGCCTTGTGCACTGCAAGGAAACTGAGAAAGGGTCACAACCCTACCATTCCTATCATGATAGCCATCCTAGAAAAGGATGATCTTGAGAGAAACAGAATGGTTCCCTCAGTGTCAGGAGAAGGAGTGAATCTCCCAGAGACTGAGAACACCTCCCCAGAAGTAGAAAATGAGGAGACAGACCCTGAATCAGAAGGTGAAGAGTCAGATCATGATCAGAGGGGAAGCCAGGTCCCAGTTGCAAGGCTTAGCCAAGCCAACTTGGTCCTACATGGGAATGGAGAAGGGCACTTCTCCAGACCCAATAGCAGAATTCTCCCAGCCAATAGAAGAGAGAGAACTCCTTCCAGGGATTCTCACATTTCTAGTGCCTCAAGAGAATCCCAGAGGGGAATGACTTCTCCTCAGAGGAAAGAGCATAAGGCCAGGATGAGAGCTGTTAAACTCCAAATAGAGAGGGAGGAAGTAGCCCTGGCCCAAGCTAGACTTGCTTTGGCAAGAGAACAGAGATTGAGTGGGGAGACTCCCACTGGTGGCAGCAATATCCCTAAGGATAAAGACAGGTCCTATGACCATAGAAACCTGAGTAAGATTGTGCCCCCTACAGAGATGGGGATGATATCCACAAATGGATAACTGCTCTGGAGAGGGCCTGCATGGTACAGCAGGTCCCCCAAGAACAGTGGGCAGCAATCTTGTGGCTCTCCTTTTCTGAGAAAGGGAGATATAAGCTCCTCACAGTTAGATCTGAGGATGTTAAAAACTATACAGTCCTGAAGAGTGCTCTCATTGATGGGTTTGGCTTAAACACTGAGCAATACAGGTTGTTGTTCAGGGATACCCAAAAAGCTCAGACTCAGGACTGGACTGATTTTGTAGATTGTGCTACTAAGGCTCTGGAAGGTTGGCTACATGGCAGCAAAGTACATGACTATACAGGATTGTATAATTTGATTATGAGGGAGCAGATCCTAAGTAATTGTCAGAACCAGCTTTTACACCAGCACCTGGTGGACTCAGATCTGACCTCTCCACAAGAATTGGGTAAGAGGGCAGACAAATGGGTCAGAACCAGGATTAGGCCTAAGAATCAGGGTAATGACCGAAAGAAGGATACTTCCAAGGCTCAGGAGAAGGGTGGGGATAAATCTAAAGAAAAGTCTCCCACAGGGCCCCAAAACTCCAAGGGTGGGGGTGGGTCCCAAAACACTTCCTCTGACCAGAAGAAACCTTATTAACATGTCTGTAAACAGCCTGGCCACTGGAAAACTGATAGCAGTTGTCCCAGGAATAACAATAAGGAAAACATACCTCCAAGTAAAGCTCCAACACCTCCTGTTACTGTCAGCAGTAATCCCCCAGGTGGTGGGAGCACCCCCAAGAATTTGGATGGGTTTACTTTTTGAACTCAGGTGGACTCTGGCCTAACCAGGTCCCCTAATACAGATACTCTTGTCTATGAAAATGGCATGGGGTTTGCCAACTTCACTGATTGCCCAAACACCTTGAGCAAGTATAGACAGGAACCCATCATCAGTGGTCAAAAAGTTGAGGCCTACAGAGACACAGGGGCTAGCATCACTATGGTGACTGAGAATCTAGTCCCCTCAAGGCAACCTTTACCTGGTGCCACATATCAGGTGACTAACATTGATGGAGTGCAGAAAAAGCATCCCATGGCAGTAGTAAATCTCAGCTGGGGAGGTGTCACTGGCCCAAAGAGAGTGGCAGTATCATCAAACTTGCCTGTAGATTGTCCACTTAGGAATGATTTGGAAATCTCAGCCTGGGCTGAGGTTGAACAGAAACCCATTCTAAAATGGTAAATGTCCATGGAAAGGTTAGTGGGGCTGTGATGGCTACAGCCCCAATCCAAGATGTCCTTTGTTAGACCTGACACCCTTGGCGTGGTTTTCCCCCATCTTTTTGCCTCTGTCTACTGTATTTTTTTTTTTTTTTTTCAAAACCTTTATTGCACTTTGCATATTACACAGCGGAATGCCTACAACCCAGCGGGCCGGCCGCCATTGTAAGATCGTTACTCACAGCATACAACAGCAGAACGAGTATTTAAGCAAAAATCATAATAGTGTTTACCGAAACATGCTGTGTAAGAAAAGTGCAGTACTAGCAAATGAAACATTCGGAAAATGCGGTTTTGATGGTATTTTTCGCTTTTTCTGTTTGTAAAACAACAAACTAGTAACATTAACCTATTAGGAATGACAGTACGTTCTGCCACAAAACAATACAGTTCAAGCTAGAAGCGTTGTTTTGGAGGACAGTAAGTCGAACCACATTTCCCAGTGCCTAAATGTGTCCAGTATTCAATACATTCTCCCTCATTGCCTGACCCATCATGGTATACCCTGCAGGAAACCCTCACGTGTCTCCAGCCCTCCACCCCCACTATTCTCAACCCTCATCACTTCCGTCGTCGGAATCTTCCTGGTCGTCCTCGGGCAAGGGCTCACAAATATCCCCTCTAAATATATTCCACTTTAACCAAATCTTGTTCCATTTCCCCGGGCAGGCTCGGCTGGCATATATTGCTCTCTCGGTCAACATTACTCTGTCCATGGTCTGGCACCACTGGGACCTAGTCGGCAGGTCCGCTACCCCCCACCGCTGTGCTATGTCGCGTTTCGCCACCATGACCCCGGCTGTGACCCAAAGTTGTTCATACCTGGACAGGTCAGTAGGTTCCCATATATTCAATAAGCACCTCCTCGGGTCAGGCAGTAGGGATTGGTCTAGTGTTTGTGAGAGTGTGCGGAGTATTTGTCTCCAGTACTCCTGGATTTTGGGACAGTCCCATATGGTGTGGAAGAATGTGCCCTCCTCTCCGCATCCGCGCAAACAGTAAGGATGGGGCGCACGCTGTATGCGGTGCAGCACCGCCCTCGTATAGTAAACCCTGTGGAGGATCTTAAATTGTATTAGTCTCATGCGTGCAGAGATGCCCACTTCCCTAGGTGATCCAAGCGCCGCATTCCAGTCGTGTTCATCCATATCGTGAATGTCCCCCTCCCATTTCTCCTTCAGGTGGAGTGTCGGATCTGGGGTATTATTAAGCAATTTACGATATGTGAGGGATGTCGCTTTCTCTAGCATGTACTCAGTGAGGAGGCGATCTTCCAGAGGAGAAGACTCCGGTAATGGTGTGTCGGGTGGCAGGACTGCGAGCAGTGCATGGCGGATTTGAATGTATCTGTAAAGTTCCCTGTCACCGAAATCATACAGCTCTTTTAGTCGGGCAAAGGGAATTACCTCCTCCCTCTCCCACAGATCCCCTACTGTGGTGATGCCAATCGTGTCCCATTGTGCGAACCCCTTGGTGTTTCTGAGATTGCCCAATGCCCGAGAGTCCCACAGTGGAGTCATCTTGGTTATCTTCCCCTTCCAACCCAGGGCCTCCGTTGCCGTGTGCCATATTTGAACTGTTAGTTTCGTGGGGCCTAGTAGTGCCCGCATCTTGCGGCGATCGTACAATGGACCTAACAAACTATTTATGCCCAGTTGTGTCCTGTCCGAATGGAATGCCGGGTCAGTATGCGGCGCGTGGATCCACTGATTAATTGGCTTGAGGTGTGCAGCCCAGTAGTACAATTTCAGATTTGGTAGTGCGAGACCCCCGCTATACCAGTCTCTGTGTAGCTTGGACTGTGCCACTCGTGCCGGGAGGTTACCCCATAGAAGGTTGGAGACCAGAGCCGCCACTTTCTGGAAGAACTTAGGTGGCACAGGATATGGTGAGTTCTCAAGGACATATAAAAACCGCGGTAATGCCATCATCTTGTAAAGAGCCGCCCTGCCCAAGAGTGTGAACGGCAGGCCCGACCAAAATTCTACATCTCGTTTAAGCCGGCCCAGGTGTGAATTCAGGTTCTTATCCATGAATTCTGCCGGGTCCCTAGTGACATGTATTCCTAGGTATTTAAAGGACGTTCCCGCCAACTTCAGTGGGCACGCATTGTTGAGATTCGGGGCTGGACCTTGCAGAACGTACACTTCAGACTTGGCCCAGTTTAGTGTATAGCCTGAGACACTGCCGTGTGTGTCGCAGATGCGCAACAACGCTGGTATGCCTTCATCGGGGTCGGTTAGGTATACTAACATATCATCGGCGTATAATGACAGCCGATCTTCCCAACCCCCAGGCCATGTTATGCCTTTAACGAGGGGTGAAGCTCGTATGAGGGTTGCAAGGGGTTCCAGAGAGATGGCAAACAACAAGGGCGACAGAGGGCTCCCCTGCCGCGTGCCCCTTCCCAACGGGAATGCATGCGAAATATGGCCATTAGCTACCACGTGAGCCATTGGGTCCGTGTACAGCAGCTTGACCCATGCAAGAAAGCGAGGGCCAAATCCCATATGTGTCAGCGTCTCGAACAAGTATTCCCACTCCACCAGGTCAAATGCCATTTTGGCGTCAAGCGTTAGAATCACTGCTGGCGATTTAATGGTGTCCGTTCTAGCCAGTACCCCATGTAGTCGCCGCAGGTTCAACGCCGTGTTTCTGTGCGGCATAAATCCGGACTGATCCGGATGTATGATCGATGACAGATGGGGCAGAATCCTTTGTGCTAGGAGTTTAGCCAGGATTTTCACTTCCGCGTTTAGTAGGGAAATGGGTCGATAGGAGGAACATTCCTCCGGCGGCTTACCCGGCTTGGGGATTGTTACAATAGTCGCCACTCGCTGGTCCAGCGGAAGGGAGCCCTTCTCGAGACTGTCTCTGAACATCCCCAACAAATGTGCACTGAGGGTCTCCGGCATCGCCTGGTACCATTCTATGGGTATTCCATTCGGCCCCATGGCCTTGCCTGGGTTCAGTGCCCGAATGGCCAGTTGGATTTCCTCCACAGTGATATCTGCCTCTAAGTCACTCGATGCCTCTGGTGACAGTGTTTGGACCTCAATCGGAGCTAAGAGAGCTCTTGCGGTTTCAGATGTGACTATCCGTTCCGGGGCGTACACTTGTTGGAAATGGGCCGCCAGTATCTCTGTGATGCGCCTAGGATCTGAATGTGGCACCCCATGCATGTCTTTGAGCCGCTGTATCCCCCTGGAATTGGTCTCACGCTTATCCAGCCATGCTAGCATTTTCCCTGCTTTGTCCCCCACATCATAAATTCTATTTTGAGTATCTGTTATGTATCCTTTAACAACCACGCGTAGGTGATCGTTATACAACTGCTGTTGGAGAGTGAGTGCGTGTAGGGTGGAGGGGGAGGGGTGTAGCTCATGAGCCGTGGTCCGTTCCCTCAATGCCACCTCTAAATCGGCCAATGCCTGGGATTGCTGCCTCTTGTACCCGGTTATAGTGTTAATTGCTTGCCCTCTCAGGACCGCCTTATAGGCTTCCCAGAGTGTCGCTGAGGAGCGTACTGAGTGTACATTTTCAAGAAAGTAATGTTTCGTGGCACGTTTAAGGGCCTTTCGGACCTGTGGAACTTTAAAGTAGGATGCATGAATGGGGTAGATGCGTTTGCGTGTTCTCGTTTGCATGGTGAGGTTCAGCGTGAGGGGTGAATGGTCTGAAACACCCCGAGGGTGTATCACAAGGTTGTCTACGTGGTGAAGGCCACCACCCATCGACAAAAAGTAGTCGATGCGGGATAGGCTTCCATGCACTGCGGAGAGAAAGGTGTATTGTTTTGCGCCCGGGTGCAAGTGTCTCCAGACGTCAGTCATTCCCATGGCCGTTGCAAACCGCCGCAGGTACGTGTCCCCCCCTGCCAGGGCCGGTGTGGGGTGCTTATCTAGTTGCGTGTCCATGACTGCGTTGAAGTCCCCCCCCAGGATAATCTCACCCTCCGGGAGAGTCAGAAGGAAGTCCCCTAGTCTTGGGAGGTGTACCGAATGCAATGCCGGCGGAATATATACTGACACAAGATTGAAAAGTGACCCCTCCCATTGCCCATGCACGGCCGCGAAGCAGCCTTGGTCATCTGTTTGAGACGATAGAGGCATGAATCGTGAGTTCTTTTTTATTAGAATGCCGGACCCTCTGGAACCGGACGTGAAGTCAGAATGAGCCCACATTTTGTAACCCCGTCTATCCAGAGCTTTGCTAGCCCTCCCTACCAGGTGAGTTTCCTGCAGCAGGGCCACGGTAGGTCGTAGTCGCTTAACAGCAGCCAACACTAACCCCCGTTTCACCTTGTCCCCCAAACCCCGTACATTCCATGACATCAAGGACAGAGTTGGGCATTGTGTATCGGTGGATTCCGTTCCCCCTAATGGTGCTATGTTGTTAGCCATTGTGGATTATGAGGTATGAGATGGAGCACCCAGGAGGTACCAGTGGTCCGGTAGTTGCGCCACCGCACAGTGAAGAGCCTAAAGATGTTACGGGGGCCCCTGTCTGCGTGTAGTGAGTCCCATAACAGTGGAAACATCGTTCATGCCTATATGAGTACAGGCCCAGCAGGAATAGTACAAAGCAATTCCTCCCCCCCATTCTCGTGCCTAACTGGGTCAAGCGGTTCGATACGTCCCTTGAGTGGTATGGTGTAGTATTCGGCCGTACATATGTGTTCCTAACAAACAATTTCGTAACCGTAAAAAAACAACCCGTCTCCCTTCCCCCCCTCCCTGCATCCCTGCCTAACGGACTTTCAACTGCCCGGCTCCCCAACTGAGCAGAGTGCTTAACCCATCCCACAACCAGAGTACTTGCGTGTAGGGGGGAGAGTGTCTCCCCGAGCAGGCGGCATCCCTGCGTGCCTCAGGGGAGGTCATGCCAGTGTCTTCGTGCAGCAACTGAAACGTGAAGTCGATGG
This sequence comes from Lissotriton helveticus, assembly GCF_964261635.1. Classification (NCBI taxonomy): domain Eukaryota; kingdom Metazoa; phylum Chordata; class Amphibia; order Caudata; family Salamandridae; genus Lissotriton; species Lissotriton helveticus. The sequence goes on along the minus strand of NC_136071.1, from coordinate 193,041,192 downwards.
TCAGCAGCTGTGGTCAGCGTAGATCCCGGGGGGGGGGTCACCCCTCTCCGTTTGCCCCTCTTGTTTCGCGGTAGGGAGAGTCCTCTGCCCCCCCACCTCGACCAGATGTTTGCGAACCATGTCTGCTGTCGTCTCTGCGTTCGTGATCCGGTCTGTGGTTCTTGCGTTGCCGGCCCACCGTGTGCCAACCTTCCAGCCAGTCCCGGGCAGCCTCGGGGGAGTCAAAAAACCACACCTTTTTGTCCGCAACAACTCTTAAACGTGCTGGGAAGATCATCGAGTATGGTAATTCTTTCTCCCTCAACGTTCTTTTAACTTCCAGGAAAGTTTTTCTTTTCCTAGATACCTCAGCCGTGTAGTCAGGGAAGAATGCAAGTCTCGAGTTTTGGATTTGAATGGCAGGTGCCACCCTTGCGGCCTGTAGAATGGCATCTTGGTCCCTGAAGTTAAATAGTCGTGCTAGTATCGGCCGCGGTGGGCCTCCTGTCTTCGGTTTTCCCCCCGGAATGCGGTGGGCCCTTTCCACCGAGAAGAAGTTTGAGAGTCCCTTAGGTTGAAGTCGGGTTTTTATCAAGCCCTCCACGTAGAGGTCCATCGCCCCCGTATCTTCGGATTCCGGCACGCCTAAAATTCGGACGTTGTTGCGTCTGGAGCGACCTTCCTGGTCATCCAGTTTGTCCCTTAGCATTTTGTTGTCGGCTTGAAGTCGCTCCATCGCCGTTTGCAGTTCAGACACGTCCTCTACCAAAGATTTGGTGACGACCTCTACTTGCTTGACCCTCTCGTTCATTTTTTGGAGATCCGCCCGTATCAGGGTGACTTCAGTGGCGGTTGCCCCGACCGTTGTCTGCACCTGGGCCAATGCCGCCAGGACATCTTCAAGCGTGGCCTTCTTAGCCCCATCCGTGTCCGCCGCATTCCCTGCGTTCTTGCGTTGTTCTTGGGGCGGCGTTTGGCTCCCATACGCGAATTTATCCAGTTTGGCTTGGGTGGAGGTATTTTTGGGGCCCCTGTTTGACATGGTGATGTGTGGCGTTGGCGGCGCCGAGATCCACGATATGTCAGCGTTCGCGCCGTCCACGGCCGCACCAGCAAAACACTCCTGTCGTGGGCGCAGCGTTAAGTTCACAGTGAGGGGGAGAAGAGTCCTCCCCTCAGGCGTATAGCAGGTAGGGGGCACCTCGGTTAAGTTTTGCAGAGTGTCGGCAAGGGCTATGCCAATCTATGCAGTGCTACCCTCTGTGGCACTAGGAGCAAGGCGGTCGCTCGATCCCCAAATCCCTGTTGAGGCTTCCAAGAAGTCTGGTGGCGTGCCGTGGGTATAACTGGTGCCCGAGCAAAGCACCCCACTCTGCGCGCTAGCCGCCGGGAGTTTCACTACTCTTTCCGGCGCCTCCCCCGCGGATCGCGCGCAGAGGGCCGAACACAGTAATGAATGGGACCTTCAGGGATCCGCCGGCCCCCCACGTAGTACTCCGGTGAACTGAGGCAAGTATAGTCCTGTGGGGAGAGCCTCTGTCAGGTGCCGGGGTGCCGCTTGTGCAAGGCGCGAATGAATGGCGGCGTCACTGCCGTTGCCAGAAGTCCAGAATGCGCCCCCGATCAGAGCAAGTGGAGTTGCATGGCTGTTCCAGGCGTCGCGGGGGGCTGCACTTACTTCGAGACTGTTGAAGGCATGATTGCGGGTCTCTCGGACTACGCGTCCGTTAACCGACACTTCCTGTCGCTCCCCCGCCGCTTCAGGGTAACTTCCGGCCGGCCACCCTTTCTCCGCAACCCCGCTGCTTCCAGGCTGGCAGTAGGCCCTCTGCACCTCCGGTCTCCGCTCCGTGTGCTGAAGCTCGTCCAGGCTGCCACCGATTCCAATTTTGCAGCGTTGGGTGCCGCACGGACTCCGGGTCCGATCCTCTCCCGCCAGCACTATAAAATTCAGGATTAATGTGACGGATAGTCGTGGGAAGCCGCCGTTACTCGGGAGCCTCTCTACGCTGCGGCCGCCATCGTCGGCTGCTAGCCACGCCCCCCATCTACTGTATTTTTAATGCTGTGCTGGATTTCGTTTTTGCTGGTTAAGATGCTTTGGACACTCTGTCACTGCTGATCAGTGCCAGAGTGTAAGTGCTCCCTATGTAAATTGTCATATTGATTGGGAATACCTGATTGGCATTTTTGTATCACCATGAAGTCCCTAGTAAAGTGCACTGTGTGTGCCAGGGCTGGTGATGACAGATGCTACTAGTGGGCCTGCAGCGCAGATTGCGCCACCCACATGAGTAGCCCTAAAATGGTGTCTCAGGCCTACCAGCGCAGTGACTGTGTGCAGTCAGTGGACTGCCATGTCCGCCTGGCCAGTGTCCCCACTGGCTGGGCCTAACCCTTTCCTGTCTGTGCACATCAGTCACCCCTATGGAAGGCTCAAGGTACCCCCCTGGGCAGGGTGCAGTGTATGGGTAAGGTAGAGCATGTACTAGTGCAGGTCACATGCTCTGGTAGTGAGCAGCAGTCATTGTGTGCTCACTGCTGTAAGGTTATCTTGCTCCATAGAATAACATAGGGTAGGCTGGTCCCAATGGATACCAGCCTATCTTCTCATAGGAACAAGATGGGACATAAGTGATTGATATCCCTGAACTCAGAATTTAATAACACATCTTTTAGGAAGGATTGTTTTTAAATTCTGTGTTTGAGAATAGTACTTTTAGAAAGTGGCTGTTCTCTTGTCTAACCTTTCTGTGTGTCTGGGCCTGTTTGTGGATTCACTGTCTGGCCTGAGTGTGACAGGGGCTGCAGGGCCCCCAGGAGGTTGTCTGAGTCAGCCCGTGGATGAAAGGCAGCATCTGCTGCCAGGGAAGTGGGAGGAGATCGCACCTGATAGGGATAGGGCTGTGCCTGCCTGACCACAATGCTCGCTCCTCCCTCCTGCTGGGCGACTGTCACCTCTGTCCCTGATACTGAGAGGAAGAAGGAAGCCAGGAAACCCCCAGTGCCTCAGCTACACCCAGAACTGGTTTAGACCGGGCTCAGGGCCCACTTGCACAAAGACTTCAAAGGACTTCAAAGACTTTTAGGGGTATAAGAGAAGGACCCCTGACAACAGAAAATTTAGATTCTACAATCAAGAGGAACCTCTGCCAGAAGAAGGACTGCTGAAGGAACTGAAGGAAGATTGCCTTGCTGTGTGCTCTAAGGGCTGACCTACCCTGCTATCCAACTGAAGGAGAGGAGAAGAAGGGCTTTGCTGTGTGCTGTGCCCCCATCTGCTTGAACTTAAAAGACTTTGCTGTGTGCTGTGTCTTCACTGAATCTCCAAGGGCCTGAGAAAAGCTGGCCTCCTGTTCCTGGAACCCAGGGTTAAAAGGTTCCTAAAGAAGCCCAAGACGCTGTGCAGATCGTGCTGTTTTGACCTGGAGCGTGTGGTGCTCAACTGCTGAGCATGAGTAGGGATCGGTGTGCTCATCGGCACATTCCCAGCGAGGGTCGGAGGTCTGTGGTGCCTCCCCTCGTGTATCCTGCTCTAGAGCGGTTGTGAGGCCGAGAGGGCGGTCTTTCCGTGACCTGCGCCCTCAAAAATCATCTGCCGCCTGTTCACCGCCGCTGCCCGGGGCCAGGAAAACCCTGAGAGATTGCCGTTCATAAACGGAGGCTGCCGTGGCGAATATCGGAGCCGCCGCGCTCCCATTGGCTGGAGGAGCCGAGCCCCCTCACCAACGCCGCGATGGGATAGGCCCGTGCGCCGCAGCGTCATTACTGTTGCCGTGCTGTGGTGGGCTGAAGAGAGGAGCGTCATCGCAGGCCTGTCCCGGGAGCCGCACTGCCATTGGCTGACCCCCGGGTGTGTGAGGAGGCTCGCGCCGAACGCCGCGACAGGATTGGTCCCCGTCATAGGGACCTCTGGAAGTGCTGCGTGATCACCGCCGGAACCGGGGAAGAGTGACCCGACCTCGCCGTGGGAGTTCCCGAAGTGCCCCCAGCCCCTGGCCTGCCTGTCTTTGCTCAGAGCGCCGAGCTAGCTCCCCGCCGCTCCCCGAGGAACTGAGAGTGGGCGGAGGGCTGCTGAGACCGGCCGGGGCTGGGAGCGAGTGTGCTCTGCTCGGCGCGGTGCGCCTGAAACCTTTGGAGGTGCACGATCGGCCCTGCGGTGTCCCTGGACCACGCGGTGAGGCGCGCTTGCAGCGCTTGGAGGCCCATTGCTTTGCGGGCTGATTATTGCGGATAAATAACCATTGGCATAGTTTGCTTTGCTCGTTTTTAGAGCTCAGTGGGGATAAAGCAATAGTACTATTTTTTTATACTGATTTACAAGAGACTGACTATTTTTATTAAGAGACTTCCTACATTACGTGCAACCATTAAGATTAAGTGCAACATTTACCTGAAGAAGTAATTAACGTATATTGTTGATTCTTACTGCTACAAACTAGATAAAGATATATTTTTATAAATATACTTACCTGTGTGGTCTCAGTTTGTGGTGGATTGGGGATTACTGTTGTGTTAAGTGCATTTATTATACACATTGCCTTAGGGATAAGCCTGTCTGCTCGTGCCAAGCTACCTAGAGGGTGAGCAGGGGTTATCTACTGTGTGTAATTCTTCACCCTGACTAGAAGCAAGGGTCCCTACTTGGTCTAAGGTACTTACCTCTGCCAATTAGAGACCCCCAGATCTAACATTGTTGGACAGCGGTGTGGATTTTGAACTAATATTTGCACTTGACCTGCAGTGATTTCTTGTACATCACTAGTCTAGTTTAGCAGCACAGGTTGCGCAAGATTTTTTCTTTTTGGTGAAACCTTTTTTTTTTTAAAGGTTAGGAAGCATCATGTCTCAGAAAGCAGCAAGCGTGAGGGTAGAATTGGAATTTGAAATTCAGGAGTTGTTCAACTATAAATAGGAGCAGCTGAAGCAATTCTGCAAACAGCTTGGATGCCCAGTGAAGGGCAGCGCAAACAAGGAAGAGCTACAGAAACCTCTGAGGGCCTGGTGGGAGGCCAAACATGGTGATCCAGAAGAGGTTATTGGAGAGGGAGGCACACAGGAGAATGCTTTTGAATCCGGTGATTTGCCCGTGAGAAGGCCAGCGTCTAGGGTTGGCAGCAACCACACCAGTAGGATCATTTTTCCAGAGGAGCTGGAGGATAACCAGAGAGCTAGGGCCCATGAGATTGAGCTTTTTAAACTCAAAGCCCAAGCAGAAGAAAGGAGACTGTGCCTTGAAACTGAGAAGAAGGCGGAGGAGGGTAGGAATGCTCTCGCTTTTGAGGAGGGGAAACTCCAGTTGGCTCATGAGTTGAGCATGAGGGAGCTGGACATTAAAGCTAAACAGGCGGAGTCCAGTTCTAATGGTGGCAGCGCACAACCAGTACAGGCGGGTAAAGTATACATACCAAAAGATCTGGTACAGAATTATCAGAGGGGTGAGGATATTTATGCATGGTTTAGATCGTATGAACTTGCCTTGAAGATGAATGAAGTGCCTGAGAAGAATTGGGGGGCAGGTTTGTGGAAGCATTTTGAGGCCTCTGGGAGGGATGTCTTGGCACCCTTAGAAGCAGCAGGTACTTTATCCTACCCCGCTATGAAGGAGGCTTTGTGCCTCAGGTATGGGCTCACTCCAGAACAGTACCGCCAGAAGTTTAGGAAGTTCAAGAAGCTTGATTCTAGTACTTGGGTGGAGTGTGTGAGTATGTACACGCGTGCACTGGAAGGTTGGATAAAGGGCAGCAAAGTTACTGATTATGTGGGGTTGTGTCACTTGATTAGTTGGGAGCACTTGAGTAGTTTATGTGTTCCAGAGCTGCGCCAGCATCTTTTAGACAGCAAGTTAACTGATCCCAGTGAGCTTGCTAAAGAGGCGGACCGCTGGACTAGCACCAGGGTCCACAAGGGGGTGGTAAGTACCCCAGCCAAAGGTGGACAGGGTCCCCAGCAGAAGAGTGGGGGGGACACGGGTAATCAAAAGGAGTCTTCTAAAGGGCCCCAAAATAGTTCCCAGGAGAAGGAGTCTCAACCCCCCAAGTCTAAGAAGTCCGGGCCCCATAAGGGCAAGCAGGACAACAGGTCCCCGCCTACTTGCTATGCATGTAGGGAGGTGGGGCACATTGCCCCCAAATGTCCAAAGAAAACCTCAGCACCCACTGGTGCTGCAACTCCGGCGTTAGCCAGTGTAGTTTTGGGAGGGGATTTGATTTCCAGTGGGGAGGAGGGGTTAGCAGAGATGACCCTTGTCTCTTTAGGAGACCAAGAAATGGCCCAGGAAACCTTGCTGCCCCAAAACACTAAGAAATACGGGCAGAAGGTGACCATCAATGGACAGGAAATAGAGGCTCTGAGAGACACAGGGGCCAGCGTGACATCTGTCAGGTGTCAGTGGGTGTCTGAAGAGCAAATCATTCCCAAGGTACTCCGGCCTGTGGTGGCGTCTGACAGTTCAGTGCACCTCTGCAAGTTGGCAAATGTTTCATTTGAATGGGGAGGAGTCTCCAGTATTTTGGAAGTTGTTGTAAGTGATGCCTTGCCTGTAGATTGTCTATTAGGTAATGACCTGGAGAGCTCTCCATGGAAAGAGGTGGAGCACAGAACTAATTTGGAAATGTTGGGTTTGCCTGCGTGGATCTGTGTGACCACCCGTGCAATGGCAGCCAGCAAGGGTGGATTAGCAGAACTAGAGCCTGGAACAATGGCCCAGGGACCTGCCAAGGTCTCTGGGCCAAGGGGTAGAGGGCGCGGGAAACCAGCCCCCACCGTTCCCACGGTCCAGGAGGAAGCAGAACCTGAGGGGGATGCCCTGGAACCTACAGGGGAGCAGGTGGCCGAACTGGGGGAATTGCCTGAGCTGTCCCAGTGGCAGCAAGATGGTGGTCCCTCCAGGGAGGAATTCTGCCAGGCTCAGAAGGAGTGCCCTTCTCTCATTGGTGTGCGGCAGCAGGCTGCAGATCAGGCAGCAGGCCTGGGGTCCAAGAAACATTTGATTTACTGGGAGGATGACTTACTTTATAGTGAGCCTAAGTTCGCTGAGCCCGGTGCAGCCCGTGTGCTGGTGGTACCCGAGCGCTTCAGGAACTTCCTACTGGGTCTGGCTCATGACGTGCCTCTCGCAGGACATCTGGGGCAAGACAAGACCTATCACAGGCTTGTCACCCATTTCTACTGGCCCCAGATGAAGAAGCACGTCTCTGCCTTTTGTAAGTCTTGTCAAACTTGTCAGGCCAGTGGCAAGAGCGGAGGGAAGTGCGTGGCACCCCTCCAACCCTTTCCTGTGGTGAGCACCCCTTTTGAGCGGATGGGCATTGACATCGTGGGGCCCCTGGACCCCAAGACAGCCTTAGGCAACAGGTTTATCCTGGTCTTGGTGGACCATGCCACCCGGTACCCGGAAGCAATCCCGCTCAGGACAGTCACAGCCCCCGTGGTGGGCCGTGCCTTGATGGGAATATTTTCCCGTGTGGGGTTCCCCAGAGAGGTGGTCTCCGACAGGGGGACAAACTTCATCTCTAGGTACATGAAGTCTCTGTGGGAGGAGTTTGGGGTGACATACAAATTCACCATTCCTTACCACCCTCAAGGAAATGGGTTGGTTGAAAGATTCAACCGCACATTGAAGGGCATGATTATGGGCCTGGAAGAGCCCATGAGGCGGAAATGGGACGTCTTGTTACCATGCCTGTTGTTTGCCTACAGGGAGGTGCCTCAGAAATCCTTAGGGTTCAGTCCCTTTAAGTTGCTGTATGGCCACCCTGTCAGAGGACCTCTCATTCTGGTGAAGGAGGGGTGGGAGAAATCCCGTGGGAAAACCCCTCAGGATGTGTTCAGCTATGTGCTGGCCGTTCGCAACCAGACCAAGCGCTTCAGGAAGCTCGCTCAAGAGAACCTGGAGGCTAGCCAGGAAGAAATGAAGAGATGGTATGACCAGAACACTTCTCTGGTTGAGTTCCACCCTGGTCAGAAAGTGTGGGTGATGGCGCCGGTGGAGCTTTGTGCGCTCCGTGACAAATGGACCGGGCCATATGAGGTGGTGGAGCGCAAGAGCGAGGTTACCTACTTGGTTAACCTGAGAACTCCCAGGCAGCCCCTGAGAGTGTTGCACGTGAACCGCCTCAAACCCCACTTTGAGAGGTCAGAAGTGACTATGCTCATGGCTACAGATGCTGGAGGGGAGGAGGATAGTGATCCTCTCCCTGACCTCCTGGCAGTCAAGGAGCAAGATGGGTCAGTGGATGGTGTGGTCCTCTCGCCCACCCTGACCCCAGAGCAGCAGACGGACTGTCACCAAGTCTTGGGTCAGTTCGCCCCCCTGTTCTCCCTGACCCCAGGTGTCACCAAATGGTGCGTCCACGATGTGGACACTGGAGACAGTCTGCCGGTGAAACAGAAGTTTTACAGGGTGGCTGACAAGGTCAGAGCTAGCATCAAGGAAGAAGTTTCCAAGATGTTGGCACTAGGGGGTGTAATTGAGCCCTCCAGCAGCCCCTGGGCTAGCCCAGTGGTCTTAGTGCCTAAGAAAGCTGCTACCCCGGTGGCCCCCCAGAACTCCGGTTCTGCGTGGACTACCGTGGGCTCAATGCGGTCACCAAGACTGACGCGCACCCCATCCCCAGAGCTGATGAGCTGGTGGATCGGTTGGGAGCTGCCCAGTACCTGAGCACCTTTGATTTGACTTCAGAATACTGGCAGATTGCCTTAACTGAGGGGGCCAAGGAGAGGTCAGCATTTTCCACGCCAGAGGGGCACTTCCAGTTCCGTGTCATGCCCTTTGGGTTGAAAAATGCCCCTGCCACATTCCAGAGACTGGTCAACCAGGTATTAGCCGGGCTGGAGGAATTCAGCGCAGCATACCTGGATGACATTGCTGTGTTCAGCTCCACTTGGGAGGAACACCTCCAACACCTCTGCACAGTGTTGAAGGCCCTGCAGAAGGCAGGCCTCACTATCAAGGCCAGTAAATGCCAGATAGGGCAGGGATCAGTGGTGTACTTGGGACACCAGGTGGGGAGCGGCCAGGTAGCGCCCCTACAGGCAAAGATTGATACCATTCTGGCTTGGGAGCCCCCCAAGACTCAGACTGAGGTGAGAGCCTTTCTAGGTCTCACCGGGTATTACAGACGGTTTGTCAAAGGTTATGGCACCATTGTGGCCCCTTTGACAGAGCTGACATCTAGAAATCATCCCAGGAAAGAGAATTGGACTGAGGCCTGTCAAACTGCTTTTGACACCCTCAAAGCTGCCATGTGCACAGCACCGGTTCTTAAGGCACCTGACTTTTCCAGTGAGTTCATTGTGCAAACTGACGCTTCAGAGCAAGGCGTGGGAGCAGTACTCTCACAAATCAATGATGAGGGCGGAGACCAACCAGTGGCTTTCATTAGCAGGAGGCTACTCCCCAGGGAACAGAGATGGAGTGCCATTGAAAGAGAAGTGCGAGTTGATAAATATCTGGTACTGGGTGATCTCAATTTCCATTTAGATGATCCCGTAGATAAAGCAGCCAGGGAATTCCATCAAGCCATGAAAGCACTTCACTTTGAGCAGAAAGTTAAAAAGCCCACTCACCAACTGGGTCACTTATTGGATCCCATTTTCGCTAATTGGGAACAGGTAGAAGTTCTTGACCCTGTCCCCATCCCCTGGTCAGATCACCACCTGATACCCTTTCTGATTCATACTCAGGGAGCTCGGCCGGTGGTACCGTCTGTCTTTAAACATCCCAGACGGATATGGATGAACTTTTCTCAAACCAAATTCAATCAGGTCCTCACTGAGAAAGGTCACCCAGGGGGAGTGGGAGTGGAAGCCATAAACACCAATTTTGATCAGCTTATCACGGAGGCCCTGGACCGGGTGGCCCCACTCGGTATAACAAGAGTGGGTGGCCGGGTGCAGAGCACGGCACCATGGTATGATGATGAGGTGCGAGCAGCCAAAGTAGTATGTAAGCATGCAGAAAGACAATGGAGGAAAGCCCTCACTGTGCATGCGAAAGTAGAGTACACAGCTAAAAGGCGTATTTATCATAGATTGATTAGGAAAGCCAAAACTTTGTATTTTGGCAGTAGGATTAAGGAAGCCGAAAATTCCACTAAAGAATTGTTCCTAATCTATAAAACACTCTCGGTAGGGAAGCCTGCAGCGGTGCCTGAAGAACTCTGTACGGTGGAGGGTTGCGACCGCATAGCAGAATTCTTTGCTAAAAAGGTAGCAACAATTTACGCCGCCTTTCCTCAGCAGACAATTCAGAATTTTAAGCCTTTTGGAACAACTAAGGTAATGGGGAAACAGCGGTTGTCCAGCTTTTCCACCCCCCCGACTGAGGATCTCATCCGCATCTGCGGGTCTATACAATCTGGCTCACCTAGGGACCCTACTACGCCCAGACGACTGATGGGAAGTCTGTATGTTCTTGAACCTTACATATGCCATCTATTAAACACCTCTTACGAGACGCAGACTGTTCCCGCTGCTTGGAAACAAGCAATTTTACTCCCCGTTGCAAAAGAAAGGTAATGTCAGTTTTGAAAAACTTGAGAACTTGCGACCGATCTCCCTCCTGCCATATATGGCGAAGGTAGCGGAAAAAATAGCGAACCTTCAACTGATGAAATTCGTGGACGAAACCTCCCTGCTCCACGATTCTCAGTTTGGCTTCCGCCCCCGGCATTCGACGGAGTCAGCTCTTCTTATGGCGGTAGAGGCTCTGCGACAGGGTGTGGATGAAGGCCAGACTATGGCCTTGATCCTATTGGACCTTAGCGCAGCATTCGACACTGTAGCACATTCCATCTTGCTACAGTGTCTGAATGAAGGAGGAGTCTCAGGAGCAGCGCTTGGGTGGATAAGATCTTTCCTGACTGACAGATGCTTCCAAGTTCGTTTGGGTGATTGTTATTCGAGGGAGATTGGGCTGGGCCAGACCGTGCCTCAGGGCTCGTCCCTGAGCCCAACCTTGTTCAATCTCTATGTCTCCCCTCTGGCAGCAATCGTTGAGAAATACGGTCTGCGCTTAGTGTCCATTGCCGATGACACGCAGCTGGCTATCTCCCTCTCGCGTACCCCCGGTTTTGCGGCGGACAATTTCAGGGATTGCATGAAAGACCTGGCAACCTGGATGTCCGCCAACTGTTTGAAACTCAATGGTAGCAAGACCGAGGTGCTAGTTGTGGGAGGGACGCCTGCTGCTTGGTCGTCGGCCTGGTGGCCTCCCTGCTTGGGGGAAACTCCAGTTCCATGTCAGGAGGCTAGGAATCTTGGAGTGTGGTTGGATGCTGGCCTGACCTTTGACACCCAGATTGGCCGAGTGGCTGGGGTATTCTTCGGCGTTCTGAAAATTTAAAAAAAGGTGTTAGATCTTCTCCCTATTACAGCTCGCCGAACGCTGGTGCATGCCCTGGTGACATCCCGCCTTGATTACGGCAATTTGCTGTATCTGGGTGCCACGGGAAAGGTCATCAGACGCCTCCAGGTGCTGCAGAATGCAGCTGCTCGCTTGGTACTGAGGCTCCCTAGGAGATCTCCCTCCAAAGCAGCGCTCCAGGCACTTCACTGGCTTCCTGTTGCAAGCAGGGTGGAATTCAAAACTCTTTCCACATGCCATCGTATTCTGAATGGTAAAGCTCCTGCTTTGCTTAGGAGCCTGGTGACTTGGTATGAGCCCACGCGTAATCTCCGCTCCTCATGCACGGGTCTTCTGATGGTACCAAGAGTAAGAAAAGCACGAATGGGAGGGAGGTCTTTCAGATACCTGGCTGCCAAGTACTGGAACGCCTTACCCCTGAATCTGCGATTGGAACCGTCCGAAACCATCTTCAGGAAAAAACTTAAAACTCTTTTGTTCAGTAGGTAGGCGTCTCTGGAGGGTGGTTGGACTGTAGCTCTCACTTATCATAGCGCGGGGACACGCCGGTGGGCGTACTTCCAGGCGCTTTACAAATGTCCAAAATGAAAATGAAAAAATGAGAAGCTTTCAATGTGGTCTGGGCTCTGAAGAAGCTGAGGCCCTACCTGTTTGGGACTCACTTCCGTGTTCAGACTGACCACAGGCCCCTCAGATGGTTAATGCAGATGAGGGGTGAGAATCCAAAATTGTTGAGGTGGTCCATTTCCCTACAGGGGATGGACTTTACGGTGGAGCACCGTCCTGGTACAGAACACGCCAATGCTGATGGTCTGTCCAGATTCTTCCGCCTTAGTGATGAGGACTCCCAAGAGATTGGGTAGTTCTCCCCACTTTCAGCTGGAGGGGACACGTGTTAGACCTGACACCCTTCGCGTGGTTTTCCCCCATCCTTTTGCCTCTGTCTACTGTATTTTTGATGCTGTGCTGGATTTCGTTTTTGCTGGTTTAGATGCTTTGGACACTCTGCCACTGCTGATCAGTGCCAGAGTGTAAGTGCTCCCTATGTAAATTGTCATATTGATTGGGAATACCTGATTGGCATATTTGTATCACCATGAAGTCCCTAGTAAAGTGCACTGTGTGTGCCAGGGCTGGTGATGACAGATGCTGCAGATTGCGCCACCCACATGAGTAGCCCTAAAATGGTGTCTCAGGCCTGCCAGCGCAGTGCCTGTGTGCAGTCATTGATCTGCCATGTCCGCCTGGCCAGTGTCCCCACTGGCTGGGCCTAACCCTTCCCTGTCTGTGCACATCAGTCACCGCTATGGAAGGCTCAAGGTACCCCCCTGGGCAGGGTGCAGTGTATGGGTAAGGTAGAGCATGTACTAGTGCAGGTCACATGCTCTGGTAGTGAGCAGCAGCCATTGTGTGCTCACTGCTGTAAGGTTATCTTGCTCCATAGAATAACATGGGGGAGGCTGGTCCCAATGGATACCAGCCTATCTTCTCATAGGAACAAGATGGGACATAAGTGATTGATATCCCTGAACTCAGAATTTAATAACACATCTTTTAGGAAGGGTTGTTTTTAAATTCTGTGTTTGAGAATAGTACTTTTAGAAAGTGGCTGTTCTCTTGTCTAACCTTTCTGTGTGCCTGGGCCTGTTTGTGGATTGACTGTCTGGCCTGAGTGTGACAGGGGCTGCAGGGCCTCCAGGAGGTTGTCTGAGTCAGCCCGTGGATGAAAGGCAGCATCTGCTGCCAGGGAAGTGGGAGGAGATCACACCTGATAGTGATAGGGCTGTGCCTGCCTGACCACAATGCTGGCTCCACCCCCCTGCTGGGCGACTGTCACCTCTGTCCCTGATACTGAGAGGAAGAAGGAAGCCAGGAAACCCCCAGTGCCTCAGCTACACCCAGAACTGGTTTAGACCGGGCTCAGGGCCCACTTGCATAAAGACTTCAAAAGACTTCAAAGACTTTTAGGGGTATAAGAGAAGGACCCCTGACAACAGAAAATTTAGATTCTATAATCAAGAGGAACCTCTGCCAGAAGAAGGACTGCTGAAGGAACTGAAGGAAGATTGCCTTGCTGTGTGCTCTAAGGGCTGACCTACCCTGCTATCCAACTGAAGGAGAGGAGAAGAAGGGCTTTGCTGTGTGCTGTGCCCCCATCTGCTTGAACTTAAAAGACGTTGCTGTGTGCTGTGTCTTCACTGAATCTCCAAGGGCCTGAGAAGATCTGGCCTCTTGTTCCTGGAACCCAGGGTTAAAAGGTTCCTAAAGAAGCCCAAGACGCTGTGCAGATCGTGCTGTTTTGACCTGGAGCGTTTGGTGCTCAACTGCTGAGCGTGAGTAGGGATCGGTGTGCTCATCGGCACATTCCCAGCGAGGGTCGGAGGTCTGTGGTGCCTCCCCTCGTGTATCCTGCTCTAGAGTGGTTGTGAGGCCGAGAGGGCAGTCTTTCCGTGACCTGTGCCCTCAAAAATCATCTGCCGCCTGTTCACCGCCGCTGCCCGGGGCCAGGAATACCCTGAGAAGTTGCCGTTCATAAACGGAGGCTGCCGCAGCGAAGATCGGAGCCGCTGCGCTCCCATTGGCTGGAGGAGCCGAGCCCCCTCACCTACGCCGCGACGGGATAGGCCCGTGCGCCGCAGCGTCATTACTGTTGCCGTGCTGTGGTGGCTGAAGAGAGGAGCGTCATCTCAGGCCTGTCCCGGGAGCCACACTGTCATTGGCTGACCCCCGGGTGTGTGAGGAGGCTCGCGCCGAACGCCGCGACAGGATTGGTCCCCGTCATCAGGACCTCTGGAAGTGCTGCGTGATCACCGCCGGAACCGGGGAAGAGTGACCCGACCTCGCCGTGGGTGTTCCCGAAGTGCCCCCGGCCTGCCTGTCTCTGCTCGGAGCACCGAGCTAGCTCCCCGCCGCTCCCCGAGGAACTGAGAGCGGGCGGAGGGCTGCTGAGACTGGCCGGGGCTGGGAGCGAGTGTGCTCTGCTCGGCGCGGTGCGCCTGAAACCTTTGGAGGTGCACGATCGGCCCTGCGGTGTCCCTGGACCACGCGGTGAGGTGCGCTTGCAGCGCTTGGAGGCCCATTGCTTTGCGGGCTGATTATTGCTGATAAATAACCATTGGCATAGTTTGCTTTGCTCGTTTTTAGAGCTCAGTGGGGATAAAGCAATAGTACTATTTTTTTATACTGATTTACAAGAGACTTGAGACTATTTTTATTAAGAGACTTCCTACATTACGTGCAACCATTAAGATTAAGTGCAACATTTACCTGAAGAAGTAATTAACGTATATTGTTGATTCTTACTGCTACAAACTAGATAAAGATATATTTTTATAAATATACTTACCTGTGTGGTCTCAGTTTGTGGTGGATTGGGGATTACTGTTGTGTTAAGTGCATTTATTATACACATTGCCTTAGGGATAAGCCTGTCTGCTCGTGCCAAGCTACCTAGAGGGTGAGCAGGGGTTATCTACTGTGTGTAATTCTTCACCCTGACTAGAAGCAAGGGTCCCTACTTGGTCTAAGGTACTTACCTCTGCCAATTAGAGACCCCCAGATCTAACATTGTTGGAAAGCGGTGTGGATTTTGAACTAATATTTGCACTTGACCTGCAGTGATTTCTTGTACATCACTAGTCTAGTTTAGCAGCACAGGTTGCGCAAGATTTTTTCTTTTTGGTGAAACCTTTTTTTTTTAAAAGGTTAGGAAGCATCATGTCTCAGAAAGCAGCAAGCATGAGGGTAGAATTGGAATTTGAAATTCAGGAGTTGTTCAACTATAAATAGGAGCAGCTGAAGCAATTCTGCAAACAGCTTGGATGCCCAGTGAAGGGCAGCGCAAACAAGGAAGAGCTACAGAAAGATCTGAGGGCCTGGTGGGAGGCCAAACATGGTGATCCAGAAGAGGTTATTGGAGAGGGAGGCACACAGGAGAATGCTTTTGAATCCGGTGATTTGCCCGTGAGAAGGCCAGCGTCTAGGGTTGGCAGCAACCACACCAGTAGGATCATTTCTCCAGAGGAGCTGGAGGATAACCAGAGAGCTAGGGCCCATGAGATTGAGCTTTTTAAACTCAAAGCCCAAGCAGAAGAAAGGAGACTGTGCCTTGAAACTGAGAAGAAGGCGGAGGAGGGTAGGAATGCTCTCGCTTTTGAGGAGGGGAAACTCCAGTTGGCTCATGAGTTGAGCATGAGGGAGCTGGACATTAAAGCTAAACAGGCGGAGTCCAGTTCTAATGGTGGCAGCGCACAACCAGTACAGGCGGGTAAAGTATACATACCAAAAGATCTGGTACAGAATTATCAGAGGGGTGAGGATATTTATGCATGGTTTAGATCGTATGAACTTGCCTTGAAGATGAATGAAGTGCCTGAGAAGAATTGGGGGGCAGGTTTGTGGAAGCATTTTGAGGCCTCTGGGAGGGATGTCTTGGCACCCTTAGAAGCAGCAGGTACTTTATCCTACCCCGCTATGAAGGAGGCTTTGTGCCTCAGGTATGGGCTCACTCCAGAACAGTACCGCCAGAAGTTTAGGAACTTCAAGAAGCTTGATTCTAGTACTTGGGTGGAGTGTGTGAGTATGTACACGCGTGCACTGGAAGGTTGGATAAAGGGCAGCAAAGTTATTGATTATGTGGGGTTGTGTCACTTGATTAGTTGGGAGCACTTGAGTAGCTTATGTGTTCCAGAGCTGCGCCAGCATCTTTTAGACAGCAAGTTAACTGATCCCAGTGAGCTTGCTAAAGAGGCGGACCGCTGGACTAGCACCAGGGTCCACAAGGGGGTGGTAAGTACCCCAGCCAAAGGTGGACAGGGTCCCCAGCAGAAGAGTGGGGGGGACACGGGTAATCAAAAGGAGTCTTCTAAAGGGCCCCAAAATAGTTCCCACGAGAAGGAGTCTCAACCCCCCAAGTCTAAGAAGTCCGGGCCCCATAAGGGCAAGCAGGACAACAGGTCCCCGCCTACTTGCTATGCATGTAGGGAGGTGGGGCACATTGCCCCCAAATGTCCAAAGAAAACCTCAGCACCCACTGGTGCTGCAACTCCGGCGTTAGCCAGTGTAGTTTTGGGAGGGGATTTGATTTCCAGTGGGGAGGAGGGGTTAGCAGAGATGACCCTTGTCTCTTTAGGAGACCAAGAAATGGCCCAGGAAACCTTGCTGCCCCAAAACACTAAGAAATACGGGCAGAAGGTGACCATCAATGGACAGGAAATAGAGGCTCTGAGAGACACAGGGGCCAGCGTGACATCTGTCAGGTGTCAGTGGGTGTCTGAAGAGCAAATCATTCCCAAGGTACTCCGGCCTGTGGTGGCGTCTGACAGTTCAGTGCACCTCTGCAAGTTGGCAAATGTTTCATTTGAATGGGGAGGAGTCTCCAGTATTTTGGAAGTTGTTGTAAGTGATGCCTTGCCTGTAGATTGTCTATTAGGTAATGACCTGGAGAGCTCTCCATGGAAAGAGGTGGAGCACAGAACTAATTTGGAAATGTTGGGTTTGCCTGCGTGGATCTGTGTGACCACCCGTGCAATGGCAGCCAGCAAGGGTGGATTAGCAGAACTAGAGCCTGGAACAATGGCCCAGGGACCTGCCAAGAGAGGAAGGGGTAGAGGGCGCGGGAAACCAGCCCCCACCGTTCCCACGGTCCAGGAGGAAGCAGAACCTGAGGGGGATGCCCTGGAACCTACAGGGGAGCAGGTGGCCGAACTGGGGGAATTGCCTGAGCTGTCCCAGTGGCAGCAAGATGGTGGTCCCTCCAGGGAGGAATTCTGCCAGGCTCAGAAGGAGTGCCCTTCTCTCATTGGTGTGCGGCAGCAGGCTGCAGATCAGGCAGCAGGCCTGGGGTCCAAGAAACATTTGATTTACTGGGAGGATGACTTACTTTATAGTGAGCCTAAGTTCGCTGAGCCCGGTGCAGCCCGTGTGCTGGTGGTACCCGAGCGCTTCAGGAACTTCCTACTGGGTCTGGCTCATGACGTGCCTCTCGCAGGACATCTGGGGCAAGACAAGACCTATCACAGGCTTGTCACCCATTTCTACTGGCCCCAGATGAAGAAGCACGTCTCTGCCTTTTGTAAGTCTTGTCAAACTTGTCAGGCCAGTGGCAAGAGCGGAGGGAAGTGCGTGGCACCCCTCCAACCCTTTCCTGTGGTGAGCACCCCTTTTGAGCGGATGGGCATTGACATCGTGGGGCCCCTGGACCCCAAGACAGCCTTAGGCAACAGGTTTATCCTGGTCTTGGTGGACCATGCCACCCGGTACCCGGAAGCAATCCCGCTCAGGACAGTCACAGCCCCCGTGGTGGGCCGTGCCTTGATGGGAATATTTTCCCGTGTGGGGTTCCCCAGAGAGGTGGTCTCCGACAGGGGGACAAACTTCATCTCTAGGTACATGAAGTCCCTGTGGGAGGAGTTTGGGGTGACATACAAATTCACCATTCCTTACCACCCTCAAGGAAATGGGTTGGTTGAAAGATTCAACCGCACATTGAAAGGCATGATTATGGGCCTGGAAGAGCCCATGAGGCGGAAATGGGACGTCTTGTTACCATGCCTGTTGTTTGCCTACAGGGAGGTGCCTCAGAAATCCTTAGGGTTCAGTCCCTTTGAGTTGCTGTATGGCCACCCTGTCAGAGGACCTCTCATTCTGGTGAAGGAGGGGTGGGAGAAATCCCGTGGGAAAACCCCTCAGGATGTGTTCAGCTATGTGCTGGCCGTTCGCAACCAGACCAAGCGCTTCAGGAAGCTCGCTCAAGAGAACCTGGAGGCTAGCCAGGAAGAAATGAAGAGATGGTATGACCAGAACACTTCTCTGGTTGAGTTCCACCCTGGTCAGAAAGTGTCGGTGATGGCGCCGGTGGAGCTTTGTGCGCTCCGTGACAAATGGACCGGGCCATATGAGGTGGTGGAGCGCAAGAGCGAGGTTACCTACTTGGTTAACCTGAGAACTTCCAGGCAGCCCCTGAGAGTGTTGCACGTGAACCGCCTCAAACCCCACTTTGAGAGGTCAGAAGTGACTATGCTCATGGCTACAGATGCTGGAGGGGAGGAGGATAGTGATCCTCTCCCTGACCTCCTGGCAGTCAAGGAGCAAGATGGGTCAGTGGATGGTGTGGTCCTCTCGCCCATCCTGACCCCAGAGCAGCAGACGGACTGTCACCAAGTCTTGGGTCAGTTCGCCCCCCTGTTCTCCCTGACCCCAGGTGTCACCAAATGGTGCGTCCACGATGTGGACACTGGAGACAGTCTGCCGGTGAAACAGAAGTTTTACAGGGTGGCTGACAAGGTCAGAGCTAGCATCAAGGAAGAAGTTTCCAAGATGTTGGCACTAGGGGGGGTGTAATTGAGCCCTCCAGCAGCCCCTGGGCTAGCCCAGTGGTCTTAGTGCCTAAGAAAGCTGCTACCCCGGTGGCCCCCCAGAACTCCGGTTCTGCGTGGACTACCGTGGGCTCAATGCGGTCACCAAGACTGACGCGCACCCCATCCCCAGAGCTGATGAGCTGGTGGATCGGTTGGGAGCTGCCCAGTACCTGAGCACCTTTGATTTGACTTCAGAATACTGGCAGATTGCCTTAACTGAGGGGGCCAAGGAGAGGTCAGCATTTTCCACGCCAGAGGGGCACTTCCAGTTCCGTGTCATGCCCTTTGGGTTGAAAAATGCCCCTGCCACATTCCAGAGACTGGTCAACCAGGTATTAGCCGGGCTGGAGGAATTCAGCGCAGCATACCTGGATGACATTGCTGTGTTCAGCTCCACTTGGGAGGAACACCTCCAACACCACTGCGCAGTGTTGAAGGCCCTGCAGAAGGCAGGCCTCACTATCAAGGCCAGTAAATGCCAGATAGGGCAGGGATCAGTGGTTTACTTGGGACACCAGGTGGGGAGCGGCCAGGTAGCGCCCCTACAGGCAAAGATTGATACCATTCTGGCTTGGGAGCCCCCCAAGACTCAGACTGAGGTGAGAGCCTTTCTAGGTCTCACCGGGTATTACAGACGGTTTGTCAAAGGTTATGGCACCATTGTGGCCCCTTTGACAGAGCTGACATCTATAAATCATCCCAGGAAAGAGAATTGGACTGAGGCCTGTCAAACTGCTTTTGACACCCTCAAAGCTGCCCTGTGCACAGCACCGGTGCTTAAGGCACCTGACTTTTCCAGTGAGTTCATTGTGCAAACTGACGCTTCAGAGCAAGGCGTGGGAGCAGTACTCTCACAAATCAATGATGAGGGCGGAGACCAACCAGTGGCTTTCATTAGCAGGAGGCTACTCCCCAGGGAACAGAGATGGAGTGCCATTGAAAGAGAAGTGCGAGTTGATAAATATCTGGTACTGGGTGATCTCAATTTCCATTTAGATGATCCCGTAGATAAAGCAGCCAGGGAATTCCATCAAGCCATGAAAGCACTTCACTTTGAGCAGAAAGTTAAAAAGCCCACTCACCAACTGGGTCACTTATTGGATCCCATTTTCGCTAATTGGGAACAGGTAGAAGTTCTTGACCCTGTCCCCATCCCCTGGTCAGATCACCACCTGATACCCTTTCTGATTCATACTCAGGGAGCTCGGCCGGTGGTACCGTCTGTCTTTAAACATCCCAGACGGAGAAGGATGAACTTTTCTCAAACCAAATTCAATCAGGTCCTCACTGAGAAAGGTCACCCAGGGGGAGTGGGAGTGGAAGCCATAAACACCAATTTTGATCAGCTTATCACGGAGGCCCTGGACCGGGTGGCCCCACTCGGTATAACAAGAGTGGGTGGCCGGGTGCAGAGCACGGCACCATGGTATGATGATGAGGTGCGAGCAGCCAAAGTAGTATGTAAGCATGCAGAAAGACAATGGAGGAAAGCCCTCACTGTGCATGCGAAAGTAGAGTACACAGCTAAAAGGCGTATTTATCATAGATTGATTAGGAAAGCCAAAACTTTGTATTTTGGCAGTAGGATTAAGGAAGCCGAAAATTCCACTAAAGAATTGTTCCTAATCTATAAAACACTCTCGGTAGGGAAGCCTGCAGCGGTGCCTGAAGAACTCTGTACGGTGGAGGGTTGCGACCGCATAGCAGAATTCTTTGCTAAAAAGGTAGCAACAATTTACGCCGCCTTTCCTCAGCAGACAATTCAGAATTTTAAGCCTTTTGGAACAACTAAGGTAATGGGGAAACAGCGGTTGTCCAGCTTTTCCACCCCCCCGACTGAGGATCTCATCCGCATCTGCGGGTCTATACAATCTGGCTCACCTAGGAACCCTACTACGCCCAGACGACTGATGGGAAGTCTGTATGTTCTTGAACCTTACATATGCCATCTATTAAACACCTCTTACGAGACGCAGACTGTTCCCGCTGCTTGGAAACAAGCAATTGTACTCCCGTTGCAAAAGAAAGGTAATGTCAGTTTTGAAAAACTTGAGAACTTGCGACAGATCTCCCTCCTGCCATATATGGTGAAGGTAGCGGAAAAAATAGCGAACCTTCAACTGATGAAATTCGTGGACGAAACCTCCCTGCTCCACGATTCTCAGTTTGGCTTCCGCCCCCGGCATTCGACGGAGTCAGCTCTTCTTATGGCGGTAGAGGCTCTGCGACAGGGTGTGGATGAAGGCCAGACTATGGCCTTGATCCTATTGGACCTTAGCGCAGCATTCGACACTGTAGCACATTCCATCTTGCTACAGTGTCTGAATTAAGGAGGAGTCTCAGGAGCAGCGCTTGGGTGGATAAGATCTTTCCTGACTGACAGATGCTTCCAAGTTCGTTTGGGTGATTGTTATTCGAGGGAGATTGGGCTGGGCCAGGGCGTGCCTCAGGGCTCGTCCCTGAGCCCAACCTTGTTCAATCTCTATGTCTCCCCTCTGGCAGCAATCGTTGAGAAATACGGTCTGCGCTTAGTGTCCTATGCCGACGACACGCAGCTGGCTATCTCCCTCTCGCGTACCCCCGGTCTTGCGGCGGACAATTTCAGGGATTGCATGAAAGACCTGGCAACCTGGATGTCCGCCAACTGTTTGAAACTCAATGGTAGCAAGACCGAGGTGCTAGTTGTGGGAGGGACGCCTGCTGCTTGGTCGTCGGCCTGGTGGCCTCCCTGCTTGGGGGAAACTCCAGTTCCATGTCAGGAGGCTAGGAATCTTGGAGTGTGGTTGGATGCTGGCCTGACCTTTGACACCCAGATTGGCCGAGTGGCTGGGGTATGCTTCGGAGTTCTGAAAATTTTAAAAAAGGTGTTAGATCTTCTCCCTATTACAGCTCGCCGAACGCTGGTGCATGCCCTGGTGACATCCCGCCTTGATTACGGCAATTTGCTGTATCTGGGTGCCACGGGAAAGGTCATCAGACGCCTCCAGGTGCTGCAGAATGCAGCTGCTCGCTTGGTACTGAGGCTCCCTAGGAGATCTCCCTCCAAAGCAGCGCTCCAGGCACTTCACTGGCTTCCTGTTGCAAGCAGGGTGGAATTCAAAACTCTTTCCACATGCCATCGTATTCTGAATGGTAAAGCTCCTGCTTTGCTTGGGAGCCTGGTGACTTGGTATGAGCCCACGCGTAATCTCCGCTCCTCATGCACGGGTCTTCTGATGGTACCAAGAGTAAGAAAAGCACGAATGGGAGGGAGGTCTTTCAGATACCTGGCTGCCAAGTACTGGAACGCCTTACCCCTGAATCTGCGATTGGAACCGTCCGAAACCATCTTCAGGAAAAAACTTAAAACTCTTTTGTTCAGTAGGTAGGCGTCTCTGGAGGGTGGTTGGACTGTAGCTCTCACTTATCATAGCGCGGGGACACGCCGGTGGGCGTACTTCCAGGCGCTTTACAAATGTCCAAAATGAAAATGAAAAAATGAGAAGCTTTCAATGTGGTCTGGGCTCTGAAGAAGCTGAGGCCCTACCTGTTTGGGACTCACTTCCGTGTTCAGACTGACCACAGGCCCCTCAGATGGTTAATGCAGATGAGGGGTGAGAATCCAAAATTGTTGAGGTGGTCCATTTCCCTACAGGGGATGGACTTTACGGTGGAGCACCGTCCTGGTACAGAACACGCCAATGCTGATGGTCTGTCCAGATTCTTCCGCCTTAGTGATGAGGACTCCCAAGAGATTGGGTAGTTCTCCCCACTTTCAGCTGGAGGGGACACGTGTTAGACCTGACACCCTTCGCGTGGTTTTCCCCCATCCTTTTGCCTCTGTCTACTGTATTTTTGATGCTGTGCTGGATTTCGTTTTTGCTGGTTTAGATGCTTTGGACACTCTGTCACTGCTGATCAGTGCCAGAGTGTAAGTGCTCCCTATGTAAATTGTCATATTGATTGGGAATACCTGATTGGCATATTTGTATCACCATGAAGTCCCTAGTAAAGTGCACTGTGTGTGTCAGGGCTGGTGATGACAGATGCTGCAGATTGCGCCACCCACATGAGTAGCCCTAAAATGGTGTCTCAGGCCTGCCAGCGCAGTGCCTGTGTGCAGTCATTGATCTGCCATGTCCGCCTGGCCAGTGTCCCCACTGGCTGGGCCTAACCCTTCCCTGTCTGTGCACATCAGTCACCGCTATGGAAGGCTCAAGGTACCCCCCTGGGCAGGGTGCAGTGTATGGGTAAGGTAGACCATGTACTAGTGCAGGTCACATGCTCTGGTAGTGAGCAGCAGCCATTGTGTGCTCACTGCTGTAAGGTTATCTTGCTCCATAGAATAACATGGGGGAGGCTGGTCCTAATAGATATCAGCCTATCTTCTCATAGGAACAAGATGGGACATAAGTGATTGATATCCCTGAACTCAGAATTTAATAACACATCTTTTAGGAAGGGTTGTTTTTAAATTCTGTGTTTGAGAATAGTACTTTTAGAAAGTGGCTGTTCTCTTGTCTAACCTTTCTGTGTGCCTGGGCCTGTTTGTGGATTGACTGTCTGGCCTGAGTGTGACAGGGGCTGCAGGGCCTCCAGGAGGTTGTCTGAGTCAGCCGTGGATGAAAGGCAGCATCTGCTGCCAGGGAAGTGGGAGGAGATCACACCTGATAGTGATAGGGCTGTGCCTGCCTGACCACAATGCTGGCTCCACCCCCCTGCTGGGCGACTGTCACCTCTGTCCCTGATACTGAGAGGAAGAAGGAAGCCAGGAAACCCCCAGTGCCTCAGCTACACCCAGAACTGGTTTAGACCGGGCTCAGGGCCCACTTGCATAAAGACTTCAAAAGACTTCAAAGACTTTTAGGGGTATAAGAGAAGGACCCCTGACAACAGAAAATTTAGATTCTACAATCAAGAGGAACCTCTGCCAGAAGAAGGACTGCTGAAGGAACTGAAGGAAGATTGCCTTGCTGTGTGCTCTAAGGGCTGACCTACCCTGCTATCCAACTGAAGGAGAGGAGAAGAAGGGCTTTGCTGTGTGCTGTGCCCCCATCTGCTTGAACTTAAAAGACTTTGCTGTGTGCTGTGTCTTCACTGAATCTCCAAGGGCCTGAGAAGATCTGGCCTCTTGTTCCTGGAACCCAGGGTTAAAAGGTTCCTAAAGAAGCCCAAGACGCTGTGCAGATCGTGCTGTTTTGACCTGGAGCGTTTGGTGCTCAACTGCTGAGCGTGAGTAGGGATCGGTGTGCTCATCGGCACATTCCCAGCGAGGGTCGGAGGTCTGTGGTGCCTCCCCTCGTGTATCCTGCTCTAGAGTGGTTGTGAGGCCGAGAGGGCAGTCTTTCCGTGACCTGTGCCCTCAAAAATCATCTGCCGCCTGTTCACCGCCGCTGCCCGGGGCCAGGAATACCCTGAGAAGTTGCCGTTCATAAACGGAGGCTGCCGCGGCGAAGATCGGAGCCGCTGCGCTCCCATTGGCTGGAGGAGCCGAGCCCCCTCACCTACGCCGCGACGGGATAGGCCCGTGCGCAGCAGCGTCATTACTGTTGCCGTGCTGTGGTTGGCTGAAGAGAGGAGCGTCATCGCAGGCCTGTCCCGGGAGCCACACTGCCATTGGCTGACCCCCGGGTGTGTGAGGAGGCTCGCGCCGAACGCCGCGACAGGATTGGTCCCCGTCATCAGGACCTCTGGAAGTGCTGCGTGATCACCGCCGGAACCGGGGAAGAGTGACCCGACCTCGCCGTTGGAGTTCCCGAAGTGCCCCCAGCCCCCGGCCTGCCTGTCTCTGCTCGGAGCACCGAGCTAGCTCCCCGCCGCTCCCCGAGGAACTGAGAGCAGGCGGAGGGCTGCTGAGACTGGCCGGGGCTGGGAGCGAGTGTGCTCTGCTCGGCGCGGTGCGCCTGAAACCTTTGGAGGTGCACGATCGGCCCTGCGGTGTCCCTGGACCACGCGGTGAGGTGCGCTTGGAGGCCCATTGCTTTGCGGGCTGATTATTGCGGATAAATACCCATTGGCATAGTTTGCTTTGCTCGTTTTTAGAGCTCAGTGGGGATAAAGCAATAGTACTATTTTTTTATACTGATTTACAAGAGACTTGAGACTATTTTTATTAAGAGACTTCCTACATTACGTGCAACCATTAAGATTAAGTGCAACATTTACCTGAAGAAGTAATTAACGTATATTGTTGATTCTTACTGCTACAAACTAGATAAAGATATATTTTTATAAATATACTTACCTGTGTGGTCTTAGTTTGTGGTGGATTGGGGATTACTGTTGTGTTAAGTGCATTTATTATACACATTGCCTGAGGGATAAGCCTGTCTGCTCGTGCCAAGCTACCTAGAGGGTGAGCAGGGGTTATCTACTGTGTGTATTTCTTCACCCTGACTAGAAGCAAGGGTCCCTACTTGGTCTAAGGTACTTACCTCTGCCAATTAGAGACCCCCAGATCTAACATCCTTCCTGAAAAGGTTGGTAGGGCTGTGCAAGACTCAGCCCCATCTTCAGCGGAATCCCTTCCTAAACAGATTAGCAGGGCTGTGATGGCAACAGCCCATACCCAAACTGAGTCCCTTCCTGAAAAGGTTGGTGGGGCTGTGATGGCCACAGCCCAAACTAAAACTGATTCATGTGTTGTGAAGCCTGAAACTATGGATCACTCCACACAAACAGAGAGTATTGAGGAGGAAGAGAAATCTCCCTCCCACCAGACATTAGGAAAGGATCAGCCTCCTCAGGGAACTGATCTTACCCCTTGTGAAGAAACTGCCCCAGAGGTAGTCAGGCCTAGCCTGGCAGAGCCCCTGATGTCAGTGGACCCTTCCAAGGTGGGATCCAGTCTGGAGCAGGTAACCTGCCCCTCTCTACCCTGCCTCAGTCAGCGCAGGGCTGCAGAGGTCAAGGCGGTCAGTGAGCCCCAAAGGGCCCCCTTTCAAATAAAACACCCCCATCAGCAGATTAGGGGCACCAAAGCTAGCAGCCCTAGCAAGGTAACAACTTTAAAAGTTCCTGAGGGATCCCCCTTACAACTAGTTAGGGACCTCCCCCAAATGGACACTGTTGGGCACAGCCAAACCTGGGACCCCAAGGCCCCAAACCTTATCTGTCCCTCCAGTATGCCAACAGAAGGGACCCAGCCTCCAGCTGTAGGCAGCCAGAGGTTGACCCTGAGAGCACAGTGCAACTCAGTCAAGGAATGAAAAGGCACACATGGTGGAAGATGATTGGAGGAAGCTGAGCCCTACATTAGTGGAGCCTCACTTCAGTACTCCATCTCAACACCAGCCTTTTACTTTGCCAAAACACACCCAAGGTAGTGATTCCCTATGGTGGAGACCCTCTGATACCCCTAGGGTGAGGGATTGCTTAGTGGACCATGAGACAGGGGGTAACCATGCTAGTGCAGGTACTTCCTTATATGGACACTTAGGCAATATAGGCTTACCTGGTCAAGGATAGCCTTATCTCCTTTCATTGGGGGGGGGGGGGGCTATGTAGGAAGGTGGATACCTGACTATGGTTACCCCAGATTGTTTGCCTTGTGTTTAGCTGGTTTTCGACTTAGTTGGCCTGGGATCCTGCTAATCAGGGCCCCAGGCTATCTGCTCTCTCTTTAAATGGACTCCATGTACTATAGGTACATCATCAATTTGGTACTGGACACCTTGTCAGCCCCTGTACAGTGCACTATAGGTGCCCAGGGCATAGGTGCATCCAAGGCCTATCCGGGGCCTGCAGCATATCTTTTGCCACCCCTGGCTGGTACTTAAATCGACACAACTGGCTGTTCACACAGCTGGGGCAAGGTGGTGTACTCACCCCTTGCTTAGATATAGTATACCTATGTCTAAACCTATATCGGGACACATAGACACCTATAAGTCACTCCTATGGCAGGCCTTTACAATCTTGGAGGCAGAGTGCTTGGTTTTATGTGAGATGGTGCTCTAGCATGAGCTGAGCCTGTCTGCAGTGTTGGAACCATATCCTTAATGCTGTTCCAGTGATACTGCCATACCATATACTCTTAAGTGCATTATAATCCTTGCGGTTAATGCTAACTTTGGTTTGGCTTTATCAAAACATGTCGTGTTTGGTGTCATACACTTTGGAATACTACCCCCTCGCCAGTCCTGGTGATGGGGTTAGCATCCCACCCTTCTAGAGGGAGAAGACATGTTACTTTATTTAAAACGCGGTTAATCCTAACCAGAGCCCCAGCATCACAAAATGGATGCTGATGCCACAGACACATGTCTGGCCTCCTGCTGCTGACCAAAACTCGGCAGAGGACATCTGGACAAAGGGTTTCCTGTCACAGGGAGGTGTCACACCACCCCAGACAGGAGATAGTGGGCTGTAGCAGGGAGGGTTGAATGAAACTAGACACTGCCTGGGGCGCACAAGGTGTACCTGGGCAGATTCCAGTCAAACCGGTTCTGGGGCCATCCTGCCCCAGTCCTGGCATGAAACTGGACAAAGGGAAAGGGGTGTAACCACCCCCTTCCCAGGTCCCACCCATAGGAGGGACCTAGCAGGTAATCCAGCCCCTTGATTCGACTTAAAAGTAGGAGCTGTGCCAATGCACATCAGATTATCCTGACTGAAACTTATGAAACGAAACTCTGGACCCTTCGACATCCCAATCCTCGTGGAAGACTGAAGAATCTCCCTTGTGGTCAAGGAGTGACCACCCTGTGCAAAAAGGCACCATCCAGCACCTTGACATTTGCTTTGTTGCAGTTCCTGCCGGAACTCGAGCGGCAGAGATCGACAAGACCCAACGTGCCTGCCTTCTAACAGCCCGATCCACAGTCCCTGCAGAGCTGAGACCCGTGGAGGCAACCTGAAGCGTGGGAGCGGCCATCTTGGAGAAACCAGAAAGCGCTGACCGCGCAGCATCCAAGGGCCCCTTGAAGCTGTGCATTAGAGTCTGAGAAGCTTTAGACCCAAGCAGCTTGTGCACCAAAGCTCACCCCTCCACACTCGACGAGTGCTGCGTGGGGTCCTTCTGCATTTTCCTGTTTGACGCATTGGTCCGGTTGCTTGCTTGTTGGCTAGTGGCCCCAGTACTGACGAAACCTTGAATTTACACAGCTAGTCTGGTTGCTCCAGACTGGCACTCGCTCCCCAGAAAATTAGCACCCGCTCAGATCTTGCTGGTCCGAGTGTTAAGCCATCTTTGATTCCTGCGTGGGTTGCATTTGCCAAGGCCTATTGACTCCGATTTTGAAGCTGACACTGCTGACAGCGAGAGCCTTTGTGGGACAGCTCGTGATTCACTCCAGGACATCCTCGGTGCCCCAAAGACCACTTGGCAGCGGAGAGAAGCTACACGACATCGACCTGATTGCGCCCAACATTGCCTGGTTCCTTCCTGGTTCCTTCCTGGTCACTGGCTAGTGACCCAGACTCTGTCCCCTCTGCTTTCAGGTACTCTACAACTTCGATCCACCCTTGGATCGCACCGAACACTTCTCTTCTGGACGCCTGCAGCATCTTCATCTCCAGGCACCCTAGATCTTCGTGACGAAACCCGACACACATTTGCACCTGAGCACACGCTTCCTGTGGGTGAGGTAACTCTTGAACGCCGGTGCTCCTGTAGTGTTTTACACCTCTAGTGTCTAAGTCTAAAGTTTTGTCCTTCTAGTCCAGTCGGAAGACTCTTAAAACTGTAACTTGATAACTTTTGCACATCATTGACTTTGCTTTGGTGCATGCCTGTGCTTTCTGCACTGCACCCGAATCCCGCGGGCTACTCCCGTCCTAACTGCTGTCAGTGCATCGTAGTCCAAGCGATTCCCAAGGCCCTAGGCCTTACCGATCCATTAGTGATTGTTATACCACTTTATTGATGTATGGTTTGAGTGGCCACCGGCCTCATCCAAAACGTGCAACTTGTCAATGTTATACCGTGCTTTTATTTAAACGCTTGTGCTTCATTGCTCATAAAGAGTAGTGTGGATTATTCTAAGAATAAATACATATATTTTGATAATATATAACTTGTGTGGTGTCCTTTCATTTGGTATTAGAGGATTGCATACGGTAAAACAGCTCGCTTCACTCGCCCTCTGAAGTTAAGCCTTTAAGGCTGCTTAGTCCATGCTACCCCTAGGATAGCTTGTCTATAAGGTTGACTTACAACCACCACCATAAGGGATTGTTTGGACTGATATAAGGTGCCCCCAGAACTGGAGACATCATACATCAGGCCAACTTCTCACAGCCTGTCACAGCCATTAATGTATGGGATTTAATTTAGTTTCCTCATAGCCCGAAAGAAAGATATTGTCCAATTCTTCATGTCTGGTGGTCTGAGATAGGTGTGTGCATGTGTGTGTGGGTAATACATTCTTATTTACACCTTCTAACCTCTGCCAATGTGAGCAGGTATTTTATGTGTCAAAGAGACTATTTTAGAACCCTTCCTTAAGAATTACTGTCCCTGCTTTCCTCTGTCTATTTTGGTGTGAACTCCTGATTAGTGCATTTAGTAGACTGTAGCATACAGTATTCCCAACTTTCTATTTCACTATAAATATGTCAGATCTGTGAGGCATCATTGCGTATGCTGTAGTTGTCCTGGGAAATGGTCACCTTCTATGATAACTCTCCTGCAGAGCTGGATTGAAGAACAATTCTGCCTCTGCACCACCCCAATTGCAGATCTAGGGAGCACTTGCAGCTGGTCTGGAGTTAAGTATCAGTCATCACTTGCTGACAGGGGGAAGAGTGGACATCTTCCTGGTTAAATCTCCTTGGTTGCAGCCTCTTTTATTTGCCAGAGACCAGGCCCATGTCAATTATGCCAGTCATGCAGGTTTTGTGGTAATTATTTTGGGCACTATATAAAACCACAGAAAACTATGATTATTGGGGGAAAGTAATTGGAGCGAAATGATTTGCCAAAACACTAAACAACCATCAATCCAATCTGCACAAGAAATTATCAAAACATGAAAAAGTCAAATAGCGAAGAAGTTGTGACATACCAGAAAACAGTTATGTGAAATTATGGGATCCTCTGCCTTTGATTTTAGGCACTACTTTAATTCATGCTTAATCCTCCATACATTTTAATATTGACAATGGTTGTTTTTGAAAGCTATCTAATAAGTACCTAATCTCTCTCTCAACATACCGTTATCATGACTAAAATACAACTCTGGGCCTTATTTCGAGTTTGGTGGAATAGGATAGTCAACACAAGACAGATGTTCTGTCTGCCGAATTAAGGAAGCCATTGGCATCAATGCACTCCTTTTTTCAAATACATTTTAATAGATTTTTTATGATGGAAACATCAACCACATCAATGAACTCCTAACATGGCAGATGGGCATTTGCAAATTTTTGGTGGATGTCCTGCATCTTCTCAACTCTTAATACGGCCTATTTGACTACCAACGTCTTTAGTTAAGCAATCAAGGAACAATCAAAACAAGCTTCCACTTGTTCACCTTTTTGAAGGGTAACTAGCGGAAAAAATTACAAGCAAAATGAAATCTAGCAATGAGAATTTCTGATGGAAAAAATGATCTATGCAAACTCACCTCAAAAATTATTTTTTTGCTAACAAAGGTTGAGTTGCATAAAGTAATATTTATTGTGCATCTTCTAACTTCTTCACTAAGGTCAGACGTCTACACTGAAGCTATTGTAAACGTGAGACATCTTGGTATATGTACAGATGAGAAAAATTTCAGGATTTCTATATATAGTATCAGGACACATCAACACGCTATCGGGAAGAAAATCAATTCAGTAAAATGAATCAGTGAGTTTTGGAGGGAAAGGATCCATGAATAATCCCTTCCCCATGGCAGAATGAGAATGCAAACTGATCTGTAATTATATAGGTAGGGAGATTAGTAGACAGCTAGTAGTTTTCCCATGCAGATTTGTTTCATTCTGTCTCCAGCTCCTTTAGCGACATCACCTTTTAATGGAAGGGATGTCTATCTGCACTATTTACAGAGTAACAGACTCAGATAAAATCCTTTGGTTGAAAAGCTTAAAAAAGTTTTAATTTATGTAGATCAATTATGCCTCATCCATGCGCCCTTCTTTGTGCAGTTGTCCCCTCTCCCTTTTCACATGTCCTTGCATCCTTCCAAGCACACTCTCTGTAGATGCCCCAGTCAACACAGCCCCCATTTACTGCTCTGAGGGATTGTCCTGTATCGAAAGAGTCCTTTCCAGGGAATGGCAATAGCTGTCATACATCTATGGTGCTATCGGACCAAGGCCCCAAATTTACCATGAAACTTTTTACCAACTCTTGAACATGCTTCGTTCTAAATAGTGGTGCCAATGTTCCTGTCTCTGACAGTTCTACCTGATTAGGTCTGGGTCAAGACTGGTCTCTCTAACACAATATGAGGCTAGGTGTACCTGGTTGGCAAACACTTCACTATGCATGCGCTCTAGACTTCTTGCCAAGAGCATGGCTCTTTGGAGCCAATGAATTAAGGACTTTAATTATGCTCTGGCAAATGCTTAATTTTGTCTCAGATTACTCTATAAGGAGTGCTATATTGAATTTGAGGGTCTTTTTTGTAGATTTTAAAGCGATGTTTTACAAATTACTATTCTTGTGAGAAAGTCAATTAATGATACCCTGCATAATTTCACACTTTAGGGGAGGGAATATATGCTAGTTTTTGAGAGGGGCATGAATTTAGTGCACGCCGCTAACTAAATTAGTAGCTCCTTGAAGCTGGTGCCAGAATTGACATTGTTTTTGCAACATTGAATATTGGTTTATTTAGGATCTCAATTTACTACTCAAGCAAAAGCAGATCATTGGATCCACGGGCATCACTGTGTACCCCAAGTCACTAATAATTCTCTGCATTGTCAAATTCACATTCTGAAAATGTCCATCAAAGGACTGGCACTATTTTCAGTGTTTATCTTGTGTAGTAATCAATTGTTTAAGGAGTAGACAAAAGGACTACTCCTTAAACAAATACATTGTTTAAGGAGTAGTACTTTTGTCTTTGTGTAAGAACAAGTCTTCTCATATTCAAATTAGTGGAAGAATACAACTTACCTTATGTTTGTGCCTTTGTTGACTATATCCTCTAATGTGTATCTCCCAGGTGAAATGCCTTTTACTCGAGAGGTAATTTCTACCAAAGATATACATTCAGTTTGTGTATCAAGACTAATGCATGTGAGCTTGACCAACTGTATGCAGCAGCGGGCCACTTGCTTGCTTCAGAGTGTGACATTTTCTGCTGTGTTGTGTTTCTATAATTACAATGTAATGCATTGTGTCTTTGCACTCCAGCTACTGTGAAATTGTCAGGTAGTCGCGTTGCTCATCTTTTATTAACTTCTAATATAGGACCATAAATGATTTGTTGTTCTGTGTGGCATGTCTGATTTGATCATTTGCATTTGGGTATTCTAGCATATGATAACAACTATCATCATGATTTTTGTTTGTTCTATCATCATTATTATTATGATTAATATTATTATTATTTATATGGCGTACGAATCATCCCCAGAGGGATCTCGTGGCGCCCGAGATAGCAGACAATGACATACTAAGTGAGTGCCCTAAAATAGCCATGTTTTTAATTTCTCCTTAAAGGCCATGAATGTGGTACAAGATCGCAGGTCAACTGGTAGCGTATTTCAATGCTTGGGAGCAACATAAGAGAAAGCACGTCCCCCCCCATCCTAGCCTTTTTGATTCTTTAAATTTGGAGGAGCCTATGGCCACTAGATCTTAACTGCCTAATAGGAGTATACCATATTAATTTCCTCTTTAGATATTCTGGATCAGGGCCAACCAGGGCCTTGAACGCCAGACACAGGAGTATAAAGACTGCCCTTTTCCTCATTGGGAGCCAATGTAGCTCATGCAGTAATGGAAGAGAAGGAGTACGTAAAGGTTTATTAAGAGCTAGGTGTGCCGCCGTGTTTTGTACGACTTGAAGTTTGGAAAATAGATCCTCCCTCATCCCCCCCAGCAGGACATTTCCATAGTCAAGCCTGCTTACTAGGAGTGCCTGTAACAGAACCTTTCTGGTGGAGAGCGGGATCCAGGGGAAAATCTTCTTTAGCATGCGAAGTATTACAAAACACTTGCCCGATAGTGTTTTCACATGCTGCTCCATGAAGAGTTTTGAGTCAATTGGTACTCCCAAGTTTTTGCCCAAGTTTTAGGTAAGGGAGCTTCTCCTAGTTCTTCTGGCCACCAATCCTTGGTCCATAACTGCTCAGCTTTCCCGAACAGTAGGATCTCGGTTTTGTTTAAATTTAATTGCAGAAAGTTCTTTTTCATCCATACAGCAATTCTCATCATACATGATTTGAATTTATCTCTAGTTTCTCCCACGTGCTTCTCTATAGGAACAATAATCTGCGTGTCGTCTGCATAAGAGATGGTATGAAAACCACATGATTTGATGACAGCGGCCAAAGACGACACGTAGACATTGAACAGGGTGGGACTTAATACAGAACCCGGAGGAACTCCCTTATCCAAGATTGTGGTTCTGGATACCAAGGTGTCCAGTTGTACGCATTGAGATCTTTCAGAGTGAAAGCTCTGTATCCAGTCCAGCGCACTTCCCATGACACCAATCTCCCGCAGTTTATCTAACAAGATCCTGTGAGAGATGGTGTCAAATGCCGCTGATAGATCCAAGAGAACCAACATGGCGGAGGTCCCTTCATCCAGCAGCAGCCTGATCGTGTCCGACACCTCAGTTAGTGCGGACTCCGTGCTAAAACCTGCACGGAAGCCCGACTGTGAGGGGTTCAGGAGGTTTTCTGTTCCAGATACTCTGTGAGTGTGTGGTTTACCAGAGACTCCATAATTTTTTAGCATAATGGCAGAAGAGAAATGGGTCTGTAGTTATGGAGGTCCCTATGGTCAGTCGAGGATTTCTTAGGCAGAGGTTTAATGAATGCCTTTTTCCATTTTAACGGGAAGGAGGCAGATGATGGGGACAGATTACAAATTTCCTTGAAAGGATTTTCAGTTCCGCACTCAGATCAGACATGATACGAGAGGGGACCACATCGGATGGAGAGCCTGACTTGATGTGTTTTAATGATAAGAGAACTTGCTCCATCATTATGGGGGCAAAATACTTAAATTTAGAGTGGCAAGGCTTATCTAGCCCCGGAGCTAATCCCATGCACTCCAAGATTGAAGTGAAGGAGTTATAGATGTCATCTATTTTACTGGTAAAATACACAGCAAGTTCCTCACAAAATTCTTTCGAAGGGTGCATGTGGAGTTAGTAACGCTAGGGGTGGGAAATTCCTTGAGAACTCTAAAGAGTTCTTTGGAGGAGCCCTTGGCTTCATCAATTCAAGAGGCTAGATGTGATCTTCTGTCTATATTACAATTTCTAAGATAGGCCCTGTGTGATGTATTGTAGGCCAGTCTATCTTCAGGTGACTTTGTTTTCCTCCATTTGCGTTCTTTACCTCTACATGCCGCTTTCTCCAATTTCAAACAATCAGAGTACCAAGGTGCTGGGGTGGGTCTTTCAGATATAGCTTTAGTTTTGATGGGGCGATGATATCAAAGACCCACTCATCTCTGTCTCGAGGGTGACTAAAGCTTCGTTAACATCATTGCACTCCTTAAGAGATGAAGGGGAAAACGATAGCCCAAATGTAATAGGTGTTATTTTCTGCCATTGTCTGCGGGTGACTTTACGTCCTAGGACTTGAACTGAACTTTTATGGGCAGGGAAAGAGAAACTTAATGCCATATGATCCGACCAACTCACTGCCTGAGGTGGTTCAGTGATAAGAGTTGACATATTAGTGAAGATGTTATCTAAAGTATGGCCGGCTACGCGGATACTCTCGAAACATTACGAGTCATTGATCACAAGGAACACCTCCGCAAACAACATGCAGAGGCGGATAGATCGGGCGCTCTGCTAGCCCGTTTGGTCCGGGAGCACCCAGACATTCCGGTGATAACCAGGATTAGTACGCAGAACGGACGTCTAGTGGACACGCAAACTGAAATAAACAGGGCATTCCATGATCACCTGACTGTGTTGTATGCGCAACCTATACGCGCCGACCCGGATCTAATATCTGCCTTTCTGTCTGAACTCCAAGTCCCAGTACTGACCGCCGAGGCTCAAAAGGACCTTGAGGGCCCGATTTCCCAACACGACATTCGGGTGGCTATCAAATCCCTGAACCGCAAGAAGACGCCGGGCATGGACGGACTCCCAGTGGAGTTTTACGTGACCTATTCAGACATCTTGGTGCAAGTCCTGGAGAAGGTCTACGGAGCGGCACTAGTAGAAGGCCGATTGCCTGAATCCACTATGCAGGCGTTGGTCGTCTCGTTACCTAAACCCGGGAGGGATGCCTTAGAGATGACAAACTACAGGCCACTATCGATGCTCTCCACAGAATACAAAATACTCAACAAAATTATAGCGCTGAGATTACAGACGCACCTTCCGGCCCTGATCCACAGAGATCAGTGCGGGTTTCTTCCGGGTAGAAGCACCTCCATGAACACGCGACGATTGCACGCACTTATGGCATCCACGCCTCCGACCCTCCCTAGAGTGGGTTGTATAGCCTTAGACCTCCGACAAGCTTTTGATTCACTGACCTGGTCGTATATTTTCCAGGCTTTGGAGAGATTTGGGATCACCGCCCCCCTCTTGGCGTGTATCAGATTGCTTTATACTGCTCCTTCAGCAAGGGCACGTACGGGGAGGCATATCTCTGATGCATACGCGATCCATTGTGGCACTAGACAAGGTTGCCCCTTGTCCACATTGCTTTTCGTTCTGGCCCTGGAACCACTGGCCGTGGGCATGCGGACCAAGATGGAATGGAGGGGTATCCCCAGCAGTGGCGTTCAACATTTGATATTAATCTACGCTGCGATATATTGTTGTTCCTCCGCGACCTAGAGACTGACCACACGGACATATACGAGATATTTGAGAACGTCTCTGCAATCTCGGGCCTGGCCATTAATCCTGAGAAGTCCATCGGCTTCTACTTCAGGGATGCTCCGAATCCTGGCTTTATACCTTTTGGGGTTTTCCTTATCCCGGTGGCTCCCGCCACATTTAAATACCTGGGGATTCAGGTCTATAGACGACAAGAGGACCAGATAGCGGGCAATGTTACCAAGGCCATCTTGAGCCTCCGCGCCTCGGTGGGGTTTTGGACGACATTGCCGCTCTCAATCATGGGAAGAATTGCGATCTCTAAAATGGTCATGCTCCCCCGCATGCTTTACTTCTTTGTTAATCTACCGGTAATCCTGCCACAATCTATCTTTGACACCCTCAATTCACTCCTGACCACCCTGATCTGGGGGGCGGGGAGAAGACGGATTGGCCTTCGGAAGTTACAGTTGGGCACCAGAGCCGGTGGGCTGGGGGCCCCGGACTCTAGAGGTTACTACTATGCTAGCCAACTTCAATGGCTATGTTACTGGACGGCGGGAAGGAATCTGCATGAAATAGATTACACGACTGACAGATTGCGTCGAGAGAGAGATACATGCCCTGCTACTCCAGAAGAGCCGCATTCCTGCGGAATGTCACCCACTCCTGCGCACAGCTCTGAGGTGTTGGCGGAAAGCCTTAGCATATACGTCCTCGGCTGAGGCGTATGCGGCTAACATTTCCCTATTGGGTGTCCCTACGCCACAAGGCAGGCTTTCAGACAGAGCGCTCCGGTCATGGCATGAGGCGGGCGTGGAAAGAGTCAGGGACTTTTTTTGAGATGATCACCTGCTTACACATGAGGCCTTCGTACAGGCCACTGGTGCCCCCCTGGACTGTACCTACTACATGCTGCTGTCACGCACTTCATACAACACAGATGGGCACCACAACGTCTACAACCCCAACAACACGAACTAGTACACTTGCTATACTACATGGGATCGGGAGGACACCTAGTGAGATGGTTGTATACAGGGGTTAGGGCACATGCAGCAGTCTCACTCACTGCGCTTATGCGCACATGGGCACACAACACGGGTCAAGAGCTGTCTGAAAAAGACTGGGCCACGATACTAGAACATCCCAGGCGGTTGTCTCGTAATGTCAGGTTCAGATTTATACAAGTGATGGTTCTACACAGGGCATACCTGACCCCTCTGAGGCTCCATAAGATGTTCCCGGGCTCCTCTCATAATTGCCCACGCTGTGGAGAGGACCTAGCTGGGGTCTTACATATGCTGTGGTTGTGCTCACGACTCCGGGAGTATTGGTTGGGCGTGTGCCGGACGCTGCGGACGGTAACGAATCTGCCGGTGCCGGAAGAGGCGCTGTACTGCCTGTTGGGTTTGCGCAGAAGACCTAAGACGCTAAAGGCCCAATTGAAATTACTGGACCTCACACTGCTGTTGGCACTCAGGACGATTACAATGAGATGGAAGTCCCCCAGATCCCCAGGGATACTCCTCTGGCAGGCAGAAGTACTTAAATGGGGCAGGGCGGAGGGGACAACACTTCGGAGGGAGGAAACACGTGGCCTGCGGAAATTTCCGATTTCCCTTGAATGGGAGGCTATGCTCATTACACTGGAGAGCGAGGACCTCAGCCTGAGTGTAGGGAATGGGCCGGAGACCTAGAATGGAAAGACACCACGGAATATAACGAGTGAGGAAGGGCCCCAGCTAGCAGTATTCTTCGTGTTAGTACCTGTAATGCCCCACGAGGCAACATATATTACCACCGACAACAGCCGGGTATGCCCGAGCAATCTTTAGATAGGGAAATTGATATACCGCCGGGAGAGGGGAAGTTCATGTACACAGATGGGTGGGGGAGGTGGGAGGGGGAAGGGATGTTGTGACATTACCTTTGTATCATAATACAATGCTGAAATGAGACGAAATTGTAAATTACTAAGGTCTAAGTTCTCCTGTCTAGTATCAAGGTTGAGAAATGACAAGTAGGGTAATGCATGGGGAGAAAACAGAAAACACCGGCTGATATGTTGACACTATGTAATGCAAAGCGGAAAATTGTGAGACTGCAGCTGTGAATAAAGTTTATAAAAAAAAAAAAGTATGGCCCGCTATATGAGTAGGCTCATAGATCTTAGGCAAGAGATCTAACGTGTCCATAGATGCCAAGAGATCTCGTGTGTCTCTGTTAATGATACTATCAAACTGAAATGTTAAAATCCCCAACCATAAAGAATTTTTCAGCATATAGAGCATAGGGGCGGGTTTCCAGTAGGGTAGTGCTAAAGATCTTTTTGTTTTCACCAGGGTGGGTGATAAACTACTGCCCCTGTTACCTTCTGACATCGAGCGAATTCCAAAGAAAACATCAGCAACTCCAGATTGGAAGTAGAAATAGTATCCAGAATTTTTAGATTCAGAGTGGCGCGAGTGGCTATCGCCAGCCCTCCTCCTCTCTTCCCTTCTCTGTCCAACCTCACTACCATGTATTCTGAGGGAAATGCGATTGCTAGGGAAGGTGCAGAATGTGATTGCAGCCAGGTTTCAGTAAATAAGCACATATCGGGCTAATGGACATCTAACAAGTCCCAAATTTCTGAGGCATGCTTGGGTATGGACCTTGTGTTGACATATAAGCAATTAATAGTGTGGTC
Source organism: Lissotriton helveticus (assembly GCF_964261635.1). Taxonomy (NCBI): domain Eukaryota; kingdom Metazoa; phylum Chordata; class Amphibia; order Caudata; family Salamandridae; genus Lissotriton; species Lissotriton helveticus. The sequence continues at coordinate 193,002,894 of NC_136071.1, read as the reverse complement.
CCGGCCCCTTGTGATCTGGGCTTTGCCTAGTTTAAGTTCAGGGTGTTGTTGTAAACGAGTCGAAAGATTACTGGTGGGGCCTAGAGATGTTCGTTCTTGGCCTACACTCCATTTACAATAGAGACAACAACTGGGCAACTCCCCATTAGTTAGAGAGATCTTATTCGTACAGCTAAGGCTGTGCATAGAGGCCCTTACCTTAAACAACTCCTCCTTAGAGTAGGTCAAAGGAGAGGAGACATCATCATGTCTTACAGCAGAAAGGCGGAGATTCCCGCCATCTGGCGCCCTCGGCGCGACCCGCTGCGCGCTTGTCTGTGACCTTAATTTATGCGTTTTAGTCGTCCGAGCACTAGAGCGCTGACTACTCAAAGATGGCGCCCAAACTTCTGTGTCACTCGAGGGGGGGGGGGGGGGGAGGGTTACCTCTCTCCACTCAAACGGATATTGACAAACCGTGGTGGACCGGAGAGACCCTTGCTACCTACTGCCCAACAACACCCACAAAGTAAGTGCTTCCGACCAAAATTAAAAAACAAAAAGACAACGATTAAACTATCAGTTTTTAAAAGGTATTACTAATTCAAGTGTTAAAATACAAATTCAGTGCGAATGCATTCATGCAATTCATGCATTGTTGGCTTGGCCATTCTTGCTAACATAGTTGCCTGTTTTTTCCAGTGATGTGGGATTTACTTAGCTTATTTGACTACTCTAATCGTCCTGAACTGCTTCCATATTATTGGTGCTTCAGAGAATTCCTAACCACATAGCAACTCAAATCACAAGAATAATATGGACTTTCCGATGGCAGCAGAGTTGATGACACCCCAACAGGTAACCCCGATCAAATGACACCATGTTAGCCAACATCAGTGTCTGCTTTAAATCACTGATGTAGAACACCTCACTCCTCTTGACAGCTGAACATGAACCATAAGGGTTTAAAGACACTGAGAGTAGCAGGAAACCCTGATAAACAGACCTAGTGAAGTAAGGACACCGCAAGCGGAGAACAATTCACCTTCGTCTGGAATAATGGACCTGGGGAAGTCAGAACGTGCTCCACTCTACCTGATAGGAAGAAAATATGCACAAGGACCTGGGTTGTGTCTGAAGGCCCTGACAGCACAGGACCAAACCTTTTTTAGGGCTGGGTTTATTTGGGTGGGGACATAGAAAGAGGGAGGACCCGGAGACTTAGAAGCAGGTTTATCAAATCTTTGCTGAAAAGTCGCATAATGAGACACACAGCAGCAGAGACTTGAAAGTTTATTTACTTTTCAGCAAAAAACTTTTATTGCACTGGAAAATGTCCCTTCTTTCAGCATAAATAAGGATTTGTGCTGCTTTATGCCACTTTAGGACTCATTTCCAAACTCTTTGTGCGACTAGTGCGTTACTTTCAATATGTGGATATGTGATGTACCAGCGGCGCAAGAGGCTTGTAAACATGCCCCTTTGTGTCAAGGGAGCATTACAATGGTTGTACTTGGACATTCCAGAGTAAGCCTCCATGTTTTTTTGGCACAAAGCTCTATCTATTTTAATTGTCAGATCAGGCTTTGCCTCAAAATATTTTGTCTAAATGAGGTAGGTGCCAAATTGGAGAAATATATAGGTTTTTTGCGAAACAGTTCAAACATTGCCTACATGCTGTGCAATACTGCACACATCCAATCTGTGCAATGATTAAGAAATTGTTTACTGGAAGGTAATATTTCCAGTTCAAAATCTATGTATGCTAGACATCACAGGCACACCTTTTCACCATGTTTTACCATGGTGCACCAGGGTGTTTGTGCAACAGTGCAGGGGAAGAGAGGCGCAGCAAGCTATGTTTAGTAAATATATAGCTCTCTCCCTCAAGTGCAACACAGCGCAGTAACATTCACTGCTGCACTAAATTGTGCCATATTTTAGTAAATCTGCCCTCAATATTCAATGTTTCAGAATAACTCATAAAAAACCACATACTAGGATTTTAATCTCAGGCCCTTCAACCTGAAGTCTTTTGATTGCAATAGTGTGCTTCAACGTTTCAAGCAGACACATGAACTCAGGAACAAATGATATCCTATTTATTAGGTGAGCCCTGTGGTATCACTGTACTGTGTCGACATGAAACAATATCTAATGTCTCTTTGATCCCTGTCCCAGAATATATGGTCACTTACTGACTGTTCTAACAATGTATTCTTCTGATAGTGATCTAAATCTACCCCACCCATCACCTTTAAGTGTAATCCTCCCCATTGCTCCTTGCCTCCTTAAGGTTGCTGGTATTCCCAACATTATACCTTCTCTTCTGCTTGGTTCTGGTATAGCTACTGCTCCATATGGTTGCTTTCCAGTGCTATTAAGGCCCCCATAGTGTTGTTCACTTCAATATTTACATTCTCTGTGGCAGAGCCTAAAAATTCCTGCATTTGCTCTTCTACTTGGTATTCATAATTTTCTGGACTTGCTTGCTGCTGAGAGTCTTCCCTGCTACTGTTAGCTTTTGTCATGCAGATCTCCAGACCATCTACTCAGTGTATCTTCTACCTCCTACTTCTCTCACTCTATGTTTAACCATTAGATTCACAGGCAGCACAACCCGCCTGGGTCAGCCTGTGCTGCCATGTGTAGCTTTCCAAGATCTGAAGCATGCACCATACGCTCTAAACAGACTGGAATCATAAAGCATCAATCTGGTCTCACCAATGCCACTATACAGGTTTTATAGAAAAACAAAAGTACTAACCATTAGGTAGTATGCATGCAGCAAATGACAAACTGTATATTCAAGAATGGATCCACAAATCATAGGTCTTGAAATCACGTGAAGTGAACACAGTGTTAGCCCAAAATCAATTTGGATCTCCTGCCTCAATCAAATTGTGATGCTTTCCATATAATTAGGAATTACGCAACGGCTAATGAAAGCTTAGCACCTGCATACACGTCCAATCTGCTTGAATGGATCCATTGGCTACATGCGTAATACCTAGTGGGTGTTTCCCATTCCTCGTCCTGATGAGGACTCTATACAAATAACCTCAAGGGGCCAAACCATTGACATTGAAGTAGTGTACTGTACTGTTTATGGAATTCAGAAGCCTGCAACTTTATGTTAGATTTAGATCAAACAACTGTGCATCCTCCACAGTCACTATTTATGTGTATATTGAATAGCACTAGCACACTTCTTACTCTATTAATTCACTTTCACTGTTTTTGTATATATTGTATAGCACTAGGGCACTTCTTACTCACTTCACTTTCACTGCACTGTTGTGTCGTTTGGGAACACATCTCTTATTACGAACTTCATCTTCATCTTCCGGGACCATTGTTTCATATATTACTGTCCTTAGTCAGAAATATCACTTAATGTTGTTAGGTAGACTCTGACACACCCTATTGGTATCATGCTTCATCATCGGGTCTCATCCCGGTCTCTAAAAATCAGGATGGGCTCAACCATTTTCCAGGGAGCACTATTGATAATTTCTCATACCGGAGTTCTACAATACAAATACCTAGACAACACCAAATAAATCAATGTGCTCATTAAAGCTGACAAACATTGGTGGTTTAAGATTTTACATCATAACCTATTTTCCTAAACTGGCGTTGAGTCTTCTGTGTGGTTTTCAGCATGTTACTATTTGAAGTGTTGCACAAATACTTTGCAAATTGCCTCTAGAGTTAAGCCTACCTGCTCTTTGCCAAGCTACCAGAGGGTGAGCACAGTTTAATTTATGGTGCGTATCTGACTTGTCCTGACTAGGATTGTGGTTCCTGTGTAGACAGGGTGCATTCCTCTGCCACCATAAACCCAATTTCCAACAGAATTTAATGTGAAATTACCTTTGGTACTCCACTGTGCTTTAGAAACTTTAGATATTTCAGCCTGAGAAGGTTTGATGAAGCAAGAGAAGCTTTGGAAAACATTCTTGTCACTAAGACAAGGTGCCTCAATTGAGGGCTCTGTCTTGATCTGTGCGTTGCAGAGCTTCATTTTAAAATATGTGTCCAGGTTATTGCACATTTAGAATTTATTGAGCCATGATCCTCTGAGCTTCATAAAATGTTGCATGCACCCGGATGTCACGATGTAAACTGCTGGAAGCTATAATTTTATTCAGTTGCTGAAATATTCTTTGCCTAAACTTGGTTTAGAGGGGTCAGTTGTTTTTTCACATTAACCTCACTTAATCATTCCAAATGTAAATTGATAGAAATTAGGGTATAAATGTGAAATAGAATAATCTAAACCAATGTTTGATGATCAAAAGACTGTTTTCTGGTGCTTCACTGCATAACTTTGAAGGATGCAGTTTTATCTCTGAGCTAATTTAGAGCCAGTATCGTGACGTTTCTATGTGAATTTTAAGATGGATGGTCGTCTAATTGGTGAACATTTTTTGTTTACAGGATGGACTTGTTAACAATGTTAATCAACACGTCTTATGTGCATTTCCTTTGTAGGACTTTATGCATGTTGCATTTATTTGTTCAACATTTCAAAATGAGAGGTATCTTGCTTTTTCCTATATTTGCTGAACACACCATCATAAAAACCTATCAGCATCAATTTCATTGCTATGTAAACAGAATTCTGTAAAAAAGAATGTATAGATTGTTGACATGTTTTAATATTATAATATTAAGATGAAATGTGCTTCTCAAATCAATAATATTCTGGAGAACTAAACTTTATTTTAAAAAAAACAATGTGCTACAAAAATGCTTACTCAGAGCTACAGCAACTTCGTCAAATGGAAATTACACTAAATTTGGCAAAGAAGCTAGAATTCATATTTGCCCCTGTGCTGCCTGTTGTAAATTATTTGTGTAAGTTTGGATATATGTCCATTATAAACAGGTGTCAGGGGCGTTGCATAGTTAATAATATATTTATATTTGGACCATTAATTTGTGAATTATGAACCAACAAAATAATAGGTTGCAACATGAGAAACCATATTTAATTCTGTCTGGATGAGGTAGGATTGTTTTCCACTTATTAGTGTTTACTATAAACAGATACATTAGCATTTATGTCACTGGGTTAGCCAATCGTAGTAAGTATGCAATGATTAAAGGTACTTAAGACATATGTTTAGCTAATCCCCTCTATATTGACTTGCTGGGAAATTAGGCAAAGGATGATAGAAAGAAAGAAACAGGAAAGAACGGGTGAAAGTAGGATTCGAGAGAGGTTCTGTAGCACTGAGTCTAATTGGTGTTATAGTCAAGTGACAAATCTGACACCCCCCTAGTTAACCTGTGGCAGGATTCTAACACATTATGGCATTTTTAGTATGTTAATCTTTAACCTGTCATGGCAAACATTTCACAAATAAGGGACCCCCAAAGATTCACATTCCCAACACTGTGGGAAAGAGTTAAAAGGAGATGGGACTTCATCATGCAACTCAAGGGAGGATGTATATGGGATGACAAAAGAACTGATCCTGCCTTCAAAATGCGGCAAATCATGTCAGCTATCTTCCTACATCTGCACCAGAAGCACATGGATCTCCCGAAAGAACACATTCAAAGTACTAAAATGGGATTTAGGTCTTGCAGATATAATGTGAGTAATTGTAGAATGGTCTTGCCTTTGCCCAAAGTCCAGTGAGCTTGTCATGGCAATGTTCAGCAGTTTATTGTTTTGCCCATGGTCCAAAGTATGTCATTATAAACGTTCAATGTTCACTAAAGCATATTTGTGTTTCTTTCTGTATGAGGCCTCTTATGCCTGGCAATGTTGTACTTGCGTATTGATCTGACAATTTTATCATTTTACCTATTTATTCTCGTATTTAACTTATTTTTATTGTATACTTTTATGGCCGAAAGAAAGTTCTTTTGACTTGTCTTGATAAGAAAGGTGGAGCTTGATTCAGACAGAAAATGCTCAATATTTACATTGGTTGACCTCTCGACCTATTGGCGGAGTTCTACTTTAGCTTCTTGGTCAAGGTTTCTTTTTCTTTGGAGAAAATAAGGGCTTGTTAGAAAACTAACAATTGGTTGAGTTAGAAGAGAGGCAACTTCCCCAACACTTGCGCTCCTGGGGACATCTTCCCCTAGCACAGTAGCTCCCCACACCATATGACCTGCCATTTTAAGCAGGAGAGAATGATGGCAAACAAAACAGTTTTATGTTTTTTTAGTATACTTACACAAACTGAAAAACTCACATGCAGACATATGCAAAATAAAGTCTAATGGCGAAGGGGAGCACAACTTAATCTTTCATTTTCCTTCAGGGAACAATACACACAATTATGCAGGAAGTCCCTCAAAGAGCAGCTAAAGAAATGTATGCAGAGATTTCATTTTGTATTTCTTTTTCAAAACCATTTAATTAAAATCATGAAAAAGGTTCTGGTCTAAGTATCCTAGAATGGGTTACATTAAAACATATTTGATACATTCTCTGTATTTTCTGTCTTTCTATAGAGGACATTTCCTCCCACACCTCTGTCCTAATAAACTGTTGTGCATGGTTTCTGGTTGGATGCAGTGTTCATCAGAATATGGAGAGTTTGGGCCGTAGTAAAGACTATGGTTAATGTCAAACCATTTGTCTAGAACACACTGCGCATGGCCAATGACCAGGTGCAGTGGTCTCTGTGGGTATAAATTCTGGGTACTGGACAAGGCCTGCAGGATGCCTTGTACCTAAATTCCAATATACACTACCAAGATCATGGAGAGTGGATTTTCACTCTGTCCAGGAGCCAAAGTTTATCATTCAAAAAATAAACTAAATCACTGAACTAATGTGTTAAAGGGAAGTTATGGTTACCTACTTAGAAGTCAAACAAACATTTATTAATAAAAATAAAGAAATGCTTCTTAAATATATTCAATGAAGGATGTTACGGTTATGATGTAAAATCTAAAAAAATGTATTGACATGTTTATTCATGTGTGATGAAATCTGTGAAATCACGCAATGTGTTTGTTCATGAGCCATTAGTTGGGGGAATTATGATTTCACCCTTCCCCATAACTGGTGAACTACAGTGGCATATAGGTGTTAGCTATTAACATTTTTATTTGAACTACTGTTTTGTCTTACTCTGTACTTTAAGCATTCTGACATATATTTTAGTATATTTATTGGACCGTAATATTGACTGCTGAACAAGTGCACACTGAGTGCAGTTGTTTGTGCTGCCTGTAATCCACATTTTAAAAATGGCCGAGTAGAGTTTTTCTGCAAAAACCTTAATCGGTTTTTTTGAATCAGTGTTTTTTTCTTAAATGATATTACTACAAACAACATACATTTAAGAATATAAGATTCCTATACTACACGGTAAAATAAGAAATATAGCTCACTTTGTCACCCACAACTAAAATTGCACAACTTTCATTAGAGACCCTCCAATGCTATGTAAACAAAACAATCAACAAAGGGCCGGATCTGCAAATACCTTTAGTGGTCACAAACCCTGCTATTTTGTAAAACACATGTTTTTGGACCAGTAAATGTATTTTTTAAATGTACTTTTAGGACCCATACTGAATCATTATTTTGAAGGTGTGTGTTAAGGGCGTTCCTTCCTAAATACTGAATCTTTATGGTATATATTAGTGTTTTGTGTCCAAAATCCGATCGTAAAACATTAATATTTTACGGACTACTGAAAGGTAGTGGTAACCCGTTTGCAAACAGTGGTCCCTTCCCGTTTGTGAAAGAGTCACATCTACCTTTCAGTAGTCTGAAAATCTAGTAGTCCCCAAGCGATTCCTTCTTTTTTTGTGAATGACAAACAAAATGTTTTGCTTTATTTAAAAGTAACCACAGACATGGTGGTCTGCTGACCACAGCAGGCCCCATCCATGTGATGAGAACGAACCATAGTGGGTCGGCAATTTGCGACTGAATGCATAATAATGCATGAGGTAGGTCAGATTCCAACTCACAATGATTCAGATTCTTAAGCACTGATCTATTAATACATAGGTCGATTCTTCACTAGTAAGAAAAATACTTGTTGTTCATTATGACCAGCTTTCTGCAAACAATAAATAGTACATATGGCCCATAGTTTGTACTGCAGGTTCTGGGGAAAAAAGAACCAAATAAACTACTCCTGTATCCACAGATTCAGCAGAATGCTATATGCAACATTTAACACAAAAACAAAGCATATATCATTAAGAAAGGCCAAGTCGGGTCTATCTATCTATCTATCTATCTATCTATCTATCTGTCTGTCTGTCTGTCTGTCCGTCTGTCCGTCCGTCCATCCATCCATCTATCCATCCATCCATCCATCTATCTATCTATCCACCTCTCTGTCTTTCAACACATCTACCTCCCATCTGTCTAATTATCACTCAGTTTGTCAATATCTTTATCTGTATATGACTAGGTCTGGTCATTCACATATGTGAGGCTGATTTAGTGTTCAGAGTGTCTATCCTCCAAATCTAGAAATGCCTGTCACCTCTGCGGACATGTCTTACATTGGCAGAAACTGCTGTATTGGTGGTTCCTGACAATGTATTTAATGTTTGATGAATAGTATTGTCAACATGGCGGTAACCTCTTTCAAACTTTTAACCTTTTTTCTTGATTTTCAAATGTAAAATCCATTAGAAAAATGTTTTTGAAAATAAAACAACCACATACCTCAACACCTTGGGATTTGTCTCCCGTGGAGTAGGGGTCTTTAAAATTTGACTGCCCAATCTAAATCAGGCAGGAGGTCAAGTGGGCAAACCTTCGAAGGCCCTTAATCAGTTGGGCCATCGGAGGCGTCTGTCAGCAGTGGAGACAAAGTAGTCTCTTCTGTTGACAGGCTTAAATTCCGTCTGACTCTAAATGTGGCAGGCATTTCAGTTTGGCAGAGAGGGCACTCTGTGCCTCTGCATTAGAGATACATCTCTACCAAACCCTAAATCTCTACGTCTCTATCTTTGTGTCTGATGTATATATGTGTTTATATCTCCATCTGTTTATTTCTATCTCCTACATCCGTTTATTTTCTCTGTCTCTGCCTATCTATCTTTCTGTATCTATTTGATCTGGTCTCTTTAGCTGCCTATTTATATATCTGCCTAGGAATGTTTCTATTATCTCTATCTGTAGCTGTATCTGTCTATGTCTATTCATGTTTTTCTATATCTCTTTCTCTACTTCTGTTTCTTTCTCTGCCTCTATCTGTCTCTCTGTTTGTCTCACAACCATGGCTTTTACCATTCCTGTCTCTCTGACCATGCCCCTATCTCGGCTCCAGATAGATGGATAGATCTGAAAAAATACAGCTACAGTGATGCCATGGTGTGGTGCTGAAATAAGATAAAAACGAATGTTTAAAAAACTGAAAAGCTCTGGAATTCACCACTTCACCAGACACCAGTTATAATTTACTAAACTAACTAACTTGTGTCCCCACCATGCAGAGCTTGTGACCTCACATATTACATCACTCATGACATGTTAAATGGCATCATTTAAAGTTTGGTTAAAATTCTGGAATTTAGTGACCGCTGCACTGGAAGACTGAATACATATTTACACGCACTGCAGTAGGAGGTGCAGGCTTCTTCTTTAGTAAGGATCTGGAACTTCTATATTAGTGAGAAGTCTGTCCCCATCATCGCTGCAACATATGTGTAAGGAAGTGAGCAATGGTAAGAGAGAATTCCATGGGATTTGTAATATTTGGAGAGAGAGAAAGAGAGAATTTGTGAGTGTGTTTTACACTGCACACTTGCAGTAAGGTGGATATTCTAAATTTGACTTACTTGTAGTAGGCGTAGTCGTCATTTCTCCATTGCTGATGAACAACAGCAAGAAACAGCACAGCAGAGGTCCATTCATGATGCCAAGTGTCACAAGCAGTCACACCTTTTAAGGAGTCAAGAAATAAATGTTAGTAGTTCATGTCCTAAAATGCATAGCAGTCATCTAAGTGGACAGCATCCTAAAGTAAAACAAACCATTGGCCTTACAGGATATGAGCCAATAAGCACAGAGAACAATACATGCTCCCCAATATATATGCTGTGTGATATTTCATGATGCTAATTTATAGAATAAACATATTTAGTTAATGTCCTATGGCATCACTAATCTGAAAAAGATGAATCCGTTACCTACCTACAGAGCGATCTGCTCATGACCTGACATGGCGAGTGGTGCTGGTGCCTTTTATCTATACATACGAGGAAGTAACCAACAATAGTATGTCTGTCAATGACAACTATTTGTCAGTAAAAATGCTGTATAGCTGGCTTGCCCATACTTACAAGCCATTAATAAACATGCCAAGGTTCACCATTTACAGTAATTATAACTGCTTGAAGCCTTAGGGGATGGTTGCTTAGAGACTAAGCTTTTGACAAATCATACCACAGAGAGGAGTGGCTTGGTCACTAAGATTGGAGGGGTGTGAGCTTCAGATTTCCCTACAATCACTCTGGCATATAATGTTAAAATACATAATATGGCAAGCAGGGCACATGAGAGGGGCTACAGTGGCAGTGGAAAGAGAGACGAATGCGGATTTGTAAGGGTACCAAGTGAGAGAAACACATTATTAATAAAATAACTTACATTGTTTTAGTATTTTGGAGCAGAGAGGGAGAGAGTGTGTGTTTTTTTTGTCTATGTTTATGTAAAAAGTTCTGGTTAAATCTTACAGACACCTCACCATACCTGACTGAAAGCCCCCATGCCCAACTATTTACCAGAAAGTGCATTTATTAGGTGGGTGTACCACCCCAAATACCCCCTCAGAAGCTACGCCCCTGCATCTTCATACCACCACCAGAAGTGATGCTGCTGCTAGCAAGCTATAAAAAGCCTGCTCCAACCAATTTGGACTCTGGTACATTTTTCCTCTTTTAAGCACTTAGGGGTAGTGTGGAACTTACAGTCTCCACATACAAAAACTCTAATTTAAGCCTGGCTTCTAAAACTTTTACAGAGGACAGTAGGCTGCTTCATTAAAAATTACCAAATTGCTCAACTTTCAGAAGTATATTGAGCTCTTGAAGAGATCATTACAATGCAATCCATGTATAAGTAAGCACATTTTGGTTGTGATTTGTCATTTGTAATCACTTTAGTGATAGGTACTGTAATTAACCAAGCTAATGCAATAGTGCAGCATCACTGAGCCTAGTAATTTTCATCAGTGACCACATAGAGGGCATGCATCAATCTGCCGGGTAACAAGTGCCTGTGCACCCACATAGTTCATGCATAAATGGGCATAGTAATGGGAATCAGGGTCCCAATACAGCACATGCATCTATAAGCTAAGTAAGGAGTATCAGTGCCTACACACAGAGCATGCATTAAAGCACTGTGTAACGGGTATCAGTAGCCCCACCAAGTGCATTCATAAATGGGCACAGTAAGGGACTTTATTGAATCTTCAGAGTGCATGTATCAAATGACTTAGTAACAGGTGTCAGTGACACTGGGTAGTGCATGCATCAAAAGGCATAGCAAGGGCTCCCAGTAGCTGCACTGTGTGTAGGGACCTAGTAAGGAATCCTCAAAGAATGTATGTATTAATTGGCCTAGTAACAGGCTGCAGTGGCCACACATACCACATGCATTAGAGGGCATAACAAGGGGTGTCACTGGCCCCATGCATATTCTACATCACTGGGCTTAGTAACTTGTCAATGGTTTGACGAAGTGCAAGTATCAATGGGCTTCGTAAAACGTGCCAGTGACCTCATGGAGTGTTCACATGATTGGGCCTAGTAAAGGGCATTAGTGGCCTCACATCAAGAGCAGGTTACTAGTGTCCTATGAAGCAACAGATCAAGTTCAGATTCAGTAGTAGTAATAAAATACTTTATTGCATTAATCATTTGATTACAATAAATAGAAAATAAGCAGGCATAAAAATAAAATAAGACAATCACATATCTACCATACATAGTATCATAAAAGAAGATATAAATAGGTCGTAATTCCTATCTTTACATCTATATACAGATCCGATTAAAATAAAAACATCTAGTCAATTAATGTGTTGTAAGCCTGTTCTAAAAGCTGTACCATCCTACTGATTGCTCTTTCCCCTGTGAGCCTAAACCAATAACGTATAGCCTCTGTAGTTGTTCTTATTTTAGCATAATTAAACATGGGGCATGAATATAACCTTTGTGTGGGCAATAGTCTTGGGCAAATGCATATTAAATGTTCAAGAGTTTCCTTGCCGGTTCCACAAAGCTGACATCCCTGAGTATCTTTCAGGGCTTTATTCCGATTCCCTTCAAACTCCCTTATCAGAATATAGAATTGTCTGAATCTTACATATTTCCATTTAGTATAGCTGGTCAAATTCCATCTCAAGTATTCTTGACCCTGCAAGGTATATGTGTCAATTAATAGGTCAGTGTGTTTATATTTCCCAGCTTGTAGGCAATCTGAATTTCACTGTGTTAGCTTTAATGTTTTGCCTATTAGATTTTTCTGCACATCCCTGGTCATTCGTCCCATCTCCTGAGTATCAGGCAGTTCATAGGAGTCTATTTCCATCATTATAGTAGAAAGTTGCAGATCTCTTAATTTTTTTACTCCGGAGTTCCGCCATTATTAGATGTTTCAATTAACCCTGGGCGTAATTCGCGTAGTCGCGCTACACAAAGCTAGACGAAGATGTTATTGCACTACGCAATGCGTTTTTCTTGTTTGGGAGCGCTTTGTGCGTGTTCGGGCGCTGTTTGCATGCTCAGGGGATAGTATCTTGCGAACTAACCCATGTGGTCGCCTACGGGAGCAGCCATCTTGTTGTTCAATTGTCCCGCCCGCTCAGGATGCCTTATTTCCTGTTCCGGGTCGCGTGTAGCGTGTTCGCGATGCGCATGTCATGTTTGGGAACCCAATTTACTTGTTCACGACGAATAGTGTGTGCTCGCGGGGAAATATCGCGCAAACTTAGCCACGCGGTCGTGATGGGCGCAGCCATCTTGTTTTTCACTCTATGCTATGGTTCTGGGCCCAGTTTTCTATCCTCCCTCAATCCTTGCAATCCTTATTTTTTTACACTGTTTTTCTGACTTTTTGTATTCATCATCTATCTTTCTCTGTCCCTAAGTTTATATTTTGCATTTCATTTCTACTTTTACTGTTTTTTCTACTTTTCTACTGTTTTATATTACTTCTTTCTTTAAGCTCCTACTTCTTCCCCCTAACTTTATTTTTTCCTTCTAACTTTTCTTTTCCGCCTCCTACACACCCCAGCACCATGATGAAGGGTAGCAGCAGCACTAGCGGTGGCTCCAAGGGCAAGGCACCTGCGCCCAAGAGCCACCCGCCTTGTGGCAGAATGCACCCTGCAGGGGTGCAGGCCAGCAGCTTTTTGGCCAGGCGGAGGTGGCCGCCCTTGTTTTTTTTATCCAGCGCCACCTCCCCTTGACCTTGGCAGCAGGCGGCAGGCCAGGCTCTGGGTACCCTACCCAGGAGCATCACCGTCGGTAGGCGAAGGTGCACCAGGCAGTGTTTCGCTGCTCAGGGGTCTGGCGCACACATAACCAACTGGCCCACCGGTGCTCAGACATCCTGGACAGGGAGCAGGACCTGTTGGACCTGCTAGGTGTCGAGGTTGTGGGACTTGGTGAGTAACTACTATATAGTAGTATAAGTATTGTGTATAATTTTTTGACAAATAACAAGATTACTGCTGCTTACATTGCAGGTAAATTACGTTTCAAAATCTTCTGTGATAGTAGGACACATGTGCTCGGCGCTACTCTAACTTGTTTGCAACTTTGCGCTAGCTTGGGTTGATTAATTTAAGAGTTTACTTTAGAGAACTGAAGTTAGGTAATGCTATTGCTAGAGAGACTCTAGTCCTTCCATTGTCCTCCTGTGAAATAGTGGGGGATGGATACTAGATTTAGTTAATAATTTTTTTATGGTCTGCGTGACGCCTTCTCTGTCACTGAGTGCTGCTTACCCCAGTCCTCCGTAGAACCTTTTGTAGTTAGTTTAGTGAGTGTTAGGCTTAGCAGTGTCAGTCAGTAGCAGAACAACATCAGACGCAACCAACCAACAATTTGGTGTATGCACACATTTATGCATGTCTCCTCCATCTCATCTATGCATTTTTGAAGGCAAAAAAATGGAAATGCAGACTTACTGAACAATTGGCCCGTCTGGAATAGGTGGTCTAGGTCAGGTGGTACTTAGGGTTCGTTAGTATTCTGGAATCAGAATGATTATGGAACATTGGATTAGTGTTCATAAACAAGTAGACGGTCCATGAATCCTGCAAGTCAGTAGTCGATCTGATTAGATAGGTCAATTTTATTGAAATTGTTGTTTCCTAAAATGCTTTTTGAGCATTTTTTTAAATGATTTATTTGTTTCACAGCACTCATTAATGTGTGTCTCTTTCTTCATTATATCTTACATGATCAGCACCACCCAGGGACAAGAAGACGGGGTCTGAGTCGGCGGAACAACCACCTGAGGACCACTCCTCTACCGAGGGCCCTGCTGCTGGCCCCAGTAAGTCCTCTAGTGGTTAATATTAACAAATATATTTCCCTAACTTTTACTGTACCTTATTTTTTCCAAACTATTAATTATGGTTCCACTTCCTAATTCTATTTTTTACAAAAGTTTCTTTGACCTTGACTATCTGTTTCCAAATTTGGTTATCCCTGCCTCTCAGTTCTTTTCAACTGCCTCTGCCATGACACTCTGTACTACTACTATTAGTCTGTCTGTAGCTAAGCTTGCCCAGTTGACCACTCTTTATTTAAGGTTTTCTTTTGAATAAAACTCAGATTGACCATTAGCTCTAGCCACAGGGTCCTGTCCTTTGGGTTGTCCTCTTTAATCTTGAGGCTTTGACAATTCCCACCAACAAAATGCCCAACCAGATATTTGACTAGTATTTTTGTTAGAATAGTACATACTACTACTGTTGTGGGGATTCTGCACAGCCACATGCAGAACTATGCACAAGAAAATAGGATGTTGGTGATGGGAGGTTGGACCTTACTCACACCTCAGTCAGAATCCACAATCCCCTGACCGACTAGCTATAGTGTCTCATTAGGTCCCAAACCCCCACACGAAGATACCTAATGATTACACAACCCAGAACATAACACCCTTTCGCTCACTCACTCGTGTAAGTCCACCCCACCACACCAAATACCACAGAGTCTATGTGTAAGTTCAAAAGGTTTATTTATTTTCAAATAACAAGCTCTGTATGCTGTTCTATGAAATTACTACAGCCAGCTCCAACAGCAAAATGCATGAGATTAAAACAGTAAACAATTGTTACAAGTGCATGATAGAAGACAAAAGATCTATGACCCCTCACCATAGAACGTAGAAATACTGGTTACATGCATCATAAGCTCTGCAAATCTGCGGTTTGTAGAAGGGAATCTTCCACCTATTATGAGAGAAATGGTGCGCGTTAGACAGTATAATGCAATTATGCAAGCATTTCGCAGTCTTGCCAAAAAGTGTACCATGTTATGGCTAAGCAATACGGATTAACCGAACTCCATTAAAAAAAAGTGGCTTTTTTTCCGACCTCTTCACTTGTACGCAACATTCATGTGGCCTTAAAGGCGTCTTACTGCACAACAAGCTGTGAGGTAACATGCGCAAAAGAGTAGACATGAATCTAAAATGGTTACATGGTTCAGGCTAACATTCCAAAGAGTAGAGTAGGACTAGAGATGACCCTAGGGACCATAACACTACTAATGTCTGTCTACTGACTCTACTCTAGTACCCAATTTGGACTAGTGATGATGTATGTTGTACATGTTGTACTATTAACTGTTTTTCAATCTTCCTAATGAAAACGAATAAAATAGGGGGAGGTGTACAGGCATCTAAAAATGTGTAATTTTTTTTCTAGGCATATCATCAGTACCAACCACCAGTGCCGGCGGGGCCAGCAAGGATGGCGATGCTGCTATCCTGGAGGGGGCAGGAGATGCGGCACCTGCAGGAGCTACGGGGGGAGCCAGCAGCAGTGGAGGGCGGTGGTAAGTTATACTCATTACTTATTGGCATTACTACTAGCTGGAAGTGTGTTCACTTCACTGACTGTACTGTGAGCCTTATTAAGTATGAAGTTGTAGTGAACGTTATACAACGGTTGAAGAAGACACCCTTTATTTAGCATTAGCAATGCATTAGCAATAGCATTACCAGCGTGAGTTGAGTAACCAATGGCCTCTTCTATCTGACTCCAACTCAGCTGTGACAGTTTTATAGAGAAAACTAAAAGTCAGGTCAGATGACCTTGATGGATGTGTTGAACAAAAAGGGAAAGAAGGGTTAAAGAAGGAAGGATGGGCGAGATGTGATATGACGGGCAGAGAAGGATATGTTGGAAGCATGCATAGGTGGCTGATAGGAATCAGATCAGATGCATGGGTTATTGAAGGATGGGTAGAAGGTGAAAGAAAATGCCTGCCTTGGTGGGCGACACAGTATGGGTGGATACTAGATGGCAAGAATCATCAGCAGGGTTTATGGGTCAAACTCAAAGCCAATGCAAGCAAGGAAGGAGCGGACGCATGTGTGGTTGTTGGTGAAGCCAACTAAGGTTTGTTAAAAGATATATAAAAAAGAATGATATACATTTACTTTTAATGTATGGATGCCTGGATGTATTCATCATAGACAGCATAGGTGGAGACTGTCACTGGATGCAGAGTCTTACTTTGAAGAGAATGTAAAAGAAACTGCGCCAGAGTAGCAAAGCGGAGGGGAATATATAAGTAATATTTTCAGAATACAGTTGACTCAGTAGTTGACTCAGTAGTTTGCAAGCACATCATATATATATTATCAAGCGCCTTCCTCTGACTCCGAGGACCACTCCCTACCTATGTTAATTTATTTTCAATTGTGTCAGCCAGCCTGCAAAGGGTGGCCTATCTGTTGGTTACACAATCAATGAACAAAGTACCTTATGCAGTAGCGGTCGGTGGTGGGAGTGCTGTCGGGCTGTGATGTAGGGCGGGGGAGGGGCAGGGTGGGAGTAGTAAACTATGCATTATGGCCAAATAGAGGTAAGTAAACATAAAAATAAATAGAACAAATTTCATTGTGTGCACTGCACCATCAAATGTGATGCAGTGCGCGCAACAAAAATTGTTTTATTTATTTATATGTTTACTTACCTGTAATTGGCGTTAATCCATAGGCGCCAGAAACTGGAGGCCATCTACGAAGAGTACCGCCATCTGGTGGCTCAGGCTGAGGAGGAGGAAGAGGTGGCTGCAGCTGCAGCCTCCTCCAATGCCTCGGGCCCCAGCCAGGCCCTTCCTCCAGTGTTACGGCGCCGCGGTCAGGCAGCCGCCCACCGCCATGCTTCTCTAACATCTAGCACTGCTGCCCCTCACCCTGGATGCAACTGCAGGGCATTTCGCCACCAGATGCTCCTCCGGATGGCACGCTTGGAGGAGCACCTAGAGGAGCAGGTCCAGATCCTCGTGGATAAACACCTCAAAGCCCGCCGAATTTAGGACCACATTGGATTGCCCCTTTTTAATTCCCTTGGTGGTGGGTGGGTATTGGGTGTTGAGGTTTATGGACATTGTTTGGACTTTTTGGTTTTCGACATTAGTTGGGGCTAGGGAGAGGGGTGGGTCAGGTCACAGTGGGATAGTTTATTTTTGTTAGGGTAATAAATTATATTTCTACTTAAACATACGATGTTAATGTTTTGTGGGTGGATTACTGTTTTACGAATTTACGTCACATGGTTTCCTTGCTGCTGCAGGCCCACAGCCTATGTTTGATTTAAAATATCTGCCGATTTTGTAACACACAAACAGATAGATGCGGAACCCCTCACTGAGTTATTTGTCCTATTAGTACTGTCAGTCTCTCCTCCTAGTCCATTATACCTCCCACATAACTTATCTTACCTGTGATTGATGATGATTAGGTTTGGTACAGCGATGGCTGCATGGTTTCCCAAGAGAATGGAGAAGATGCCATGGTTGTGGTGGTAGTAGTAGACACTGGTACTAGCATTTGCAAACAAAAAAAAGAGACAGTCACTTGCCTGAGAGAGACTGTGAGGGGAGTAGTAGAACGAAGGAAAGTACAGAACAGAAGAAGACTGCCAAACAAACAATATTGCAACTGCTAAAGTAAAATAAAACATAATGGTGGCGGGGACAGCCTAGTACAAGAAGTTACAAACTGTAGTTGTGTCGAGTGAGTCACTTAACACAATCGTAATTCGTAACCTTTACTGCTGTGTGGTAGGATGTTGATGATGAATCCAATCAATCCCGGAAATTAATTATGATGTATTAGATGGGTCCCTTTGGAAAAAATATTGGCTTGTGCATAGACTGAGCATGGGTGGGCAAGCAGAAGAAGATCCTCGCCCTGCCTTGAAATTGAATTAGTGTTGCTTTCACCACATCTGCCCCATAACGTGTGTGATCAAATGTTGGTGTACATTTAATGTAGTCACATCACACCTCAATATAAATCACATAGCCCAGGGGAAGAGGGTTAGGGTTTGATGAATGGATGGGAAGGGGGATTTGGGGCAAAGGTTTGTCAAAGAAAAACAGTACGCATGGACACAATAAAAGCAAAACACAATCTTGGAAGACGACCATGATCCTTATCCAATAAATCTATAAAGGGAGAAAAAGGAAATGCATGCATGATGATGAAGATAACTTGATGGTTAATGAGTAGTACTTACTAACTACTGCTACACAATTAGACAGTACAGGGCAGCAGTATATTATTAATATGAAATTTGCCTTGCCTGTATGCCCTCAGAGAGACCCGAATTGTATGCTGTACCGGGCTTACTACTTTTAAAGCTAGCAAAGAAAATTAAAAAATAGTTGTAGGGATCAATTAGCAAACAAACAACAACACAACACACAGTTGTAATGATTGAAGAGAAAAAGGGAATCAAATTAATTAAAAGATGAATGATGAATGATACTAAAGTTACTGTATTATCCTGGTCCAATTGTGGAGTTGCATCTTGCCATTCATCTTGGTCCTCCCTTCCATGGACACTCCGCACATCAACCTTGGGTGCCACTGCCTGCCTGATGCGGATTGGTAAGGTAAGTGTGAGTTGTTTCTCCCAGTATAGCACAGGGTAAAGGCCGGGCTGTAAGTGTAGATGAAAAAACAAAAGGGGTATTGAAAAATAAATTAATTTAAAAAAAGCATCAGTTACGGTGGAGTGCAAGTAGACAAGACTCTTGAGAGAATACTTTCAGACTGAGGCGGCCTGGCTACATCATGTCTATTCTATTTACAGCATTAAGCTACAACAACAACAGGAAAGGAGCCAGCACAGAACAGGCCCACGGTACCAGGCTGTGACCCAACCTCCATTTACCTTAAATTTTGACAGAGTCAGACAAAAGGCATATACAGCAACCTAGCATTTTCCAAATCAAGTGACTAAATCAATGCACCGCTGTCAGTCATACCACTACACTCGACTCCGCCACTACACAGACATGTAGCCTAAGTCTGCTGTGGTTCTTGTTGAATTGTTATGTTTACCTTTTATGCAAGTTCATGAAACGCAGTTATTCCATCAATCATCTCCGATCCAACTGACTGACTGCGTGCAAAGATAGTATGGTCATCATCATGGTGTGGTATGTGTTGTCCAACACCAACTCAGTCTGTGGTGACTCTGATTAAGTCCATATTCCATATTAAAAGGTTGCAACGGATATTGGCTAACCTGCACCTGCAGTAGTAGTAAGAGTACAATGTGGTTATTAAACAACAAGGAAACATTAACTGTCACTTGAGTCACTTTTACTTTGTAGATTGACTTCATGCACATTCGCTCAGAGTCAACAAGCATCCAATGCAATGCATGCCATCATTCATTAATCATTACCTGTCTTGCTCTTCTCTTTGGCTGTCAGATCAGATGCCTAGCCTTCTGACAATGATGAGTTTACTTTTGGATGCCTGCTCAAATTCTGCCAGTGAAGAGTTGTGGATGCCTACAGACAGAGGCGGTAGCCTTAGGACAGTGATGAGTTTCGGCTCGGAAACAAAACGGCAGATAGCTATAGTCACGTTTCACTTCTTATGGAGGGACTGTTAGAGGCAATATTTATTGTACTATTCTCCATCTCCATCCAATGTCTGGCTTGACGGAAATGTATTTAGGGTGAGTCAGGAAGATGGAGCAGGACTCTGAGGAGTGGAGTGGACAGTTAAAGGCACATACGTGCAACTCCAATAGGGAAATAAAAATAGGAGACGGAGGTGATGGATTTGTTGTGATTTGATTTGAACAAGAAAGACAGATACACACACGAATATTGGAAGGAAGAAAGTAACAATTTGAAAGCCTAGTTGTCAGGGAAGAGGGGTTCGTCCTCAAACTCTGGTGGTTCGGACAGAAGTAGGTCATGTAACCCACTACTTATGTCTTCAAAGTCGCTCTTCTCTTCCTGCTGTGATTCAGTATTTTGTACTCCGTGGTATGAAGTGCTGATTCATTTTGATCATGGTTAATCTCTCCACGCTTTTGGGCGATAGACTGGCCCTTTTCACAGTTACAATGGCACCAGCAGCACTGAAAACCCTCTCGGAAGAGACACTTGCAACATGGCAAGCCAGATACTTTATCACCAGCCTGCTGAGCACTGGCCATTGGCTTCTTTTCTCATACCAATACACCAATGGGCTTTGCTCCATGAAGACCTCTGTTGTGTCATCCAGATAGGCTTGGACCATCTGCTCAATGTTCAGGTGTGCTCCGATTTGCTTGGCCTCTTTTGTCTTTACATCAGCAATGGACTTACCAAACCCTTTCCGGAGAAACCAATCAGGTACCATTTTTTTATGTGGCTGATGATCCTGTTGGTGCTGTTGTTGATGTTATTGGTAGTGTTGGTGACTGCTGGGAGGCAAACGCACTGCTCTCAGGCTCTGAAGTAGAACTTGACTCTGGATGCCCTGCAGTACTTGCTCTGTCCAGGGTAGGCAGGCCTCTAATTAAGAGCCGTTCATTTTCTAAATCAGTGGCTTCCTCAGCTATCAAAGTTTTGTACTTGGCAACATCCACTTCTGAAAAAGGAATTACTGCATTACTGTTCAGAAATAATTTGTACTGTGGATCCGAAATTGTGGCAGTAATGTAATGTCGATGTGACACAATGTTATAATATGCGTCTACTTTGTCATCCACACCTTTGTACGTTTCAGACACCTCCTTCAGCTGTTGCTCTAGCATGTACAACAATGGGATAGCTTGGCCTATAGTACAGTCCTCCCTGCTGACTTCACGTGTGAAGACCTCAGAAGGAAGTAGCATCTCTGTCAGGCATTTAACGAGGTCCCATTGGCCCATCTCAACGGTCATGGCTTTCACAGTAGTATCCCCTAATCTTCTTGTCATGACATAAGCATTAAGTGGTATGTACTGATCAAACAGACGATCAAGCATGTAATAAGTTGAGTTCCAACGTGTTGGCACCTCCTGGATGAGTGCTTTGACTGGCATTTTATGCTCATATTCAATGACCCTCAGCTGCTTCTGGGCTTTAAAAGAATGGTTGAAATGTGTTCATATTCTTCTTCAGGTGGTCAGTGAGTTGCTGACTGTGCTTTAATTTTTCAGAAAGTCTTGAACAACAATGTTAATGCATTGTACCACACACGGGACCCTGAAATAGCCACCATCTTTCATGGCCTTAACTACATCACTGCCATTGTCTCTGGTAACAAAACCAATGTTAAGCCCTCTTGGTCGCAGCCACTCAAAGACCTTGCTGTTAAACTCATCCAAAATGTTTGCAGCAGTATGAGATTTCTCCATAGAAACACACTACACACTACTACGCTACTACGCTAAACACACTACACACTACTACCCTACAGTTGTATGTTTGCGAGTGTCATTAAAAATCTCAGCAGTGTCAACACCTGCAGATATCTTTTCTCTAACACCCGAAAAAGAGATCCAGTGTGCTTGGCAACTGGTCTACATGCCTGTTGTCAGGTGGATACTCTAAACAGCACTCTGTCTTAAGGCTTTTCCAAGCAATTCCAGCACGTTGTGATGTAGTGCTGGAACAGCAACTCTGGTGAAATAGTAGCGGCCTGGAACCTTCCATTTTGGGCAGATGGTTGTCACAAATTCCAGAAAACCCACACCTTCCACAAAAGAAAAAGGGAGAAGGTCCAGTGCTAACATTTTCGCCAGCTTAGCATTGTAGAAACGTGCTATTGGGTGGTTGCATTCGTACTGCCCCTCCGGCCTAGTAAACATGCTAAGAATGGTAGGCTGTGTGGTATTCCTTTCTGTTAGGCTCAACGCCACACTTTTTTTCATTGCAGTACTCCTTGGTGTCTCAGGCTGACTCTTACTCTTGTGCCACTGAGATGTTACTGAGGATGTGGGCGGTCCCACTGCAGTGCTGGGGACAGGGCTATTTTGTGTACCACTACCAGAGAGAATGTCTCCCTCTTCTTCTTCCTGTTCCACCGTGAGCGGACCTTCTACTCGTTTATCCCCACCAACAGCAATGGTTCCAGTTTTTATGCAAGAAAGGTGGTGCTCCCAGTTGATTGCGTGGTGTTTTTTCAGATGGGTCATTTGGCCTCCGGTACCATGGTTTGCACCAAGCTTACCACGGCTAACAGAGGTATGACAAATGGAGCATATAGCAATGTTCTCTTCCTTTTCGCTAACAGTAAAGAAGTCCCACACTGGGGAGCTTAACTTTTGTCTCTTGCTGGAGGTTCCACTTACAAAGCCGGATGAACTGGAGGGTGTGTGTTGAATTTTACTCTGTGGCTGTGCAGTACCACTACCTACTTCTGCAGAGGTGGTGCTTGTGCTGGATGTAGAACGCTGCCGGCCGTTTGCTAATGTAAATATGGAAGCTGGAGGTCATGTTGGTGTTACCTGTGTTGGAGGTATGCGTGCTACAACCCTAGTCGCAGCCATTCTGGATAGGGTAATAGTGTTGGTCGCCCTGTCCTCGGGGCCGGGAGTGATGTTCGTGATGACTGGCTCATCATCATTATCCTACTGTTCTACATCGACCTCCATAAGTCTAAGTCTTTCTGGAATCTTGCTTTTCCCTAGCCTGGTCTTGGGATGTGTCTCCCTCTCATGCTCAGGTTGTTGTGGCTCCCAAGTTACATCTAGATCATCAGAAGGGATGCTTGGCAAAGAACTCGATGGACTAACCCTCCTTTTCCTTGCTGGGGATTTTGAAGGCAATGGATCTCCTGAATGAGTGGCTCCCTCGTCTTCTTCCTCTGCATGAGGCTCAATTTCCTGAACTGCCCCAACTTCGGGAGAAACAACAACTACTATTGCGGGCGGTGGTTGCGGCTGTTGTTGTTGACCACTTATCTGCTGTGTTCCCTCCTGTGTTGATTGTGTCCTACTTTGAGATAGCGATAAGTTTAGGTCAGGCTCAGCTTCACTGCTTTCCACCATTAGGCTGGCTACCTCTTCCACACTCATCTGCTTGGGCCTGGGTTGGTGGGTTGGGCCCACTGATGTGGAGGTGCTGCCCACAGCTTGCCCCCCGGACACCGCTGCTGCAGGCATAATTTTTGGTTTCCCGAAAAAGGTGTTGGGGGAACACCAGACTTAAGTGTCACTTCCTTCTTCTGTTCCTTCTTCTCAGCAACTTTTTTGGTCTTGGAGGACCTGGTACCTGCTTTCTTTGGGCCCATCTTCTTCAGATGTCAGCAGCACTCAGTTGCACAAGTTGCAGAGATGTCTGGTCAGATCACACCACACGTCACGTCGCGTACAACAGCAGGATGTCTGTCTGGCAGTACAATGGGCGATGATGACAGACACCTCCTCCTCAGTCTTTTGTGCACCTAAAAGCAAAAAAGCCAGAAGAACATCAGTCAAACGTGGAATTTGTTGTGCTTTAATTTTAATTACTACTAGTGTACTGTGTACAGGAAGAGTAAGAATAACAAAGAACAAAAATACAAATGTAGTGGAACCTGTTTGGCCTTAATTTGTGCATCATGTGGGATGGATGCAGCATTAGGGACCTGCACCTGGCAAGGGGGATGGAAGCAGTAAGCCTATGTGGCAAAAACAGCACACTACTACTACCACCACAAAATGGCCCCCAGCCACATGGCTAAAAAGGTTGGAACGTTACACAGCAACACATACACATGCAACAAAGGCATTTATTTAACGCACACCCAAAAAGTTAACTACACCCCAAAAAACACATTTTGGAATTCAATCCAATGCCATCCATGCCCTAAATGATGTTTAAATTCAACAGACAGCATAGAAACAGTTGCTTCAAGCACCCCTGATGAGTACCTCTGGGAGTCTGGGCCTGCTGGCAGACTAGGCCACATGTTTGGAGGCCTATGGCAAAAGCACAGTGGATGGTCCCACAAAATGGCCGCCACCACATAGCCTGGCCACCCACAACAACATGAAAAGAAAGAGAAGACAGACAATGCAGGCCTATGGCAAAAGTACAATGCTTGGCTTCACAAAACGGCCGCCACTCACATGGTCAGCCCACCCACAATAACAAGAAAGTACATACAAAGGACAGGAACAGGAAGTTGGAGTCTCTGGGGAGCTTCTTTCCTCTTTTAAAAAAAATTTAAAAAAAGAAAAATGACTCAATGCTGCAAAACTACAATCAAATGACAACCTGAGGAGTATTTTTTTTGCAAAATGAACAAAATCATCATTTTCGAGAAGGTTTAATGCAGCTCGAGAGGTATTGTTCGCCAGATTGCAAATTCGGTGTGTTCGGCATCGTGATCGGTACAAAAAGTCTTTATCGTGTGCACAAACACGTAGATTGAGAGCGGGAAGAAGACAAAAACTGTAAATCTGCGTTGTCGCACTGTGCAGAGTTGCCAAAACTATACGAGCTGAACTCCTAGGGTTACCTACTGGCTGAAAAGCCCTATTTATTTAACACACATCCAAAAACTGGAATTCCACCCCAAAAACCACATTTTGTAATTCAATCCAAAGCCATCCATGCCATACATGATGTAAATTATAAAGACAACACAACAACAGTTGTTTAACTTTCATGCACCCATGATGACTGATGATGAGTAGTACCTCTGGGCCTACTGGCAGAGTAGGCCACAAGCTTGGAGGCCTATGGCAAAAGCACAGTGGCCGGTCCCACAAAATAGCCACCACGACATGGCCAGGCAAATCACACAAAAAAAAAGGAATACAAGACAGTCAATGCAGGCCTAAGGCAAAAGTACAATGTCTGGCTTCACAAAATGGCTGCCACCCACATAGTCAGCCCACCCACAATAACAAGAAAGTACATACAATGAACTCAAGCAGGCTTATATCAGTTTCAGTTTCATAAGCTTTTATTCGATTACCACTTATTAATAATCATAAAAAGTACACAATTAAAAAAGAAATTAAAAGTAAATGTGTGTCATGTTTACAGTGAAGAATTCATGTCCATTTATAAATTTTGACGTATCTTAATGGTAGCTTTTAAAAAGGTAGCTATACACTTTGCAACATGTGGTGAATCTAAACACTGCAAATAAAGAAATGCTGGGTAACATAGTCTGTGTCCTGAAGATTGAAGAAGTGGGAGTATCCAGGATTTTCGTGGTGATTTATAGTATTTGCAAAAGAAAATAACGTGAATTGTTGATTGTGAACATAGTCCGTCACATGGACAGTTCGTAAGTGTGCGGGACCAATTTTTAATTCCAGGGAAGGAAATTAAACGGAAGAAAGTGTTAAAGCGGAATCTTGTCAGAAGGTATTTCTCTTGATTGGACAGGTAGTAGGTCAGATAGGGTTGGATACCTTTTACAGTTTGTATTGCACAGATTTGACTATTTGAGGTTTTTATAATCTCCACCTGATTGCGCAGTTCTCTCAGGTGGACCAAGCACATCTTCATTAGCTGTTTTCTAGAGATATCTTCGCAGCTAGGAGGATCGTCAAAATAAGACTTACAATCAAGTTCGTGAAAAAAGTTCCGTACATAGACCAGCCAAGGGATCTTATGCCAATTGGTTAAAGCCATACAGTCCGTAATCAGGGATCGTGTCAGGTGGCATTCAGGTTTTGTCCATATACGTTGCCACAGTAAGATTGGTTGGGAGCAAACCGTGTCTGTAATGTATTCTATGCCGAGCTCGTTGTGTGAAGCATAGTTCGGGGCGCTTTGCGGAAGGGCCAGCAGGTATTTAATGAAACCATTTTCTGTTACTTGTAAAGAATCGATATGGCCATACCCCCAAACACCTGCGCCGTAAGTAGCCACACTATGGCATTTAGCATAATATATTTTCAGGAGTTTGGGTGGTGCTGGTTTACCCAATTTTCTCGAGAAAGAGACCAGGCCGATGTTGCACGTTGAAAAAGAAGGTTTCTACTGGCCGTTGCTTGTCGCCAGTTCAAAGCGTCATCCACGAGGATGCCCAAATATGGATAGGCAGAAGTTTTTTCTAATCTTGTATTGTCCACCAATATTGGTTTGGGGTTTTTGATCCTGGGGCCAATATGCATAGTAAAGGTCTTTTTTATGTTAATTTTCAGGCCAAGTGAACCCATGAAACTACTGTATTTGTTCAGTTGTTTTTGAAGTTGGTTTAATGTTCGGGCCAGTATGACTGAGTCATCTGCATATAGCAGTGTCGGTATTGGGCGGTGGTTTATCTGAGGCAGATCCTGGCTCCCTTCCAGCATGGCCTGCTCTAATCCTTGGTGTAAAGGTTAAACAGGAAGGGAGCCAGTACACAGCCTTGTCTTACTCCCTTTATTATCGAGAAGGAGCGAGTGAGCTCACCGTTAATACCAAATCTGACGGACCCTGTGGCATCCGAGTAGAGTTCCCGAAGGAAGACTATTAAAGGTGGATCCACTCCGAGGTCGCCAAGTATTGTCCAGAGTTTTTCATGTTGGACGCAATCAAATGCCGCGCTAAGATCGACATATACGAGGAAGATGTTACCTCCTTTTGCACCAACGTATTTTCCAGCCAGGAGGGCGAGGTTCAGGGCCTGTTCCACGGTCCCAAGACCCTTCTGGAAGCCATATTGCAGGTCGGTCATGATGTTGTTTTCCTGGGCCCAGGATTGTAAACGGTCCAGGAGCACTCAACCTGCAATTTTTCCCATGGAATCCAGAAGGGAAATTTGCCTGTAACAGGCCGGGTCATTGCGATCGCCCTTTTTAAAAATAGGAAGCAGAATTGATGTTGACCATGACTGCAATAACCCAACAGACGTTACTGCTCTCAGAACCTGGGTAATTATTGGTGACCACAATTCCGTTTGGTAAAGAAAGATGTCCATTGGAACTCCGTCAGGACCAGGAGCTTTGTCTGGTTTCGACGCCTTAAGTGCTTTGATGACTTCCATATGACGAAAAGAGATGTTTATCGGATAGATGTTATTCTTCAATACAAGGGCTTCATTGTGGTCTATTCCTATTAGATCTTGCGGGAGTGGCCAAAATTTTGGGAAAAGTGTGTGACCCAATCGTCTGTCGTGACTGCGACATCTAAGTGCTGCCCCTTTGCACTGTCAGCCAGAAACGGGGATCTAATCACTTGCCAGAATTGAGCACTGTCCTTACTTTGGCAGCTGTCATGGAGTTGTGCCCAAAGTTCTTTCTGGATTTCTCTCTTGCGATCCTGTCTAGCTAAATTATAGACTTTTCTTAAACTTGAAATTTCCTCTGGGTTCCTAGTGGGTCTATGTAGGGCTTTTTTTAAGCTTGAAAGAGCTTTGCGGCATGCTGTATCAAATCACCTCGTAGTAGGGTTTTTGTTGATCCTGGGTTTACCAGAAAGTTCTTTACCAATTACTTTCAAGATATTCTGGAAACTATCGATGATTAGCTGAGGAGTGGTATCTGGAGATAGACAGTCAAGTACCCAAGGTTTAGTTTTTTCGAGGACCCTCTCTGTTACTACTGCCGGGTCGACCTTGGCCCATTTGACTGTATAGCCATTCAATTTGTTCATGGTTAGTGGGTTTTGCTTTAAGTGACTCAAAGTAGAAGGATACGACTTGACCGATTTTGGGTTAATTCTTACACTAATCGGAAAATGATCACTAGTAGCATCTGTCCCAGTGGAAAAATTGGTTACTTGTCCCTTAAGTGTTTGAGAGGACAGAATAAAATCTATGGTGGTTAAGAAACCTCTTCCGTGAAAGGTTGGTGAGAAATCTTTCTGTGGCTCCACTAGATCGTTGACAAAGTTCAGATCTAGGGAAAATATGGTGTCATTTAGTTTATTTCCACATGTTGAGTGGACAAAATGGGGCAAAGGACTACCATGTTCGTCTTGCAAACTGCAATTGCCGGTTTTGTAATTAGAACATAATGGGAGATTGAAATCGCCGCCCCAAATTAGGTGTACAGAATTAAAATTAAAATCATTTTGCAGGGATGTTAAAAAAGTGGCAATTTCAGCTAAGGTTGTCAAGCAATCCATTGTGGTTTTGTAATAGTTTATTACAATATAGGTACAGTCTTTAGAAAGATTTATTTGCAATATTTGATAAGTTGAAAATTCTCTTAACATCTTAATGGATAGAGAGGGGAGAGTATTGGCAGCATAGACCACAAGACCCCCCTTTGGTCTACCCAGAGCTCCCTGTATTGCTGGGACGTGAAAGGTTTTATAACCCGCAAGATGATTTGGAATCATAGACCATGTTTCCTGAAAACAAAGTATCTGATGTTCCCTCACTGTTTCAAGCCATGACTCTAAAGTCAACTTGGAACGCAGTCCTGCAACGTTCCAGTATATTATAGAAAAATTCAAGTTATTAGAGTCAGAAGATAAATGAGAGACCAGGGGTTTATGAAGAGAGTGCTCTGTTTGAGACGTGGGAAGTTTACTAGGATTACTCACATTGTTGTAATAGTGGGGACTTATGTCAGTGGTATCCATATGGGTTACCAGGGCTTTAGTTGTCGTTTCGTTCAATGTGACATTGCGGGTTTTTACAGTAATCCCAGACTGGGAGTTTATATTAATGGGCGGGGTTTGGTTAACTTGTCCCTGGGGTTTAAATGGGCATGGCTGTGATCCAGAGTTTGGTGAAGCGCTTGTAGTATGTTCGGACTCAGTCTTGTTTCTTAAGTGCCTTAACGGTCAATCCACCATCTCTAGACAGTCATACCGATTTCTTGTTGGAAGACCCTGCCAGCCCTCCAGTGGGTTGTGGGGTCTGCCTTTCCACGGCTGGTTATGCCAATCCCTGTTTCTGCTTTTGTTCCCATAGGTGTAACGATTTCCCACCTGTTTCCATTGAGCTTCATGGGGATGCTGCCAGTTTGAAAAGGGAATATATTGGTGTGTGTTCAGTGGTGGATAAAAGAAAGAAAGATGTTGGGCGTCTATTCCGCCTTTTTTCCCAAGGGATGGCCATGAGCAAATGTGGTCCACGGTAGTTGGATCTCTGCAAGTCACTATGATGCAGTCACCGTGGATCGACTTATGTTCATCGCCTATCCATATTACTCTACGGACTGTAGATATCCCGCCAGAGTGGTATGGTTCTAATGGTCTGTTTAAACTTAGCCACTGCAGGACTTTGTTCTTGAGTGACCAGGCGGTTTCGACCATACCTTTGGTTAATTCGGGAACGCCTGTGAGTATGACCGTGTATGGAGTTGCCTCCGGTGGGAGGTGCACTGGGCGCCTAAATCTTGGTGCCTTTTTGGGTACCGTCTGTGGTTGTGTAACCGTCAAGGTGGAAGATGTAATAGACGGTTTATTTGTATCGTTGTTCGTGGTTGTATCTGCTATTGTGTTCACAGGTTTTACTGTTTTCACGGGACCTGTTCCGGGTGTAAGCTGGGGCACATCGGTAGATGTTTTAGCATTTTGGGCGTTAGGCGCTGAATGTTGGTGTTTTGCTAATATAACAGTATGCTTTGATGTTAACTTTAATGGGGGTGGAATAGTCATCAATGGCTGCTTGGTTACTACAGCAATTTGTGGTTGTTGTTGTTGGGAAACTTTTGGAGGATGAATAAGGTTTCCCTTCCCTTGATTAACTAGGTGTGAGCTCGTCGCACTAGAATTAGGTTGTAGTAGAATTGCTATTTGAGCTTCCAAGTTCCTTATGCTAATTTGTATAGGTTTTAGATGCTGGGAAAGAAGCTCTTTTATTGTAATTAGTATTTGCGATGTAGTTTTGCAGGTTTTACAATGATTGTCTATGTCCTCAATGAGGATGACAGGTGGTATAAAGTTATTTTCAGTTGATGTATTTGTACTCGGCTGTAAAGGTTGATCCCTCGCTGGTTCCCTCCCAAATTCCATGGGGGTATCAGGGTTTACTGCATTATCGCATGTGTTAGTGTTTCCTCGCTTGGGGATGGCTCCTTCCCTCGCTCCCCGGAGCTGTTTATCTAAGGTTGATCCCAATCTGTCATGGACCTGACATGCTTCTAGATCCGGAGTAGCCTCCAAATCTGCTGACAGAAGGGAATCAGACTCTGATTGGGTTACTGATAAGTCAACTAAGCATGGTACTGTATGGATGTCAGCAGCAATCACAGGTAAGGTGAGGATAGAGCTGATAGGGGATTGTTGGCTAGGGGATGCCGCAGTTGCCAAGAGGCCCATTGAAGAGCGTTTTGCTTTGATAAGGTCCAAAGAAACTCTACGTTCCAAAAGGGATATACTGTGATTAAGCATGGGCGGATTTTGCGAATTGGCAATCCACGAACTTGCGTATTTACGGATTCGCAATCCGCAAAATCCGCGAACTCTCGCGAATTTGCGGATTTTATATTTCTTTTTGTGTTCGCAAGGATTTCTGCCAGTTCGCGAGGGTTCTGTACCAGTTCGCAATTGCGAACTTACTTGTCGGCTCGCAACGGCCTCGACTATGTTGTTTCTACATCTGGTTCATCATCACAGGTTCACAGCACCCTCTGTTTCACCACTGCCACCCTCTGGTAGACCTATGCCACCCTCTGGTTTATCACTGTAGATTATGGGTGTGAAAAAAAGCAAGCACACCTGCCCTGCATCAACTGACATGAATTAATTTAGTGTTGATTAATGTGTCACTGAATTTAAACTTCCAGTCTGGCTGGCACCTGCTTCCTTATCTGTAATTTGCTGAACTCTGAAGGGGCCCCTCAGGAAGCACTACAGGGAATGGTTACTAATGATAAGATTGAACTTTTGCACCTGCTGAGTGCTTTCAGTTTTGTCTGTAATTGCTTTCTGTTGCAGTGTAATTTTTTTAACAGGACCTTTGTTGTATACTTGTAGCTATTCTCTGAGCCTGCTGTGAGGGTCAGAGCAGGGTCATAGAATAGTTGCAAGTAGGCAAATGAACTCTGAAGGGGCCCCTCAGGAAGCACTACAGGGAATGGTTACTAATGATAAGATTGAACTTTTGCACCTGCTGAGTGCTTTCAGTTTTGCAAAAATCCAAATATCCAGCAGCAACCACAAAAGTAATCCTTCCAGGTCAAGATCCAAATCAAAGTGACCAGCACATGAAGAAAGCACTGGGAGGAGCCTGGTGGACAGGAACAGGAAGTTGGAGACTGTGGGGCACTTCCTTCCTCCCACCCCCACCCCCCAAAATGGACTCCTTGCAAAGAAAAAGTGCAGGCAAATGTCAACCTGAGGAGTTATTCTGATAAAAATCATAATTTTCAAGGTTTATGCTGCCTGCTGGTGGATTTCTTGTGCGAAATTGCAAATTTTGCAATCTCGCAATTGCGAGATTGTCGCTGCCCGCCGCATCTACGTGTTCGCAAGTATTTACCCCCGCCAAATTGTATAGTATTCTAGTTGGCAAGTGCGACCAAGCAAAAAATCCGCTTCGCACGGATTTTACGAATTTTCGGCAAGTTCGCGAAAGTTCGCGGATTGCGAATTTACCGAAAATCCGCAAAATCCGCGAGCGGAACAGATTTTACGCCCATGCTTAACTGTGATCAATTGCCTCATTGGTCCGTGAAATGAAGTGATCTATGGGTCCGGTAATCTGGGCTACAGCCAGTGCAGTTTTTGTTTTAGTTTTACTTCTTTTTCTTCCAGGCATGATGGATAGATGCGAAATCCTTTAAACAGAAGCACGTCGGGTTTCGCAGTGAGGAACAAGGGGGGGAGCCCGGTCCGGTCTCTACCGGGCACTAACGGGCAACAACGGGCCCGCCCTTGGCCTGGGCTTCGCCCCGGGCTACGACCCGCGTGCGTCCCGCGGTGCGCGTTATTGGGCTTACTTAAATTCAATTTAGAAAAGAGGAGGCGTGGCACTGGGAGGGGGCGCGGCTCACGCGGGAAGAGGACCCAGCTGTTGGTGGTGAATGCTGGTCCTCGCAGTCCCGGGGGCCGCGCCTCTCACCTCCTCTGCGGCCACGGAGTTGGTCTTTTCCTCACGCTGGGATCAAAAGGCAGTAGAGAGTCTAGGCAGCTACTCCTGTAGCGAAGGGCAGGACTCACAGGACAAGAAACCTCTAAACGAGCGGCGCCCGCGTAGCGGGGGCCGCGAGAGGTAAAGAGCGATTTGCTGGAGGCGTGGCACTGGGAGGGGGCGCGGCTCACGCGGGAAGAGGACCCAGCTGTTGGTGGTGAATGCTGGTCCTCGCAGTCCCGGGGGCCGCGCCTCTCACCTCCTCTGCGGCCACGGAGTTGGTCTTTTCCTCACACTGGGATCAAAAGGCAGTAGAGAGTCTAGGCAGCTACTCCTGTAGCGAAGGGCAGGACTCACAGGACAAGAAACCTCTAAACGAGCGGCGCCCGCGTAGCGGGGGCCGCGAGAGGTAAAGAGCGATTTGCTGGAGGCGTGGCACTGGGAGGGGGCGCGGCTCACGCGGGAAGAGGACCCAGCTGTTGGTGGTGAATGCTGGTCCTCGCAGTCCCGGGGGCCGCGCCTCTCACCTCCTCTGCGGCCACGGAGTTGGTCTTTTCCTCACGCTGGGATCAAAAGGCAGTAGAGAGTCTTGGCAGCTACTCCTGTAGCGAAGGGCAGGACTCACAGGACAAGAAACCTCTAAACAAGCGGCTTATATCACTATATGGCCAGACAAAGGATGCCTGTTACACAACACAGCTTTAATGCAAAAAAGAACATCTGCATGGCTAAAAATGTTGGAAAGTTACACAACAACACGTACACATGCAACAAAGGCATTTATTTAATACTCACCCAAAAAGTTAACTACACCCCAAAAACCACATTTTGGAATTAAATCCATTGCCATTCATGCCCTAAATGATGTTTAAATTCAACAGACAAAATAGAAACAGTTGCTTCAAGCATCCCTGATGAGTACCTCTTGGAGTCTGGGCCTACTGGCAGACTAGCCCACAAGTTTGGAGGCCTATGGCAAAAGCACAGTGGATGGTCCCACAAAACGGCCGCCACCGCATGGCCTGGCCACCCACAACAACATGAAAAGAAGGAGAAGACAGACAATGCAGGTCTATGGCAAAAGCACAATGCTTGGCTTCACAAAATGGCCACCACCCACATGGTCAGCCCACCCACAATAACAAGAAAGTACATAGAAAGGACAGGAACAGGAAGTTGGAGTCTCTGGGGAACTTACTTCCTCTTTTAAAAAAATTTAAAGAAAAGAAAATGACTACATGCTCCAAAAACTACAGCCAAATGACAACCTGAGTAGTTTTTTAGCAAAATGAACAAAATCATCATTTTCTAGAAGGTTTTATGCAGCTCGAGAGATGTTGTTCGCCAGATTGCAAATTCGGCGTGTTCGGCATCGTAATCGAACAAAAGTTGTTATCGCGTGCGCGATCACGCAGATTGAGCACGTGAAGAAGACAAAAACTGTAAGTCCGCGTTGTCGCCCTGTGCAGAGTTGCCAAACCTAAGCGAGCTGAACTCCTAGGGTTACCTACTGGCTGGATGGAATCCTTTGAACTAAGGAACTGTGATAGGGCACATGGTTCCCTTGGTTCTTTGGGTTTGGATTTTCCTTCATTTCTGAACTTTTTCATTTATTTAAAGATTTTGCTCCCACACCACAAATCTTGATTTCATTGGATTTATCCCACCCTATTTGAATACCCAGAAGATGTTCGTTGTTTTTATTTTTTGGATTGAAATTTGTTGATCTTGAGCCTGTATTTCTTTTCATGTTTGATGGTTTGGGTCAAGATCAAAAAGAAATGCTATAATTTTTCCACATGTAACTGTGAAATTCCATACGTTTCCATGTTAACCATTTACTCCAGTAGAAGGTGTTGTGAAATGCATTTTTGAGTTGCTGATAACTTTGGTGCCATCTGAAAAATCACCACAAGAACTTTTTGCCTATTTTGCACATGGACATTTTCGAGGTGAACAGTCAAATGGGGGCTGAGAAAAAAATGGGATCCCAAAAAACCTTTTCCCCATTCATTTTTCCATAGAAACATTAGACAAAGTTACAGCTTAAACTGAGTTATACCAGCTTTGGAAGGAAGCTAGATCTAGGTCCAAAAAGAGTGTTTTTTTGTGTTTGGATGTAAATCTGTTCATTAGGTTTTGAGCAATTAAATCACTTTGTATATCTAGGGAAGCTGAGGCTCCGTGGATCCCAACAGATCTCAAACTGAGATTTGATTGGCTGACACCGCTTCAGCCAAGAAGTGGTTGGAGCCATCTTAGGACTCGAGACTTAGTCCCGAAATATGAGAAAAAAACATAAAAAATTGCAAGGGGCAGTGTAGGCATACCCTGAGCCCCTGGGCCTTGTGGTGGAATCCCACAAGGACCGTGCCTAGGGCCAAAAACTTCTAAAAATAATATATATTTTCCTGTGAATTTGCAGAGGATTTGCAAATCCACGTCAATTAAAAAAAAAAAAAGAAAACAAGCGTGGTCTCCTGCGCTTGTTTTGTTTTAAGCCATGCAGAGTTTTTTTTATTTGGATGAGGGGGGAGCATGTAGCCCCCCCCCCTTCCATGGTGTTTTCAGCCCCAGGGACCTCATCCCCTGGTGTGGTTCTGAAAATCTGGACCCTGTTGTCATCCCGATATCGAGGTCCAATACCCGTGTCACAAAATATCAACGTACCATGACGAATTTGGTGTCAGCGAACCGATAATGATTAGGGCATCATTCCCATGCATTTGCGTCATAATCGAGGGTCGCCAACACCCCCAAATCGTAGTTTCCGTCCCAACCCCTTAGACTCCATTTTGTGAACGGCATCCATCTTACGTCTTGCCCTCATGATAAGTCAATTAAAGGTCGAGCTTGATCTAAAAGGACACGTCCTCCTTCCCTGACTTCCCCCTGACCTATCCCCACCGACTCCATTGCCTTTAGCCAAACCTGTCTGGGCAGCCCCTCGCCCATTGGCCAAATGCGATAGCATCGATACATAACATTCCTCAAACCATTCACTACATACAAACCATGCTTTCTACAAACACACACCTGTCCTGTTCCCTGTTTATGGCCAGTTTTATGACTAGGAGGTGCCTTCCTTTATTGGGGTTTCATCGATATCTGATGGGAGTTCCGGGCTTGGCAGAGTAATCTATCACACATTGGACATCTAAAATACGGGCTTGCCTACATGACTTCGCTCTTTTGTATTATTGTAGAAATATGTGTATAGCCATATCATAAACTCAAGAATTCTCGCTCGCAGCTATTATTTCTGTATATAAGGAGAAGGCTGGTTCTGTAAAAACAAACAGTCTCCTGAGAACACATGACCCGTGTTTGTCGTGCTTCTAGGACACCTGTTACTTGGTAGCTATCAATAAAACTCGATCTCTGACTCGACTAGAAGACTCCGTGTTTCTGTGGTCCGGAACAGGGAGAACTCAGAGGTCTTCGGGTGTTATCCCCTGGCACCAAACGGGTTCCTAAAAACCCGTTACCTCAGTTGGCGCCCAAATCGGGCGGTATCATGCGGCGACGGTCCAAGCCAGATGTTCGTGAGGAGCTTCGTGTGAAAATTCCGGAGGACGGCCAGCCACTTCAGCGACCCCTGTATGTCGACGTGGTTCCGAAGGTCTTTGCTGCGAGGTTCCCCACGTCCCGACGGCTACGAAGGACTGCTGCCCTGACTATCGCCTTGTTTTGGACCCAGTGATCCTTGGTAGAGCGAAACGATAGACGAGTCTTCTAGCGACGTCACCGATCTTCAAATACTTCAGTTAAGTATAAGTGGAGCGTCTCCCAGTCCTTAGTTTGTCCTTAGTTTTTGGTATCCTTGAGATACGCCTTGATTTGGTACTTGCAAGCCCCAAAGCCGAAGGACTTGTGTTTTCACGAGAAATATCGTAATTGATAATCCTTTGAAGTTTGAAGCTAGACTAGTGAGCAAAGATGCCTGGTTTTAGCAGACTTGGAAACTTGTTTTGTCTTGGTTATAGTAAGGACTCCCGATTAGAGGATTCCTGTCCGGTTCCTCCGATTGGAACTCCAACATATGAGCTCTACGTAAAGCACGGCGTAGGCCCTATCACATATAATGAAGTGTGGATAAAATACACCCGCAAGGATGGTGTTTTAAAATGGCCCCAATATGGTAGTTTCGACTCAGAAATATTAGATAACCTAGAGGTCAAATTATTTAAGAGAAAATCACGGCCGGCGATGTTTGACTCTTTTCGCTTATGGCGCAAAGAAGCCAAACAGAAAGAAATAAAGTTAGCGAAAAAGAATAAAAGAGGTATGTCGATGGTGCAAGCCGCCGTTGCATACAGGGATAACGAGGAAGAGCAAGAAAGCGAACAAATACTTAGGAGCAAGAAACTAGCAGTAGATAAATGCTACCCGATGTTACCAAATAAGGGACAAGGTCAAGAGGAAAGATCCGAGAAAGATCCATTAATGTCCCACTTATTAAGCTCACCTCCACCTTATGCGTTAGACGCTACTACAACGCCAAAGCGTTTTTCTATACCACGCCCCGGCGCACGAAACACAGCTTTTGCACACACGCCAGCTACTGTTCAGCTGGTTCCTACTTCTCCGGCGCAGCCTTCTCAAGGGCCGCCATCTTTGCTACCTACCCCATCTACTTCTACGACTTTGCCTACAGCTCCAGCTATTGTCTATGATACCACGTCTGCTACCACTTCAACTTCCTCTACTATTGCCTCTACTTCTTCTTTGCCTCAGCCTGTTTTTTCCAATGCACTTGCTCCTCCGCAAGCTTCTCCTTCTATTAGACAAAGAGTGACAGGTACCGTCACTGGTCTGCTTTCACCTTTCTTCGGGTCTCCTAAGACGACCCCTAAAACAGAAAATAGACAGTTACGTAGTCAACTGCCTGATTACGAGGAAAGAAAAGTACTAAATGAACTAGCCCGTAAATGGATTACGGATACTGTTAGATATGATGTTCAGTCTGTTATGGAAGTTTTCCGTCAATGGAATGCACCCCCTCAGAGATACGTATTCGAAGAAATGTGTGTATATCTGGGCGAAGATTTGAAGACAAATGATCCCACATACACAATGAACGAACTATGGCGTACACGCTTTAAGTTCCACGAAGGCATGATTACAGGCAGAGATGTTGAGAAAGCGATAGAGTTATTACTCTCTTACAGGAGTAAAGGAAACGTCTCTAGATCATTGTACGAAGACGACGTATCAGATAGGAAAAGAGCGAGACAGTACCCCATGAGAGAGGTTCCTCCGGTTTGGAGGGAAGGCGATGCAAATGTAGTACCGCCAATTCTGCCTCATTTCCAGCGTGTATGGGTACATGTCCCCTGGAAACGATCCGAAGTCTTGGCGCTCAAGCAGACATTGCCTGATCCTCGTAAAAACCCGACTGGGTATTATAAGGAGTTATCGCAAACTGCAAGCTCATGTATAATGAATTTAGCGGACATAGACATGCTGTTTGGGAACGTTGTCCCACATCCTCTATGGAGCAAAATACGCCATACGAACCATGCCCAAGAACTAGGTGACTCATGGGCGAACATTGCCGCTATAGATGCTAGACAAATTGGTGGTTCTAAACCTGAGCCGTTAATAGCTGAACTTCCCGGTAGATTTATCGCGTACATGAAAACAATAATGCCTGAAGTACGCGTGAACTGGGACAAGCTATCTGCATGCAAGCAGAAGAAAGATGAGAATGTGTCTGACTTTTTCACAAGATTCGAAGAGACTTTCACCGATCATAGTGGTCAGGATATGGCTACCGAGGGTGGCCAAAGATTGTTTGTAGACAAGTTCGTACATAATTTAATCCCTGAACTGTGTAATAAATTGAAAGATTCAGAGAGTGCTTGGGCTGTCTCTACGTCAGCTCAAATTTTAGCTACGGCCCAGTACTATGAAAATAGGCGCAAAGACGAGCTAGATAAAGTAGACAGAAAGACAAAAGATTTAAAAACTAAAGTTCTTCTCCAGCAAGCCTATCCGCCTCGCACGGCTAGTCAGCCCAATTATCAACCGCAACATCAGTATTCGAGAAACGCGCAAGGAAACGAGTTTTCCCATCAGCGTATTGCTTATGGCCCGAATCAATGTGCATATTGCAAGGAAGAGGGTCACTTTAAAAGTAATTGTCCGGCTCTTGCACAACGTTTGAGCGGTGCTTCGGGTGTAAGGGGAAGAGGTGTTCAACATGCCCCTAGAGGTAGGGGCCGTGGAAATTCCACGCAGAATACAACTTCTTTTACGCCTCAGAATTCAATGAACAGCTTCGACCAACAAAATAATGCGTCGACCAGGTCAGCTCAGTACTATGCTGACGACTATTACACCGAACATGAATACGAGGGTAACGATTGCTAGGACAGCCATGGACAAAGAGAGGGAGTTGTTTCAGTTCCAGTAGATCAGAATGGACCTTATGTCGAGGTAATAGCCTCAGGAGTGTCAGAGCCATTTCTGCTGGATACTGGTGCTACAAAAAGTTCTATCATGCACTCGAAACTTCCTGGCGCACCTTTGTCTGGCGAAATGAATGTCTCAGTAGGTTTCTCTGGCGCCCCTGTTAGAAACCCGATCTCCAGTCCTGTATCTCTTTCTATTGGCCCATGCGAATTAGAGGCACCCCTCATTCTTACAACAGGTTGTGGTGAAAATTTGTTAGGATTGGATTTGCTAAAAAGGTTATATGCGACTTTGTACTGTTCACCATTAGGAGTACAACTTACTTTCGGTAACAAAGCCATTTCTCCAATGTATGTGTCGAAAGAAAATATTGCAACTGATTTGTCGGGTCTTCCTGATGTACTCTGGGCTAATGGTTCAAATGATGTAGGGCGTTTGGAGATAGCACCGTATGTCATAACATTGAAAGCCAACATTAGGTTACCACGTATTCCCCAATACAAAATATCTAGCGAATGTGAAAAGGCGTTATTGACGATTGTTTATGACCTGATTGATAAAGACGTCATCGAAGAAACAACAGGAAATGTTTGTAACAGTCCAGTTTTGCCCGTCTTAAAACGTACTGATCCTTCACAACCCCCTGTGTATAGGTTCGTGATCGACCTCAGAGCGCTTTCTTCAGTCTCCCGATTGCTGAGGAGAGTAGAGATATTTTCGGATTTAATTTAGGAGGACGAAGTTTCCGCTTCAAGTGCGCTCCTCAAGGCTACTGCGAAAGCCCATCAATATTCAGTCAGGCCCTGAAAACACAACTAGACACGATTGTTCTACCAAATGGTTCAACTCTGATTCAGTATGTAGACGATCTACTGATCGCTGCAGACACTGAAGAGATTTGCAAGAAAGCTACGTTATCATTATTGCATCACTTATGTGACATGAAGCACAAAGTGTCTCTTTCCAAACTACAATTTTGCCGACAAGAAGTAACCTACTTAGGTCACATCTTGTCGAAGGAGGGAAGGAGACTGACACCAGAAAGAATACAGGCAATCGCAGAACTAAGTGCCCCAAGGACACAGAGAGAGGTTCGAGCCTTCTTGGGCATTACATCGTACTGTAGACAATGGATACCGAATTTCTCACTACTAGCTAAACCCTTGCTGGCACTACTCTGTAAAGACACGCCAAATCCTATGCCTTGGTCTGAAGATTGCCAGACGAGTTTTCACAAGTTGCGTGATGCATTATGTTCGGCTCCTGTGTTGGGAAACCCCAACTACAGTAAGCCTTTTACATTATATGTCCACGAGAAGGAAGGTTGTGCATTATCAGTTTTAACACAACATTTTGGGGACAGACAGCGCCCATGCGCGTATTTTTCGGCAACTCTAGACCCTGTGGCTAAAGCCCTACCAAGTTGTCTGAGGGCTACCGCCGCAGCAGCTGTCTGCATCCGACAGTCCACTGGATTAGTCATGAATAATACTCTGAACGTTATGGTTCCGCATGCAGTAGACATTTTACTAAACAGGACGAAGACACAACACCTTACTAGCGCTCGACTATCCAGTTACGAACTTACGTTGCTAGCAAGTCACATCCACATAAAGAGGTGCGATACACTGAATCCCGCAACGTTATTACCCATTCCGACAGGAACAGACGAGATTGATAAACATGACTGCTGCTTTAGGACAGAAGAAGAGACAAAAGGGAGAGTAGACTTACAGGACACTCCCCTTCCTGAATGCAATGATACTTTATGGGTTGATGGTTCATGTTTCAAGCTGCCGAATGGTGATACGACTGCAGCATATGCCGTAACGACATTACACACCATTATAGAAACTGCGCGCATTTCCCATAATTCTGCACAAGCTGCAGAGCTAATTGCGTTTACCAGAGCATGTGTGTTAGCAAAAGGAAAACGAGTGAATGTGTACACTGACAGCCAATACGCCTTTGGTGTGGCTCACAGTTTTGGGAGATTGTGGCGTGAACGTGGGTTTCTTACGTCACATGGTGCAAAGATACAACATGGTCAGCTAGTTAATGAGCTCCTCCAGTCACTGACCTTGCCACTACAAGTTGCCATTATAAAATGTAGTGCACACAAAAAGATTCAGGATGATGTTGGCCGCGGGAATGCATTTGCAGACGAGGTTGCGAAAGAGACTGCAAGGAACACAATGAGTCGGATGTATGTTGTAGGTCCCGCTAGATGGATTACTGATGTAGGAATGTGTGAGGACACCATTGAAAGCGTGAAATCTATACAAGCCGAGGCAACTGAGAAAGAGGTGAATGAATGGAGAGAAAGTAAGGGTAGATTAGATACGAATGGTTGTTGGGTCGAATTGTCAGAACACCAGCGATGGTTATTGCCTAACGCCTATGTACTTGCAGTAGTAACAATGGCTCACGGATTTGCACACATCAGTTCGAGAGGAATCTGTAAAGTATTGGCCCCAGTATGGCAAAATAGCAACATCCCGAAATATGCAGAGAATGTGGTCAGAAACTGTATGGTGTGTTTGAAGTACAATCCCGGTAGGGGAACCCCAACTCCAGCTGGTCATTTTGCGCCTCCAACGTATCCGTTCGAGGTTTTGCAGCTCGAATTCATTCACATGGAGAGATGCAACAATCTGAAGTATGTGCTCGTTGTTGTTTGCGCTTTCTCCAGGTGGGTGGAAGCGTACCCCCTTAAAGACAATACTGCCTTGTCAACCGCCAAAGCCCTTGTCAAAGAGTTCTTCCCGAGGTTTGGCATGCCTAGAATTGTCTGGAGTGATAATGGAAGTGAATTCGTAGGACGCGTGATGAAGAGAGTGTGTGAATGTTTAGGCATACAGCAAAAATTCCACTCTGCGAATCACCCCCAATCAGCTGGATTGGTAGAGTGCTACAACGGCACTTTAAAGCTCAAATTAGCCAAAATCCAAGCCAGTACAGGTCTTAAATGGCCCGACGCCTTGCCCCTAGCACTCTTGTCAACTAGGATGACTGCCCATTCCAGATTAGGACTTAGCCCTCACGAGATAGTGTTTGGCCGCCCAGCCAACGTCTGGGGCGTGCCAAGACCAAAGAAACTTAGCGAAATAGAGCACCCCGTACTGCTTGACTATTTGTGCGAATTGACAACTAAATTGCGTGTTTTATACCAACAGGTTCACAGTTCCTCTCCACCAGCCTCTGACGATCCAGGTCACTCCATCACACCCGGCACGTGGGTCTTGGTGCGGAACTTCCAGCGCACCAACAACGGACAGCCGAGGTGGACTGGACCTTACCTGGTACTTCTTTCCACGAGGTCAGCGGTTCGGGTGGACGGCAAAAAGAACTGGGTGCACGGGACCCATTGTAAACAGGTCCCTCTGCCCCTTCCATACGACCGGTGGGTCAACGAAGGAATTGCCGACTCCGAGACAGAATCCATACCTCGCTTCATCCCTTTCAGCGATGCACGTTTAAAAGAAACTGGTACCAAAAAGGAGAGTGACCGTATTTTACAAGGACTTGTGCCACCGTCTATGCAGTTGGACACTACCGAACCTGAGACATTGTTTGAAGACCACACCGTACCTGGGAAAGAACAGTATAATCTAAGGTCAAGACAAAGAGACTAATAAAAAAAAAAACACAAACGAATGTGATTTTCCCTTCCCCCAA
The DNA here is from genome assembly GCF_964261635.1 of Lissotriton helveticus. NCBI lineage: Eukaryota > Metazoa > Chordata > Amphibia > Caudata > Salamandridae > Lissotriton > Lissotriton helveticus. The sequence goes on along the minus strand of NC_136071.1, from coordinate 192,960,440 downwards.
GAACTATTTTTGATTTTTCTGCTCTCTCACTCTCAGGAAACTTGCTCATTTTTGATTTTCGAACCGCCATCCGGTTCTGCTGCTAGGGTCGCGGTTGAAGGCTGGGGAGTGCAACTGGGGACGTTTAGGTCAACGGTTCTGGTTGGTCCAAGGGAGTTACCCCGGACTGAACAGAGCGCACCCCCTGGCAGAACCAACCTACCACCGCGGGCAGCAACTAGAGGATGGAGTTTCCTAGGGTAAAGAGACCTACCAGACTCCCAAACTTTGAAAGACAATTATGCACTGTACTGGCCAAAAGAAAGTTTCTGATAACATGTATTTCAATGTTGTGTAGCATAACGATGTTTTTGACTGGTTATACTCTATTCGTATTCCAAGTTACCTTTTCAAATGACACCCGGCCACAGCCTCCTCCTACTATCTCTCCACACTACTTTCACCCTCTACCTGAACACAAATCTGCCAGAAGACTCGAATTTGTAAATAACTCATTTATTCAACTCCTACACCAACACCAGTCCATCATGAACACATCGAACTGTTGGATATGTGGACTCATGCCACACACGACGGATAAGGGTATCCCATACTTCATCCTGCCTTTCAGTTATTATGGTTCTCTGTGGGCTTTCCAGACCATGTTGCTATTCGCCCTAGAACCATACCCGACACGTTCTACTGAAAGTGATTCCAGTAACAAGGCACTAATAGCAGGGATAAGAAATATGAGTAGAGAGTTCGACACCTATCTTACGATTCCCAAAGATGAACTCACTCCGTACACTCGTTGGAACGTAACCAAATATGGGGTTTACCTGAGTAAGAGCCAGACAGCAAAGAAATCCCGCCCAGTTTGGATAGTACCCAACCGAGGTCACTTATGTTTACAGGGTATCGGTAGGGATCCCAAAGCTCAATTAGGAAAGAGTATATGCGCGGAAACATATGTGTTCGCTTCCCGAACTTCCCCTATATTATTAGCAGCCAAAGGCACGTATTTCGTCTGCCATGACCAAGCTTACACGTGGTTGCCCCCTGACTTCTCAGGTACATGCTTTATCGCATTTCTGCTGCCTCCCACTTACACGGCCAGAGCAGATTACCATCGGACAAGGACAGCTAGAGGTGTCGTGAGTAAAGACGACACCGCGGGTCAGGAATTCGCTGACTTCGCAAAGGGTTTTCTGCCATTTTGGGGGCCTATGGTAAACAGCAGGAATATTCGCCAGTTATCAAGGATAGTTGAATCCGCCGTGACTACAACGGCCGGAGCCCTTGGAAATTTGACGACCGAACTTCAGTCGGATCGACTTATGACCCTTCAGAACCGAGTTGCCCTAGATATCATACTCGCCGATCGTGGTGGTGTGTGTAGAGTGATCCAATCCAGTTGTTGCATTTTCATCCCTGATAACACACCGACAGTGTACCAAGCCATCTCTAAACTACACGAAATATCTGATTCCCTCCACGTGGAAAAAGGAGATTGGTCCTTACTAGGGTGGTTCTGGGAACTGATCGCTACATGGGGATGGAAAACACTGATCTTCATTGGGATGATCTTAGCACTTCTGTTTATGTTCTGCCTGTGTATACAGTGCGCTCCTGCACTATGTGGCCTCTGTGCTACGTCATGTGTACGGAAGCCTGTGTCAAGAGACGTACTGAGCAACAGAATGATGTTACAGCAGCATCTCCACGAATTCCTTCATACGGATTTGGACTCCGACTAATATGAATTATTGCCTTACATAAGGGCAAAAGGAGGGTCTGTGGTTCTGAAAATCTGGACCCTGTTGTCATCCCGATATCGAGGTCCAATACCCGTGTCACAAAATATCAACGTACCATGACGAATTTGGTGTCAGCGAACCGATAATGATTAGGGCATCATTCCCATGCATTTGCGTCATAATCGAGGGTCGCCAACACCCCCAAATCGTAGTTTCCGTCCCAACCCCTTAGACTCCATTTTGTGAACGGCATCCATCTTACGTCTTGCCCTCATGATAAGTCAATTAAAGGTCGAGCTTGATCTAAAAGGACACGTCCTCCTTCCCTGACTTCCCCCTGACCTATCCCCACCGACTCCATTGCCTTTAGCCAAACCTGTCTGGGCAGCCCCTCGCCCAGTGGCCAAATGCGATAGCATCGATACATAACATTCCTCAAACCATTCACTACATACAAACCATGCTTTCTACAAACACACACCTGTCCTGTTCCCTGTTTATGGCCAGTTTTATGACTAGGAGGTGCCTTCCTTTATTGGGGTTTCATCGATATCTGATGGGAGTTCCGGGCTTGGCAGAGTAATCTATCACACATTGGACATCTAAAATACGGGCTTGCCTACATGACTTCACTCTTTTGTATTATTGTAGAAATATGTGTATAGCCATATCATAAACTCAAGAATTCTCGCTCGCAGCTATTATTTCTGTATATAAGGAGAAGGCTGGTTCTGTAAAAACGAACAGTCTCCTGAGAACACATGACCCGTGTTTGTTGTGCTTCTAGGACACCTGTTACTTGGTAGCTATCAATAAAACTCGATCTCTGACTCGACTAGAAGACTCCGTGTTTCTGTGGTCCGGAACAGGGAGAACTCAGAGGTCTTCGGGTGTTATCCCCTGGCACCAAACGGGTTCCTAAAAACCCGTTACCTCACTGGGGCTCAGCTGCATTGTAAAGGCGTAGGCGGGCATGCGGCCCTACTCCCCGGGCTGATTTTGGCCAGGGGACCCCGGCAAGACTGTAAAGGAGGAGGGTGCAAACGGCCCCTGGGATGGGTTCGTCCCAAGGGACCGTGCAAAGGGAAGTGGGGCCCCCCTCCCAAAGCCATTAATGGCCCTTGGGACCCCATCCCCCAGGATTGGCTCACAGGCTGTGTCCTGAAATGCCCACTATAGCGGTTTCCTGTTTGCTCAAGATTGATATGCGTGAAATTTGAGCCTAACTATAACGTCTCTGTGACCTTTGTTTTTTTCTGTAAATTTCTACGGTTTATTTAAATTCTATTTCCGAAGTCTAACATCCCTGTAACCTTTGTTTTTGTTCCGTGAATTTCTGAGGTTTTTAAAATTCTATTTCCTAACTATAACAGCCATGGAACCTTTGGTTTTTCAGTAAATATCGAAGGTTTTTTTAATTGTATTTCCTAACTATTACTGCTCTGTAGCTTTGGATTTTTTTTAGGAAATTTTTAAGGATTTCTCCATTTTATTTGCTAACTGCAACCTGTGACATTTGAGAATAAGTGTGCAGTGGCTGTATAGGTCATTTAGTGTTTGTGTATATGGCTGTATTTCTCTCTGAGTGGGTGTGTGAGTAGTCATATGGGTCTGTTAGTGGGTGTGTAAGAGGTTTTGCAGGTGTGTGAGTGGGTGTGTGAGTGGTGTATGGAGCAGTCAGTAGATGTTAATGGCTATATGGATCTGTGAGTGAATGTAAGAGTGGCAGAATGAGTGTGCGAGTGATGTGTAAATGTCTGTGTGGAAGTGCCAGTAGATGTGTCAGTGACTGCGCCCGAATGGCACCTCACCTGCACCTTTATCCTACAAGAGAACACAGTTTTCAACAAAATGTCTATCTAAATGGAGTACTTTCTTCTGGTTAATTACTAAGAACTACCTCATTGGATTGGTTAAATGTCCAGGGTGTAAACTGCATTATGTCTACGTAATGGACCATTGGCAAATGTCTCCGGTGACCTTGTGTGCATTTCGGCAATGTACTTGTTCCTTGTGCATCTTTATCGATAAATCTGTCATAATATGAATTATTCAATAGAGATGAAAACAAAGAGGTAAGTTTCCACCGAACAAGGTTACCTTCTCTTACCTATATGAAGTAAGTGCTACTTTGATTGGTAAAGATGTCCTCATGTACCACGGCGTCAAGAAAGTGAATCAAAAGCAACCTTTAGGTTTTCACCTACCATCTCTTGAGGCCACCCGTCTCCTCTCTGATTGACCTCCCCCATTACCTCCCACGTGAGAGGATCTCCGAGGTCACATGCAGGCCAGCACTATTGTGAGGGCAGGGGGTATTATGGAGGGGACATGAGGAAGTTCTTCATATCTCAACAGGAATTGGGACATGGGGTGCACTTGATCTACACTATTTCTTATCCTACCTTCCTGGACTAGCCTCCCAGCAGGAGAAGCGGGATCAATACATTGAGGTGACCCTGTGATTAACTAGCATATGTGGCATCCCTGGCCCACCTTACATGGGTACCCGCTTTCTGTCTTCCACTGAGCACCACAGATCAGAAGGGTACCTAGAAGACACTGTGGTGTAAACAAATATCAGAGAAATTGGAACATCTGCCGCTAAAGCCTACATTTTCCGTAAACAGCTCTTAAATTCGTGGCCTCCTCTTCTGATTGACAGTGGATAGCAGATCTGCTATTAGCATTTGGGTGAATGCCCCGCCCTCTTGGGCTTTATACTGCAGTTGTGCCTCCTGGTGTATATCCTGGTGGGAAATGTGGTCCCCAGGCACAGGTGAGGTCAAAAGGGGTTAGTAACCCCAGGTCCAGGTAGTGTATTGTCCTGCAAGGCATGATAGCAGAGGTGCTTTTAGTACTGGGGTAATGACCCCGCCCCTTTAGACACAGTTTTGCAGTCATGCCTCCTGGCCTGTGTCCTGGTGGGAAATGGAGTCTCCAGGCACTGGTGAGGTCAAAAGTGGCTAGTGACCCCAAGTCCACGCTGTGTATTGTCCCACATGTTGGGAGAGAAGAGGCACTTTTAGCAAAGGGGTGATGACCCTGGCCCCTTTGGCTCAGTTCTTCAGTCGTGCTGTGTGGCACATATCCTGGTGGGAAATGGGGTCCTGAAGCACTGGGGAAGTCAAAAGGGACTAGTGACCCCAAGTCCAGGTAGTGTATTGTCCTACATGGCGGGATAGCAGAGGTTCTTTAAGCTCAGGGGTGATGGCCCTGCCCCCCGGGCTCCATTCTGCAGTCGCACCTTCTGAAACATATCCTGGTGGGAAATAGGGTCTCCAGGCACAGGTGAGGTCAAAATGGGCTAGTGGTTTTAAGTCCAGGTGGTAAATTGTCCTACACAGTGGGATAGCATGGGTGCTTTTAGTGATGGGGTGATGGCCCGCCTCTTGAGCTCCATTTTGGAAGCACCTTCAGATTGACTTGTGAGAATTAAGGGTGGGCGGAGCTGGCGTAGTCCCTCTACGCGGAGCTCCACAGAGTTTGAAAAAACTCTGTGTAGCTCGGCTTCGCTCCCTCCCCCCTCCCAAATTATTTAAACATTTAAAAAGAAGGCACTTACCTGCGTGTCTGTTGCCTGGCCGCTCTCCTTCCTGCTCCTCACGTCCTTCTTCAATGAAAAAACTCCTATGTTTTACGCGCAAGCCGTCCAACGTAGGTTTTTTATATATATTTATATAATATATTATATATATTGTATATAGATATATTTACATAATATATATATATATATATTATATATATTGAAATTAAGGTTAAAGTGATGTATAGTTAGGTGAAAATTTCAATAACAACGTAACACATTAAACAAAATAAAGAAGAAAAGTTACCAGTTATGGTTACCTCTAGTTACTATAACTATTGCCCTAAAATAAGTATTACTCTTGCCCCCTTATGCTTAAACCTCTTGACCGGGGTTCAAAGGACCTCAATGAGGCTCGGGTAGGGAGGCCTCCTGCCCACCTCCTCTTTGATTTTCATTGCAACCCTAGGCAAGCATGAACCTTTCTTTTAAGCTGGACACACGCGAGACTGAAGCATTTTTTTTTTAACAAAAAATTATGTTGGCCCTGGAGTTGTCCCCCCAGAGGGCTTAGGGTATCCTTACCCCGCTCCCTTATATAATTGTTTAAAAGTAAGCTCAGTTCAGGGTAATAAGTCACAGAATCCAGTAATGGATACTGGAAACTTTTTTCTTCATATTGCAGGCAGCCAATCAGAGCGCTCGCACCCATGGGAACATGTTCCCCATCGGAGTGAATTGGCACAAGGGAGAAAAATCATGGGTGAATCAGAATGTTCTATTTATTAAAATTGATTCCAAGGGACTTTTTCAACACCAACCGTCCAGGGTTTGATGGTCTGACCGTTGGACCGCCGTTGCGGAGGTATGGAGTACGCCTCCAAACCGGTGGCATCCCGACTGTCATTACAATGACACCACCGGGCTGGGGGTGTTGTGTCGACAGCGCCATGGCGGCAGCATGCATAGGCTCATAGAAAGAGCCTGACACATATGCGGGTGCTGTGGCAGTGCTGCTTGCACGTACCATGCATTATGTCATGCATGGCACACATGACAGAGCAAGCAGAGGGGGGTGTCCCCATGCACAATCCCTCATGGGCACATTTGCCCTGGGGCACTGTTTGGGGCCCTTTCCCTGCCTTTCTGCTGACCTTTTCCTTGTGGGGTCCCCACCATGAACGGATCAGTGGAAAGGCAGGTTGTGACCAGCATGACAGTGCCGGCATTGCCACCACTACCATTGATGACCGCTTTCCCCACCACTGCCCTGTCAGGATCCAGGATCCTGGCAGTGGTGGTTGTCTTGCACAGGGCTTGTGGCGGACCGACCGCAAACCTTGTAATCGGGTGGTCGAACCGCAGAGGAGGCAGCAGTCAGACCGTCACAGCGGGTACGGCCATCTTTTGACCGCCGAACTCATGATAGGGTCCTTAGTATCTCAAAATCTATTGAATGGATTTAACTTAAACCACAAAAAGAATGATTTGTGGACCAAGATCTATTTTCCAACCAAATTTGATGTAATTTCTTTCACCAGTTTTTACAGTAGTACTTTATATATTGGCATTTTGCAAATAAATGGATCTTCTTGGGGACCCCGCTGTGTTTCTTTGTCTGCTTCGTAGTTGGAGAGATTTTGTTTCATATTTGCGTGTAGCCTTTGACATGCAGGGGACCGATCCTAAAGGTGTGCGGAGGTAATCATTGGCAAAAACATGGTGTAATTCCAAGGTGTTGGAAACCTCGGGACTGCCACAACCGGATGGAGCAAGGTACTCCTGTCAAACACAGTCCGTGACTTCATAGAGAGACAATTTCACAGGATCAACGTCTCCGGGTATGCTCTAATTTGTTATTTGTGGCAGGATGTAAGGGGCCAAGAAACAAATGTATTGCTTAAATTGATGCCGGGGCAATAATTTATTATTTTTTTTTAAACGGAGAAATGTGCGCTGGGTGCATGGATCCGCCGAAAACAAAAATAAAAACGAAGCGCGGGCTCCTGTGCTTGTTTAAAAATTAGCTATGTGGGAAGGAGAAATCCCGGGGTCTAAAATATTGCATTTGAAGCGGGGGGCGAGAAAAAAGGGGGGTCCCAAAATGTATTTTCCCATGCAATTTTCCATAGGAACCGTTCATCGCGGCTACATTCCAAACAGCTGAACGGAATTACACCAAATTTGGCAAAGTGGTAGTCTTTGCTTCAGACTCGTTTCTTTTGCTTAAATGATGTAAATCCATTCAGTAGTTCCTGAGTAAAATATAATTAAAAGTTCAGTTATATCTATGGCCTCGGTGGATCCGCGCATCTTGCGCACACTCTAAGCGCACCGTCCCAATCACGCGCTAATTGACTGTCAAGTGGTTGTCAACATTCAAAACCAGGAAGTGTTGCCAGCTATTTTGTGTCTCGGTATAAGCGAGGATCTAGAAAATAGTGGGACAAGTGTTCAAAACGTATAAAGGGGGCATGTAAGAAATATTTTGATCATCTAGACCTGCTTAGGGGGTCCCCCAAAAATTATTTTTGGGGGGAAAAAACAGAGAAATGTGCGTTGGGTGCATGGATCTGCCGTACTCATGATAGGGTCCTTAGTATCTCAAAATCTATTAAATGGATTTAATTTAAACCACAAAAGAATGATTTGTGTACCAAGATCTATTTTCCAACCAAATTTAATTTATTTCCATTCACTAGTTTTTGCAGTAGTACTTCTTAAAATGTCTATGGAAAATGAATGGGGATTTTGGGTTTTGGGAGCCCATTTTTTCTCAGAACCTGCTTGACAGATCCCCCTGAATCTATCCATGCAAAAAATAGGCAGAAAAGTCTTACTTTACTACTTTTTGGTATTCACAAGGTAAATTTAGACCAAACGTCTAACTTTACTAGTAGTAACTTACTTTGTGAGCACTGAAAAATAGAAAAGTTAGACTTTTGGTCTAAGTGTACCTTTGTGAATACCGAAAAGTAGTGAAGTTTGACTTTTGATCTAAGTTTATCCTTGTGAATACCGAAAAGCAGTAAACTTACACAAAAGTGGCTGGCCATCATGGCGGCCAAAAGCTAGAGCGGCACGGCCAGCCCAACATCAAAATCCATGGTATTACGAGTCAGCTGGCTACCCAAAACTCCTGCTGTAGATCCCCAGATGGGGCTCGAGTAGAGGCTGCAGCGGCGTGTCATCTGTAGCCTGTGTGACACTATCAGAGGCCCGGGAAGACCGTGAAGTGGAGACCGGCGGCTGAGAGGCGGTAGTGTGGTTGGCAGAGATGGGTGCATACTGAAATCCAGCCTTCGACTTTGCATGACCGCCGAGACCGCCTGGGCTGCACCGAATCCGGCTCGCACATTACACCGGCAGCTTCCCAGTGTTGATTGTGGCAGCAGCGAGGAGTGTACGCTGCTGCTCAGGACAGATCAGCCGTTTGGCAGCCCTACATTTGGTGAGGGTGGGCAGTACACATCTTGCTGCCCTTCCTCCGTCTCCCCCCCACCCACGCTCCTGGTGTGGCTTGGGCCTAACAGGGGAGGCCTATCAAAATAAAAAGTGGGGCACGGACGGCCCAGGAGTTTGTCATCCTGCCGGATGTGGGACCCGGGACTAAGCTGATGTGATGGTTATGCCCCCCCCCAGAAAAGATACCAGTCTCTGAGAGGTATTGGGCATTCGTGGCCTTGATGGTGGCATAGCTGAGAGGGTTCCCCATCTGAGATGAGGGAGGCACCAACAACGCCTAGGGCAGTCTCCTTTAGAATGCCCGGCCCTGGCAGCCATGAAATTGGAGGTCGCATTGGGAAAGCTGGGACGCCCTTAAGCAGCGTATTGGGCAAACGGGGGACGCTGATTGGCCTTCGACCCCTACAACATGTGGAGAAGCCCTGCAGAGCCACCGTTGACTGCCACCCAGGAGAGGCTTTCAGCCAGTTGCAGGGGGTGCTTGGCAGCGCGCAGCCCAGAGACTGTGTTTGGAGTGCCGTGCGCTGACTGGATGTGCGTTATGGCTGGTCAGGGCCCTTGGTGACTACTGGGTGGGGGGACCTCTATTTGGATGTCAATGGTGCTGCACAACATCACACTTAAGGATTAGAATCAGGCCACAGCTCATTGTATACTGGACTGCCAGGACTAAATAGCCATTGGCGCCCCTTCCCCCCAGGTCACTGGAGGATATCTCTACAGGCGAGGTAAACACACAACGCTACACTCCCTTACCATGACTAAAGACAAAGCAACCAGTGGGAACCCTAAACAAAGCACCATGGTCAAGGTCACCGTGGCGGGCACCAAATATACAGGATTGGAGGGTGACCTAGCCGTCCCTCCACATAACACAGTATTTCTGGCTGCCATTACCCGGATGAGGACAGCCCTGGTGGCCCAGATAGGCTTGGTCAGATTGAAAGTTCCACTGCTGGGTCAGGACCTCAGGGGCACAGTGAAGCGGACTACCGAGGCGGAGACGAGGGTCTCAGGGGTGGTGGATGGAGTTTCTGAGCTGCAGGCAAAGGTCTCTTCACTGGAGAAAATTACCAAGGGCCTGGCCACTCGGGTGGAGGATGCGAAAGAAAGGGCCCGCAGAAATAACCTTCGTTTTGTGAGGTTCCCGGGGGCCAGTGAAGGTAATGACTCCGAAAACTTCCTCTCAGAATGGCTGGTCTTGTTGATGCCGAAAGAGGCTCTATCCCCCTGTTTCATCATAGAATGTGCACATAGGACCCTGTTGCAGCGACCGCCTCCTAGGGCTCGGCCACGACCCATGATCGCTTGTGTCCTTCTACGAATGACAGAGAATCATGATCTTCCCAGAATATACACGAGAGGTCATCCAGCAGCACCATACGTTTCAGGCGGCTAAGGCACGACTACGCGAGCTCAAAATCGAGTACTCACTTCAATTCCCGGCCCGATTAAGAGTTATATACAATTCACAGACCCTTTTCTTTGATACCCTGGAGTCAGTCTTCAGTTGGACGGATAAATGGACTCAGCCCAGGCCCCATACACCTCCTAGACAAGATTCCAACTCATCTTCTGGTGAACCCACCAGAAGATGAAACCCCACAGCAGAAACACAGACAGAGCTACCGGTCCAGATCCACGTGGCGAGCCAAGGCCCAGGAGGGCGATCAAGATTAAGCTTCAGCCAGGACTTTCTCTACACAGTCGAAATGAACATATTTCCAAAGCTAAAGACCATGCATTAAGATATTTGTTTTCTGATCATTTAGCCGCCTGTTAATTACTCATGGGCTGGACTGCCTAGGTGCACCCCACCCCTCTTGTAAAGTTGCAATTATGGCATATGGGTGTACGGGGATCCATTGGAGGTGAGTGTTGTCGCCCCCCCGTTGGGGCCGTATGGGCGTCCCAGCTGCGACAGATGCTTCAAGTTCTATGAGGTATTGGGATGGGAGTTGGGGTTTGTTTGGGTGGAGGGAAGTTGTTTTTCTGGTTTTTGTATCAGATGCTTAGACAGTGCAATACCAGATAGATGTCCTACTGTGCAATTCTATACAACACATTATCTAAACACACATTAATGTCGCTACCAATAGATGAGACCCCACAGGCGCAGCTGCGCGTTATGAGCTGGAATGTTAGAGGGGTACTTGATAAACTCAAGCGGGCACGTTCCTTTGTCATGCAAAGCATTCTAGGGCAGACGTTGTGATGCTGCAGGAGGCACATCATCTGGGCTAGAGAAGACACGGCGTCTGGCCCACAATGGCTATGATCAAGTTTATCAAGCAGGTTTAACTCGGGGCTCTAGGAGTGTTGCCATTCTCATTCATCATTGTGTCCCATTCATACATACCTCCCAGTGAAGTGACACACATGGGAGATATGTCATAGTCCATGCCTCTATCAATGGCGAACACATAGCTATAGGTAGCATCTACCCTCCTCCCCCACTATCTCAAACATTCATGGATTGTTTCATTAAAGTGTGGGCTCTCATACCCGAGTGTCTTGCCTTCATGGGAGGGGACTGGAATGATACAATGCATGCCCATGTCGATAGGGGATGCCCCCCCCCCCCCAGGCCCAAGAGAATCCCAAGGAGTCCAAACTACTAACTCTGGTGAAGATGTGGGTCAGGTGGACACATGGAGAGTGCAGCATCCCCATGACAAGGGCTACACATATTACTCTGCTGTACACAACACATCCTCCCGATTAGATTATTTATTCATACCTGGGTCTTATATTCAGAGAATAACTGAAGCCACAATTCTCCACCGTGGCTTATCTGATCACCCTCCCATCACGCTAATACTTGCAACAGGTTCACATTGATGCCCTTGCCGGTGGCGGCTATCCCCGTGGCATTTACACAACTGAAAACACAGGGATCATATAAATGTAGCAATCATGGAGTACTTTATTTATAATGAGAATACCGTCCCATCGCCATTGATATTGTGGGAAGCATGAAGTCCACTATACGCAGGGTGGACATAAGCTACAACGTGGCAGAACGTAAGCGCCAGCGGCCGGAGCTTTTGCAACTAGAAAGATGAATCACAACACTAGAAAGTTGTTGTCACAAACGGGAATCTTCTATAGCACGTAGGAATCTATTATTGGCCGAGCAACAATATCAAAGCACACTACTCTGAGCCATTTTGTGACACTGCCTGTCTCGGATAAGTGGCTGGGCTGGGGGACAGCTTGCTTTGTGTATTGCCTCTAGACAGTTCCACACAAATGTAGGCTGGGTGTGACTTCATGAATCTTCCTGGGAGGAAGGAAGGGAGGAGCTTTACACAGCCTCACACTTATACCTAAATAGGCTGTGCTCCGGCCAAACACTAAGGGCTGCTTAACTCCCTGTAGCCAGTCTGCAGCCGGGGCATGATGAAAAAGCCTGTGTTCACTTCAAAGACCCCTCTTTGAAATCGCACACATCGAAGGCACAACTGGGTATAAGTACTGAACCTCTGACCCTACCATTTCAGCACACTTCTGGACCTGTGAATTGTCTGCCAGGTAGAAGGACAGCTGTGCTGCTAAAGGACTGCCATTCTGCTTTGGAAGAACTGCGTTTCTGCTGTGCTGACCTGCCTTATGCCTGTTGCCCTCTCTGCCGAGTGAGAAGGACTAAACTCCCACCACTTGAACCCAGAGTGACTCCAAGGGCTTGTCTGCTTGCCTTCTATTCTGAAGTCGAGGCACATCTAAGACTTCCTGCAACCCTGCACCAGCACCTGGACTCTGCCATCTGTGAGTCCTACCCTGCGAAGTGATACCAATTCAGTCCTGGACTCTTGGAAATGGGATTTCCTGTGCTGAACTAATAAACCATGCATCAATGTCGTTGCTCCGGTCGGAACCACCATATCTTGTTCAGCACTGACGCATCGCCTGCTTGAGGAAATTGCATCACTGGCTGCGCGACTCGATGACAACACATCACTTTTGTCGACAAAGGGTTCAGCAATGGCGTATCTCCAACTGCGGGACTCAGAGTTGACACATAGCCTACAATCCTAAGGAATAATGCTGACGCATTGCCTCCGACTTCTCCTCACATTTTGTTTAGTCGACGACACATCCTCCAAGAAGGAACTGTTTGCAGCGGGCCCTGCGTGCTATGTTCCCTGTAAGGAGCGTGCGAGTGCGCACCCTCCATTTTCACGACGCCCAAAACCTCTGCAGGAGTGCACACCAGATTACGGGCACAGACAGAATGACTTTCCCACTAACACATTTGAAAAAGAATGATGCAGCGTGGAAGGGAGTTTTCTGTTTGTGTGTGCGCACTGCAAAAGAATCCAGTTTGAAGAGGTCCTGCTGGGGTCCCAACAGTATTGGATCTCTCTGGCTGGCAGTGTCACAAAGCAGCTCTTTAATCCCTTTGCTAATGTACTTAACACCTTGACAAGCCCTTTTGCTCTATCGCTTTGCTTGAAAGGATGTGGTGAGGTGTTAATTACATTCATGTGTCAACAGGCTTCAGGAGAGACAAGCAAATTCACTGGTCTATGGGTCATTAGGCTTGTCTTCCCCAGCCCTTACAATTTTTTATGGCTGTTTGTGGCAGGTTTTATGAGCTAGTGGGCTGTCTTTACTGTTGGTTTCCCTGATGTTATCTCAAGCACTGCCTGCAGTAAACACAAATGCATGGAGTGCCCCATACCCTGTAAAACACATAGAAATCATACCTTTACAGGTTCAATTATGCCCTAATTAGCTGCCTCATTCAGTAATGGAGGCCACTTGTTGCCCGGTCCAAACCTGTAGACACACCCCTGGCTATAGTGACAAGCTTTGGCAAAGCCAATAGGTTTCATATATGCAAGATATAGTGGTTTTGTCAATGTTTTATTAGATAAGATGCACAGCAGCACAGGCGTAAAGAAAAAAAAGTGCTATGACGCAATAAGCGTTTACCGTGACATAGCACTTTTTTCCTCTTAAGCCATGTTGCATAGCAGCCTACGCTGCTATGCAGTATATCTAAAAAAAGCATTGACATAGCCAAATTAATCTTGGGTCTGTTAGTACTATTTGGCTTCATTTAATGCTTTTGTGGTGGACAGGAGGTTGGAGGGGTTAATAACAGAGGGAAACAGCACCATTTACAATGCATGTAGTAACCAGGAATATGCTTTTTACCACACAAGGTAAGTGTAGTTAAGGTAAGTATATAAATGTGTGTGTGAGTTTGTGTTTGTATACATATATGGTATGGGTATTTTAAGGGTTATGGGGTGGGTAGGGACATAGGGTGGTAAGGGTATTTATATGGTCTCAGAGTGGGTAAGGTTCTGAGTGCTAAGGGTATTTGTAGGGTTTAGGGCTTGGTAAGGGTATGGGTGCTATGGGTTTTATACGGGCTTTACGCTTAAGGGTGGGTAAGGTTATGGCGTAGTAAAGATAATTAAAAAGGGGGGGATGTGTGGTTTCACTCCCAATAAAGATTAAAAAAATGAAAATTCATTAAAAAGATTAACTTATTTGAAAATTATATTCATAATTTTGTTAGGACGACATAGAACCATAGAGATCACATCTTTTGATATTAGCTCCCTAGATCACTATCTGACCCTTAAGCATGTTCTTTGATTGACATAAGGGTACTATACCCAATAAAGTTATTTTCACCTGTTATCCAGGCTCCGAAACATATATACCGGAACCCTTGCGTTGTATTATTTTTCACAATGCCGAGAACATTAAGTCTGTTTCATTTTGCCATTGACCATAATAATAATGCACAACACGTAATTAATTTTTGTGTTTGTATGTGCACAATATGATGATTTATTTATACAGTGTATATATGCATTCAAAATGTACTCACGTTTTTTTGAGGATGGCTGAAATCCAAAGTCTTTTCTTCATGTCCTGTGTCGTGTGGTACGCAACTTGTATATATTGTGTGAACTTTGAACTGTGGTCATGTGACCAAAAGCTGTTGAGCTCGAAACGCGTCTGTTTGTGCCTGGAATAAAAACCTGATTTTGCAAACTTGGATCGGTGTGGCTTGTGCTTACAAGATATAGTAAGCTTGGTGGTGGATATACATATATATATATATATATATATATATATATATAGATATATATATAGATATATATAGATATATATATATATATATGTGTGTGAACACAATTCACCCCAGACAGGGTGAAAAATGGGACGAACTCTCGTGCAGAGTTGGTTTTACAAATTTTTCTTTATTTTCCACCTTCAGATAGATATTTGTGGCAAAGTTTCAACACACATATATATATACATATATGTATATATATATATGTATATATATATATATATATATATATATATATATATATATGAGTTTGGATTTGAAGCGGCATGCCTTAGCCGTGGAGCTAGCCCTGGGGCTGTTTCAGCCCTCCACGGAGACGCTGTACAACGCCACCGACATTGGGAGCGAGGGGTTTTTGATGGAAGGTAATGGACAGATACGCTTTGAGGTGTGGTGCAGCACACCCCACTGTGGTTTTATTTTCATCGACGAGTGTTCCCAAAGGCAGGCAACTCACTGATGGAGGAGATGACACTACATATATCATGAGGCCACTGGATTGGCCACGCCCACTGAGGCGGGGGTTTAATTGCGGTGTAGATGCCAGAAAATGCTTGCCTTTGAGTTCAAGTCTGTGCCTCTGAGGAAGTGGACATACGAAACGCGTCAGGCTGGACTTTCATGCTGTTGCTGTATTTGCATCCATTTCGCTGCTGCTTCCAACAAAGAATTAAAGCTGAATTCTTACCTTGCTCGTGGGCTCCTCTTCTTTGCAGGCAACTGTGAGTTTAGATATATATATATATATATATTATATATATATATATATATATATATATATATATATATATATATATATATATATATATATATATATATATATATCAGCATAGGATTATCGGAATTCCACAATAATTGTCCAGCACTCCAAGGGGTTAAGATCACTCGGTTTCTTTATTAAATGATGATCACATCAACACGTTTCGACAACCTCATGCTGCCTTGTTCACAATATGGAAACGCCATTTCATTAACATTAAAATAGTCACTCCAACGAAAGACTGCAATTTTACACAGTTCGTTTTCAATGTAGAGTTGGCGGCCATCTTAAAACATGTTATTTTGGACAACCAAATGGATGCAAGAGCATGTTCACTCAAAGCCCAAATCAACAAGTTATTATTCAGTGCTCACTAAAAGGGTGCCTTTTTGATTGAAACAATTGTAAATGTATACATTTTGCAGAAAAACACATTTCTTGCATATTTCTTACACATTTCCAATATTTAAACCATCTTTTAATCGCATAATTCCCCATTCATTTGTTTTAATGTCCTTATTCATAATGTCTCGTGCAAAGTGCAGAAGGTTTTTTTTTTACGGTTATGAAAATAAGTGCCAGTGCATATTTCCAACAGTACAGAATATCATAAAGTGCTAGTGCTTTAGTCTCTATTAATCAGTTAATTCACTGATCCATGCCATAATTTACCCCGTTATAGACTTTTTTTAAAGTGCAAGTGCTTCACAGTATATTACATCCATGAAAAACCAAGAATACATTTCTTATTCTTTACAATACACTCAAGGGAAATATAAATATGTAAAAATAATTTTCTTATAATAGTGGTCATAATATTCATAATTGTTCCTCACAACTGATATGCTAGTGTTCTCTTAACTCTTAGACTTATTTAAAACAAAACAGGAAGATAGGGAGACCTTCTTATCTTCTTTTGACATTAGTTTTCCCTCTACTTCAAAGTGCAAGTGCTTGGTCAGTGTAAGCTTTTCACATTAACTCTATGCCCCTCTACACAGTACTAACCACTCCAATCATCATAAATACACTACAAAAATAAAATTATACTAAATAACTGTACTATTTTCCATACATTTAAAAATGTCATTATTGCCAAGTACTTAGTTTCTTCGTTCCTAGTCTAAAAACAAATGGTTCCATTGTGTGTAGCCTTTCTCTTAATTCTTCTCTACACATGTCAGTTACATCATGCATTTAATTTAAGCAGGTGTATAGATCCACATTAATGTTTAATCCATGAGGTTCCTTGCTGTTGAACTCTAGAATAAAGTAGGTTTCAAGCTTCCTGAGTTCTCTCTCCCTATCCCCCCTCTCCTTTTTCTGGGGATTTCCGCTAAGCAGCTATACTGTAGGCTTGAAGGATTACTCTGATGGTGAATTTCAAAATGCCTAGCAATTGGATAAGTTCTATCCTGATTAATAATTTCTCTTCAGTGTTGCAGGATTCTTTTGTACACAGGTAGACTGGTACTCCCTATGTACATTTTTAAACAGGGACATTGTAACAGGTACACTACAAAGCTTGATCTACACATTAAAAAGCCCTTAACAGCAACAGTTTTGTTAAAAAAATCTCCTAAAATGCGTGCGATTCAACCCATGTTGGTACACCTTACATTTGAAACATTTTTTAAAACCCATATTTTGTTGTAACCAGGTCGGGGCTCCCCCCTCCCCCCCCTCCTTTCCTGGATCTCGCTCTTCACCATCAGGTCTTTTAATGATTTGGACTTTCTATATGTTATATCCGGGTGTTTACTCACTTTGTGCCCCAAAATCGGATCCTCTCTCACCAAATGCCAGTGTTTATTTAAAATGTATCTCATTTCTTTATGTTCAGTGTTAAATGTTGTTATAAATCTTTGGCAGCCTAGTCCCTTTTTAAGTTTCTTCAGCTTGGTCTTAGATGGTTCAAATAACACTTTTTGTCTTTCTAGTTTTCTCACTTTGGTGGCTGCCCCATAAATAATGTGTGGTGAACATCCTCTCTGGATAAATCTGTTAGTCATCTCACGCTCTATTTTACAATATTCATCCGGATCACGCACGCTCTCCTGACACGGTAAAATTCCCCGAAAGGTATACTCCTATTTAAAGGTGTGGGGTGGAAGCTATGTGCGTGGAGAATAGTATTGCCAGCTATCGGTTTTCTAAAGACAGTGGTTTCTAGTTTATCTCCCTGTGGTCTTACTCTAACATCCAAGAAGTCTATGGAGGTTCGACTATGATGCCCCACAAACTTCAAATTTAGGGTATTTTGGTTCAGGTCATTCATAAACCGTTCTATTTCCGTTTCTGTGCCACGCCACAGCACAAACACGTCGTCTATAAACCTGACATACAGACAGTAGTATATGATCTGACCACTGTTCCAGGGGAGGTTCACCTCCCACCTGCTCCTCCCACCAGCCAAGATGTAGATTGGCATAGCTGGGGGCGAAGCAGGTGCCCATCGCTGTCCCCTGTCCCTGCTGAAACAATTCCTCACCAAACAGAAATATATTTCTTTTTAAACACCACTTCATTAATTCCAAAATCCTTTCATTCTGTCTCATGAATCTTATAGGCCTTCTGTTCAAAAAATATTCTGTTGCTTTCAGCCCGTCCGTGTGCCTTATGCTGGTGTATATAGTGGCAAGATCGAGAGTCACCGGTATCATATTTGTCTCATTCCAACATATATCATATATACACTTTAGAAAGTCTGTTGAGTCCTTGATGAAAGATGTTAATGTCCTTATAATGGGATTTAAAAAATAGTGTATGTCCTTCGAAGCGTTCTCAAACAGGCTGCCACATGAGGAAATTATTGGTCTCCCTGGTGGATTTGTAGAGCTTTTATTCACCTTTGGGAGCATATAGAAGACTGGTTAAACTGGTTTCTCCTGTTTGATGAATTTAAACTCATCCGAGCTTAGTAACTCTTCTTGTTTCCATACTTCCAATCTCATGTAGAATTGTTCCTTCATTGTTTCATAATCTTTCATACTGATTCTAGAATAGCACTCACAGTTGTTCAATTGACTGAGTGCTTCTTTTTTATACAACTCTCGACTCCATAACACTACATTCCCCCCCTTGTACCAACTTGTACCAATACGCCTTCTTCTTTCTGTATTTTATATACATATATATATAAATAATATATATATATATATATATATATATATATATATATATATATATACACACACACACACATATATGGACAGCTGGTGGAGGGTGGGTGTGGGTAAGCAACACAAAGGAGGTGCAGGTGGCCTTAGCTGGAGTGCACAGAACACCTTTATTGACACTCCAAGGAAAAAAGATATTAGAGGGAAAATTGCCTATGTGGCTTCTGTATCCAACCCACACTCCATAGTGGTCGGCCTGAACTTTGGACTTTGCCCCAGTCAATTATGAATAAATGTCTCTGCTTGGTGCTTTATGTTTTTAAGCTACATTTCAGTTTATTCTCTAAAAATTAATAGCTCTGGTTATACTTATTGGATTTTTGTTGGTTTGGTCTTGTTTTGTTCAATAAATTAAGCTCTATTTTTGTAACATGGTTTGGATTTTTCGTGTGTGGTGTTTTCACTGTTTTATTGTTTTAAGTGTTGCACAAATACTCTACACATTGCCTCGTACGTTAAGCCTGTCTGCTCTGGGCCAAGCTACCAGGCGGTAAGCACAGGTTAATATAGGGTATGTATCTGACTTGCCTTGATAGGGTTGTGAACCCTACTTAGACAGGGTGCATACCTCTGCCAACTAGTGACCCAATTTCTAGTACACTTTAAACTTTTAAATTCTGGATAAGGTAAATTATTATTTACAATTATAAATAGCTGTGTGAGCACTTAATGTCATGTGTACACAGGTGTATATCAACACACATACTCTGACAATGGACACATGCATATATTATGCAGATTGTGTTAGAAAATACACCCACAATTGGCATGCTGGGTTGCTGCATTGGGTTACCCGTAGAGTAGATGCCTTTTCATTACAGTGTTAGAGAGGTACTGTTAAGACATTGTCACAGGGCTGGTGCACTGTGACTTGGCTAGTGATAACATCGACATTCATTGTTGGTATATGTTGATGTTGTGAATGTTTAAAGTGTATGTAGGCTATTCAGGAAGAGATTGATTCTAACACATTTGATATGAATATGACAAAGCTACTGTGTGTTTAACAAAACTAAGCACACATCTACAGGAAGCAGAGTAAATCATGACATTCTTGGGACATAGTTGACCCTATTGTGAATTTAATCACAAATTGTGACTTAAAATGTACCACACTATTACACTGACACAATATTGAATCACTGAGCCTTTTCAGATATATTGGGAATAGCCATGATGAATAATGGTGTGATCACAAGGAGGAGGTCTACATCATGATATACAACTGGGACAATGAGTGTGACTATTTAACATGCTATGAGCAAATGAAGATCAGCATAGACTGCAATTGTCAAGTGACAGGTGTCCACTGGATCTACATATTTCTACCTTCAACTCGACAAGGTCACACTGCCACGTCATATAAATCTAGGCCTCTTTGTAATTTTAATGGTCTTATTTGAGCTAGTCAGTCAGACAAATACTTTATTTCTATCACACAGATCAACAAAGTAGGACTGATATAAAACAGTATACATAATACAATAAGAGATAAAAAAAAGAACAGACCAGCTGTTATCAACAACAACAACAACAACAAAGCTTTATTTCGATATGTGATATCATAAAAGCACATTTACAAGTTAAAACACAGTTCATAATAAATACAATAAAAAAACTAAAAAAACGAAACTCAACTAAAAAACATTTTTTTCTTTTCCTTTTTTCTTGTGTACAATAAATAGATACAAAATGTATTAAACTTTTACAGCTTTGTGGATATTTAAAAACAATTACTTGTACAGATTCTTCATAGCGCCTTTGATCTAATCAACCATGCCCAGGTTAGAAATTTAACCACCCCACAGGCTAGGGTTGTGGTGGCATCAGCCTTAAGTATTCCAAGAACAACAGAGTGGTCCCTAGTCTCAAGCTGCAGGCACACCGGTTTAAGCCATTTCAGTCTGGGTTTTATGTATGCTGGGCATACGAAGAAAAAGTGAGGGATGTTTTCAACGACACCAGCACAATTTGGACAATCCACGGGCGTTTGGTGCGGGAGCTTCCATTTGCTGGTACGATCACGAAGAGGAAGGGTACCCATCCTAAATTGGATAAAGAGAGTCCTGTCTCTCGGTTTTGTGATAAAGTCAAGATAGGGCTCCAGGCGAGGTATATGTTTGTGTTGACGAAATGCCTCAGTCAGCCTGCCTTGGTTTGGGTCCCTCTGCTCTTGATTATCAACCCATGCCCAAAAGGCTCTCTTAGTTTCAACCTTTGATAGCACTACCCCAGACTCCCAAGCAGTTAATAGGCCAGTGGCCAAAAGAAGTTTCCTTATGTTAGTTATCCATCCGATCTTATGGGATCCTTGAAGATTCATGACCTCTCTTAGGCCCTCAGCATACCTGGCAAGCTCTGGAGTACGCCATAACCAGGCCCAATATAAGAGAGGACGCAAGGTGGCCAGGTCCTTAATTGAACGGCGACCCAAATCATACAAAAGTGGTTTGGTAGGGGTGCCCCTCGGGAGTGAGACAAGCACCCTAAAGAACTTGTTTTCAGTAGTAACTAGTATGTCTACACATCCAAAGCCCAAATTTCTGCTCCATATAGGGCACAGCCTACTGCTTTAGCAGCATATATTTCCAAAGCAGGAGCAATGGGCTTAGAAGTGGACGCGCGATGTTCCCTCCCTAATATTCCTACTACCCGTTTGTGATTTAGGGCCATTTTGTCAATATGTAACTGCCAATTAAATTTCTCAGATATTCGGATCCCCAAATAATCGAACTCTTTGACACGCTCCAGTCGCACCCCATCGAGAGCCAGCGTAGATCTGGATGATCTGCTTGGATTGAAATAAAGAAGCTTTGTTTTGGAGGTGTTAATGACAAGGCCCCTCATCTTGCAAAACAAGCAGAAACGATCCAACAGCTTCTGTAACCCTGCAGGAGTTTTTGATACTAACAGCGTATCATCCACAAAGAGCAGTGCGGGGACTTTATCACCTGCCAGGACCGGGGCGTCAGCATTAATTTCAAGCAAAAAGGAGACGCCGTTCACAAAGAGCATGAATAGTGTAGGTGCCAGTACGCAGCCCTGGCGGACGCCTCTATGCACAAAGATTTTGTCCGTTTTTTGCTCCTGTTATCCCCATCTGATACGGGGCGTAGTTTCCATCGTGCATATGGGCCAAGAGGTTCAAAATGGGCGGGGGAATCCTATTCTCATGCAGGACCCGCCATAGGCGGTCTCGGGGGACCAAGTCAAAGGCGGTCTTCAGGTCAATAAATGCCAGATAAAGACCGCCTTTGCCAATGGTAACCACCTTCCAATGCAAGAGTGCCAACCTAAATGCCTGATCTATTGTGCTTTTGCAAGCCCCAAAGCCCGCCTGGAACTGTGAAATGATGTTATTTTCATCCGCCCATGAAAGGATCCTCTCCAGGAAAACCCTGCCAACCAACTTCTGTCCAGCGTCTATAACACTTATTGGATGGTAGTTGGCAGGGTCCCCCCTGGAGCCCTTCTTATAAACGGGAATTACTTTGGCCCCCTTCCAAGAGTTCGGGACCGGTGAACCTTCCAGCAGGGCATTAATGAGGAATACAAAAAAGGTGGCCCATTCCTCGGCATTAGCTCTAAATAAGTCATCCGGGATACCATCTTGTCCCGGGGCCTTGCCGGGTACAATCTTGTTTATAGCAGCCACCACCTCTTTCTTCTCTATCCTAGGGAAGCATCTCTGAGCAGGGGCAGCTACCATGAAGCCACTTGGGGGCCCTAGACTACCTGTTTCCTCATCCCCAACGTATAGCTTCCTAAAGTGCTCAAACCACTCACTCTCGGGTATATGATTGAGGATTTGGTCCGGATCGCAGCCATTGGATCTTCTCACTAAAGCCCAAAAGAGCTTGCCGTTCTTGGACTGGCTCGCTACTTTTAAACTATTCCAATGAGATTCTTCCCAACCCCTCTTTGCATCTACAATTGCTTTCCTATACTGCAATCTTGCCAACCGAACCTCAACAGGGTTATTAGATTTGATAGCAATTATCAAACTGTTTTTTTTCAATCTACAGTTTCTATCTAACCACGTCTGTACTGTCTTGGCACTCGTTGTGCGCTTTTTACTAGGGTCTACAAACAAGGTGCCAATCATATCCATAGTGTCAACATAGATTGTTTCCGCTGCAACAGACCCAGCCTCATTCTTACATACTGCAGAGAGCCTATTGGTGTGGTCACTAAGTATTTCACCTAGAGCGCTTAATCTTTGCTCATTCAAGATAAACTTTGGCCATTTGAGGAATCTCTTACAATTGGATGGTAGGACTGCCTTTGTAAGCATTCTGGATCCAGTAGCAAAAGTGTCCTCCTTCCTTTGCCACAGGTCCAACATTGTGAGGGACAAGGGGTTATGATCGCTATCTATGGATGGTATAATGATCATATCAACCACAGACTTCCATGACCTCCTATCAACCAATATATAATCGATTCTGCTTTGGTGAGAGACCCTATTGTATGTATTAGCTCCCAATGCATCGGATGGCGTGCGCCCATTTACAGCTCTTAGCCCAAATTCTAGCATTAAGGCATTCAATTGAATGACCACCGGCGACCATTTCTTCACTGGCGCAAGCGCCAAAGAGGGAATGCCCCATCTGGCATCCTCCTCACAGATTCCTAAAATGTCGTCCACTGCCAAGGGCTCAAATGAGCAATTTAGGTCGCCGGCGACCAAGACAAAGGAATCAGAGGGACAAGAAAGGAGCATCTCAGACAGGACCGAGATGGTAGATGATTTAGCCCCCCCTTGGGTACCTCTAACATATATGTTAAAGAGTTCCCAGGTGGTATTGCCCTTGTTGCCCTTGAGGGAGAGCCTCATTATATCTAGTGAAGTACATGAATGGTGAGTAATCTTAAGGTTAAGCTCTAACCTGACCCATACCATGAGCCCTCCGGATGGGCGGCCTCGTCCGGACGAGGTAGCAGGTACATGATAACAAGAGAAACCAGGCTTGTACAAAGGTTCAAGACACCATGTTTCCTGAAATAACCACAGATCATACCCATCAATAAAATCATTCCAATCTGGTAATGAAAGCTTATTACGTAGGCCCGCAACATTCCATGAAATAAGTCTAAGATTACTGGTAAGACCATCACAGGAAATTAAGGCTCATGGAGATTCATCTGAGACCCGACGAATGATGTTATTAACCCTCTGGGGAACTGTAATAAGAAGTGGTGTAACAGAACCCAAGGACTGGGGCAGTACAGGAGGACTAGAGATACAGCTACCTGGGGGGGAGAAAGAACTAGTTGGTGCTTCTTCTCGATTCTGAAGTCAATCAACAGCCTCCAAACAGCTAAATCAGTTTTGGATACGAGTTTGATTTAAAGAAAATAGAGGCTTAGGACATCCCCCCTGAGGCAGCCCCCTCCTGTTCCGCTGCACTAGTGTCCACCTATCCGCTAGTGATGTAAAGTGACCTGGGGGATAGAAATAGGTCAATGGGAGAGAGCGAATAGTTACTCCTGGGCTTGGGTGTCTCCAGTTACAAATATGCTCAACCGTTCTAGGGTCATTAAAATTGCCCAAAACACAATCCCCCCCTTATATTCTTAGCCAGATGTCCCACCCATGGCACCCTCCGGACCATCAGTATTTTACATACTACATGTGGTGGCAGTGGTCTGTTGTTGTTTAACCAGTGGGCAACCCTGTTCCTCAGTGCTGAGGGAGATTCTACTTCGTGCTTACCCAGTTTTGGGACTCCTTCCAGGACTACCACAAACGGGCAAACTTCCGGGGGTAGATTGAAGATATTTTCTGCCCTTGGGAACCTGAGCTGTGGGGCCCCCTCTACCCTCGCTGAGTTGAGGTGGGGTGTGCTGGCATGATTTACTAGCGACAGCTGCAGCTGTACCCTTATCAGGGGCTGCAACAGGTGCCTGATGGACTGTGGTCAATACCAGCGGGTCCCTCGGGTCAACCGCGGTACTTTCCCCTCTAGCTTTATCTAGTGGTTGTGCAACAACTCCCCTAAGATCAAGCTCAATCTTTTTCAATTGCTGTTCGATCCTGCTTAGTCTATCCTCCACTGGACGAAGGAGAAGTCTAATTGTGTCACATATGTTAGTCAACATGGGGTCCATCATCTCTGCCCTTACAAGAGGGCTTGTCCCCCCACTTGTGGCCTGAGGTACCGTCGTAGTAGGGATTGGTTCGGGTAATGATGTAACTACAATAGCCGAAGTATCAACATGGGGCTGTTCCCCTGTAGCAGGAATTACTCTAGGGTTTTTTGGGGCTTTCTTTTTCTTCCCACCATTGTTGTTAGACAACCCTTGCTTATGCTTAGAGATAGCCCCTGGATGTCTCTCATGCAATTGTCTAGTGTTATGCTCCTTTGCAGTGCTGGGCGCCGATGGTAACTTGTGGGGAGACATCAATAGCGAGTCAGACACCGTAGACTGGTCCTCGGGGGAAATATGGTTAGTATCAGAAGGTGGTAGGTGTACAATTGGAGATTCTAGAATTGCTAAAGCGCCAATACCACTATTTTGGCCTTGATGAACAGGAGTCCGCGCGTTAGCAATATGCCCCATCGAAGACCTTCTGGCAATCATTAAATCCTGTGAGACTCGACGTTCCATCAGCGTGATCCCCTGGTCTAGAACACAATTTACCCTGGTTATAAACTGGTCCATTGTTCCTGTAAAATTAGCATTGTCCGCTTTACCTCTAGACTCCTTTGGGGGCATAATACAACCAGTGAAGCAGTAAGAAGCAGTGAAGTATTCATAAGTCAATCCCCCAGGGTAAGATGAAAGAGGGGGGGCCCGTCCTTGCACGTTCTTGACTGGGCTTAAACGGGCCCGCCCTTGGCCCGGGCTTCGCCCGTCCCGTGCTGTGCGGTGCTGTGGCCCAATTTACACCACCTGTGGAGGGCGTGTCGAGGAGGTGCCTCCTGACCCCGTTGGTTCCTGGGCCTTGTAGTGTAGCCCCCCTCTTGGCCACTGGTTCTCCGCTGCGAGCGTTTCCCGCAGAATGGGAAACGCGAGAGGTGGCTTAACGGCAAGTAGCAGGCAGGAATGTAGTGTCGGCCTGGTTCGTCTCCTTCTCGCTACCCGCTTTCCTAACAGTATTCAGCAGTTTCCGCTCCTCAAACAAAAGTCTCCCGCGATGCGCGGTGCTGTGGCCCAATTTACACCACCTGTGGAGGGCGTGTCGAGGAGGTGCCTCCTGACCCCGTTGGTTCCTGGGCCTTGTAGTGTAGCCCCCCTCTTGGCCACTGGTTCTCCGCTGCGAGCCTTTCCCGCGGAGCGGGAAACGCAACAGGTGGCTTAACGGCAAGCAGCGAAGCAAGTAGCAGGCAGGAATGTAGTGTCAGCCTGGTTCGTCTCCTTCTCGCTGCCCCGCTTTCCTAACAGCATTCAGCAGTTTCCGCTCCTCAAAAAAAAGTCTCCCGCGATGCGCGGTGCTGTGGCCCAATTTACACCACCTGTGGAGGGCGTGTCGAGGAGGTGCCTCCTGACCCCGTTGGTTCCTGGGCCTTGTAGTGTAGCCCCCCTCTTGGCCACTGGTTCTCCGCTGCGAGCCTTTCCCGCGGAGCGGGAAACGCGAGAGGTGGCTTAACGGCAAGCAGCGAAGCAAGTAGCAGGCAGGAATGTAGTGTCGGCCTGGTTCGTCTCCTTCTCGCTGCCCCGCTTTCCTAAAAGCATTCAGCAGTTTCCGCTCCTCAAACAAAAGTCTCCCAGCTGTTATCATAAAAGAAGATGCAGTAATAAAACAGAACAATCCATTGTAAGTTCAGAGCACAATTGCAGTACATAACATAAAGAGGGTCAGAACAATAGTACCACTAATCGCATTCCTGATTAAATTTGCTCATGGGATGGTGTGGAGACCCAGAACTACCACAATTTGTTGACACCAAGAGTGACTTATCCAGATTGCACTAAGGAATTTTGCCACAACAAAGACATAGAGCTGATGTGTACTAGTGCTCAAAATTCAAAGAGCAACCTGGTGGCTCCTAATACCTAGATTTTTGCAAAGTGGAACAATCCACTTTTTCCAAAATCCACAATAGTGGTGACAAAAGAACAAAACGTTTACCAATGATTCTTTTTTCACTACATGCAGGGCATTGGTCATCACACTCTCTATCAGCAGACCTATTAGAAGTAAACGTTTTGACCAGGAGAATGCTATATCTGAACTGCAGATATAGTTTACGCACCAAAGGGGGTTCAATTTCATCGATGGTTACCTCATAACTCATACTTGGTTTAAAATCAATAAAGGACAATGCGAGGCTATGTGTACTCTTGGTCACTAGGTCCTTGACTGCAGCCTCCCAATATAGATTTTTAATCTTGGCTCTAGACAGCTGGCCCAATTGCTCAAGCGAAGACCAATATATATCTAGGCTCAATCTCTGCAAGAGCGTAGAACCATGGAATTTGTCCTCTACCCTTGTGACCCATAAGATCTCCAACACCTTCTCAATAGGATTCTAATTCAACAGTCGACCACAGACAATACCAAAATAATAAAGTACTGCATTCCATTTTGTGCAGAATCTTCCTCTGTGCAAGATCACAGTATAGAGGTAAAAGAGGTGTGCTCATTGGGAGAGAGAACAGAGACCTCATGAACCTATGCTCAGCCTTGGCAATGCTATTAGTGTTTGACGAGCCCCATAATTCAGCACCATACACCACAGACTCAATAACTTTGACATTATAAAACTTCACAGCACGAGCCACCCTCCTAAAGGAAGTTTTGTGGGGAACCTTCACCAGTTTTGAGGACTATTGGACAAGGATAGAGTTTACCTTTTTGATCTGGGGCTCCAACTCATATTGGGTGTCATACGTATACCTACGTAATCAAAGGTGGGCAGCCGATCAATGCACGTGTTTCCCAACTGTATCTGTCTGCTACAACGGAAATCTCTCATCCTGGTGAAAAACATACATTTTGTTTTAGGGCCATTAAACTCAAGGCCCCTCTCTGCACAAAATAGGGAGAAGTGGTCCAGGAGCAATTGCAGTCCCTGCGATGTCCTAGAAATCAATAGTGTGCCATCTGCAAAGAGGAAGGCTGGGACCCTCCTCCTCCCTAGACTCAGCGCATCATACCCCTCTTTGCTAAGATGGTCGATCACCCCATTCATATACAGTGAGAAAAAGGAAAGGGTCTGTTAACTGCCTGTCTATTCCCTATCAGACCTTTGCCTTATATCCCATGTGTATTTTCACCAAAATATTTAAAAGGGAGGGAAGAATACCCAGGCTTTCTAATACTTTCCACATTTTCTCCCGAGGGACAAGATGGAAAGCTGTGCACAGGTCTACAAAAGCAACATGCAGGTTTTCCCCAAGAAGACACACCTCGTGCCAATATAAACACAAGAACCTGAGGACCTAATCCAAAGTATTGATACTTGATCTAAAAGCTACCTTCCTCAACAATCCAATTCTGCAGGTGGGTCAGTACTTGTTTACAAAATATTTTTTGTATTGAATCAGTCAAAGTGATAGGGTGATAATTTGCCGGTTTTGCCCAGTCCCCTCCTTATATATTGGTAAGATCTCGACGATCTTCCACGAGGACGGAATGTCGAGGCCTGACAGGATACCCGAAAGTCAACATAAGTCATTGATTGAACCAAACTCATCATGAAAAGGCTGTAGTACAGTAGAGGTAGAAATTTGCTTAGGAAACGAAGTGAGATATGTTAGCATTTTACAGAGGTTGTATTTGAGGTAGATGAGCTTACATTGATTATGTCATCCATTTATTACACCTCATCCCACACAGGTATATTACAAGCATACATACCAACATGTGAAGACTGCCAAAATGTACTTTAGGCAACAGTCATCAGTAGGGGCATGTGGGATGGTTTCTCAACATACATTTGTACTACGGCAATTTTGATATGTAAGTTAAACAATGCATCATATTGACACACACATTTTAAGAATGCATACACCTCAATACAGAAGTCAAACTTCAGAAATGATCTACATTCTAAAACAAACCTTGTAGAGAACATTTGTTAAACAATCCAAGTCCCAGATTCACCAAAGTATTGAATTGCCTATGAGTCACTCTAGGTGACGCAAGGACAATGTAATCCATGGTCACATTTATCAAGTTGTTTAAAGTCACATTTAATGTCCCTGCATTACTTGGTAAATCCAGAGTAACACATTCTTTTTGGTGCATTCCCAGAGGTACCAAAACAAGTAAATCTGGGAATGCATATAAATAGCACGCATTTTCAATACAAGTACAAATATCTTCATATCTCCTCGTTATTTCCTCTTTCTAAGAGTGCTGCATTCCACAGCACACTAAGAACAAGGTAAATGCCTCTAAGAATTGCTTTTGTACAGAAAGGTATATCTTCCCACACAAAAATGTCATGCCTGAAATGCAGGTGCCCTTGCACCATGGTAAAAGGGTGCTTGGGTTGGCGCTAGACAACACATAGTGTGACAGATTGGAGAGAGAGCATAAATGGGCCATATCTTGGTTGACATTGTGCATTCCTGCCCGCTCCATGTGATGCAGTGTAACAAGTTGTATTGCTGAGTTGCACTGCATCAAATATTGAAAAATGTGCTCCTGGATTTCACTTCACAGTTGCCTTAGATGCCTGTGGACATTGATACTAAAACTTGTATGTTCCTTCCGATCTCTAGAATGAGAAATAGTCAATTGGTACTCGATACCTACTATATGCATGTGCAATAAAGGTTACCAATACATGACATTATCTTAGTACCTTACTTATATTCGACCTTCACTGAGCATGACATTGAGTAGCACTCACATAACAATAGGCTACATTTTATTTCAACATTATTATAAAGAAATATAAGTGGACTGTTGACTTCCAAACACATTTCTGAACTTAACACTCACAGAAACACAGATTTGCCAAGATATCCTATATTTACCAGCCTTCAAACCAGAGAGATGCATTATAGGAAAGTAGGATCTGCTTCTTATGGTTACCCCATTTTTTGCTTGATGTTGCACTGTTTTGACTAGTCTGACTGTGATCCCGCTAATCAGGACCCCAGTCTATCTGCTTTCTCCTTGTTATGCATGTACATTGGTACACTCCAGACTGGATACTGGGGTACCCTTATAAGTCCATCGTATATGGTACACATGTACCCAGGGCATAGGTACCCAGAGGCCTCCCATGGGCATGTATTATGCCACCCATGAGAGGCCATGCATAATGGAAGTACAGGTCTCCTACTGCAACCTGTGTAAGCTGTTGCTTGCACTACTTACTTTAGATATAGGTTCCATATATTTACAGGGCATTCCACATTAAACTTATAAGTACCCCTATAGCAGGCCTTATCAATCCTGAGGGCAACATGCTGGGTTTTATGTGAGAGGGAGCCCCTGCATGAGCAGAGCCCCTCTGCAGCCTTCGGAGACCATTCTCCCAGGTTGTCTGTGACTCAGCCAGACATATAGGTAGAGGTGCATTATAACCTTGCGGTAAATGCTATCTCAACACTGCTGCATAGAAACATATTGTGTTTGGTATCAAACACCTTGGAATCATTCCTCCCCACTGGTAACCGGTGTGGGAGGTATCATTCCACCCTTTGGAAGTGAGCTTCGTTGGGTCACTGGTCTATATGGTGCCAGCCTTCTCGACCCAGTCAGCACATAATGGTTGCTGCAGACCAGAGACACATTTCTGCCCTCCTCCTGCTGAGCCAAGCTCGAGCAGAGGAAGGCAGCACAATAGGCAGTCACTGGGAGCTGTGACCTCCTCCCTGACAGGATTTAGCATATAGGGGTGGAGTGGGTACACTCTGAGAGTGCCTGAAAGTCTGCACCTGGGGTACATTTGGTGTCCCTGTGCATAGTCCAGCTCGAACTAGTTCTGGGAGCCGTTGGCTCCTGCTCTGGCTTGAAACTGGTCAAAGGACATGGGAGTAACTTCCCCTCTGTCCTGACTCTCCCCTAGGAGAGTCCCCTGAATCTGTCCAACCCTCTCCTGTGGGTACAAAAGGACTTACCTGACTGTAGCTCTTTAGATTTTACATGGACAAGATTCTACAAGAAGAAACCACTGACCTTTGACCGCCTGGACACTCCCGACTTCGCTGGACTTTGACTGTGCCTGACTTCCTCCCTCTCCGTCCAAAGCTTTGTCTGTGCCCTTGCTCCATACAGGCTCTGTGCAGGACCTGTGGTGCACTAAGGATGGCTGAAGAATCTCCCTTGGGATGAAGGAGTCACTCCCCTGCATTCGCAGGCACCGCAATGCAACTGACTGGTCAGCTGCTCCCGAGCTACCACAGACTCCGAAGACTCCAGCAACACAGAAGGTGGGTTACAAATGTCCCTGAGGTTGATCTGCCCTCTCAGCATGTTTGAGGCCAGTATCCCTTGTGGGGTCTGCATAACCTGAACCCCTGTGCACCATGTCTGTTTGCATGTGCATATGCTTGCTGGCAATTCCCGGGCTTTTGCATTGGACTCCTGACCCCGAGCAGTATTTCCACCAAAGAACTCCAGCCTCCTTGTACCAAGTGCTCCATGGACTGGTATTTTGTGATCTTGCTTGCTGTCCCCTTGTGACTCCTGGTCATTCACCCTGTGGGGCCTCCTGAGGGTCATCTTGATTTCTGTTGGGCCTTTCCTGTTGCTCCAGACATGCCCTGACTTACCATTGCTTGGTGAGTCCCCTGGACCTTGCTGGTCCACACCATAACCTGCTTGACCTTCATTCTTGGATTGCTTTTGCCAAGGCTTGTTGGTGATCCAGCCAGACACCGGCCCTTAAGCACTCGGCATCCTTTGTGGGACACCTCGCATCTGGCTCCTGGTTGTCATCGACATCTCCTGGTCCTCGTGGCTGCAGAGTCAAGCATCCCTTCTTCGCACCTGAAGCACCCGACATAGGTGGGCATTCGTCTCCCGAGCCTCTGGTCACTCTGAATAACCCATACTCTGTCCCTTCTGCTTTCAGGTTCCTTTCTTCCTGAATCCAGGCTTGGATTCCACCTGACCCTTTTCACTTTCACGGCAGCAGCACTTCTTCGAAGCCTTCCATAGAGAACAACAGCGGTTTTGGGTGCCACTTCGACCGTATGCACTCGGCTCCTCTTGGTTAGGTAACTCTGGTACTTTGGTACCCACTGGTGGGGTGATACTCCAACCTCTCACATTCTGAAGGGTTTCCTTAAAGTCCTCCTAGAAGGGTCCTTAAACTGTGAAATTGCAACCGCAACTTCCCCATAGAATTGTACGAAGCCCACGGTCATGTTTGTACGCTGCACCCGGTCTCCATATGGTCCCTATCTACTCACCTTGGGTGGTTCCTTTTGGTCCCAGCGATACGTGCTCCAGACCTTGTCATGATCCGAGTCGTGGTTGTTTTACCACTATTTTATTATATGGTTTGGTCTCCCCCTGGAGCCCACTGTGTATTGTGCTACTTACAGCTGTTCTAATGATTTTGTATTGTGTGCTTTATGTTCTATCCTTGGGCTGGAGGATACTAGAGAATGTTATATTAATAAATACATATTTTTTATAACTACTCTGTTGTTCTCCTTTCATTTAATTAATACAGGAGGTGATATTCTGGTAAAACAAGCTGCTTTACATTCATTCAAGATTAAGCCTGAAGGCTGCTCTCTACAGCTACCATTAGGATAGCTTTCTAAAGGTTATCTTTGACCTCATACATCATAAGGGTCGTTTGGACTGGTGCACGGTGCTCACTTTAATTAGCAGACAGCATATACCAGGCCAACTTCTCACATACCAGGTCAACTTCTCACATGCATCATGCCGGATGATAGGCTTTAACAGTTCTTGGGTGAATACTGAATCTCCACACACTTGCACTGAAGCATAAGTGCCGCCATATTTCTCAAAGTATTTTTTTTGTAATCCTCATATCACCAGAGAGTGTCTGCAATACTCAACAAACCGCACCGTCAAACTGCCCGCCCAGCAGTCACTGCATTTGCCCAGGGCCTATTAACATACCGGACCATCACCTTTATCGGTGCCTTGGTGTAATAAATGGAACGAGTAATCGATTCCCAAAGAGCAGCACCAGATTGAAAAATCAGTCCATATATCTGGGGTATGGCTCTCTCCGAGGCCCTGATTGAGCCGCCACACCTTAACAGCTGCCTTAACCCAGTCTTCCAATTTCATGGGTATAGGGTCCCTCAATGTCATACATATTTCTCTTCTAGCGAATAAAATCAAGTAAAAGAGCAACCCTCTGTGGGACCGCCTCAACAGCTTGCTGATTTTCTCATCTCCTCCAAAAACAAGCATTGCATTCAAATTAATCTCACGACCAAAGATAGCTTTTATAGCAAGTTCTATTCCTCCCCAGTAATTACTCAACCTGGGGCCCTCAACGAAGATATGGACATCCTTGGCTCCTAGACAACCACACCTTACACACTTAGGGGAAGGATGAGGAGTGAACTTTGTAATTTTAAATGGGGTCCAGTACAAACAATTGATGGTGAGAAATTGGTTCATCTTTAGGTTGGCTTGTTTGAAAGTTGAATATAGGAGCCTCAAGGAGTTGTCTCAAACCGTTTTGATATCTCCCTCATGTAAGGTTCCACTAAGGAAGTGCTAGTTTATTTTCCTCAGTTACCAAAAGCCTCTCATACCTACTTGCTACCTCCTTCCTCTTGGATCTTATGTCTTGGAGAGAGAGCTCCAGCTCCCAGCCACCCCCAATTTCTTTTTTTGACACCACAAACCAAGAGGACAATTGAATAAACTTAAATCTAGACAGGTAATTTCCAGTCTTGGCTTTTAATTAACCCTGAGCGTAGTGGGCATAGTGGGGCTACGCGAAGCACCACGAAGTGGGGGAAAATCTAAGACCACCCACACACTTCACTTAGCCCCACTACGCACCGCCCGCCTACCCCCCGCCCTCCTGTAAATGCCCTGGAAATGATTTAAAACATTGTTAAATGAATTAAAACGACATACCTGACATGCGGCGTCCCGGGGCTCCCTCTTCTGAGTTTCTCACCACTTCTTCCTGACAAATGCGCATGCGTGGGCGCCCGCGCATTTGTCAGGAAGAAGTGGCGAGAAACTAGGAAGAGGGAGCCCCAGGACGCCGGATGTCAGGTAAGTCGTTGTAATTCATTTAACAATATTTTAAATCATTTCCAGGGCATTTACAAGAGGGCTGGAGGGAGGCGGGTGGCTGGCTACTTCGCTCCACCATGGCGTGTGCGTAGTGTTGCCTACTTCGCCTACTTTGCGAATCGCGAAGTAG
Source organism: Lissotriton helveticus (assembly GCF_964261635.1). Taxonomy (NCBI): domain Eukaryota; kingdom Metazoa; phylum Chordata; class Amphibia; order Caudata; family Salamandridae; genus Lissotriton; species Lissotriton helveticus. The sequence goes on along the minus strand of NC_136071.1, from coordinate 192,926,387 downwards.
GCAACACTACGCACACTCCGTGGACGGAGCGAAGAACTATGCCCACCCCTACTTTTAATACTTCCCATAGATTCACTCCCTAGGATGTCATCAGGTTTATCCATGTTGTAACACACTCCTTCCTAAATGGTAGACTCAAGCCATCTTTTAAGCAAACCGGGGAAATCACAAACTGGAGCCAAGTCTGAGTAGCAATCAATGTCCCACCTCCTCCTAACCTTATACAATAGATTCAAAGCAGATCTTACTACTTTTAATCAAACTTTATTGAAGAACCTTCGGGTCCCAAATAATTCATAGAGGAATCCCTCCATGATCCACTGCTTCACCATCTCCCCCAAAAGTTTTCCCAAGTAGAATCATCCGCCTTTACCATGAGCATCCGAATGTTGTCAATTTGGAAAGCTGCACAATACTAGTTAAAATAGGCCAAGGCCAATCCACCTGTATTGAGCCTATGTCGAAGTTTTTTCCAGGAGAACCTAGAACCCTTTTGGGGCCATGTAAAGCTCACAACCTTCCCCTGAATTCTGTCAATGCTTAGTTTAGGAGACCCAAGGGAAATAGCATTAAAAAGGTAGCTCAATTTAGGAAAGAAAACCATTTTTATTAGATTGACGCGTCCAAAAATTGTCAAGGGGGGGTTTCCATCTAGCTAATAGGCAGTCAATTTCTCTAACCACCCTTTGCAGATTGAGCTGCGGGATTTTATCTATCTGGTCCACTATTGTGATTCCCAGATATCTAAAATTGGGGCTGACTTTCCATCCCAGTCCAAAATATTCCAGCACATTACCTCAGTTTTAGAGGTGTTACTGAATAGCCAGAGAGGGAGCCAAATTCCGCTAATCCCTGTTCCACCCTCAGAATGGATATAAGAGGATCAGCCGTATAGATTAAAAGGTCATTGGTATAAAACGCTACTTTACTACTATAAGGCAGAGAACTAAAAGGAACTACGGAAGTGTACAGTCTCAACTGTTGAGCCAGAGGTTCTATATATATGTCAAATAATAAAGGAGAGAGAGGGCAACCCTGCAGTCCCCTTCTTAATATACTGAAACTGAGGTTAGTGTGCCATTAAATAAAATCCTAGCCAACGCCCCTTCTTAGGTCGCCTAAAGTGTATTTAGAAAATTCGCGCAGAATCCCATTACTCTCATAGCCTACCAAAGAAACACCCAACACACTCGATCAAATGTGTTAGCAGCATCCAAGGCAACTACTTCCAGGCGGCTGAGCGTTCAATAGCAAGATCTGTTGTGCCAATTAGACTTTGGGTATGCTCCTGTATGTGCCTCTTTGGGATGAAACCTTTCAATTCTGGATGGAGTAACTGAGGGGCAAACTTAGCCAATCTCCCACTAAAATACTCATAAAGATCTTATATTCCGCATTCAGCAGGGAAATTGGCCTATAGGAGTCAGTCCTAGAAGGGTCTTTAGAAGGTTTCAAAATGAGGACAATTGTAGCTTCTTTCCAGGACCTATGGACGTTTCCACCCTGTCTATATATTGATTTAAACAAAATCTGTTCCAACTCTTCTGTTAAACGATTATACACTTCATTAGGTAAGGGCATCAGTGCCTGCAGCTTTATCACTCCTACTTTTAGAGATACTAGAGAGCAAATCTACTCCTTAGTTATAGGAGCGTCGACTGTCTCACAACTCATAGTTGTTAAACTGGGCAATTGTAACTTACTCAACCAGGCCTTAAGAAGCTCTGAGTGGGGAGAGTTTTCTTCTTTATATAGTGTGGAGAATAAAGACACTAGGCAGGCCTGCATGTCCTCCATTTTGTCAGAGACATCCCCTCTGTAATTTTCAACTAATTGGTTAATGACATTCCTTGATCTATGTGCCCTATCTTTCCAAGCCAATAATGCACCAGCCTTTTCCTCATATTCGAAATTCTGCATACACCTCGCATGCCACTGTGCTCTACACTTTTGATCTATTTTGACCCTGTATTCTTGCCCTGCATTGTCAAGTCTCTGTATAGTTTCCTGTACTTTGGTAGGCCTCGAGCGTGCTCGAAGATCAACCTCCAACTAACCCAATTTATTTTCCAAAGCTTTTAAACTTAACCGCTCAGCCTTATTTTGGACAGAAGACAGGCTTTGTAGCACCCCTCTAATGTATGCCTTAAAGGCATCAGATACGACATTGAGGGAGGTAGATCCAATATTGTCTTTAAAGTAAGCCACACACGTCTGCTTTAATGCCTCCCCCGTCTCAGAGGCTGTAAGGATAAATCTCTTTAGAGTCCATCTTGACCTGGGGGGCCTGCAGTACCCAACTAAAGAGAGACTAATCTCAGCATGATCCAAAATGTGACCTGGGAGGATATTTATAGTGGTTATTGATTATATGATGGCCATGTTCGCGAAGAGGTAGTCTAACCTTAAAAAATGGCTGTGCTTCTTACTGTGGAAAGTGAAACTCTGGCTTCCCATCTTATACCTTCACACATCTAACAGGGCCAACTCATGCAGCATATCTTTTAGTGTCTGGCACATCTGAGGGGTATTATCATGACAACTTCTATTAGACCTGTTATGTATGAGGTCCAATAAGACATTAAAATCTTCCCTAACTATAATATGAGCAGTGACTTCAATTAAATTCCATTCAAGTTTAGATACAATCTAAAGTGTCTATTACCCACCTGCCATATTTGTCAAGCTGAGAGGATTTGATAGTACAGCCAGCTCCTCCTTTAATTAAGATAGCAACACCCCTACAATGCGCTACCTGTTCTGACACTAGAAAACACTCTATCCAAGGGTATTCTGCAAATACAGCTTGTCCTTCTGCAGTGTAGATGGGTTTCCTGAATCAGACATTTATGCGCTCTGCTTTCCTCCAGGTAGTTTATCACCAATCTCCGCTTACGCTTGCACCTAAGCCAGTTTACGTTCTAAGAAAGAACTATTAGCTCATTAACTCCCCTATTCTAAGATTTTTAAACTTAGTGCTGTCATGATCTGTCGCAATGGTGCAGTTAAAACATTTTAATGTGATAGAGGATATTTTTATTGTATTTTTACCTACTATTCCCCACCTCGTGCCCAACTACCCAACACCCCCTCCTACCACTCTGTGTGCCCTACCCCCCATACCCCTTGGGGAACCCCCCTGATGATATAAGCATAAAGCCTGGCGGTCTTCCCAGGACGACCTTATGCCAGGGTTCCAATGGGACGTACACTGTGCGGTGCTCCTCTAGAGCGATCTGATATGCCGCCCGGCCTCCGGGATGCGGGCTAAAAGGCTGTGTACAACTGTGAACTGTTATTGGCTGGGGGGGGCCCACAAGTGCACTGGCTGTTTACTTTTTCCTACTGTTTATAACTCTGCAATAAAATATAATTTAAAAAAATAAAGCCTGGCGGTCTTCTTCATTGGTAAAGAAAAAATTAACACAATGTGTCAGGCATACCATTTCACCTGACACCCCGCCTCCCTATGTACCAGCTCTCTTCCTAATTTCCTCAAAACAGCTACGTGCTCAACTGATATACATGTGATTAGTCCACATTGTTCAAAATGAGGCCGGAAATTTTAGCCTAGCTTTGGCACCAAGTTTCTTCACCTCCTCCATCTTCTTCCCCATCTCCCACTGTTTCAGGGCAGTGGCGCAGCATACACCTGATCTTATTGCGAATGAATAGGGCCCGACAGAGAAAGATCCTTCTTTTAACGCCGTGGACAGAATGGGATCCTTAGTGGTGTATGTAAGAAAGTTGACCAAGATCCTCCTCGTCTTCTGTCTCCCAGGGTTCTTCTTAAAGGGATCCCAATGTACTTGCTGAATCTCAGAGGAGAGATCAATATCTGACCGGTTCTTTAGAGCCGTGTCCTGTAACAGTGAAATCACAAAGGCCTTAATATCCGAGACTTTCGCAGTCTCAGGAATATTATCCTCATCGAGTGCCTCCAAGGCCTAAAACCTATTTGTTGTGGAAATAGGCGTTGGAGTTGCTGCTCTGGGGCCCCTTCCGTTAGCTTGTGGTCTGGGCCACCGAGAGGGGAGAGCTAGGGAGAATCATTGTATTAGACCCCTGTATTGGACCAACAGTCGACTCCATTCTGATGGAATTAAGGTCTCCATTTTAAGGAAGGAGTAAACCTTACTTTAGATTGAACATCCTTCTTCCCCCTACCCATACACCTGGGGCTCCTACCAGCCGCTGTGGATGTTACTTTCTCCACCTTCTCTCTTGGACCTTTCTCCTTCCTAGGATGCTCGGGTGATTTATTGCGGCCCTTAGCTGTATTACTTGTATCCATCACAGGTGGGTAGGGGTCAATGCTGCTAGTCCTGGTGGAGGAGTAATGGGGCCCCCTGGTGCGGAGGGTATATCTGCAAACTTCGAAAGTAGGTAAAGAGGATGTACTCTGAGTGTTCTTACCCTTCTCCATAAGCTGGAAAGCGGGCCCCCTCTTACTGCCTTGAGTTTCATCAAAGCCCCATTCACAAAACCCCTATAGGGTATTACTAGAAAAATTGCAGTTATTTTTATGGAGCAGGAGTGTGTGGCCGAAACCTGGCCCAAAAATTGCGGCAGGTCCCCCCTTCCACTAATGGAAAGACCTTACCATACTCTGCATCAGAGCCAGTGCTTGCCTTTCCCACATTTTTATCAACAGTGGGCAACCTCACATATTGGACTGTGTTGCAGGAGGCACCGCGGGTGGTGCTGACTCTTCCACCGACGACCCGGATCTGTAATGCGGCCACACAGCACCTTCCCACCGGGGGGCTTGTGGCAGGGCTTGAGGCCTGTTCATCATAAACATCTCAGCTAATATGTTTGTTCTAAAAAACACATCCATACTTGTGGCATTGTGGATGTGTGACACAAATTCACTGAAGTGTTCTGTGTCATCAGTGAGGATAAGGCAAGCCAACTCTTGGATGTTTGTATCATGGGCTCTGTGTCTATTTTCTACATGTGGCTTTTGCAAGGTATAACACTATCTGTTATGTTATGTTATGTTATGTTATACTTTTATTTATATAGCGCACGGCTACTCAAAAAGAGTGTCCCGGCGCTTTATGTCGGCAGCTCAGCGATTAAAAAAACATAACAACATAAAACAGTGCCAGAGGAAAAAGAGCACCCTAAAGGTTAAAAAGCCAGGTCTTAAGGCTCTTCCTAAACAGGAACAGATTGGGAGTGCTACTTAGAGCCAGAGGTAAGGAGTTCCACAGCTGGGGGGCCATGAGACTAAAGGAGCGACCCCCAGTGTGAGCCTTCCTCACTCGAGGGACCACAGCCATGAACAAAGATTCTGACCGAAGTGAGCGGGCCGGGCGATAAAAGGCAAGCCTTCGCTGCAGATACCTTGCTCCCGAGCCAAAGAGTGCTTTATGCACCAGAGTCAGAGTTTTAAACATAATCCGCTTCCGGATGGGCAGCCAGTGAAGCGACTGCACCAACCTGGATGTTCTCGCTCGCCTATGCAGGCCAAAAATGGCGCGAGCCGCGGAGTTCTGCACCACTTGCAGCCGCTGTACAAGATAGTCCGGGAGCCCTAAATATAGGGCATTGGCATAGTCCAATCTAGAGCCTATTAAGGCTTGAACAGTGATCTTTCTATGCTCCTCTGTAAGCAGAGGTAAGAACTTCCGGAGCATCTTCAAAATGCCAAAACAGGTGCCCGTCAGACCAAGAATGTGTGATCTTAGCGTGAGGTTGTTATCAAACTTGACTCCCAAGTTTTTGGCCACCAAAGATGACTGAGTAGGAGGACACATGTCCGTTGGCCACCACTCACGCCATTCAGGGTCCGAGGCGCAGCCGAAAAGCAGAAACTCCGATTTGTTGGAGTTGGCCTTGAGGCCATTCCGCTGGAACCAGTCAAAGACCATCCCTAGGCACCCCCGGATGCTCTCTCCATCAAATGCCTGATCTTTCCTGCACGTGAAGAGCAGTTGAGTGTCATCCGCGTAAGATACGATCTAGGCCCAAAAAGCCTCCGCCAGTGCCGCCAGTGGGGTCATAAAGATGTTAAAAAGAGTCGGGCTCAACACAGAGCACTGTGGAACTCCGACTCCCAATGGCGGCATCTCAGCAGAGCTCATGGAGGCCCAGACCGTTTGTCGGCGGCCCTCAAGAAAAGATGTAAACCATTTGAGCACCGTCCCCCTTAGACCGATGTCATAGAGTCTGGCGAGCAGCGCCTCATGGGGGACGGTGTCGAAGGCCGCCGACAGATCTAGCATGACAAGCATGGCCTTACCTCCTACGTCCAGTGTCTCCCAAATAACCTCTGACACCTCGAGGAGTGCCGTCTCCGTACTTAAGTTAGGCCGGAATCCGGATTGCGAGGGGTGCAATAGGTTATTTGATTCTAGAAAGCTAGAAAGAATGCCATGCACATGCTTCTCCGTGAGCTTCGCCAGGGCCGGGAGAAGGGAGATTGGCCTATAGTTGGCCAGAACCTCAGCATCAAGTCCAGGCTTCTTGAGGAGAGGGATCACCATAGCCCTTTTCCAGGAGCGCGGGACCCTCTCCTCCCTCAAAGACAAGTTCAAGAGAGGATTGACCAATGGGTTCATCACCGACGCCATCCTGGCCAAAAATTTGGCCGGACATGGGTCCAGTGGCAAACCCGATTTAAGACTGGCCAAAAGCGTGAGGGAAGCATCGGGGGAAACAGAGGGGAACTCCGCCAAAACAACATCTGGCGTAGACGATATCTTGCACACACATACGAGCCTGCACTGCAGGCACCCTTCCAATTTGTTTGAGGTATGCCAAATGTGTAACTGGGAAGCACACAATGCATCACAGTTTGCTTGTTTATGGATTGTGTGCCTGTATCATAAATGTTTATGTGGTACTGTACACTCCAGGTTACATGCATCATGCATTCTGCAGCACACCTAGAAAGAGTAATTTGCCTCTAAGGATTTCTTGTGTGCAGGAAGGTGTCTTACATTGACCCAGCGGACACATTTATGGATCACATGCATTTCAAGCTTCAGACAGACAATCAACACACTAGCAAAGGCACCCTTGCATACCAGCCCTCAACACTTCGCACTCATTTCAGCAACCTCCTCATTGACCTCACCGCACCCTGTGCCATGGGACCCAAAGACTTCATAATCATAGGCGATCTCTACTTTCATCTCGAAGACCGACATGCTCCTACTCCACGTACTTGCTTAAAGGTCTACATAATCTGCCTCACCAAGCTCCTACAGGGCCCTACCCACATCGCCAGACACACACTGTACCCCATCTTCTCCTACAGCAGCAAGGTTAAAGCTAGCCACATCACTGCACTTACATAGAAAGACCACTCCATCCTCCATTTCCACATAATAGAGCCAGCAATCACCCCTACGAGTTTAACAACACCCCAAGCTGCTACTGGAAGAAAGTTACTTAAACAGAATGGCTCAATGCCCTACAACTAAACTACCCAGACCCCAGCAATGACTTTATCAGCTATACAAATACCTTCAACAACTGAATCACCACCTGCGCCAATACCCTGGCACCCCTGAAAAACACCAAACCCAAAATATCCAACAAACAAGCTTGCATCTCCAATGCCCAACAATCAAGTTAGCTGGCCCAATGCTGACCTCAGAGAGTTCAAGAGAGTTTGCAAACAGCTTGAAAGGAAAAGAAGAAACACCCAAGGAACCACTGCAAGAAACACCTACAAGGCTGCAATTAGACACTATCACCATCAAGTGAAAGAGACGAAGAAAAAAGCCTTGACCATGAGAATCGAATTTTGCTCCAACAACTGCAAGGAACTTTCATCATCATCGAGGAATTCACCAACCCAACAGTCCTAACCAACACCATCACCCCTACACAAGAACTCTGCAACAACTTCTATGACTTCTTCGACAAACAAATCACCAAGATCTACAGCATCTTCAAATCCCAGCCACCACCCATCGACCTCCCAAGCCTGCTAACCTCATCAACCAAAGACCTCCAACTGACAGCATGGAACCCTCTATCCATCGTGGACACTGAAGCATATTGAAGACAGTCCACTCAGGGGTGCCCATAGACCAATGCCCCAATCATATCTACAACCTGGGAAGAGCCGCGATCAGTGCTGCACTCACTCCCATAATCAACACCTCCCTCAAGACAGTCGCCTTCCCAGATAGCTGGAAATATGCCAAAGTGACTCCCTGTTAGGTTCCACCTCAGAAGCCCGTACCACTGCAGGAACATAGTATGGCCCAATCCACTACCCCTGCTCACCTGCCGCTCACTGGAAATCTCACACTGAGCAAGCAAATGAACACCGGGAGAGGGTGGGAATAACAAGGAATGAAACAGGGGAGGGACAACTCCTGACCCGGATAACAACCTCCACGTCGCTGCACCTAAAGGATAAGGCACAACGTTACTACATAGGAAAAATCAGACTCTATACCCATCCCTCCTTTAGCTATGACCATGCCCTTCATATTCAATAATAACACGATGACTCCCTTACCAGTTTTGGTACACAGATGGTCCTGTGAAGGCGTCTTGAATGGGTTTGAGGAAGTATAAAGGGCCAGCACGAAGTGAACTAATCCCAAAACCCGTCTCCAAATACAATAAGGGGGAAAAGTCCAATAGTGACAGAAAAAACCCCCTTACTGGGTGAAATCCTAAACTAAAACCTAAACTACGAGGGCAGAAGGGGAAACTTCAAGCACCAGGACTGCTGTCTCAGCTTCCGTGTAGTGAATGCTGAATACACCCAAATCGGTACAACGATGTGAACTGCCTACAAAATATGTGGAAGTAGAGACGGGAGACAGAACATGAACGTCCAGCCACGCGTCAAAAACAGCAATCTCCACTCCTCGTCTCTCACAAGTAAGGGGTACTGGATCCCCAGTAACTCCAAAGAACTGGCAGTCCAGACAAAGGTAAATCCCGATAAACAGCAATCCGGAAGGGAGGAAAAATAAAACGGGAACACGAACTCAGGACCAAAAGGGCAGGGAAGGGAACAGGCAAAGAAAGGCAGAGGACTGTACTCGCGGGCCCGCGAGCACGCAAATCAGGAACCCATCTAACGACCTGGAACCCAGGACCTGGAACCACACGTGTAAAGATATCAAGCAACACTGCAGGGGCGTAACAAAGCTAAATACCCTCCCCAGGTGAGTCATGTGATGGTGAAAGACATGGCCATAGAAAGGGGACAGGGGCCTGATCCTAACAGTACCTCCCCCCAAGGGCCCTCCCCGCCGGATGGGGCTTAGAGGGATGGCGTCTGTGAAACACCCGGACCAGCCTAGGAGCATGCACCCCACTAGCCGGTTCCCAGGTCCGATCATCCGGGCCATACCCCTTGCAATCAACTAAATAATACAACCGACCCCTCCGACGTCTGGAATCCAAGATAGCATGAACCTCGAATTCCTCCTGGCCATCACCCAACAAAGGGGGTGGAGGCGACAACACCTGATCAGATGGCACATAAGGCTTCAACAGGGACGTGTGGAACACAGGATGAATCCTGTATTCATCGGGCAAACCCAACTTCATAGCCACTGGATTGACCACTTGAATGATAGGAAAAGGGCCCACGTACCTAGGATGTAATTTACGGGACCCCTGCATTCAGAGATTGCGAGTGGCCAACCACACCTTTTCCCCCACCCTATAGGCAGGAGCCGGCGCCCGATGCTTATCAGCCTGTGTTTTCATGCTGGCCTTAGCCTCCCGTAAATTGACCCGGGCAGCGTCCCATATGGTACTCAACGTCGTACACACATCATCTATGGCTGGCACATGACCCGTGGGTTGTATAGCTAAGGCCCTAGGATGGAACCCCATTGAACAAAAGAAAGGCGTCATTCCCAAATCAGAGTGCAAGCTATTGTTATATGCAAACTCCGCCAAAGGGAGAGCCGTCACCCAATTACATGACAAGGATGACACAAGGCACCGAAGATATTGTTCCATAGTTTGGTTCGTGCGCTCGGTCTGACTGTCAGTTTGTGGATGATATGCTGAAGACAGCCTAATCTTCACCTTCAGCACAGAGCAAAGCTCTGCCCAAAAATGGGATACAAACTGAGCTCCCCTGTCTGATACCACAGCCGAAGGCACCCATGTATCCTTACCACTGCATTCATGAATACTGATGCCATCTCCTTCGCCGTAGGTATTTTGGGCAATGGAATAAAATGGGCCATCTTTGTAAACATGTCCACCACTACAAATATGGCCGTAAACCCCGAAACAGATGGAAGGTCCGTCACAAAATCCATACTAACCGTATGCCAGGGAGCCGGAGGAACTTCCAAGGGCTGCAATAGCCCAGACGGTTTAGTATGTGTAGGCTTACTCATGGCACAAACTGGGCAGGCAGCCACATAACCCTGTATGTCCTGGGCCAAGGTATCCCACCAAAACCACCGTAGACACATTTCCTTAGTTTTCTGTACCCCTGGGTGTGCCACCAATGCAGAACAATGACCCCACTTCAATACTGATTCTCTCAATGCAGGGGGAACAAACAACCGACCCTCATGATACAACAGACCATCCTGAACCGATACCTGAGGAAGTGACAACCAGGGAACCAGGTTAATCTGATTCATAAGTTCCTTCACTGAAGCTGTAAATTCATCCACCGATGTTACTCCTATAATACGTTCACCAGCTATCATAGGGCGTACGTCTCCTGTAAACCCTGCATCCCTTGAATCCAAATAAATGTGGGAGAGAGCATCAGATTTTGCCTGCTGTGCCGTGGGCCTATAGGTGATAACAAAATCATATTCGTTAAAAAAAGAGCCCACCGCATCTGGGGTGGTGACAAGGCACGAGCAGAATGAAAGAACTCCAGGTTCTTATGATCGGTGTAAATAGTGATGGTATGTCTTGCCCCCCACAAATAATGCCTCCACTCTTCAAAAGACAGTTTAACCGCCAAAAAACTCCCTTTCTGCCACGGTGTAATTACGCTCCGCAGGCAACAACGTTTTTGAAAAGAAAGCAATGGGGTGCATAGCTCCAGTCACGATATCTCTCTGCGACAGTACCCCACCAACTGCACACAACGATGCATCTGTCTCAACGAAGAAGTGCGGGCAGGATCAGGATGCACCAACACTGGCGCTGTCGTGAATCTCCCCAGTAACCGCTGGAATGCTTCCTGTGCCACAGTGGACCAGACAAAGGGAACTCCCCTCCTCAATAAGCATGTCATGGGTGCCACTATATCAGAGAAGTGAGCGATAAACCGCCTATAAAAATTAGCGAACCCCAAAAGGACCTGTATATCCTTGACAGTAGAAGGTACCGGCCAGGCTACAATAGACTCAATCTTTCTGGGGTCCATCTGTACTTCTCCTGCTGAAATTATGAAGCCCAAAAACTCCACCTTTGGGGTACTGAACTGACACTTCTCTAACTTGGCGTATAGATGATGTTCTTTCAATTTCTGTAGCACTTGTATCATATGACCTTGATGTTCATCACTATTGTCTGAAAAGATCGATATGTCACCCAGATATACGATAACACTTATATCTAGATACTCTCGGAAAACTTCATTAATGAAGAACTGAAATACTGCAGGCGCATTGCACAAGCCAAACGGCATCACGCAATACTCGAACAAGCCATACTTAGTCCTGAACGCGGTCTTCCACTCATCCCCGGGGCGAACTCGTATAAGATGGTATGCGCCCCGCAGGTCTAATTTGGTGAATACTGTGGCTTTCCACAACTGATCTAATAACACAGGAATAAGTGGAAGTGGATACTTGTTCTTCACCGTAGCTTTGTTCAAGGCACTGTAGTCCACACATGCCCGCAAAGTGCCCTCCTTTTTTGGAATAAAAAAGATAGCTGAGGATACCGGCGAACATGAGGGACGAATGAACCCCTTACTCAGCATCTCATCCAGATACTCCTTGAGGTGTAGTTCCTCCGGTTCCGAAAGCGCATAAATGCGACTATATGGCAAGGTAGCACCCGGTACCAGGTCGATCTTACAATCAAAAGGTCGGTGAGGAGGGAGACCCTGAGCATGACCCTCATCAAAAACATCCTGAAAAGCCGCATAGTGCAAAGGGACAGAACTCACACCACCCACTGCACATGTTAACAGAGTCACCCAATCCGTAACCTCCTGATAGCAGTTCTTTAAACAATGTGCAGAGTCCAAGGTTACCAAACGTTGAACCCAATCTATCTTGGGATTGTGCTTTTGTAACAATGGTACCCCTAACACTACTCCAAAGGAAGGAGCGTCAATAAGATCAAAACACACAGATTCAGAATGGCCATTTTCACACAAAAGACTCAAAGGTACCGTCTGCCGCCTAATAGGACCTGAAGTCAACTCTGTCCCATCGATTGCCCGCACAGGCTCAGGCTGTTCCTTATTAACACAGGGTATCGACAACTTGTCTGCCAATGTGATGTCCATAAAATTCCCTGTGGCGCCAGAATCCAATAATATCGAAACTGGCACTCTATTACTAGAAGAAAGCAGCAAACAAGCCGCAATCACAAAATGTCTAGGAACCCTGTCTACTGCACCCAAGACATCGTACGTACCCCTGAGACCTTCCGCAAAACCAGGACCACTATCCTGGTGGATACAAGCTATCCTCTTACCAGACGGTACACTAGAAGGCTTTACAGGACACTCCCTGGCATAATGACCTCCCTGACCGCAATACAAACACAAATTATTCTCTCTCCTTCGCTTCTTATCTTCTACGGTCAATGGGCCTCTTACTCCTCCTATATCCATTGGTTCAGGAGTTGTCTTATGATCCACAATGGGTTTTGCCTCAGGTTTGACATACCCCCCACGAGACGCCTGGAATCGATTGCGTTCTCCACGTCTCTCGCATAGCCTGTGATTTAAGTTAACCACAAGGCCTATGAAAGCAGCGCAATCGTCGGGAGGATCAACCACCTGAGACACTATATCCTTAAGGTCCTCACACAAACCCTGATAAAACAACGAGGTCCTTTTGGCCATAGGCCACTGGGTTTCAGACACCAGTCGGTTAAATGTGGAAATGTACGTTAACAAATCCTGCCTGCCCTGCCGCAGCTTTAAGAGTTCCGCATCACTGGCCTGCATGAAAGCATGCTTAGCAAACAGACCTCGCATTAATTCCTGGAAAGCAGGGTAAATATACAACACTCGATCATCGTTATCCACAAGAGGAATAGCCCACAGGGCAGCAGTGCCAGCCAAATATGAAATGATAAATGCAACTTTCGCCGAGTCATCTGGGAAGGCATTAGGCCTACACATAAAGTGCAAGTGACACTGATTCATAAATGTGCTGAATTTTTCACTGTCCCCCGAGAACCTCTCTAGTGCCACGAAAGGTACCGGGACAGGAGACGTAACCGTTACGGCAATAGGTGCCCCGGTACTAGGACCTTGTCCAACCCCTCTGTCGTACTGGAATGTCGCAGGCTGCAACACGGAACCTTGACCCCTGGGCTGTGATTGTTCTCGGGCTTTCATCGTACCCAATTCCTGCCTCAAACCCACGTTCTCCTGTCTTAGGTCCTGCACCTGGCTTTGCAATGCGTTAATGGCTCCCATTAAATCCTGCATAGTGGGAATACTAGCAGCCCCACCCATTGGATTCAACCCCTCCTCCATAGTCGTGCCCAGGTAGTGTACAACAATTCGTGGGCTTGGTATTCTGTTAGGTTCCACCTCAGAAGCCCCTACCACTGCAGGAACGTAGTATGGCCCAATCCACTACCCCTGCCCACCTGCCGCTCACTGGAAATCTCACACTGAGCAAGCAAATGAACACCGGGAGAGGGTGGGGATAACAAGGAATGAAACAGGGGAGGGACAACTCCTGACCCGGATAACAACCTCCACGTCGCTGCACCTAAAGGATAAGGCACAACGTTACTACATAGGAAAAATCAGACTCTATACCCATCCCTCCTTTAGCTATGACCATGCCCTTCACATTCAATAATAACACAATGACTCCCTTACTAGTTTTGGTGCACAGATGGTCCTGTGAAGGCGTCTTGAATGGGTTGAGGAAGTATAAAGGGCCAGCACGAAGTGAACTAATCCCAAAACCCGTCTCCAAATACAATAAGGGGGAAAAAGTCCAATAGTGACAGAAAAAAACCCCTTACTGAGTGAAATCCTAAACTAAAACCTAAACTACGAGGGCAGAAGGGGAAACGTCAAGCACCAGGACCGCTGTCTCAGCTTCCGTGTAGTGAACGCTGAATACACCCAAATCGGTACAACGATGTGAACTGCCTACAAAATATGCGGAAGTAGAGACGAGAGACAGAACATGAACGCACAGCCGAACGTCAAAAAAAGCAATCTCCACTCCTCGTCTCTCACAAGTAAGGCGTACTGGATCCCCAGTAACTCCAAAGAACTGGCAGTCCAGACAAAGGGAAATCCCGATAAACAGCAATCCGGAAGGGAGGAAAAATAAAACGGGAACACGAACTCAGGACCAAAAGGGCAGGGAAGGGAACAGGGAAAGAAAGGCAGAGGACTGTACTCGCGGGCCCGCGAGCACGCAAATCAGGAACCCATCTAACGACCAGGAACCCAGGACCTGGAACCACACATGAAAAGATACCAAGCAACACTGCAGGGGCATAACGAAGCTAAATACCCTCCCCAGGTGAGTTATGTGACGGCGAAAGACATGGCCATAGAAAGGGGACAGGGGCCTGATCCTAACACTCCCCACCTCGAAAAGTTCTCCGCCGACCCCGAAGTACTCAACGACTACTGACTCATCTTGCTGCACTGCTTCCTAGCTAAAGTGATCGAGAAGACCATCGATGGCCAACTCTGACCACCTGGAAAGTCATAAACTCCTCACAATCAGGATTCCAAAATAACCACAACAGCGAAGCAACCATCTCAGAAAACACTGTCACCACAGAGACAAACTTAAAACAATGCATGGCCATCATGGCAAATTGGATGAAAGAAAACTGCCTCAAGCTCAACACTAACAAAACTGAAGTGCTGATCTTCGGGAATAAGACCTTACCTTGGGGCTTCACCTGGTGGTCTGTAGAACTCGAATCCACATCCACCCCAACCAACCATTCTAGCAACATATACCTCATCCTGGACATCAACCTCACCATGAAGCCCCAGGTCAACGCCGTCACCTCCTCGTGTTTCCAGATCCAGGGCATTTTACATAACATCTTCAAGTGGCTCCTAATGGACAACAGGTGTACAATCACGCAGGCCCTGCTCACAAGCAGATTGGACTAAGGCAACTCACTCTAAGCCGGCATCTCAACCCATCTTCTTCACAGACTATAAACCATCCAAAACGCCACTGCCAGACATATCCTCAACCTTCCGCCCTGATCCCATACCACACAGCTCCTCAGAAAGCTCCACTGGCTTCCCATCTAAAAGCACTGCCAGTTCATACCTCTCACATATGCATTCAAGACTCTACACGACACGGGACCTGCATACTAGGCCTGGGGGTAGATTGCATAACAGCACTACACGTAGCTTCATGTAGTATACTTTGAACTTCACGTAGTACACTTCACGTAGTATACTTTGAACTTCACGTAGTACAGCTGCGTAGCATAGCTGATGACACTGTGTACTTGTCTGCACTGTGGAAAAATTGCAAAATAATTGCAAATAGCATCGTGTACAATGCCAGTTATGATAAAATAAAGTATCTCTATCTTTATATGCTAAAGTGCATATAGTACTTTCACAAAAGTGAAACTGAAAAATTAGCAAGCAGTGAGAGAGGTGATGATTTTGGTATCCTCCTAACCTAGGGGGAGTACCAACAGATGCCTTGAAAACAAAAAGCACGATTTGGTGGTGGTCCCATCCTCTTAGGAGCACCCCAAACGCAGTCATTGGCAAAAAAACATTCCCAACAAAAGGCCCTGCAAAACATTATGGGATGAGATTAGCAGTGGGCAGTGAATATTATATAGTATCCAATATCAAAATAATTCTACAAAGAGCTGCAGTTCAACTGGTGGTTACTAGATGTCCCTCATGAGTCAAATGCAAATGCTTGATGGAAGGGTTTCAATGATTTGCATTTGACTCGTGAGGGACATCTAGTAACGACTAGTGGAACTGCAGCTTGATGTAAGAATAATTTCAATGCTTTGCATTTGACTCGTGAGGGACATCTAGTAACGACTAGGTGAACTGCAGCTCTTTGTAGAATTATTTTGATATTGGATACTATAATATTCACTGCCCACTGGTAATCTCGTCCCATAATGCTTTGCAGGGCCTTTGGTTGGGATTGTTTTATTGCCAATAACTGTGCTTGGGGTGGTCGTAAGAGGATGGGACCACCACTGAAGTTCAACAAAATGTGCTTTTTGTTTATGCTCTTTGTGTTAAAGGCATCTTCTTCGTCCTCCCCCTAGGTTAGGGGGGACCCCAAAATCATCAGCTCTCTCATGCCACTCCTCTTCCAATGGGTTCAACTCCTCCTGGAATTTGTGGTTGCATCAAACAACCCCATAAAGCATTAAGCGTCTCAGGGACATCTGGTGACACTTGGCCGGGTAAATCCGAAAGTTCAGGATTGCTGTAATGGAGAAGGGGATGCAGAAGCCCCACAGGGCATGCTGCAAACAGTACCTTCACAGAAGCATCGACATTGAGGAGCAGCTATGAGGGACATTGAGGAGCAGCTGTGAGGGACGGTTGGTGGTAATGTGTCGATGTCGATCTGAAGGATTGTAGGTGATGCCGCGGTTCCGATTCACACAGTTCAGGTAGGCATCAGCATCAAACCTCTAGCAATGAAGGCAATGCATTGTTGTCGAATTGTGCTGTTGGCGCTGTGAGGGCCTTGAAACAGGGATGGATCGGCGTTGAAGAGGATTCATAAGTTCCGACCAGCGCAAAGTCTGCAATGCATGGGTGTTGAATAGGAACAGTTGCAGAGCCCACTTCAAAAGGCCCAGGACTGGATTGGCAGCTCTTGGCATGGCAGGACTCACAGATGGCGGAGTTTAGTAGATGAAGACAGGTTGTTTGAAGTCTTTGATATCCCTGAGCCTTCATAGCAGGGAGCAAGCCAGCAAGCCTTTGGAGTCACTTAAGTCCTTGAGATGTTCAGATGCAGGTCCAGTCCTTCTCACTCCTAGGCAAGAGGTCAGCTGGCAGCAGGACAACACAGCAAAGCAGTTAAGCAGAGTGAATGTCACTCCTGGCAGCACAGCAGTCCTTCTTACTTGGCAGAGTTTCCTCAGGTGCAGAAGTGTACTGAGTTGGTAGTGTCGGAGGTCCATTACTTATACCCAGTTTTGCCTTTGAAATGGGGGAACTTTAAATAAGAGGCCTTTGAAGTGCACAAGGACCCTGCCCTTCCTGCCCTGACTCCAAACTCACTACTGGGGGTATGCAGCTTTTTGTGTGGGGATGGGCACAGCTCTCCAAACCAGCCGAGGAAGACCCATCAGCCAGGTGATGGTCCATCAGCATGTGAATGGCCAATTAAGCACACCTAAGCCCCCTGTGTGTGTGATTGTCTAGAGGAAATGCACAAAACCCAGATGTCACCCAAGCCAGATACCTATTCAGACACAGGCAGAGGCACAGAATGGTTAAAGTGAGAAAATGCCAATGTTCTAAAATTTTAATCTTCAGACTTGCAACTTAAAAACCATCTTCACTATGAGTTGTGTTTTAAAGTTGTGTGTCCAGAGACACCAAATTCACAATTTCTATATTTTCCAAATTGGAAATGACACTTATAAAAGGTAATAAGGTAGTCCCAATTCAAAGATGTCGAACAAATTTAGTATCATTCGCTAAATCAGAAGGCTAATAGAGAAGAGATTATAATGAAATGGCTTCAGAAAATTCATTCTGAGACAGGGTGTAAATTCAACACTAGAGAATGGCAGTAGCTTCGTGGTATAAGCAATAAAGGGTTGCGGGGTGCTAATTTCAAAAGAATTAAGTTTTTTATCCAGATGGATGGCTTATTACACCCCATTGAGACTGCATGAGATGTTTCCAACAGATCAGAATCAATGTTTTAGATCAGTGTTTCCCAAACTGTAGTCCGCGGACCCCCAGGGGTCCGTGACACATTCCCAGGGGGTCCGTAGGCAACAGTTTTAAAAGCACAGAAACGTTTCTTGTATAATTAACAGCTTTCCAGCAACAATAAAAGTGTCAAGAGAATGCCAGTGATTAATGTACCTGCTGGAGAGTGAGGAGAATTTTGTTCAGTGGCAGCTTTGATTTAACTAATTTAGCACAGAGGGTTAATGTGCCTACTGCAAAGAACGTGTAACATGCATCTTAAAAAGCAGTATTTTATGTGCCTAGGTTCGTGGTTACTGCTTTTGTCACTGAGATTCTTTTGTTACTGTGCACTTCATAAGTGACAATCGTAATCTAGCACAGGGACCTATAGACTGTCCTCAAAGAGCTGCTTGCAAACTGCATGGTACCAGTTAGGAACTTATATTTTGTCCCAGTTATTCATTATCCTGATGCTGCTAAAAAGATATATTTGGGTGGAAATACATTTTTAATGTTAAAGTTAATGCTAGCCACTGTGTTATGTTCTGAATCCTGAGTTTGTGCTTTTCCAGACCAAGCACTCTTTATTCATTTCATATAAAAACTGATTTACATGTATGATTCAATTTCTCTATATGTGTGTGATGTAAAGTGCTCTGACATCCTACAATGGTATGAGAGATGCTATAAAACAAATTAAATACATGTGACAGAGGGGCTATTACTTCAATATAAAATACTAGGGCCAGATGTACGATCTGTTTTTATATGCGCGAACGGGTTCGCGAACCTGTTTGCGCATGCAAAAACCTATTGGGCCATGTACATAGTCTATTTCTAAAATTTAGATGAAGGGGGTTGGGTACATATATTATTTGAGTGTATTAACTTACAGCAATTTTGGAAGGATGTTTTCATCTCGATTACTTGCTGTTTGTCTATAACTATTGTGCCATCCTGTATGCTGGTTTTAGTTGGTTCATCAGGGGAGGTAAAATGTCTGAAAAAATACCAGCAGTATTTTATAGTAATATCTATAGCAGTTGCAAGTTCACTTATTTTACAAAACTGGAGAACAAATAAACAACCAATGATTGGACATTGGGTTAATAAAATGTGCAGGACTTATATATTTCAGGAGGCATACGCAAAGCATGTAGGAGCCACTGTAAGATTTAGAGCCTTCTGGGCAAGTTTCTCTTCTTATTTTGTAACTCAGATGATCATATTCCAATTGAATAGCAATGTCTGTAGGGATTCAATGTTTGCAATTTATTAAAACATTTGCTACTAGTTTTATAGGCACTTTAAATAATTTTGATACCAATATGATAGAGAGAAGTAGTCATTGTATTGGTTTCAGAATACTAATTAGGCATTAATTGCTATTAGTAAGTACAATGTATTGGTTTTCCCTGAATACTACCCGGGGGAAGGAAATGTCTGGTAGATTATGTGAATACCGTTTAATGTGGGCCAGGGATTAACTTATTTTATATATTGTATTCTATTTATACATTTTGGAACTGGCTTTTATGAATTATTCAACAATGGAGCATAACTCTGGTCTTTTCACGCTATGCAGTATAATGTATTTTTTGTCACTGGATATTTGGTATCTTCTATTTTCATCTTTTTATCTATTCTGTAATGTTGTTTTTTTTATTCCTGCTCTAATAAAAAAAATATATATTTTTTTTAAAAGTTTGATTTGCAAATAGCTGGGAAGACCTGGCTTGGCGGTTCGGGCTAGACTGTTCCCATGGGACACAAGGTCAAGACTGATTGGCATTTAGCTGGGTCTGAACTGGGGTGGCGAAGTGAGCTATAGTACAAGGGTGGATTCAACCCAGATCTGTGAATGGGAGTGAGTGTCTGAAGAGTTTCTTTGCTCCGTCCATCATCTCATTATGCTTGGTTTGTTTGCCCTAAGTTGGCAGGGTATGCCCAGACATGGGTCCCTTGATCACTTTGCCACTGGATTCAAGCTAGCCTGGCTGATGAGGGGTGTTACCCCAAAACATGCGCCATGATGCTTGTTTTTGGTCCAGGGAACACCTAGCTTGGCAGTTTGAGCCAGACTGTTTCCATGAGGCACAGGGTCAAGTCTGATTTGCATATAGCTGCTAAAGCTAAAGAACGATGATGGATTCAACCCAGATCTGTGACGGGTGAGTGTCTGAAACGCTTCAGCGCTCCGTCCATCATCTCCTTGTGTTTGCTACTCTTTAAATAAACTGCACCCTGCCCTTTAGGCTGTCTAGAGCCAAACTTAGGGGTGACTTATATGTAATAAAAGTAAGGTTTCGGCCTGGCAGGTAAGTTAACTTGCCTTTTCAAAATGGCAGTTTAAAACTGCACACACAGGCTGTGCAATGCCAGGCCTGAGACAGATGTAAGTGGCTCCTGAAGGGGGTGGCACAATCAGTGCTGCAGGCCTACTTGTAGCATTTCATTTACAGGCACTGGGCACATATAGTGCACTTTACTAGGGACTTATTAGTAAATGGGTGAGGAATCAGGACATGTTTGCAGTGTCCCCCCACTATTTTCCCCACTTCGACCACTAGATGTTGGTTTTTGAACTCTGACTGTACCGTGGGCCCTGCTAACTAGACCCAGGGCTTGTGCTCTGTGTAAAAAGTACATGGTAATTTGGAATAATTACAATTGTCAATGAAAGACCATTGAATGTTCCTAAGGCAAGGGAGATTCAAACTTGGGGCCAGATGTAGGTCACCAAATACCGGTCGGTAACGGATGATTTCGGCCGTTACCGACCGGTATTTGGTGATTGAGATGTAGGGGGCCTTAAATTTACCGATTAGGTATATTTACAGAATCGGTAAATTTACCGATTCTGTAAATTACCGATTCGGTAAATTTACAGAATCTCAAGTTTGTGATGTAGGTGGCACTGAAAACAGTGCCACCGGCCCTTAAGAATTCGTTATTTACCATGACATACTATGTCATGGTAAATAACGGATTCCCGTGTACATGCACATCTGTGCATGTACACTTGTGCCATGTGGCACACATACATGCCCTAAGGCACACAAGCCAGAATCAGGGGTGCAACAGGGTGTCAAAGTGACACCCTGTCCCCCTTGAAAATTCGCTAATTTTACCGAATCGGTATTTACCGATTCGGTAATTGACATTGATTCCTATGGGCCTCAAGGCCCATAGGAATCAATGGCAATTACAGAATCGGTAAATACCGATTCAATAATTACAGAATCATACCGATTCGGTAATTAATTCGGTAAAATTACCTACATCCCGATTGCCAGTTCTTAAATACCAAATCGGGATGATTCGGTATTTAAAAATCGGTAATCTGGGATTACCTACATCGGGCCCTAAGTCCTTAGTCTATAATAGTGCAGGGAGGTTTAGAGGCCCGGTAGATTTCCTGCACTGTGGTGCCTGCTGACATTTTAAAAGATTGGCCTGCCTTGCAGGCTGCTTTTAAATTGAAATTATATGCAACTCGACTTTGGATTTCAAGGTACTTCCAAGGTATTAATCTACCTTATTTTTACATGTAAATCACCCCTTAGGTCTCCACTAGGTGCCCCAGTACCTTGTAACTAAAAGATGTTTTATAAGTCCTGGTGAGGGAAAAATGTGCAATTCCGATTTTCTCCCATTGTAGTGAATAGCTCCGCAGGATAACATTGTAATACCTTATTTAAATATAAATATTAATAGGAGCTGTCTAAAAAATATACTTCAACGTATCAAATTAATAATTGAGATAAATCCACCTTGCCACTGTTAGATTTATAATAACTATTACAGAAAATAAGTTAATAAACCTTGTTTTTTGTGAGCCAAAATCCCAATTTCCATTGCCCTCTCCTGATTGGTTAACCTTTCCAAGGCTGAGCTAGAGCTGCTTGATGACATGTGAAGCATCCTGTCATGGTAGACTATAGATTTCCTATGGGTGGAGAACTTTGGCTGCAAAAGCCAAAAGGCAGGGAGGTGCTGGGGGAGCCAAAGTGGTCTTCAAAGGGAGAATTACACTTTAGGACAGCACAAGCTGCAACCCCCAGCAATGCGAGGAGCTTCCGTAATTAGATTAAGAAGAGGGGAGTAAAGGGGGTGTTAGTAAAATTTAGCCACACCAGTAGGTTGTCTTAGCCTGACTCAGCTCCTGTGGAGAGATTTCGTCTATGTTGGATTTTGAGAGAATTGTGCTATCTGGGCAATAAATATGCCATACCTGGGTGGCACCCTGCATCCAACTGGTATGAGCCCCCTCCTGCATGACATACAGACACTGTGAATAACTATGGGAGAGCGGCATACCTCCTCAGATAGGCTGCCACAAGAGACAAGAAGAAGAAGAAGGACTGCCTGACTGACTCCCTGGCCTGCACCAAAAGGACTGTACTCAACAGGACTGCACCAGCTGCACACAGTGGGAATCAGCACGAGAAGGATTTTGATTGACTCTGAAAGTCTAAGGAGTGGACTCCCTGCAAGCTACAGGTTAACAGAGCCCACATGCATCATCTCCACTAAGTGTCCCCATCCTGGAGTGCGTCCAGTAAACGTTTAAGGATTTGGCCAGGTGCATTGTGGGAATTGTAGTCTAGACATCCCAAGGACCATCTAGTAGATTTCAAATCCTTGTATTTGTGTTGAGGGACACTTTGAATCCTCAAGAGGAACTCCACGAAGTAGTTCCAGAAGATTGGAGCAACTTTTGAAAAAAACTCCATAAGGTGACCGACCTTATGTTGAGAGACAAGCTGTCTACCTTCAAACGTGACCTGGCCTGGATTTCAGGTTTGTCCCATTGAAAACTCTGAAGCTCCAGACTTCCAAGATTTGACCAGAGCCTCGCAGAAAGTCAAGCTGGAGAACCCACACCTAATCCAGACTGACGAGGTGCTCTGCTCAACATCGAGGGGAAAAGCTCCAGATAATCGACTAAGTGTAAAGGTAAAATTTTTAATGGGACCTCCCGCTTAGTGTATCCGACCAGGGCACCATCACGGTTGGCCCCAAACTTTTACTTTTCCCGGTCAAGTACAAACAGATGTCCCAAAGTGGTGCTGTATGATTTTAAGCACTAGAAAGTGTTTATTCTTTAAAAATGCATATCTTCGGTTCCCTGCATTGGAGTTTTGTTGTTTTCATGTCTATTTGCTCATACAAATATAATGTATTTTATAAATAAGAGTTGGATTTTAGATATGCGTCATGTATTACTTATTTAATATTCTAGTGTTTCTAAATGCTTTACACACCTGTCTCCTAAGTTAAGCCTGACTGTTTGTTGATAGCCACCAAGGGTTGGGCAAGGGATTAATGTATTGAAACTCTAACTGAACCTTTTATTGTGTTTGTGGCCTTTTACTAGTGGTAAGTCACTACTTATCAGTACTAATAATCCACATTCCAACAAAATTAAAAAAGGCAATTGTGCATAAGCCAATTTTACCATGTTTTATATAGAGAGTGCTTGCGCTTTAGCACTGGTTAGTAGTGGTAAAAGTGTCCAGATTTCTAAGCCAACATAAACCGTGTCAGCAAAAGATGAGGTCAGAAGGCAAAAAGTTTGTCACCAAGGATGTCAGGTCTAGCGCCAGATAACTCAGAATTCCAACTGTGTGCAAAAAATTTATTGTATAGAGGTCAGAAAATACTGACCAACTTATAATCAAGGCCATACAGGGGAAACCGTAGGGTGTTTACAGTGTCATGAGGATGTTGGTGCAGTTAGCACTAAAACCCAAATTCTATTCCCCAATAACACCTCTCATGTTTTCAACAATCACAGACACACTGTGCTCCATCAGTGTTCTCATTGGAGGAATATGGTGGTGGGCTAACGCCGGTCGCGGGAGCTCAGCGGGCAGCACAGCAACTGTACAGCAGCACAGCAGTAATGGATTGAGCTATGCTCAGGGAAAACTTACCCGGTAAGAGCGGGGGACTTTGTTTGGTTTCGGTGGATGCCGGGGAATTGAGTTGTTTCCTTTCTCTCTCCTTTCCCCGATCGGACGGGGGCTGCGGCTGTGGCAGTTGAGACTAGAGGCTGCGGGCTGCGGTGGAGGACTCTAGGACCAGGAAAGCCGCAGATGGGTCGGGAGGTGGAGCTGGCGGCCGGGCCCACGGTGCATGACGGACTCCGCGAACACCAGACCCGGCTCTGGATACGAGTTAGGACGGCGGCGGCGAGAGTCAGTTTCAGGGGTCTGGTGTGTAGAGACTCAACAAAGGCTGGCGATCATTTCTTTTTTTCAGCACCCCCCTCCGCTTGTATAGATCAGGTAAGGTGGTCACAAGTAGGGCGGGTGGGAGATTGTATGCATCCAGACTTTTCTGTTTCCGATCCAACTATCCCCTCGAGAAGTGAGAGAGGAGGTGCGGCAAACCCTCAAGGACCTTCAGAAGAAGCGGGGCGCCTTGGCCAGCAGTCTGGGCTCGGAGGGAGTGGAGGCAGAGAAGGGGGGCCCACGCAGGGCTCTCAGAGGGGGCTATCTTGTCCTCGCAAGAACAGATATCAACTGCGGTCACAGCAAGAACTGAAAACTAAGGGCATCCTGGACCTCACGGAGGGGCTAGGAGGTGTGGCCCCAACAACTCCACGCAAAAAGAAAGCTGTGAAGACTGGGGATGTAAAAAAATCAAAAGGCCCCAAAGTGATTCACCCTTCCCAAAAAAGCACCCCGTCCCTCAAGACCTACTTTAAAATAATGGAGCAGGCAGTAGGGTTAGTAGGGTCTACGGAGTCAGTCTCAACCTCAGCCTCAGCCTTGCACTGTAGTGCCCTTCCTATCACACTTGAAAATTGTTTTTCACCCCTTGAGAACATGTTAGGCCTAGAGAAGAGTACGGGGGGGTGGATGGGGACAGCACTATAGACCCATTGATACCCTCCTCTGTAGACCTCCTTAGTAGCCCTAGCAATGCCACCGCTAGCGCTGATATTACTATTATTGCCCCTCCCTCTTCTGGTGCCATTTCATCCTCACAAGCCCCACAGGTTCTGCAAGCATCGGTAACCATTGAGGGCAGTACTGAAAGCAGTCCTCCAGGCACGATAGTCCCAAAAAAATCTCATATGGATGCCACTGCACAAGCATCAGGTGGGGTAAACGTTGATATTGATGGGTTAGCTTCTCTGCTGCAGGCATTAAGGGGGGACCTGCTGACCAAATTCGAGATATACGAGGCAAGACCCAGAATCGGTCATTACAGATGGATATGGAGAGGTTAGAAATGCAAGCCCGTAGGAATAACCTCAGGATTCTCAAAATAACGGAAGGGGCTGAGAAGTAGGACATTAAGGGTTATGTAAGTAAACTGTTGAGGGAGGGGGTGCTGAAAGACCGACCAGACATCAACTTAGAAGCTGAGATTCAGAGAGTGCATATGGACCCCTTTAAGTTGCGCCCCGAAAGGAAAGCTCCCAGGAAAATCCTAGTTAACTTTCAGACCTACAGTGTAAAAGAGCTGATCTTGGGGAGGTCTCTGACAGGAGCGGCACTTCACCATCAGGATGGGCCCTATCAAATTCGCTCGAATATAGGAGGGAGAACAGTGCAAAGGCAGTGGGAGTTAGGCTCCAGAATGCCCGAATTAAGAAGTTTGGGGGCGCAGGTCAAAATGAAGTTCCCCACATTACTGAAAGTAATGTGGACAAACAAAATGCATAACTTCAGTCTACCCGAAGATATAGATACCCTGTTGTCTCAGATGAGAGGTTAGTCAGAAGCTTACTGGTTCTCTTGGGTTTTGTTTTGTATTGGGGATTGTACTGAGGCTATTTTTTTTATCTGTATGTAGGGGTCTAGGGTGTGAAATGTTGGGGTCTGGATGAAAATTACTGCTAGATATTAAAATTAAAGGGGAAAGAAGAAAAGAGAGGAAGGGGAAAACAGAATAAAAAAGGCAAAAAATAATATATACATATATATATATATATCATGGTCCAGTCGAAGGCAACCGCCGAAACGCGTCGACTGTCCTCTTTTGTCTGCACGATGGTGTTGAAAGAATAATAAACAAACCTACCTGAAAAACGAGTGTTGGACCCTGTTTGTGCTGTGGTGCTTCGGACGCTCTGGTTACGAATTGGAGCTGGCTGTGTCTGTTCTTCGTTGAAGATATATATATATATATATATATATATATATATATATATATATATATATATATATATATATATATATATTCAAACAAAACCGCTTCTGCTGCAACGCTGTGACCCATGGAAAAGTGGCGTACTCTCCGGTGAAGCACGCCGGTTAGCATTTTTCCAAAACGTTAAAGATATCTGTACGCTCTCAGGAACCACACCAACAATCCAAGAAGTGCTATAAATTCGGTTTATTCACACAACGCGTTTCAGCGACTTGCCTTGATCACGTGTGATTAGTTTGTGTGAGAAAAATGTGCTATTTTAAATAAAGTTACACAAAGCACATAAATAAACGTAGGACTTACATATTTCCAAATTCACAAAATGTGTGTCGGCCATCTTGTAACGTTGAACAATTGTAAATTACATTGCTTTGCAGGAATAACATACTTTAAACATTGTTGACAAGTGTCTGACATGGTAACAATATGAGTATTTAGTCACTACTAATCAGTGAATGTTTCTATTACAGAAATTGCTGCTGGGTTCTACAGTAAACATTATTGACCAGTGTCATAATATTGCGAGAACTTTAGTTTCATGTCATTTCTAATTAGGAAATGTCTCTGTTCACAAAAATCGTTTCTAAGTATATTTTAAACCATAAACTGTCAGTGACCTTACCTCTATGGCTAGGTTCTAGGCGATCAATGCCACTTCTACATCGACCATGATCATACACAATAATCGGCTTGTATCATACTAAAGTCCGCATTGCGATCAAAATATTTTTAACATGTGTCAGAGGGACACCAAGTATGCGTGCCGAGGTACGAGGCCTCGCAACCATGTGAATCCGTGAATTCAACATATCTCTCTATGTGGTTACAGCTGATCAAAGCAAAAATAGAAACATTACTAGAGTGCAGGGTATTTGTCTTATCTGGCAAGTGCTCTATTGTATAGGTGAAGCCAGTGCTTGAAAACCCAAATCAGTCTAGGTGAATACGTCAACTGCAAACAGTCTCATGTTATATACATTCGTGCTTGTGTAACTTCTTCTGTGCTCTACAGTGAAATTAAATGATCATATATACTTGCTGACCGTGACCCTATGTGCCTACGAATGGACGAACAGGATGGGGTGCCCGTGGTGGTGAATTGATTCATGCTGGGAAACCCTGCCTGTTCTCCTGTAAGAAAACATACACAAAAGACAAAATTGCAATTAAGTTTAAAATTAGTTTCTAGCACAGTTGTTAACATGATCAAGAAGGCATGATATGTACATTAATTGTACCACTGGATATAAAGCATCCTCTATACTGTATTATGGATGTCTATGATCGGGGTCAAAGTTGTTTAACTGACGGGAAGACTTGATGAGGGTTAGGCTAGGCATGCATATTAACTCTATGAGCCCTCTTTGAGATGCACTGCTAATTCTTCATCCCAATTGAGACCCCCCGGATGTTTACTCTGGAAGTTGATTATATGTCTAGATTCTTGCTGTCTGAGGGACAGCAATCTGTCTCCTCCTCTCGGACTGGCATGAACTTGTTCAATCAACATGTAACTTAGTAGGTTAGCATCTGAATAGTGTTTGTCTTTAAAGTGTCGTGCCACAGGGTACTTGGGGTCTGGTTGGTAATCGCCCTCCGATGCTCTAGTACTCTTTTTTTGGCACTGCACTTGGTACTGCCTATATACCATAGTTTGCAAGGGCATTCCATGATATATATTACGTAACTGGTACTGCATGTTAGGAATTGTGTGATCTTCCTACTGACTCCATTGTATTTTAGTTCACTTTTATATGTGCTGTTGCTGCAGGCTTTGCAATGACTACACGGGTAAAAACCCTGTAGATCATGTCCTGTATTTTCTGGGTACTGGGTGATGTCATTCCTAGCAACCAAATCTCTGATGTTTTGGTTACATCTGTAAGTGATACTAGGTCTTTTCTGCAATTGGCTGCCTATGATGTTATCTTGTTTGAGAATGTCCCATTTTTTTGCTATCACCCGTTTGACTGCCTCAGACTTTGCATTATATGTCAGTATCACCCTTGTGGTGTCATTAACCTCTGTGGTTTCCGTATCCTGGTTCTCCAGAGTTTGCGATCTATCTACTTTTTCTGCCCTCTCTATTGCTCGTTTAAGGACCCAGTTAGGATAACCCCTGTCTCTGAATCTGCCTGCAATGGTGTCCCTCTCTGCGATGTATGCTTCCTTGGTGTTGCAGTTCCTCTTTGCCCTCAGCAGCTCCCCATAAGGTATACTCCATTTGAGTACCTCTGGATGACTGCTGAGGGCATGTAATACGCTGTTGCCAGCTGTTTCCTTGCGGTAAAGGGAAGCGTAGATTTGATTATTCCTGATCTCAAGATTGACATCTAGGTACTCAACTTTCTCGTTACTGATGGTCCCAGAGAGTATGATGTTATACTTGTTGGCATTCAGGTTGTTCATAAATGTTTCGGCCTGCTTTTGCTCCCTTTCCAGACAATAAATAGATCGTCTATATAACGGAGCCAGACCACAACCCTTTTGAAGTCTTCTCTCAGGGTGGCACTGCCATGGATCTCCTGCTCCCAGTATCCCATAAATAAATTAGCGAAACTGGGAGCAAAACATGAACCCATGGCAGTACCATTGACCTGCCTGTAGAGGGCGCCATTGAAGGAACAAATTTTGTTTTTCAGACAGAAGTCAATCATAGACATGATCATTCTGTTGTGCTCCAAAAATCTCAGGGGTCTATTTCGCAGATAGAACTCACATGCTTCCAGTCCCTGTTGGTGGTCAATTATTGTATACAGGGAATGTACATCAAGAACCATGAAGTACAAGTCAGTGTCCCATTCCAGATTTTCTATCTTACTAAGAAAGTCGTTGGTGTCCCGCAAGTAGCTAGGTAATTGAACTACATGGTCTCTAAGGAAGTGATCTACATATTTGGAAATATGCTCACATACACTGCCTATGGAGGAGACTATCGGGCGACCTGGAGGGTGTGTCTTATTCTTATGTAGCTTGGGTATCAAATACAGTATTGGAAGGATCGGATGATCCTTTTTCAGGTAACAATATTCTTCCCATGTGAGTAATCCCTTTCTATCCACATGATGAGTTTGTCCCATATGTCAGTTATACTGGTACTGTTGACCGCACTATTTCTACATAGAAATTTTTATCCTCAAGTTGGCGCATGACTTCAGAAATGTAATCATTCCTATTGAGGATCACTATATTGCCACCCTTATCTGCAGGACGTATAATGATGGACCGATCTTCGTGCATAGATTTGAGGGCCTGTCTTTGATTGAATGACAAATTGTTAGTTACATTTTTCTTGGAGTTAGTCCTACCACCTTGTTGCATTCTCAGCTTGGTCAGGGCTTTGACTGTACATTTATGAAAAGTATCAATGTTATCATGGGGGAGCGAGGGTATGAATGTGGATCGTATTTGAAAATCTGTCCTGGCAGCTGCTCCAACCTCAAAACCTGCATTCGTAAGTGTGTCAACTGATGCTGGATATGTGACATCCTGTTCTTGTGATGCATCCAGTTTGGCAATCGCTAAGAGATTATCAACATCTCCTACTTGAAAATGGTTACTCTTGTCCCCTAGTGATTGATCAGTGTTAGGTCCATGTCCCAATCTTTTTAGTTTATGCCATTTTTTCAACTTGATCTTACGCACAAACTTAAGAAGGTCTATACGTGTCTCTGTAAAGTTAAATGTGGCTATAGGACAGAATGAAAGACCTAAACATAAAGTACGTTTTTCTAGTTCACTAAGGGGTCTCTGTGAAAGATTGACTACTGTCCGATTTACCATTTCTATATCCATTAGTATGCTTTGCTGGAGCGTGTTGTGCGCTTTCCCATGGCTCCCTTTCCTCTGTCTGTATTCCCAGCGTTGTTGAAGTCTTTTTTTGCGGTTTCTTCGTTTTTTTGTTGTTGTCCTCTGCCTCGTCCCCGACCTCTCCCTCTGGTTTTCTGTGGAGTAGTCGATCTCCTTTTTTGTCGATCTTTTTGCATCACCCTGAACTCGTCTAAAAAATGTACTTGTTTAGGTGTTCGGTCTTCTCCTGACACTTGTCCTATCGAGGCATCCGAGTCAGTGACACTCATAATTGGAATCTCCATTGACATGTTAGAAGCTGTAGCTCCGACTCTCTCAGTTTTTTCAGCTCTGTAGAGGTGGTCATATTTTTTGCTAAAGGTTAAGATCCTTCCGCTTTCATAGTCGGTATGTATATATGTATATATAGGTGAGGGGAAGAGGGCACAGAGAGAATTTTATTTGCTTTATTTGGATAATCCTGCACACTGCGGCTGACGGGTAACATTGGATACAAATCAAATTTGTTTTTTTATTTTTTCTCTTTTTTTTTTGCTGTGCTGCCCCAGTGAAGGTTCCCAATAGGCGGTTTCAACGCCAAGTATCGAAGGTGGGTTCCTCGGGGGTGGGTTCGGGTGGGGGGTGCAGGGGGGGGTGAAAATGGAAAAATTGTCCTAATACAAGCAAAAGAAGATTTTGCCAGCTCTGGATGGGCAGTTACTTTTACGGGTAGGCCATGAGTAGGTCATCTAAGATTAAATTCCTCTCCTGGAATGTGAACGGCCTAGGGGGGAGTAGGAAGCTATTTCGGGTGTGTGAGTTCCTAAAAAACAGTGAGGAACAAATTTATTTGTTGCAGGAAACAAGTTTAGAAGCTCCAGATTGTAAACAAGTTTTTAGTAAATTGAGTTGGGTGCAGGAGGTGTTATGTTCCAAACAAAGAGGTTGCACAAGAAGGGTTGCAATAGTTGTAAGAGCAAACATGGGGATTAAGGTGGAGAAATGGGACACAGACCAGACTGGAAGATGGCTGGTGGCAACTCTGTCTATATGTGGGTCATTAATCACTTGTGCTGTCTAATATGGGCCTAGTGAGGATAGTTCTGGCCCCCTTTTAAATCTTGAGACCAGCCTCTTACATACATCTGCTCCAGTCTTATTCGGCGGGGATTTTAATCTAGTGTTCGATAAGCAACTTGATCGGACTTCTAAAGTAAAATATTGTGCTCCAACTAGAACACTTTCTACACTTAAGAACGTTATTAGGGAGTTCAGTATGCTTGACATCAGGAGATCAAAACATTGTAATGCTAGAGAATTCTCTTTCTATAGTAAAAAATACAAACAATACTCGAGGATTGATTACTTTCTAGTTGATCAGTGTCTGCTCTCATACCTTGGGTCTATTAGCTATATTCCAGCAGTTATATCTGACCACTCTGCTGTCGAGCTGGTTCTTAATCTTAGGCTTAAAATGATTGAGAAAAGGTGGACCTTAGACAGGGCCCCAATAACAGGCGCTATTTATCATACCTGATGAAATCTGAACCACGGGAGTCAGATTTTATTAGGTGCAATGAATAGCACCGACCCCTCCAACATACTCATCATCAGGGCCTTAGAGTTTCCTTACAGCTCCACTTATGCCATTCATTGTATTTCTACTTACATGCTTTCTGTATAAAAATAGCTGGAATCATGGGTATAAGGTTAAGTGTATCAATAGTAGCAGCCAATGACTGCATCTCTTGAAATGCACAGGCTTGTGAAATGAAACACTAGGATGAAAAGTAGGGGCACAATTCACAACGACAATTTCAGTCATAAACACGTTTATGGCCGAACATGCCTTCATTTACACCTATCAGGAATTCACAAAAGGATATAAATAGTTACATTTCTGCAGATTTCTCTGCCACGAGTGTGGATACATCCATGTTAATAAAACAAATATGCCTTGTTATCCCGCAATCTTTTTGCCCGTTGGTAATCACAACGCGGTCGTTACAACGGCGCGTTGTGATTCCGCATACCATTAATCCGCAAGTCGGAACAACGACTTACGGAGGGGGGCCACTGGATGTTGGAATACTATAATTTACTATTCCAACTCCAGTCTGTGCGGACAGTAGGGAAGGTGTTGGATTTTAAATCCAACATCCCCCCTAATGTAAATGTAAAGTAATGGTATGCGGAATCACAAAGCGGACGTTGTAACAACCGCATTGTGATTCCCTGCGGGCAAAAAATTTCGTGGTAAGCGTTGTTTACCTAATAAAACCTATGCAAAAGGGGGAAATTGGGCAGCATAAGCCATGCGTAACTGTAAGTTTGGGAAAACCCACAAACATGCACGGTTGTGAATATTCAAAAACTAAAATCCAACCCTTTCCCACCCTGTAAATTGTCAGAGATTGACTCCAGTCAATAGCTGGAGTAACTCAATGTCTAGGAAGAGAAGGGCAACGGACCAATATCAGAGTTGGGGTGGATATAGGGAAAGGGAATCTATGACAGAATATCGAGAATGCAAATATCGACAGACAAAATATTGGCGCTGGAATATCGAAGGCAAGTATATCGACACCCTATCTACAACATGGTAAGTACAAAAATATCAAAAATAAAATATCGATGTTACAAATATCGTAATTAAAAATATCGTTTTTTTTCAGTAAAAAAAAATTACATTAAATAAATAATACTTATATATAATTTAAACTTATTTTAAAATTTGTTATAATGTTTAAAATGAATAAATAATACATATTTAATATTAACCATGTAATTAAAATTAAACATACAATATATAATATATACTTAATTAATATATATATATTTGTTAAATTATTTAAAAATATTAACAAATACTATACATTAAAAATACATCAACACTCATAAGCTAATAACATAAATAATAATAAATAATTAAATTTAATAAATAACAACAATTAAATATACTTTCAATATTTTTAAAATTAATTAAATACAACATTATGTAACATATTAAACACATAAATAAATATAAATAATATTGCATAGCTTAAGGGTAAAACTTACTATTCAAACTCCAAAGGGTGCAACAGTAGGGAAAGCGTTGGATAGCAGGTGGGTAAAAATTACTATTCCCACTCCAGTAACTGCAATAGTAGGGAAAGCGTTGGATAGCGTAGGGGGGAAATTACTATTCCCACTCCAGAGATTGCAACAGTAGGGAAAGCGTTGGATAGCGGGTGGGTAAAAATTACTATTCCCACTCCAGTGAGTGCAACAATAGGGAAAGCACAGGATAGCGTACAGGTAAAAATTACTATTCCAACTCCAGAGGGTGCAACAGTAGGGAAATCTTTGGATAGCATAGGGGTAAAATTACTATTTCAACTCCAAGCAGTGCAACAGTAGGGAAAGCGTTGGATGGGGGTGGGTAAAAATTACTATTCCCACTCCAGTGAGTGCAATAGTAGGGAAAGCGTTGGATAGCGGGTGGGTAAAAATTACTATTCCCACTCCAGAGAGTGAAACAGTAGGGAAAGTGTTGGATAGCGTACGGTAAAAATTACTATTCCAACTCCAGAGGGTGCAACAGTAGGGAAAGAGTTGGATAGCGTAGGGGTAAAATTACTATTCCAACTCCAAAGAGTGGAACAGTAGAGAAAGAGTTGGATAGCGTAGGGGGAAAAATTACTATTCCCACTCCAGTGGGTGCAACAGTAGGGAAAGCGTTGGATAGCGTAGGGGTAAAATTACTATTCCAACTCCAAAGAGTGGAACAGTAGGGAAAGAGTTGGATAGCGTAGGGGGAAAAATTACTATTCTCACTCCAGAGAGTGCAACAGTAGGGAAAGCGTTGGATAGCGGGTGGGTAAAAATTACTATTCCCACTCCAGTGGGTGCAACAGTAGGGAAAGCGTTGGATAGCGTAGGGGTAAAATTACTATTCCAACTCCAAAGAGTGCAACAGTAGGGAAAGAGTTGGATAGCGTAGGGGGAAAAATTACTATTCCCACTCCAAAGAGTGCAACAGTGGGGAAAGCGTTGGATAGCGGGTGGGTAAAAATTACTATTCCCACTCCAATGGGTGCAACAGTAGGGAAAGCGTTGGATAGCGTAGGGGTAAAATTACTATTCCAACTCCAAAGAGTGCAACAGTAGGGAAAGAGTTGGATAGCGTAGGGGGAAAAATTACTATTCCCACTCCAGAGAGTGCAACAGTAGGGAAAGCGTTGGATAGCGGGTGGTTAAAAATTACTATTCCCACTCCAAAGAGTGCAACAGTAGGGAAAGCGTTGGATAGCGGTTGAGTAAAACTTACTATTCCCACTCCAGTGAGTGCAAACGTAGGGAAAATTTTGGATAGCAAGTGGGTAAAAATTACTATTCTCACTCCAGTGGGTGCAACAGTAGGGAAAGCGTTGGATAGCGGGTGGGTAAAAATTACTGTTCCCTCTCCAGTGAGTGCAACTGTAGGGAAAGCGTTTGATAGCGTACAGGTAAAAATTACTATTCAAACTCCAGAGGGTGCAACAGTAGGGAAATTGTTGGATAGCATAGGGGTAAAATTACTATAGCAACTCCAAAGAGTGCAACAGTAGGGAAAGAGTTCGATAGCGTAGGGGGAAAAATTACTATTCCCACTCCAGAGAGTGCAACAGTAGGGAAAGCGTTGGATAGCGGGTGGGTAAAAATCACTATTCCCACTCCAGAGAGTGCAACAGTAGGGAAAGCGTTGGATAGCGTACGGGTAAAAATTACTATTCCAACTCCAGAGGGTGCAACAGTAGGGAAAGAGTTGGATAGCGTAGGGGTAAAATTACTATTCCAACTCCAAAGAGTGGAACAGTAGAGAAAGAGTTGGATAGCGTAGGGGGAAAAAATTACTATTCCCACTCCAGTGGGTGCAACAGTAGGGAAAGCGTTGGATAGCGTAGGGGTAAAATTACTATTCCAACTCCAAAGAGTGGAACAGTAGGGAAAGAGTTGGATAGCGTAGGGGGAAAGATTACTATTCCCACTCCAGAGAGTGCAACAGTAGGGAAAGCGTTGGATAGCGGGTGGGTAAAAATTACTATTCCCACTCCAGTGGGCGCAACAGTAGGGAAAGCGTTGGATAGCGTAGGGGTAAAATTACTATTCCAACTCCAAAGAGTGCAACAGTAGGGAAAGAGTTGGATAGCGTAGGGGGAAAAATTACTATTCCCACTCTAGAGAGTGCAACAGTAGGGAAAGGGTTGGATAGCGGGTGGGTAAAAATTACTATTCCCACTCCAAAGAGTGCAACAGTAGGGAAAGCGTTGGATAGCGGGTGGGTAAACATTACTATTCCCACTCCAGTGAGTGCAAAAGTAGGGAAAACTTTGGATAGCAAGTGGGTAAAAATTACTATTCCCACTCCAGTGGGTGCAACAGTAGGGAAAGCGTTGGATAGCGGGTGGGTAAATATTACTATTCCCTCTCCAGTGAGTGCAACAGTAGGGAAAGCGTTTGATAGCGTACAGGTAAAAATTACTATTCAAACTCCAGAGGGTGCAACAGTAGGGAAATCGTTGGATAGCATAGGGGTAAAATTACTATAGCAACTCCAAAGAGTGCAACAGATAGCGTAGGGGGAAAAATTACTATTCCCACTCCAGAGAGTGCAACAGTAGGGAAAGCGTTGGATAGCGGGTGGGTAAAAATCACTCTTCCCACTCCAGAGAGTGCTACAGTAGGGAAAGCGTGGGATAGCGGGTGGGTAAAAATTACTATTCCCACTCCAAAGAGTGCAACAGTAGGGAAAGCGTTGGATAGCATAGGGGTAAAATTAATATTCCAACTCCTAAGAGTGCAACAGTAGGGAAACATTTGGATAGCGTAGTGGGAAAAATTACTATTCCCACTCCAGAGAGTGCTACAGTAGGGAAAGTGTGGGATAGCGGGTGGGTAAAAATTACTATGTCCACTCCAGTGAGTGCAACAGTAGGGAAAGCGTTGGATAGCATAGGGGTAAAATTAATATTCCAACTCCTAAGAGTGCAACAGTAGGGAAACATTTGGATAGCGTAGTGGGAAAAATTACTATTTCCACTGCAGAGAGTGCAACAGTAGGGAAAACGTTGGATAGCGGGTGGGTAAAAATTACTATTCCCACTCAAGAGGGTGCAACACCAGGGAAAGCGTTTAATAGCGTAGAATTGTATTTTAACATACTTATAAATAATTCTTATATTTGAAATAATGTATAAATACAGTTTTAAATACATCAACATCAATAAAATACAATTACTAATTAATAAAACCAATGAAATTAAAAAAAAATTGACAATAAATTAACAACAAACACCATTAAATAGTAATAATAAAATATTACTCACCAAATAATGAAAATAATCAAAATAACTATTTATCATAAAAATAAAAATAAATTAAATTGAAATTACTATTAAAATTTAAGAAACCATATACAAAATATAAAAACAATTTTAAAAAGTTTACCAATTAATTAATGATTTTTTCTAGTTATTAAAAAATAATTACGATTTAAAAATATTAATTCCCAATTAAATAAATTATTTATGTTTAAAAATAATTATTTGCCAATTAATAATTAATTAATACATTAATTATCAGTAAAAAATTAGTTTAAACAATGAAATATTTACAATTAAATTACTTCCCACCCAATACCCCTATAAAACCACAACACGCTCCAATACTAAAACATCACATTTAATAAAAAATTAACAATAATTACCAATTAAAAAATTAATTTATCAATTAAAAGAATTAATTTCCAAATAATAAATAATTACTAAATACATTATACATCAAAAGAATTAATTAATTACAATTAAATTACTTCCCACCCTATTCCCCTATAAACCCACAACCCACTCTGGTACTAAAACATAACATTTAATAAAAATTAACATTAATTACCAGTTAAATAAATAATTTATCAATTAAAATAATTAATTGCCAATCAATAATTAAATTAAAAATTAATTACACATAAAAAATTCATTAATTATTTACAATTAAATTACTTCCCACCCTATTCCCCTATAAACCCACAACCCCCTCCGGTACTAAAACATAACATTTAATAAAAATTCGCATTAAATATCAATTAAATAATTAATTTATCAATTAAAATAATTATTTGGCAATTAATAATTAAAATAAAAATTAATTGCACATAAAAAATTCATTAATTATTTACAATTAAATTACTTCTCACCCTATTCCCCTATAAACCCACAACCCGCTCCGGTACTAAAACATATAATTTACTTAAAAATAAATGTATTAATATATAAAAAAAATACACATATAATATAAATTAATTTAAATACTTAACAAATACATATAACACATACATAATAAAAAACATAAAAATAATACAAATATCGATATTAGTGACATCAAAATTAGTTACACCGATATATATGCTATCGATTTTACTAACTTCGATATTACTTACCTTAGGATCGATATTCTGTCCAACGATATTCTTGACATCGATATTCATGACCTTCGAAATTTCAAACACGATATTTTGGTAGGTCGATATTTAATACTCGATATTTTGACTGTGTACCAGGGAAAGGACTTTAAAAGTTAGGAAAAATATTGTTTTTGCACATTCAGCTGTCTTTCTGGTCGTGCAGGATTGCATGTTATACAGCTGTGCAAAAGGGAACTGGGCAACCTAATAAAAAGCCACATGACATATCAAATTGCATGTTGAAAACTGCAGCTGCAGTGGCTTTTAGGCATACCATGACACCTGTTTTGTAATTTAGAAAAAAGTGTAAAAATATCGGCAGCAGGGTCATATGTATTGGGCAGGAATATTTATATTTTTCTTTGTGAATATGGCCCATAGAGTTTGGCATAAGTGGAAGGATATAATGACCCTTCCATTTGAATCCATCAGCTGTGTGTCACTCAAAAGAAATTGGGGTGTCACTGGTAATATTATGAACCCAGCAGCTGTACCTGGTTTAATGTTCTATATGAAACTATATTTGTGTTTTTGATGTTGACACATTTACTTAGGGCCTGATTACGAGCTTGTCAGATGGGATACTCAGTCACAAACGTTATGGATTTGCCCTCCGCCGTATTACAAGTTACATGAGATATAATGGAATTCTAAATTGGCAGACGGGTTATTCGTCACGTTTGTGACAAAGTAGCCCCGTCCGCCAAATTCGTAATCAGTCCCTTAGTATCTTATTCCTGCTTTCAGGTGAATTCGGTGTGTTTTCTTTTGGCAATTTGCCACAACACAGATATAGAAATTAAGCTTTCACTTTGCTCAGCTCTTTGTATTTTCAGGCACGCGGGGTTCCAAACACTAAATCAATGTAGTGGGAAAGGGATAATAAGACCAAAGTTAGTTTACTATTGATGACTTACTGAAGACATATAAAGCAGTTGTGTAGAGAGAGGCTATCAAACCAAATGGCTCTGGGAAGAGGATATGCACCATTTTAACAGTACCATCAATTAAAACAGCAAATGCTGCATTTGCATCATTTATCTATTACATTTCATACACTATGCATACATATTTGCAAACCTTTCATGCTACTCCAATCCCAAAACCCAGAGCTAGACAAAGCACAAACCACATTTACATACCACACACTTCACTCATACATATCACAAAAATATGTTAATTATTTTAGTTAAACAGGAAAACGAATTGTTATAAAATAGATTAAAACGTTTACAAACTTACACAAACACATGGCAACTAAGTGTTCTGCACAACAATAGTCTAGTGTTCACTCTGAAAGTGAAATAAGATGGGAGGCATCATAGTTACACATAACAAGATGTGACAATTGCAATGCCAGTTAGTCATCATGTTTGTTTTGGTTTTGAGTAATTATGGGCTAAACGTCCCGACTACATTATTGTTCTCCACAGGCCAGAGGTGCTGGTACTGTTATAGAAACGATCACACCCTCACTCTTCAGCATACATTTCTACTCGAACTCTCTAGTACAGGTTTTAGGTTTCTCTTCCTGTTTGCCTTATTCTAGAGAAATATCAATTAATGTGAGTAAGAGCACCAAAATAAAATCACACCCCTGGTACTATCTATGGTACACACCCAGGCAGGAACTGGCATGATTGTCCAAGCTCCATTTATTATTAAGAAAGGCAAAGTCCCAATGCAAACTTTTATGCAAAGCCACTTATGTTGGGCTTGGCTACAATACAATACAGTAGAATTTATGAAGCGTCCGGCTGCATCCAAAGGATATCCCAGCGTTAACTTCTTTAATGTAAAACCAGGAGTTGATTAAACCCAGAATGGGTGGTCTATATATCAGATAGGTTATCAGAAGTTTACAGAAGGCTGATTAGGTGGGAGTGAAGCTAAGAGTCATAGGCAAAGAATTCCAGAGTTTGGTGGAAGGAAAAGGGGCTACCGCCTCTTCATGACTTGCAGACCCTAAAAACATATAGACTTTTTTGATCTCTTCTGATGGTAGGAATGCAATCTTTCCTGTAGATAGGAGGTACCTTTTTGCTCGCACGCTGGCAAATGTTAGTGTTTTAAATTTGATGCAGTTAAACTTCTTTTTGCTAGACAAACCAAGTTCAAAGTACACAAACTTTACGCATTAATAAAGTTATAGTTGCATTTACAATTTATCAACCACCTTCAAAATATTATAA
Source organism: Lissotriton helveticus (assembly GCF_964261635.1). Lineage (NCBI taxonomy): Eukaryota > Metazoa > Chordata > Amphibia > Caudata > Salamandridae > Lissotriton > Lissotriton helveticus. Next base: position 192,886,717 of record NC_136071.1, on the reverse strand, counting down.
GAAGCGGACCTCATTTCACACTCTTTTCCGCTCGCTAACCAGTCAACACTGACAGTACCTCATCACTGAGCACTGTAGTAGTGTAGAGTGAATAACCATTAAGTGGAGTAGCATACGATGGTATAGCTCATGATGGAGTGTAGAAGAGTAGAGGGGAATAGTATGAAATAGCATAGAGCTGAGTGGTGTACAGAAGAGTGGCGTAGAGTGCAGTATGGTACAGTGGATTAGCGTAGAGTGGGGAGGCATACACTGAAGTGGCATGGCGAAGAGTTGAGGAAACTCTTTTAAATTGGAGTGGAGTCTCATACAGTGAAATGCTGTTTGACACAGTGTTGAAACAGTCGTAGAGTAGAGTGTTGTACCATAGAGAGTATGGGCATACAGTCAAGTGCACATTTTGACAGTGGAGTTTATGGGGATAGTGGGGAATGGGGTTCAGTAGAGTGGCATAGAGTGTGCAGAGTTTTTTAGAGTGGAGTCCCATAGAGTGGTGAAGAGTACACTGGACGGGGGTAGCATACAGTGGAGTGACACATAGTAGAATAGCGAAAAGTGGAGTGTAATACCATATAGTGTAGCAGTGTACAGTGGAGTGGCATAAAGTGCAATAGCGTATAGTGTAGTAGCATAGAGTGGAATGGCATACAGTGAAATGGTTTAGAGCAGAGTGCTGTATTGTGGGGAAAAGTGGTATCAAATACAGTGAAGTAGTGTTACAGTGGAGTGGAATAGAGTGGAATACCATACAGTAGAGGGAGAAAGATTGAAGCTTGGTACAGTGTAATAGCGTAGAATGGAGTGGCGTACAATGGAATAGTGTAGAGTAGAGTACAGTGGAATGGCATTGAGTAGAACAGCGTACAGTAGAAGAGGGTAGAGTAGAATAGAGTGAGGTTGTGTAAAGTGGAGTGGTGTAGACTGGAGTAGGGTACAGTGGAGTAGGGTATATTGAAATAACATATAGTGGAGTTGCATAGAGTGGAGTGGCAGCCAACGAACTGGTGTAGTATGGAGTGGCGTAGAGTGGAGTGGTGTACACTGGAGTGGCATAGAGTAGCATATAGTGGAGTGGCATACAGTGGAATAGCGTAGAGTGGAGTGGTGTACAGTAGAGTGGTTCTTGGACATGCTGATCTATTGTGGGATGATGTCCATCTCTGAAATATGGAGAATTATACGTGGCCAAAACAAACCATGATCTTTTACTTCACTGGCTCCGACCAAATTTGGCCAAATTATTTCAGACCTTCTTGTGGATTTCCGCTTTACAATCTTTCAAAACAAGCTTATACTAAGATCTACAGTAGTCCACTATGGCAGGATCTCTGGGGTAGTTAATTAATGGCTTCTTTAAGTTAGAATAAGCTTTAGAATGCGCCTTATTAAACCAACCCTTCACAGGCTTTTTCCTGGGGCATCTACTTCCAGTTAATTTCAGAACAACGCCCTAAATTTGTTTCAAATGAGGGAATTACCTCTCTTTGACTGCAATCATTTGACAGGCAAATATCAAAGGTGTCCTTATTCTCACAGATTAAGTCAGAGAAATATTTATTGGAATCAGTGCCATACCATTTATTTCGGACCCCCTTTGGTCTACATGCACTCAGATTACCTACTACAGTTGTGTATTCCCTCTCTGAAATCCCCGTATTAAATGCTGCTTTGACTATGTTATGGTCACTGGAATATGATGGTATGACTTCAGATCCTCTTATAAGGGGGATTCTAAGTTAATAAAGACTAAAGTACTAAAAATAAAGTTAGTAGCACCCCTTCCCGTAAAAGTTGGGTAATCCTCCAGGGATTTACAACCAAAGTCGCAAGCAAATCTAATCCGAAATGAAGAAAGTGCACCATTCAAAGCGTCACCATAAAATAAATGCATAAAATGGGTCGGTCCATTCCCATTTTCATCCTCCAATCCACAGCCACCTGCCTTAGGGTCTTGGATGCATTTCTGGATGTTAAAATCTCCAGCACAGAGAAAATACTTATCCTGATTGTTGGGGTATCATATTTACACAAAGCGATTTCCAAAGTCCCTACTATACCTATTTTGTCCTTGTCTGAATAAAAGCAGTGATTATAATAACTGATGACTGTAGACACATTTATGAAAATAGAAATAATCTTTACCAAAACAACATAGCTTAAGTTGATATTAGTATAGCTAATCCCCCTTTTGCGCCACCTGCTATAGAATGTATCAAATACAGAGTACTCATTCACATTGAAAGTATCTAATGCCCAGGTTTCCTGGAGACAGATAATCCTAAACCTTCCTCTTTCAGCTACCCAGTCAGGATTTCCTAATGTATTCAATATTCCGGCTATATTCTAGGTTCCAACATTAATATCACCTTTTTATAGATAATTCTCTTCCATTAAGGAGGAAACTGTCAAACCATCAATTCTAGTATCTCCATCTATCCCAGTGTTATTAACAATAACTTTCAAAACATGGATGGGAAGGGGTAAAAGGAGACTACATCAATTTTGCCAAGTCATTCTAAACTATTATTTGACCTTAAGCAATCAATTCTGGCGTACAATGGAATAGTGTAGAGTAGAGTACAGTGGAATGGCATTGAGTAGAACAGCGTACAGTAGAAGAGGGTAGAGTAGAATAGAGTGAGGTGATGTAACGTGGAGTGGTGTAGACTGGAGTAGGGTACAGTGGAGTAGGGTAGATTGAAATAACATATAGTGGAGTTGCATAGAGTGGAGTGGCAGCCAACGAACTGGTGTAGTATGGAGTGGCGTAGAGTGGAGTGGTGTACACTGGAGTGGCATAGAGTAGAGTAGCATATAGTGGAGTGGCATACAGTGGAATAGCGTGGAGTGGAGTGGTGTACAGTAGAGTGGTTCTTGGACACGCTGATCTATTGTGGGATGATGTCCATCTCTGAAATATGGAGAATTATACGTGGCCAAAACAAACCATGATCTTTTACTTAACTGGCTCCGACCAAATTTGACCAAATTATTTCAGACCTTCTTGTGGATTTCCGCTTTACAATCTTTCAAAACAAGCTTATACTAAGATCTACAGTAGTCCACTATGGCAGGATCTCTGGGGTAGTTAATTAATGGCTTCTTTAAGTTAGAATAAGCTTTAGAATGCGCCTTATTAAACCAACCCTTCACAGGCTTTTTCCTGGGGCATCTACTTCCAGTTAATTTCAGAACAACGCCCTAAATTTGTTTCAAATGAGGGAATTACCTCTCTTTGAATGCAATAATTTGACAGGCAAATATCAAAGGTGTCCTTATTCTCACAGATTAAGTCAGAGAAATATTTATTGGAATCGGTGCCATACCATTTATTTCGGACCCCCTTTGGTCTACATGCACTCAGATTACCTACTACAGTTGTGTATTCCCTCTCTGAAATCCCCATATTAAATGCTGCTTTGACTATGTTATGTTCACTGGAATATGATGGTATGACTTCAGATCCTCTTATAAGGGGGGAACTAAGTTAATAAAGACTAAAGTACGAAAAATAAAGTTAGTAGCACCCCTTCCCGTAAAAGTTGGGTAATCCTCCAGGGATTTACAACCAAAGTCGCAAGCAAATCTAATCCGAAATGAAGAAAGTGCACCATTCAAAGCGTCACCATAAAATAAATGCATAAAATGGGTCGGTCCATTCCCATTTTCATCCTCCAATCCACAGCCACCTGCCTTAGGGTCTTGGATGCATTTCTGGATGTTAAAATCTCCAGCACAGAGAAAATACTTATTCTGATTGTTGGGGTATCATATTTACACAAAGCGATTTCCAAAGTCCCGACTATACCTATTTTGTCCTTGTCTGAATAAAAGCAGTGATTATAATAACTGATGACTGTAGACAAATTTATGAAAATAGAAATAATCTTTACCAAAACAACATAGCTTAAGTTGATATTAGTATAGCTAATCCCCCTTTTGCGCCACCTGCTATAGAATGTATCAAATACAGAGTACTCATTCACATTGAAAGTATCTAATGCCCAGGTTTCCTGGAGACAGATAATCCTAAACCTTCCTCTTTCAGCTACCCAGTCGGGATTTCCTAATGTATTCAATATTCCGGCTATATTCTAGGTTCCAACACTAATATCACCTTTTTATAGATAATTCTCTTCCATTAAGGAGAAAACTGTCAAACCATCAATTCTAGTATCTCCATCTATCCCAGTGTTATTAACAACAACTTTCAAAACATAGATGGGAAGGGGTAAAAGGAGACTACATCAATTTTGCCAAGTCATTCTAAACTATTATTTGACCTTAAGCAATCAATTCTGGCGTACAATGGAATAGTGTAGAGTAGAGTACAGTGGAATGGCATTGAGTAGAACAGCGTACAGTAGAAGAGGGTAGAGTAGAATAGAGTGAGGTGATGTAACGTGGAGTGGTGTAGACTGGAGTAGGGTACAGTGGAGTAGGGTAGATTGAAGTAACATATAGTCGAGTTGCATAGAGTGGAGTGGCAGCCAACGAACTGGTGTAGTATGGAGTGGCGTAGAGTGGAGTGGTGTACACTGGAGTGGCATAGAGTAGAGTAGCATATAGTGGAGTGGCATACAGTGGAATAGCGTAGAGTGGAGTGGTGTACAGTAGAGTGGTTCTTGGACACGCTGATCTATTGTGGGATGATGTCCATCTCTGAAATATGGAGAATTATACGTGGCCAAAACAAACCATGATCTTTTACTTCACTGGCTCCGACCAAATTTGGCCAAATTATTTCAGACCTTCTTGTGCATTTCCGCTTTACAATCTTTCAAAACAAGCTTATACTAAGATCTACAGTAGTCCACTATGGCAGGATCTCTGGGGTAGTTAATTAATGGCTTCTTTAAGTTAGAATAAGCTTTAGAATGCACCTTATTAAACCAACCCTTCACAGGCTTTTTCCTGGGGCATCTACTTCCAGTTAATTTCAGAACAACGCCCTAAATTTGTTTCAAATGAGGGAATTACCTCTCTCTGAATGCAATCATTTGACAGGCAAATATCAAAGGTGTCCTTATTCTCACAGATTAAGTCAGAGAAATATTTATTGGAATCGGTGCCATACCATTTATTTCGGACCCCCTTTGGTCTACATGCACTCAGATTACCTACTACAGTTGTGTATTACCTCTCTGAAATCCCCGTATTAAGTGCTGCTTTGACTATGTTATGGTCACTGGAATATGATGGTATGACTTCAGATCCTCTTATAAGGGGGAACTAAGTTAATAAAGACTAAAGTACGAAAAATAAAGCTAGTAGCACCCCTTCCCGTAAAAGTTGGGTAATCCTCCAGGGATTTACAACCAAAGTCGCAAGCAAATCTAAAACGAAATGAAGAAAGTGCACCATTCAAAGCGTCACCATAAAATAAATGCATAAAATGGGTCGGTCCATTCCCATTTTCATCCTCCAATCCACAGCCACCTGCCTTAGGGTCATGGATGCATTTCTGGATGTTAAAATCTCCAGCACAGAGAAAATACTTATCCTGATTGTTGGGGTATCATATTTACACAAAGCGATTTCCAAAGTCCCTACTATACCTATTTTGTCCTTGTCTGAATAAAAGCAGTGATTATAATAACTGATGACTGTAGACAAATTTATGAAAATAGAAATAATCTTTACCATAACAACATAGTTTAAGTTGATATTAGTATAGCTAATCCCCCTTTTGCGCCACCTGCTATAGAATGTATCAAATACAGAGTACTCATTCACATTGAAAGTATCTAATGCCCAGGTTTCCTGGAGACAGATTATCCTAAACCTTCCTATTTCAGCTACCCAGTCGGGATTTCCTAATATATTCAATATTCCGGCTATATTCTAGGTTCCAACATTAATATCACCTTTTTATAGATAATTCTCTTCCATTAAGGAGGAAACTGCCAAACCATCAATTCTAGTATCTCCATCTATCCCAGTGTTATTAACAATAACTTTCAAAACATGGATGGGAAGGGGTAAAAGGAGACTACATCAATTTTGCCAAGTCATTCTAAACTATTATTTGACCATAAGCAATCAATTCGATTATGGGTTGCACCATTATATACCACATACTCAGGGTTTTCGGCCACCTTCTGCCTTAGAGAGAACCTATTTAAGTTAAGAGCATTCTAATGTTAGAAGTAGCCAAGTGCAACAACTATGATATTACTTGTATGAAAAGCAAAGAAATAATTACATTTCTCAGGAACATATCTTTCAAGAAATAGAATTCTTTTTTAAAGTTCACAACAATACAATCCCCTTCACATGTTTTCTTTGAATTACCTACCCAATGTACTTTGTGAACTGTCAAGATCCCTTTAGACAGCTGATCAGTAGCACCCAACCTACTAGAGAAACAATAGACAGTTTTATTCTTTAATTGTAGCTATGACTCAATATAATTATGAGGAAGACGTTGCACATTTTTCAACATTTAAATATAAGGCGTCACCTGTGTAATGTGTAAAGTATGATTAGTCATCTTAGAGTCCTGATGGCTTATAACACATTGATTGTCACCATTATTTAAACAATTGCCCTGAATAGGCAGCATTTGACCTTGCCAAGGTAATTAGACAAGCAGAAACCATTGTAAAACTGGCAGATGTAGAATAGATTGGGTGTTGAAAAGTATCAGAAGATACCCTAGTAGAAATAGTTTCACAAGATAATTGCATCAAAATGTATCTCTATATTGTTCAAGATTCGATAACTTGCTGTCCCTTCTATGCTGCTGGGATTTACTTTGTAGAATAGAATACAAGTTCTCCCCCAAAATGACCTGGGTGGAATTCTGAGGGTCAATAGATTCAAGGGTAGGGACAGACAAATCCTTAGCCCTCAGGCCTGTCGTACAGGATAAATCCTTATTTCTCTTTCTTTTCTTTTCTTTCAGCGGATGAAGCTCTTAAATCACTATTATTGCAGAGGTCCTCGAGTATACCTGTCTTTTGGAGATAGAGATTTACAAGCGGACGCACCCACTACGGGTTGATAGAATTATTTCGATGAGCCTCAGACGTTAACAGTGTAGCTGCTGCCTGGTCAGATGTAAGAAGCATTCCTTCTACTTCTTTCAATCTCCGAATGAATAATACCCATTGCATTTGTTAAGTAACTTGTAATTGAGGAGCCCATACTACTTCTCCTAATAGAAGAAGGTTGTTTCTGCCTTCTCATAGTTGCAGATATTAATATGGTACACACAGAGGAAAAAACTCAATCACATTTCACCCTGGTCCCCCAACCCCGCATTATGGGCTTCAATAGAAGCCACACACAGAGCCAAAGATGTAAGCCCCGCCTCCTGGGCCAGATGCACTTTGGGCAATGAAGTCTATGCCTGCATTTAGCAAAAGTCATGTTCAAAGCAGCAGGTTTCAATGGGAGCTTTACAGCGCTACATGGTGCCAAAGAAGTAATCCCCAGCTTCCTGCGGCCAGGTGCACTATGGGCAATGAAGTCAATGCCCACAATCAGCAATTGCTGCGTCATTTAGATCCCATGCTCTGGGTCGTCCAGTGGCAGCTGGCCTGCTTACCCAGGGCCTTATTCACAAAGTTAAACGTATACTTTTTGTGTAAGTTTCCCATTTTTATACCGATCACAATAAAGAGTGTAGTTTTACGTGTTGTATCTTTACGACTGTGCACATAAAAAGATAGGGCAGTCTCTGCAGTGGTAAAATACTACACGTAAAACTACACTTGTAGTTTATGACTAGCAAAAATATAGTACATTTACATCAGAAGTCTAAGTTTACCTTTTTAATAAGGCCTGCAGTGTTTCCCACCATGGTGATGGGAAATTTTCACCCAGAGCTCACCTGACAGCTTCAAGAATGTTTTATATTTTTGCCCTGCCTGGGACAGCCATGCCTTTTGCGTCACTTTTAACATGAGAAAAGTGACGCAAAAGTGGTGCCAGGGGCTTGTAAATCTGCCCCTAAGTGATTTGCCCAGAATCACAGGATGTTGAGCATCATTGCCGAGACTCGTACCAGATCCCCAGTTTTGAAATCGACCGCCCTATCCCGTTGCACCATATCCTCCACCTACACTATTCCTAATTAACTGATAATACGTCAAGAAAAGGCATCTCACTATCCTGAATTGTGGTATTCAGTAACCCTGGGCGAAGAACTACGCTCCGTTCGCGGAGCTTGCGGAGTTTCGGCAACTCCGCGTTCCGCGGAGAACGCGTAGCTGTCGATTACTCCGCGATCCGGTGCGTAGCGTAGTTCTCGCGCGCTGAATAACATTATCGCGTGCGCGGCAATGGCTTTTTCCCGGTCGCGTGTGCCACCATGTAGGTTCGCCCGATATTTAGCGCGATCACGCACTTTTGTAGTGCGAACGAGAAGATAAGTTCCCGAACATGTCTTGCACAACCCGAACACGTTACTTGTGACCCGGAACAGGAAATAAGGGAACGCAAACGGGCGGGACAAACCTCTTGGGTAACTTAGCGCGCTAGCCATCCCGAGCATGCAGGCAGCGCCCCGAACACGCGCACCGCGCTCCCGAAGACGAAAAACGGCACGCGAACGGGTCTAGCAAGCAACTACGCATGTCCGCGGAGCTACGCGTAGATCGCGGAGTGCAAGTGCGTCTTCGCTTAGCTCCGCGGAGTGCGGCTCCGCGAACTACGCCCAGGGTTAGTATTCAGTTAGTCAGGCATTAAATCATACATGTGCCAAGTAATCCATTGCATAGCAACCTGTCTTTAGCAAAGAGGAGATGGCTACCTGAACTCAAATTGTTTTTCCACGACAACCTACACAACCTGAAGAAACAATCTTTTGATATTTCTCTGTGTTTCTATGATGACACGCTAGACTTGTATTTGAAACTATTTTTTAGCGCTCATAATTCATTTTTATTTTACATTGTATAAAAATAATACGATTCCCCACACATTACTTTCGTTTAGGTTGGATGCAGAGCACCATGTATCCTGTAGACAAATACCCATCAACTTGCAAAACTGACATTTTACATTGTGTAAAACCAATTCGCTGAGATGTCCCCTACTGTTGTACACGTGTAGTTGCCTAGCAATACCCGAAACAACAGTGTGATAACATCATCATGCTTCTCAGAATCATGTGCAGACACAAGTCTACAAAAGTGGCACTGATAATGGACATATAATCCCTTAATTATATTTATGAGAAGAAGGCGCGGGTCAAATAGCCTTTAAGGTTATTATGGTGTTAACAATGAAACGGATAATCAACTGAAGAAGTTGAACAGACTCTTGCAGGTACATGCATCATTGTAGTCATTTGTGATTTCTTACTTGCGATTTTTAAGGAATCGCAATTAAGAATTCACAAATGCCTATGCATGTAGATATCGCAGAAAAATGTGCGATTTCTAAACATTCCTTAATTGCGACTCGCAAATTGCGAGTCGCAATTAAGGAATCCCTCCCCATTCATTCCTATGGGCCTAGAGGCCCATAGGAATGAATGGGAAGACATTTTCATTCTGCGAATCGCAATTAGCGATTCGCAAACGGAGAATGCGAATTCAAGGGTGCAGGGGTGTCCAAAGGACACCCTGTTGCACCCCTGAAAATGATATGTGCACCCATGTTACGCACACACATGTCCCAGAGGCATGTGTGTGCTTAACATGGGACCTTAAGAAATGCACTTTGATGTTTTTTTTAAAAAAATCGCAATTTACCATCACCTTACATGTGATGGTAAATTGCGATTCTTAATTGCGAAATCGCAAATCTTTTTACTTTCTTGCATTGCATTTAAGGAATCGTAAATTGTGATTCCTTAAATGCAATCGCAATTTAATAAATCTCAAATTTAGCGATTTCTTAAATTGCGAGGGGCTACTTGTTTCATGCATTCCAAAAGCAATTTTTGCGATCGCAAACGGCCGATTTTTGCGATTCGCACCGTTTGCGATCGCAAAATGCCTTCATGCATGTGCCTGTTGGTGAGGTGTGGGTGAGGGGACTAGGCTAGTGCAGATGTAGTGTAAGGAAGGTGAGAATTAAAACAGGTTGGGTAGTCCAAAAACTATTTTAATGAGATGGCTCCCACCTGATTAAAATCAAACTAGAGTGGTGACTTATATCTGAAACAATTAGTTCAAGGTCCTAGTGCTCTACTCTACAAAGGTCAACATGTTTCTTGCCTAGACGTCTATGATATCAGACGGCAATTCATCAGGACCAACTATCTACATACCGTGGTAGTTAATGGAGAAACCTACCTACCATATATAATTAGGTAAAGTACCTAAACAAGGTTGAGGGTAATCCTAATGTACTAACAGTCACACATCAACAGTAACCGGTGGGGCTATGACACCTCAAAGTGTAGTGTCCTATAGACCAGCATCACTGCGCCGGGTGACTTAACCCTGCCGCCAGACCCGGATACCCGAGGACTTTGAGTATTCTTGATAACAAATTGCCTAGTTTTAGGGGCACCTTTTCTGCAAATCATATCAAAGGTTTCTTCAAAGTGACATTAGGGTTCAACTTATCCATAAAAAAAGTAAATGACTTGAGCAATGATTGCAGTCCATTTGCAGTGTGGGCGATAAATACCACATCATCTGCGCATAACATAGTAGGTACCTTTCTTAGGTACATCAGAGGTGGAATGTAAGAGAGATTTTTCGAGGCTATTTATGCCTAAAAGGAACAGGAAAGGGGCCAATGTACAGTCCTGCCAGACCACTCTCTGCACAAGTTAACATGTTGGTACCCTCTCACCGGGGCCATATCGGATTCTAGCAGTTATATTTTGATTTATGTCGTTTTATAAATTAATTATCTGGGGATCAACACCCATTTATTGTGCAATCTACCACAATTTGATGTGATTAACGCAGACAAATCCACTACTTAGATACATAAATGGCATGAAAAGAAAACCCTTCTTGGCTTTGGTATATTTCCCCGCTAACAGTTCCAGATTTAAACATTGTTCTAAAGTGGGCAAGCCCTTCCTAAATCTGTACTGTAGACCTGAAATAAGTTGCTCTGCACAATTTGTTTCCAAACTATCTAGGAGGGAGATAAGGCATCAACACTGGGGGAAGATCCATCCCCCTTCTTGAAAACAGAGACAATCATTGTCTTAGACCAAGAAGAGGGAAGAATACACATTTACAAGCTATATTCAAAACATTAGCTAGTAGTGGTCTTCAAAAGAAAGTGATGTCTTTAAATATATCAATCGAGGGCTTCAGACCGACTGACGAGGAGTGGGAAGGGAGCGCACGGCAGAGTTTCCAGGATCGCCGAGTGAAAGCAGGCTGGGATCCAGGGTGCGGCCTGCAGCCAGCATGGGGGCCACCGAAGACGAGAATTACTACGGGAAGCACGGTGAGCCACATAAACATGATCCAAACTTCAAAGGCCCTGTCAAGGAGAGGGGCTGCACGGACATCATCTGTTGCATCCTTCTCGTCATCTGCATCATTGGCTACTTCATCGTGGGGATTGTGGTGTGGACGCACGGAGATCCTAGGAAGGTGATCTACCCTACAGACAGCCGGGGACAGTTCTGTGGACAGGCAGGCACCCTGAATGAGAACTAACCTTTCCTATTTTACTTCAACATCATTAAGTGCGCTAGCCCACTGGTGCTCCTGGAGTTTCAGTGCCCAACAATGCAGATATGTGTGGAGAAATGTCCAGACCGATACATGACGTACATCGCAGCCTACCAAAAGCCGGACCTGCTGGAGCATTGCAAGAACTTTTGCGTCCCTGGATTTAGAAACACGGGCAAGAGTTTACCAGAAGTGCTGTGGGACAAAGAATGCCCCGCGGCGATCACGCCAAGCAAGCCACTGAGTCACAGATGTTTGCCTGCGATCAGCAAAAGCAAAGGCGTGGTGACTGTGGGCAATGGTACCACCTTTGACGATGGATCCGGATATACTAGGAACATCACGGAGCTTGTGGAAGGTGCCAAGAAAGCCAATGTGGTCCTGGAAGCTCGGCAGGTGGCCATGAAAATCTTTGAGGATGACACTGTCTCCTGGTACTGGATCATCATAGCCTTGATCATCGCCATGGTGATCAGCCTGGTCTTTGTGGTCCTGCTGCGGTTCTTGGCTGGCATCATGATTTGGGTGATGATCGTGTTGGTCATAGCGATCCTTGGCTATGGAATATTCCACTGCTCCATGGAATACGTCCGCCTGAAAAGCGATCAAGGTTCTGACGTCAGCTTGAAGGAGCTGGGCATGCAGACAGACCTGCGTGTGTATCTCCACATCCAGCAGACCTGGCTGGCATATCAATTGACACACCGTCAGGCCCTACTGCCACATCAGATTGACTTTTGTTTAGCGCCAGTTCAATTTTACTAATAGAAAAATTTAGATTAGAACAGGAATGCACATAATCATTGGAGAGGGGATTCTATATGGCTATTGCCCTAATTCTCCATAATGTTTTACTATAATGGGCTATCCATTCATGTTCTTGGACACGCTGATCCATTGTGGGATGATGTCCATCTTTGAAATATGGGGAATTATACGTGGCCAAAAAAAACCATGATCTTTTAGCTCACTGGCTCCGACCAAATTCGGCTAAATTAATTCAGGCCTCCTTGTGGATTTCCGCTTTTCAATCTTTCAAAACAAGCTGGCACTAAGATCTACAGTAGTCCACTATGAGAGGATCTCTGGGGTAGTGAATTAATGGCCTATTTAAGTTAGAATACGCTTTAGAACATGCCTTAATAAACCAATCCTTCATAGGCTTTTTCCTGGGGCATCTACTTCCAGTTAATTTCAGCACAACGCCCTAAATTTGTTGAGGGAATTACCTCCCTTAGAATGCAATCATTTGACAGGCAAATATCAAAGGTGTCCTTATTCTCACAGATCAAGTCAGAGAAATATTTATTGGAATCGGTACCATACCATTTAATTCGGACCCCCTTTGGTCGAGATGCACTCAGATTACCTACTACAGTCGTGTATTCTCTCTCTGGAATCCCCATATTGAATGCTGCTTTGACTATGTTATGGTCACTGGAATATGATGGTATGACTTCAGATCCTCTTATTTGTGGAATTAAGTTAATAGAGACTATTGTACGAAAAATAATGCTAGTAGCACCCCTTCCCATAAACATTGGGTAATCCACCTAGGATTTACAACCAAAATCGCAAGCAAATCTAAAACGATAAGAAGAAAGTGAACCATTCAAAGCATCACCATAAAATAAATGCATAAAATGAGTCAGTCCATTCCCATTATCATCCTCAAAACCACAACCACCTGCCTTAGGGCCATGGATGCATTTCTGGATGTTAAAATCTCCAGCCCAGAGAAAATACCTATCCTGATTGTTGGGGTATCATATTTACACAAAGCCATTTCCAAAGTCCCTACTATATCTATTTTGTTCTTGTCTGAATAAAAGCAGTGATTATAATAACTGATGACTGTAGACCCATTTATGAAAATAGAAAGAATCTTTACCAAAACAACATAGTTTTAGTTGATATTAGTATAGCCAATCCCCCTTTTTCTCCACCTGCCATAGAAGGAATCAAATACAGAGTACTCATTCACATTGAATGTATCTAATCCCCAGGTTCCCTGGAGACAGAAAATCCTAAACCTTCCTATTTCAGCTACGCAGTCGGGATTTCCTAATGTATTCAATATTCCAGCTACATTCTAGTTTCCAACATTAATATCACCTTTATATAGATAATTCTCTTCCATTAAGGAGGACACTGACAAGCCATCAATTTTAGTATTTCCTTCTATTCCAGTGATATTACCATATCTTTCAAAACATAGGTGGGAAGGGGTAAAAGGAGACAACATCAAAATTGCCAAGTCATTCTAAACCATTACTTGACCTTAAGCGATCAATTTGATTATGGGTTGCAACATTATATACCACATGCTCAGGATTTTTGGCCACATTCTGCCTTAGAGAGAACATATTTAGGTTAAGCTCTTTATGATGTTAAAAGTAGATGAGTGTAACAATCATGATATTACTTGAATGAAATGCAAAGGAAGAATTACATTTCTCAAGAACATATCTTTCAAACAATAGAGGGGCATATTACCAAGCTTAAGCGAAAAATATCACTAAGCTTGGTTAGCGGCCAAAATAATATCGCCGAGCATCGCCTATTTTTATCGTTTAGGAGCCTTGATATTATCAAGGTTTATCTCCTAAGCGATAAAAAACGGCCGAAATGCATGAATATCACTGAAAAGTCAGCGATATTCATGCATTACCGAGCATATGCTCTTAGCCATGTTATCCACCTTCCATAGGATAACATGGCTAAGAACTGCTCTGGGCAGGCGTTAGCTTTTGGAGATATTCGGGCTTAGCGCGATTATTTCCAAAAGTTGGTAATGGGGGATAGCGATGTTAGCGACTGTTTCCAGTCGCTAACATCTTGGCATGCCCACTTTGCATGTCATTAGCGATAAATATCGCTGAAATACAAAGTGGACCTCTAAATGCCCGCTATCGCCTATTAGCTGTCGCTAACTGGTGTTAGCGACAGCTAGGTAATAGGGCGATAAAATTATCGGCTCTTTAGCGGGAAAAATTCCCGCTAAAGCCGCGATAAGGCCCTTGGTAATATGCCCCAGAATTATTTTTTAAAGTTCCCAATACAATCCCCTTCACATGTTTTCTTTGAATTACCTACCCAATTATCTCTAAGAACTGTTAAGATCCCTTTAGACAGCTGATCAGTATCACCCGACCTACTAGAGAACCAATGGACAGTTTTAATCTTTAATGATGGCCATGACTCAATATAATTAAGAGGAAGACGTTGCACATTTTTCAACATTAAAACATTAAAGCGTCACCTGTGTAAAGTGTAAAGTATGATCATACATCTTAGAGTCCTGATAGCTTATAACACATTGATTGTCACAATTATTTAACAATTGCCCTGAATAGGCAGCAGTTGACCTCGCCAGGGTTCCGGAGGAGCAACTAGGAACCTCTGAATTCACAACGGTTCCCTGATTCTAACCTCCCCTCATCCACTAGGGGTAATTGGACAAGCAGAAACCATTGTAAAACTGACAGATGTAGGTTAGATTGTGTGTTGAATAGTATCGGAAGATCCCCTAGTAGGAATAATTTCACAAGATGCGCAGGATTGCTTCCTCTGTGCATTAGTAATGTCAAGCAAAGAATCTACACCATAACTGCATCAAATTGTATCTCTATATTGTTCAAGATTCGATAACTTGCTGTCCCTTCTATGCCGCTGGAATTTCCTAAGTAGTATCGAATACAAGCTCTCCCCCAAAATGACCTGGGTGGAATGCTGAGGGTTAATAGATTCAAGGGTAGGGACAGACAAATCCTTAGTCCTTAGGCCTGTCGTACAGGATAAATCCTTATTTCTCTTTCTTTTCGGTGGTGGAGGTTTGTAATCACAGCGGATAAAGCCATTAAAACACCTTGGCTGCTAAGGCTTTTCCCACTGGGTGCTGATTTATTGAAAACCCCATTGTTCATGACAAGGTCAGCTCGTCATTAGCACAGGATCAGTGCACTGCATGACGAGCTGACCTTGTCATGAGCATGGAACAGTTAATTGCAAAGGTCCTCGAATAAAACGCAAGGGCCGTCTTCTGGAGGTAGAGATTTACAAGCTGTCGGGCGCACCCACTACGGGTTGATAGAATTATTTCGATGAGCCTCAGACGTTAACAGTGTAGCTGCTGCCTGGTTAGATGTAAGAAGCATTCCTTCTACTTCTTTCAATCTCCGAATGAATAATACCCATGGCATGTGTTAAGTAACTTGTAATTGAGGAGCCCAATACTACTTCTCCTAATAGAAGAAAGTTGTTTCTGCCTTCTCATAGTTGCAGATATTTATGTGGTACACACAGAGGGAGAAACTCAATCACATTTAAGGTGATAGAGGGGTGGTCTAGCCCAGCCTCCTCCAGGCTCAGAGGTGCCCGTCTTGACCCGGTCTTCGTCCAGGCACACACCCTGGGCCACCCATCCCGCATTGTGGACTTCAATGGAAGCTTTAATGCACACACAGAGCCAAAGATGTAAGCCCCGCCTCCTGGGCCAGATGCACTATCATATGGGCAATGAAGTCCGCATTTTACAAAAGTCGCTTTCAACACAGCGGGTTTCTATGGGAGCTTTACAGCCCCACATGGTGCCAAAGAAGTAATCCCCGCTTCCTGGGGCCAGATGCACTATGGGCAATGAAGTCAATGCCCTCAATCAGCAATTGCTGCGTCATTTAGATCCCATGCTCTGGGTCGCCCAGTGGCAGCTGGCCTGCTTACCCAGGGCCATATTCACAAAGGTACACATATCATTTTGGTGTAAATTTCCCATTTTTTTACTGATCACAAAAAAAGAGTATAGTTTTACATGTCATATCTTTACGACTGTGGACATAAAAATATAGGACAGTCTTTGCAGTGGTAAAATACTACACGTAAAACTACACTTTTGGTTTATGACTAGCAAAAAATAGTACATTTACATCAGAAGTCTAAGTTTAACTAAGGCCTGCAGTGTTTCCCACCATGGTGATGGGACATTTTCACCCAAAGCTCACCTGTTGATTGCTGACAGGTCAGGCGTCATTCTTTTTTTAATTTTCAAGTCCATAGTGGAAAACGTAATAATACCCCTGACAGCTTCAAAGAATGTTTTATATTTCTGCCCTGACTAGGATAGCCATGCCTTTCAAAAACAGCTGTAAAAGCAGAGGCAGGTGGGCATACCGCCATAGGTTTCAGATATTGGAGGCAGTTGAGGTGAGGCGGGCCATTACTACTTCGGGTAAAGTCCGCGCTATATAAAAACGCATAAATAAAATAAATAAATAAAAGGGGTGAAACCAAGAGGTGGCTGAAATTGGAGTTAAAGGTAGGAATTTGCAAATCCTGTTTTCGGTGTGGCTTTTATGGATGAAGTACAAGAGAGGACGGAAGAGTACAGTGTTTTACCATTACTTTTATGTTTTGTCCACCTTCTTCTAGACTGCCCCTATCCCGTTAGGCCACATCCTCTCCCTACAATATTTCTCATTAACTGATAATACGTCAAGAAAAGGCATCTCACTATCCTGAATTGTGGTATTCAGTTAGTCAGGCATTAAATCATACATGTGCCAAGTAATCCATTACATAGCAACCTGTCTTTAACAAAGAGGAGATGTCTACCTGAACTCAAATTGTGTTTCCACGACAACCAACACAACCTGAAGAAACAATCTTTTGATACTTCTCTGTGTTTCTATGATGATACGGTAGATTTGTATTTGAAACTATTTTTTAGCGTTCACAATTCACTTTTATTTAACATTGTTTAAAAACAATACTATTCCCCACACCCTTCTTTCATTTAGGTTGGATGCAGAGCACCATGTATCCTGGTGACAAATACCCATCAACTTGCGAAACTGACAATTTACATTGTGTAAAACCAATTTGCTGCGATGTCCCCTACTGTTGTATACGTGTAGTTGCCTAGCAATGCCCGAAACAACAGTGTGATGACATCATCATACTTCTCAGATGTGCAGACACAAGTCTACAAAAGCGGCACTGATAATGGACATATAATCCCTTAATTATGTTTATGAGAAGAAGGCGCGGGTCAAATAGGCTTTAAGATTATTATGGTGTTAACAATGAAACAGAAAATCAACTGAAGAAGTTGAACAGACTCTTGAAGAGTATTAAGAATACATAATGGTCAATTTCAAAAAGCTTTTATTCGGCTTGTCATAACAATCCATGTAAGCACAAACAAAAAACAAAACAGCAAATTACAATAATTATTAATCACAACAACACAATATGGCTGACAAAAAAATATAAAAATTATACACAGGGTAGCCAATACATTTCACTTACGTATAATACATATGTACAAACCAAGCCCCCCGAAGGTTGCTTAAGTTCCGTGTGCAATAAATGTGTACATAAAGTGCAAAAGTGCTACATATAATTCAGGGATATAAGGCCTAAATACGTTTTAGTAGAAATGTTAAAAACAATCAATTATATACAAATATAAATATTAAAACTCTTTTTTTTAAAAATGAACGATATTCCAGCAGGATGGATGCATAGTTCATGTATTTTGACTATGTACTGATTACCAATTTAAACAATAATAGATTTCCTGGCATCGATACATTTCATTATATACATAGCTACAGCAAAGCAGATATCTGAATTTTCCAGACGCATAATTAATTTCATTGCAATGTTTATGGATCGAGCGTTAAATTAAAAAAAAATTGGTTTGAGGTAAAAAAGCCTTAAAAAATGATAATATTTACAGAACAATAAAAAATGACGGCAGCTTTGTCTTGAGGTTCCATCACAGGGGCATACAGAGTTTGAACCAGTTCTCATAACAGGAAATGCCACCAAGTGGTGTACGGTACCCAATCTAAGACGCGTTAAAACAAATCGGTGTGAGTTCAGTGTGACCTCAGATAGATAAGACTGGAAGCCTTTATTTAGATCTTGATAAAAAACAACCGTTGGTAGCGTCCTCGATTGCCTCACTCTGTTCTCTTTCTTATAAGATAAACATTTCTCCTTTAGTTCCTTCTTAGAGATAGAGGCGGCAAAATCTGGATGTAATAGAATATCACTGTTAAATAAAATACGATACCAATGGTGGATATATTTCAACCATGGTATAAGGAGAAAGTGATCAAGTTTTAAACAATCTCGTATTATTTGTTGTGTAAACAACGTTTCTGATTTTGCCCAGATAGATCGCCATAATGTTAAAGGGCTCAAAGCTGCTAGGTCTGTAATGTAGTTAATCCGTACTTCTTCGTGCACTAGTAAAGTTGAAGCAGATTGGGGGACACACAGTACTCTCTTTAAGAATTTATTTTCATCACATTGCATAGTTTTCCCGTCACGGTAACCCCAGATTCCTCCCCCGTACAGTGCTGATGTAACACATCTAGCATTGTAAATGGTTACCAGGTCCTTAATTCTTCTGGGGCCACCCAATTTAGTGGAAAAACTAAAGATGCTGTTTGTATTCCTAGTCATCTTTAGACCTATGTTATTAAATTCTTGTGTCCATTTCCCATCATCAGAAAATGTTATTCCGAGATAACAAAATTTCTTTACTGTTAGCAGCTTCTCCTTGTCAATAAAAAAGTGCTTGTTGAGTTGTTTTTTTGCCACAGGACATGGCAACAGTCTTGCTTTTATTAATCTTTAGTTTCCTGCCCTAGATAAATACGACAAAGTTATCTATGAGGCGCTGTAGTCCGATTTTTGTACGAGATATTAAAACAGCGTCATCCGCATATAATAGAATTGGTACCACCTTACCATCGATGCGCGGGCATCAGCTGAAATTTGGCCTAGAGTTGAGTCTATTTGATTAATAAACAATGAAAATAATAAAGGAGCCAAAACACATCCCTGGCGTATGCCTCTGGTAACTTTAAAAAAAGGGGTACATTCTCCGGATGGGCCGTATCGAACTTTACAAGACAACATTTCATAGAGCCTCCCCAAGAAGTGTACTATTTCCTTGGGGGCGCCTAAGTCCAATAGGATCCTCATTAATATGGCATGGTCCACGAGGTCGAAGGCGCTGCTCAAGTCCGCAAAGCAGAGGAATAAATTCCCCTCCTTTGCGACAATATATTTATTTATCAAGAGGTCTAGGTTGGCGCATTGCTCTAAGGTTCCTAGGCCCTTCCTGAAACCGTATTGTACCTTAGTTAAAATATCCTGTTCTTCGGCCCAGGTTTCCAATCTCCTTAGCAAAAGTCTGCTCATCACCTTGATGGAAGCGTCCAACAAGGAGATAGGTCGGTAATTGCTCGCCTCAGATTTGGATCCTTTTTTAAAGAGAGGTATAATTATCGATTGGCCCCAGGTTAGTGGGATTTTTCCCTCTGCTGCCGTGTTAAAAACCCTGGTTAGGATGGGTGCCCATAGATCCATTTCGGTTTTATAAAGGTCTATGGGAACTCCATCCGGTCCAGAAGCTTTACCACCTTTACTGTCGGTTAAACCATCATATACCTCTTCTAGGTTAATCAACAGAGGTAATGGAGACCAGGTGGAAATTTCAAGTGTTAACCCCTTCGGGGCTGATGACGAGCTGGGCTCGTCATGGAGCAGGGCGCTCGCACGCTGATGACGAGCCCAGCTCGTCAGGAGCCCCACCCTCGGGGGAAGCGCCAGCGCTCCCCCCGAGTCTGCCCGATTTTCTGCTTTTCTGCCGGGATGGCAGGGGAAGACCTTCCCCTGCCTCCCCCCGCCCTCCCCGCCCGCGTCATCAATGACGTCAGCGCGCGAGGCGCGCTGACGTCACTGGAGGTTCCTTTTGTTTACCGACGCGCAGGGAAGCCATTTGCTTCCTGCGCGTCGGATTGCAAAGAGGTTTGTTTTGCGGCTGGGGCAGGGGGGAATTTGCTGAAACGTACATCGAGGGGAAGGAAAGGCCTTTCCTTTCCCTCGATGCAACTTTAGAGCATTCCTGCTGCGATCGTGCAGCTGGAATGGTAGGGATTTAATTTTTTTTTTTTTGTTGCCATTTTCGTTGTTCGGGGAGCGGCCCCTTGGGGAAGGGTCGCTCCCCTTTTTGGGGGATCATTAATTTGGATGTCTTTGTGTGCCTCCTATGTTGAGGAATGGTCGATTTTTCAAAATAAAATGCTTATGGGGGACATTTTGAAAATAGTATTATTGTGCTAATATTTATCAAGGATGCAAGTGCCTCTGTCCTTCATTTCTATTACTTTGTGTTTATCTGAAGTGGCTAAAAAACACACCTGTCCTGCCTAGGCAAAGCTCACTAGTGTTTTTGGGCTGTTTTTTTTTATTTTATTTTTATTTGTGCTGCAATTCGAACACATGCTTTGTCTCCAGTGACCATGTGTGTGTTACTATGCCATCGCAGCGATGTGCGAAGGGGTCCCTTGAGTGAGCTGTCCATCATAGTGGGAAGCTCACAAATGTTTTTGGGCTGATGATTGTTTTCCTAAATTTGTGCTGCATCTCGAGCGCCATCTTTGTCTCCAGTGACCATGTGTGCGTTTCTATGCAATCGCACAGATGGGCGCAGGGGTCCCTTGTGTGAGCTGTCCATCATAGTGGAAAGGCCACAAATGTTTTTGGGCTGATGAATGTTTTCCTGAATTTGTGCTGCAACTCGATCACCTGCTTTGTCTCTAGTGACCTTTGTGTGTGTTATTATGCCATTGCACCGATGTGCGCAGGGGTCCCTTGAGTGAGCTGTCCATCATAGTGGGAAGCTCACAAATGTTTTTGGGCTGATGATTGTTTTCCTGAATTTGTGCTGCAACTCGAGCGCCATCTTTGTCTCCAGTGTCCATGTGTGCGTTACTATGCAATTGCACAGATGTGCGCAGGGGTCCCTTGTGTGAGCTGTCCATCATAGTGGGAAGGTCACAAATGTTTTTGGGCTGATGAATGTTTTCCTGATTTGTGCTGCAACTCGAGCGCTTGCTTTGTCTCCAGTGACCATGTGTGTTACTATGCCATCGCACCGATGTGTGCACAGGTCCCTTGAGTGAGCTGTCCATCATAGTGGGAAGCTCACAAATGTTTTTGGGCTGATGATTGTTTTCCTGAATTTGTGCTGCAATTCGAGCGCCATCTTTGTCTCCAGTGTCCATGTGTGCGTTACTATGCAATTGCACAGATGTGCGCAGGGGTCCCTTGTGTGAGCTGTCCATCATAGTGGGAAGGTCACAAATGTTTTTGGGCTGATGATTGTTTTCCTGAATTTGTGCTGCAACTCGAGCGCTTGCTTTGTCTCCAGTGACCGTGTGTGTTACTATGCCATCGCACCAATGTGTGCACAGGTCCCTTGAGTGAGCTGTCCATCATAGTGGGTAAATTTAGGAAAGATGGTGCACACCGCTAGTTGGTGGGCGTTGCCAAACGGGGATCTTCTGTGTGAGTTCACATGCCTCTTATGTGTATAAATGGTCAGAGACTGATGAGAGCAGCAGATGGGGAGAAAGAAGCTCCTGGTCATAGGGATTGTTTTTGGATTGCGCTTGTGAAAATCAAGGATGCAAGTGCCTCTGTCCAGCATCACAGTTAACCACAGTAATTCTGTTGTCCCCCTCCCCATGAGAATCCCTGATGACGTCAGCGTGCACAGCACGCGCCAACATCTTCAGGGATTCCCAGGCGGTCGGGAAGCCATTTGCTTCCTGCGCCTGGAGGTGTTAGGTTGGTTTTGAGATATTTGGGGGGGTTTGGGGCTGCAAAGAGGCATCAGGGGAGAGGTAAGTGAATTTCCTCTCTTCTGATGTCTCTTTGCAGGGCATTTCTGCCTCACGGTCGCGAACAGCATTGCGATTGTGCGGTGGAAATGCCCCCACTAGCACCAGGGATCTTATTTTAGATTGTAGGAAGTGACCCATTGGGCAAGGGTCGCTTCCAGGTGGGTCGGATTTTAAATTTAGATTTTCTGGCCCCCCCCGGTGGGCAAATCAACCCGTACTTTTGTCCGTTTTGCCCTTTTTGATGGCCCATCTGTGTGGATGTGATTTTGGGGGTAAATTTGTGTGTTGTTTATTCATTTGTTATGTTGTTTGTGAAATGTAGTATTAATTTATTTTTTTTCTTCTTTGTTTTTGATCCAGGCTTTTGCTGTTTGTATTGGTGTAGGTTGTGGTTCAGTTAATGCTGGTTTTGCAGCTTGTGTAGTTGCATGTGCTTGGTAAGTAAATGTTTTTTGTACTACTTTTCCTAGATGAATGTGTTTTTATGAAAAGTGAAGTTATTGCTGTTTGTGTGGCTTTGTGTTTCTTGATTGTTAACTTTTTTTATGTATTGCCGCTTGATGTGTACTTTGTCTAATCTATACTTTTTTTTTCTTTCCAGTGGGATTTCCTTTCTTTTTGCTGTGTTTCAGCAGAGTAGGTGCTGGTGAGTGTTCTTATATTTGGTTAGATTTGAATTGTTTTTGAGTGTATTGATTTTTGTGTGGAGACTCTACCTTGTTTACTTCTTATTTTGCACAGTGTAGGTTGTTGTTCACTTGTGTGTGTAGTCTTCTTGCTTTGTAAGGATAATGGCTGCTCGCAGGATGACTGCTAGGCAGGTTGTTAGTTTGCTTTTTGAGTCTTCCTCTGACCATGGTCCAGACACTGACTCCGATTCGGAGCATGAGGTAGGTGCAGAAGATTCAGGCAGTGAGTTTTCTCTTCGCATGGTATCATCGGATGATGATTCTTCTTCTAGTGCTGATGAAGTGCCTGTGGTAGAGAGGGACATTGATGTGCCGGTAGAGAGGCAAGAGCCATGTGAGCGGCAGCCTAGGTCCTCAAGGTTTCCCTTTTTTTCTCGTCAGGAAGAGGCAAGTGTGGTAAAGGCTGCGCCCAAAAGGTTTCACATTGCTGTGGTGCGCCAAAGGTTATCTGGTGCTGCTAGTCTTCCTGTTGTAGAGCAGCGTGAGGCATCTGGTGCTGCTAGTCTTTCTGTTGTTGTTGAGCAGCAAGTGGCATCTGGGGATGCAAGTTCTTCTGTTGATGTTGAGATGCAAGAGGCAGCTGGGGATGTGAGTTCTCCTGTTGGTGTAGAGATGCAAAATGTATCTGGGGATGCTAGTATTCCTGTTGGTGTAGTGATGCAAGAGGCATCTGGGGATGCTAGTGTTCCCGTTGATGTAGTGCAGCAAGAGGCATCTGGCCTGCAGGCTAGGGTGGCTTCTTCTCCTGATGTTAGTGATGACGTCTGGGTTGCCCCTGGCATGGTGCAGCCGGAATTGACAGACTTCACTGGTGTTCCAGGGTGTAGAGTGAATACTGACAATTTTTTGCCAATTCAATTTTTTCAGTTGTTTTTTGACGATGAGTTTTTGCAGGAGATTGTGGAGCAAACTAATTTGTATGCAGAGCAGTATTTGAGGGACCACAGTGCCCGCCTTAAGCCCCATTCTAGAGCTACCCATTGGTCTCTCACATATGTTGAAGAGATGAAGAAGTTTTTGGGATTCACTTTTTTGATGGGCT
This sequence comes from Lissotriton helveticus, assembly GCF_964261635.1. Classification (NCBI taxonomy): domain Eukaryota; kingdom Metazoa; phylum Chordata; class Amphibia; order Caudata; family Salamandridae; genus Lissotriton; species Lissotriton helveticus. The sequence goes on along the minus strand of NC_136071.1, from coordinate 192,862,677 downwards.
TGCTAAGGAAGCCATCAATGTCTTCTTATTGGTCCACTAGTCCCTTGATGGCAACATCTATATTTCCAGCAGTTATGACTCGTGATCGATATATGCTTCTTCTTCGCATGATGCATTTTGTTGATAATGATTTAGCGTTGCCACGCGATCACCCTGATTGTGACCGTCTTTTTAAGATTCGGCCTGTCCTTGATCACTTTGTTGATCGTTTTCCTGAGATCTTTGCACCTGGAAAAGAAATAGCTGTGGACGAGTCTTTGGTATTGTTCAAGGGCCGCTTGGTTTTTAGGCAATACATTCCTAGTAAGAGGGCACGCTATGGAATCAAACTGTATATGCTGTGTGACAGTGATACTGGATATGTTTCTAATTTCAGGGTGTACACCGGTAAGGATTCCAGCATTAACACTTCTGCTTGTCCGTCCACTTTTGGAGTGACTGAGAAAATTGTGTGGGAACTAGGTAGACGATTATTTAACAAAGGCCACCATTTATATGTAGATAACTTCTACACTAGTGTGCGTTTGTTCAAGGAGTTGGCCAAAGTGGGCACTGTTGCATGTGGCACGATGCGCAGTAACCGGAAAGGTTTCCCAATAGAACTTGTTTGCAAAAGGCTTGTGCGGGGACAGTCTACTGCATTGCGATGTGGGAAGCTTCTAGTTGTGAAGTTTTCAGACAGGAGAGATGTTTACATGCTGACTACTATCCATGACGAAAGCACTGAAGCTCTGCCAGTTCGGGGTGAGACTGCTGAAGTGCGTAAACCTGTGTGCGTTTTAGACTATAATAGGCACATGGGTGGTGTTGACAGAGTAGATCAGAGGTTGGAACCTTATGCTGCTCTTCGAAAGGCTTACGTTTGGTACAAGAAGTTGGCTATCCATCTTTTCCACTTGGCATCCTTTAATGCTTTTGTTGTTTTCAAGAAATCTTGTCCTGAGTCAAAGATGCCTTTTGTTAAGTTTCAGGAGACTATAATAGGCAGCCTTGTACTAGTGGAACAGGCAAGTGTGGCAAGATTTGGAGTGGTGGAGGAAGTGGCTAGACTGAAAGATCGCCACTTTCCAGAATACATTCCTCCCACAACTGCAAAAGACAATCCCACTAAAAGATGTAGAGTCTGTTGGCGAAGAGAAGTGCGGAGGGAGTCTCGTATGCACTGTCCTGACTGTCCTTCAAATCCTGGATTGTGTGTGCCAGCTTGTTTTAAATCGTACCACACACAAAAGAAGTTTTGGGAGTTTCATTGAGCTTGTAAGTGTACTGTCTGGTCTGTTTTCTGTAATATTTTTTAGTCTGCTTTAAGGTTTGCATTAGTGCAAAGCATTTAGTTTTTGAATTTGTGTTAGCAGATTTGTAGGTTTCTACATTTGATTTGTGGTATTTCTTTAAAAAATTCTAATTTCGATGGTGGTGTGTGCAGGATTGTGCTAGGATTCTTGGTGTGCGTGGACTGGCGCTTGGCTGGTGGTGTGCGTGGTCTGGTGCTTGGCTGGCATAGTGCATGGATTGGAGTTATGCTGGGGGGGTGCGTGGATTTTTGCTTGGCTTGCGGAGTGCATGGTTAGGTGCTTGGCTGGCGGTGTGAGTGGAGTGGTGCTTGGCTGGCGGTGTGTGTGGAGTGGTGCTTGGCTGGCGGTGTGTGTGGAGTGGTGCTTGGATGGTGTTGTGTTTGTGGAGTGGCACTTGGCTGGTGGTGTGCGTGGAGTGATGCTTGGCTGGCGGTGTGTGTGGAGTGGTGCTTGGATGGTGTTGTGTTTGTGGAGTGGCGCTTGGCTGGTGGTGTGCGTGGAGTGATGCTTGGCTGGCGGTGTGTGTGGAGTGGTGCTTGGCTGGTGTTGTGTTTGTGAAGTGGCGCTTGGCTGGTGGTGTGCGTGGAGTGATGCTTGGCTGGTGGTGTGTGTGGAGTGGTACTTGGCTGTCGGTGTGCGCTGAGTGGTGTTTGGCTGGCAGTGTGCATGGTCTGGTGCTTGGATGGTGGTGTGGGTGGACTGGCGCTCGGCAGGCGGTGTGTGAGTAGTTACTTTCTGTTGGTCACTACACACACTGCTAGTTGAGTGACACTCCACACAGTCCATCATTTTGTGTAGTTGCAGTGTCAGAAATGTGGGCGTGTGAAAGTGATGGGCCCTTGAATGGCGCTGTTTGCTGGTGTGAGTGTTGAAATGTGATGGGTCCCCGGCTGGCGGTGTGAATGTTTTGTATGTGTCACGCGTACGAAAGGTGTATGAATGGCCTGTAAAGAGGTTGGTGCCTTGACGTGGCTTTACAGCTCACGAGCTGTGAGTCAGTGGTTCAGTTTATCATACTTTCAATTATACGCAGTGTATTTCATTTTTGATGAAATTACTTGTGTATCCAATTGTATGTACTGAATCATCACTCACCCTCGTGCCAAATCCAACCAGTATGTGTGTGTGCTTGCGGATTAGATGGGTGTGCAGTAATAGTTGTTTTTTTTCTCTTTCTGCATTAGGGTGTACCTTGTCCCTTATTGTGATTGTTGTAATGTGTTGCTTTTCCATTCGGATGCTGTCAATGGTCTGGTTTGTATCAGGTATGAAAGATGCGTGAATGGCCTGTAAAACGGTTGGTGCCTTGTCGTGGCTTTACAGCTCACGAGTTGCGAGTCACTGGTTCGGTTTTTATGCATTTATTTATTGACAGACCATTTCATTTTTTTGAAATATCTTGTTAATAAAATTTTATGTACTGAACCATCACTCGCCCTCGTGCCAAATCCAACCTGTATGTGTGTGTCTTTGAGGAACAATGGTGAAAATGTTAAGTTCACCAGCTTTTGCAAGAGGGGTTACCTGGGTTTTTAGCCCCGTGCGAGACAGCCATCTAAGGAAACCTACCAAACCCACACATTTCTGAAAAGTAGACACCCGGGGGCTTCCAAGGAGGTATGGCTTGCGTGGATCCTCCAACGTTCCTTTACCCAGAATCCCTTGCAAACCTCATTTTGTGCTTGGAAAAAATCAGTTTTTTCACACATTTTAGTGTGGGAAAGCGTGGCATCACTGGGCTCACACAAATTACCTCCCACCCAGCGTTCCCCAAGGTCTCCCGATAAAAATGGTACCTCACTTGCCTGGGTAGGCATAGTGGCTGCTTTAGGAAAAGGCCTAATTCATACTGTGGCGACCAAAACATTACCTTTAGCCAAATAATCTTATTTTTTGAGGGGGTCACCTGAGCTTTTGGCCCGGGGCTTGGCGGGCATCTTTGGAAACTACCAAACCTAAACAGTTCTGAAAACTAGACACCCGGGGGAGTCCAGGGAGGTATGGCATGCGTGGGTCCCCCAATGTTTTCCTACCCAGAAACCCCTGCAAACCTGAAATCTTGGTCAAAAAACCCACTTTTCCGTACTTTTTTGGGTGGGATCTCGCTGCCGGAACAAATGTCCTACCACCCAGCGTTTCCCTTGTTCTCCCGAGTAAAATGATACCTCACTTGTGTGGGTGGGCCAAAGGCATGTGACTCAGGCTGGGGGGCTTAATTTGTAAAACTTAAATATGACTAAAAACTACTTTTTTCAAAATTCATTTTTGGGGTTTTCTGCTTTGGGGCACCCACACAAGTGAGGTATCCTATTACTCGGGAGAACAAGGGGAACGCAGGGTGGTACGACTTTTTTGACGGCACGGCGATCCCATGCCAAAAAGTTTGGAAAAGTGCTATTTTTACCTAATTTTAAGGTTTGTAAGGAGTTCTTGGTAAGAAAACATTGGGGGACCCACGCATGCCATACCTCCATGGACTCCCCCGGGTGTCTAGTTTTCAGAACTGTTTGGGTTTGCTACTTTCCAAAGAATACCACCGAGCCCCGGGCCACAAACTCAGATGCCCCCCCCCAAAATCAAGGTAGTTTTGCAATAAGGTAATGTAAATTCACCACCATACGATTTGAACCGTTTCCTGTTGCAGCCACTATGTCTATCCACGCAAGTGAGGTACCATTTTTTTCAGGAGACCTGGGGGCACGCTGGGTGGGTGGAATTTTGTGGATCCACGCAGATTCCAGAACTTTCCACCACAGAAATGTAAGGAAAATGTGTATTTTTGACAAATTTTTAGGTTTGCAAGGGATTCTGGGTAACAAAACCTGGGGGTAGGCAGACCAGTCACCCCATCCTAAATTGCCCTGGGTGTCTAGTTTTCAAAAATGTATAGGTTTGCTAGGTTTCCCTAGGTGCTGGCAGAGCTACGGCGCAAAAACAAAAGGTAGTCTTTTTGTCCGAAACGTGCTAAATTTCACTGGGAAATTGAGGTGCGACCATGCTGCGTTTTGCGCTGCTTCATGTCGCAGCTACTATGCCTACCCACGCAAGTGAGGTACCATTTTTATCGGGAGACCTGGGGGCACGTTGGGTGGGTGGAAATTTGTTGATCCACGCAGATTCCAGAACTTTCCACCACAGAAATGTGAGGAAAATGTGTTTTTTTGTCAAATTTTTAGGTTTGCAAGGGATTCTGGGTAACAAAACCTGGGGGTAGGCAGATGAGTCACCCCATCCTGAATTGCCCTGGGTGTCTAGTTTTCAAAAATGTATAGGTTTGCTAGGTTTCCCTAGGTGCTGGCAGAGCTACAGTGCAAAAACAAAAGGTAGTCTTTTTGTCCGAAACGTGCTAAATTTCACTGGGAAATTGAGGTGCGACCATGCTGCGTTTTGCGCTGTTTCATGTCGCTGCCACTATGCCTACCCACGCAAGTGAGGTACCATTTTTTTCAGGAGACCTGGGGGCACGCTGGCTGGGTAGAAATTTGTTGATCCACTCAGATTCCAGAACTTTCCACCACAGAAATGTGAGGAAAATGTGTTTTTTTGTCACATTTTTAGGTTTGCAAGGGATTCTGGGTAACAAAACCTGGGGGTAGGCAGACGAGTCACCCCATCCTGAATTCCCATGGGTGTCTAGTTTTCAAAAATGTATAGGTTTGCTAGGTTTCCCTAGGTGCTGGCTGAGCTACGGCTCAAAAACAAAAGGTAGTCTCTTTGTCCAAAGAGCTTAAGATTTCACTGGGAAATTGAGGTGCGACCACGTTGCATTTTCTGCCGTTTCCTGTCGTAGGCACAAGGCCGACCCACACAAGTGAGGTACCATTTTTTTCGGGAGACCTGGGGGCACACTGGGTGGGTAGAAATTTGTTGATCCACGCAGATTCCAGAACTTTCCACCACAGAAATGTGAGGAAAATGTGTTTTTTTTGTCAAAATCTTAGCTTTGCAAGGGATTCTGGGTAACAAAACCTGGTGGTAGGCAGTCGAGTCATCCCATCCTGAATTCCTCTGGGTGTCTACTTTTCAAAAATGTATAGGTTTGCTAGGTTTCCCTAGGTGCCGGCAGAGCTAGGGTGCAAAAACTACAGGTAGGCACTTTGCCAAAAAAGGGTCAATTTGTAACTGCAAAATTTAGGTGTGACCATGTTGCATTTTGCGCCGTTTCCTGTCGCAGGCACAAGGCCGACCCACACAAGTGAGGTACCGTTTTTATCGGGACACTGGGGGTAATTAAGATTTGTAAATCAACTGTTATTACCAATTGAGCTTTCATGCATTTCTCCCTTTGAATGAAAGACATTGTGTAAAAAAAAAATCTTTATGAAAAATGACCAATAATTCTCATGCGCTAGTATGAGTATTCCCAACTTTGAAAATGTGCAATTACATACTGTTTTTGAACTCTATAATTTGTACCCAATTCATAAATACATAGGTGTCTTTCATACAGATTATTCCATGTATACATTTTCCAAGACAAAGTACACTATACCCAGTAAATGAAAAAATACCATTGCAAGTTGCTGCTCAGTTTTTGGATCTGGGTTCGTCGGGTTCTTGGTGAAACTACAAGTCCTATATATCCCCACAACCAGGAAGGTATAACGGATGTAACGGTATATTGCTTTCCAAGAGCTGTCAAAATTAGAAAAAGTTATAGGTGAAAACGTTGAGACAAAAGGCTGTTTTTTTCAACAAATTTTCAATTATTCCAAAATATAAATGTTAGTTTCTATAACGAAACCTTCATGGATTTAGACAAATGACCCCTTTCTGAATTTAGAATTTTGTCTACTTTTCGAAAATGTAAAGCCTTCCAGGATCCATTATTGCTTTCAAACTCATTTCTACCATTAACTGGAAGGAGGTGGAAAGCTCTAAAAATAGCAAAAATAGACTATGTCCCAGAAACATGCCAAAACTGAGTGAAAAATTTCGGTTCTCTGACAAAAGACTGTCATTCCCTGAAAGCTGAGAAAATGGAGATTTCAGCCCCACAAACCCTTTTGTGATACCATTTTCAGGGAAAAACCCAGAGGCTTTCATTCGCAGCCCGTTTTTCCCATTTTTCTGAAAAAAACAAACAAATCACTATATTTTGGTTAATTTCTGGGACCCCTCAAAGGGAATCCACAAACCCTGGGCGCCTTTAGAATCCACATGATGTTGGAAGAAAAGGACGCAAATTTGGCGTGGATACCTTATGTGGTCAAAAAGTTACAAGGGCCTAAGCGCGCACTACTCCAAAACGCCAAAAAAAGCCTCAGCACAGGAGGGGAAAAGGCCTAGCAGCGAAGGGGTTAAAAGTTCTGAGATGTTCCTAGTTGGGTTAAAGTTTTTCGTAAAATGCTCAATCCAAGCATTGCATTCAACATATAAAGTTAATTCAGGTATGCTATCAGACTTTAAAAAGGGGCTATTTATGATTTCCCAGTAAAGTTTGGCATTGTTTGTTTCTGCTGCAAAATTAAGATTAGACTATGCCTCATCCTGAAGGCTTTTCTTCCTGTTAAGAATGGCTACCTTGTAGGCTAAGCGTAATGATTTTATAGTCTCATTGTTGCGAGGTTTAACACTCAATGCTTGTTTTAATGCTTGCAGAGCCTGTATACAATCCCCATCAAACCAACCTGTTTTCTCAATCCTCTTCATACAGGTTTTCCTAGTAAAAATCCCATCAATAATCACATTCATTTTGACAAATACATCAATTATATTACAGGCAACAACTCCGTCGCTCAAACACTCCTCGATTTCAACTTTGCATTTAGTTACCACCTCTAGAAGTTTTCTTTGGGGATCAATACCAGCCCATTTAATTCATAATTGTCAATATTGTGTTGTCATTACACTTTTAAGCCCAGAATTCTATTTGAAACAGTGAAATCATCCAGAATGGACTAATTAATATAAACCTTTCAATATCTTTATGCAATACCAGCTAAGATAGAACTATTTCTATTTTCCTAAAATATATATGGGCCTTTCATTTTAGAGTACCCAAAGTAGTACTCCTGTAGCACCTTTGTGAATTGGAACCGAAACATGCCAACATTGAGGGAATATATATATATTCAGCTGGGTCCAATATCACAATTGGAAATAAAAACATACTCATTCGTGTTCTTTTTTAACCGGTTCCGTGCTGCCGTCAGCCATTGGCCGACGGCAGCACTACCTCGCTGGTGCTGCCATCGGCCAATGGCCGACGGAGCCCCACCCACCTTTTAGAACGCCCGCACCGCGGCGGAAAAACCGCTGCGGTTAAGGCGTGAAAGAATTATAGAGGCTTTATTTTGGCCAAAGCCCAACGCGTTTCACCTTATCAAAAGGCTTGATCACGGAATGTTGTGCCCTGACATAGCGCCTTCTTTTATTTTTTGTGTGCACAGCCACTTCCTGTACAGACTTGTGCATGCTGGTCTTTGTAGTTTCATGAATATAAGTGAAATTTACCAATTGCTGGTTCGCAGCAAAATGTCAGTGCTCAGTGTTTGTGAAAACAACTCAAATTAAGAGTGCAATATTGCAATAATTCATTAAGCAGAACAAAAATTGTGTCCCAATCCAGACTCTATAGTGAGCAGTTTTATATTACAGTGACTTCTCTCTGGTGAGTCATTTATCGGAGTCAAGTGTATTTTTATCCAAACACATGTTGAATGGTAATGTCCCACCAATAATAGTGATTACTATTCTAGCTCTCTGGTGAGCTTCTGTTTTTTCTGTTTTCCTTTGATGAAAGGTTCTTCTTTCTGACAGGTTATTAAATACAGGTGGACATATAATTCTTCATTCTGATTCAGTCCTCTGGGATCTAGAGTCCTGAAAGTTATGATGTGTTTCGATTCCTTTTGTCTTAATAACTTCAATCGATTTCCTCCTCTCTCAGATGCTGGTAGTTGTTCAATGGCACAGTATCGTAGAGTCTCCCAATTGCTGTCATGGTGTTTTTCCATATGGCGATAGCGTTTGTCCGATCTTTGTGGGTCGTGGCTCGTGCATGTTCTAAAATTCTTTTTTTCACCTAAAAGATAGTGCTGCCAATGTATCTTTTATGACATGCGCATTCTACCATATAGATTACATGTGTACTTTTACATGTTAAATGCTGGCATATCTTCCATTTTGTACCCTTAGAGGGAAGGATTCTGGCCATGCAAGCATTGCAAAGTCTGCAAAATTGCCTCCCCAACCAAAAAAAATTGAAATCATCTCCGATGATCACGTCTGTTTTCAAAACATTCCAACTCTTCTTCATGATGTTCCTCAGAGTTTTGGCATCCTCCGAAAAAGTCGTGATCATAGGGACAGCATTGCAAGATTCAAAGCTAGAGGTTATGGAGAGGAACTCCTCGAGAACACAAAAAAGAAGGTACAGGGTTTATCTAGAAAAGACCTCCTGAGACCCAAAATGAAAAAGCAGGAAGAAAATGAGGGCAAATTTCGTATGATCACGACTTTTTCGGAGGATGCCAAAACTCTGAGGAACATCATGTGTATTCATTTATACTACGCAATGACAATGCATGAAAAGGAGATGATAGAAAGAAAAGGACATAGGCACACGACAGACGTATAATTATAATTACCAAGTATGGTGTGAAAAACAAACCCCTGGCCAAAGGGCTGGGAAGTGTCCCTAAGGGAAGATCTGGCGACCAAAGGCTTCAGGACAGGAGTCAGGACAGGACCAGATATGATCTCTCTATCACTGACGCTTGTGTAGCACCCCTCTCTGACACTCTCTTCCTTCTTGAGATTCTTCCACAATCTTCTTCTAACTTAATTAGCTTAAGATGTATGGTTCTGCAATTTGATTCTTCTTCAATATCTCTTGTCACTCCGACAGCATCCTGGTCTCTGCAGCATTCAGCATCAAAGTCTCTCTAATTAACTAAGAACTACCTCAATTATACCCTACAATATTCATGTACCTCATAAAATTGTTTCGATATCATGAAACTCCTAACTCTGATTGGACAGGCGAGGGGTGGTGATCATCACACCATGCTTACACATCACTTTTTTCAGTTAGCCCTTTGTTAATAAACCCATCGCCTTAATTCTATATTCAAACTTTATCCCCCCCCCCACATTCACATTATTTTTGCAACATTTATAATAGGTTCCCCAGTTTCTGCCATCCTGGTGAACTCTTCACCACTTGGTTCCCAGGCCAGGACACTCAGTGGCCTTGGCTTGTATTCAAGTTTGTAGTCATCCTTCCGGATTCACTCTCAATAGGCATGCGCAGATGAACATTTCAGTCAAGTCATTCTACTTACTTCTGTCATACCCGAGAGGCCTAAAGACACACTGATAATAAAGTCAGAAAAATAGATGTTATTTTCAAGAATAAATGGTTTCACTGTATACCACCTATCTCAATTCTAACCACATTTACTTATTAATACTTTCCTCGCATTAGCATTAGTAAAGCAACTTATTTTAGTTTCCAGCAAAGCAGATGCCAAGCATGTGAGTTTCAAAGCAGCCTTCTTGTTAGCTACTGCGCATGTTATAGCCTTCACTCACTTGAAAATCCAGGTGGTTCAACTTGAGAGACAAGGAGACTTTTCTCTTCTGCCCTTACGAATTTACTCCTGAATGACTGAACATTAAATACAGCAAAACAAGACTAAAGCCCCAAGGGAAGGGGGAATTGGGATAACATAATAAACAGAAAGAGGCACTCCTAGATTCTTCTTTGCTTGCTTATGAAGATCCTGACATCTAACGACTGTGTCTCTAATCACAAAGAATAAATAACAAAGAAAGAAAACATTAGTAATTATCCCTTTGCACTCATATGCTATCTATGCACCACAAAGTAAGCAATGTACCTTTCACTATTGGTTATGTCTCCACCAGAATCTTAACCCTTTATCAAGATGCAGTTTTGATTTTATAAATGACATAAATCCCTGCAAAGAAATAAGGACATTGCTCGAAACATTAATCATCCATGTACCTAGGGTAAAAATGTGAATCCAGGAAAGCTATTATTTTGCACAGAAAAGCAAACTCACTAATACATTGCTTATGTCAAGAAGTAATTATTAATCCAAATATTCTGTTTTTCTCTTGCAGCTTGAATGATGTCCTGAAGTTTACTCTTTCTGCACTTCACAGTAAATAACAGTCTTTCTCTTTAAATAACAGACTTTTCTTTAACTTGAATTATTCTTTTCCATTCACAATTGTTTGTAAATAGCAGTCTTTCTCCTTTAGATTTTTAACTTAAAAAAAAACGATTTCACATTAGAACACAATGCGCATTGCTTTAAAAAAGGATTATTTGTATTGTTCATAAGTTAACTTTCTTGTTGTCTTTACGCATGGTAAGCACGTGTTTCTATTTGTAATCTGAAAACCTTACTTTTGTTGCAGGTTGAAGCCCCATCTCTGGAGGACTCAAGAAGCCAAAGAAAAACATTTCCGCGACGTGAAGGGGAAGAGAAAGGCCGCCGGACCGGAAGGTATTCAGCGCGTTGTCCGCGTTGTCATTGCCATGACAACTGTCACGAAGGAAGAGGCGCCGAAGGAAGGCTCCCGGACTTCAGGTAAGGAAGGCAGAAATGAGCGTAAGCGCCTTTGCATGCTCGGTCAGGCCTTTTATAATAGAACTGGACGGTGGCGAGGCGAAGGGGAGATTGCCAAGTACCTGCGCGGTCTTTGTTCAACTGGCTTTCTGATAACGTGCAACTTATGTAAATTCAGTTTTAACGCTTGAGTGCTTCCAACGTGCAGCTTATGCAAATTCTGTTGAACACTTGAGTGCTCCTTAAATGTTGGCCTGGTAGTTCAGTGTAAAATAAAGCCTGATAAGCTCAAAGGTAACAAGCACTGGCAAATACAAATGCAATTCTATTCAATAAATCAAGAGGAACAAGCACTTGTTAATACAAAAGGCATCTCTATTCACAGAGACCAACATTATCATTTATGAGTCAGAGGAGGTTGGGCATAATTTTTTACAGTAACCCTAACAGTCGCTCCCCTCAAAGGCCGTCCAACCGGACGAGGTTTTCGTGGATATTGTAGATGAAATTGTCTCACTAACCTAGGTGCATGAACAAAAGATGCTGGTTCCCAAGAGTTCTCTGCAGCGTCATAGCCCTTCCATGCTATCAGATAAAATAACTTCCCTGAATTCTTTTTACATCTAAGATCTTCTTTACTTCATACTCTAAATGGCCATCAATAGGTATGGAGGGATGTGGGGGTTATTATCTTGTATCTGGATTATAAGGTTTTAACAAGGATACATGAAAGGTAGGGTGTACAGGATATTCAGGAGGCAAATCTACTGTGACAGTTAATGGGTTTAAAATCTTAGTTATAAGGAATGGCCCAATATACTTTGCTTGTAATTTCTTAGGTCCTAATATTTTCAGATTTTTTGTGGAGAGCCACACATTTTTCCAATCTGGTTATCTGGGGTTGCCGTTCTATGGTTATCAGCCTGTTTTTTCATTACATTCCTATATTTATGTAAATGTTTATTTGCTTTTTCTTGAATATCTAGTAACTGATTGAGACGTTCAGTAACCCCTGGTGTTAGAGATGAGGTTACCGTTATGGGCAATGATCTTGGATGAAAACCATTTAAGAAATAAAATGGTGTACATTGTGTGGCTGAATGCATATTGATATTATAAATAAATTCTACAACTGGTAATACTTTATCCCACTCGCTTGTAAATTCAGCCATTAAACATTGCAAAGTTTGTAATAATGTCTGATTAGCTCTTTCTGTTTGGCCATCCGTTTCTGGATGGAAAGTTGGGGATAAAGCCATTTCCATGTTCAGAGTATTACATAAATTTGTCCAGAATTTTTAGGTGAATTGACTTCCCCTGTCTGTTACAATTTTAGTTGGCAAACCATGTAATCATACTACTTCTTTTACAAAAATATTTGTGAATTCTAATGCAGAGGGAAGTTTTAATAATGGTATGAAATGTGCCATTTTTGATAAATAGTCTATTACTACTAATATGGTGGTATATCTATTTGCTGTAGGCAAATTAGTAATAAAATCCACACTAAAAGTATGCTAATAGTATGCCAGGGACTTGGAGAGTAGATAATGGTTGCAAAAAAACAGTTGGTGCTTTATGTAAAGATTTATCCCGAGCACAAGTCGGACAAGTATTAACATACTCTTCAATATCTTTCATCATTGAAGACCACCAAAAATGTTGTCTACAACAGTCTAAAGTTTTTTGGTGACCCGAATGTCCTGCCAAGGTTGAATTTTGATTCCATGAAATAACTTTTTCCTGTAATTCCACTGTTGGCAAGTACAGGGGAGATGTATGATAAAATAAACCCTCCTGGATATTATTCTGGACATTTTTTAACCATTCCTGTGCATTTCATTTTGAGATGTTCTGTTTTAACCGCCATCATACAATCATTTTGAGAGATGAGGGCCAATATTTTTTGAGGAGGAATGATAAGTGGATCAATTGTATCTTTTTTAGACTCATTTGTATAACCGTACCTGGATAAAATATCTGACTGTAGCTGTTGTGCTCCTGGTCTATAAGTGATCACAAAATAAAATGCACTAAAGAAGTTTAACCATCTCATCTGACGAGGTGTAAGTGCCTTCACCGAACAAAAAAATCGCTAATTTATATGATCACTAAATATGGTTACTGGATACTTTGTTCCCATAAAATAGTGTCTCCATTCAGTAAATGCTAGTTTTATGGCTAAGAGCTCCCTCTCAGCTACAGTATAATTTTGCTCAGATGGTAGTCATTTTTTAGAATTAAAAGCTACAGGATGCAATTGCCCATCTTGAGTATCTCTTTGAGAGAGGACACCTCCTACAGCCACCTGTGAAGCGTCAGCTTCAACAAAGAAAGGAAGATTGGGGTCTGGATGTTTTAATAGAGGGGCTGAGGTCAATTTTTGTTTCAATTTGGCAAAAGCCTGAGCTGTCTGTTCCGTCCATACAAATGTTTGTCCCTTTTGTAATCATTTAGTAAGAGGTACTGCAGTTTCTGCAAAACTAGGTATAAAACGCCTATAAAAATGTGCAAACCCCAAGATTTTTTCTATTTCTTTTACAGACTTGGGTTCTTGCCACTGCTCAATTGCGCTGACCTTTTTTGGCTCCATCATACTTCCTGGAGGGGACAGACAGTATCCAAGAAAATCTACTGTGTCTGTGTTAAAGATACATTTTTCCAATTTTGCAAATAAGAGATTTTCTTGCAATGTGGCTAACACGGCTCTTACATGATGTGTATGCTCTTCTTTTGTTTTAAAATACAGATAATAAGTATATCATCTATATAAACAATTACACAGATATCAAGGAACTCATGTAGGACTTCATTAATAAAATATTGAAAAGCCGCAGGGGCGTTACATAAACCAAAAGGCATAACAGTGTACTCAAATAAGCCAAATTTAGTTTTGAAAGCGGTTTTCCATTCATTGTTTTCTTTTACTCTCACCAAATGATAGGCCCCACTTAGGTCCAACTTGGTGTAAATTGTGGAATGACGTAGCTGGTCAAGGAGAACAGGTATTAAGGGCAGTGGATACTTATTTTTAATGGTTGCCTTGTTTAACCCGCGATAGTAAATACATCCGCGTAAAGATCCATCGGGTTTACGAATGAAAAATAGTGGCGAGTACACAGTGGATGTTGAATGCCTTATAAAGCCACATGCCAACAACTCATCTGAGTAAGTTCTTAAGTATTTAGTCTCCTCTTCTGAAAGAGCATACACTCTACTACTTGGTAAAGGAGCCCCAGGTATAAGATCTATGCGACAATCATATGATCTATGTGGTGGTAATGAGGAGGCTTTTAAGGATCAAACACAGCCTTAAAATCTTGGTATTCAGATGGAATGACAGGAGAAGGTTTCACAGTACTTGCACAATGCAAAACCGTCCTGGAATCATCAGGAGCTTCTTGATAACATGATGCTCGACAATAAGAAGAATCTCAAGTCACTGTTCATGAAGTCCAATTAATCTTAGGGTTATGTGTGGTCAACCAAGGTGCTTCTAAAATGAGGCCGAAATTAGGTGTATCAATTAGGTCAAAACTCATTTTGACAAACCATTATAATGGGACATGTACTCTTTGTTATCATACCAGATGGTAATGCAGAAAAAAAAAACTAATTTTGTTGCGCGCACTGCATCCCCAAATGCAATGCAGTGCACACAATGAAATTTGTTTTATATATTTATATGTTTACTTACCTGTAATCCTCCGTAATCCATAGATTACTGCCCCCACCCTGCCCCTCCCCCTCACCACATCACCGCCCGGCAGCTACTCCCACCGCCGACTGCTACAGGTTGTGCATATTAATTTACACAATACAAGGTTAATACGTGGTTAAAAGTTACAGGAGAGGATTGCGTCCGAGCAAGTCTCTTTTCTAAGGGTCCTTGCTCCATCAATCCCCTTTCTGGTGCCATTTTAAAGCCAGCACAAAATTACCCATCCCTAATCCGATGCCAACTTTAGCATTTTTCACTTTCTTTTCCTTCTACATTCATGCTTTTATCTTTATTCTTTATTTTTTTGTTCCTTTTCCAATAATTTCATATATCCTTCTTCTCAATTTATTAGTGCAACACTTACACCATATTATTATTGCTATACCTATTAAGGGAAATACTACTTGCCCAAGGAAACGTTTCCCTACTTTAGTAAATCAAGTCCCTACTTTAGAAACACTTTTTGTTAGTCTTTCCCATACACTGTCAACCAGTGGTTTTAATTATTCATGCATTTTTGTAATATACTTTATATATCCTTTAATTTTTGTACTTTTATCCGGTATGTAAGTGCAACAATGTTGCACTTTCAACATTTTTATTTATTTTTTATTGTCCTCATAGCCCGGATAAGCAGAAAGAGAAAGAAGTCTACTTCAGATCACTTCTCCCCTGGGCGCCTCGAGTGATCTTGCTGAAAAACCAGGTACAGTACACTCTATATCTTGCAATATTGCTCAACCATAGGTGCCAATTCCGCCCTGAGACCATCGGCTACCACCAGAGTACTTGCAGACCGATATAGAGGCCTAATCATTGGACTCATTTATAGATATCTGTACCCACATCTCATAGGGGAGCCAGAAAGCATTTCACCTGCATTCATGTGCTCTGTCTAGGGTGTTTATATACCTTATCAAAGCCAGCCATTCCAATTTACTGGGAGGAGTAACCTTAACCCAGTTCTTACATATTTCCCTTCTTGCAAATAATATTAGATAAAAAAATCAATTTTTTTACATTATTTGCCATAGATTCGTTATTATTAGTGAGACCAAAGAATATCAACAATTCGCTCACCTGGAGTACTTCGCCCAGAATGGAAAAGATTATGTTACTCACATCCAACCAGAAGGATTGAAGTACCGGACAGGTCATAAACATATGCGTATCATCACCTTTCTCCTTATTGCATTTAGAGCATTTCGGGACTACTCCACTCCCCATTTTAGATAGCTTGTATGGAGTCCAATACACCCTGTGGAGACAAAAAAGGTGGTTCCGCCTTAAATTTGCGGGTCGGACTGTGGAATAAAGAATGTCGCAGGATACTTGCCATAAATCTTGTATCTGTTCTCCTGGCAAGCTCCTCTCCCACAGCTCCATCGGAAGGTTGAAGTCTCCATCAGCCAGTTCTAGTAGTAACCAATATTAATTTGCCACCTCCTTCTTATGAGTTGTTCCAAGTACCGAACTCTCTTACCAACTTATTTACTAGTCCAGCTCCGGGTCCAACAGTCCGACTCCAACTTAGCATTTGTAAATACTTAAACCTCGAAAGTTGGCCTCCACACAAATTTTGGCACTCATCCAATGATATTAAATTACCTTCCGATATCAACTGTTTCCAGGAAGTAAATCCTGCATCCTTCAGTGGACGCACCAGTGGGTCCTTCGACCATTCTGGGGATCCTGGAGAGTTAAAGATAGGTGCCATCCCACTAAAATAATTGATTTTGAACTCTTTACTAACTTTATGCCAAGTTGTCGCGAGGCTCAGTAAGATCTTTAGACGTATTTAAAAAAAAATATTAATAATAAAATCTCAAGTCTCCAAATTTGTAAATGAAACCGTATTCTCCCCCTATTATGTCTTTTAACATTGCTGTGTGCATTTTCCCTATCTCAGAGTCATCTGAGTCATCTGAGTCATCTGATGTTTTAAATAACCCTTTCCCACCTTTTAACAAAAACACCCAGGCATAATAGGATAGGTCTGGCAGCCTTAGCCCCCCTTTCTCGCACCGTCGTCTAAGCTTTTTCCACGAAATTCGCACCCCTTGTGAGGCCCAAATAAAACTAGATATTTTAGACTGTATTTTGTTTAGCCATTCAACCTTGAAAGTCAACGGAATATTCTGAAATAAGAACGTGAGTATTGGGAGGATTGTCATTTTAATGATGTTAACTCTCCCATAGGTGATAGGGGCAGGTGGGACCATCCTAACAATAGTTTCCCTATCTCCTTATATATCTTTTGAAAATTGGTTTCAGGAATTTCGATTTTCTGGGTAATTTTAATACCCAGATATCTCATTTCTGTTTTGACACAGCTCTCTTGTGTCATCATGTTCCGTGCCATGACCACTGTTTTTCCTTCATTAATTTCATATCCCGAAATCCTCCCAAACCCTGCGGCCAGATCATAAACATTCGGTAGTGCTGTCTTGAGATTTGAGGTATATACTACCAGATCGCCGCGTATAAACCCACTTTCTTCTCCCATCCCCTGGACTGAAAAGGAAGTGGGATAGGGTGGGGTTCACGTGTAGTTTTTAGAGCACGGGTGTGGGAGCAAGGGGAGAAAAAAAATAAAAAATGTCCTCGCAAAAGATCTAATTCCCGGTAGAAGTATGGATATTGAAGAAAAAATGGATAGGAATGACAGTGAATCAGAAGCCATCAATAGAATTCCTATCGTGGAATGTTAACGGATTAAGGGGATGTCATAGGCATGAGAGGATCCTACAATACTTAAAAGATTCTCCGGCCCAAGTCATTATATTACAGGAGACACATCTAATGGGGGATGAGATGAGGGAGTTGTTTCAGAGTAGGAAATGGGTTCAGAACTTGATCTGTTCAGAGCAACAACTCTCTATAAGGCGGGTGGCAATCCTGATAAAGACTAATCCCCTGCTGGTGGTTTTCGAAACCAGGGTGGATAAAAATGGAAGATGGGCAATTGCAAAAGTAAAATTCGGGGAGCAAACTTATACTGTAGTGAGTTATTATGGGCCTAACTTGGATGACTCTGTGCCTTTTAGTAAATTACTATCTGAATTGCTGGATTTCCCTGACCCGGTTATATGGCAGGAGATTTTAATGTGGTCTTAGATGTTAATCTCGATCGTTCGACCAAAAGTAGAAATATAATGCATAATAAATCCAGGGCTCCAATAAAAAATACAATAAGAAATTTCGGATGGTGCGATATATGGCGAGAAAAGAAGGGAGCCTTAAAAAGCTTCACCTTTAACAATAAAAAATATGGACATCAGTCCAGAATTGACCTGTTTTTAGTGGACCTCAATATAAAAGATCAGGTTCAGAATGTAAACCATGTAGGAGCGCATATGTCCGACCATTCTGCAGTTTCACTGACACTGGTCCCCTCAACGGCAGTAAAACAACGTAGGTGGACTATGGATCGGTCCATACTTACTGATGACGAGGTAATAAAGAAACTTGGTCTGGAGTCCCAGGAGTTTTTTCTTAGTAACCGAGGAAGGGGAAACATCCTTTACAACGCAACTTTTACCACGCAGTGCTATTACAACGCCGGTTTTACAACAAAAACCATTACAACGCATTGCGCTGGGGGGCGCTCTAGGATAGGGAATAGATTTAATTTACTATCCAACACCTTCCCTAGTGTCCACGAGGACTGGAGTTGGAATAGTAAATTAAACTATTCACTATCCAGCACCCCAAAGGGCTATGTGTTGTAATGGTATGCGTTGTAAAAGCATGCGTGGTAAAAGCATGCGTTGTAACGTCATACATCCCCGAGGAAGTGCTCCAATAGGAATTGTTTCGGATTCGTACAAAGCCTTTTTAAGGGGCAGGATTACATCAATCCAGTCCTACAAAAATAAACAGCGCAGGGCAGGAATTCTTAATATTGAGAAGAAAATTCAGAGCTTGGAATACAAAATTCAGCAAAATGAAGTGGGAGAGGATGCTGGGAAGGCTTTGATTCAAACTCTAAAAACAGATCTGTCATCAGTTATAGAAAGACAACTTCAAGAAAGGTGGCAAGCTAGTAAGTTGGCCCATTTAAACTATGGGGAAGGCTGTGGTAAATTACTTGCCTGGAAGGCAAAGAGTGATCAGGCAAAGAACTTCATAAAATAACTTAATTTTGGGTTGGCTGGGAGTCCTATTATAGCAGGGACTAGTATTGAAGATACTATGCTAAAATATTATGAAGAAGTTTATAAAGAAGATTTATGTACAACTAGGTCGGAAGTCCTAGAGTGGTTAGATCAGGAATTACCAGAAAAAGTATCCGAATCTCAGAAAGTTGGTCTTAACAATTTAATAACTGTGCAAGAAATAGAAACTGCCATAAAATCGGGAAAATCCAGCAAGGCAGCTGGACCTGACGGTCTGCCCTTAGAAGCTCTTAAAAAATTAAGTCAGTATTTGGTGCCCTCCCTGAGTGAACTTTTTGTAGCTATGCAGGTGAAGAGATCCCCCCTTCTTGGAATGATGCCATAGTGACCTTAACTCTCAAACCTGATAAAAAACCAGATTGCTGTGATTCATACAGACCCATATCGCTGCTAAACGCATATTACAAGATCTTTGCCAAGTTATTAGCAGAGAGGTTGAATGGGGTGGTGGGAGCACTCCTTCACGAAGACCAGAAAGGGTTTGTGCGAGGTAGGAGCCTTAGAGATTTAACCTGTAGCCTAATAGGTGCAATTGAATTAGCCTCAGTAGACAAACTTCCACTAGCGGTCATTACGGTAGACGCAACTAAGGCTTTTGACTGAGTTAATTGGTCTTATCTGCATGAAGTATTGAGCCTGTCTAACTTAGGGGAAAATTTTTGTAGGGCAGTAAAACAAATTTATAACACTCCGACTGCAAAAATTCTGATCAATGGGAGGCTAACTGAGAAATTTAATATCCTTAGAGGTATGAGACAGGGCTGCCCACTGTCCCCACTACTTTTTAATTTTTATATTGAATCCTTGGCAGAAAAAAATTAGGAAACATGAGGAGATACTTCCTTTTCAGTACAGGGGATGGGATAAGAAAGTCGGTTTATACGCGGACTTTCAACATTTTACATACTCCGCCCTCTTTTGCCAATAATATATCAAGCGCAAGTCGATTCTGCAAAACCATAGATCTAATTGCAACCATTTCTGTAGTAATCATCAAGAAACCTGCAGCAGTATCAGTCGAAAGACGATCAACTACTGTTGACAACTGATAAATTCTATGTGAATTTAAAACAACTCCCACTGAAGGTATTACTACACTAAATATATCACCTATTATTTCTGAAAAAAATAGCTCTCTTTCTTTGTGTTAGTTCATTAGTGTTTTTATTGCTTCCAGTGATTCTCTTCACATGATAGATTTTCGGAAATACTATTCCAAAATAGCAGCTCCTGTACCACCGTGCAGGCAGCTTATAATAAGCTTTATTCCCACACATGTAGTAAACTCTAGGAAATACTGGATCAGTTCCCCCTTTTAGTCCCAAACCTCTGAAAATTAGGAAGTTATGTTCATATTCACTGGAACCAATAAATACGTTATTATAATCTGTCTTTAATCTAGGGAGAGATGTTTTCGCTGTATTCACAAAGTCTAGGGACATCGCAGCAGGAGCCTTGCCAGCTGTATAAGTTCCCTCTTTCTCAGCCCATGGTGGAATATGGTGTTTCTGTTCAGCAGCTTTTCTTTGGAAATCCTGTCTCCTCTCTTCAACTAAATTTAAAAACACTTTCTCTTCTTCACGTAATGAGCATGTTAGATTGTTTTATGTGCCTTTTCTATATCTAATGACTTCATAGTAAGGAAAAATCTGCCCATAAACTGTGCATCTAAACTACTGCCTACTGGATTCATATTCTTTCGAATAGGAATTTCTGTAAATACTACATCTATATTAGAAAAATAATATTGAAGTTTTCCTGTTCTATAAAATAAACTTGACAATATACTGCATGAAAGACCTCATGTTAAAGGTAAATGGTGGTACGTAACCCCCTAAGCTACTGAAGTAGGCCATTTCATACAAACATAACAATCAATAATTTCCATTGTGTCTACATACTGAAACAATAGCTTTGTAAATACATTTAATGAAGTATCATTATCTATTATGGTGTGATGAAAATCTTTCTCATCTGATGCTTCTAATTCTACTCTATCTCCTTTCTGGTTAGCAATCTTTTCATTAGTTTTTGTGACATTCTTCTTATCCGTTATCATAAGATAAGGAATCGCTATTGTTACGAACAGCCGTACTAAAATTACTAATAATATACTACATATGTAAGCTCTACAACATTTCTTTATACAACTTCGTTTCGGTCTTTGTGTAACTCTGTTCTCAGCCATTTGTACTCAAGAAGATTATTCTTCTTTTCTTAGTTACGAATTAGAATCTTTAAGTATTTCAAGGAGGCCTCACTTCTTTTCTGTCAATCTGTTCAGCATTTATTTCTTCATCAGATTCTCCATTTAAATCTAGATTCCCAAAGTCTTCAAGAATCACATAAGTCCATTCAGGTCCTTTGATTTTGCTATTCAAAATCTTTAATTTTGGACTTCTTCAAAAATTTCTAGTAACTGACTGCTCAGTCTGAGTTTGGCTCGTAACCTCATTTACTTGTTCTGGATTTTCATTTGTTTTTCTCAGGTAATATTTCAATCTTTTGACTCCCCCTGGCCAATTATCACCTTTTCTGACCCATTAAATTGGACTGCACTTTCACCTTCGCCGTCTCTTTCACTAGCTCTCTTATTCCTGTTATGTTGTGGCACAACTTGGTTTTCCTCATTTTCAGAGTTTCTCTCTTCCTTTCTTTTTTCAGGTCTTGTCTGTGTGGATTTTTCTGCCTGAAAACACATCCTCCTTCTTCTAACTGTTCCTGTGCAGGTACTCTCTTAATCTGCTCTTTTTTCCTAACTGGTCCTGTTGAGGTCTTATTACAATTTGATCTTCTGCCACCTGAACGTGTTCTGCTATGCCTGACTGTCCATGCTCAGGTTCTTCGATTGATTGGTTTACCTGAGTATGCTCGTCTGTCCCTGTCTGGTCTTGCTCAGGGTCTTTATTTTCTTGGTTCTCTTTTTCCTGAGCGTGTTCTTCTATACCTATCTGGTCCTCTTTAATCTCCTGCTCCTCTAATCTGGTTCTACTCCTTGCTTTGATAAACACTTCTGGTATGTCAACCACTGGTATCCAGTCCTCCTGACTTGTGCTCGGTTGTTATCTGTCTTTCTCCCTTGAATCTTGTACTATAGATTCTTCGACTGCACAACCTTCAGCTGCCCCAACTGTTTGAGTTAGTTGTGGTCCTTCTTCATCAGGGGCTGGCAACCTTTTGTATGACTGGCATGAATCCAGTTTGGTAAACCTGCACACTTCACTGCTGTGGTGGTAACTAATATAACTTGCTGTGGTTCATCCCACCTTGGTGCTAGGCACGACTCTCAGACCGAAACATGGAATTAGTTCCCTCAACAATAATTTTGCTACTGCTATACTGTCATTTCTCCTAGTAGGGTATGCTTCCACCCACTTTGAGAACAAACACACGATAACAAGGATGTATTTCATTCCCCTACATAGAGGTAATGATATGAAGTCTAACTGTAACCTTATGAAAGGTCCTTCTGCTTTTCCAATTCTTCCCCAACTGACCAAATTAAACATCTCTGGCAAAGGCTCTCTGTCACTACCCTAAACCTTGGATTGTACCAATTTTGTCTGATTAGTCGTATCATTGCTTCCATGCCTACATGGGTGTCTCCATGGTACATTCTCGCCATTTGTGAGAGCAAAAAATCTGGCATGACTGGTCTGCCATCATGGTATACCCACATTTCATCTTTGGCCCTCTTTTCACAACATTGCTTTATCCAGTTCCCCTTTTCACTCTCGTTTACTTCGTCCTGCAACTGTCTCAACGCTTCCCATGTTTCCATAACTGAAAATGACATAAGTTAGCAGCTCATTCCACTTGTTTCTATTTTTCTATTTATTGACATGCTGTGTTTAGCACAATATTGAGCAACCTGGTCAGCATATTTATTACCAGCTGTCACATAGTCATTTCCTGACTGGTGAGCAGCACACTTGATCACTGCTAGTTCTTTTGGCAATTGTATTGCTTCCAATAGTTCTTTTACAAATTTCCCATTACATATAGGGGATCCTGATGAAGTCATAAATCCCCTCTGCATCCAAGTTGGCCAGAGTCGTGCACAATCCCGTAACCATACTGGCTATAAGTAAGTATGGTCACTTTCCAATTCTTCCCAATTTTGCATGCTTTTATTAAAGCTATCAATTCAGCTACTGTGCAGACTTGACTCCAGGTAAACAGGATGCTTCAACAACTCCAGTTAATTTGCATACAGCACAAGCTGCACTCAATCCACCTTCCTCAAGCCTGAGGCAGGAGCCATCAACAAATAGTTTATGGTCAGGCTCCTTCAGAGGCTTTTCCTGTATGTCAGGGTGGGGCTTGGTGCCACATCTCGGTCACATCTAAGCAATCATGTTCTACCTCATCTCTTACTTCTTCACATCTTGTGTCTGGCAAACGTGTAGCTGGATTTACCATGGTACACGGAATTACA
The DNA here is from genome assembly GCF_964261635.1 of Lissotriton helveticus. NCBI lineage: Eukaryota > Metazoa > Chordata > Amphibia > Caudata > Salamandridae > Lissotriton > Lissotriton helveticus. Next base: position 192,839,500 of record NC_136071.1, on the reverse strand, counting down.
TTCACATGTTCTGCTCCCAGAATTATTCTTTCATACTTAGTCATCCAACTAGGGGTAAGATGCTGTGTTCTAGTTTTTGTTAATAGAATCTCAACTGAATATAGAACATACACCTTCACTGGGTGTCCCATCACACTTTGTTCCATGCTCATACAAGTAGCAGCTACTGCTTTTAAGAAGCCAGGTAATTCTGAAGCCACATGATCCAAAGTAGCAGAAAAATATGCTACTGGACGGTGGCTCCATCCATGTCTTTGTGTTAAGACTGAGAGTGCACAACCATCTCTCTCACAGTAGAAATAGTGCAAATCTTTTCATATAATCAGGCATACCTAAAGCTGGGGCCTCACATAAACAGTTTCATATTTTAACAAATGCTTCTACACTTTCATCATCACAAACTATTGGATCTTTTACTCTTTTTCGTGTCAATTAATGGTTTTGCCAGTAAGGAAAAACCCACACTCCACTGCCTGCAATATCCTACAACTCTAAGAAACATTCTAATCTCCTTCCCAGTTTGGGGTAATTGCATTTGCTTGATTATTCTGATTCTCTCAGTGGTCACATTTCTCACACCTCTTTCTATTTGGTGACCTAAATATTTTACTCCTGTTTGGCAAAATTGCAATTTTTCTGGAGATACTTTGTGTCCTCCATCAGCCACATGATTTAGTAATGCAATTGAATCAGTTACAAAGTCATCTCTACATTTTGAGGCTACACGTAAATCATATAATGCTGCACTAGGACGGAATTTCAGGGCATAACTAGCTTCTCTAGACAGTTTTTCAAAATCTGATTGAAAATTGAAGGACTTTCTGTATACCCTAGAGGGACTCGATTCCATACATAAAAATGATCCTCAACATTAGAAGAAAAGAAATACTGGTTGTCAGGGTGTAAAGGAATTGAGAAAAAGGCCTGACATGAATCAATGATTCAGAAAAGGGGGTGGTGATGAACAGAGTGTCTGAATTAAGCAGACCACTCTTACCCAGTCCAAAGATCAGGGCTTGATCCATCACCGTTATTTAGCTCACTGCCCCATCCCAGCTCAGAACCTGGCTATATGCAAATTAGTCTGTCCCTGGCCCAGTGCATCATGGGAACAGGGCAGACCAAACTACCAAGCCAATTCTTCACCAGAAAGGAGACAAGCTACCGGGGACCGGTTTCTGGCATTTCAGCCTCTTCGGCCCGGCTTGCTTGAATCCTGATGGAGCAGTGAGAAAGGGACTCATGTCTGAGTATACCCTGCCACACCTATAGTGGCCAAAAACGATTCAGAAAAGGGGGTGGTGATGAACAGAGTGTCTGAATTAAGCAGACCACTCTTACCCAGTCCAAAGATCAGGGCTTGATCCATCACCGTTATTTATCTCACTGCCCCATCCCAGCTCAGAACCTGGCTATATGCAAATTAGTCTGTCCCTGGCCCAGTGCATCATGGGAACAGGGCAGACCAAACTACCAAGCCAATTCTTCACCAGAAAGGAGACAAGCTACCGGGGACCGGTTTCTGGCATTTCAGACTCTTCGGCCCGGCTTGCTTGAATCCTGATGGAGCAGTGAGAAAGGGACTCATGTCTGAGTATACCCTGCCACACCTATAGTGGCCAAAAACGATTCAGAAAAGGGGGTGGTGATGAACAGAGTGTCTGAATTAAGCAGACCACTCTTACCCAGTCCAAAGATCAGGGCTTGATCCATCACCGTTATTTATCTCACTGCCCCATCCCAGCTCAGAACCTGGCTATATGCAAATTAGTCTGTCCCTGGCCCAGTGCATCATGGGAACAGGGCAGACCAAACTACCAAGCCAATTCTTCACCAGAAAGGAGACAAGCTACCGGGGACCGGTTTCTGGCATTTCAGCCTCTTCGGCCCGGCTTGCTTGAATCCTGATGGAGCAGTGAGAAAGGGACTCATGTCTGAGTATACCCTGCCACACCTATAGTGGCCAAAAACGATTCAGAATAGGGGGTGGTGATGAACAGAGTGTCTGAATTAAGCAGACCACTCTTACCCAGTCCAAAGATCAGGGCTTGATCCATCACCGTTATTTATCTCACTGCCCCATCCCAGCTCAGAACCTGGCTATATGCAAAAACGGTGTTGGATCTAGCCCTGATCTCTTGACTGGGTGAGAGTACTCTGCTTAATTCAGAGACTCTGTCCATCACCACCCCTTGTTGTAAATAATTTTGTCCACCCTAAGCGTGGAAGGGTATACTCAGATGTGAGTCCCTTGCTCATTGCACCATCAGGATTCAAGCAAGCCGGGCCGAAGACGGCTGTAATGCCAGAAACCGGTCCCCGGAAGCTTGTTTCCTTCCCAGTGTAAGAATTGGCTTTTGTAGTCTGGTCTGCCCTGTTCCCATGATGCACTGGGCCAGGGACAGACTAATTTGCATACAGCCAGGTTCTGAAACTGGGATGGTGCAATGAGCTAAAAAACGGTGTTGGATCTAGCCCTGATCTCTTGACTGGGTGAGAGTACTCTGCTTAATTCAGAGACTCTGTCCATCACCACCCCTTGTTGTAAATGACATGAATCAATGACAGTAAACCATCCAGCGTTCTAGGGTATCTGATATAGAATTACTGCTGGATTTGGTACTACAGGACAACATGGTACTGCAATGTTATTCATCTTTCTTAAATCCTGTACTATCCGATATTTTCTGCTAGGCTTTTTAAGTCCTATTATAGGCAAATAATTGCAAGACTGCTCATTATTTATTTTCAAATGCCTTGATTAACCATTCGGTCAATTTCAGTAGCCACTCCTGCTTTAACTTCTGGACTCATTTTGTAGTGTCGGGTGTTAGGGTAAACTGCACCTTCTTTTACAGTGACTTTCACTGGGTCTACATCTGCCATTAGACCTATTTCTTTTCCAGTAAAGTCCCACACTTCTGGATTCACAGTTGTTTATAATTCTGCTGGCAATTCATTCTTTGTCATTAGAGAATACATCTCATCAATTTGTGTGCCTTGTTTAGATAACATTATTTTGTATATCATATCTTCATCTGGGATCTGAATAGCAACACCATCCGGTGTGCAATATATTGTGAAATTCATTTTGCATTGAAGGTCTCTGCCTAATAAATTCACTGGACTAGAATCACAAACTATGAATTTATGCATATCTTTAAATGTTCCAATTCGCACCTCCATAGGTTTTGTGAGTGGGGTTCTAATCTGCTGGTTTGAGACTCCAACTACTTGGATCGCTTCTCCCGAGAGTGGTAGGTTTGGGATTTCTGCTGTTCTCACAGTAGAACGGGTAGCACCAGTATCCAAAAGGAAAGTAATATCATTGCCTTCTACTTTCCCATCAATAAATGGACCTGACCGATCTACCGGCAAGGATGCACAACGTACGCTTTCCTCTCCCCCCCCCCCCCTCAGGCACCGTCATTGCATGAAACTATTTTCTTCATTACTGTTCTGCAAAAAATATTGTGAAACCACAGACTTTTTCCTCACCACTTCCTTGAAATCCGGCGTCCGCACTGTACTGTGTCTGATTCACAAAATTTAGGATAGGGGCAGGTGGCAACTGACACTGCTGATTAACCCCTTCACTGCTAGGCCTTTTCCCCTCCTGTGCTAAGCCTTTTTTTGGCTATTTGGGGTAGGGCGCGCTTAGGCCCCTGTAACTTTTTGGCCACATAAGGTATTCACTCCAATTTTGTGTCCTTTTCTTCCAACATCATGGGTATTCTAAAGGTATCCTGGGTTTGTGGATTCCCTTTGAGGGGTCCCAGAAATTAGGAAAAATACAGTAACATTTTAGTTTTTTTCAGAAAAATGGGAAAAACGGGCTGCAAATGAAAGCCTCTGGATTTTTCCCTGCAAATGTTATCAAAAAAAGGTTTGTGGGGCTAAATTCACCATTTTCCCAGCCTTTAGGAAATGACAGTATTTTGTCAGAGAACCAACATTTTTCACACAGTTTGGCATTTTTCACGGACATATCCTATTTTTGCTATTTTAAGTGCTTTCAACCTCCTTCCAGTTAATGGTAAAAATGAGTATGAAAGCAATAATAGATCCTGGAAAGCTATACATTTTAGAAAATTAGACACAATTCTAAATTTAGAAAGCGGTCAATTGTTTAAATCCATGAAGGTTTCTTTATAGAAATTAACAGTTAAATATTGGAAAAATTGAAAATAGTTGAGAAAACCAGCCTTTTGTGTCGTTTTCACCTGTAACTTCTTGTATTTATGACAACTTTTTAAAAGCAATATACCGTTACATCCGCTGAACCTTCCTGGTTGTGGGGATATATAGGACTTGTAGGTTCACCAAGAACCCGACAAACCCAGAGCCAAAAACTAAGCAGCAACTTGCAATGGTATTTTATTATGTACCGGGTATAGAACAATTATTCTGGGAAAATGTATACATGGAAAAATCGGTATGAAAGACACCCTGTATTTGTGAAATGGGTACAAATTATAGAGTTTAGAAAAAGTACATATTTGCACATTTTCAAAATTGGGAATACTCATACTAGCATGAGAATTTTTGGTCATTTTTCAAAATGACTTCTTTTTTACAAAATGTCTTTCATTTGGAAGGGAGAAATGCATGAAAACGCAATAGGTAATAACAGTTGATTTACAAATCTGAATTACCCTAAGTCACCCGATAAAAATGGTTCCTCACTTGTGTGGGTCGGCCTTGTGCCCGCGACAGGAAATGGAGCAAAACCCAACGTGGTCACACCTCAATCTCGCAATGAAAAATTACCCTTTTTTGGCAGATTACCTAGCTGTAGTTTTTGTACCCTAGCTCTGCCGGCACCTAGGGAAACCTAGCAAACCTATACATTTCTAAAAAGTAGACACCCTGGGGAATCCAGGATGGGCTGACTTGACTGCCTCCCACCAGGTTCTGTTACCCAGAATCCCTTGCAAACCTAAAGAATTGTCCAAAAAACAAATTTTTCCTACATTTCTGTGGTGGAAAGTTCTGGAATCTGCGTGGATCCACACATATTCACCCACCCAGCATTCCTCAAAGGCATTTGAGAAAAATGGTACCTCACTTGTTTGGGTTGGCCTACTGCCTGCGACAGAAAACGGCGCAAAACACAACGTGGTCGCAACTCAATTTTGCAGTGAAAAATGACCCTTGTTTTGCAAAGTGTCTAGCTGTAGTTTCTGAACCTTAGCTCTGCCGGCACCTAGGGTAGCCTAGCAAACCTATACATTTATGAAAACTAGACATCCAGGGAAATCCAAGATGGGGTGACTCGACTGCCTCCCAATAGGTTCTGCTACCCAGAAACCCTTGCAAACCTAAAGAATTGTAAAACAAAACACATTTTCTCCACATTTCTCTGGTGGAAAGTTCTGGAATCTGCATGTATCCACAAATTTCCTTGAACCCTGAGTTCCCCAAAGTCTTCCTAGCAAAATGGTACCCCACTTATGTGGGTCGGCCTAGTGCCTGCGACAGGAAATGGCACAAAACGCAACATGGTCGCACCTCAATTTTGCAGTGAAAAATTACCCTTTTTTGGCAAAGTGCCCAGCTGTAGTTTTTTAACCCTAGCTCTGCCGGCACTTAGGGAAACCTAGCAAATCTATAAATGTTTTAAAACTAGACACCCAGGGAAATCCAGGATGGGGTAGCTTGACTGCCTCCCTCCAGGGTCTGTTACCCAGAAACCCTTGCAAACCTAAACAATTGACAAAAAAACACATTTTCCCCATTCCGTGGTGGAAAGTTCTGGAATCTGCGTGATTCCAAAAATGTCCACCCACCCAGCATTCCCCAAAATCTTCTGAGAAAAATGGTACCTCACTTGTGTGGGTCGGCCTAGTGCTTGCGACAGGAAACGGCACAAAACGCAACGTGGTCGCACCTCAATTTCGCAGTGAAAAATGGCCCTTTTTTTACAAAGTGCCTAGCTGTCGTTTTTTAACCCTAGCTCTGCCGGCACCTAGGGAAACATAGCAAAACTATACATTTTTGAAATCTAGACACCCAGGGGAATTCAGGATGGGGTAACTTGACTGCCTCCCACCAGGTTCTGTTACCCAGAAACCCTTGCAAACTTAAAGAAATGTCAAAAAAACACATTTTCTCCACATTTCTGTGGTGGAAAGTTCTGGAATCTGGGTATATCCACAAATTTCCTTCCACTCTGCTTTCCCCAAAGTCTTCCGAGAAAAAAGGTACCACACTTGTGTGGGTCGGCCTAGTGCCTGCGACAGGAAACGACACAAAACGCAACGTGGTCACACCTCAATTTCGCACTGAAAAATGACCCTTTTTTGGCAAAGTGCCTAGCAGTAGTTTTTGAACCCTAGCTCTGCCGTAACCTAGGGAAACCTAGCAAACCTATAAATTTTTGAAAACTAGACACCCTGGGGAATCCAAGATGGGTGACTTGACTGCCTCCCACCAGGTTCTGTTACCCAGAATCCCTTGCAAACCTAAAGAATTGTCAAAAAAACACATTTTCTACACATTTCTGTGGTGGAAAGTTCTGGAATCTGCGTGGATCCACAAATTTCCACCCACCCTGCGTTTCCCAAAGTCGTCTGAGAAAAATGGTACCTCACTTGTGTGGGTCGGCCTATTGTCTGCGACAGGAAATGGCGCAAAACGCAACGTGGCCCCAACTCAATTTCGCAGTTGAAAATTGCCCTTTTTTTGCAAAGTGCATAGCTGTAGTTTTTTAACCCTAGCTCTGCCGGGACCTAGGGAAACCTAGCAAACCCACACATTTCTGGAAAGTAGACACCCGGGGGATTCCAAGGAGGTATGGCTTGCTTGGATCCCCCAACGTTCCATTAACCAGAATCCCTTGCAAACCTCAATTTAAGCTGAAAAAACAGTTTTTTCACACATTTTTGTGTGGGAAAGTGTGACATCACCGGCTCACACAAATTTCCTACCACCCAGCGTTTCCCCTGGTCTCCCAATAAAAATGATGCCTCACTTGTGTGGGAGGCCCAAGTACCCGCAACAGGCAAGGACCCAAAACGTAGTGAGGCGACTTCAAAACTGCCTATGTCAAAACCACCTGCTTTTGCAAGGGGGGTCACCTGAGTTTTTGGCCCCTCCACGCACACCACCAGCCAAACCCCAGTCCACGCACACCACCAGCCAAGCACCAAATCACGCACAATGCCAGCCAAGCGCCAGTACAAACACACTGCCAGCCAAACACCAGTACAAACACACTGCCACCCAAGAGTCAGTCCACACACACCGCCAGCCAAGCTCCAGTCCACGCACACCACCAGCCAAGCACCAGTCCAGGCACACCGCCAACCAAGCACCAATCCAAACACACCGCCAGCCAAGCGCCAGACCACGCACACCGCTTAGACAATCACCACTCCATGCAAACCGACATCACATTTAAGAATTTTTTTTAATATAAATAAGAAAACACAAACAAATTGCAAATTGATACAAATCTACTAACACAACAACTAAAACTAAATACACTACACAAATGCCAACCTTGAAACTGAACAAAAATTATTAAACAATAGAGGCCAGGCAGTTCACTTTACCACTCATGGATGCTCCCAAAAATTATTTTGCATGTGGTACAAAACAAGCAGGCACGCACAGCCCGGAGTTAGTAGGACACTCGGGGCAGTACATGTGAACCTCCTTTCACATACATCTTCGCCAACAGACTCTACATCTCCTACTGGGAAAGTGCTTTGAGGATGTAGGAGGAATGTGATCAGGAAAGTGGTGATCTTTCAATCTAGCAACATCCTCCACCACTCCAACTCTAGGAACACTTGCCTGTTCCACTAAAACAAGGCTGCCTATTACAGACTCCTGAAACTTTACAAAAGTCATCTTTGACTCAGGACAAGATTCCTGGAACACAACAAAAGCATTAAAGGTTGCTAAGTGGAAAATATGGATAGCCAACTTCTTGTACCAAATGTAAGCCTTACGAAGAGCAGCATATGGTTTCAACCTCTGATCTACTCTGTCAACACCACCCATGTGCCTATTATAGTCTAAAATGCACACAGGTTTGAGCGCTTCAGCATTCTCACCCCAAACAGTCACCGGTTCAGTGCTTTCATCATGAATGGTAGTCAACATGTAGACATCTCTCCTGTCTGAAAACTTCACAGCAAGAAGCTCCTCGCAACGCAACGCACTGCACTGTCCCCGGACAAGCTTTTGACAAACAAGTTCTTTTGGGAAATCTTTACGGTTACAGCAGATTGTGCCACAAACAACAGTGTCCACTTTGGCCAATTCCCTGAACAACCACATAACAGTGTAGAAGTTATCTACATATAAATGATGGCCTTTGTTAAATAATCCTCTACCAAGTTCCCACACAATTTTCTCAGTCACTCCAAAAGTGGACGGACAACCAGGGGGGTAATCCTGGATTCCTTACCGGTGTACACCCTGAAATTAGAGACATATCCAGTCCAACTGTCACACAGCATATACAGCTTAATTCCATAGCGTGCCCTCTTACTAGGAATGCATTGCCTAAAAACCAAGCGGCCCTTGAACAACACAAAAGACTCATCCGCTGCAATTTCTTTCCCTGGGGCATAGATCTCAGAAAATCGATCAAAAAAGTGATCAATGACAGGCCGAATCTTGAAAAGACGGTCACAATCAGGGTGATCTTGTGGCAAAGCTAAACCATTATCGACAACATGCATCATCCGAAGCAGAAGCCAATACCTATCACGACTCATGACTGCCGGAAATATAGCAGTAGCCATCAAGGGACTAGTAGACCAATATGAAGCCATTGACGGCTTCCTTAGCAAGTCCATCAAAAAAGATAAACCCAAGTACTTCTTCATCTCTTCCAGATTTGTGGGAGTCCACCGGGTAGCTCTAGAGTGGGGCTTAAGGCTGGCACTGTTCTCCCTCAAAAACTGTTCGGCATACAAATTAGTCTGCTCAACAATCTCTGCCAAAAACACATCATCCATAAACAACTGAAAAAAATCAATTGGCAAAAAGTTTTCAGTGTTTACCCTACACCCTGGAACACCAGTAAAGTCTGACAATGCCAGCTGCACCATGCCTGGGGCAACCCAGAGGTCAGCACTTTCAACGGGAAACCTTGCAGCCCCAGGCTGCCGCCTAGCTGCCTCTTGACTCACTATACCAACGGGAAGTCTATCAACGGGAAGTCTTGCAGCCCCAGGCTGCAACCCAGATGACTCTTGTCTCACTATACCAACAAGAAGTCTTGCAGCCCCAGGCTGCAGCCCAGATGCCTCTTGTCTCACTATACCAACGGGAAGTCTTGCGGCCCCAGGCTGCAGCCCAGATGCCTGTTGCCGCACTATAGACACATCAATGTCCTCCTCTAACATAGGCACTTCATCCGCACCAAGAGTAGCTTCATCTGCACTGAGAGTATCTTCATCATCAGATGATGTCATGTGAAGAGAAAACTTACTGCCTGATTCTTCCCCTCCCACCTCTGCCTCAGAATCAGAGTCAGTCTCTGGACCATGGTCAGAGGAAGAATCAAAAAGCATTCCAACAACTTGCTGAGCTGTAATCCGGCGGCTAGCCATTATCCTTACTAAGAAAGGAGACTGCACAAACAAGTCAACAACCAACACTGTGCAAAGTAAGTAAAAAAATGTGTGCCTTTATCACAAAGATCTATATACTCAAAAACTATACAATTCACTTACAAGGGACAGCTACACTCACCAGCACCTACTATGCAAAGACACAGCAAATAGTCATCAATATCCCACTAGAAAGAAGAAAAAAAACAATGAATCTACAGAAAACAAAATACACATCAAGCACAAATGCAAAACATTTTAGACACTCAAAAAACAGAAACCAAACATACTGGCATTATTACACACTTTGCAAAAAAACACATTTACATTGAAATTGTATAAAAAAGGCCTCTTACCAAACACAGGCAACTATGCAAACAGCAGAACCACCAGTAACGAAACCGCAACCTGCAACAGTCTAAAGAGCAAAAGCCTTGAACTAGAACAAAAAAGGGGGAAATAAAACATTACATTTCACAAGAAATAACAATACACATTATAACAGGCTATGTCACAGGCTATGTCACTACACAAATGGGGGCAGAAAGGCCAAATAAACGGGCTGAATACACATAATCAAATATATGTCCCCTGGAAGCAACCAATTTATTCATTTTTACATCCCTGGCATTGGTGGGCTTTTCCGCCGCTGCCCCTGGAAGTGATAGGCCACTTCCAATTTTAGAAAAAAACAATTCCCTGGCTCTAGTGGGCTTTTCTGCCCCCCCCCCCCGGGCCAGAGGGGGCAGAATCAACTTATGACTAATTTTGGGCCCAAGGAAGCAACCCTTGCCCAAGGGGTCGCTTTCGATTTTTATAAAAAAAGAATCCCTGGCTCCAGTGAGCTTTTCTGCCCTCCCTGGGTCCAGAATTGGCTAAAAATGGCCGATCTGCCCCCAGGGGTGGCAGAAAAGTCTGATTTATTATGTGCCCCCAAGGAAGTGACCCTTGCCCAAGGGGTTGCTTCCTTTTCACCCAAAAAACCATCCCTTGTGTCTAGTGAGGGCATTCCTGGTGCACGATTGCGACGCTGTGCGCGATCGTGCACCAGCAATGCCTCAAGGCACAAAGAAATGCCCCCCCTGCCCCACCGGAGGCCCAAACTCACCTCCTGTTCCTGGACACGCCGGAAACAAATGGTTTCCAGCACTTCCTGATGACGTTGGCACGCGCTGTGCTCGCTGACGTCATGGGGAAGCATGGGGGGGATCGGGGGTGGCAGCGGAAGAGTTTGTGTGGGCACAAGGGATGCCCCAGGGGGGGAGCGCCAGTGCTCCCCCCAGGGGCTGTGCTGATGGCGGAGCGGTTCCGTCATCAGCACAGCCCAACCGATGCTGATGACGGAACCGCTCCATCATCAGCATCAAAGGGGTTAACTACCTGCTGCGGTTGATTCACAAACATCTCATTCTGCGTCTGTGGATTTAAATTTTGCTTTGGGTCATTATTATTCTGAATATTCTTACACTCGTTTTTCCAATGCCCAAGCTTTCCGCATCCATGACAAAACACTTTTTCTTTGCATCCTCTCTATTCATTTGTCCTTTCTGTTTACCACCACTTGCCACATTATCACTCTAATTCTGTTCTTTTACCTGACCTTCCATTTGACCATTTACCTTGATTTCCTGCTGTTCTGCCAATTTCACTTGTGCCCACAGCTTTTTCTCTTTTAACTTTTTATATGTAGCCTCAATGTCATCGCCACAATATTTGGCATATTTCAAAATATCATCAATGGGTTTGCTTTGCCAACAAAGCATATGTTGTTGAATCATTTGATTAATCCCAGGTTTTAAACCATAAACAAATTGATCGACAAAATGACCCATATCCTTGTCTCCAATATTTTCAAACCCACTGTGCTGCTTAAACACCTGTAACAATCGTTCATAATAAGCATGAACAGATTAATTTGTTTCTTGTGTCTTTCTATCTATCTTTACCCAATCTGTTTCTTTTGGAGGAATTTTCCCTCTCAAGAAAGTGATTACTTGGTGATATTTCTTCATTACATCATCTGATGGTGCTCCTGTTTTCGGATCTCTTTGGTATTCATCGGTAGGCCAATTAACCGTGATTTTACATTCTGTCCAAAAATCTGCAGGCACTACTATGTCAAACAAACCATCTAAATCTTTCAACAGAGCCTTCGAGACTTTTACAAATCTTTCAACCTGTTTGTACCATTCAACTGTCTTCTCTCTTAATTTTGAAAAATCATTTGTAAATGACAAAATATCTTGTCTACTCCATGGAACATGAATGTATCCTCCACCAGGTACGTCTCTCATGGGACACAATCCTTCTACTTTCCCTGTCTCTTTCAATAGATGTGCAGTAGACACTTCCTATGCCTGTGCTTCTCCCTTTTTCTTCAACCACCTTACTCTCCATTTGTCAACATCTCCCCATTTCTGTAAAATATTCAGTAATTCTTTCACTTGTAAATTCCTTCCAGACGCGTTCATATTTTCTAAATCTTTGTCTGAAAAATCCACTCGATAAGGCATTTTTAATACTTTCGATCTCTCTATGTCTATTCCTAATTCAGCTTAAAGTTCAGTTAACTTCTCATGAAATAATCTCGAATTTCTAGTTATACTCCTGCATATAAACATCAATTCTTCTTCATTTTAGGTGTTTAATCCAGCTATAATTACTTCCAATTCTACCTTTAGTTTGTAAATATCTAATATTTTTTGAGGTGAACTCTGTTTTTCTATTCTTGTGTCCATCTTTCTAAGTCTTCTGGAGTTACTGCTGTGGCACTTCTGACTCCTGAGGATGTCGCTGACCTTCCTTCTTTTGAACTACTAGGCATACCTCTCTTTGGGGTTTCACTTACTGAGTCTCTTATTGGCAGATCCATTAATGAAATTATGGAATCACGCTCACTGGCTTGGTCATCAGTAATTATAATTTCTTTTCTAGGATTGTTTATAGGAATCACTGCAATTTGTGGCTTTGGACAATTTACCTTGTCTCCATACAAAGGGACAACAGGACCTGTAGTTACGGGTATTGTCAATGCTTCAGGATTTACATTTAGCTGCTTTATTTTCTGTATTAGTTCTTCTCTATTTTTGTTCAATGCTTCTTTTTCTTTATCATACAATACTCTATTAACTGACTGTTTTTGTAATACCTGTGGAATTAAAGGTGGTACTAATACTGGTGCACTCGGGGTAATTTTATTTGGTCCTTTTTGATACGGTGGAGGGTTTTTAGTTAAAATATCCTCAAATAGTTCATCTTCTGATTCTCCATACCCTGTCACATTTATGTTTTTCAATTTCTCTTTACGCTTACTCCCTGTTTGTTCATCAGCCATTAGTACTGGATATAATCCCTCTGATACCATTGCTCTTCTCCACTGTTTCATCTGTTCGTCACGCGACCCATTCATACGTCTTATATAGAATCCTGTAAACTTTCCTCTTCTACATTTTTCTCTTTCAAATGACTCAGTTTCCCATTTTTCAAATGTCTCATATTGAGTTAATCTAGGTCTTGGCTCTAATTCATAGATCTGCATCCTCAATTCTGTAGAATTCTTCCTTTAAAGGTACCATGCTTTAGAAAAGCTAAAACACCATCCTCTTTTGTATACTCCATCCAATTCTCCAGCTATACACATGTATGATAACCTCTTTCCATCATCATAAATGAGGCAGGTGTTTTTGGTGGCGGAATAGAAATTCCCTCTCTAGTCAAAACAGGTTTATATTTCTTAAAATTACTTTTTATTTTCTTTATAAATTACATTTTTCTCCTTTCTCCGTACATCTGGGCACTCAATATGCAGTTCAATAATCTGCAAAAACTTCAAGGTTCCTGTTTAGGCAATTTGTATCAAGGACAAATGAGAATCAGGTACACAATTTCTACTAGCCAATCTAAATTCAGCTTTCACTCCAGCTTCCAATCAAGTTTCAGGTCACACTTATAGTCTAACCAATGCTAGCGCGGCCTTTCAGATGTCGTCAGTCCTGCTCCTTGCTACTGACCCCTCCTTTACAAATCCGCGTCAGACACACGCCAGCTGTTTCCACCTATCCCAGTGTGGCTTACTGTGACGTTAGTGCTACTCCGGCGACTGACCCTCCCTTTACAAGGTAATACGAGAAAACTTCTTTCGCTACTTTTCCTTCAAATAAATCCTTTAGTAACAACATAAAAACATTCACTACTCTGTCTGTTCCACTAAATAAAAGGATAGATTAATTCTTTCAACCTTCCGCTAACTCTCTTTTGAGTAAGACATTCCGTTTACTCTCCATACACTGCTAGTAAAACTTTCCGTTTACCCTTCAATCAAGCTCGGAAGAACCTGCTACTCCTTCGGTGTTACCCTTACTAGGTGATGTAAGACCAAAGTTTCACCAGCGAACTCTCTGCTATCCATCATTCTCACTTTTATTACGAAATAGTCCCTGATTTAACACTTCCAGCCCTGCATAGCTTCTCAGTGCTATTCCAACAGACGAGTAACCTCACTGGAGTGTGGTTTCTATCGCCACCCGCAAAGCATAAACTCTTTTGTTAAACATGAATCAATAATCAACATCAATAATCAATACTAATCACCAAACTAGTCAATAATAAGCATAGCTCTGCTACCAGAAAACGGATCCAGTGGCTTACCAACAACAGATAATCCAACACTATATACTCACCTGGGCACATACACTAATTTCACAACAAACTGGTAATAACTGCTAGGGTCATGTTTTTATTAATTTCTTAGCATATCAACATTAGTTACTTCTGGCTCCTAACTAATCTTTCATTGACCTAAAAGTTCTTTCCTCTGGTCAATGGATCATTAATTGAACTAGTTGATGGTGAAATGAAATAAATCAATTTATATGATCAAATATTAAATTATCACAGAGCCGGGAAGTGTTTTAAATTTTTATCTAAAAATAATTTCATGTGAATCACTCACAAAGTACAGAACAGTCTCCTTCTCTTCATTAAGAAGGAAGATTTAATAAATCAATTGTCAAGTGTATTCATTTATACTACAGAATGACAATGCATGGAAAGGAGATGATAGAGAGAAAAGGACATCGTCACATGACAGACATATAATTATAATTACCAAGTATGGTGTGAAAACCAACCCCCTGGCCAAGGGGCTGGGAAGATCTGGCAACCAAAGGCTTCAGGACAGGAATCAGGAAGGACAGATGACCTCTCTATCACCGACACTTGCGTTGCACCCCTCTATGACACTCTCCTCTTCCTCAAGATTCTTCCGCAATCTTCTTCTAAATTAATTAGCTTAAGATATATGGTTCTGCAATTCGATTCTTCTTCAGCATCTCTCGTCACTCCAACAGCATCCTGGTCTCTTCAGCAGTCAGCATCGACGTCTCTCTAACTAACTAAGAACTACTTTAATTATACCCTACATAATTCATGTACCTACCAAAATTGTTTCAATATTTTGAAACTCCTGACTCTGATTGGATAGGCAAGCAGAGATGATCATCACACCATGCTTACGTCTCATTTTTTTCAGTTAGCCCTTTGTTAATAAACCCATCCCCTTAATTCTTTATTCAAACTTTATCCCCCCCCCCACATTCACATTATTTTTGCAACATTTATAATAGCTTCCACAGTTTCTGCCACCCTGGTGAACTCTTCACCACTTGGTTTCCAGGCCAGGACACTCAGTGGCCTTGGCTTGTATTCAAGTTTGTAGACGTCATTCCAGATTCCCTCTCCATAGGCATGCGCAGATGAACATTTCAGTCATGTGATTCTGCTTACTTCTGTCATACTCGAGAGGCCCAAAGGCACACTAATAATAATGTCAGAAAAACAGATGTTATTTTCAAGAATAAATGGTTTTATTGTATACCGCCTATCTCTATTCTAACCCCATTTACTTATTAATACTTTCCCCCACATTAGCATTCGTAAAACAACCCATTTTAGTTTCCAGCAAAGCAGATGCCAAGCATGTGAGTTTCAAAGCAGCCTTCTTGTTAGCTACTGCGCAAGTGCCAGAAATTCCCTCCAAGCGAAAGTATGTTATACTACGTAGATGCAGTAGACGCATGCGTACTAAAGATTTTCAGTTAGCAGCCATTTTAGAATCTCTCTCGAGTTTCTTGTTAGTAACGTGGTTAAAAGTTACATGAGAGAATTGCGTTAGAGCAAGTCTCTTTTCTACGAGTCCTTGCTCCATCAATATCACCGACCATGTCATGACTGATGTAATATGTGACGTCCTCAGCAGTGCATTGTGGGGGCGCGAGTTATAGTTAGCTCAACTAACTATAACGGCTGAGTTTCTCTGGTTTTGTACAAGTGAAATGTCCAAATAACTATAACGTCCCTGAAACCTTTTTTTTTTTCAGTGAATTTTAACAGGTTTTTTAAATGTTAATTTCTAACTATGCCTGCAGAGGTAGGACATGTGCAGAAAGAGGAAGAAAGGTACAGAAAGAATCAAAAGAAATGCAGAAAGAGGCGACAGAAGTCCAGAAAGAGGAAGAAAGGTGCAGAAAGAAGCAAGAGATATGCAGAAAGAACCAACAGAGGTGCAGAAAGAGGCCTTGATGCAAAGTCATCCTGTGCCCTGGGCACCCCCCAACTTTTTGCTGACTTTTACTGGTGGTAACAGACTCTGACCTACCCTGGACTCTGCCTAACCAGGCCCAGAGTCAGTGCTATGCTGAAAAACACATAGATTACAGTGAAAATACCTACATACACTAGGGTACACTATGGGTTGGGGTACCCCTGTGATTGGCATGACCTCGCCTGTAAGGCCCTAGTACAAAATAGGGCAGGGGGATTAAAACTACCTCTAAGTCCCTAGCATATAATAGGGCAGGGCAGTTTAGAGGCCAGCAGCACTTTTCTGCACTTGCATGTGTGCACTGCTGAGCCTGAGGTCAGTTTAAATATAGCCCTGTGTGTGCAGAAAAACAGGCAAGAGAGGTGCAGAAAGAGGCAAGATAAGTACAGAAAGAAGCAACAGAGGTGCAGAAAGCAGGAATAGGAGTGCAGAAAGAAGCAACAGAGGTACGGAAAGAGGCAAGAGAAATTCAGAAAGAGGCTGCAGAGGTGCAGAAATAGGCAGAAGAGGTGCAGAAAGACGGGACAGAGGTGCAGGAGAGAGAAGAAGGGTGCTGAAAAAGGCAAGAGGGGTGCAGAGATTTGCAAGAGAGGTATAGAAAGAAGCAAGAGCACTGCAGTAAGAAACAACAGAGGTGCAGAAAGAGGCAAGAAAGGTACACAAAGAGTGATGAAGGGTGCAGAAAGAGGCAATTGGGGTGCACAAAAGAGGCAAGTAGGGTGCAGAAAGAAACAAGAGAGGTATAGAAAGAAGCAAGAGAAGTGCAGAAAGAAACAACTGAGGTGCAGAAAGAAGCAAGAGAGCAAGTGCAGTGCATAAAGAAGGAAGAGCAGTTCAGAAAGGGGCAAGAGGGGCGCAGAAAGAGGCAAGATATGTGCATAAAGAAGCAAAAGATGTACAGAAAGAGGTAAGAAGGGTGCAGAAAGAAGCAAGAGCAGTGCAGAAAGAACCAAGAGACATGCAGGAAAAGGGAAGAAGGGTAAAGAAATAGGTACAAGAGGTGCAGAAAGAAGCAAGAGAGGTGTAGAAAAAGCAAGAGAAGTGCAGAAAGAAGCAACAGAGGTGCAGAAGGAGACAAGAGAACTGCAGAAAGAGGCAAGAGAGTTGCATAAACAAGCAAAAGGGGTGCAGAAAGAGGGAATATGTATGCAGACAGAGGCAAGAGATGCGCAGAACGAGGAAAGGAGGGTACAGAAAGAGGCAAAAGGAATGCAGAAATTTGCAACAAAGGTGCAGAAAGAAGCAAGATGGGTATAGAAGGAAGCAAGAAAAGTGCAGAAAGAAGCAAAAGAGGTGCCGAAAGAGGCAAGAGAGCTGCAGAAAAAGGCAGGAGAGGTGCACAAAGAGGTAAAAGGGGTCTAGAAAGAGGCAAGAGGGTGCAAAAAGAAGCAAGAGAAGTGCAGAAAGAAGCAACATGGGTTCTGAAAGAGGCAAGAGGGGTGCAGAAAGAGGTAAGAGAAGTGCAGAAAGAAGCAACAAAGGTGCCGAAAGAGGCAAGAGAGGTGCAGAAACAGGCAAGAAAGGTGCGGAGAGAGGGATCAGTGGTGCAGAAATTTAGAAGAGGTACAGATAGATGCAAGAGTCATGCAAAAGAACCAACAGAAGTGTAGAAAGAGGCAAGAGGGGTACAGAAAGAGGCAAAAGAGATAATGAAATAGGGAAGAGGGATGCAGAAAGAGACAAGAGGGATGCAGAAATTTGCAAAAGAGGTGCAGAAAGAAGCAGAAGCAGTGCAAAAAGCAGAAGTGCAGACAGAGGCAAGAGGAACACAGAAAGAGACAAGAAAAGTGCAGAAAGAAGCAAAAGAGGTACAGAAAGAGGTAAGAGAAGTGCAGAAAAATGCAAGAGAGGTGCAGAAAGAGCCAGCAGAGGTGCACATAGGCAAAAGGGATACAAAAAGAGGCAAGAAGGGTGCAGAACGAAGCAAGAGAAGTACAGAAAGAAGCAACATGGGTGCTGAAAGAGGCAAGAGGGGTGCAGAAAGAGGCAGGAGAAATGCATAAAGAAGCAACAGAGGAGCCAAAAGAGGCAAGAGAGGTACAGAAACAGGCAAGAAAGGTGCACAGAGAGGGAACAGGGGTGCAGCAATTTATGAGAGGTGCAGATAGAAGCAAGAGCAGTGCAACCAACTGAAGTGTAGAAAGAGGCAAGGGGGATGCAGAAAGAGGCAAGCGAGGTAGGGAGATAAGGAAGAGGGATGCAGAAAGAGGCAAGAGGGATACAGAAATTTGCAAAAAAGTTCAGAAAGAAGCAAGAACAGTGGAGAAAGAACCAACAAAGGTGCAAAAAGAAGCAAGAGGGGTATAGAAAGAGGTAGGAGAAGTGCACACAGCGGCAAGAGGGGTACGGAAAGAGGCAGGAGCAGCACAGAAAAACAAGAGAAGTGCAGAAAGAAGCAACAGAGGTATAGAAACATGCAAGAGAGGTGCAGAAACAGGCAGGAAAGGTACACAAAGAGGGAACAGGGGTACAGAAAGAGGCAAGAGAGGTACAGAAAGAGGGAAGAGAGATGCAGAAACAGGCAGGAAAGGTGCGGAAAGAGGCAACAGAGGAGCAGAAAGGCGTAAGAGAGGGGCAAAAACAAGCAAGAAAAGTATAGAAAGAGGAAAGAGAATTGCTGAAAGAAGCAATAAAGGTGTAGAAAGAAGCAAGAGAAGTACAGGAAGACGCAAGTGAGGTGAAGAAAATGGCAATAGACCAGCAGAAAGAGGCAAGAGGGATGCAAAAAAGGGAAGAAGTTTACAGAAAGAAACAAGAGAGGCGCAGAAAGAAGCAAGAGAAGTTCAGAAATAAGCAAGGGAGGTGCAGACAGAAGGAAGACAAGTGAAGAAAAAAGCAACAGAGGTACAGAAAGAGGGAAGACGGGTGCAGAAAAAGGAGAGAGTAGTACAGAAAGAAGCAAAAGAGGTACAGAATGAGCAAAGAGATGTGCAGAAAGAGGCAGTAGAGGTGCAGAAAGGGGCAAGAGATGTGCAGAAAAAGGGAAAACATGTGCAGAACGAAGTAAGAGAAGTGCAGAAAGAGTGTAGAAAGAGGCAAGAGAGGTGCAGAAACAGGAACAAAGGGGTGCAGAAAGAGAGATGAAGAAGGATGCAGAAAGAGGCAAGAGGAGTGCAGAAAGAAGCAACAGAAGTGCAGAAAGAAGCAAGGGAAGTATAGAAAGAAGCAACAGAGGTGCTGAAAGGGACATGAGGTGTGCAGAAAGAGGCAAGACAAGTGCAGACAGAAGCAATAGAGGTGAAGAAAGAGGCAAAAGAAGTGCTGAAAAAAGCAAAAGAGGTACAGAAAGAGGCAAGAAGGGTGCAGAAAGAGGCAAGAGCACTGCAGAAAAAGGGAAGAAGGGTACAGAAAGAAGCAAGAAAAGTACAGAAACAGGCAAAAGGGGTGCAGAAAGAGGGAAAAGGTGTTCAGACAGAGGCAAGAGAGGAGCAGAAAGAGGCAAAGAAGTACAGAAAGGAGGAACAGAGGTGCAGAAAGAGGCAAGAGGGGTGCGGAAAGAGGCAAGAGCAGTGCAGTGCAGTGCAGAACGAGGCAAGAGAGGTATGGAAAGACGTAACAGATGTGCAGAAAAAGGGATGAAGGGGCAGAAAGAAGCAAGAGAAGTGCAGAAACAGGCAAAAGGGGTGCAGAAAGAGGGAACAAATGTGCAGACAGAGGCAAGAGAGGTACAGAAAGAGGCAAGAGGGTACAAAAAAAGGCAAGAAAAGCGCAGAAAGAAGCAAAAGAGGTGCAGAAAGGGGCAAGTGAACTGCAGAAAAAGGTAAGAGAGGTGCAGAAACAGGCAAAAGGGGTGCAGAAAGAGGGAACAGGTGTGCATACAGGGGCATGGGTGGTACAGAAAGAAGCAAGAGGGGTATAGAATGAGGCAAGAAAAGTGCAGAAAGAAGCAAAAGAGGTGCAGAAAGAGGCAAGAGAACTGCAGAAAAAGGTAAGAGAGGTGCAGAAACAGGCAAAAGGGGTGCAGAAAGAGGGAACAGGTGTGCATACAGGGGCATGGGTGGTGCAGAAAGAAGCAAGAGGGGTATAGAATGAGGCAAGAAAAGTACAGAAAGAAGCAAAAGAGGTGCAGAAAGAGGCAAGAGAACTGCAGAAAAAGGCAAGAGAGCTGTAGAAAGAGGCACAAAAGGTCCAGAGAGAAGGAATAAGCGTTCATAAATGTACAAGAGGGGTGCAGAAAGAAGCAAGAACAGTGCAAAAGAACCAACAGAAGTGCAAAAAGATGTAAGAGGGGTGCAGAAAGAGGCAAGAGAAGTGCAGGAAGAAGGAACAGAGGTATACAAAGAGGCAAAAGGGGTACAGAAAGATGGAAGAGAGGTGTAAAAAGAGGCAAGAGAGTTGCACAAAGAGGGAAGAAGGGTGCACAAAGATGCAAGAGGGTTGCAGAAAGAAGCAACAAAGGTGCCAAAAGAAGCAAGAGAACTGCAGAAAGAGGCAAGAAGTGTGCAGAAACAGGCAACAGAAGTGCAGAAAGAAGCAACAGGGGTATAGAAATAGGCAAGAGAAGGGCAGAAAGTGGCAGGAGAAATGCAGAAAGAGCCAGGAGGGATACAGAAAAAGGAAAGAAAAGTACAGAAAGAAGCAAAAGAGGTGCAGAAAGAGGCAAGAGAACTGCAGAAAGAGGGAATAGGTGTGCAGAAACAGGCAAAAGGGGTGCAGAAAGAGGGAACAGGTGTGCTGACAGGGGCATGGGTGGTGCAGAAAGGAGCAAGAGGGGTATAGAAAGAGGCAAGAAAAGTGCAGAAAGAAGCCAAAGAGGTGCAGAAAGAGGCAAGAGAGCTGCAGAAAGAAGCAGGGGCGATGCAAAAACAGGGATAAGGGGCACAGAAGGAGGCAAGAGGGCTGCCGAAAGAAGCAGAGAAGTGCAGAAAGAAGCAACAGAAGTGCTGAAAGAGGCAAGAGGGGTGCAGAAAGAGGCAAGAGGAGTGCAGAAAGAAGCAACATTGGTGCCGAAAGAGGCAAGAAGGGTACAGAAAGAGGCAAGAACAGTGCTGTGCAGAACGAGGCAAGTGAGGTATAGAAAGGGGCAACAGATGTGCAGAAAAGGGGAAGAAGGGGCAGAAAGAAGCAAGAGAAGTGCAGAAACAGGCAAAAGGGATGCAGAAAGAGGGAACAGATGTGCAGACAGAGGCAAGAGAGGTGCAGAAAGAGGCAAGAGGGGTACAACAAAAGGCAAGAAAAGTGCAGAAAGAGGCAAAAGAGGTGCAGAAAGGGGCAAGCGAACTGCAGAAAAAGGCAAGAGAGGTGCAGAAACAGGCAAAATGGGTGCAGAAAGAGGGAACAGGTGTGCAGACAGGGGCATGGGTGGTGCAGTGAGAAGCAAGATGGGTATAGAATGAGGCAATAAAAGTGCAGAAAGAAGCAAAAGAGGTGCAGAAAGAGGCAAGAGGACTGCAGAAAAAGGCAAGACAGCTGCAGAAAGAGGCAAGCGAAGTGCAGAATGAAGCAACAGAAGTGCTGAAAGAGACAAGAGGGGTGTAGAAAGAGGCAAGAGGAGTGCAGAAAGAAGCAACAGAGGTGCCAAAAGGCAAGAGAGGTGCAGAAAAAGGCACGAAAGGTACAGAGAGAAGGAACAAGGGTGCAAAATTTACAAGAGAGGTGCAGAAAGAAGCAAGAACAGTGCAAAAGAACCAACAGAAATGCAAAAAGAGGTAAGAGGGTTGCAGAAAGAGGCACGAGAAGTTCAGGAAGAAGGAACAGAGGAATACAAAGAGGCAAAAGGGGTACAGAAAGAGGGAAGAGAGGTGTTAAAAGAGGCAAGAGAGTTGCACAAGGAGGGAAGAAGGGTGCACAAAGATGCAAGAGGGTTGCAGAAAGAAGCAACAAAGGTGCAGAAAGAAGCAAGAGAACTGCAGAAAGAGGCGAGAAGTGTGCAGAAACAGGCAACAGAAGTGTAGAAAGAAGCAACAGTGGTATAGAAAGAGGCAAGACAAGGGCAGAAAGAGGCAAGAGAAATGCAGAAAGAGGCAAGAGGGGAACAGAAAAAGGAAAGAAAAGTGCAGAAAGAAGCACAAGAGGTGCAGAAAGAGGCAAGAGAACTGCAGAAAGAGGGAATATGTGTACAGAAACAGGCAAAAGGGGTGCAGAAAGAGGGAACAGGTGTGCTGACAGGGGCACGGGTGGTGCAGAAAGAGGCAAGAGGGGTATAGAAAGAGGCAAGAAAGTACAGAAAGAAGCCAAAGAGGTGCAGAAAGAGGCAAGAGAACTGCAGAAAGAAGCAGGTGCAATGCACAAAGATGGATAAGGGGTACAGAAGGAGGCAAGAGGGCTGCCCAAAGAAGCAAGAGAAGTGCAGAAAGAAGCAACAGAAGTGCTGAAAGAGGTGAGAGGGGTACAGAAAGAGGAAAGAGGAGTGCAGAAAGAAGCAACAGAGGTCCTGAAAAGGCAAGAGAGGTGCAGAAACAGGAACAAAAGGTACAGAGAGAAGGAACAAGGGTGCATACATTTACAAGAGAGCTGCAGAAAGAAGCAAGAACAGTGCATAAGAATGAACAGAAGTGCACAAAGAGGTAAGAGGGGTGCAGAAAGAGGCAAGAGAAGTACAGAAAGAAGGAACAGAGGTACACAAAGAGGCAAAAGGGGTACAGAAAGAAGGAGGAGCGGTGTAGTAAGAGGCAAGAGAGTTGCACGAAGAAGGGTGCACAAAGATGCAATAGGGGTGCAGAAAGAAGCAAGAGAAGTGCAGAAAGAGACAAGAGGGGTACAGAAACAGGCAACAGAAGTGCAGAAAGAAGCAACAGAGGTGCAGGAAGAGGCAAGAGAAGGGCAGAAAGAGGTCAGAGAGATGCAGAAACAGGCAGGAGAGGTGCAGAAAGAGGGAACAGGGGTACAGAAAGAGGCAACAGAGGTGCAGAAAGAAGGAAGAAAGGTACATAAAGAGGCAAGAGGGGTACAGAAAGAAGCACATGAGGTGCAGAAAGAGGCAACAGAGGTGAAGAAAGAGGCAGGAGAGGTGTGGAAAGTAGCAGAGATGAGCAGACGGAGGCAAAATAGGTGCAGAAAAAGAAAGAAAGATGCAGAGAGAAGCAACAGAAATGTAGAAAGAGTAAAGAGAGGTGCAGAAAGAAGCAAGAGTTTGTTTGCACACCATTAGTACTAATTTAATACCCACATTTAGCAATAAGTAACAGGTAATCATTCTAGGTTTGTAAAGGGCCTACCACCACGCTGTAACACTTGTTGCTGCATTTTGTGTAACGTTTGAGCCGTTTGAGCTAGAAACAAGGTTTTTTTTGTTCACATCTGCAGATTATGGATTATGTGGCAAATGTGGAAAATTTATAATTGTGCAAAAGTCAGTGCAGCCAATCGCATAAATCCAGTGTCCCTGCTCATACCTCTGACTAGGTCCAGAAGTGCTCCTCAGTAGTTCCTTCTTTTTTTTGTCTCATTGAATTTATAGTTTATCTTCTATGGAAACAAGGAAGACTAAACCTGAGGTTACCCCTCCACAACACAGACTACCATACCACATACTTACTCTCCATAACACCTAATCCCACTCTACATAATTCCTATACACTAAACACCACATACTTTCTATCCACGTCAAAGTCTATCCACATAATTTCACTGCACATCATACCACATAATTCAACTACACACAACCTACATCCACTCCACTCCAAGAAACATTAGTAAAACAGGTTTACATTTACAACACCAATAGCTCTAACTCTTGCAAATGTGAAATCTATTACATTGCAAATTCTTCTTTAACTAGTAGTCGCGTTTGCAGAGAGGTGGAGGAAGGGGACTGGGCCTCCGACCAGCGCTCAGGAATTCCACTGCGTAGGACTTACATGAAGTACCAGCAGGGCTTCTTGACCCCAAAATCCGTCAGGAGTAAAGTCGACTTAATCCCCCAACCAGTACAGTGCCAGGAGGCGCCTTTGCAGAGTGATGGAGAAAAGTGAGCATGGCCTCCAAAGACCTCTTAGCAATCCCACTGTGTGGGACTTAGCGGAGGTAACAGAGGGGTAATTGGCCCCCAAGGACAACCCAGGGGGCCAACAGTCATTTGGTGGGAGTATATTTGCTGCCTGGAGAAGCCAGGGAGAGGAAGACTGCTGGGGAGATAAGCTGGACTGCAAAGGCAGGAGAACAGATGCTATAGGACACAGGCCAGCCCCCACTTTCTTGGTCCCCAGACAAATGGGAGCCCCTAATTAGATTAGGATAGTGGCTGGAAGGGGTGTGTAGTGAGTTGCTAGTCACACCTTTGGTTTGGGTCACACAGACATACACCAAGGAGAGATTTTGTTCATTTGGATTTATGTGAGAACAGTGCATTATGGGGCAAAACTATGCCACACTTCAAATGACTGCACATGCTGCACTCACAAGGCCCAGCAAAGAAAATATTGTGCCTGACTCAAAAGAAAAGGAGTGGACTCCTTAATCAGTAACAGGTACGGCAACGCTGAAAGAAGTCACCTGCAAACCCAAAGAGAGGATCACTCCAGCGACCAGTTACAACTGGATTTTTCCTGGAATGTGCAGGTGCATTGTGGTAAAGTGAGTCCTAGCCCCCAAGAGGCAATCCAGAGCCACTAAACCCTTGGCCTGAGCTAGGTACCTTTATGTTCACCAAAGGAACTCAGAACCAACCTGATCTCAAAGCTTGGAAACTTTCTGCAAAGTTTTTCAGAAAAGCTCCAGGAGGAGACCATCTCGATGTTGAGAGTCAAGCTGCTGTTGTTGAATCACGAATCAGCCGGACCATACTGTTTTGTCCCTCTGAAAGCTCCAGAGCTCTTTCTCATCGACATAGAGGGCCGAGACTTCCAGGGGCTTACCGAAACATTGGCCTGCAGCAGGCCTCCAAAGTTGAATCGAACTTCAGATCTGAGAAGCCTGAGGATCCACTGACGAGTCAATCAATGAGAGAAAAGCTCCCACAAAAAGACTGAGTCCAAAGATAAACTTTTGACTAGGACCAAGTCCCCATTGCAGTCAGCTTAAACCTTTGCCTTTGCCCTGGTCCATAGCGACCAGATAGTCTCAGGTGAAGCTTTTTTTGCCCTACAATGCACAATATTTTATTTCATCGTTAATAATTCATATCTCCGATTCCCTACATTGGATTTTTGTTGTTCTGGTGTTGTTTGGAAGATACAAATATTTTCTATTCTTATAAATTGGTGCTGGATTTTTAATTTGATGTGTCTTTACTTATTTACTGTTTTTGGGATATTAAATGTTTTACACATACCTGTCTCCTAAATTAAGCATAACTACTAATTTGTCAAGCTACCAAGGGTTGAGTAAGGATTCATTTAATGAGACTTGACTGGACCTATTAGTGATTGTAGTATTATTACTAGCTGAAGGTGAATACCCCCAGCTACTAATAATTCACTTTCCTACAATTATTAAATTCCTGCATCTCCCACACCCCACTTAACATCACCTTCCTCCCCCTCTTCGATTGGGGGGGCCTGAACAAATGCTCTTCATGGCTCTGAGGCTTTAGTGAGATGATGCAAAAGAAATAGAGGGCAGCAATGTGGGTGTTGCTTGAATTAATGTGCTGTAGCTGTTGCTGCCTAGTGTATTTGATTGTGTTCAGGTGTGGCTATTTTCCTATTCCACTAATTTGGAATATTATGTGGCCTATGTTTCCTTTGTGCAATATTCATGCTATGGCCAGTATGTGGAAATCTAAAGGCATATGAAAGAGCTCCAAAAGTTGCAATTTTCAGGGTTATGCCAATGAGCCACTGACTTTAAGAAGCAAATATTGGTGGACCAGCATATGTATACAGCCAGGAGTATTATGGGCATTTTGTAGGGAATCCCTAGAAGATATGGCACATGCAGTTTTAGATCTACTACCAGGTTGTATGATGGAACCACGATCTGATACGTAACGCATGCCTGAACCACTCATGCGAAACAAAAGCAATACAAGAACAATGCAGATTTTTACCACGAATGTCTTAACCACGCATTTCTGTAACATACATTAAAAAAGTTTCAACCGCGAACATTATTACTCTGCAGGCCTCAACCACATATTTTCACAGACAAACACATAATTAAACTATCATGAAAAAAGTATGCAAGCATACTATGTAATTTAATAAATACAGCACATGTAACTTACAATTAACTCTATTTTTTTAAAACAAAGATTTGATGATTCCTACTTTTCCCAATTACACTTTATTGAAATTAATCTACAATAAAACAGCGTACTAATGAGCAACTTAGGTGAAGCCTTGAAAATGTAGTCCTTGACCTATATTTACACATATCACAAAGTACAATGGTTTCTAAAATGTTGGACAATCGAATACTAGAACACTTGTAAATGCATTTATAAAACAGGAGAAATAAATACACTTTCTCACATAACAAAACGTTTTAAATTAAACCATTTACAGAACATATTTTGGGTTTTTTTAAACTCTCAAAACACATATAATAACAGCCGACCACCATTTTGTAGTCAGTTGTACTGCGGATATCTTAATGATCGCATGCTTCATTTCCAGCAGATCTTTACAACCCACATAACTTATCGAACAGTGCCATCTAGTGGCTTCAGCAGGTACATTTCAAATTAATATAACTTTTGCGAACACTCAAAAGCATCAACAATATATATATATATATTTATATATATATATATATATTTATGACATTTTGCAAATAAATGGATTTTCTTGGAGACCCCGCTGTGTTCCCTTGTCTGCTTCGTAGTTGGAGAGATTTTGGGCCTCATTTATGAAAAGTGAAGCATCGCTGCGCTCTCCCTGCGACACTAACGATGCTTCATATTTACAGTCTGATGCATCATGTCGCAAAGAGTTACAGATACGTCAGTATTTCTGACATATCTGTAGGCGCAAAAGTGACACATTGCTGGAGTGTGTCACACAAGTGATGCAACTCCAGCAATGTGTACTTTCACATGGGCAAGCCCCATGTTGTTAGTGCCTGTTTCAGTCTTACTCCTGCCATGAGGCAGGCATAAGATTTTGACGCATTAGCGTCCAAGAAATGGCGCAGTGAAATTCCAGCCACTATCCTAATCTAATTAGGGGCTCCCATTTGTATAGGGACCAAGAAAGTGGGGGCTGGCCTGTGTCCTATGGCATCTGTTCTCCTGCCTTTGAAGCCAAGCTTATCTCCCCAGCAGCCTTCCTCTCCCTGGCTTCTCCAGGCAGCAAATATACTCCCACCAAAATGACTGTGTTGTTTAATTCCCAGGCCTCTTACACCTACTCAGGGATCAGCTTGGCTCAGGCTGTCAAAGGCTGACCAATCAAAAGAGGCTTCTACAAGGCTGCTTTAGGTAGCTTCAAGATATTAAGTCAGTAAACTACTTTACTGATTAAATTCAACTTTGTTAGGTTGTTGGATTTAATGGGACCATTAACTTGATACTTGAATTGAATTGCTAGCTAGCTCCAATGCAGAGATAGACTTTATTATGTTTAATAAAGCCTTACCCATGTTAACCTTTGGGGCTAGCAGAACTACAGTTGGGAAAAACTGCTTTGGCTGTTTTTCCTTCGAAGGGTAAAAAAATGAATGTAAATCCGTATTTGTAGAGCGTGAGCTACTCACCCTTACGGTTTTCAAGGCGCGGGGGTCTGTCGTGGAAATTAAGTGAGCTCTTTTCCAGAGTCACATGGTGCTGAGCTGCCGCAGCTGGGTATCAAACCGTGAACCCTGTGCCTCGAAGCTAGATGCCTTTGCCGCTGCACCACATCCCAGGGCATATAAAGCCTCTTTTAAACTGTCCCTGCTTTCTATAGCAATGCACCCAACCCCTGGGTCACCTAGGACAGCCCTTAGGGGTGACTTATAAGTGATACAATTGTAGCTTTGGACTTTGGAAGTACTTTTAATTCCAAAGTTAAATTTGGACATAGTTTTATTTTAAAACGAGCCTTACAATGACACCAGACACCACATCAGTGTACAATTAAGTACATTAGATCCACTGGGGGTCTCTAAACCTTAATGCCATACCATATAATAGGGACTTACAGGTAGTTCATCTTTGCTAATTGAATGTTACCAATTACCATATTCCACAAGAAGACAGAGTACTGGCCTTGGGCCTGGGTAGCAGATCCAGGGCACTTTTCAGAGTCAGTAACCACCAGCATTAGTCACATAATGGGTGTTATCAGGGCAGAAAGGATTACTTTCCTACAATAATGACACTCGCATTTCAATAAAAACATACCATTATTCCCATACCCTCTTAATACCAAAATTAGGTTGCTTTCCCATGATATAATTCAGCCTCCCAGGAGCTACAATGATATTGTATCTCTAATGTCTCAACACACATCATGGTTATTTTGCTGACATGCTCTGACTGGGGAAACTGTAGACAACTCTTTACTATTGCTTACTTCTCCCACTGCCAAGATCCAAGACATATTCCCATCACCAGTCAAAATCGGTGGAATTAAGTGCACAGGGGGCAGCAAGGGTGGAGTGTGTACACTGTGCATCTGTTCATAATTCGAAAGGACTGCCTAACACCTGCAAATACATTCCATCACCATAATCTGTGATGTGGAATGAAGAGGAGAAGACATACAGGCCTGGATTAAGATATTTTGTAATCCTTACTTAATATATGTTTTTAACTGACATAGAACAATGTGTCATGCATTTATTGACACCGATGGAACGTATGAAACAAATTATTTAATATGATGCTTTGCATGTATGAACATATCAAAGCCAGTACAATGATTTAAATTGTGGTGCCATCCACTTTGTGCAAATGTCAATGCTGGTGAAAGGGATCTCCCAGGCTATGTCTTGAGGTGGCCCTGGCTCTAAACATCCTCATACACAAGCAGACAATCTTGGATTGAAAATTGAGCATTGTAGTGGGCAGTGATTTGTTGGGAGTAGCCAGTAAATTGCCATAATTGGTTTTGTGCATAGACGCCTAAATATGAGCATTGATGAAGCTTAATACTTCTTTCTGTTGTTTATTTACAAGATGAGAGATTTATAATGCCATCATATACCTAGTTCACATCCTTGGATGCCGCATTGCCCCCCATGATAATTGACATCTTTGCTTCTTGCGGCCTCACCTCAGAAGCAGTAGGTATGAATGATGTATGTCCTTTTACTACAGTATTCTGCTGCAGATAGAAAATAGTGTACCATGGCCTATTATAGATGATTGGTACTGCCACTTCGAATCAAGCAGAGTTTAGGGACACTAATCTCTGGTTTCTGCTGAAATTATTTAGAAGCACTGGGCTTTTTAACTGTACCTCTGCTGGGGTTTACAATACCATGGTAAAATAGGCTTTCTTCCCCATATCTGGGACCTTTACTCCACTTTATCTATGAAGGGACTGGTATGTAAAATAGCATGCTTATATGTGATACATTGAGGCAGATGTGTTGTACATGGAGACTGTGCACAGAACAATTGGTGTTTCTTGTGAAAAGCCTGATCACAAAATGGAGGCTCCCCCATTCAGGATAAGGCCCTTCTGGCTTCCTTATCCACGAAACATCCCCGAGGGGACTCAATAGACGTTTTACCACTGCTGTGATTTATACACAGACTAGAACCTTGCCTCAAAGAAAAAGATGAAACAAAATTGGTTCTGTAGCTTAGCAGCTCTCTCTTCAAAGTAGCTCTTAGATAAAGTGACCCAACTCCGGGTGTCTCATTTTTGTGATTCCAAATCCTCATTCTATAAACATCTGTGGTCTCCCCAATTGATGTCTGCAAGGAGACTAACAGCCTGATTCATGTACATGCCGTTTTGCGTGGCCCTAATAGCGAATCATAGCGACTCGCTATTGAGGACACGCAAAACGGCATTCGTGTAGGAATTGCTAATAAAATAGCGATTCCTACATGTTCTGTATTTGCGAGTAGCAAATTGCTACTCGCAAAAACTCCCCATTCATTCCAATGGGCCATGAGGCCCATAGGAATGAATGGGGAGTATCCCTTATTTGCGAGTAGCAATTTGCTACTCGCAAATAAGATAGCGATTTTAAGGGTGCCAGGGGTGTCCAAAGGACGCCCTGTAGCACCCCTAAAATGCACATTTGAACAGGTGTTGCGCACACACATGTCCAAAGGACATGTGTGTGTGCAACATGCAACTTAGAAAAATGCTTTTTAAAGCATTTTTCTGAGTTTTTGCTATTTACCGACAGGTCTGACCTCTCGGTAAATAGCGGCCCCAAAAGTTCAAAATCGCAATTTCTTGATGTGTCATGAATAGCATTAGAGGAATCTCTATTAGAGATTCCTTAAATGCCATTCCTCGCAAATATGCGAATTCTTAAATAGCGATTTTTGCATTTGGGATTGTGAATACCAAATGCAAAAATCACACTCGCAAAGGGCCAGATTCTCAGAATCTGGCCCTTTTGCGAGCGCTATTGCCTACATGAATCAGGCTGTATGTTAAGAGCACACCTGTTCTCCTTCTCCGGAAATCCACATTTTTATTACCAGCTGATGCTTGTCTTTCATCTCCTTTGAGAACTTCAGGCTATAAGCCCCTGAAGATGATCGCCGAGTTTATTGCTTCGGATAGTTTTTTCCCTGCCTTAGGTTGTCTAATCGGGTCAGTTTCAGTAATAGAGTGCCCTCTGGAGAAGTGATAACATTGGGTCACTAAGATGCTAACGCTGTCTGTAAGTGAAATTAAAATGGATAGAAAAAGAGAACAAAACACAGGAATCTGAAATATTAACCCAAAATGAAGATTCATATTGCCAAAGCTTAGATTTTCTGTGATTACTTTTTATCGTGAATCAATTGGATTGTGACTCAAAGACTGGCATTGTTTTTGTCCTGCCTCAAAGACCACTATTATTTTAAGTCTCCATTTTGGTAGTGTTGCTTTATTAAGTCCCACAAACTTCAAAAATGTATTTAGATTGGTATTTATATATGCATTTATGTCCCTTTCCTGACAGTGAGCTGTTTGACAGAATACATTTAACTAACTAGCCGCAGGCAGTGATTTATAGGGATATCTTACAATGCCTGCTGTTACACTTACCAATATGAAGCATTGCAAACTCAAGAAAACCTGTTGCCTAATATGTTTTGCTCCTGGAAATATAAGAAAAACGCGTGTGTTCGTGGCTTTGCCCCTAAGCGTCATTTTTAATTACGATTGGGTGATTGTAATGGCTTTTAGTAACCAATCAATTTTTTTTATTTTGAATTATAATTTGTATTAATGGTCTGTGTGGTTTGTTGCGTATCTTCCTATTTAGTTGTGGACATTTTACTCATCAGCATTGCTGATTTGAACTTCTCATGGCCCCTCTACCTCAACCTGGACACTGTTTATTAAACTGATTTGCGTTCTTTCTACAAAAAAATGTAAAATATGCAAACCTTTCCTAGCACTTTCCCTTCCCCTTAAACAGTAGCAATTCTGTATGTACAACTCGGAGGGGGTTTTGGCAGTATAAGTCCAGTTGGTGTTCAGTTTGTGCGGCTTATAGGGCAGGCTGTTTCTTTTTTGGCCACAAGGTGGTAGTAAGAACCTTAGAGAATCAAATATTGTCCTGCACGCCAGTAGAACAAGCGTTGGCTAGACATTAGGGCTCGGTTTAATGTGCAAACATATGCATAAACTGGGAGACGCGTGTGCACCTGTACATGTGCACGTGATAGTACACTAAAGCCTGGCGAGGGACAATGTAAGAAACAAATGCCGAAATATACCATTTGTTTCGATTTACATAGAAATCACAAAAGTTAAGACAACATGTACATAATATATATAAAAAAAAAGTAGTGGGGCTACTCATTATAGTTGTCAAAGGACAGAACGGGAATTATACAAAATGACCAATCGAGCACCTAATATATCCATTTTAAAATGTTAATAAATATATATAAAACATTAAAACAAAATCACGGCGAAGACCTAAAATGGGGTCCCTGCAATTACAGAGAAAAGAACGTGTCTGTATGGGGCTATACATAATAAATGGTTCAAAATACAAAAAGCCCATCAGAGGTGGACCGATGCCGCAGGCTCTTCTCTTTCCAGCGGAGTACCCATACCCAACCCAGATACTTAGCTACTGCAATCACAACCGGTCCTGCTACTGACGATTGAAGGGTTCTAAGAGCCTCTATGCTGGACCGTGTACCCAGGTTGGCACACGTGGGTTTCAACCATCTAGATCTAGGTTTGTTGTAAACAGGACAGACAAAAAAGATGCGACCTAGTGTTTCAGTCGTGTCCAGACAAAATGGGCAGTTGCTGGATTGTGAATTGCCCCACTTTGAAGTAAAGGTATTAATCGGGAGCGTTCCCACCCTAAACTGGTAGAATAGCTTCCTGTCACAGGTTGATAGAATTATATCCCAGAACCCCTCATAATTTGGCTCCTGCTTGAAATCCAGGAAAACACCGGAAAGTGAAGAGCTAGGAGTGGCCACTATACGCTTCCTATTAACCATAGTCCAGAAGGCAGCTTTAAACTCCAGTTTGGGTGGAAATATACTGTCAGCCGGGGAGGTCCACAAGTGGCTCAACCCCATATCTGATAGCGTGTTTTTGATGCTCCTGAACCACATCAGTTTCTTATTTACGTCTAAATCCCTGACTTCCAACAAAGCCCGGGCATAGTGAGTGAGTTCAGGGGTGACCCAAAGCCCTCTCCAATAGGCAACCATCCTGTACTGTGCCACATCCTAGTTTGATGACACCCTAGATCCAAAAACAATGGTACTAAAGGGGTCGATTGGGGGAGACCTATTATTGATCGCAGGAATTTATTCTGAGCCGTAGCAAGACAGTCCAAGTTAGCATAACCCACAGCTCTGCCCCATAAAGTAGCGAGGCATTAATTTTTGAGTTGTAAAGCTGGAGCGCAGGTGCTATAGGTTTTGTATAAGACTGGGTATGCTCCTTCAGCAGAACCCCTGTTAGTTGGGCATGCCTAACAGCTAGGCAGTCTATCTGCGGATTCCAGCTTATCCTTCTGTCTTTTATGACGCCCAGATATGAAAAAGTCTCTGTTTGTTCCAGAGTTCCCTCAACATTGACAACAAGATCATGATCCCGACAGAACTCCTCAAATCTGGACAGGGCACGCTGAAGGCCCTGCCTGGTTTTAGAGAGAATGAGGGTGTCGTCCGCGAACATCAATAGCGGAACCCTAAACCCTGCTAGGGTAGGAGCATCGGTAGGTAAATCCTTAAAATATTGTACAATCCCATTTATGTATAGTGAGAAAAGAGTGGGGGCAAGGACACACCCTTGTCTCACCCCCCTTTCGACTGCAAATGTATGTGTAGTATTGCCCCTAGCATCTCATCTGACCTGGGCAAAATTGTTGGTATATAATTTCACCACAAAAGCCAACAGATCTAACAGCATACCTAGTCTTTGCAGTGTGCACCAGAACTTGTTGTGCGGGACCAAGTCGAAAGCTGACTTGACGTCCACGAATGCTGCAAAGATGGTACCCCTCCCTATAGTTACAGTTCGCCAATAAATAAGAGTGAACCTCATAACCTGATCGACAGTGCTTGTGTATTGTCGGAAACCTGCTTGGAGATTAGAAAGGATAGCATGCTCCTCAAACCAGGCCTGAATTCTGCTAAGCACCACCCTTGTAATAACTTTTTGAATAGTCTATTAGGCTGATGGGCCTATAATTGGCCGGAATTGACCGATCCCCTTTTTTGAAAATGAGAAGGATTACAGCTCCTGCCCAGGTAACTGGTATGCGGGCGCCTCTAGCAATGGAGCTGGATGTATACAGCCCACAGTCCTATATCTTGGAGAAACAGATCATCCGGTATGCAATCAAACCCCGGGGCCCTACCCTTGGGAACCCGGAGTAGAGCATGTTCTACCTCTAGCTTTGTTATATATAGAGTTGGGATTGCAATTGGCATCTCAATTACAGCGCTTACTACTGTATCACATGCGAATTGCTTTTGAAGTAGGAAACCCATTTCTGGAGCTCCACATAGTTTATGGTTACATTGGCTGGAGAGCCCCTACCCCACTTCACCATATGCCAAAACGCGGTCATGTCTCTCATTGAACAAGCCTTCAAGAGGGCAATCCGGTGCTCTTCATCCCAATCTCTTTTAGCCACTAACTGGGCAGTTTTATAATCTGACCTGCATTTACTAATTAGAGCCCTGTCTTTACTCCTAATAGCTGCTGTGAGTGACAAATGATACCATTCAGCAACTATCTGTCGGACTGGTTTGATCGGTTCATTATGTTTTGAGATAAAAAACTTTTAAAGTTCACTTTACATGCCACCTTTGACCATTTAAGGCGGCATGTGTTATGGGACATTTGAGCCTCAACATAGTCAGGGCTAACAGCCAGTCCCTCTGCCGAAGTAGAATTAAAATGACTTAAAGAGAGTAGGAGAGGGTTATGGTCACTTTCGGGACGGTCTAATCCCTCCATATCCAGTAGGCTTGACCATAGCTCTTTACTAAGCAGAAAAAGTCAATGCAACTAGTACGTTGGCCACTAATGAAGGTTGGCATCCCTAATTTATCCGAGTTAGTGCGCCCATTGGCTGCTCTCACCTCATGTTCCAGACAGAAAACGTTCATTTGAATTGCTGCACTAGACCATTTTTTAATAACCGGAAGATCCAATGTAGGGATGGACCAGGGTTCATCCTCTTCTGCACTAAAATACATATCATATACATCCAGTGGTTCGAATGTGCAGTTAAAGTCGCCGGCAATTAATAGCTTGTCTTGACCTAAATTATTTGATAGAAAAGAGTCTAAAATTGCAACCGTTTCCGAAGCCTTGCCACCTTGCTTACCCCTTGAATAGACATTAATGAGTAGCATGCCCGGTAGACTCCCCTCGTGTATCATAATAATAAGTATGTCCCTACAGTCAATGTAAATCTCCTCAAGATTAAATCGATGGGACTGCCTTATCCATGCAAGTAAGCCCCCTTTGGGTCTGCCACGCAATCCCTGTTCGGCCTCTCTAGAAAAATTTAGATAGCCTGGACAAAAAACCTTATCCACGGCCCATGTCTCTTGAAATAAAACAATATCTTGTGCCTCTATGAGTGTAGACCATTCACAGGAAAAAGTTTTACTGGCCAAACCAGCAATATTCCAGGAGACCAGTTTTGGGCCGATAACGTCATTATAAGAATCAG
Organism: Lissotriton helveticus; assembly: GCF_964261635.1. Classification (NCBI taxonomy): domain Eukaryota; kingdom Metazoa; phylum Chordata; class Amphibia; order Caudata; family Salamandridae; genus Lissotriton; species Lissotriton helveticus. The sequence continues at coordinate 192,804,175 of NC_136071.1, read as the reverse complement.
TATTACTTGATTGGGGACATTGGCCACACCCAGGTACAGAGAGATTAATCTCATTACCGAGGCCAATCTCTACTGGGTCACGACAGCAAGATAGTGCCTCTATAGGTCCAGGAGAGGATAGGTGTAAACCCATGGTTAGCGTTCTATGGCCTTGCAAGTGGGAGAAAATACTTGGACTTAAGCCTTTTACAGAAGTACCCCTCCCCTGATCAACCAGTAAAGGGGGAATCGTAGAAAAAGCAGATGTACAACTCAGTCAGTCAATGTCCTCCAAGCTTGAAAATAACTCAAATCTATTATGAACAGGTATACTAAAGCCATAACTATTCTGAGCCTGGGACACATTCCCATGGTGGCCCCTTCTAGGGGTATGCGGAATGTTATTGCGATAAAAAAAACCAAGCGGCATTATACATATACCATCCATAATCAGGTCTCTTGCGCCTGCCCTTTCTAGAATCGTTCTTACCAGTTGTGAAGAACCGAAGTTCAGCACCACACAATCACCACTACATATGTTGGGCGAGGTACCAACCCATGAGGTCCTAGGGATCATTTTAAAATCCTTAAAGAGATGAGTACCCAGCCCTGTTCTGGAGTTTATTAAGTGTAGGGCCTTATTTTTAAGGGCTGACCAATGTTCCTCAGAGCCTGGATGTAATGTTGGAACGTTAGTCAGTATGATGGTATACGGTGTGGATACGTGAGGTAATTCTAGGCAATCCCCAAGGTTCGAGAAGCCACCCCTGGGCATTCCTGAAACACCACCCTCAATCACCGCCAACGATTTCCCTGCCCTGGCTGAGGTAGGTTGCATATTTACCAAATTTGTAGAGGAGGCACTCACTGTTTTGCTGGTGCTAGCTACGGCGTCTGAAAAGGATGTAGGTTTAGCATGCACTATAACTGACCTAGGCTCCTTAGAGACACTAGCAGTCTCATCTTGTGTTTGTGAATTCGGGAGGAGAAGATGCTGCTCAATTGTTTTGAGCCTTACTTCAATATTTGACAGCTTAGTTAGTACGGGCTCAAGCATTGCAGCAATTCTTTCCTCCAATTTAGCAAGCATGCGGTCTTCAGCTTCATTCACACCCTGACTAGAAGGAACCTGTGCACAATTGCCTGGGGGGCTATGGGAGCTTGTTGTTGTTAAAGCCGAAAAGCTACTTTTTTTTTACCTCGGGCCACCCCTCTCGTTTTGGCATTTTATTGGCCTGCAATGTGGCTAGAGGTAAAGTGCCTCCTTTCCTTTTTTTTGATTGAGTGACTCCGTCCCTTTCCCTCTCCTGCACTGAGTGTTGCTTGCGAGTGTGAATCTGTCTTGGGGGGGAAGGGGTAGGGATCTGAGTATTATTTACAAAGTGATGCATCTAGGCATACGCGTCACCTTGAAAAGCCCTCCGCCACATTATAACTGCATCAGGTATGATGTATGCAGAGTGGGTGTTCCCCCACAAGAAAGCCTCTCAGAAGTGTCACAGTGAAATCTTAGAGATTCTAGGACGCCAATGCTTTAAAACCTGGGCCGGACTGGCTACCAGGCCGTTGTGTGTGCTGCCGAGCTGGTGGCTAATTTCTCTGTGGTGGGGGCTTATTTCGTTGATGGGGACCTGCGTGCACATTGAAATAAAAACAGCAAAACGAATTTCGTTTTTCACATGCAGGTCCCTATTAACGAAATCAGCCCCCAGCTCGGCAGCACACACAACTGCCCGGTAGCCAGTCCGGCCCTGGTCAAAACCTTATGCAATGCCTCATGGCAGGCCTAAGGGTGTTGCAGAGCCATAGGCACAGGCCTAGTGCATGCATTGCTGGAGCTGCGTCATGCTTGTGACACAACTCCAGCAATGCATGACAGGATTCCTGACGTATCTGTCTTTTCTTGCAACACCGAGTACCCTACATTAAATTCGGCGCATCCATTGAGTTGCAACAAGGGCGCAGTGAAAACTGCTGCATCGCTGTTTTGTCGCAGTGATGCAACAGTTTTCATAAATGTGTCCCAGATTGTTTTAAGTACTATTTTCATTTCATTTATTTTTAAGAGAAGGGATAAGTGGGAGTCAATTACCGATATTTTGCAGATCAATAATGTTTGTTTTTCAACACCATGCAACATCCATAAAAATTTCCTTTTAGATTTTAACAGCACCTCAACTATGAGAAATTTCAGGGTGTCACAGGGATTATATACAATACTAATAGTGAGCTGCTATGGTATAATTTTGAAAACATATATCACTGTCCCTGAATATTAGATAGAAACACATTTAGAATTTAGACCAGTGTGTCACTGCTGTGTCAGTGACCTGGCCAAGGAGGGCATGAAAAAGCTAAAATTGGATCATAAATTAAAAGTTGTTTCGAACAGGGGCCCCTGAAATACGTTTGGCCCAAGGCCCCCCCAAAATCCTTCAGATGTTCCTCTAACCAGTCTTTCTCTGGGTACGCACCCAAGATCTAGAATTCACTCCCTCTGGCCTTCTGTACTACTTCCTTCTTTCTGCGCTCAAAGCAAGATCTAACACTCTATCTACTCAATTATCTATTTCTCACCTCCTGCTCTTCTGTCAAAAGTCTGATCTTGGACCATGGTGACTATCATTAGCATATTATTGCTCCTTCTCATTGGCTTTTTTACTAATTTAGGGGCTAATTTTCTACAAAATGGCACAATGTGGAGCCACCATAAGGAAAGTGCAGTGATGTGTTTTATTTATGGCAATAAAACGTATCTCTGTCCTTTCCTTTGCGATGGTGCAGTTTAGAAAGCCCTGCGCCAAAACAGACACCAAAATGCCATGGTGCAAAGGTGCCTGCTTTGAAACCGGGTTGTTTTTCTGAAGGAAGCGACACCTTCCTTCACAAAAACAATTGTTGCACCTGCCCTGGGGAGGGGCATGGTTGTGACATATTCGTAGATTTACCCTATGTTGTAAATCTGAGAATGTGTCAGCTACCACGGGTGTTGAGAGGGCACACCCACAGCAACGCCCATGGCATGCCTCCCTGACGCCGTGTGAGGCAACGCAGCAACCTGCACTGCATTGCCTCGCACCATATCTGCGAGGCCATGAAAAGCCACACAGGGTGGCTTTCCGTGGCCTCGTAACTATGGGCCTGCAATGTTTGCTGCCGGAATGTCGAAAAAGTTATGCACCAGCAGCGGAAATGTGCCGCAAGGGGCTTGTAAATAATCCCCTTACTTTCCAGTGCTAAACTTGTTTAGCCCGGGAAAATTGCTTGAAAGTAGGGCAAAGCAGCGCATAGTGCTGCTTTGCATTACTAAGTGCCAAGGGGGTGTACCATGGTGGTGCATGGGCGTTCCCATGCAACCATCCAAGGTTTCTTACGCTAAGTCCTATTTCCTTAAAAAAGTAGACAACGTTAAGCATCAGAAAATAGCGCCATCTTCAACCAGGCGCAATCACGGAGAAATGCTTTCATATCTCCTTTCCTTTCCGGCTTTGCATTTGTGATGTACTGTACACCACACATGCAAGGTGGGAAAAGTTTCAAGCATTGTATTTTGTACTAGAAGGGCCTTCCAGTACAAAACCTATGCTAGTCTTACGTAGACACCCTTGCACTATGGTGCAAAGGTGTGTAAGTGGTGCATTGCAGCACATTACTGCACCCGCGCTAGGGAGAGGCGAGGAGAGTGACATATTTCTGTAAATATGGCGCTCTCCTGCTCTCTCCTTCTCAGCGCAGCTCAGCATTTGTGACTGCTCCATTGCGCTGTGTGATGATTCAGTAAATCTGGGCCTTTGTCTTTTATCAGCTTCTCTCCCCCAGAATTGCTCTAGATAACGCTTCAGTCTTACTTATTCAGTCCCATTATATGTAAAGCGCTCTGATGTTCCTGAGCACTATACAAACATTTTTAAAAATTCATAAATAAATAAATAAAAAGTAATGAAGGAACATGATAAATAATTCCATCCAGACAAAATCCTTTCACCTGCAGAACAGATGAGAAGGCCTCGGGAGCTTCAAATAATGCTCCAGCATTAAGAGGGAAGTGCTGCACGGAGCACCACGAGGGAGAAACATCTGGGAGGTGGGGGGTAATAAACAGAGGGAGGGGTCTGCAGGAGTAATGAGGAGACGCCACACAGGGGAAAGGAGGAGGGGCGGGAGGGAACGAAAAGGGGCGGAACACAGGAAAAAGGGGCAAAGGTGCACACACCGGTGGAAAGTGGAAAAGTGGAAATACCAGGAAGAAGCCTAAAGTAACAGAGGCAGGGAGATGTAAAATCCGTCGTGCACTGCAATGCAAGCACTCCTTAACAAGCAGAAAGATACATAGACACAGCCAATAGCATAAGGTGAGGCCGAACATTTCCTCTGCATGATTGACAATGTGGCAAGCTAATGCCTGACATAAGCTGGTGCAAATATGCTATGACTGAAGTTGACTGATGCAAAGCCACCTTTAAATGTGTTGCAAGCAATATGTCTCACAAAGAGCTGTGCTCTCAAACATACCTAAAAAAAAATACGACCTGGCTATAAATATGCTCAATCGAGCTGTAGTTATTTCATTCTGCAGGAAATACACTCATTTTTCGATCCCACTGTAAGCCATTCTTACATTTCATTTCATTTCAAATCACTGTATTTCAGCCTCTAGGGCCATAAAAGTACAATCAATTTACAATGAATATAGTATAAAACATTATTAAAATTCTGTCATAAAATAGATCGTATAAGAAAATACATAAATAATTACAGGTATAATTAAAAACAAAAAATGTATTTTATAATGTCTATAGACATATAAATACATGCACAGTTGGTTATGAAGTGGGGGGGTGCCTTTATAACAGTATTACTAGGGCAGCAACAAATACATACCAAATACAGTACACTTAAATAGAATCATATGACAGGGCAGTGAAGGGCTATTGGAGTTCTGGACTTTTTGGTTCCGTCCAGAGGTGTCAGGGATAACACCCGAAGACCCCGGAGTTCCACCTGTCTTGGTGCACAAACAAACAGAAACACGGGCTTCTCGATGGTGGCGTCAAAGACCAAAGGTTTATTACTGCAGGGACACAGAAGTCACAGAAACTACACATGGGCAGTATCTAGGAGCCTGTTCGATTTGTACAAAGAGGGTTGCTCCTTATATACTAAATATTGGGCTTCAGGCAAATTCTTTACATGTTACCACAGTTCTAAACATTCGTGTCTTAAACAATAAATATTTGGCGTTGCACAGGGATCGTCAACAGTATCTGATGTCAAAACATTACAAATGAGGGGTTCCCACTAGTCCATCATAATCCCATGTCAATTCTTCATTCAAGACCCGGACCGCCTCATCGTAAATTTCGTTACCTCCCCCCAATAAAGGCCCAGAAGGAAAGGAGCGGAGCCAGGTGCAGAAGATAGAAAGACAGGATAAGGAATGTTTGTGGGTCGTAAATGGGCACGGTTACCGGCTTCGGCCGCCTAATCATGATCAGGCCAACGAACACAAGAACCAGTATAGCAGGACTGGCCTCAGGCTGGGGAGGCAGTTCTTGCCGAGTCATGCTGCCACAGCGTTGCTGGCCTAAGGTGCACGTGTCACTAGCAAGGTGAATCGCCGGTTAAGGCCTACGTGTCCTTAAATAAAAAGAAGTCATTGCGTGTCCATTGACTATGTGAGGGCAAGGAATACAAAATGGCTTCCGTGTTCTAAGATGGATGCCATGGGTAAATCACAAATGTGTAGGTAACAGGAGTGCTCTTGCTCGTAGCATAGCGAAAACACCAGGGTATACTAAATGGATCGTTTGCGGTTCACTGATACCAAAATTATGTATTTACGACAATGTTAAAAACACGAGTCAAATCGTCACGGAACCTCAGACCCTCCTTTTACCCTTACATAGGCAATTACTCAGTCTATATCAGAGTCAGAGTCTAATTCTATGCTCATTAGGTCAGCAACATGTTGTTGCGTCATCATCCTGTCTCGTGCCTTTTTTCCTAATGCAGGTGGTTTTCTGAAACAGGTTGCAGCACAGAGGCTACACAGAGCGGGACCACATTGGATAATAAGACAGCACGAGAACAGAAATACTAGGATGACACCAATGACCATCAGAACCTTCCATCCCCACGCTGATACCAGAGTCCAAAACCACTCCATGAAGGACCAGTTTCCCTTATCTACGTGTATAGAGTCGGAGATCTTATGTAGCTTAGAGATTGCTTCATAGACTGTTGGAGCATTATTTGGAATAAAGACACAGCAGCTCGATTGGATCATTCTGCATACCCCACCTCGATCTGCAAGTATTACGTCTAGAACCATACGGTTCTGCAACGTCATGAGACGATCCGCCTGAAGCTCAGCTGTTAAGTTACTAAGGGCACCAGCAGTTTCTGTAATAGTAGATTCAACTACCCGTGTTAGTTGACGAAGATTTCTACTATTGGCCATAGGCCCCCAAAACGGAAGGAAACCTTTGAAAAAGTCTCCAGCTTCTTGACCAGCGGTATCTTCCTTGCTGAAGACACCTCTTGCTACTCTGGTTTTGTGATAATCTGAAGAAGCAGTGTATGTCGGGGGTAACAATCGAGCAATATAACATGAACCTGAAAAGTCAGCAGGCAGCCATGTATATGCTCTGTCCTGACAAATGAAGTAGGTACCCCTGATGAAGCAAAGCTTCGCATATTTTGCGGCTTGCCGAAATCAAGAACCTCATTTATGTGTAATAAGGTAACCCGTGTATGTTTTACTAACGTTTATATTAAGATTGAGTAAAGTTTAAGACGCTTGCCTATGTGTATTTCTAATGAAATTAATCCATGTCCTCTAAAAATGGCCGCCGCTTGTATTTTAGTTACTGCGCATGCGTCAGCCACACTCACGTGTCCTGACGCGTCTGCAGAAGTGGAGGGAAAGTTATGCGCATGCGTAATTCATAGCTGTGCTTATCATGTGGTACTGCTCGTGCCACTGCTCTTGTGATCGTGTCAATATAGCTAACATTTAAATTGCATAAGTTTATTTCTTGATGATGAGTTAAAAAGTACAAACCCTGCGATGTGTTTTCATAATGACATTATTATGTATTAATTTGTTTTCGCTTACTTTTCATGTACCGCGGGCAATGGGGGTCTGAGTGAGAGGAGAGCCATATTGGAGGTCCCTTCTGCGCCTGTGCGACATTTGGCAGCACGAGGGACCTTGGCTAATGGAACATAGCCAGCTGGCAGTGATGGGCGAGATGCTCCTGAGAAAGTCACCTCTGCCCTGCGAGAACAGCGAATGTGGCTTCTTATATGTTACATTGTATTGATGTGCTACTGTTAGCTCATGGGAACCCAAACATGCTAGGCGGTCCCAAAATATGTAAATGAAGGCTTCAAATCGCATATTGTGATTGGTGTGTTACCCAAATCCTACCTTAGGACCAATCGAAATTGAGGGATTCTGACACTTTGCAACATTGGGGGGTGGTACACTGTCCCAAAACTGTATATCTACCCTGGGTTCACCTAGTGAACCGTCCGACTTGTCTGGTTTAGCTGACCTGTCACTGACCCAACGCACTCAATAGGTGACTGAAGATACAGAGCGCTGCAGTGCACTCTGTCCGAATTTGACCATAGACTAAGGTTTTACTGAACCTTAAAGTGCAGACAAGGCACTTAGCTGGGAGTTCGCTGACCCAATCGGGGTCTTGATCGATATCTGCAGAGCGGGTGGAGCGCAGGCGTTGCTTCCTAACTGTGGGTTCCGGTCCTGTCCTGAAGAGGGTCCTGTCCTGAGGGTTTGCTGTCCTGTCCTGAGGTCCTGTCCTGACTCTTATTCCGAGGGTATCCTGTCCTGTCCTGGGTGTCCATTCTGCACCTGCTGTCCTTTGAGGGGTATCCTTCCTTGAGGGTTTCCTGACTTTAACTGACCCGTGGCCAGGGTTTGGTTTCCACACCTTTCTAGGTAAATACTGCTCTGAAATCTCTTGAAATTCTTGCACCTTCTGAATTTCTAACTTTTGCTTCAATAAAGTTCAACATTGCATATGTGATATTTTCCATGCCTTTCCGCAAATATTGAAAGTCATTTAAATCTTTGCAAAGTGATTCCTATGTCTTCTCATTTGTTAGAAATTATATTTTGCATAGCAGTGTGTCATTTCCTGATATGGTCTAGAACTTCGTTGCCTAGGTTGTTCAAAGGCCCTTTCACCTTAAGTGAAGCGTGTTATTCATTATAAGTTCTTCTATAATCACACACACTTAGTCTATCACTGTTTTAGATAATACTGACTTGCATAAGTATCTTTTCTCGTTACATTTTATTAGTACTTTGATGATTACTCTGCCATTATTTCTTTATGCATATGTGATTTACATTTTCTTGGTTATTGATTGCCTTATTTTACTGTATCTCATGCAAGAAAATATTGAACTTTAGATAAACATTTTAAAACTTCCAGTTGTCCGTGGTCATTTACACAGTATTTGAATGTTATTGGTTGGGTTTGTATTTTGCTGCTTTTCTTTACAGCTAGCTCCCTGATTCATTGTGGTCATTAGGCACCCGCATCGGTGGATGGTAAGTCGGGTGCACTGAGAATTGGTAGCAGGGAACACACACACACCAAATTGGTAGAGCTCGTGAAGTCACCTGATCGATGTATATGGTGATTTGAAAAGTATATGGGCCCTGAAGCCGGAAACGGCGAAAACTATTGGTCGGGTGGCCTCGCGCGCTCTATCAGTTTTTCTGGTAGATCAGAGGATGGTTAGGGACTAGTTGAGAGTAAGGCAGGGACTAGTTAGGCTAGTTAAGTCGGAAGCTACTATTATATTAATGCTGCTACAAGAGCGGCTGTTCTGAGGGAACTGATCACTCTCTTGTGAATACGCTGCTGAAATTTATGAATTACTGTATTGTCATTATTCTTGTTCTTATATTGTTATATGTACTAATCAATGCATTTGTAAATCGACTTGTTAAGTGTTGTCCGAACTCCCCGGGGAATTGAAAGGGCAAGTGGTGAATAGAATCCATTGTCCTGAGGTCACAGGTTCGAGGAAAGTTAGGTGCAGGTTAGGATAACCGGGAAGCACTAACTAGGGTTTTCTGAATACATGTGTGAATAAATGACAGTAACGGGGTTCATTGGCAAAATTCCCATAGTGGCGTAACCTAGTAAGGGTCACATCGGAAGAGTAGCAGGTTCCTCGGAGCTAGCGTGAAAGCAGAGGGGTCCGCTGAGAAACCTTAAACTCGGAACATATCCCGGAAAGAAGTGGATGAGTTTAGGGGAATAACAGGTTCACCGATGCTAGAGTGAAGGGTAGGCGGAAGAGATCTGCCCGCAGCAAGTGAAAAGTAAATGGAAGTAGTTTACTTGCAGTAATAGAATTCTTACTCTGTCTAGACACTTGAGCACTGTGGCGAATGTGTATTTGTTGTAAAATAACCAAGCACTGAGCACTTTAAGAGTAAGAAAGTTTCCGTTACCTTGTGAAGGGAGGGAGTCAGTCGAGAAGCGCCTCTGACGTCACTCTGTGCCGCGCTGGGATTGGTAGAAACAGCGGGCGGGTAGCGGAGCTGAAATTGTAAAGGAGGGGTGAGCGCCGGAGCGTGGGAACTGTCTCACGAAGGGGCCGCGCACCCATTGGCAGAGCTTATTTTGTGTCGCGCACCCATTGGTTGCACGAATTTTCTGAAGCGCATTCTGATTGGAGGTAGTTTGTAAACAAAAGTTAGCGCAAAAGTCGTATGTGGCACTCGCGGACTACAGAGACGCGACCTGATCCAAGGCATCTAGGGTTTGAAAGGGATCAGTGGAAGGCTAACAGATACGATATTATGTACGGAACCAAGAGAAAAATGTCCCTTGTAAATAAGGTGAAAAATTATTTTAAAACGGACAAACCGATTAAATCAAGGGAAGGTGTTCTTGTCCCAGCACCCAATACTCCTGCCTCATTCATGATGTTTGACCGAGGGTACAATACCTGTGTGTGGCTGGAGAATTGGGTGAAGTACACAAAAGATGACGGAGTATTGGCTTTTCCGTTAGATGGTACTTTCAATGGTAGGATCTTATTTAATTTAAGAACCCGAATGAATGAACTGCATCCCAGACCGAGACTAACACAGTATGAGGCATTAGAGGAATGGGAGATTGAGGCTTTTGAAAGAGAAAGACCCCGAATGGACAAGGGTTTGACCAAGTGGTACCCCAGGCTGAAACAGGAGTCCAGGGATAAAAGGATGAAGCAGTGGAGGCAGAGCATGATTGTTGAGGGTCTGTTTCCCATGATGCCGGCATGTCATAACCCTGCAGCGGGAGGGAAAAGTACTGAAAAATGTAAGCATTGGGGGGCCCTAGGGGATTCAGATGATGAACTAATAGATGACATCTGTACCAGAAGTCCGCCACCTTACAGTGAGGGAACCCGACCTGCCAGTGTAGGAGATGTTCCCCGACGCCCCTTCCTAAAAGAAGAAGACAGGTCCCTGGGACTGGGAGGGGGTGGTCAAGTATTACCCTATCCTGAGAAACCCGAACTGGCGGAAACAAGGGATATTTATCCCAAAGTGCCCGCAAGTCAGGAAGAAAAATATTCACGTACAAAAACCTTTTTCCCCAGACCCTTGTATGAAAGCGAAGAGAAACCATCGAATTCAGGACTGCCTTTTGTTCAACCTCCATATGGGGAAGAGCGCAGGTCCTTTAATACTGGAACTTTATTCCCGAAACCAAATTATGGTGGAGGACCAAGTGAAACGCATCCTACTGCCCCGAGTTTTACTCCTCCGCCTACTGCCCCGAGTTTTACTCCTCCATTGACCCCACAGATATTACATGACACAACTCTAAGAAGGGTACTAGTGGAAAAGGAGCAAGAGGCTCTAGCTAGACAAAGAACAGAAATAATTCAGAAAATTTCTCAGATAAATACCAGTCCTGAGGCATTGACTATTCCAGTAACTATTGGACCGGTGGTCCCGTTATACGGAAATGGTCAGGGAAATCCGATTACTCCAGTCATGACCCCAGTCATAGCAACCCCGAGACAGGAACCAATCATCATAGATGATCAGTCCAGTGAGTGTGAGTCTGAAGTTGCATTCTTGGAATTGCCAAACAAACAGACCGGAAAGGGAATACAGCAGAGGTATAACCCTTTTAATGCAAAGGAAATTAAATTAGAGACAGCAACAGGTACTAGGAATGTCTCTCTGGTAACTCCGGATGAAATTGAGAGTTGGAGTCGTGAATTAGAAAAGCAGACTCCGCAAACAAAGCCTTTAGACCTCTACAAGCTGAGGGTTGAAATAGAAGAATTAATGGCAGGAAATGTGGGGTTGAATCGATTGAATACCTACTCTGAGGAAGAATTGTCGTTCATATGTAAAAGCTTTACAAGGAACACCAGAGTGCTCCATGAGAAACTGACCGAAACAGCAGTTAGTATGGGGGTAGATATCTCAAAATCCAAGCCCTTACAGAAACCGTACAGAGCAGACTTCTCAGACAAAGATATAGAACACCTGAATGTGGCAGGGAAGAAGTTGCAGATTAAAGAATTAATGGGGGTACTGCAGAAATGGGGAGATGTAGAAAGATGGAGAAGCAGGTGGGCGAAAAAGAGAGAAGAGGTTCGCTCCCGACAAGTGACTCCCGAGTTTGCTTTAAGGGAGGTAGAAAAACCTGAGCAGTTATGCCCCATGCGCGAAGTTCCAGGAGGGAAATATGTGCATGTCCCCTGGTCTAGGCAGGATATTGTGTCCTTCACGAACGATTTTCCAAAATTAAGAGAGAAACCAGTTGACTGGTACCGGCAGGTGGAAAGGTTCGTGAAGGTACAGAAATGTCTGTGGAAAGACCTGGATGGGTTTTTCGACATTGTGGTTCCAGTAGATTTATGGACCCAGTGTAAAATAAACATAAATTGGCCCAGTGAAGAGTATCCCAGAGACAAGGACACAGGGGAGCCATCAAAGGAAGTCATGCGAAAATATGAGCAGGTAATTCAGCACTTGAAAGAAAAGGTGCCCGCCAAGGAAACTGATTGGACAAAAATAGATAGAACAACACAGGAAAGGGACGAGACAGTGCATTCCTTCTATGAGAGGTTGTTGCAGGTATTTAAAACATACAGTGGTATTGACAACATCGACCTGAAGGATATGACACACTTTATTTACAGGTTTGTAAATGGTTTAAGACCTGAAATTTGTCAGTGGATAAAAGACAATAAAATCTGTTGGCATACTAAGAAAATGGATGAGGTCCTGCGGTACGCTAAGTACTGCGAGGACGAGATGGCAGAAAAGAAAAAGGCCCTTAAGGAGAAGGTTATGTGGGCTCAGGTGAAGCTCGCAGAACAGCAGGAAAAACAATTGAGTAACATGGTTAAAAATGCTGAGAACAAAAGTCCTGGGGGAGGGGGTGGAGGAAAGCCCCGGCCCAAATTTAGCAGGGAAGAGGCTATGAAAAAATTTCCCTGCCATCAGTGCGGCGAAATTGGACACTGGCGAAACGAGTGTCCCCAATTAGTCGATGTTAATGAGACAACTCCTGATTTAATTCCACAGACGCAGAAAGAAAGACCAAGAAAGACTCAACCCCAGGTAAAAACAGTTCAGGTGCCTCGAGCACCCAAACAGGTATACAGGGGAAGACAGGCAGAAAATGAAGAGATAGAGGTTTGGGAAAGCGGGGAGAACAGAAATACAGCAACTTCGCAGTATCTGCTGAATGATACCTTCCTTTGTAATGATCAGGACTGACGGGGCCTGAGAGGGGAGGACGAGGAGTGCGTACTTGGCGCTTCCTTGCCGGTAGACCAGTCTGGACCATATATTGAAGGAAAGGTTGACGGAAATGATGTCACCTTTCTGTTGGACACTGGCGCTACCCGTTCTACTGTAAGAACAGTGGACGTTCCAAACCTGCCCCTCTCGGGAGAAAACATCCAAGTAGTAGGTGTATCTAATCAATTGATTAGTACTCCTGTTACCGAACCAATGGAGATTTCAATTGGAAATTTTAAACAGATGCATAGATTTGTAGTCTGTGACACCAGTCCAGTAAATTTACTGGGACGTGATTTGCTGTGTAAAATGAACTGTACCATCTTTTGCACACCAAAGGGTGTCGAAATACAGACCCCAGATGAAGACGGCATTTATAAATTATTGTTGCTTAGACCTGACTCAGAACTTAAAAGATTGACCCTGCAGGACTTGCCCAAAGAACTACAGGAAGCCGTAAAGCCAGAAGTGTGGGATTTCACTGGAAAAGATGTGGGTTTGATGAAAGATGTGGACCCCATACAAATAGCCATCAAAGACAATGCAGTATATCCTAACACTAGGCCCTACCGAATGAATGCTGAAGTGAAAGCAGGTGTCACTCTGGAGATACAAAAATTATTGGAAGGAAACATCATACAAGAAGTGATGAGCAGCCCATGCAACTCACCGATTATGGGCATCAAAAAGCCTAGTGGCAAGTATAGGGTAGTGCAGGACCTGAGAAAGGTTAACAAGATTGTAGTTCCTTGCTGCCCTATTGTCCCGAACCCTGCAGTAATTCTGTACCAGATTCCTTGGGATGCTGAGTGGTTCACTGTGATTGATTTGTGTCATGCATTCTTTTCGATACCCCTGCACCCCGACAGCAAATTTCTTTTCTCATTTGCCTTCGAGGGTCACGTGTATTGTTGGAACCGGGTCCCTCAAGGGTATACAGAGAGCCCCTCTATCTTTAATCAGATCTTGAAGAAATGTCTAGAGACTTTGACATTACCTGGGAACTCTGTATTAGTGCAGTACATAGACGACCTTCTATTGGCGTCTAAAAGTCACAGGGACTGTGTAGTTGACACCATTGCCCTCCTAAATCACCTGTGTGAGAAAGGGCATAAAGTGTCCCCTGACAAACTACAGTTCTGTGCGAAGTCAGTGAAATATCTGGGACACCAGATAGAAAAGGGTGTCAGAAAAGTCACTTCAGAAAGAGTGAGAATAATTCAAAAGATGCAGTTGCCCCGTACGCAAAAGGAAGTCAGAATGTTCCTGGGTGTATTAGGGTACTGCAGGCAGTGGATTCTGGGATTTGCAGCCTTAGCCAGGCCCTTGATAAAAATGACCACGAGAGGAATGCCAGATGTTGTGCAGTGGGACGATGAAAGTCTAATGGCTTTCACCAGATTGAAAAACTGTCTGTGTACAGCCCCTGCGTTGGGAATGCCAGATTATTCAAAAGAGTTTTCCCTTTTCTGTGACACTCGCGATAATTGCGCATTGTCAGTCCTGACTCAAGAACATGGCACAACCAGGAGGCCTGTGGCCTATTTCTCTGCCACACTGGACCCAGTAGCTGCTGGGTTACCAGGTTGTCTGAAAGCAGTAGCTGCTACCTGTGCAAGTTTGGAACAGAGTGAGTCCATTGTCATGGGACATCCTGTGACTGTCTATGTTTCACATGGAGTGGTAATTCTATTGACCAGAACTAAAACACAGTATCTCACCCCTAGTCGGCTGACTAAATACGAGAGGATTCTTGTGGGTGCAGCAAATGTGAGCATTGTTAGGTGCGGTATTCTGAACCCTGCCACCTTACTCCCCGACCCCTCAGAAATGGAAGGTGGGGATGATGATGAACATGATTGTATTGATCTGACAGAGTTCAGTACCAAGCCACGCCCTGACATAAAAGAAGTACCATTGCCTGAGCATGATAAAGAACTGTTTGTGGATGGTTCCTGCCTAAGACATGAATTAGGAGGCTTGAGTGCTGCTTATGCAGTAGTATCTTTTGAAAAAATTGAACAAGCAGGTTACCTATATCACATCAAGTCTGCACAAGTAGCCGAATTGATAGCCCTGATAATGGCTTGCAAAATTGGGAAGGACTTACGCATAACAGTGTATACTGACAGTCAGTACTGTTATGGCGTTGTGCATGACTTTGGCCAATTATGGATGCAGAGGGAATTCATGACTTCCTCAGGTACTCCCATTCGGAATGCAAAGGTTGTTCATGACCTTTTAGAGGCCATCCAGTTGCCCAAAGAACTGGCAGTGGTAAAATGTGCTGCTCATCAAAGGAGCATGGACAGAGTATCACTGGGAAACGATTATGCTGATCGAGTGGCTCAATGGTGTGCCAAAGATCGATATATTATAAATCCAAAACGAGGGGGGCCAGGAACCAGCTGCCAGCTTCAGGTGTTTGAGGAAGTGCCTACATGGGATGAAGTGAGAGAATGGCAGGAGTCGGCTCCTTGGCAAGAAAGAGAGAAATGGAAGGAGGATGGGTGTAGACCGAGGCGTGTGGATGGTGTGATTTTGGGCCCAACTGGTATGCCTGTGTTACCCCGACACTTGCTTGGCACAATGGCAAGATTAATACATGAAGGATCACACATTGGTAGGGATGCCATGATTCTGGTATTTCAACAGACTTGGTACAGCAAGAAATTCAGGAAGGTAGCAGAGTCCCTCTGCCAGAGGTGCCTGTCATGTCAACAGATGAACCCAGGCAAGAGGACAATGGTTGAACTGAGCAAGATTGGGAGGTCAGGGGGTCCCTTTATAAGAATACAGGTTGATTTCATCACCATGCCCCGTTGTGAAGGGAAACGATATGTCCTTGTCATTGTGTGCGTATTTTCAAAATGGGTAGAAGCTTACCCTACTCCCAAGAGTGACGCACTGACAGTAGCGAAGTGTTTACTAAAAGAACTGATACCTAGGTTCGGCATACCATACATTATTGAATCAGACCAGGGTGGACATTTCCACAATGAAATAATGGCTGAACTGTGTAAGGCCTTTGGGATAAGGCAGAAACTTCATTGTGCATACCATCCAGAGGCTTCTGGAATAGTGGAACAAGTAAATGGAACTATCAAAAACAGACTAGCAAAGCTGACTGATGCTACTGGCATGAACTGGGTGAAGGCCCTGCCCCTGGTCCTGATGGGACTAAGAAGTGTTCCAGACCGCAAGACAGGCCTAAGTCCCCATGAAATCATTATGGGAAGAGTGATGAGACAAGCATGGGTGCCAGGAAGCAAACTGTTGAGTATTACTGATGATTTGGTGCTTGAATACTGCAGAAGATTGGGTGACCAAGTGCGTTCTATCTCTCGCCAGATTGGAGACGACGGCATCCTTAATCCAACGACTCCTCTCCACAACTTGGTTCCAGGAGACTGGGTCAAAATAAAGAAGCACACTCGATCAAGCTGTCTGGCACCCAGGTGGGGAAAGAAGCGCCAAGTAATCCTGGTGACAACCACTGCAGTGAAAGTCGCAGGCGTTCCCCAGTGGATCCACGCCGGACACACCCAGAAGGTATTGCCAGACAAAGGATTTGAAGAACCAGGGCAACCAGCAGAGGACCCTGAAGAAGCCAGACCAGTAGCAACTGACAACGAGCAGCCCAGCACCAGTCAAGTTGCAGGAACAGCAGACGTTGGCCCAGGAGTAGTTGACTGCGAACTGCCAAGAAACCAGCCTGCTGAAGAGGTCCAGGAAACTGAGCCAGAAGTAGCTGAAGACGAGCTGCCAAGCATATGGCCAGAAGAATGGATACCGATGATTGATCTGACCGAAGATCCTATCAGAACAAGAGAACGACTTAGTGAAGGTAGAGAGTGGACTAGTCAGGAAAAGCAAGGCACAGGCGAAGAACCTCAGCCACTTGAGATCCAAATCAAAACTGAGGAAGGAGAAGGTCAGACAGGGACAGAGCACGTGATTGATACAGATCCAGTGAATAAGACTGAACAAGTACCCGATACTGAACAGGTACCTGAGACTGAACAAGTACCTGATATTGAACAAGTGCAGGATACAGAGCAAGTGTTCGATACTCCTCCATTAACTCCTGATGTGGATAAGGGACAGACGAGACATAGAGTAATAGTTCGAGCAGAAGAAAATCAAGAGATCGAAGTGCTTGAACAGGATCAGGTAGAGTTAGAAAAACGGGTTCAGGAAACAGGAACAGAAACAGAGACAATCGAAAGCCAAAAACAAAATATTCCTGAACAAGGCCAGATTAGCAACCAGGCAGAAGAATTTGATGCTAGCCCTGGAACTAGTCAGATAAGGGAAGTAGGAGAAGAAAGTGGAGAAGAATTACCACAAGATAAAGAGAACAAGAGAAGAAGAAAAGAAAGTGAAGTCCAAGTACCAACTAAGAGAATAAAGAAAAGAAACAACCTTGAGCCTAGGTTTGTAAAAAGACTAAGACTAAGAATAAAGACAGTGGAAGAAAAACGTGCAGAAGCAAGAAGAAGTGCTCGAATAGCAGAGCAGGAAGAAGACTCTTCCAAAAGAAGGAGTGAGCGAATAAAAAGACAAAACAAAAAGTACAAGTCTCCTGAATGGACACTGGTTTTGGAGGAGCTTGAAGATCTTGATATAACTGACGTGAGTGACGGAGAACCTGTCCCAGAGTACTCAGCTGAAGAGGAAGACGAGCCACCGTGAATTTGCACAAAGTAAGCTAGTTGTGTAAAAAGTAAAAAAGAGGGGTGAGAACACTCCTACTGAGCTAAAATGTCTGATTCAACAGTGAATGGTAGACCTAGTTGCAGCCGTTTTAAGACGTGTTGCAAGGTGTGTATATGTAGTATAGTAGTACTGATAGTTATCTGGATAGGATTAACAATTTTCATTCCCTTTGCTGTAAGTAAAGATACTAACATTGTCCCTACTGAAGTTGTAAATACTGACAGTGAGGAGCTGACAACACAGAGTGTAGAAAGACATGAGAGAGCATTGAGACAAACTAAACGAGACTTAGAAGCATCAGATGAGAAAGGACTACATTATCATGGCATGAAGAACAGGACACATTTAAATGTTTTCGCAAACTTGTTAATACACTATGTAGAGACTATGGAAATTGAGGATTGCTATGTCTGCATGAAGCTACCTACTTCGGTGGCTGAAGGCGTGACATACCATCATCTGCCATTAACTTATGGAATTTCCTGTAGCATTTTAGCTAGTTTATTTTACAAAAGGGGACCGTTACAGTATTATTACTCTAACAATGACGTGATCTTTTCTGAACTACCTATACGTGGGAACTTGAATCCTGTACATACCAAAACTGACACCATAAGATATATGGGAGACTACTTTCTGACTATAGGGAACATTGACATAGCAGACGCACACAGAGATAACTTGACTTGTTCTTTGCGTGAGCAGGAAAAGATGTTCCTGAACATGGCAGAGAAAAGGAGAATTAAAATTCAGAAGAAGGCTAATGACGAAAGTCAGAAAAAGCCAAAGTGGGCAGAAAACATGGAAGGCACCTCATCTGGTGGAGCGGGTCCTGCTCTGTTGCTGGATTTTGAAAAGAAAGGCAAGCTATGTCTTCACCGCGAGAAGACTAGCTATTATAATAATGTTTTCATTGGTTCCAGTGAATGCGAACATAATTACAAGGTAATTGGAGGTTGGGGTTTCAAAAATGGGTCAGAGCCTGTGTTTCCTGGAATTTATTATATTTGTGGGGACAAGGCTTATTTCAAATTGCCGGATCACTGGTATGGAAGCTGCTACTTTGGCATTGTCTTCCCGAAAATATACCATGTGAATGGGAAAGCTGGAAGCAATGAAGATACTAATGGCTTAGTGCGTAGTAAAAGAGAAAGTATAGGTGAAATTATGGGTAGTATTTTCAGTGCACTGATACCTGGAGTGGGAGTGGTTCTGAACACTCACAGAATTTGCAAATTGTCTACTATAGTAGATGTGCTGTCTACTGAAACAGCTCATGGATTTCTGCTGGTCAATACCGAAATGGTTGCGATCAGATCAATGGTTTTACAAAATCGACTTGCTCTTGACACCTTATTAGCGAAAGAGGGCGGAGTCTGCCGGATGTTGAAGGCGCAACATTGTTGCACTTATATTCCGGACAAAAGTGTACAGATCAAAAGATATGTGAGAAACATTACTAATTTGGCAAAGGAACTCAAACCACTCGAGGTTGATAGTGCCTGGAAGAGACTGGTAGATGGTCTTTCAAATGTAGGTCATTGGCTTGCTGGCATAGGTAAAAGCTTATTATTCAAAATTCTGATGCCAATTGGTATTATAGGTTTTATTATACTTTCCATTTCTTATGCTGTAAATACCGCAAGCGCACCAGAAAGCACGAGGTTAATGCAAGAGGGGTGAAACGAAGTGTGGATGAGATTGAATTAGAGGAAGTGAATGATCAGATATACAAAAAGGTGAAGACTTCTCACCCTGCTAAAACTGAAAGAGAAAAGTTAGAGCGATTGTTGGAAGAAATAGAACTTTATAAAGTGTGAAAGAAAGTTGGCATCTGGTTCCATTATAATTTGTGATGATAGTAAATATCATCAAAGAGGGGATTGATGAAGCAAAGCTTCGCATATTTTGCGGCTTGCCGAAATCAAGAACCTCATTTATGTGTAATAAGGTAACCCGTGTATGTTTTACTAACGTTTATATTAAGATTGAGTAAAGTTTAAGACGCTTGCCTATGTGTATTTCTAATGAAATTAATCCATGTCCTCTAAAAATGGCCGCCGCTTGTATTTTAGTTACTGCGCATGCGTCAGCCACACTCACGTGTCCTGACGCGTCTGCAGAAGTGGAGGGAAAGTTATGCGCATGCGTAATTCATAGCTGTGCTTATCATGTGGTACTGCTCGTGCCACTGCTCTTGTGATCGTGTCAATATAGCTAACATTTAAATTGCATAAGTTTATTTCTTGATGATGAGTTAAAAAGTACAAACCCTGCGATGTGTTTTCATAATGACATTATTATGTATTAATTTGTTTTCGCTTACTTTTCATGTACCGCGGGCAATGGGGGTCTGAGTGAGAGGAGAGCCATATTGGAGGTCCCTTCTGCGCCTGTGCGACATTTGGCAGCACGAGGGACCTTGGCTAATGGAACATAGCCAGCTGGCAGTGATGGGCGAGATGCTCCTGAGAAAGTCACCTCTGCCCTGCGAGAACAGCGAATGTGGCTTCTTATATGTTACATTGTATTGATGTGCTACTGTTAGCTCATGGGAACCCAAACATGCTAGGCGGTCCCAAAATATGTAAATGAAGGCTTCAAATCGCATATTGTGATTGGTGTGTTACCCAAATCCTACCTTAGGACCAATCGAAATTGAGGGATTCTGACACTTTGCAACATTGGGGGGTGGTACACTGTCCCAAAACTGTATATCTACCCTGGGTTCACCTAGTGAACCGTCCGACTTGTCTGGTTTAGCTGACCTGTCACTGACCCAACGCACTCAATAGGTGACTGAAGATACAGAGCGCTGCAGTGCACTCTGTCCGAATTTGACCATAGACTAAGGTTTTACTGAACCTTAAAGTGCAGACAAGGCACTTAGCTGGGAGTTCGCTGACCCAATCGGGGTCTTGATCGATATCTGCAGAGCGGGTGGAGCGCAGGCGTTGCTTCCTAACTGTGGGTTCCGGTCCTGTCCTGAAGAGGGTCCTGTCCTGAGGGTTTGCTGTCCTGTCCTGAGGTCCTGTCCTGACTCTTATTCCGAGGGTATCCTGTCCTGTCCTGGGTGTCCATTCTGCACCTGCTGTCCTTTGAGGGGTATCCTTCCTTGAGGGTTTCCTGACTTTAACTGACCCGTGGCCAGGGTTTGGTTTCCACACCTTTCTAGGTAAATACTGCTCTGAAATCTCTTGAAATTCTTGCACCTTCTGAATTTCTAACTTTTGCTTCAATAAAGTTCAACATTGCATATGTGATATTTTCCATGCCTTTCCGCAAATATTGAAAGTCATTTAAATCTTTGCAAAGTGATTCCTATGTCTTCTCATTTGTTAGAAATTATATTCTGCATAGCAGTGTGTCATTTCCTGATATGGTCTAGAACTTCGTTGCCTAGGTTGTTCAAAGGCCCTTTCACCTTAAGTGAAGCGTGTTATTCATTATAAGTTCTTCTATAATCACACACACTTAGTCTATCACTGTTTTAGATAATACTGACTTGCATAAGTATCTTTTCTCGTTACATTTTATTAGTACTTTGATGATTACTCTGCCATTATTTCTTTATGCATATGTGATTTACATTTTCTTGGTTATTGATTGCCTTATTTTACTGTATCTCATGCAAGAAAATATTGAACTTTAGATAAACATTTTAAAACTTCCAGTTGTCCGTGGTCATTTACACAGTATTTGAATGTTATTGGTTGGGTTTGTATTTTGCTGCTTTTCTTTACAGCTAGCTCCCTGATTCATTGTGGTCATTAGGCACCCGCATCGGTGGATGGTAAGTCGGGTGCACTGAGAATTGGTAGCAGGGAACACACACACACCAAATTGGTAGAGCTCGTGAAGTCACCTGATCGATGTATATGGTGATTTGAAAAGTATATGGGCCCTGAAGCCGGAAACGGCGAAAACTATTGGTCGGGTGGCCTCGCGCGCTCTATCACCCCTAGCAGTCAGAAAGGCAGGGGAGGAGTTAGACGGAAATACGTAAGTCTCAACGCACTCACTCCTCCCTAGCTGAGCTCTCGGATTTCTCCCATTTCCTTGCAAACAGACCTGACCTCGGTGAGGCACGACCCAAACTGAAGTGGAGCTTTTACGCTTGCTTTCTCCCAAACTAAGGCGATACTCTGTAGAGTTCCAACTCAAATACACCAGTAATTCATCTCTAGGATAAGATGGAGTATTATTGACGTCTTTAATCATATCAATAATTCCCTGGACTAAAGCTTTGTTGGCTGAGTTGTATTTAGTGGACCGTGGTGGACGCGGAGGATAGGTCTCAAGGGCATATGAAAAAATTGTCTGAAAGGCATGAAATGATCCATTATAGCTGAAAGGCAAGACTAGATAGGGAATGCCTTTATCCATAGTGTGAGGTATCAAGCCACACACCCAGCAGTCTGTAGTATTAACTATCAGTTGGTGTTGATGCAAGAGCTGTACAAATGTATTGTTAATAAATTCTGAGCGTCGAGCTTGTTCATGTTCAGGAAATGAGTGAAAAGAATGCATAGAAGAAACCGTAGAAGTAGTAGGATCAAGGGGAGGTACTGTAGTTACTGGCATAAAAATCAAATGTACACCAAAGACGATTCCACCCACCAACGTTATTAAAACAATTAAAAATGTAACTGCACATTGCATTAGAAAGCATTTGCTGTGTAGTATTCTGTACAGTCTATTTCTGCGAACATAAATTACATTTTCTCGTTGTAGCTCAGGAAGCTCCATCTTCTACGACCGTTCGCGACCACTGATGATGTGTACGTAGATGAAAATGCCTCTATCAGCCCTGGGAGTTCCCAGAACTAACAGAAAGATCGACCTTGTGTCTGACCCCCGCAGATTCAACTAGGCACACAGCCACGACCCTACGGCTACCCAGACGGCAAGGCAATTTTTAAAACAAAAAAACAATACAAAGTATTAGCAAACTTCCTGGCTGGAGGCAATGTATAGCAAATTCAAATCTGAAAATAGGCAGTTTCCTGCTTTATTTGTCCATATTGCGAGAACGTAAGTTGTATCTCAGTTTTGCAGGAGCTGTCTGATCTGGAAACAATGTATTTTCAGCTGACGTTGCAATGTTCACGTTCGCAGATGGCAAATGTTCTTTGGGTGTGGATGACAAATGTTCAGGGTTAAAAAGAGTAGTTTCAGGAGGAGAGTCAGAATTTGGTGAATCCGTGATCAGTTCTGCATCGCTGAAAGGTATGAACCTGGGGACTTGTTCCGTTTCAGAGGCACCGATTCCTTTCTTTACCCAGTTGTCGTAAGGAAGTGGCAGAGGCACACGTTTAGCATGTGTCGTATGGATCCAATGTTTCCTTCCGGCCACACGAATAGCAGTTCTCGTTGCTAGCAGGACTTGGAAAGGGCCAATAAATCTGGGCTGAAGATTTTTCGTTCTTGCAAAATTTCTGATGACCACCTGATCACCTGGTTTCAGCTGATGGCCGGGACTCTCCGGTGGCTTTGGCAATGCATCGAAAACCTGTTGGTGAATAAGACTCAATTTAGCAGTCAAGTCGAAAAGGTAATCAATTAACATTGGGTATTCCAGCTGCTTAAATTCTTTCGGTCTAGGTACCCCCCAAACATTTGCAGGACGGCCAAAAACTATTTCGTAAGGACTAAGCCCTACTCTAGAATGTACAGTTGCTCTTGTTGATAGCAAAGCCAAAGGCAATGCGTCTGGCCAGGACAAACCCGTGGATGCTTGTATCTTAGCGAGTTTCAGTTTAAGGGTGCCATTGTAACCCTCGACTAAACCCGCGGACTGGGGATGATTCGCACTATGAAATTTCTGTCTAATCCCTAGGCCGGCACACACACTCTGCATAACTTTCCCTACGAACTCACTTCCGTTGTCTGACCATACAATCCGTGGCATTCCGTATCTGGGGAAGTATTCTTTAAGAAGAATTTTGGCAGTGGATAAGGCAGTATTGTCCTTCAGTGGGTATGCTTCGATCCATCTGGAGAAAGCACAAACTACCACTAGGACGTATTTCAGATTATTGCAACGATCCATGTGAATGAAGTCTAGCTGGATCACTTCAAAGGGGCAGGAAGGAGGAGCGAAGTGACCTGCAGGTGTGGGGATTCCCTTGCCAGGATTATGCATCAAGCATACCATACAATTTCTCACCACTCTCTCTGCACACTTACTAATCCCGTCATTCTTCCAGACCGGAGCCAACATCTTACAAATCCCTTTTGAACTGATGTGCGCTGTTCCATGTGCCATCGTTACTACTGCAAGCACATACGCATCAGGCAACATCCAACGCTGTTGTTCCGACAAGTCAATCCAACACCCACTCGAGTCCAATTTACCCGTGCTCTCTCTCCATGCAAGTTTTTCCTCCTCAGTCGCCTCTTTCTGAATTTCCTTCACGCTTTCCACTGTGTTCTCACACATTCCAGACTCAGAAATCCATCTTGCAGACGTTGCAACATACATTCTACTCATCATATTTCTAGCTGTCTGTTTTGCAATCTCATCAGCAAAAGCATTCCCACGACCAACATCATCCGTGATTGCTTTATGAGCACTGCATTTCACAATCGCAACTTCAGTCGGCAAGGTTAGAGATTCCAACAAGTCATTAACTAGCTGACCATGTTGAATCTTAGTCCCATGGGACGTAATGAAACCTCTTTCTTTCCACAAACGGCCAAAACTATGGGCCACGCCGAACGCGTACTGACTATCTGTGAACACATTCACTCTCTTTCCCTTAGCTAAAACGCACGCTCTTGTTAGCGCGATCAATTCTGCAGCCTGGGCAGAATTCTGACTCACTCTTGCAGTCTCCACAATCGTACTCAAAGTCGTTACTGCATAAGCAGCAGTCACATCACCATTCTCCAATTTGAAGCAAGACCCATCAACATACAACGTGCCATCTGGATCTGACAACGGAGTATCTTTTAGATCGATTCGTCCTTTTGTTTCTTCCTCGGTTTTGAAACAACAGTCGTGTGGTTCGGAATCACTCGACTCTTGGCTAGTCGGCAACAATGTTGCTGGATTCAATACATTGCATCTTTTGATCTGAATATGACTAGCTAACAGTGTCAGTTCATAACCTGATAATCTAGCACTGGTAAGGTGTTGCGTCTTGGTTCGGTTCATGAGTGTATCCACAGCATGAGGAACCATAACTACTAGCATGTTGTTCATTACTAAACCAGCAGATTGTCGAATGGAAGCTGCAGCTGCGGCTGTAGCTCTCAAGCAACTAGGCAACGCTCTAGCTACTGGATCTAATGTTGATGAAAAATACGCACAAGGGCGTTGTTTATCACCAAATTTCTGCGTCAACACACTCAATGCACAACCTTCTCTCTCGTGGACATAGAGCGTGAATGGCTTACTGTAGTCGGGTGTACCCAATACAGGTGCTGAACACAGTGCATTTCGTAACTCAGAGAAACTCTGCTGACATTCAGCAGACCATGGTACCGGACTCGGAACACCTTTCCCAGTCAAGGCTACCAATGGTTTTGCTAGAAGAGAAAAATTTGGGATCCATTGCCTACAATATGAGGTAATACCCAAAAAGGCGCGTACTTCTCTCTGCGTGCTAGGAACGTTCATCTGTGTAATTGCTTTTATTCTCTCTGGGGTCAACTTCCTTCCCTCCTTTGACAAGAGATGACCTAGGTAGGTCACTTCTTGGCAGCAGTATTGCATTTTTGAAGGTGACACCTTGTAATTCAAATCTGACAAGTGATGCAATAAAGAAATCGTAGCTGTTTTGCAAGTTTCCTTGTCATCGGCAGCCACTAGAAGATCATCGACATATTGTACTAAAGCAGAACCACTAGGAAGTACGACGGAATCTAACTGGCTTTTTAATGCTTGACTGTAAATGGATGGGCTTTCACAATAACCTTGTGGAGCGCGTTTAAATCTAAAACTTCGTCCTCCTAGAGAGAAACCGAAGATATCTCTGCTTTCCTCGGCTATCGGAAGGCTGAAAAAGGCATTTTTCAAGTCGACAACTGAAAACCATGCTGCTGTAGCAGGAATCAACGTTAACAATGCAGTAATGTCTGGAACCACAGGAAACTGTGGGATCACAATTTTATTAACCTCTCTAAGATCAATTACGAACCTATATACTGGAGGCTTTGTAGGTTCAGTTCGTTTCAAAATAGGCAGTACAGGACTATTACAGACATTACCTCTAGTCTCTTCTACAACATCTTTCTTGATCAGGTCTTGTATTATCAGTAGGAGCGCACGCTCACCTTCACTAGAGATTCTGTATTGTGGAATTCGTGGAAGTTTAACATTTGCTTTCAAAGTTACTACATAGGGTGGAATTTCCAATAGACCTACATCATTAGGACCAGTCGCCCAAAGAGTATCAGGGAGTGAACGCAGCTCTGGTGGGAGCGCATCCATCGACAAGTACATCGGAGAGATTATTCTTTTACCCAACGTAAGCTGTACTCCTGCTGGAGAACAGTACAATGTCGCGTACAGGCGTTTCAACAAGTCTAAACCAAGCAGATTTTCGTTACAACCTGTCGTCAAAATCAGGGGTGCTTTCAATTGACGGGGTCCAACTGAAATAGACAAAGGACCAGAAACAGGGTTGTGAACAGGGGCGCCCGAAAAACCTACCGAAACGTTTGTTGAGCCAGACAAAGGTGCGCCAGGGAGTTTCGCATGTATGATAGAACTTTTTGCTGCACCAGTATCCAACAGAAACGGTTCGACTATACCTGATGTTGCTACTGCGACATAAGGCCCACTCTGATCTACTGGTACTGATACTACTCCCTCTCTTTGTCCATTGCTGTCCTAGTATTCACTTTGCTGAACTTCCTCACTAGTTTCATAATAGTCTTCGACATGATACTGTGGAGACCTATTCTGTTGGGCAGATTGTCCATGTCGCTGGTCGAAATAATTAGAGGGGCGATCACTCGTCTGCGGAGGCATAGCACCTCGTCCTCGACCTCTAGAGTTTTGCATAGAACTACCACGACCTCTCTGAGCTGCCGCAGCATTATTTTGCGTTCGAACTGGACATTCACTTTTGTAATGACCTTCTTTTTTGCAATAAGCACATTGATTCCATTGGTATTGTGGCCTTTGAAAATTATAATCCGTTCTTTGATATGACCCTTGCTGCATATTAGTTTGATTCATGCGAGGCGGATAAGCTTGCTGTAAAAGTACTTTAGTTTTTAAATCTTTCGTCTTTTTATCTGATTTTTCCTTCTCTTCTGTATCCCTATTTTCATAGTACTGAGCAGTCGCCAGTATTTGCGCAGTCGTAGAGACAGCCCACGCACTTTCAGAATTCTTTAATTTACCACTAAGTTCTGGCAACAGATTGTGCACAAATTTATCAACAAATAATCTCTGGCCTCCTTCTGTGCTCATATCCTGACCACTATGATCCACGAAAGTCTCTTCGAATCTTGTGAAAAAGTCGGAGACGCTTTCGTCTTTCTTTTGTTTGCACGCGGACAATTTGTCCCAGTTAACGCGCAATGCTGGCATCAAGGTTTTCATTAAATCGATTATTCTACCAGGCAAATTAGCAATTAAAGGTTCAGGTTTGGAACCACCTATTTGTTGACCATCCGCTGCAATTATAGCTGCCCAGTCACCACCTAGGGCAACTGGATGATTCTCTTTACGAATTTTAGCCCAAATTGGTTGCGGTACTACATTACCAAATAGCAGATCTATGTCAGCAAGATTCAATACACAAGCGTCAACTGTTTGAGCCAACTCTTTGTAGTACCCTGCAGGATTTTTACGCGGATCTGGCAAGGCCTGTTTCACTGCTAACACTTCAGCTCGCTTCCATGGAATATGTATCCATACTCTCTGGAATTGGGCCGGAGCGGCTGCAATACCAAGGTTTGCATTAGCTTGCACAGCTTCACGCCAAATTGGTGGAACCTCTCTCATTGGATATTGACGATTTTGTTTCGTACTACGTCTCTCTAATTCTCTCGGTGAACGAAGGGATGGGTCATTCCTATAACTTAAAATCAGTTCCATCGCTTCTTTTATATTTTGTCCAACTATCATACCTGCAGCAAACTCTTTCTGAACATTAATTAATTCTCCTAGATTTGATTCAGGGCCATCCTCTTCCAATTCCTCACGTAGAAGGAAACACATTTCATCGAACACATATCGTTGTGTCGGTTCGTTCCATTGCATAAATGTATCTAATACATTTTGTACGTTATATCTTCCAACTTTCGAAACCCATCTAAGAGCAGTGGAATCTAATATTCCTCTTTCTTCAGTACTGGGAAGCTGACTACGTCTCTGCACAGAGTCAGAGGTAGGAGTCTTAATCAGAGTTTTATAGAAGGGAGATAGAATATTAGAGACAGAATCAGTGATTCTTCGACGAACAGAAAGCGGAGTCATAATATTAGCAGAGGCAGTGAATAGAGTAGCAGTTGGAACAGATAGATCAGGAACAGTAGAAGTAGCAGGAAAAATAGCTTGTGAAGTAGCAGGTGTGAGCGACACAGGCATAGGTAAAGAAGCCGGCAACCCTAAAAGAGGGGTTGTCGAAGGAACATTAATATTGACCACAGGAGGTACAGGAACTTGATTCAGGGGAGCGGGAACAGGGACACCAGGTTGTCCAGCAACCGGTAATTGAACATTTGGTATAGGTGGAGCCGTAGCACCCTGTGCATACGGTGGGGGTGATCGTAACAAGTAAGACAACAGGGGATCCTTTTCAGGGTCCTCTACTATCTTAGCCGTACTCGATGGCAAAGCAGGATAGCACTTGTCTATCGCTAAATTACGCTCTCTATCGGCCACCTCCATCGCTTTCTCAGACTCGTTGAGTTGCAGCTGCCTAGCAGACTGTTCTAAAGTCAACTCTTGCTCTTTCTGTTCTTTCTTCAACTTTTTAATTTCTCTCTGTTTAGATTCTTTTCGCCAATAACGGAAAGAATCAAACATTGCCGGCCGGGCTTTCTTCTTAAACAACCTACTTTCTAGATTATCGAGAACTTCAGGTTCAAAACTACCATGTAGTGGCCAACTAAGGACACCATCTTTCTCTGTGTAGTGGATCCATATCTCGTTATAAGAGATAGGGCCCACACCAAACTTGCAGTAAAGATCATAAAGGGGAGTTCCAATCGGAGGAACCAAACACGAGTCCTCCAACTGGGAATCACTGTTGCAACTAAAACAAGACAACATACAATTTTTCCGACTTACCATTTTATAATCCGGAACACAAAACAAACAAGACACAAACAGAAAAGATGCGCACTCGAATCAAGAACTTAGGCCTACCAGAACTGACAAATGTATCGATACCTGAACTGAACAGAATGATTATCGTAACCAGAATAACCAGTGATAATCTTACAGAACTGAACTGAACTGAGAACTAAAAAGGATTATCCAAATAGGAGCAACCCTTACAAAATAAACAACTAGCAACCACTGAATACTTAACTGAGGCACTGAAGACGTCACCAAGGAGAAACCCGTCACGTTTCGCCGTACTGAGGACTGCACCTCGGGTCCAAGACAGGGCGACGGTCAAGGCAACGGACCACTGCAGCCGTCTGAACGGGAACCCTCGTGGAAGAGAACGTCGGGGCCACTTTTGCGATATGCCGGGATCGATGAAGTGGGGCGCCTCCCTCTGAAATCTTCACACGAAGCTCCTCGAACTCTTCAGGCTTTTGGACCGGTACCGAATGACGTCGCCCCACGTTGGGCGCCAATTGGAGTTCTGGACTTTTTGGTTCCGTCCAGAGGTGTCAGGGATAACACCCGAAGACCCCGGAGTTCCACCTGTCTTGGTGCACAAACAAACAGAAACACGGGCTTCTCGATGGTGGCGTCAAAGACCAAAGGTTTATTACTGCAGGGACACAGAAGTCACAGAAACTACACATGGGCAGTATCTAGGAGCCTGTTCGATTTGTACAAAGAGGGTTGCTCCTTATATACTAAATATTGGGCTTCAGGCAAATTCTTTACATGTTACCACAGTTCTAAACATTCGTGTCTTAAACAATAAATATTTGGCGTTGCACAGGGATCGTCAACAGTATCTGATGTCAAAACATTACAAATGAGGGGTTCCCACTAGTCCATCATAATCCCATGTCAATTCTTCATTCAAGACCCGGACCGCCTCATCGTAAATTTCGTTACCTCCCCCCAATAAAGGCCCAGAAGGAAAGGAGCGGAGCCAGGTGCAGAAGATAGAAAGACAGGATAAGGAATGTTTGTGGGTCGTAAATGGGCACGGTTACCGGCTTCGGCCGCCTAATCATGATCAGGCCAACGAACACAAGAACCAGTATAGCAGGACTGGCCTCAGGCTGGGGAGGCAGTTCTTGCCGAGTCATGCTGCCACAGCGTGCTGGCCTAAGGTGCACGTGTCACTAGCAAGGTGAATCGCCGGTTAAGGCCTACGTGTCCTTAAATA
This sequence comes from Lissotriton helveticus, assembly GCF_964261635.1. Taxonomy (NCBI): domain Eukaryota; kingdom Metazoa; phylum Chordata; class Amphibia; order Caudata; family Salamandridae; genus Lissotriton; species Lissotriton helveticus. Next base: position 192,774,184 of record NC_136071.1, on the reverse strand, counting down.
AAAAGAAGTCATTGCGTGTCCATTGACTATGTGAGGGCAAGGAATACAAAATGGCTTCCGTGTTCTAAGATGGATGCCATGGGTAAATCACAAATGTGTAGGTAACAGGAGTGCTCTTGCTCGTAGCATAGCGAAAACACCAGGGTATACTAAATGGATCATTTGCGGTTCACTGATACCAAAATTATGTATTTACGACAATGTTAAAAACACGAGTCAAATCGTCACGGAACCTCACTTTGCTACAGAGCACCCACATGGCACCCAGAAATTTAGTAATGGAAAAAGCTATTGCTGGGCAAAAATCCGATTTAAGAATATGAGGGGCTTCCTTGTGACTATGTACACCTTTTAGCCTGCATATAGGTGCAAGCCAAATATGCCAGAGGATAAGTATCCTGGGCAGGCAAACAAAATGTGGGAGACACTTTCTCTTGAGGAGTCACAGATAGGACAACATGTGCCTCCATTGCCAGCCCATCCTGATGTGAACACTCTAAGGGACGAAGTGCCTATTCGGAACAGGAAGTATAATTTCCTATGAAATGGAACAGACACTAAGTCCCAAAATGACTCAAGCCCATGTGTAGACTATTTCCATGAAATCGCTGGTCAGCTTGGCAGTGGCTGCTTTCCGATATTCCTCAGCCACCAGCAGTGACCAGGTTTTCTTTTTCAGCACAGCTTTTAATGGAAAACAATGAGAACCTGGAAGCTTTCGACTCCCTATTTCCCGCACTTAGGTCAGCCCTCCCTACCCCCCCTCACCTCGCCCCTCCGCCCTCACCAACCACTCCCATAGCTAACAGAGGAGACCTCGATACGCCCCTTCTCGATCAATACACAGCCCGACAGGCTCCCCCTCCCCCTCCCCCCGCCATGTCTCATCCCCCACGCACAGCCATCCACCACCAACAGGAAACTCAATTCTCACCCCCTACCCCTCCCTCCAACCACCTCACCTCCCCCAGCTACAGCCACCGACCGCCTCCTACGACAATCACCTCCCCGCCAACAGGCAGCCCCCAGCCTACTCCCCTCCCCTCGAGTTTCCCCTTAACTCTCAAACCTCCCCTGTCTAATCCTCCTCCTGTCCCCCTCCCTATCTCTCCCATGTCTAAACCTCCTCCTAGCCCTCTCCCCACCCCTCCCCCGCCCTCTACCCCGATCCCGACCCTATCTCCCAACCCATCCTCTCGAACCATAACACGCTCGGCCCCACTCCTGATGCCCACAACCCCTCCCTTGATTCCATAACAAAGCGGCTCGCAGCCCTTGAAAACCAGGTCGACACTATCACCCAAGGCTTAATAGAAATCCTCTTTAACCTCGGTATAGCCTGTAATCCCCACAAACCCCCTCCCCGAACCCCCTCCTCGCCAACGCCAACATCACCCAGGGGCCCACAGAAGCCCTCAGTGCCCAGCCTATCGATCCCCATCCCAAGGTCCTGGGTTCCGGTCCTAAAAAATCTGAATCAACCGGAGCCCCTTACTAGCCGCTACCTACGACTCTCCCATTGCAGATTCACCTAAATCCAAAATCCAAGTAATCACGGGTCACCGGAAAGATCTACTCATTTTCAAACGACAGAGATTACCAGTCCTCACCGCTATACCTAGAGAGGCTAAAGATAAAGCCACCAGCAATCAGGAGAAAATCACCAACTGCCTCCTAATCAATTGCAGATCGGCCTCACTACACGCAACGGACTTAGCCGAAGCTATCCTCACTCATGACATTGACGTTGCGTTCCTCACTGAGACCTGGCTAAATAAGACATCTCCTCCCTGCTTAGACATGCTGGTTCCACCTGGTTTCTCCCTCATCTCCAAAGACAGGATAGAACAACGAGGAGGCGGGGTCGCTATCATCCACAAGGACAGCTGGAGCATCACAGAAACCTCCTTCATCGAGTATGACTCATTTGAATGTCTATCCGCTGTCATCAAGACAAAAGACAACAACTATCTACTGTGCCACCTACTCTATCACCCCCCGGGCAGAAACAATGAGTTTGGAGAACAACTATCCAACCTGATTGCACAAGATGCACTCGGCGATTCCAAAAACTTAATTCTTGGTGACTTGAATCTCCGATGGAACGAAACTCATAACCCTCTAATCAGATCGCTATCCAGCCTCCTCGCTGATAACAACCTTACTCAACACTGTACTGAGGAGACACATTACAAAGGAGCCACACTGGATGCCATCATTGCACAAAAGAATTCAATCACGGTCAACCACATACTCCCCGTTGACTGGTCAGATCATCATATGATCTTATTTCACATCAATCACCCCACCATCCCGCTTAAACCTCCTCAAGACCCCCCTAAATGGTCGAGAAACCTCTCCCAAGTACCCCAAGATATCCTAGAAGGTCAGCTTAGTTCACTTCTTCCAAACAACTCTCTGCACCTCTCGACCAATGATCTCATCGACCACTATAACTCCGAGCTAGTCTCCATTCTCGACAATCTAGCTCCTCTAAAGCTCAAAAGCAGCTGTGCCACCCCATCCAGAACCTGGTTCAACGCGGACCTCAACGCAGAAAGAAGAATCCTGAGAGCCAAAGAAAGAAAGTGGAGAAACAACCCAACCGCCATCCTTCGCCTACAACTAAAAACAGCCCGTAGGAAGTATAACAACCATATCAAAAACAAGAAATCCAGCTTCTTCCGAGAGGCTTTAGTCAAATCCAAAAACAGATCGAAGGAGCTCTACAACATAATCAGACATCAAACATCCAAACCTCTGCCCCCACCCCTGCAGGCGTCCAAAGAACTATGCGATAACTTCGCCAACTTTTTTAACGATAAGGTCTTAAAAATCGAATTATCTGTAGACATCAACAACTTACACCTCCAGAAGAGCAACTCGGCTAGCCCACAGGCCCTCCCATCCGGCTCCTCTCCCCTCCTTTGGCTAAGCTTTCGCCCCGTGCAGGAAACAGAGATAATCTTGTTGATCTCGACCTCCAAACCATCAGCACACATCTCAGACCCCATTCCTCCCTCACTAATCAAAAAAATGAAGCTCACCTTAGCACCTATCTGGGGCAAAATCATAAACAGCTCCTTACAAAGCGGAGTGGTCCCCCATTGTCTAAAAATGGGGCAAGTCACCCCTCTGCTGAAAAAACCCGGTCTTGACTCAACTGACTTGAACAATTTCAGACCGAAATCTAACTTCCCCCTGCTCCCTAAAACACTGGAACGCTGCGTACTCCTGCAATTGACGCATCATCTGGACAATATCAATCTCCTGGACCCCCTCCAATCCGGCTTCAGAGAAGGCCGCAGCACAGAAACCGCGATGCTGAACATCATAGACGACATTCATGGTTCTCTTGACGCAGACAAGTGCTGCCTCCTCATACTCCTTGATCTCTCCTCAGCTTTCGACATGGTGGACCATAAGCTCCTCATCAAGACTCTGCAAGTAGAGCTGGCCTCGGCGAGGTAGTTCTCAAGTGGTTTTTCTCCTTTCTACATAACCGCTCGCAAATAATAAAAATGAAGAAATTCACCTCCGAAACCCAGCAAGTCAACAAGGGTGTCCCCCAAGGATCAGTACTTTCTCCTCAGCTCTTCAACATCTATATGGAACCGCTCGCCAAACTACTCAGGAATGCCATCATCCACTTCCACCTCTACGCGGATGATACGCAGATCTACCTGGAAACCTCTTCTCTTAATGACATCCACAGACTAAATGATGTCCTAAATGATGTTCAAGATTGGCTGACAAAGAATCACCTGAAACTCAATCCCGACAAGACCGAACCACTTCTCATCTCAAACAAAGAAGATAACCCTCAAATCACCGAGTGGCTGAAGTCGATCGATGCTCTTAAAAGTAATCTCACACTAGCTGACTCCGTAAAATCTCTGGGTTTCACTCTAGACCCCAAAGTAACCTTGACAAACCACATTAAGAACTCGGCAAAAAGTGCATTCTTCAACCTCAGACTTCTGAACAAAATCAAACCTTTCATTCCCAACAAGGACCTCAAACTAGCCACGCAATCTCTAGTTCTATCAAGACTGGACTATGGGAACTCAATCCTAACAGGCATCCCCAAATCACACCTGGCCCCACTAAAAACAACACTTCATGCGGCAGCGAGAATGATCACAGGCTGCAAACAATCTGACCACATCTCCCCAGCACTCAAAGAACTCGAATGGCTCCCTGTGGAAATGCGTAGTACCTTCAGAACGGCCTGCCTAACCCACAAGGCCCTCCATACCGGAAAACCAGAATACTTGGCAAACAAGCTCAAAAAAGCAGGCCAAGTTCGAAATTTGAGAAGCTCTAACTCCCTGCTGCTCATCCTACCAAAAAACAGAAAGAAGAGAACTGCGGACTGCTCCTTCACAGGAAATGCCCCCAAAATATGGAACTTCATCCCCCCGCACATCAGAACTATACCGTCCTATGCAGAATTCAAAGCCAACTCAAATCCTTGTTCCTTATCCGTTCCCTGGGTCGTGGGTAACTAGGATCAGCAAGCATCCCCAGAACTATGTGGTATCTCTGTATCCTATTACCAAGAAGTCCTGCTGTCCAAACTTTTCCTCCTTCCAAATTGTCTTTCGTTGTTCGCCTTTACTTGTTACGTGTCTTGTTGTTCACCTTTTCATTCCCTTTACTGTAAAGCGCTCTGCTACCTTCGGGTCTTGTTAGCGCTATAGAAAACTTCTAAATAAAAATAAATAATAAAATAAAAGCAGATGAAGCCGGATGATCCCACAGGTCATGGAGCCCTAGCAAATACAATGCTGAATTCATGCTGGTTAGCCATGAGATTTTTTTTTAATTGGTGGCCTCCATAACATCTTTTAGGTTTTCTACATAGTGGACACATTCACAAATTTATTATCAGTTCTTGTGAGATCGTCATGTTTAGAAACCCCCCACAGTTCAGTCCCATATAGGGCTGAACCCATGCCCTTGGCCTTGTAGATACTAAGTGCAGGAGAAATGGGTTTAGTGTATGATGGAGAAAATTCCTTACGTATTACACCTAAGATCTGCTTAAGCTTAGTGGTTGCCTTATTGATATGGAAATGCCAGGACATACTCTCTGAAAATGTGACCCACAGGTATGTGAAAGAATCGACCTTCTCTAAGGGAACTTCCCCTGCAGATAAGCTACCCTTAAATGTTCTATGATGGTTAAAAAAATCCCCTTGGTTTTAAGAGTATTGATCTCCAAGCCCCGATCATCACAGAACTCCCTGAAATGGATAACAAGTTTCTGGAGCCCTTGTTTCCGGTCCAGGGAAGACATGGCTTCGCAGTTCGGGCTGGACTGTTCCCATGAGGCACAGGGTCAGACTGATTTGCATATGGTCATATCTGAACTGGGGTGGTGGAGTGAGCTAAAGAATGATGATGGATTAAATCCAGATCAGTTGACTGGGGTGAGTGTTTGATTTGCTGAAACGCTCCGTCCATCATCCCTTTTGCTATCACATTAGGCACAGCAACATGTCTAGTGGTTAAGACCCTCCGGGAGTCCACAAAGTCCGCCGCAGGCCATGTGTCACGTCCGGAGCATCAGAGGGTGGGGGAAAGGTACTTATACCTGCCCCTGCCGATCTGGCTTTTCTTTTGTGCCTTCTGGTCATGTAGAGGAATAATCCCCCAAAAATGGTAGCTCCGATTGGATTTGCCATGGTGTAGTTGGCTCATCATGGGGGCAGGGCAGCTTTGTTTAGTCCCCACTGCCTGCCCTTGGATCACCCGTTAGTTAACACACCTCATTAGCATATTTCTGGTATGAAATAAGCCTTCAGCAAAATGTTTCCCAGCAAAAATGCCTTGTTTGTTTATTTATTGATGTGCATGCTATGTTCTTCATTTTTGATGAGTTGCCTATATTGGCACTAGGTGCCTGATCAGCCTTTTTTTGCACTAGTCGATGATTGTGTGTCCCTCCCCGCTGTGGTGTATGCCCCCCCCCCCCCCCCCCGGGGGCTCAAGGCAAACTTCGAATGTCGGCCGTAACATCAGATCTAACAACAGCATTTTAAACCCCAGTTGGTGTCCCAGGTCAGTATTGGGAGATGCAAAAACAACAATTGATGGACAGAACGCAGAACAATGCCATACATTCACCCCAGTACAGAGATCTGGGCCTAAATCCATCGTTTTTTCATTCACCATGCCATTCCAGTTTGAACCCAGCCATATGCAAATCAGTCCTGACCCTGTGCCCATTGGGAACAGTCCAGCCTGAACTGCCAGGCCGGGTCCTCCCTGGAGTGGAAACAAGCATCCTAGTACAGGTTTCGGTGACTCGCTGACCAATAGGGAAGAAGTTCCCAGGGGTTACCCAACCCTCTTTTACATTACTTCCTGATGGTTCGGGCCTAAACTATCCCACAGTGCTCTGCCCTGCCAAAATTCAACATAGCAGAACCTTTCCTCTCCTGGCCTGAGGTCTGGGAACTTCGCTACGGTGTGTTTAGGGAAATTAGGAACTTCACCTGAAAACCAGTTCTGGAACAGGTTTCCCCCCTCGCCCCCAGTGCGATTGGTGCCACTATGGCTACTTGGACAATGACAGGGGAAGGCCTAAGTGTGAGTTACATATGCCTGTGACGGGGGATGCCCCTTTGAAGCTTGTGCAGTGGGTGGGCATATCCTGCTGGTCATCCTGTCAAGAGGAGGGCACATCTCCCAGCCAAAGCCATTTCCTTCACTTTCCTGTGTGCAGTTCACACCTCATACAGGCTACCAGATGACAGTTTGTGATTAACTTTGAAAAGGGTACCAATGTCTTTAGGCAGGAAAATGGCAACTTCCTAAAAGTGGCATTTTGAAAATATTAATTTGAAAGCAGACTTTCCCCATCGGTAGTGAGACAAAATATTGAGATTAAAATATCAATATACATTAATATCGAAGTTTTAATATCGATGGTATAGAATATCGATGGGTAAAATATCGACAGACAGAATATCGTTTTTTAAGGTATGTATGTTAATAATATCGAAATTTACTAATATCGAAATTTTGTTTAGTGTTATGTATTTTATTATGTTGTTTATATGTTTGTTAAACATGTTTTGTAATGTATGTTTGAAAATTTGTAAATTTGTTTACATTTTGCGTTTTAGTATCAGAGCGGGTTGTGGGTTTATAGGGGAATAGGGTGGGAAGTAATTTAATAATAATTAATTAATTAATATATGTTTGTAAATATTTTTAATTAATAATTAATTGGTAATTAATTAATATTAATTAGTTAATTAATTAATATAATGTTGTACATATTTTTTATTAATAATTAATTGGTAATTAATTAATATGAATTAGTTAGTTACATTAATTAGAGTAATTTTTTTATATATATAATTTTTTGTTATTGTTAATTAATTAATTGGGGAAAAATAATATTAATTAGTAAATTAAATTAATTACAGCTAATGTGCTAATATATTTACTTTATTGTTATTGTTAATTAATAATTAATTGGTAATTAAATAATATTAATTATGTAAATAAATTATTTAGAGTTAATGTGCTAATATATTTACTTTATTGTTAATGTGCTAATATATTTACTTTATTGTTATTGTTAATTAATAATTAATTGGTAATTAAATAATATTAATTATGTAATTAAATTATTTAGAGTTAATGTGCTAATATATTTAATTTTTTGTTAGGGTTCAGGGTCAGTTTTCAGTTTTTGGGTAAAAGGGTATTTTTAGTGTTCCGGGTCAGTTTTCAGTTTTTGGGTAAAGGGGTATTTTTAGTGTTCAGGGTCAGTTTTCAGTTTTTGGGTAAAGGGGTATTTTTAGGGTTCAGGGTCAGTTTTTGGGAAAAGGGGTATTTTTAGGGTTCAGGGTCAGTTTGGGGTTTTTGGGAAAAGGGGTATTTTTAGGGTTCAGGGTCAGTTTTGGGTTTTTGGGTAAATGGGTATTTTTAGGGTTCAGGGTCAGTTTTCAGTTTTTGGGTAAAGGTAAATTTTTAGGGTTCAGGGTCAGTTTTCAGTTTTTGGGTAAAGGGGTATTTTTAGTGTTCAGGGTCAGTTTTCAGTTTTTGGGTAAAGGGGTATTTTTAGGGTTCAGGGTCAGTTTTCAGTTTTTGGGTAAAGGGGTATTTTTAGGGTCAGGGTCAGTTTTCAGTTTTTGGGAAAAGGGGTATTTTTAGGGTTCATGGTCAGTTTTCAGTTTTTGGGTAAAGGGGTATTTTTAGTGTTCACGGTCAGTTTTCAGTTTTTGGGAAAAGGGGTATTTTTAGGGTTCAGAGTCAGTTTTGGGTTTTTGGGTAAATGGGTATTTTTAGGGTTCAGGGTCAGTTTTCAGTTTTTGGGTAAAGGTAAATTTTTAGGGTTCAGGGTCAGTTTTCAGTTTTTGGGTAAAGGGGTATTTTTAGTGTTCAGGGTCAGTTTTCAGTTTTTGGGTAAAGGGGTATTTTTAGGGTTCAGGGTTAGTTTTCAGTTTTTGGGAAAAGGGGTATTTTTAGGGTTCATGGTCAGTTTTGGGTTTTTGGGTAAATGGGTATTTTTAGGGTTCAGGATCAGTTTTCAGTTTTTGGGTAAAGGTAAATTTTTAGGGTTCAGGGTCAGTTTTGGGTTTTTGGGTAAAGGGGTATTTTTAGGGTTCAGGGTCAGTTTTGGGTTTTTGGGTAAAAGGGTATTTTTAGGGTTCAGGGTCAGTTTGGGGTTTTTGGGTAAAGGGGTATTTTTAGGGTTCAGGGTCAGTTTTGGGTTTTTGGGGTACAGGGGTATTTTTAGGGTTCAGGGTCAGTTTTGGGTTTTTGGGGTACAGCGGTACAGGGTAAAAATAAAATAAAATTAAATTTAAATTAACCCAATTACGTGAAATTAAAAAAATTAAATTACATTAAATTATATTAAATTAAATTATATCATTTTCAATTTTTTTAAATTAAAAAAAGTAATATATACTTACGAATACTTACGTTGTAATGGTATGCGTTGTAAATACATGCGTTTTAATAGTTTTTGCGTTAATTTATATGTAGAGTTTTTAATTTATTTTAAATGTATATGTATTAGTTGTAATTTTTTAATTATGTTTTAATGTTTTTATTTAATATTTGTAAATTTATATGTATTTTAAAATAATTTTTACATTATTAATATATTTAAAAAAACAAAATTTTTATTTTCGATATTTTTGATTTCGATATTTTTGTGTCGATATTTTTGTATGTAGATATTCTGTCTGTCGATATTATGTCATAGATTCTTTACCATCAGATTGGATTTTAATGTTCTAATAATTTGAGTCCTTAAACTATGGGTGTGGCTATTTCTGTACCGACTTTGAGTATAATTAGGTGTTGTGGTGTAACCCAGTTCTTTTCTATGGGACAGCCAACCTGGCCACAGTGAAAAACAACTTTGTATCTTTTTCACAGCCAGGACATGTAACATTTAAACACAAATGTCCTACATTATAAATACCATGCACCCTGCTCTATGAGCATTTAGTGCCTCCATTAGGGGTAACTTATAAATAATAAAAAAGGAAGGCTTAGGCCAGTTAAAAGGGTGATTTTAACAAGTCAGAATGGCACCATATACTAGACTTACAGGTAACATTAGGGATCAGAGCACATGCATTGAGACCTGTTTGGTAGGGTGCCAGTGCACAGAGTTAAAAAAACAACATCATCAGTCCAAAAAGTAGGGGTGATAATGCAAAAAGTAGGTCTTTTCTTCAAGATGTTTAAATAAAAATGGCATTGTTTTGATGTGCCTTAGTAGTGCTCGTATACCAGAGAGTAGTGTGCACTTTATGTGTGTGCACAATGCGCTATTCTTGTTCCACACATTATAAACTCTTGGAACCCTGATTGCTACTAAATAAAGAGCTTCACACTGCTTTCACCATCACAAAGCTCCTGTCCCTCACACTCTCACATCTCCAGCTACTGTTACTTGGCTCACGTCCTGTGTTACTATCCCTTCAGTGGCCTTCTTCATTTCTATTATTTTTGCAGCATATGCCTTAGTGTTCTGTTCTTCTTGTCAAGTCCCAAAATAAAATTCTCCAGAAAATGTGCTATTCTTCTTGTAATCCTATGGCTGCTTATGGGGTCATTCAGTACTCCTGATTTATCTGTGATTGGTCCTACAATCAAATCATGAGTTCAGTTCCTTCTCCTTCAAATCCAGACTCAGTTTGCCTCCGAGTAAGTCCAAGCACCATCTTCTGAATTATTTTCACTGGAATCCTTCAAAGTCACCTCAGTGGTGTTGATTTAGCTACTCTATAAGTACCAGTGAGCCACCTATTGGTATTATTTAGAATCAAACATTTTTATTGAGCGGAGGACAGCATCATACACAGCCCAGCTGCCTACATCAAGTCGCCAGCAGGGCGTAATCCCACATGCAATGTACACAGCGTCTGGGCCTACATCCCGGAGGTCGGCCCCGCGTGCCCCTAGTGTCATCAACAACCCACCATGTGCAAGGAATCTGCCATTTTGAACAAATAAAAGTCCAAGAAAGACAAAAGAAACAGTGTCAACACCCCCACCGCCCAGCCTCCCTTCCCCTCCCCCTCCAACCGCTCCCCACCCACCCCGCTCCGCATCAGCCACTACCCTCCAGGATCGCATCACCGGGCCACCCCCACCCGAAGGAGCCATGTCCATGATCTCAAGTAGCAGGAGTTGAACCCACCGGGGAAAGCGGGATAGGCTGCAAGATTTCCAGATACTTCGGGCATGTCACTTCCCGGAGATCCTTGGACAAGAGCCGCAGAAAGGGTGCCCGCAGGGCAGCATACTCCGAACCTCTCCCATCCATATCCAAGGAGAGACGCTCCATCGCCAGGATGTGCCAAAGGTGTTGAAGCCAATCCCGGGCGTCCGGTACTTCCCCTGAACCCCAACGCGCCAGCAGCACCTGTCGCGCAGCCAAGATCGCCAGCGTGATTTGCCGTCCCAGAAAATATTTAGGGTGGGGTAGACCAAGCAGTGTGTGTTCAGGACGCCGGAGAAAAGTAATACCAAATGCACCGTCGACGTCATCGAGCACGGTCTTCCAGTAGCGCTCGAGCTTCGGGCAGTGCCAGAGTAAGTGGGACAAGGTCCCGGACATCCCGAACCCTCTCCAACAAAGGCCTGATTTAGCTTTGTCCCTCAACGCGATGCGCGCCGGCGTGTAATACCAGTAGGTCGCCGTTTTGTAGGCGGACTCGGTTCCGGACGTATTAGACGTCGTGTGGCTAGCACGATAGAACACCTGCTCCCATTCTTTGGTGGTGAGGGGACCCCCTAACTCCAACTCCCACCTGTCCTGCGCCTTAGTTCGGTGTTTCCGGGGGCTGCGGAGGATCATGGCACACAGTTCCGAAATAAGTTGCCGATCATCCGATTTGGTCACGAGCCAACGCTCAAAAGACGTGAGGGGTCGCGACATCTGGGCCACATTAGCCGGTCGGGTCACCCAGTGTGCCACTTGGGCGTGGTGGAAGGCATCACCCAGCTCCAGCGGGAAATAGTCCTCCCGCAACATGGGAAACGGCACCAGTCCCTCCAGATCAAAGAGCATACCCACCCGTTTGCACCCCTTCTCCCGCCAACGATGGAAGACCGGAGAGGAGCGACCCGGAGGAAAGTCGGGATTATCGACAATCGGTGTCATCGGTGAGGGGAAGGAGGTCCATCCCTTACGAAGTGCCAACTGATCCCAAGCCCAGAGCGTCGGGGGAGTCACCGGGGACGAATACAGTCCCCACGCTCTGCTCCTGCGCGGCAGCCAGAGCTCCCTCCAAATATTGCAGCCAGCCACCGTCTGGTCCATAAAAAGCCAATGCTTACTGAAGAGGGGCCTGTTCCACTCGACTATGTATCGGAGGCAAGACGCCTGGAAGTACGCCAGCAAAAGAGGAAAACCTAGGCCGCCACCCGCTTTCGGGGCCGTTGTCGATGCAAACTGGGCCCACGGCCGTATATTGTCCCACAAAAACTTAAGGAGCAAACCTTGAAGCCTTTTCAACATTCCCCTCGGCGGCATCAGCGGGAGCATCTGAAAAACATAGAGTATTCTAGGGAGGATCGTCATCTTAATGGCGGCCAGCCTACCAAACCAAGCTAACTTGAGGCGGGACCACTCCGATAAAGATTTAGTGACCTGAGCCGCCAGGTCCGTGTAGTTCAGCTAGACAGCCTTCTCCACCGTCGGAGCGAGCCGGACACCAAGGTAGGTGATGTCGGAGTGTGCCCAACGGTACACAAAATCCTTCTGCAAGTCCACGACATCGGCCATCGGGACCGAGATATTCAGGATGTGCGATTTAGAAAAATAAACTTTGAACCCTGCCGCATCATGGAAGGCCTGCAATTCAGCCGTCAGATGCCGGAGGGAGGTATGAGGGTCTTGCAGCGCCAGAATGACATCGTCTGCGTATAAACTGATCTTATGTTCATCCGCCCCGAAACAGATGCCATTGATGCCAGGGTGGGATCTAATACGGTGCACAAATGGCTCCATGTAGAGCGCAAACAGGAGCGGCGACAGGGGGCAACCCTGCCGCCTACCCCTGGCTATAGGAAAGGGCGCGGATTTGCCGCCGTTGGCCCGCACTGCCGCCCGAGGAGCGGCATAAAGGCATCGGATCCAGCGCAGAAAGTTGTCACCCACGCCATTTGCCCACAACACTTCAAAGAGGAAGCCCCAATCCACATGATCGAAAGTCTTCTCTGCGTCAATGGACAGCAGGAAGGCTTGCGCTTTCGACCGGCGCACCAGATCCAGCAGATGAAGCAACCTTTTAGAGTTGTCTCCCCCCTGCCTCGTGGGAATGAACCCCGCCTGGTCGTGCTCAATCACACCATCTATGAGGGGGCTCAGGCGTGCAGCGAGATGCCCGCGAAGAGCTTAGTATCGATGTTCAGAAGGGATATTGGTCTGTACGAGCTACATTCGGCCGGATCCTTCCCGGGCTTAAGCAATAAGCTTAAGTGATAGCGGCATCGGCCATGGTGGGGGTAACTGTCCCGGTGTCCAGAAAGGAATTAAATAACTTAGTCAGAAGGGGGGGCAGTTCCTTGCAAAAGGTCTTATAGAAAACAGCAGAGAACCCATCAGGACCGGGGGACTTAGCCAACTTAAGCCTAGAGATGGCCGAAATGACCTCCTCTACCCTGATCTCCGCTTCCAACGCTTCGACAGAGTCCAGCAGCAGAGGGGTAATACCAGCCGACGCTATATACTGACGGGCAATAGCCAGTGCCACATTCTCCCCCGCGTACAGAGATTGGTAGAAGAGCCGGAAGGCATCGACAATGGGCGAGTCGTATGTGTGGCACTGTGCCCGATGATCCCTAACCTCCTTGATAGCGTAGGCCTGGGCGTGCGAGTGCAAGCGGTGAGCCAACATCTTGCCTCCCTTACCCACACAGAGGTAAAATTTATGGCGCAGGCGGAGCAAAGCATGTTCTACCCTGTCGAGGTCCAAATGTTTGAGCGTGCACCGCTTAGTTTCAAGTTCACGCCAGATTCTAGGTGCCCCTGTCCGCTTGTGAATCGCTTCGAGGCCTTGCACTTCATCCTCCAGCTCCCCCCTCTTTTCCCTGCGCAACTTCGCGTGTGTGGCTGCAAGCGCAATGAAGTCCCCCCTGACAACCAGCTTGAGTGCCTCCCAAATTGAGGCGATTGCAGAATCCTCCACCGTATTCTCGGCTAGGTAGTGAGTGATGGTGTCCCTAATCTTAGTCACTACAGAGTCCGCATGGAGCATGGAGTCACGCAGCTATTGGTATTATTTAGAGAATGGTTCAGGGCTGCTACTTATTCGCATCTGTCTTTCTTGACTGCAGCAAAGTACTCTCAGGATCTAAGTGTGATCATATTTCCTCAGGCTCTGGATAATTCATGCTGCAGTGTTTAGGATGGCCCGTAAGGGGTGTCAGTGTGGAGGCCAAGGAGGAGGGATTACCACCATACAGATGTGCGAATTCAGGGGCTTGAGTAGGAGTTCTGAATTCACTTTCTTGAAGAAACTGTTTCCCTTTCTTCAGAAAAAAAAGAGCTGGTAGGAAGCTCATCATTTTGACAATGAGTTCCTTGAGGGTGAGATTGGTGTCTGAATGAATCCAAGTGACTTGCTATTTAGTGAAGGTTGGAGTAAAAAAGCTGTCAAGGTTCATGTCATTGTGTTAAATTGTACTGTTTGTTATTGTTAGGAATAATAGGAATTTTGTCTTAGTTGTGTTGAGCTTCAGGTAGATGCAGGACATCCAGGTCTGGATGATGGGCAGACAGTGTGGAGACATTCAAGTACAGTTATGTATTCTCAGCATACTGGTAATGCTGTTGCATATGAGCAGAGCACCAAAGGGCTCTATGGGAGATAACAGGAGGCAGTATGGAAAGCTTTAGGACTCCTCATGTGATAGGGATCTTTTTGGGACTCAGAGGTGCCCGTGTGAACGAACTGGTGTCAGTTGGAAAGGACATTGCACATGCATCCAATTGAGGCTGCAGTGTGGGCAATAAGATGGAATGGTTGACTGTGTAGTTGGCAACAGTGAGGTCCAGCAATATAAGGAGGCAGAGTCATCTCCATCTGGAGCCAGGAGGAGATAGTTTACAATGTGTACTGTTGCGGCCTCTGTGCTGCAGCATGAGCTGAAGCTAGACTGCTAACCGTGCAGGAGAAATGATTAGCATTTATGTTATCAATGTTATCTTTGTGTTGAACATAGACTGATCTTCCAATGATCTAAGCGAGGAATGGTAGGTGAGTGATGGCCTGGTAGTTAGTGAAGTCAAAATCTAGTGTGAATGGGAGGTTCTGGCCCATTATAAGATCTTCTAGAAAAATGATTTGAATGAGGGAAGCATTGATAATGTTGAGAAGTGATGAGAGGAACAATCCATAGTGAGATCACAAAACAGCGATCACCCAAAACAAAGTATAAGTTGCAGAATTTGGGGCAGATGTGAAGTTAATATCAGGAATCTGGAAGTGCACAAAAGAAATTAACCTGGATGCTCCTGCTGCTCTGAAGAAACACTCTCACGGTGAATTATATTTAATATGGAACAATGTTGTACTCATCCGGTGATGCACCCTTTTTAGCAGAAGAAGCAAAACCCTAAATATACTCGTGCAAGCATTATTAGACACTGTAAATAATAAATCATTGACATTTTCCATGGGCAAGGCTGGCGATAAAAGTGTGAAAAATTCAACATCAGGAAGGCTCCCTCTCCAGCAACTTCTATCTCTAGCTAGTTGGGAAATATAAATTGGAACCACGTTTATTCTTTATAACCTCTCAGACATTCTCACAAATTGCATGGATACTCAGAGGCATATTTACCAATATTTCACACACCGCTGCCAACCACCTTGCTGCACTGCCCTGGCTAACTTGAAAGGGATGGGAATGGGTACGAAAGCTCTGCATTTAACATGATACAACGCAATCCTATCCTTTAATTGTGCTGGCATTCAATGTGCTGCGCAGGCTGACACAGGCATCATTACACTATGTTGCAAGGGTGCTGTGGAAAATGACAATGTATATGTACATAAGCGGCGTTCATTTGTGTTCACCCTCGCCACTGTTGAAGGTAAAGCGAAAGTCACGTAACAGTGGCCCCGCCATCTTGTCCCCTTTTAGGCCCCATCACGAACATAGATAGTAGCCATTTTTGTGTCATGACCTCTCTGCCCACTGCCAATAGCCTGCGTCTCTCTCTCTCTCCCCCACTCCCCAGCCTCGCGAGTATTCCCCCGCACCCTGACAGCCCCCGGTTTCTCCTGCGCGGGCCAAAAACGCACCTCTAAACACGACCCTGCCTCCGTGCTGAACCCCTGCCCCCTCGCCCTTTCATCCCACCCATAGAACAGACCCTTTCGGTAACCTCTTCCTCCCTGCCCGATTGCCCGGCCTGATCCCAGGCCATCACCTAGCCCAACAGATGCAGTTTATTGCTTCCTACAGTAGGACCTCGCCTCACATCAGAGGAGCGGTGATTAATGAAGGCCTTCACACCCCTAGATCTGACCGACACCCCTGCATTCCTCCCAGGAACACCCTTCCTCTCTTCTGATGACCCCCCCCCCCGGCTACACCTGGCCTCTCGACCCAGTCCCAAGTCATAAAACTAGGTCTCGTGGATGTACCCCCCCGGCCCCGCATAGCAAAGTGTGATCTTATCGCCTGCCCAACCTTAGATCAGACCACCCCCTCCTGCCCTCGTGTCCTGTTGGAATGTCCGGCTGCAGATTGCAATCACATGTTACATTTGGGAAGGGAAAACAACATTAGAGCGGCCGGTATGGGAATGGGCCTGGAGCTGGGATCCCAAACATGCCCTTTTTGTACTTCAAAGTGTCTTTATTGCAATAAGGAATGTTTGTGCATCATAAACCTGTGTATAAAAGACGGAGCCGTAGAGAAACTTGTGAGAGCACCTCGAGAAGATACCCTGTTGTCTGATTTGACGTGTTCTGTTCCGTCGGAAATAAACTCCTGTTTCCTGCCTTCCAGTCTCCAGCGCCTGCCTCTTTATTTGGTAATCATGAGTTGGGTGAGAAGCGGCTAACGCCGGGCAAATATGGGAAAAGGGTTAATCGACCTGACCTGCCTGAATCCTTTGTTTAACAGTGCCTGTGTTTCTGACAGAGTTGTTTTTATGCAGGAAGGGGCCCCTTTGTGCACAAAAACAATCCTCTGAGGCATGTTCCTCTTTCTTTGAGTACTGCAGAATGAAGCAGACATAGAAAGAGGAAACAATGAGGAGAAATAAAGATATTTTTCCATGTTACTCCTCCCTTGAGGATTCCCTCCCCTGACGCATTCCCAGGTCTACCGGTAATGGTAACTCTGAGAATGCCCCAAATTCCATGGGTGGATTTGTGGGAGCACCCACTCTCCACCCATGGAACGCCTCCCTGATGCAGAGCAACGCAATGCAGTGATTTGCGCTGCGTTGCGTTACTCTAGATATATCAATCCACCCAGGGCCACACATGGTGCCCTTACATGGCTTGATAAGTCTAACTTAGTAGATGCGTGGCCCCTGCACCCCCATGCATGGTGCAATGGTGATGCCACTGAATGATAAATATGCCCCTCAGTTTTTTATCTTTAGACGTGCCTTGATGAGACCCTCTAAAGTGAGGTATTGTGTGTTGAAGCTGCACCAATTCCCACCTCTGGAATTAAGGGGAAATAGTGAAGATTCATGACTGAATTTTAAAGCCAGATGCAAGAAAAGGTATTCTATAGTGGATCCCTCTGCTCCACACACTGAAGATCATTGTGCTGCATTAGTATAGTTTTTTCACCCAGAAGTACTGGTAACCCACACTTCCAGTCATTATCCAGGCAACATTAGACTTTCAGTAGGCCATAGCCACTAGTTCAAGTCCAGATGTAGGTGCTGTCCCTGAATGGCAATGGAGGATCCTTCATGAAATGACTGCAGCTGAGGCCTTGCAAGTTGCTTTATCTGGGATTTCCAGGGCCCAATATGTTTCTCATGTGCCCGATGCACCTTGCACCAACAACAGTCTGTGCCAGTGTTGCCAGAATGCAGCATCCAATCCAATCCAAAGTAGCTTTATTCGAGGTATACTTATAAAAGCACAGAACTAACATAATCCAGCATCAAGATGACCTGCCAACCATAACATAAACAAATACAAATATGTATACAAATACAACTATGTATACCAAATACTCATATGGAAAATTGGACTATCCCAGGTCACCCAAATCTGCACAACTGGAGATTATTTGTTTAATGTACATTGCACTGCTAAAACCACTTCTGGTGTGTTCCGTTTATAAATCAACAGACCCTCTCCCCACATGGTTGAATATAAAAATGTGCTGTTCTCAAGAATTGTGGGGCATATGAACAAGAAAATGAAGCTGCATGGTGCTGCAAGCTATCTTGCTGGGCAGAGCTGCATCACTAGGAAAGTGCAGGGATGTGTTGTATTAACAGCAATACAACACTTCTCTGTGCTTTCCTTTGTGCTGGCGCACAATTGGCTGCCTAGTGCCAATGCAGGCACCCTTGCATCATGGTGCAAGGGTGCCTGCACTGCAGGGATGATTGTTTTTGTGCAAGAAGGGATACCTTCCTGCACAAAAACTATAATTGATAGTGTTTTCCTCCTATGTGCGCTTCAAAATGCAGCATACATAGAAAGTGCTAAAGTCAAGGAGAAATAAAGGTATTTCTCCTCATTGTGCCTCTTTAAGGCCTTCCCTGGGGGGCCATCAGAATCTGACGCAGTCCCAGATTTACGAAACCTTGTAAATCTGGGAATGCGCCAGAATCCAAGGAATGCCCTTTTCAGAGTATTGCCTGAAAGGGGGCCATGTTTACAATGCGATGAAAAGCCAAGAAGGGTGACTTGCGTGGCTTTGTAAATATGGTTCAGCATTGTGCGCCACCGGAGAGTGGTGCAGGGGCATAAGTGTCGTTGTTGATCCCTGGCAAATACAGACACAAATTAGGCAATGGATTACGGCACAGAGAGGGGGTTCCCAGCCCAACCTTACACTTCTATCTATCACGTAAAATTGTATTTAGGACTGCCACCTCCTGTAGTTCCAACTTTGACCTAGTGTTTGCATTCATGAAATGTCGAATGCACTCTATGCTCCTCTCCCACTTATGTTGAGCAAGTAGGAATAGGCCCGGCATGACTGAAAATTCGATAAGAACAGGGCACTGCTTTATCCTTACATGCCTTGAAAGCCATAAAAGAAGCACCCGAGCCACCAGCCTCACTGAAAATCTAGTATCCACTAGACCAGTTTATCTCCGCTGTTAATGTGCTATTCAATTACTTGTGTGCATATAGCCAAAAAGTTCATATACTATACTTTCTTGCATAATGAATGCTTTTATGTACTGTTATTGATTTGTAAATAGACTATATATAATTTCAAAAACAGCTAAAAGGAATTAAAAACATAAATTAAATTGAATTAAAAGACATGTTTGTGTTGAATAGAACGAAATGTATATTATGAAACATTTTTATATATTCTGGTCCTTTGACTCTGGATGCAATTACACATATGTGTAGGACATTGTTATCTCTGCCAAGTTCCACATCTCAGACAATAGCCCTCGGAGCAGTGTAATTCTGGCTCCACCCTTTGATGTTTGACTAGGCAACATATATGTTTACGTATGGCCTCATGTACTCATGTGGTGTAACATTATTAATGTAAAGTAGTGCACTTACTGTTTAAGCTCAACACTTATGTGTTCATTTTATTGTTTTTTTTGATAGAAATGAGTTGCAGTTTTCACATATATCTGCATTTGTGTTGTTTCAATAATAAATTATTTTATAGCTGAAAATGTATTCATTTGACTAGTACTCTACATCCATATTGTCACTATCTATGAATCTGTAATCATGCATTTAAACGTGTATTGAGAGGCTTGCCACACTAAATTGACCAAAGGCCTAAAGCTTTTGGCTTTTAGAATGTTTAACCTTCAATGTGAAAGCTTGCTTCGGATGGATTTTTTTATCTTCTCTGCAGGTGCAGATGCATGATCTAATGAATGGAGAAGGCACATTGTATGAAAGAGATAGTGGGATTTGGGAGGAGTATTTTTGCCAAGGATGAAAAGTTTTAATGAACAAAGGGAGGACTACTATATGTGTGGAATGAGGAAATGGGAGGAATCCAAGGACGTTCTAATGTGTGGACCAAGGGAAAGAAGTTTCGAGTGTAGTTGCCAAGATTTATTATATGAAGACGGGACATAATTTTACATGTGACACAGGTTTCTCAAAGAAATTTTTGGTGGGTATAGTTGAACATCACACTTAAGGTTATTCAAATTCCTTTCAGACTTCGAGAGGTGCAGACCCATTTGCCAAATCTCTGTTTTGTGGCTTCATGCTATACAATATTCTTTCCTTTGAGAACTTCTACAGAGAAGTTCTGCTATGCTGGCACCTTTCTTGCTTTCCCTGATTTATAGAGGGTTTCCCAGATCCTAGGTAAGAATAGAGCTTAATAGTTTTCTTAGACAGCCTTCTGTATAGGCAGGCGGATTGAAACTTTAAATCTAATCACCAGACTTTATTTCTCATACTTTGCAATCCAGCTACATAATTCCTCATTGTGAGCCGTTTCGAATACCATTAGTGATTCTGTATTTTTATACCATGTTTCTATGACTAATTTAGATCAGTTCGACTTTGAATTTGTAATAAAACCATACTTAATCCCATCTATCGACTCAGAGTTTAACTATGTGACCAAATGGGTGACACTGTAATTGTTAAATTGTGGTGATCTTAACTCCTTTTATTTCTTAGCCACCAATACCGTTCCATTGCAGGGGGCCAGGAAGAAAGAGCCCAAATTCCACAGTGTTCTCAGATGGTAATTGAGGACGTTTAAGTCATGAGATAGGGAATCAGGAGACTTTATATAGGAATAGTTAAAATCTCGAAAGGGCGTGGTTTCGGCGCCGACCGGGATGGCTGCGTGAGCGAGTTGCTCCGCGCCGAGTCCCGTCTTTATCCTGTAATACTTGGCCCCGCACTGCCTGGCGGCTATAACCGAGCTTCGATAGGGTCGCTGACCCAGCGGGGAGCATCTGATCCTCATCGGGACCCTGGGCGCTGAATGTGGGCGGACCTGGCGACCCGACCAGCGCGGCCGGAGAACAAAGGCAAGATGGCGGAGCCACAAGAACGGGAGCTCTGAGAGCGAAGCGGTGTGGGGCGCTGGACCGGCTGAGGAGCCTGGAGGGCCGTCGCGCAGCGGTGCGCAGGTGAGAGGCCCGGGAGAGCGGGACCGGAGTAGCGGAGGAGGCGGCCGGCGGTAAAGACCTGGTGCGAGCGGCGCCCCTCCCCCACCTGATTCCCCGAACGGCAGGAGAGCGAGCCCTTCACTCGCGCTGCACCGGTGGCGGCGCGGCTGGTGTGTGAGCCCGACCCACACTTGGGAGCATTGCGGTGGGACCACTGGGACACAGTTCTGTGAGGCTAGTTGGCCGAGTGCTGAGGGGGCGGCCGCCCGAGGCGATTGGGCGCCCAGTTGGATGCAGGAGGGCGCCAGGCCAGCGGAAAGGCGGGCGGACCCCGCGTGTGCTGAGACTTGCGGGGGACGGTGCCACCGGAGACGGCGAGCTCAATTTGCCCAGTGGGGCGGACCCTTGACTGTCTAGCTCTTGGGGAGGGCTTGCACCCCGAGCCTTTGCAGACTTTGGTGGAGCATTAAGTGTGTCGTTGGAGCGGCGCGGAGTGCATTCTGGTGGCTGGTGACCGAGTGTTGGGGAGGGGCGACCAACGCCATCTGCAGATCGGAGAGCTGTGCACACTGGGGCCTGCCACTGGGCGATACCGGGTGGCCCGAGAGACGGAAGAGGCAGGAGGACTGCAGCCGCCGGCCGTCGTTGGAGGGGGCTGCTCAGGTGGCGCGTTCCCCATTGTCAAGATGGCTGCGATGGGGGCTGGCCTCGCCGCGCTTCCTGAGCGGGGGGACGAGAAGTCCGAGGCCGCGGATGGCGCTCTTCCAACGGAGCCCTCGCCGCAGGAGTTGAGGCTGAACCGCCGTCTTGATGCAATACTGGCCGCGATCACTACCACCAAGGATGAGCTGCACCAGGATATTGCGCAGGTGGCGACGGGGCTTGGCCTGCTGAGAGCAGACCACGCCAAGCTCTCTGACCGAGTGAAGTCCAATGAACAGCTGCTCCAGGAGCTGAAACCGGCGGTGGTCACGGCGGAGCATAAACTTGACGACGTTATCCATCGACTGGCGATTCTGGAGCGTCGAGCAGAAGATGCGGAAGGACGCAACCGGCGGAACAACGTGAGGGTGGTTGGGCTTCCGGAGAAAATTGAGAAGGGTGATGCGGTGACCTACTTGGAGGGCTGGTTCCGGACAGTGGTAGCGCCGGAGGGCCTATCCCCCTTCTTCTCCCTGGAAAGAGTGCACAGGGTGCCCGCAAAGCCTCCCCTGGAGGGCCGACCACCCCGACCGATGGTGGTTAGACTGCTGCACTATAGAGATCGGGATCTGCTGATCCAAAGGGCGAGGGACCATGGGCCCTTCCAGGTGGACAACAGCAAGGTGACGATATTTCCGGATTATACACAGGAGGTGCAGCGGTGCAGGGCTTCTTTTCTGTCGGTGAAGAAAGAGCTGAGAGAGGAAGGGATCCAATACTCCTTGCTTTTCCCGGCCAAGCTGCGGGTCATCCTTGACGACAGAACTCACTTTTTCCAAACGCCTGATGAAGCATGGTCCTGGTTGGAACTGTACCGTGCGGGGGCGGATCGTGCACACAGGCCCGCCAGGGATCGGCAAAAACCAACCAAGGTCAGGAAATCGCAACGCATCCGCTCCCGGAATAGGCGCATGCTGGCCGACAGGCGGAGTGCTCTGGAGGCCACGGCGAGCATCACGGGATTGCAGCGGGATGACGCTTCTAGAGACTCGGCTTCGGAAGGAGAAGGAGGGAAGACCGGCGACGAAGACTCGGAGGTGGGAGGGGCATCGGGTCCGGAGGTCACCCCACAGACTGCTGATAACATGTTTAATGAGTGAAGCTCGGGGCCGATGACCAATACTGGGATGCCTATAGGGGCGGACACTCCTGACTTCTGTTGGACTGCCAGGTATGGGGCTGCACTAGCAGTAGGGGGCTACGGGTGCGGGGTGCTAGCTCTGCTGTCCTGGTTTGGGGCTCCATAGCCTTCTTTAGACCCTTAAGGTCTTCTGTGGTGTCGACCACAGGTTAGCGTGATGTGTTGGGTGTTTAAGGTTTGGAACGGGGCTGAAGCTGGGTTATTAGGCCCTGTCCTGGGGAGGGGGTTACTGAGTGTTAGGGGTCTTGTTTTTTGGGGACTGTTCAATTGCTGCAATGCGGGTAACATTGATTGTTTGAGGGGGTTGTACAATTGCTGTGATGCGGGTCACACTTATTGGCGTGCGCCACTGTTGGGACTGATGCTCTATGGGGACGTTACCTAAATTGAAATGTGTCACATGGAATGTCCGGGGTATTCGAACTATGGTTAAGCGCCACAAGGTACATGCCTACTTGGTGAGGCGGGGTATTCAGATTGCGATGCTTCAGGAGACTCACCTGACACAGCAGGAATGTGGGGCATTGCAGAGGAGGTGGCGGGGTCAGGTATTTGGCACGACTTACTCAGCATTTGCCAGAGGGGTGTTAATATGGATCAGAGCGGGCACGCCATTCCAAGTCACGAGTCAGAAAATAGATCCAGAGGGCCGTTATGTGGTGGTGGAAGGACGGCTGTGTGGTAGGGAAGTGGTGCTGTGTAACATTTATGCCCCCAATGCTGATCAAGCGCATTTCTTTGAAGGTTTGTCGCGCTCACTGGCGTATTATTTGGCGGGCCCTATATTGTTGGCGGGCGATTTTAACTCCATTTCGGATGTGCTGTTGGACAGGTCACACCCGCCGTTGGTGGACTCCCCAGTGCGCAGACTTGCGACCCATAGGCGGGACTGGCAGAAGAGGTGGGGCTTGGTGGATGTATGGAGGGCGCAGCACCCCGAAACTCGAGATTACTCCTACTTCTCAGCGCTGCATGATCTGCATGTTCGACTGGATTCGGTGCTGTGTTGCGAGTCTCTGGCGAATGTGGTGATTCACTCTGAGTACTTGTCTAGGACCATTTTGGACCATAACCAACTGCTAATTTCTGTGCAATGGCAGCGGGCGAGATCGGCGGTCCCTACGTGGAGACTTTGCCCGGAGACGCTGGATGACCCGGCGTTCTGTGACTCGGTCCGACAGGGCATGGACGACTACTTCACGGTCAATGCTGGGTCGACGGCGACTAGAGCGAATGAATGGGATGCGATGAAAGTGGTGGTGAGAGGGGTATGTATGGGACGATTTCTGACTGTGAGAGGGACAGTGCTGAATGACCCCGCGAAGGCGGAGGAAGTGTTGAGGGGGGTGGAACGGCGGCGACCCGAGAAGCCGGAGCTGCAAGACAGCTTGTTGCGTGCTAAGGAGGCGGTAGCAACTGAGACGGAGAGATTGCGGTGCTATGATTATAAGTTGTATGTGGTGAAAGTGCATGAAGAGCGGGATAAAGTGGGCACTCTCCTTGCGAAGTTGGCTGATCCGAACCCTAGAGGATGCCCGGTTATGAGTGTGCGACAGGAAGATGGGGAGGTGGTGTATTCGCAGTCAGCGGTCCTGGGGCGCTTTCAGTCCTACTACACGGGTCTGTACGCCAGCCACCTCGAAGTGGAGTCCACGGACATTGGTAATTACTTAGATCAGATCCCTTTGCCGGTATTGGATGAGGAGGAAGCCCGGGATCTAGGGGGCCCCGTCACCCTAGCGGAAATAAGAGGGGCGATTAATCATATGGCGCGGAACAAAACCCCTGGAGTGGATGGATTGCCGATCGAGTTCTACGCCAAATTTATGGAAGTGTTGGCGCCCAGGCTGCAGGTTGTGTATGCGGAGGCGAAACAATTGGGGCGGTTGCCTGACTCTATGACGGAGGCGCTGGTTGTGCCCCTGCTGAAGCCAGGCAGAGATGCTTTAGATGTCTCTTCCTTTCGTCCGTTGTCTATGCTAACTGTGGATTACAAGATTTTGAGCCGAATCCTAGCCACCAGGCTCCTACCACTGATGACCTCTTTAGTGCATAGGGATCAAGCGGGATTCATCCCCTCTAGGAGCACTTCGATGAACATCCGTCGGCTGATTGGGGTCATTGACAGTGCTGCCACGGCGGAACCAGGCCCGGTAGTGCTGACGGTTGATATTGAAAAGGCGTTTGATAGTTTGGAATGGGATTTTCTAGATGGCGTGCTGTTGAAGTTCGGGGTTGGGGAAGGGTTCAGGGGCTGGACGAGAGTGCTCTATTCCTCGGCTAAGGCGCGGGTGCGGCTGGGGACCTTGGTCTCCTCGGTTTATCCGGTCTGTCGGGGCACGAGGCGGGGCTGCTCGCTATCCCCTCTGCTCTTTGCCCTCGCAATGGAACCGCTAGCAGCGCAGGCGAGAACAGGAGTTGTTTACGACGGGATTGCGCAGGGAGTTGACTCGCATTATATTTCGTTGTATGCCGACGACTTATTACTGTACTTGGCGGACTCTGGAAGGGCTCTAGAAGGCGCGGTGGACATGCTGGGCAGGTTTGGGAGGCTTTCAGGCCTCAGAGTGAACTGGACTAAGACTTGCGTGTTTCCGTTGCGGAAGACCACGCTCTGCCCGCTGCTCACGAGGCCAGTAGTGTGGGAACCCTCTTGTTTTGTTTACCTAGGAGTGCGCATCTACCATGAAGCGGCGGACCTCCTTGAGGGGAATGTGGGGCGCTGTATTCGAGCACTGAGAGGCAGTATGGACTTCTGGGCCTCTCTCCCGCTATCTGTACTGGGCCGTGTAGCCCTGTTGAAAATGGTGGCACTCCCGAGGCTCCTTTATTATTTTAGAACATTGCCGGTGTGGATCCCGCAGGGTATCTTTCGGGAGCTGAAGACGTTGGTGACTGGCTTTCTCTGGGGCCACGGTCGCCGACGGGTGGCATTGACCACCTTGATGCGACCCAAGTGTGAGGGAGGGATGGCTGTCCCCGACTATGAGTTATACTATCTGGCGGCGCAGCTCCAGGTCCTGACGCAGAACGTGGCCAGAGTATTCAGGGGGCCTGAGGATCACCGGGGGGTCGGCATTCAGAGGCATGTCTTGTCGTCCATCGTGATGCAACAGAGACTGGTTAGTGGGGACCTCACGATGGAGGAAAGGACACTTAGAATGTGTTGGAACAGGAACCTGAGGAGGGCTGGCAAGCGCCGGCAATACGCACCGGAGATTCCGCTGGGAATGCTCACTGCCTTACCGCACGGAGGTGATTGGTCTCAATTGTTAGCGTAGGAGGACCTGGGTTTGCAGATGGTGGGAGACCTCTATGTGGACGGAACGTTGGCCCCGTTCCAGACCTTGCAAGAGCAATTCGGCCTGCCGAGTTGTACCTTCCTGTTGCATGCGTTGGTTGTCGCGGCTATGCAGAGGCATTGGGGGGGTGGATTGGCTGAACCGGAGGTGACCGTGGTGTGCCAATATGTGGTGATGGCAGCGGGCACCGTCAAGGCGGTGACCTGCCTCCACAATTGGATGTTAAATGAAGGTCTGGCCCCGTTAGTTGAGTTGAAGTCGCGTTGGGAGACCAGCATAGGTAAACAAATCCCGGACTCCATATGGGGCCAGGTGCTACACAGGACCTGGAAGGGGACGAGGAATGCGAGATTCCAACAGGTGCATTTTTTCGTGCTCCATAGGGCATATTTGACCCCAGAGAGGTTGCGCCGACACTTCCAGGTGCTTGATGCCATGTGCCCACGATGTCTAGGACCTGCGGTGGATCTTGACCACATGCTGTGGGGTTGTCCGAAATTGGGGGACTACTGGTCTGAGGTAGGGGACCTCTTGAATGCTGTCACGGATCGGGAGGTAGACTTTGACATGGCCGCTTGCCTGCTTCTTTGGTTCCCGCACACCAAAAAGACCAAGGTAACGAGCAAATTTATTGGGTTGGGATTGATATTGGCACAGCGTGAAATCACTTGGCATTGGAAGTCCAAAGAGGGGCCGTCTGTACGGAGGTGGAGGAATGAGTTGGTGAAATGGTCGGGCTGTGAGAGTGTGTTACGAATGCGCCAGGCAACTAGAACTGGTATCGAGAAGAGTTTGGAACTGGCACGGTCCTGGGAGCTGGTGGTGCAAGCGTTAAGGGACTACCTAACTGAAGGCGAAGACACTGATCAGCTATAGGAAGGGACTCCGTGTGACTACTTGCTTGTCGAAACTTCCTGATAGTTGTCACCCTAGAGCAGGAAGGGGATGGTGGAATCCGCATTAGCAGCAGTTGAGGGGGAGGGTACCGGGAGGGAGTCGTAGAAGGGGGTGGTTTGCTGGCTAGCGGCAACCTCCCGGAACCGGGTGGCCCAGGAAGGTAATCATGATGTTTAAGTGACATGACATTGGAGTGGCCGAGGACTTGATGGAGAGGGTGGGTTGGTTGTTTCGGGATAAAAGCAGAAACGAGGTGCTACACTTGACCTGTGCCCCGAATGGGGCACGCACCGAGGTACCTACAGTGAACTGACTCATTGAAGCGCCGCCCAGCCTCCGGGATGTGGGCTAATCAGCTGTGTATTGTACTACTATCGCACTGTATGCTGGGTGCCGTTGGTGTCTAGGTTGGCTTGCTGGATATGTTTATTCCTGATTCTGCAATAAAAATATATTTTAAAAAAAAGGAATAGTTAAAATCTCTGTTGTGGCACCTATCAAGGCTGCCCCTGTAGTTTTGCTGTCCCCAAGGGCAGCAGAGGCAAACACTGTTCTAGAGGTTTGGGACGATCCTTTGGGCACTGCACTGGATCAATAAAGACCCAGGGGACTACTGCAGATTCTGTCCTGGAATGTGGCAGGCTTGAGAAGCAAGCTGAGCAACCAATTATGGGGCGATGTTATTTATTATATAGTTATTCTTTATTTATTAGGAGACCTGGGCCTTAAAGCCACTCCATGGATCCGACTTTGCAACCTTTTCAGTTGACATACTCCCTTCTTCCTCTGGTCGCCCCTCTGAGGGCTTCTAGACATGGGTCAAAATCCCCCTTAACTGGAAGGAATATTTACCTTCTCTAAATCGAGTGAACGAATGTCCTAGGGTTGTCTTTAAGGGGCCTCTATTGTCCTTGATAATCACCTAGATTCCTTGATGTCCAAACCAAAGCTCATCTTCAGGGCGATTTTAACACCACTTTTGTCCTGCTGGACTACATCTTGCTGTTAACTAAAGCAGAGTATTCCGCCATGTGTATTCCGGGATTGAACGCCCCCACCTTGTTAATATGCCCTATAGTGGCCGCGCAATTGTCCCAATTCACTATTGGCCTGAGGGTTCGGGCATGTAATGGCAGGACAGATTCTGACCAGATTAGGGTTTATACATTCATCAGGAGCCTAATCTAAGTGGGATTGACTATATATTGTTATCTCTTCACCTTTGGGAATGGTCGGTGGACGTTTGTGCTACTGTTAGGCCGGGAAGTAATCACAATCCTCTCCAACTGCTGAAAGAAGGGTTGTATGAGTTTCTGAATCAGTCCAAATTACCTGGGGATGTAATCATTGGGAATTCCAGGGGGGCCTTTAAGTGGCCTAAAATTAATTATTGCGCTTCGTGGCCTGCGTCTATCTACAATGTCTACAATTTAGCTCTCTCTCCATATGAGAATGTCAATATAGATGACATACCCATTACTATTATTCATGGCCACTTCTTCTCCTCCTTAAGCCATCTATTTGAGGTGATGTGGGTGCAGGCAATCATAAGAGGGCCACCTCTGAATACACCCCCTGGTTCTCTAAAGACTGCAGACAGACCAAATCAAATATACTAACTGTTATTAGATCTCTATGCCCCCAGCAGAGTCGCGAGGCAAGAAACCTGTACAAAAAGGTTCTAGAGGCCAGTATGAAGTATTGGCATGAGAAAACTTGGCAGGATCTATTAGAAGCTTCCAAAAGGATGTTCCCTGTTTTAGGCATTCAATTGCCGATGTCAACTTGGAAGTTCGACCACCTACTGTCCATTATATTCATCCGCAGATCTGAGAAAACATTTTAGTAATCTTTATTCTACGCCCAGCCTAATCCAGATGCCTTCTAGCCCTGTCTTGCACTCGCAGGTTAACACAGATCCAGTGATGCTTGATACTATTAATTTTTCTCTAGAGGACACTAAGGAAATTATTTTATGTCTAAAACTGGAGAAAGCACGGGGCTAGACCTTATTCGTGGCAACCTGTATCGTTCTGAGATTGAGATCTGGGTCCCTTTCTTCAGCAGCCTGTCTATTTCCATCATGCCAGATGCCTCTCTCCCTGATTCATGGAGCGGAGCAATGATTATTCCAATTTTTAAAAAGGATGCCAGATCAGATCCAAGAAACTATAGGCCTATCAGCCTTATTGACATCTTGCAGAAGATGTTGTGCCTCCAGGTCCAGGTCTTGGCCAAACTCCAGCGGTCGGCTACCAACTTTGATGTCCTCTAATCGTTCCTCTCACCATTCCAGGGTGGGGTTAGATCAAAGATACGCATTGTGAATCAAATATTTTGATTTTCCTTGATACTCTGGAAGGACATTAGGATTTTAAAGGATTATTTATATGTTGCCATTAACCTGAGAACGATTCAGAAAAGGGGGTGGTGATGAACAGAGTGTCTGAATTAAGCAGACCACTCTTACCCAGTCCAAAGATCAGGGCTTGATCCATCACCGTTATTTAGCTCACTGCCCCATCCCAGCTCAGAACCTGGCTATATGCAAATTAGTCTGTCCCTGGCCCAGTGCATCATGGGAACAGGGCAGACAAAACTACCAAGCCAATTCTTCACCAGAAAGGATACAAGCTTCCAGGGACCGGTTTCTGGCATTTCAGCCTCGTCGGCCCGGCTTGCTTGAATCCTGATGGAGCAATGAGCAAGGGACTCATGTCTGAGTATACCCTGCCACACCTATAGTGGCCAAAAACGATTCAGAAAAGGGGGTGGTGATGAACAGAGTGTCTGAATTAAGCAGACCACTCTTACCCAGTCCAAAGATCAGGGCTTGATCCATCACCGTTATTTAGCTCACTGCCCCATCCCAGCTCAGAACCTGGCTATATGCAAATTAGTCTGTCCCTGGCCCAGTGCATCATGGGAACAGGGCAGACCAAACTACCAAGCCAATTCTTCACCAGAAAGGATACAAGCTTCCGGGGACCGGTTTCTGGCATTTCAGCCTCGTCGGCCCGGCTTGCTTGAATCCTGATGGAGCAGTGAGCAAGGGACTCATGTCTGAGTATACACTGCCACACCTATAGTGGCCAAAAACGATTCAGAAAAGGGGGTGGTGATGAACAGAGTGTCTGAATTAAGCAGACCACTCTTACCCAGTCCAAAAATCAGGGCTTCACCACCCCTTGTTGTTAAATATTTTGTCCACCCTAAGCGTGGAAGGGTATACTCAGATGTGAGTCCCTTGCTCATTGCACCATCAGGATTCAAGCAAGCCGGGCCGACGACGGCTGAAATGCCAGAAACCGGTCCCCGGAAGCTTGTTTCCTTCCCAGTGTAAGAATTGGCTTGGTAGTTTGGTTTGCCCTGTTCCCATCATGCACTGGGACAGGAACAGACTAATTTGCATATAGCCAGGTTCTGAACTGGGATGGTGCAGTGAGCTAAAAAACGGTGTTGGATCTAGCCCTGATCTCTTGACTGGGTGAGAGTATTCTGCTTAATTCAGAAACTCTGTCCATCACCACCCCTTGTTGTTAAATATTTTGTCCACCCTAAGCGTGGAAGGGTATACTCAGATGTGAGTCCCTTGCTCATTGCACCATCAGGATTCAAGCAAGCCGGGCCGACGACGGCTGAAATGCCAGAAACCGGTCCCCGGAAGCTTGTTTCCGTCCCAGTGTAAGAATTGGCTTGGTAGTTTGGTTTGCCCTGTTCCCATCATGCACTGGGACAGGAACAGACTAATTTGCATATAGCCAGGCTCTGAACTGGGATGGTGCAGTGAGCTAAAAAACGGTGTTGGATCTAGCCCTGATCTCTTGACTGGGTGAGAGTATTCTGCTTAATTCAGAAACTCTGTCCATCACCACCCCTTGTTGTTAAATATTAACTATGAACAGCACTCAATCTGGTCCCTAGAGCTAATCTCTGGGCCACTGTTAGGTCAATGGGGCTCCTCTGACCCTGGTAGGGATCTTGGAGAGGTTACATGAGAACTTTGCGCAAGTGTGTTGGGATAGGGACGGGGCATTATAGGAGAGGATTAGTGACACACGGGGCGCGCCAGGGCTGCGCATTAGCACCAACATGGTTTTCCCTCTATATCAATGATGCGTTTAAGTACCTCCATGATTGCAACAATGAGGTACCTAAACTTGGTGGTATCTCCGCCCCTGGCCTGCTGTTTGCTGCTGATACGCTTCTTCTCTCCAGAACACCCGTGGGGATTCAGAACTTGCTAAACAAATTTCAAGAAGTCTGAAGTAATAGGGGGTCCGAGATTAATGCAAAGAAAACTAAATTCATGACTCCAAGGCAGCATAGGCCCTGGGGTCTGAAGTACTGGCGTAACTCAAACACTTTGATTACTTTGGTATAAGGTTCAGCAGTTCCATGACATGCTCGTCTCATGTTCAGCAGCTATCGGAACTATGCACACGGATTCTACACAGAGAGCAGTCGCTTAAGTGGTGAAGGTTTATAAGGTTGTGTTCCGGTCGGCTGCACTTTATGGGACTGACGTATGGGGCACAGGTTCTATGGACAGTTCCTATGTCGGGAAAAACCAATTCATAAGGTCAACATTATCCCTCTCCCAATCCACACCACTAGTCCCCTTGTATTTTGAATTGGCTTTAAAGCAGATTGGTAATTTAGCTGCTTTGAGACCTTTGGTATACTGGGTTAGGCTATGGTCATACTCTGAGCTTGAGACATATAGGCAAGACCTGAGTGAACTCATCCTTTTGGATGAGGACACAGTTGTTCCTTTGTGTAGCCCACAATAAAAAACATGCCTCCTCTGGATAGGTCTAGAAGCTCTGTGGACCAAAGTGTCTTGTGAAGAAAATATTTTAGGGGCACAGAAATAGTGAGTGTATATGAAGAGGTGACAGCAACAGCCTTACTGGGAGGTTTCTGTACATAAAATATGCTCTACAGTTTGAACCCTATCCTGATGAGGTTTATCCTAAGTGGGTGAAGACGCTTTTTATCAAATTTAGGGTCTCCACTCTAGGGGTGAACAGCTACACTCATAGATGGAACAAGAAAAGCCTCAATGCGAGTGACAATCGGTAACCTTCCATTTGTCCGGGCAGGGAAGAGACCATAGAACATATATTATTTTGTTGTCCACTGTATAACATGGCATGGGCAAAATGGGGCAATCTCTGCTGTCAGAGTTTGGGGTTTAATCACTTTTAACTTGCTTTCTGAATCTTGTGCTCCAACACAAGCAGACTGACTGCTTTTTTATATAAGCAGATTCCTATTGGCAGGGGCTGTGATTAGGACACGACTCGGTAGTGGCTGGATCAGTATAAAAAGTAGGCCTTTTACCTGAGTAATGGAGCACTTGCACTTTATCTACTTCAGGTTGCAGTCTGGGAGAGTGACTAGTTTGCACATGCACTAGTGCTGCAAAAAGGGAGCCATTGTTGCCATCTGCCGGTTAATGTGATGTCCATGTAGTTATATTTTAGCCAAATGGTATATGAATGTTATCCTCGCCTGATAATATATCTTCTAATTAACTTATTAGTAGTGCACTCCTTTTTATTGTCAATTGTTTACTTGGTCTGAGACTGCACTTAGCATAAGCTACCACTTACATTATGATGTGAATGAACCTTACTTTTAGGCATGGTGGACCATGTAGGTTTTTGTTTATGTTTTACAATTGTGGATTATCTTCTGTGCAATCAGACTGATTTTAGAACATTCTTATGTAATATTTTAAATGTTATTTGCTGTATCGTTTTATGAAATCAATGCATCGTGTTTTTAACTGTTTTATTTTGTTACTTTAATGGCCTACGTCTGAAGAACATACTTTTACTACTACTCGTTAAAATCCCAGAGCCCAGGTTTTGATTTGGAGGATTGGCGGACAGGGGCGGTGGATGACATTTGAAAGTGGTGGGGCGCAAAGTGATTTGCATACAGCACCGTAGCGAGCAAGCGCAGCGAGCGAGCCCGAACCCCAAAAGGTGGGTTTGGGGCGGTTACCCCCCCCGGGAAAATTTTGAAAAAAGAGAAGAAAAATCGTGCATTTTCAAGCAAATTTGAGAAAGCAGGAAGGTTAATAAAGCAATTGTGAAAGTGCAGGTATTAAATTAATAGATGCCATAACATAGATAGCTGCTTATTCAGTATAACCACAGAGCTTCATACATTCCGTCCTATTATGCTCAGGTGTAATAGAGAACAATCAACAAAGTGGTAGAAAGAATGCATGATAATAATAAATATCAGCTACAGGCAACCCACTGAGATGCATTCCAGAGCAGGCCATCGCTTTTCACCCACTGTGCCACCTCTGACTGAGATGAGCCATAGGCAGGGGCACTGGAATTATTCGGCAGGAGAGGGCAAATTATGCGGCAGGGTTGAGTAAATTATGCAGAACAAAAGCATA
This sequence comes from Lissotriton helveticus, assembly GCF_964261635.1. Classification (NCBI taxonomy): domain Eukaryota; kingdom Metazoa; phylum Chordata; class Amphibia; order Caudata; family Salamandridae; genus Lissotriton; species Lissotriton helveticus. Next base: position 192,740,948 of record NC_136071.1, on the reverse strand, counting down.
GTTTTGCGGGTTTGCTGCACAATTTTTAATAGATTATTATCGTTATTTTGTACTTTTTACACTTCTAATCTTAACACTGTCTGGGCATAGGGTGCACCTCAGTAGTACTGTTCAATACCCACATATAGCAATAAGCAACAGAAAGGTGACCGCACAAAAGTCCTACCACTGCGAGGAATCACGTGAGATGCGTTTTCAGTAACTTTGGAACTGTTTTAGCTAGAAACAAATATTTGTTGGTCAAACTCTGCCGATTATGTAACAGATGATGGATTATGAGGCAAATGGAGTAAATCTATAAATATGCTAAAATTGCTGCGGCCGCACAGTCACAAGTGCACAGATTAAGTGTGAGTGACAAATATACAAAGGAGTCACTCTCTACTATCGCGTGAGCCCTACGTCTGAGTTATTTATTACGCGGTAAAACGTGAATGGAGACTGACTGAAGGCACACTTTATGTCTCGCGCCCAGAGATGTATTACAACTGCCTCTCGCATCGATTTACAATTGCTTCCTCTGCCTATTCTAAAGCAAGGTAATAGCCACAGCGCACAGCAATAATACGGGTTTCCCTTATCAGATCTTGGATTATATTTCCAGGGGCTGTCTGCAACCATTAACCTTGCGCCCTGGCATTATCTGACTTTAGTGATTAGCACGGGACATGCTAAGAATGGACGGCTGAGTTATGCCGGGTTAGATTTTGCTGACTTTGCGATACGAAATGATAGAGCTTGGCTCCTGCGGTGAAATTGCTAGTTTGTCATTTCTTTCATGGTGCAGTCAATGATGTTCTCTTAATGAACGAGGCGGATAGGTATACACCCGTTACGACGCAACTTTTACTCCGCACTACCATTACAACGCGGGCATTACAACGCATGGCATTACAACGCATTGCGCTGGGGGGCGCTCTAGGATAAGAGGTAAGTTTAATTTACTATCCAACACCTTCCCTAGGGTCCACGGGGACTGGAGTTAGAATAGTAAATTATACTTACCACTATCCAGCACCCCAAAGCGCTATGCGTTGTAACGGTATTCGTTGTAAATACCGCGTTGTAATGGTACGCGGAGTAAAAGTATGCGTTGTAACGTCATACATCCAGGCGGATAACAGTGCAAGGCACCCGTGAAAGAGGCTCGCTTCCCATGCCTGGTAATTTGACAAAGACTCATCGAAAATGTACTACGGGCACAGTTTTAAAAAAAAACTCTCTCTTGTGAAATAGGCAGCTCAACAGTGCACGTGCATCCTCGTGCAGTTAAGTGGCCCCCTCTTGAAAATGCGGCAGCAAAACTCACTCTGCCAAAGCTGCAGCCAGAAAGGTTTCTTTTGTTCATTAAGTGTTATTTTCAGACAGATTTCTTTTTTCTTTGCTGTTGTGGGACAGAGACAGAGCTGTAGGGCTAAATCAAACATTTACTCTTCTGGGGGCAACAAAACGAGTGCAATTGAGATAGGTAGTAAATAACACCTTCTACAACACGCCAAAAGTAATTCAGCATATACAGTCTACTATATAACGGTCATTATTAATATAAGTAAACACCTGCCTAGGTAAAACACTTTATATTAAATATATTGGACCAGATTCAAAAAGTCATTTTAGTGATAAACTTATGTTTGCAGCTGAAAATGGCTGCATTTATAACTGCTAGGCATTCAGAAAATGATCGTTCCTGCTAGAAATACTTTAATAATTTGTGATTGTATACCACAATTGCATGGAATTACACAGTAATAATCTCTATGCAAGGGGTCAAGAGTGACGAGATCAAGTTTGAGCTTGCTTCTGAGTTTTGCAGCGCCTACAAACTTGTCTGTCTGTAAGCACTGTAAATGATTTCCAGTGCTTACAGACAGACAAGGAAATGGTCAGAACTTCGCTTCTCCAAGGGCTGGACTAAATCTACTTCCTGAGCGGGAAAATGAACTGCACACCCTCAAACCTTGCAGGGTGTATGAGAAGGTTTATCTCCACATGGAAAATGTATTCCCCAAAGTTAGAAAATACAATTCCGGATCCAGGCTCACTTTTCCCAATGTGGAATCCATCAGTGGATACAGTTCCCTTTTGGGATAATGCTTATCACGCCTGAAAAAAGTCACGACTGTTCTAGAAGTATGCCTTGAAATACGTTACAGATACAGGTTTCAAAATATACTGCTAGAAATGCCTACGATTTGCAAAAAGTAGTAGATCTACAACCATTTGTAGAAGTTGTTCTAACATTACTGATGTAATCAAATGTAGTACATTTTTAAGAACCAAGCCCTTTTGAATGTCATTTTCCTTAGCTGTATTCAAAGAAAAGAGGCAACACATCTTCTAGCAAGCAATTGGTGATGCTAGATCACCTTGATCCACAGGCACATCTACATACATTTTCTTTAGACATACTTTACGTTTTCAAACAGCTCTACAACTAAAACCATTACACAGTTGTGCACACAGTGTGCCCTATTCCCCTTCCTGTATCCCGCTCCACTCCAACAAACAAGGTGAAAGTTTCCAGCTGCACTGAGCTTTGGTCTCTTGACAAAAGGCTTTCCTGATTGCTCGTCAAGTTATAACATTTTAAGTTGGGTCTTGGCTGTGTTACAGTGAAAAGTTTATGTTAAGTCAGCAATGCATTAATTGTACTGGGGAACATTGAAGCCCTTGGGTCATACGTTCAACGAGCCAGTTATAGGCTGATATCTGTCAATGTCCAGGCTCATTAAATTAAACATGGGAGCCCTTTGTGACAATCCAATGGTCTCAGTCATCTATGTTCATTCTCAAGGCTGGTTGGGTCAGCAATCTTCACTTCTATTGATTAAAATGGTGATGGTGGAATCACGAAACGAGAATGCTACTACAAATTGTGTGGTTGGGGGACAGACACTTAATATCCTAGTATCTCCATATACTTATGTGTCGAATTGGGTCAATCATTTTATAAACCAAGATTGGAATTTTTTTTAAAGCTGGTGAAACAGCAGCATTAGACTGGGTTGGGAACCAGATGAGAATTTTCTCTCAAGCACACCCACAATAAGTGCTCAATAATAAATCTGTAAATGCGCCTTTATTTTATGATGTCTGAATTTGTTGTAGGCATATTTTGTAGCTCAGTGTCCACTCTAATAAACGCTTGTCCCAGCCATGCATTTTCCTAGGAGCAGCTTTTGTACAGGTTGTGACCAAAGGGTTGGCTAACCCACCATGACACACTACAGGTCTCACTCCACTTCCACAGAGAAAGGAAAAACAACATTGTGCAGGGCGTGTCGCAGTGACGACACTCCAACTTCCAGTGTTGTTTTATTGCGCACTTAAACGCATTACTGTGGCACCTTCGCCAGCTTGCTCTACGTTTTGTATCTCCATGTATCCAGTTGACCTCATAACTCTAAATACTAACAGCCTGATTCGTGAAAAACGGGAATTGCGAGTCTCAAATAGCGAAAAATTGCGATTCGCTATAGAGAACTCGCAAATCGGAATTCATGAAGATTACCGATAATAAAAAGTGATTCGCACGCGGGCGCAAATTCCGTTAGCGATTAACGATAATCGCAGAAAAATCGGTATTTCCGGCTACTCGCGTCGGGATTGCGAGATCGCTAATACACGTGATCGGGAAAACGGGAAGTCGCTTTTCGAGCACAGTGATGACATCACAACCAGGAAGCAGCCAGTTCCCACCCCCATTCACCACAGTGAGGCAGACCTCGAGTCAGCAACTGTGAGAGCTCCTGCTATCCCATTTTTGATTCCTACTCCGCAACAACAGTGCTGCCATGTCTGAGGAAGCTGTTCCTGGCCCCTGCAACACCACAGGGTGGAAGAGGAAGCTGAAATTCTCAGAACAGGAGCTGGAGCATCTGATAGAAGGGGTGGTGGCCAACCACTCCAAACTCTTTGGCAAGGACTCCAGGAGGGTGCCGGAGCAGGAAAAAAGGATGATCTGGCAGGGAATAGCGTCCACCGTCAACTCCGTGGGTGTGGCCGATAGATCACTGGACGAACTTAAAAAAAGATGGTACGACCTCCGAGGTCGTGCCAAAGAGAAGGTGGCGGAGTGCCTTGGAGAGGCATCGGGCACTGGAGGGGGAGGACCTACAGTCCCTCCAAACACAGCCTTGGAGGACCAAGTGGAAGACACGCTTGAGAGGGAGGCGTGCATTGGATTCACGCGTCTGGACACATCCCGCCCCACCCAAGACACCCAAGGTAAGTGGCATGCGACTGCGACCCTGTCCCCTATGAATGTCCATGACCATATAGGCTCCCATAATCTTCCATAGTCATGCCATTGTTGCACATCAGGTAATGCCCTGAAGCATTGTGGGACATATAGTGTGGCCACAATGTAGTAGTACGACAATGCAGCCAGGCAGGTTCCAAAGTACGCAAAGCCATAGCCAGTCAGGGAATGTCACCCAGCATGCATGTAGCAACTGCACGTCTGACAGATACATGCAACTAATGATCGTCCACTTACCCTCACAGGTGGAGCTGAAAGCAGCGACAGCGAAAGGCTGCTAATTGATGAGGAGGCCCATGATGATGAGGAGGTGCCGCCACAAACACAGGCACCAGCCCCTGCCGCAGCAACAACACCAGCAGCCAGGTCCACGACTAGTGTGCCCCCAGCCTCAGCCGCACCAACTGCAGCCGCAGCCAGGCCCACGACTAGTGTGCCCCCAGCCTCAGCCGCACCAACTGCAGCCGCAGCCAGGCCCACGACTAGTGTGCCCCCAGCCTCAGCCGCACCAACTGCAGCCGCAGCCAGGCCCACGACTAGTGTGCCCCCAGCCTCAGCCGCACCAACTGCAGCTGCAGCCAGGCCCACAACTAGTGTGCCCCCAGCCTCAGCCGCACCAACTGCAGCCGCAGCCAGGCCCACGACTAGTGTGCCCCCAGCCTCAGCCGCACCAACTGCAGCCGCAGCCAGGCCCACGACTAGTGTGCCTCCAGTCCCTGCCACACCAGCAACACCTGCTGTGACACCACCAGCAGCTGCTGCGACTACATCAGGGCCCGCGACAGCGGCAACACAGCGGCCAGCCACTGTGTCAGGCCAGCAGAGCAGGCCTGGCAGGTCTCGCCAGCACACCAATGCAGCAATCAGCAGGAGGGGCAATGGACAGCGGCTGGCGCGAATGAGCGTCGAAAGACGCATGCTGCGTATTCATCAGCGGCAGGCACGGCATCAAGGTGCCATACAGCTACAGCTGTACAACATTGGGCGCAATGTGGCCGGAGTGGGGGACCGCATGGACCGCATGACGCGGCCATGGCAGGTGTGGGGGAGGGAATGGCCCGCATGACTGCAGCCATGGAGGCCAACACTGCAGCGATGACAACTCAGCGCAAAGCAGCACGCCGGCGCCACCATCAGATTTTGAGCCGGCTGGCGGCCTACACCAGGTCCAATTATGTTGCAGCCAATGCCACATCACAGTTGTCGCGGCGGTCCCTTGCACAGCAGCACCAACTCATCCAGTGCTGTGAGGATATGACCAGGGTCCTGGAGCACCTGACCACGGCGGTGACAGCACTACACCCTCCTGCTCTACCTACCACTAATGGGGGTGATGATGTCAGTGAGGGGACATCGAGCATGAGCAGCCACTCAGCCACACAAGTAGGGTCACTCAGGCGCAGCACCAGGCCAACGTCAGGAACACGTGCCTTGGAAGAGGATGAGCCTCATAGGCGCTTGGGTGGTACGCGCAGGAGGCGCAATTGACAACATATGACTATTACAGGCACAGGCTGAGTATAAGCCTGCCCTGTCCTTTCACACAGCAGTATGCAGTAATACTGTTCGTAATGACGTTATTCAAAGTGGTACCATTATTGTGAAAGAAACAATAATATATGTTTTTGCAGCACACATTGGCGTTGTGTCTTTATTCCATTTTGCATGCATTTGTGAATTGTGGGGTGAGGGAAGAGGGTTCACTAGAAACTGTTCACTGTGATGTGGTTGCGACGTCTGTGGCCTTCAGCTGGGTTCTCCCCGTGTGCATGGTGCGCATGTGCAGGTGGCCGGTCGTCCCCTTCAGATTCACTGCCAGAGATGTCGACAGGTATCCGGCGCTTGGTTGCAATGTTATGTAGTATTGCGCAGACAGCCACAATGCGGCAGCACACTGCAGGACTGTAATACATGGCCCCACCTGTCTTGTGCAGTATGCGGAACCTGCTCTTGAGCAGCCCAAATGTCCTTTCTATGCAATTCCTTGTCCGTATGTGCGCAACATTGTAGCGCCGTTGCTGGGGTGTAGCAGGGTTGAGGTATGGGGTGAGGAGGTATTCACGGAGGGCGTAGCCACTGTCACCTGAATGAGAGGAGCAGAGGGTGAGTGCCTGTCCTGCGCTGCTACTTCATAGCGATGTGACATTGTCGACAAAGTGTACTTACCAAGTAGGTGTCCTTCCCCAAAGTCTCCCCTGGCCAGTCGTGTGTGGATGCCGCTGTGCCGGAATATGAAGGAGTCATGGGTACTCCCTGGGTACTGGGCAACAATGTCAGTGATGTATGTCTTAGCATTGCAGACCATCTGTATGTTGAGGGAGTGGTAGGACTTCCGATTGCGGAACATATACTCCGTGGCAGCTGGAGGGCAGATGGCGATGTGGGTACAGTCTATGCATCCGAGGACATGTGGAAAATGGGCTACGTTGTAGAATTGTAGCTTGGTCAAGTCCAATTCCTGTTGGCTGGTGGGAAATTTGATGTGTCGGTGTAGCTGGGTAAGCATGGCGTCAAGAAAACTCTTGAGGCAGCGTGACATGGTGGGCTGGGAGATACCCCCAGCAACCGCTACTATCCCCTGGAAGCTCCCGGAGGCCAGGAGGTGCAGGCTACACAATACCTGCACATGTGTAGGCACCGCATTGGTACGCCTTGTTGGGTGCTGCATCAGGGGGTCAAGGTCCTGTATAAGCTGGATTATCATTTCCCCATTCAGCCTGTATTTTGCATATATCTGCTCTCTGGTTTGGCCCAGCAAGGTGACCCGCTGGCGGAATATCCTGTCCTGGATCCTGCGTCTCCTCCGTGCTGCTCGCTGTAGCCTTCGCCGCCTGTCCACCATGTACATTCCTGGCATTGTGGAACTCCTAATGCTGCTGCTGAATGTCCTTATGTGTGATTGGTCAGGCCTGAACCTGTTACTGATTGGCCAACGTTTTTTTGAAAGCAATTTTGTAATGGCTTTTATGGTTACCACCTGCTTTGAGTTGTCCTTAATTTGCGCCGCGCAAACTGCGATTTTTGATTTTTCATGATTACCGATTGCGATTGTTTAACGAATTCGCAATATATTTCGCAGAATCCGCGGATTGTCGCATTTTCCGATTCGCTAATGCTCTCCTCCCGGGATTCTGTGAATATTATTGCGATTTCGCTATTATGTGTTTGTGATTTCGCTATTTTCGTGTTGAATGCCGATTACGGACATTGCACCCGCAATTGCATTTTCGCAGCGATTGCGGGCGCAATTTTGCTTCATGAATCAGGCGGTAAGTCATAACAAATTCTCTTCATAACTGAAGATTGCAAACCTCAGCAATTCTGACTAACTGTCTGTCAAACTCCAGCACTGACTGTGCCAACACCACACACCCCAGTAAGAAGCTATAATAAGGTTCCCACCAACCTCTGCTCTGTGCGCATATGATGTCAACATTCTCCATTCCTCTGGCATCACAACCCTGTACAAGTGCAAAAAATCAGCAGCCACACCAACACAGCCATGTTTGATGAATTTACTCCACCACTGATAGTCATTGCTGCATCATGAGAGCGCTAGTACATTTATACTATTTGGGTTATAATTACATCTGTTGACATTACACAAAAAAACGATTCTGATGTCCCCAAAACAGCACAATCAGTTTTAACAAGACATGCTGCACCAGTGGATGACATTGCATGCACAGTGCTCATCCCAATTAAATCAAGTTCTTTCTGAAGGCATGGGCACTGAACAGTTGTCAAATAATTACGCCACAGAAGCAGTGCCACCTGCGACATTATACATAATGATTACATCATAGACACATAATAAGCGTCAGGTCTGGCACATCACGAGAGAAACAGAACTGTTGCCGTCAAGTCACTGCTAGCTCTGGTGGCGTTAGGGCAGCACAACTAGCTACATAGTCTTTACTGGCTCTCTGCCCTCTCCCAACCTGTTCTTACCTGGACACCGCAGCTGCGGCAGTTAAAGAAAGTGAGACAGGGAAGGGAGAGGGACGCAGGCGCTTCCAACTGGCTCAGGGAGATCTGTTGTTGCAGATGTCAGCTCTCACTCTGGGACAACTCGGCAGCCGGGCCCTGACCTCCCACAGCCCTGGCTAAAACACACTATTGCTAAACTAGGCTGGTGGCCTGCATATACACCCCGGGCCCCGGCCTCGTAATGAGTCATCATGACATTTTATTTTTATCCTCGCTCAAACTGAGATTGATACTTACTCACCACGAAAACAAGAGCAGGCTGAACAAGAGTAGTGGACACGAGTGACGAGGACGAGGAGACTCGAAGCAAAGGCAAGTCCACACAAAACGGTGATGACGAGGAGGGCCCAGAACCGGATCCTACATCAGCAGCGCCGTGCACCGCAAATGGCCAATCACTGCACAGACTACATGAAGTCAGACACAGTGATTGGCCATTGTGCAGTGTGGCTGAGCCACCCACGTGCGGCATCCAATAATGGATTGCCCTGCCCTGCTGCGCGGTGACCGGCCAATCCTGGCGCTGCATGGAGCGCCAGGATTGGCTTGGGGGGCACACTAGCTGCTCGCCCTGTCGCCCTTGTGAACGCTGGGGCTCCTGCCTGGTTTAACCAGCACCCCCTGTCACCAGCTATCATGGGGGAACTTTCATCGCGCATGCGCGGGCTAGTTTCAGGGGTTAGTTTCAGCCCCACGCAGCATATGCCCATTAGGTATGCCTGCATGTTCTGCTGTGTCTGACTGTGACGTAGACCTGACGTAGAGGTCTCGACTCAACGGCCGCCCGGCCAAGCCCCCTGCGCATCCCGTTTCAGTCGGGTGCGCCCCGGATTCCAGGCAAATAATCGCTGAATAAATTAATTTCAAAAATACTGTAGTGAGTTTTCACAATTATTATTATACTTGCAGCCGCGGCCGGTCCATGGGCTGGTGGGGCTACGCCCCTACGCCCCAATGGACGCAACGCGGCTGCTGGCGGAGTTCCAGTGGTTTGTGGCGGCGTAGTAACAGTGGTAGGGTAAATATTATTAGGGTTGTGCATATTCGGCTTATGCTTAGCTTGCAGTGTTATAACAGCTGTGTGATGTTAGGAGGAGGTATTTTGAGTGCTGTGTGAATGTGGTGATTAATGTGAAAACTTGTTAATGGGTCCAACGTGGCCTAAGATCCTGGTGTAGAAGGCACTGTATTGTAATTGTCTGCTGAGGCTTTGTAGCATCTGTCGTAAGACGTCATTGACAGCCCAATGTAGACAGGGATATTTATCTTTATGTGTGAGTGTGAGGTGTGATTAATGTGGTGGACCTTTTGTGCAGAGGGAAAGTGTACTGATCAGGGTGATTCACTGCAGGTAAAGGTTTTATTCAAATGTGTGCCAGACTAGATCGGAAAGCATTGTTCCGTATTATTTGTTGTGTGATTGAATTCTGTCAATTTCTTTAGTGAAGGAGACAATTTTATTTCTTGTTATTGCATTGTATTTGTATGCGTATTGCTGACAAGAGTGTGTTTGTGACAATTGTAAAGGAGGGTAAACCGCTGCAAGGAGTGAGACTGATGTTAAGACGCTTGGATTCGTCGGTTGATGAAAAGCCACTCGGTTATTTGCTGTCAACGTCAAAGAGTACCGCACTGTATTGATTGTTAATTTGGAACAAGAATTGTAAGTCAATTATTGGGTCCTGCTTTGAAATAAACAATTCTAATTGTGATTATTGGCATGTTGCCTGAAAAATGAAATGTTTTCAGGTCATACAAGGTTTTATTAGGAGTGATGTGATTATACCTGTTAGGAAGGGACAACAACCACCACCCGAAGATACTGCAGGTCATTATATGGAGTTAAATGTAGGGCTACATACTTGTATTTGGCATAAACAATGGAACAAGATCATTGAGAAAGTACTGCACTGGCATTTCTACTCTATGGTACATTTAATGTGACAATCATTGAAAAATTGGGGATTTTATATAGGATGAAACCACAGCCTAAACCTATACAGTTTGAAGTGTTCAGTGCATGAAAGAATGCAGCTCTTGACAGGAAGAAGGAGAGGTATCAGGGAAGAGCGAGAACTGCTGTGCGTACTTATGTTGATATAACGAATTGCTGTAGGGGGGTGCTGGAGTTTGGAATAGTATAACTTACCATTCCAACTCCAGTGTGTGCAACAGTAGGGAAGGTGTTGGATTGAAAATCCACCACCTTCTGCCTCCTACAGCAAGTCGTTGTAATGACTTGCATTGTAATGGCATGCGATGTAACAACGCGTCGTTGTAACGACTTGCGTTGGAATGGCATGCTATGTATCGCATGCGTTGTAAACAATGTTTCCCGGAGAGTGCATATTATAGAGAGAGCTACGTTGTATCAGTCGTTGACAGGTAATGAATTTGAGAAGGGTAGATAAGAGAAGAAAAATAGAGAGAGTGGGAGAGAGAGAGAGTAAATGAGCAATCAATCAGCTGAGGAAGGTGAGGACTGTGACAGTGACATTAGTGATTGTCTTTTAGAAGTGTGTTTGTCGGAGCATCCATGCCCATACAATGAGACCCAAACAAGGGGAGGTGGAAGTGTTAATGCTTGTGGAAATTCTGGAAGTGCTACTGCACCAGTAACTGTGAGTCCTAATGTAATAAGGACCCCCCCTGTGAATATGAATCAAAATTCACTGGGGGAGTTCGGGAATTTGTGCCTCTGGCCCCTCCGCAGATCTGGTCACCATTGGCCATGTATTCCCAGTTCCACAGGGAGTTTACACATCATTTGGCCGTTCCAACTGAGTCGAGAGCCCCAGAGAAGGCTCCTACAAGTTTGAATGTGAAGTTTATTCCCTAGGTCCCAATGAATGCGAGCTCCCATTGTGGTGCTACTGCAGACCCAACTGCAAATGAGACCAGATTTGGACCATTGAGGTCATTTCCGGGGTTGCCAGATTTGGGTTTGCTCGCCTGGGAGCCACCTCCGAATGTGCAAGGTAGCACCCCCAAAGAAGATTCAGTAGCAAAGACCTCTGAGGGGCCACATAGACTAGATGCTCAGAAGTTAGACGAATGGCTAAAGGTTCTTAATGCCACTTAGAATAAAAATGGGAGTACAGAAATAAGTCAAGTAAAAATCAAATCATCATTGAAAGTGAATTTGGTGGATGTGGCTAAATTAAATCTTGAATTAGGACGAGATGATAAGTGGAAGTCCTGAAGTCTTGAATTGGCTTGAAAACACACTTATCAACAAAATAAGCTTATTTTTTATAAGCAAGGATGTTACTAGGGAAGCCAGACCAGCTCATGATAAATTATCTGAAATAGCTCATAAATATGAAGTCGATTTGAAAAGGACAAAGGCTCTACGGAAGAGCCACCGGCTCTGTTTTTGTGATCAAGACTTATATGAGAAGACCAGAGTTGAAAATGCGAATTTGGGAATTAATTCAGAGCATCTGGATTTGGAGTGTTGGGGATAAGTGGAAAGTCAAATGGGCAAAAATGAAAATTGTCAAAAAGTCAATGGAGGAACTGCCTCCTTCTGGAGAGAGGGAAGCAGGAGCCACCAGCTGTCCTTTATGAGGGGTACTTAGAGGGGGATTATGTTCATGTACCTTGAAGGAGGAATTATCTTGTGCCATTCACAGATGATTTTCCTAGTTTAAGAAAGAAGCCTCTGCAAAGGCACAAACAAGTTGAACAGTTTGTGAAAATTTCAAAAGTCTTGTGGACCAATTTGAATACTATAATTGATATTGTGGTTCCAACTGGTTTGTGGACAGCATATGAGATAGCTACAGAATGGCACAAGAGAAAACCAGTAAGGGATCCTTTGAATAATGGTCCATCACGCATAGTAATGACAAAGTACAACCGGGTAATGATGTGGTTAAAGTCTAAAGTATCACCCCAAGATGTAGACTGGTTCAAGAATGACCGTACCACCCAAGAACCTAAAAAGACAATTCATGCATATTATGAGTGTTGTTGCAGGCGTTCAAACAGTATAGTGGATTCAGAATGTTGGAACTTAAGGACTTGGAACATTTTGTGTCAAGGTTTATGACAGGATTGAAAAAAAGAGTGTAGCATGATGGCAGCAACATTTGATTTGATAGCAAAATAAGTCAGTTGATCCGATTTTGTGCTAAATGTTGCAGTGATGAGGTTGACATGAGGCAGACAAAATTAAAGGAGAAACTCATGGTAGCACAGATGAAAGCTGCTCAGAGGGAAAGTCACGGTCCTCCATTTGTTGGGAATAACCCCTTACTATGCAAGGTGTGTACCCGTAGGGAGTTCCTGCTATGCAAGGTGGAGGTGATTTTCAGTTACAAGGCTGGGGTCAAGGTATCTCTTTTGATCCAAGTACTGGAAATGATGTAGCCACATTGAAAAAGTCCAACCCATGCCACTACTGTAATCGGTTGGAGCATTGGAAGTGGAAATGTTGTCTTAATCCTGTAAATCAAGGTCAGACTCCAGGGTTTACCCACTCTCAGAACATCAATTCTATGCAGTACAGAATCGAGGTCTCAAAATATTAATGCGCCCCAAGTTCCAGTGATGCAAGTTCCACAACGTCTGATGCCACAACAAGCAGCCAATGGTCCCAGATTTGTTTTTAATAAAGTTCCCCATCTGAATCATAAATCTAAGCTGGAGCTGTAATGTCGTGTATATTTGGGAAATTCATGACTGTAACAAGAGATTGAGCCCTGATGAAGTTCCAAGTGGTTATGGAACCAAACACGTAGGCTGGATTGTTTGTATAAATAAAAGGAAAGCACAATAGAAAAATAAAGAATGTATCAAAATATATGTGATAGGACGTTAATTTAAATATTAATGCTCCCAAGTCCCAGTGATACAAGTTCCACAACGTCCAATGCCACAACAAGCTGCCAATGGTCCCCCATTTATTTTGAATAAAGTTCTGCATCTGAATTCTTTCATGGGTAACATTCCTTATCAGCAATATCCTGTATTTGAGGTCATTGAGAATTTTGGTTCCGGTCAGCCGCCTAAGGGTGCCTGAGGGGGGGGGAGAAAAATACATGCTTGGCACAGTCTTAGATTTAGACCAGAGTGGACCTTATGTAGATGTTGAGGTAAATGGCCCCTTCTGTATCATTCTTAGTTGATACTATCACTACTGTTCTAATGAGCAAATAGTGGAAGTTCCAGACATACCCCTCTCTGGAAGAAGTTTCCAGGTTGTGGGAGTTGCAAATTATTGGATGAAACCCAATTTGGCTTTCGAAGGCATCATGGCACTGAAACTGCCTTAATTAAGGCGGCAGATGACATCAGGGCAATTCGCGATCAAGGCGGGACAGCAGTACTTATACTGCTAGATCTGTCAGCGGCTTTCGACACGGTCGACCATAAGATCCTGGTTGACCGTGTCGAAAAGATGGGTATTCACCACCTAGCGAGAAAGCTGATTGCATCCTTCCTAGCTGATAGATCCCAGGTAGTCACCTTGGGCCCATATCAATCTGCCAAATTGTCATTACCGTGTGGGGTGCCTCAAGGCTCATCCCTAAGTCCGACACTATTTAATATCTACGTGTCGGACCTTGCTAATATCATCAAAGCATATGGGATGAGCGTCACCTCCTCCGCTGATGACACCCAATTGGTATTGGCTATCAAAGATAATGGACCTAAGGTGGCAGATAGTTTCAGGCATGGAATCATCGCAATCAGGGAATGGATGGCATTTAATTGCCTTAAGCTCAACTCCGATAAGACGGAGGTGCTTATTTTTGGACCCCTCCGACCAGAGTGGTCAACAACCTGGTGGCCACCCGCCATGGGAGACCCCCCCTGCCCAGTTACCAAGGTAAGGAACCTGGGAGTAATATTTGATGAAGAACTAAATTTTGTGGCACATGCTAACAAGATAGCGGCAACAGCCCATTACAAATTGAGGATGATTAGGAAAATCATTCCGTATTTGCCTGTAACCGCCGCGAAAACTTTGATAAGCTCTTTAGTATTATCATCTCTTGATTATTGTAATGGTCTGTTTCTAAATGCCCAAGCTAGGACAACGAATAAACTCCAATCTGTACAGAATGCAGCAGCTCGTTTGCTTTCTAAGACACCTAAGTTCTCCCCGGTATAGGACACGATCAAGAGATACCATTGGCTAACGATCCGTAATCGGATAAAATTTAAATCGCTTTGTATAATCTACAAAGTACTCCATGGCCAAGGCCCAATCTTTTTTAAAGGTCTGCTTTTACCTTATAAACCAGGTAGACAGCTTTGATCGGCCAGCCTGAACCAACTTGTGGTCCCTCGAGTGAAAACAGTCTCATGGGGAGACCGTCGCTTTATAGTGGCTGCCTCCAAACTATGGAATACTCTGCCTCAGCACATCAAAATGTCCTCCTCACTCTTTCAGTTCCGTAAGGAGCTAAAGACTTGGCTCTTTGATCAATAATGTATATAACATCTTTTGTGTCACCAAATACTTTTAGGGAATCTTATTAGCGCCAAGACGCCTACGGGTATACGTTGCGCTTAATAAATTGCAATAAATAAATAAATAAATAATCAACAAACCAAGAATTCTATTACTGAGGATGTCCCTGTAAAGATGGTACATATTGAGGATAATCCCCAATTTGTTGTCTGTGATTCAAGCCCTGTGAGTTTGTTTGGAGATGACGTGTTGTGCAAGCTAAATTGCACCATTTACTGCACATTGAGGGGTGTGGAGTTTCAGACCCATGACGAGGATTTGGCTTTTAAAATCATTATTCAAAATTCAGTTGTTGCACTGTACCCTATGATGACAAGTGAAGAATTACCCTTGGATCTTAGAGACACTTTGAGGGTCGAAGTTTGGGACTATTCAGGAAAGGACATTGGACCCATTAAAGGAGTTGAGCCTGTTCGAATACAGATAAAGCCAAATACAGAATATCCCAGAACACTACAATATAATTTGACCCATGAAACGATTGCTAGAATGACTTCAGTGATCAAGACAATGATTGAACACTGAATTTTGAAAGACATTATGTGGAGTCTATGTATTTCACCCGCCATTGGCTTGCAGAAGCCTAGCGGTAAGTACTGCATAGTGCAAAACCTTCAAAAGATAAACAATATTGTGATTCTTTGTCCCTTGGTCCCGAATCCTGCCATGATCTTGTTTTGTATTCCATGTAAGGATGAAGAGTTCTCTGTCATCTATTTGTGTCAGGCTTTCTTCTCTATATCCTTGAATAAGAATAGCCGGTCCCTCTTTGCGTTTAAGATCAGCATCCCTACTTTGGCATGGTGCCGCATCCCACAAGGGTATACGGATAGCCCTTCCATTTTTAGCCTGATCCTTAAAAAGAATTTAGAGTCTTTGGTTATACCCTGCAACTCTGTCCTGGTATAGTATATTGAGGACCTGCTGGTTGCGTCAAATTCTCAGAAAGCTTCCAAAACTGACACTATTGCATTGCTTAACTACTTAGCTGAGATGGATATAAGGTGTCCAGCAACAAGTTGCAGTACTATTTGAAGGAAGTCTTGTATCTTGGTTATCATATTGAGAAAGGAGTCAGAAAAGTGTCGCAGGAGAGAATCTTGGTGATTTTGAAAATGAAACCTCCAACCACCCAGAAATAGGCCCGAATGTTCTTGCGAATAGTGAGCTACTGTTGCCAGTGGATATCCAGCTTTTCCTTAGTAGCCAAGCCTTTACAGAGCCTGACACACAAGGATGTGTCAGATCCGGTGCCTAGGGACACTGATTGTTTGGATGCTTTTCTAGAGTTGGGAGAAAAACTCATCTGCGCACCGGCATTAGGAATGCCTGATTGCAACAAAGTGTTTTTGCTTTTTTGCGGTGTGAGGGAGGTCTGTGCTTTCTCAGTGCTTACACAAACACATGGAAGTGTTTGTAGACCTGTGGTGTACTTTTTCGCTACCTTAGATTCAGTAGCTGCGGCTTTGCCCAGATGTCATAAATCTGTGGTGCCCTTGGGAGTCTGCATAGAGAGATATAAAAGCATTTTCATGGGTCATCTTTTAATGGTGTACATGACTCACTCTGTGGAAGTACTGTAGATGCGTACTTACACACATCATTTGACAAACAGCCACCTGACCCAATATGAGCAGATCATACTGGCGGCTGAAAATGTAACTCTGAAGATATGTTCTGGTTTGAATTCTGACACCTTGTTGTCTCTTCCTGAAATTGCTAATGATGAAAAGGAAGTGCAGCATGACTATCTTGATGTCATTGAGATGTACACCAATTAAAGAACAGATATACAAGATAAGCCATTGCCTGAATCTGATTTTTCATTGTTTGTATATGGCTCATGTTTGTGAGGCCATGAAGGAAATGTACAAGCTGCTTATCAAGTCTGTACAATTTCAGGAGTAGTAGAAGTGTTGTGGCTCCAGGGAGTGTTTTCAGCATAAGTGGATGAATTAACTGCTCTTACTAGAGCATGTTATATCTCAGACCAGCAGAGAGTGACCATTTTTCACTGATAGTCAGTAGGGCTTTGGTGTTGTTCATGATTTTGGAGATTTACGGTCCCAGAGGGGGTTTATGACGTCCTCTGGCTCTCCCATTCGGAATGGGGAGCAAGTCTGAAAACTCCTTGAAGATTGTAAGGGAGATGATTATGTCACAGTTGGCAAACAACATGCTAATGAAGTGCCCAAATACTGTGCTTACAATGAATGTACCTTTAATGGGGAGTATACAAATGAAGGAACAGACGAGATCAACTACAACCTTTTGTTAACTACAGATGAAACTTGAGAGGAAGTTAAGAGGTTGCAGGAAGAGGTGTCAGAGGCAGAGCAGCAGAGTTGGGTTAAAGAAGGTTGTATTAAGAGAGATGAGGATGAGATTTGGTTTCAGCAGATGTGAGACCAGCAGTGTTGCTAAACAGTCTTTTACCCCAGATGACCAGGAACAATCATAGTCCTAGCCATGTGGGAAGGCACACCGTGTTCCTGTTGTTAAGCCAACCTTGGTTTAATCCAAGGTTTAGTTTGATGGCTGAAGCATCGTGCCACAGATGTGTTGTGTGTCAACAGAATAATGGAAAAGAACTGCAGTTACAGATCGGCAGGTCAGACTGTCCTTTCAAGAGGATGCAGATAGATGTCATGTAGAAGCCTGTGTGCAATGGATTGAGGTATGTGTTGGTTGTGGTGTATGTCTTTTCACTATTGGTTGAGGCATATCCCACATGAAGGAATGATATTATCACAGTGGCAATACTTTTGTTGAGGGAGTTTATACCCAGATCTGGCTTCCAGACTTCTTTGGAATCTGACTGAGGCATGCACTTCAATAATGAAATCCTGAGGATGCTGTGCGCTGCTTTACAATTTGAACAGAAACTGCATTGTAGCTACAGACCTGAGGCTTTGGGTCTGGTGGACAGGTCAATGGGACTTTGAAATCCAGACTTGCAAAAGTGTGTGCTTCAACATCCTTGAAATGACCTGATGCTTTGCCGCTTGTGTTGAGGAATCTCCACAGCAAATCTAACAGTAGGACAGGATTGTCCCCACAGGAGATCATCTTGAGCAGTGCAATGAGACTGTCAGCCGTGTTTGCAAATGCAGGTGTGAACATTACTGATGATCTGATACTTCGTTACTGCAAAGGACTGGCTGATGTGGTGTGTTCTGTATCTCACGAGGTTGAAGCCACTACAGCCCGACCTCACCAGGAGCAGTGCCATGTCCTCTGCTCCAGTGACTGAGTCCTAATGAAAAAACACTTGTGAAAGAATTGCCTGTAGCCTCGTTGGCATGGGCCGTTCCAATCTTATCACCACGACTGCTGAGAAATGCAGAGGCCTCCCTAACTGGGTGCACGCTGCCCACACTTGATGAGTTCTGTGCCCTTTAGATGATATAACAACACTTCTCCCAGAAGCGCCTGTGGTGGTGGATAGGCCATGGGTGCAGGTTAGTCAAGCTGTTGGGGACCAGCAATAGTCTGAAACAGCACTTGTTTAGCCTGAGGGGGGTCCTGGAGAGTTGATTGTTGAAGCTGAAAATTAAGGGGATAGTCCTGTGTTTGTGACTGAGCCAGACTCGGACCCCAACAAAGGGTATAGTGCCGTAGAACTGCAAGTGGCTGCTGGGGAACATTGGCTGAGAAGACAGGAGAGGGGGCGACTGATCCCACAGGGGGAAGGTGACCTACCAGTCATTCTGGAGGATACTGAGGATTTTGATTTGAGTGACAGAGAACTAGAGGGTATTAGACTCAGAATGCCAAAGTGATCAAGAGTGCCTTGTTAAAGGTACTCTTCCATGAACTGACTTACTTTCTTGCAAATGAAAGAGTTTTGGAAATTCTGGATTCATTGTGAGAATTCAACTAAAACTTCAAGAACTTTATCTTCTGTTTGATCTTCCTTTTGAATTTCCTTTGTTAGTGAAATTTAGTGCCTTGAGACATCTTATTCTGGATGTGGCTAAGTTTCCGTTTCTGGATGCAAATGAGTTCCCTGTGCTAGTTGATGAACTGCAACACTTCGTTCAGTGAACTTGAACAGTTTAATATTAGGGGTATTTAACTAGACTTTACAGGGAAGAAAGAAGAGTACCGAGGCCCTAGGCAGCTGAAAGAACTTAAAGGTGTCTGTTAGAAGAACACAGAGTGTGCCTAAGGAAGACTCAGGTAGACGATTTACATAATTTAATTTCATATCAATTGAATGTGGCTTTGCTGCTTTCACAAGTAAAAACCAATTAAGAAGTCTCTGGAGCTGCTATGTTCCACCCAACAGTTTATGTTCCAACGAAGAAATGAAAGCCAATTATAATACAAATAAGCGTATATACATTATAGCGGGGACAGTAATAGCCGTGGTATTAATCATAGTGCTTATAGGGTTATATCCAGTTACATATAAGTCAGTAGAAGTTAAGTCTACTGTTGCTCAGACTAGACCACACCCTGCTGATAAGCCCACAGTTGGGGGGTTAGGAAACTGCACACAGATCTATCACAAGGAGATTATGGTTCAAAAACCTATTTTAGATTGCTTTATGAATACAATAACACTATGGATGTGAGAGATTGTTACATGTGCACTGAGTTGCCTTCTTCTGTTGCAGAGGGTATTAACCTACCACCAAATTCCTTTCACATATGGAATGTTTTGCAGCATTCTACTGAGCCTATTCTGTAGACAGGATAGTTTTCAATATTATTTTTTGAAGGATAATTTAGTTCCTTCAGCAGTTTCTATGTTCAAACATTTGTATAAGCATCCTTATGTAAAGGTTCAAAGATCGCAGGCAAATATATTGCGTCTCTTAAGTCACTAGATATTGCATATGCACACAAACATAATTTGACTTGTTCAATGTCTGATGTGGAGGAGAAATTCTTTAATTTAGTGGAAAATAGGAGGAGAGATTGAGAGTTCAAATCTGAAACTAATAAAGATCTTAAAAGACACCACTGGTAGAATAGTGAGGAAATTGAACATCAGGTGAAAAGAAATGTGCTTGCTTTGACCTTAGATTGGCAACATAAGGAAAAGCTGTGTATACATATTGACCAAAGTTATGTCGACCCATTATATTTAGGACAGAGTGAATGTGAACATATTTTCGAGGATAGAATGACCTTTTCACAGGGTGCTATGATTCCTGGAGTATACTTTATTTGTGGACAGTATACATATTTTAAATTGCCCAATGGAAGGGATGGTACATGTTATTTTGGTATAGTTTTCCCAAGAGTATACCTTGTGGAACATTTCAATTATCCTATATGGGAAATGAAATCTAGAACAAGACGCAGTGTAATTCTAAATGACCGAAAAACTAGAAAGCTGTCTACAATAGTGAATAAACTTGCTATGAGTCCTGCAAATGATGTATTGCTTGTAAATACTGAAATGGTTGTGATAAGGTCTATGGTTTTACAAAACTAACTTGCGTTGGACCATTTAATCACTAAAGAGGGCAGAGTCTGTAGGATGCTAAAAGTTCAGCAATGCTGTACTTATATCCTAGAGGAAAGTCAGGATCTGGAGAAATATATTCAGAACATAGCTGGGTTGACAGCAGATTTGAAAGAGTTAGAAGTGAAAGGAATTTGGGAAGCCATTGGGAATGGATTGTCTGCTGTAGGCAAAAAACCTGGGAAGTGGAATTTTGGGTGCCATCTCGAAACCCCTTTTGATAATTGCTTTTTGTGTAATATTCCTATTCATGATCTTTAAGGGATACAAGTATGCACAAATTAGAAGGGCAGTGAAGAGGGAAAGAGTATATGTAGAGTTAGAGGTGTGTCAGAGTAAATATTATGATGATAGGAAACGTCTGGAGGATTCTTTACGAAATATGCTCAAGACCTCAAGGTTTTAGAAGGTGTGTTTGATAACATTAGATTATAATCTATAATTGCTTGATTCACCATCAGGGGGGCTGCACAGCATAATTTTAGTTCCACCCTTACATGTTTGACTAGGCCACATATATATTTACGTATGGCCTCATGCACTTGTGTGATATACCATCATTAATGCAATGTAGTACCCTTGAACTCATTTAAATGTTGAGATTGCACTTTAATTTACTGTGTAATCTCAACATCTAAATGAGTGTGCTTATTAATGTTTTCTTTACAGTAATAACAAGTAACGGTAAAAACAAGTTTCCGTTCTCACATATATGTGCATTTGTGTAGTTCGAATAACACTTGCATTTAGTTTATAACTGAAAATGTATTCAATTTACTAATACTCTACATCCATATTGTAACTATGTTTGCATCTGTAATCCTGCATTTTTTTACTTCTTATTTGGTATTTGATATTAACCAACAGTGCTCAACATAATCTGGGAAAGAGGGGCAGGAAGGAGGAGGGCACGGCCTAAGACAAGCAAAGTACAGTGATACATGAACCCTTCCATGGAGGACCACTACTACTGCAATAGCAACGTAGCACCTCCCATATGGAGGTTATATACAATGTTATGACCACCTGTCATTTGGGCACATCGCCACTGGTTTTCCAGCCTCCGTGTCTCACACAGTAAAATGTGGATGAGCGGGGTCAAGCATGGCCCGGCAGTAGGAGTTTTCAGGCTCTGGGAAGAGGCAGGGTAGGTTTCATACTCAGGCGGGAGGGATGTGTCTCTTTGGCGTAGAAAGGTAGATAGAGGTTCCCAGATGTCTTTGGGGCTGAACCATGATGGTATGAGTTCCCAAAAGCTGAACAGTTGCTCCTTATAGAATGCTGCATCTTGCAACCTTGTCCCTGTGGTGAGCACAGGCTCTCTTCCCCAGTTCATGGCAACATGATGTTTGGTCAGGAGAAGGAGCATGGTTGTGAGGTGGCAATCTCCATGGTGGACATCCCTGACATATTCCAGGAGGCCGATCATGACAGTCTGTGTTGCAGAGTTGCTGTTAATTGTATGTATAGAGCAGAACACCCCAACCCAGAAGACCGCCACTCGCAGGCACTCCCATGCAAGGTGTAATAAGGAGGCCATGGGTGCAGCACAGTGAAGTCAATGCATATACGTCGCCAAGCCCATGCGGTGGAGCTACAATGGGGTGTGGTCAGGCCTGGACTGGCCATTGCGGGCACCGGGCAATCCCCCGGTGCGCCGCAAGGGTGGAGGCCGGTTTTGGGCCCTGGGGGCCGTTTTTGTTACAGGGCCGTTTTTGCAGCATAGCTGCAAAATCGGCCCTGTAATAAAATCGGTCGAAAACCGGCCCCGGCAAAGAGCTTGGTCGCACCCCCAGGGGGCCGGCCGAGCACTTTGCCAGGGCCGGTTTTGGTTCTCAGTCCGGCCCTGGGTGTGGTATAATCTGTGAAGAAATTTGAAATGTATGAGCACAGTCTGAAGTTGGGGGAGAGGGTCTCTGTCTGGCCACAGCAGTAGGACAATTGGACATCTGTAATGGGGGGAGGGGGGGTGCCAGTGTCAGTCTCCCAGGCAGAGTGTGTCACTAGTGTCCAGAAGGGTGCATTGGCTTGCCTAATGGAGTAGAGGTGAGTAATTTGTGTGGTGAGGGGTTGGTGAGTATGCATTTTAAAGCATGTAGATTAGGAGGAGAGACAAGGGAGGTGTTGTGTATCATGCGGTAGGTAGCTCGAAGTTGGTAGTAAAGAAGAATCTCAAGTGTAGTAGGCTGTATAGTGTTGGTGTCCCAAACTGGGGTATAAAGTGATCCTTTGGGTATAGGTCAGCAAGGGTCATAAGCCGTGTCCTCAACCAGATGCCTTCTTCCCTTAGAGGCAGTAGGAAGGGGTTGCATCCAATGGGTATGGAGGGTGTGTATAGGCTGGGGTGACTGGCGCGCCCTCTCATTCCATCCCACGCCCAGCACAAACACTCTACTGTGTCTATCTTGATTTGCGGTGGTTTGTAGGATACATAAAGCGCTGTGCATAGAGAGCCATGTGTGGTTGAAATTGTATGGGGTTGAGCCAAAAATTAATGTATTGCACCTGCCTGAGCGCAGAGTGCACATAGGGCGATATCTGGTGTGCCCAATCCAGTTGTTCAAGAGGTAGAGTGAGAATTTCCCAGGAAATCATGGGTTGCCTACCAGTCCAGATCAGTGCAACAAGGTTCGATCGCAGCCACTGCTAGAAGTGAGCAGTGAGTTCTCCCCCCACAGCTTGAGACCCTCCTGGGTGAGTAGTGCGCTTACAATTGATTGATTGATTGATTGATTGATTGAGTAGGAGAGGTATGTTTAGAAGCTAGTACATTAACTAAGGTAGTAGAACCATTTTTGCAATGGATACCCATCCGGTCATGGACAGTGACAGGCAAGACCATACCAGGACCCTGTCCTCCAGTCATGCCATTGTAGTAATTAGTATTCCAGAGTTTATCTGGACCTCGGCTTAGCCAGATGCCCAGGTAGAAAACCGGCGAAAGCACAAACAGCTTCTGAAGGAATATAAAATGGCCATCATCGAGGAAAAGAAAGCCCATTTCCTAAATCTGACTGCTGCTCTGAACTCTCCTAGGGATCTTTTTAAGATTATTGATTCCCTCTCAGCCCCCCAGAAGGTGGAGGCTATAGTGGAATCCCAGGAGCTCTGTAATAAGATCTCTACCTTCTTTCACACAAAAATTGATGACATTTACAGCTCCCTGGAGCTTCTCAACCGGGAACTAGGTCCCTTTCTCTTCCCTTCACCGGCTTCTTTCTTGGCACCTGACCCTTCTAAATCTTTACCCTGCTTGCTCACCTTTCCTTTGCTTACTCTTGATGATTCTAAGCGCCTCCTCGACAGCATCAAATCGGGCTCTCCACTGGACCCCTGTCCACTGAAGGTTTTGAAGAGCTGCAAGGAAGTGATTCTGCCTCCCCTGCTAGAGCTGCTTAACCTTGCCATTACCGAAGGGGTTTTTCCCCTGGCCTGGAAACTGGCGGTGGTTAAGCCTCTCTTAAAGAAAACCTTTCTGGACCCTGCAGTCCTTAAAAACTTTCGGCCTATTTCTTTGCTTCCGGCCCCCGCCAAAATACTAGAAATCCATCTTAATCATCATCTGACCACCTTTCTCGATGACTCGAACCTATTCGATATCTCGCAGCGCGGCTTTCGAAGAGCCCACAGCACTGAATCTGCTCTGACTGTGGTGGTAAACAACATCCGTTCGAAGGTTGATAGGGGCCGGATCACTCTCCTGGTTCTACTCGACCTGACGGCGGCCTTTGACACCCTGTTACCCGCCATCCTGGTTTACAGGCTTAGGGAGATAGGTGTGGCCGGCTCCGCCCTCAGACTCTTAGCTTCCTTTCTCCATCAAAGGGAGCAGAGAGTGAAGCTGGGTGATTTACTGTCCCCTTCCACACCAGTGCAATGTGGGGTCCCTCAGGGGTCTTCTTTAAGCCCCACCCTGTTTAATATCTATGTGGCCCCACTTGCTGGGGTAGTGAGATCCTATGGGTTCGAGGTGTTGTCCTATGCCGACGACACCCAAATTATGGTCTCTCTAACGCAGTCGGTGAATGATTCCGCCTTCAATTTTAGAACTTGTATGGAGGCGGTGTCTCACTGGATGGTTCAGAACTTCTTAAAGCCCAACGGAGAAAAGACCGAAGTTTTGAACTTTGGGGGGTGGCCATGATGTTTGGTCAAAAGACTGGTGGCCGGACTCCCTTGGGGACTGCCCTATTCCCTCGCAATCGGCCAGGAACCTGGGGGTCCTGTTTGATACCACCCTGTCCTTTGACCGGCAGGTCAGCAGGACCGTGTCCACCTGTTGTGGTATCATCAGGATCCTCAGAAATATAGGACCGTACCTTTCTCCAGATGCGAGGAAGCGGGCCACGGTAGCCCTAGTCTCATCGAGACTAGACTATTGTAATGCACTGTATGTGGGCATGAATAAGAGCTCTGTCCATCGATTACAGATGGTCCAAAACGCGGCAGCCAGGCTGGTTCTCAATCTTCCCAGGCTATCTTCTGTTTCCCGGGCCAGGAAAGACTTTCACTGGCTGCCGGTTCAGGCTAGGGTCTCTTTTAAGCTTCTCTGCCTCGCCCATGGGGCCATGTATGGCGCTGGGTCTGAAGGCATTAGGTCCCTCCTTGTTCCCTATCATCCCAGCAGAGCCCTTCGATCTGCTACAAAAAATCTTCTTCAAGTGCCAAGATTTGCCAAGGCCAGATGGGGAGGCAAAGCCTTTTCCACCATCGTACCTAAGCTTTGGAACTCCCTCCCCCCTGATCTGGTAGGACAGTCTTCTTTGGCACTTTTTCGTAAGGACCTAAAAACCAGGCTTTTTCCAGAGGTGTATTTTTAAGCCATGGGCTTGGCGATTCTGAGACCAGTCATATGGCACTTATATTGTCTGGCGCCTTGACGCCCTTGGGCTAAGTTGCGCATTATAAATTTCCTTTATTATTATTATTATTATATCGCCACCCCTCTGCCATAGTTAGAGTATAGGGATATATAAGCTTCCTCGCACCAGTCTGTGCACAGTCACGGTGCTGTGGTCTGTGTCAAATGAAGTTCATGGAGGTAGCAAATGTATATGTGGTGTCTGTGGAGGTAAGAGTGGTCATTAAATCCTCTAATATTACAAGTGGGGCATCTGGTAGTGGTTATCGCGCTTAGCGTAGTGGGGAGCGGGGAATAGTTGGGAAAGTTCTATGGCAGGCCACCATGAGGGGGATAAGGGCATGATGTGTAGCTAAGCAGATTATCTGTTGAGAGGGTTAAATAAACAACAATGCGACACAAACAAACCCACCAAAAACCCACTCCAAACTCCAAACATAGTTCAGAGCATCTAACCCACCCCTACACCCATCCCAAAAAGATTGATATCGTGGGAATCATCCCTGAGGCCGTAAGAATGACGGAGTCACGATCTGGCTGGGTGGCTGATGGGGCATGGGTCCCCCAAAGTGAAGTCTAAGGGCTTCAGGTGCAGTCTGTCTTTCTCCATGACTATTGCAGTCATGGTGAGAAGTTGGCCTGGCATATGATGTCCACTATTCTAGTGGGCACCTTGCGCCAGTCCAAACGACCCTTATTGATGGTAGGTTTAAAGTCAACCTTTATAGAAAGCTATCCTATTGGTAGCTGTGGAGAGCAGCCTTCAGGCTCAGACTTAGAGGCGAGTTAAGCTAGTTGTTTTACCAATTATAATCTCTTGAATGATCAAATGAAAGCACACCACACAGGTATATATAAACTATATATGTATTTATTCTAAACACAAACCCTCTGGACTCTTTATGAGGTCAGAGGTAAAAGTACAATACAAGGAACTTAATTAGCATACAATAAGTTGCACAGTATATGTCATGCCCTGTGGTTCTCAAAAATCTGGACCCTGGTGTTTTCCCGATATCGAGGTCCAATACCCGTGTCACAAAACCTCAACGCACCAAGACGATTTTGGTATCTATGAACCGATAATAATTAGGACATCATTCCTATGTATTTGCGTCACAATCGAGGGTTGCCAACACCCCAAAATCGTAGTTTCCGTCCCCATCCCTTAAACTCCATTTTGTGAACGGCATCCATCTTGCATCTTGCCCTCATGTTAAGTCAATTAAAGGTCGAGCTTGATCAAGAGGGACACGTCCACCTTTCCGTGACTTCCCTCTGACCTGTCCCAACTGACTCCATTGCCTTCGGCCAAACCTGTTTGGGCAGCTCCTCGCCCAGTGGCCGAATACGATAGCATCAATACATAACATTCCACAAACCATTCACGACATACAGACCATGCTTTCTGCAAACATGCACCTGTCCACATTCCTTGTTTATGGCCAGTTTTATGACTGGGTTGTACCTTTCTTTATTTTCTCTATAGTTTCATCGATATCTGATGGGAGTTCCAGGCCTAACTGGGTAATCTATCAACAAACTGGACATCTAAAATATGGGCTTGCTTACATGACTCCGCTCTTTGTATTATTGTAGAAATATGTGTATAGCCATATCATAAACTCAGGAATTCTTGCTTGCAGCTATTATCTTTGTATATAAGGAGACGGCTGGTTCTGTAAAAACGAACAGTCTCCCGAGAACCTACTCTCCGTGTGGTGTACTTCTGGGACACGTGTTACTTGGTAGCTACCAATAAAACTTGATCTTTGACGGTAACTAGAAGACTCCGTGTTTCTGTGGTCCGGAACAAGGGAGAACTCAGAGGTCTTCGGGTGTTATCCCCTGGCACCACCGGGTTCCTAAAAACCCGGCACCTCAGCCCTAGGGGCCTAACAAACCATATACTAAAATAGTGGTATAAGAACCACGTGAGAGTTAGTAAGCAGGCCTAGGGCCTGTAGAACTGCTGGGGCTACCAAGAACCACCCAAGGTTAGGATGGAGGAGGCCCACGGGGGACGCATGCAGTGTCTAAACACAGCCATGGATCACCATTGACTTTCTGTGGAGAACGAACAAGTTACAATTTTAAAGATTATGGGCACTTAGAGGTGAACTACGATGGAACCCTTTTAGACTAGGACACTTCGAGAGTTAAGACCCACGGGAGCACCGGAGTACTCATGTTACCTCACCCAGAGAAGCCGGGTGCATAGGTGTCTTTTGGTGTCGGGTTTCGTCGTCGATTCCTATGGAGAACTGCGAAGAAATGCTCTAGGCGACCAGAGGAAAAGAGTCCGGGTGGATCCTAGGGTGGATCAGAGATGTGAAGAACCTGAAAGCAGAGGGGACAGAGTCTGGGTCACTAGCCAGTGACCAGGATGGCGAGGAGAAGATGCCGGGTGATTTCAGGTGAAAGAGGTGAAGCTTGACTCTTCAGCCACGAGGACCAGGAGGCGTCGACGACAACCAGGAGCTGGATTCAAGCTGTCCTACAAAGGATCTAGCTGACTGTGGTGTCAGAATCCGTGTTGGACCCAACAAGCCTTGGCAACAGCAACCCACACAAGATGACAAGATTGGCTTCGGTGCAGACCAGCAAGGTCTGAGGGACTCCTCCTTTTGAGAGGAGTGGGAGCACATCTGGAGCAACCAGGAAAGCTCAAGAAAAAAGAATTGGCCTTCTTGGGGGCTCACTAGCCAATCGACTAGGAACCGCGAAGGCACCTCGAGCTGCGGTGAAGAAGGGGGACTCACGGGCCACTCGTGGCCTCTGTACTTCGGGGCAAAAGGAGCTCGGGCAGGGGCTTCAAATACCCTAATGCACAACTTCGGGATAACACGGGAAGTAGATGCAGTTGCAAAAACGCAGGATGTCCAGGAGTTCTGGTCCCACGTCTCTCGTGTCAGCTACGGGTCTCAGCTTTGCTGGGAGTTCGGGTCAGCTTCAGAGATGTCTGGAAGTCTATGTCCTGTGTCGCAGATTCTTTGGGATCCGGTGGGAGCCTCGAAAATGCAAACTGGCAAAGATGCAGTTGGTGCTGTTTGAGCAGGGTGGTCACTCCTTGACCACTAGGGAGATTTCTTCCGTCTTTCAGTCAATATAGAATGTCGAAGGTCCAAGATATATATTGCAGAGTTTTGTATAGGGTAATCTAAAGTCCTAGGGACTGGGGTTCTATACTTTTGGTAAGTTTAGGGGTTGGACTAACTCTAAGGTCCCTCCAGTTTCATGCCAGAGCTGGGGCTGAGTGCCCCAGCAACCGGATTGAACTGGGTAAATGCATGGAGGACCTTGTGTGCCCCAGGCAGTGTCTGAAAAGCATTCACTGAATGCAACCCACCCTGCCTCAATATACTAAAGCCTGTCTGGGGAGGTGCTAGCACCTCCCTGGACTGGAAACCTATTGTCCAGGCCTCCCCTGATGGAGTTTCATCCAGCAGCAGGAGGGCAGACTTGTGTCTGTGACAGCAGCATCCATTTTGTGATGCTGGGGCTCTGTTTAACTTTCACCGGGTTTACCAGTAAGTAAATGTCTTCTCACTCTAGAAGGGTGGAATGCTACCCCGCTGCCAGAACTGGCGGGGGGTGGTATTCCAAAGTGTTTGACACCTTACACGACATGTTTTGATAAAGCCAAACCAAAGTTAGCATTAACCGCGAGGATTATAATGCACGTAAGAGTACATGGTATGGCTATATGCATCATAGAACAGATATAAGGAGGTGGTTCCGAAAGCTGCAGAGGGTCTCAGCTCATGCTAGGGCACCCTCTCACACAAAACCAAGCACTCTGCCTTCAGGTTTGTCAAGGCCTACCATAGGAGTGACTTATAGATTACTATGTGTCTATATATAAGGTAGATATAGGTATACTATATCTAAGTAAGGGGTGCTTACACTACCTTACCCAGGCTGCAAGTGCAGACCTGTGGTGTCAGTTTGGAAGGCTAACCAGGGGTGGCACAATACACGCTTCAGCCCCTGGTAGGCCTCTGGGGTACCTATGCCCTGGGTACCTAAGGTACCATATACAGGGTCTCACAAAGGTAACCCAGTAGCCAATCTGGTATGTACCTAAAGTACATGGAATCCATTTTATAGAGAACGCAGATAGAATGAGGCCCTGAATAGCAGGTTCCCATTCCAACTAAGTCGAAAACCAGCAAAACACCAGGCAAAAAGTGGGGGTAACCATATAGTCAGATTCCACCTTCCTACAGTCATGAGGGTGTGCGAGAACCTCAGTTCACAGACTCACCTACTGGGACTGTGAGGGCATCTCCTGCATGATGGGGGTAGCCTTGTTGGTGGCGCTCTATCGTCTTGTTATATTCCATATAGGTACCATAATAGAGGGCCCGGTACCTTCATTAGCCTTCACCTATATTCTTCCCTACATCATACTTCTCACGGTTTACAGGGACTGACCTTTTTCCTAGATACGACACTGCATCCAGAACACAGGTTTTCCCTAGTTTGAGACCTTATACAATATGCATGAGGATTCTTGGAAGCACAGCAGGGCGACCATCTCCTTTATAATGTCTATGTATAATGTTCTTGCCCAACGTCATCCTTAGGCCGACACAGTACCACAGCAAGGTAGGACCCCTGGGGAGACCTGTGGGTATATGTACATCACATCTTGCTAAGATAAGTTAGAGGAGACGGAGTCTTCCCGTCCGACACACTGACCAGAGACGCTGAGGTTCCTGCATGCCGACACTCCAGCTAGCAGTGGTCTAACATCCCTCGCGGGTTGTCCAACTCAAGACCAGGACGGGGTCCCACAGTCTCTCACTTCAGGTAATGGGGTTGACTAAATTCTAGTAGGATTCTTACCTTAACACCTAAACACATGCTAAGTACATGTAGGTACACCTAGTTAGGGAAGCATCGTAGGAGTATGCATCTTTTAATCATGTGTTTTATATACTCGTTTGTATTCATGACTATTGTAAGATGGTAGAGCTATACCAACCATTTACCTTTAAAGTACTGCTAATCATTTATATCTTATACTGTCTAACGGTTGTTGCAGCTCATCTATTTTACACCAGAATGACCACTGTTCAATAAATGCTTATTGAAAACGCCCAGCCTGTTTATTCTGTGTATCTCTCTGAGACTGACTAAGTAAGCAAGAGTGACTGAGCGAAAAGTAGTATATTGTTTCCACGGTCCTGAGGGATCAGGGTTGTCATGTTCGATGGTTGCCAAGAACTATTCCCTCCTTGGTAAGAGGAGATTCTAGTGGCACTGAGAGCTAGTTGGTACAAGAATCCACATACCCGATGGGGGTGTCCGGAGTCAATCAGACACCAATCCTAAAGTGTATGTTGTTAACACGCGCAGATCCTGTATACTTTTTATAGGAGCTATATAATAATAGTAACTTTCACTGAGGTCGGCCTCCTTCTGGTGCTGCGGGTACACCTAGGATGATGCTTTTGAGACAGTGACATGTTTGGCAACTCTGAGGGCAGCCTTAGCATCTATAAAATAGTGACATTTCCCCACATGTGGGAAACGAAGTATAGCAGGCCAAATGAGTGTATACTAGATTTAAGCTTTCTGGAGGAGTCTCTTGGCTAGTAGGTACTCCTGTCGGGCAGCTTGTACTATCAGTGTAAAGCCTGGCTAGAATAAGATTGTGTTGCCCTGATATTGAATTTAGTGGCACTCTGGGCCAAGCAGAGGATGACCTCCTGGTCCCTGTAGTTAAAGAGTCTGGGGACAATGGAGCAAGCTGGTTAGCGTGAGGGGGGGTAGCTACGGACTAAAGGATCAGTGGGCGCACTCCATGATGAAGACCGTGGACAGGGCCTCCCCAAATAATGAGCGGAGCATGGACTTTACATAGTCCTCTATTTTATTTACGACCATGGACTCCAGGACCCCAGTAATATGAAGATTGCTGTGTCTTGAGCGTGCTTCTAGATCTTCATTCTTCGATTTTATATGATCAAGGCCTTTATCAATGCATCGGAGACTCTCACTGGAGGCAGCCTGAGTGTCTTTGTTGAAATGCGTAAATACAATGTTAATGTGTACCATGATGTATGCAGCCGGACAACAGCAATACCAATAAAGGCATTATCAAAGTATGCCATAACCGGTATCAGCAATGACCATACCTATAAAAGCAATGTCAATGAATGCCATGAACTATGTATGTGCACACAATGACAACACTGGTAAAAACAATGTCAATGTATGCAATATTCCATCTCTGCATGACAGTACCAATACCAGTGGAGATTATGCCAATGTACACCCTGTTTGGGATACACGGAGCAATGTCAAAACCAGTAAAGACAATATTAATGTACACTAGTGAGGGTGTCAGTAAAAGTAATATTAATGGCTGCTACATTAGTTGTAAGAGTTCTGATGAGCTCATATCACTGCTGTTGAATTCACCCAAGGTGACCTCCCCGACAACCCCAAGTCAGGAATACGTAGTTAGTCAGGCCCTGCCTCCCCAAGCCACGGGTATTGAGTTACAAGTCACAGGTGGGCCTCACTTAGCCTGGAGGTAAACAAACTCACAGGGAAACCCTAATTGATCCCATAGATAGTCAGCTACACCACAAATGAGTTAGAGGAAACTGGCCCCAATAAAACCCATTCGGCCAGAGGCACGCATTTCCCCTAAAATACCACAAAGCTAGATGACACATGGAGATAGAAACACTCAGCCAATCAGGACACGACAGGCACACCACACATAGGGATCACACGTCCCCCACACTAGACATGTGGACACACACACTGGCCCTCACTAGCTCTCCACAAGGTCAAGAGCCCGCTTTAGTGTGTCATTATCAGTCGACCAAAGTTGTTATTTATGACTGAGATGCTTTTTCAAGAATTTAAAGATTACTTTATTGCACAACACAAGATATATAAATTGTCAACCGAAACTTTGTACACTGAGAGACTTTCTTCAGAAGCACTCTGTTGACTCTCTCCCAGACACTCCGTTTAATTGAAACAACTTGTTCCTGTTTTGCCAAACACCTCTTGTCTTTTCATATATTTAAGGTAAATTCAAATTCAAACAACTTCTGCGTCCAACACGCAGGCTTCAAGGTGGTCCAGCCAGTCCTCATGATAGTCAACCAGCTCCTTCATGCGGTCAAGATGGTTTGCCATGAGATCTAGTTTTGCATCTATCACTTACAGGCTATATTTAACCCCCACTAGGAGTTTTTTAAGGTTGCTGTCCTTTTGGGAGTCCCCACAGGGGTGGTCAGGCCAAACCAAAGATGGCGCTTCCTGCTCGGTATGCCGGGTGTGTCACTTGCCTTCGAAGGATAACCTCGATTGTCTTGCATCTTGTTTCCCCATGTTGTTGGGCGGTCAGACTGCTAGCGGTGTGAGAAAGAGTCGGCAGGCAGCCACATGATGCAGTTCTGTGTTGCCCCACAGAGGCTCTGCAGTTGGATCAGTTCAGTCTAGTAGGCCCAGTGAGTCGATGGCCATGCATACTGGATAGAGATCCCCCCGGCCCTGCCTCAGCCCAACACAACCAGGCCCAAGACCAAGATGTGGCTAGTCTGTGGGGAAGGAAGGGAAGTCTCAGTCAAAGAGGTTGGTGCAATGTCCCAGTATGTCTGCATTTGTGGGATGAAACTTGGTACTGATAGACTCCGCAAGCTCCCCACGTGTCAAAAGTGTCTGGTCCCAATGAGGCATGCTTCCAGTAGGGGATCTAATTGTGTTCGCACTTGTGGCATGGGTGGAAAGCAGATCACAGGGCCTGCTGCCCCCAAGGTCAGTGTTTTACACGGTGGCCCTGCCGAGGCAGATTCCCTGGGGAAATTCATGGTGCCACTCACTCACTGTGCATTTTGCAGACAGTGCTCTTTAGTCCAGCACAGTGTCTTCAGGCCTCAGCTGTGGCCCATCAATTATCAAAGTTCATTCCGAGCCCAGCCGGTTCACGAGGGCTGAATGGAGGCAGCAGCCTTACTGTATATTCCCTTCCAACATTCTCTGAGATGATTTGCAATGCGGAAGGTCCAGACGTCATGAGCCCCAGCATTGCTACAACCGCCTCCAGCCGCAAACTGATGGGCGCAGCAGCGGGCGGCACTGACACCCAGGCTCAGGCGCACACTGAGGGTCAGACCCTTGCATCCACACTCCAGGCATCTGGCGAGAGTCCTGATCAGGTGTAGGCAGCACAGATATACTGCGCCGCCGCAACCAGGAAGGCCAAGTGGTATTCAGGGTCTAGCACAGGCAGATTTCTTCACCACAGCACAGACCTCCCATGCAGCGAGGAGGCCTGCCAAACACATGAGCAGCCTCACAGCAATGGAAGGCAAGTCGCCATCTTGTTCTGGGTTAAGTGGATGCCTGTTGGAGGAGGCTGCATACCAGATTTTAATATAGGCTGGCAGAGTTGTGTAGAGAACTGCCATCTTGCTGCCTGCCTAGGCCTTGCCCGCCCTGTAATCATGTATTTAAACATGTGTTGAGGTGCTTGCCACACTAAATTGACCAAAGAACTTTAGCTTTTGAATTGCACAATGTTTAACCTTCAACATGAACGTTTGCTTTAGTTGCACATTTTTTTCTCCACTGCAGTTGCAGATGCATGATCTAATGAATATAGTGTATCTACTTCATAGTGTGAAGTAGATAGTGGGATTCGAGAGGAGTATTTTTGGCAATGATGAGAAGTTTTAAAGAATGAAGGGAGGACCACTGTCTGTGCGATATGAGCAGACGTGAGTAATCCAGGAATTGTTCTAATGTGTGGACCAAAGGAAAGAAGTCTTGAGTGTAGTTGCCAATATTTATTGTTTGAAGATGGGAAATAATTTTACATGTGACATGGATTCTGAAGGATCTTTTGGTGGATATAGTTGAACATAACACTTTAGGTTATTCAGATTCCTTTCCGACTTTGAGAGGTACAGAATTCTTTGAGACATCTCTGTTGTTTTGCTTTATGCTATATAATATTCTTTCCTTTGGGAAGTTCGGCTATGCTGGAGCCTTTCTTGCTTTCCTGATTTAATTAGGGTTTTCCATCCTAGGCTAGGAAAGAGCTTAATAGTTTTCTTAGACAGCCTCATGTAAAGGCAGGAGGATCAAACCTTTGAATATCATCACCAGAATTAGTGTCTGATTTAAATCTTGGAGGACAGGCTACTCCATCACAAAGATGACAGATGTCCCATCTGACAATATATAAATCCCATAGGATATAATGGGATTTATATTTTGACAGATGAGATATCCGTCACTGTTGTGAAAGAGTAACCCGTCTGCCAAGATCCAAATCAGGCCCTTTGGTTCTCATAATTTGCATTGCAGCTACATAATTCCTCAATTGCTTTCTGTTAACATCAGAACATGGGCTTTTATGGGAATTAACAAGGGCATATTATCAAGCCCATTATCGCCGTTTTATCGAGAAAATGGCGATACTTTTAATACCGGTCCTTGATAATATGCCCCTGGGTTACTTGTTGAGGGGAAAGAAACTTTTATCAGGCAGCATCCTCAACTAATATCAGGGTGAGGCACACGCCAACCCTAAATTAATCTGTGCTAAGCCTCTGGCAGCTGGTCACAGAGAAGTCAGGCTTAGCCTAGAGGCAATGTGTAAAGTATTTGTGCAACACTTCAAACAGTAATAAAGTGAAAACACCACACAAAAAGGACCACATACCAAGTTAAATAAATTGTTTTAATAAATAAAACAACCCTGAAAATACAAAAATCCAATCAGTAGAACCTGAATATGATTTTATTTAAATTGTTAATGAAAATAGCACCAAAAAGCAAAAGGCGCTAACTGTGGCAATCAGGTCATGCTGGGGCAAAGTCACAACTTTGGCCAACTGAGATGGAGCACGAGCAAGTTACAGGGACCCAGTTAGGCCCATTGAATAACAGTACCTTAAATCTGTGTTGTGTAGTGTTACAAGGTACCATGTCGAAGATGTATTGCAGAGCTGAAGTGATGCATTGCATCCAAAGAGCCATAAGACTACATCATCGTCAAGGATCCTGTCGAGGAGGGAAGTGCGACGCGCAGTCCAGCATCGAAGATGCGTTGCGCAGTTGGGGCAATTTGTAGGTTCTGAGGAGCTACCAGCCTGCGATGTGGAGTCCAGCTGTGTCAAGGATTTGTCATGCAGTGGCTGTTCCGATGGGGCTGCAAGGATAATGCAGAGTCCTTGCAATGATAAGACTCACGCTGCAGAGGTGATGCATCTGTTCTGCTCAGCGTTGGACCGCACAGCAGAGGAGATGCATTGGTTCTGCTGGATCCACAGTTGGTGTGACAGAGCACCTTCAGGCCCACTTCAGAGGGCCCAGGACTGGGGTGGCACCACTTGGTAGGGTAGGACTCACAGATGGCAGAGTTCAGGCACTGGGTCCAAGGTTGTTAGAGCCTTCTGTACCTGAGGCTCTAGTTAGGAAGCCAGCCAACTAGCCCTTGGAGTCACTCTGGTAATCGTGATACAACAGATGCCGGTCCAGTCCTTCTCACACAGGTAGGGAGGCAGCAGCTCTTTATAGCAGCGGTTCAGCAGAGTGGCAGTCCTTTCAGCAGCACAGCAGTCCTTCTTCCGGGCACTGTTTCCACAAGTCCAGGAATGCACTGAAGATTTGGGATCAGGGGTCCATATTTATACCTGGTGCCCACTTTGAAGTGGAGGAACCTTCTATAGCTTTTCACCCCACCCTCCAGATGTGAGGCATTCCCTTCCTTGTTCTCCTGGCCTCAGCTTTTCCGGGGTCACAATGGCATAGTTACAAGCTATTTGTGTGAGTTCTAAGACAGAGCCTTTGTGATGTGGAAGTGTGGTAGGTGACAGCTCTTTCCCCTCATTAACTCAGAGCAGCCCATCCTGCCAACATGTATCTCCCTTTGTTTCACTTACAGGGACCAATACACAAGGACCAACTGGCAGCTACACCTAGTCATGTGACCCAGGAACAGGCTGCTGGCACCACATGGTTAGGACAATAAAAGGTCGACTTTCTAAAAGTTACATTTTCAGACTTGTGATGAAAACTCTGACATTACCGTTAAAGAGGGATTGTAATAACAATTCTTTAGACACCAAACTCGACCTGTCTACCTGGTCCTAATTGAAAGTTGCAGCCTATTAAATTAATAATGAAACCCCAATGTTATCGGTGTGAGAGGTGGGTCTTGCAGTAGTGAATAAACACATTTAGGAGTTTTTCACTACCAGGACATGTAAAACTTAAAAGTTCCAACTTTTAAATAAATATATTGCACCCTGTCCTATGGGCTGTCCTGGGACTACCCTAGAGGTGAGTTATATGTATTAATAAGGTATATTCTGCCAGGGCAAAATGGTAGTTTGAAAATTGCACTCACAGGCTCCATTGGCAAGCCTGAGACATGTTTGAAAAGAGCTCAAGAGTGGCACAACCAGCACAGCAGGCCTACAGATAG
This sequence comes from Lissotriton helveticus, assembly GCF_964261635.1. Classification (NCBI taxonomy): domain Eukaryota; kingdom Metazoa; phylum Chordata; class Amphibia; order Caudata; family Salamandridae; genus Lissotriton; species Lissotriton helveticus. The sequence goes on along the minus strand of NC_136071.1, from coordinate 192,704,406 downwards.
TATTTCATTTACAGGCCCTGGACACATGCGGGGCCACTTTTCTAGGGACATACAAATACATTACATGCACCAATTGGGTATGAGTCAGTTCTATCATGTTTTAAGGAGAGAGCACAAGTGCTTTAGCACCTGTCAACAGTGCTAAAGTCCTAAAGCCAGCAAAAACGAAGTCAGCAAAACAAAAGGGTTAAAGGCGAAACGTTAGAGGGAAAACCTCGCAAAGGATGGTAGGTCTAACAGATAGCAAATAATAGTTTATAAAACAATTTATTTGAAAGAATCATGGCCAAGACTGCACCATAAAACTGGCCTAGGGCCACCCTCATATGCAAATGAAGATTACATAAAAATAACCCAACATTAAATGTAGTGTATGTGTAAGAAATACATTGAATAAGTAACTACCCAAACACTTTTCATAATCAGGGCAGGCTTTAGCGCTGGTGGCGCCCGGTGCGACAATCATTTTTGGCACCCCCACACCTAGGGACTGCCTCTTCGGGTTCTCTCATTACCACCAGGCTAAAGTGCCCCTCATCTCTCCAATCATAAGTTATTGCATCGCCATCATCCACAGGAACACCATCCGCATCACGACCAACACCGACGGCACCCTCACATCCGCCGAACACCTGCACTTCCAGATCCACATCGACCCCAAGACCACCCTCAGAGGCACCCTCAGCTACAGACCCCCGGGACCACGCACACAATTCAGCAAAGACATCGCCGACTTCATCAGCCCGCACGCCCTCCCCTCCGCTGACTACATCCTCCTCGGGGACCTCAACTTCCACCTGGAGAACTACAACGACCGCAACACCACCACCCTGCTGGACAACCTCGCCAACCTCGGTCTCAAGCAGCTTGTGACCACCTCCACCCACTACGCCGGACACACACTCGACCCCGTCTTCTCATCCAGCAAGGACATCGCCTTCAGCCACGCCACCGGTCTCCACTGGACGGACCACAGCTGCGTCCACTTCAGCTTCAGAAAGAACACGATCCACCACCACCAGCAACAGGTTGCACGCAGAAGCTGGAACAAGATCACAGCCGACCAGCTCGCCGCATCCCTGAGCCGGTATCCCCCCGCCAGCTCAGCGAACCCCAGCCAGGCCACCAACAACCTCACGAAGTGGATCAGCAACTGCGCAGAAGACCTCGCCCCTCTGACCCCGCCTAGCAGACCCGGCAGTAAGAAAGCACCATGGTTCCCCGACGAACTCAAGAGCTCCAAGAAGAACAGCCGAACCCTCGAGAGAGCCTGGCGCAGACACCCAACACCAGACAACATGACCACCCTCAAGCTCGCCACCCGAAAACACCACCAACTGATCCACACCACCAAGAAAACCGCATTCAAGGAACGACTGGACAACAACGCACACAACAGCAAGGAACTCTTCAACATCGTCAAAGAGCTCTCCAACCCCAACGCCAGAAACAACGACATCACCCCATCTCAAGACCTCTGCAACTCCCTCGCCTCCTACATCCACAACAAGATCGCAGACATACACAACAGCTTCATCACTCAACCAACGCACCCCACAACCGCACCGCCACTCCCCACCGCCACCCTCCGCGCCTGGACCCCGATCAACACCGAAGAAACCCGACGCACGATGAACTCCATCCACTCCGGATCTCCTGCCCTCACCACGTCTTCAACAAGGCCGACGCCGTCATCGCACCCCACCTACGAGACATCATCAACGCCTCCTTCAACACCGCTACCTTCCCGGAGAGCTGGAAGCATGCCGAACTCAGCGCTCTACTGAAGAAACCATCAGCAGACCCCACCGAACTCAAAAACTACCGCCCCATCTCGCTCCTCCCGTTCCCGGCCAAAGTCATCGAGAAGACCGTCAACAAGCAGCTGGCCGCCTTCCTCGAGACGAACAGATCCCTCGACCTCTCCCAGTCCGGCTTCCGGGCCAACCACAGCACCGAGACCGCCCTCATCGCAGCCACCGATGACATCCGAGCCCTGCTCGACAACGGGGAAACTGCGGCCCTCATCCTCCTGGACCTCTCCGCGGCATTCGACACTGTCTGCCACCGCACCCTAGTGCAGCGCCTCAGCAACGTCGGAGAAGGCACTGGAATGGATCATCTCCTTCCTCACCGGAAGAACACAGAGAGTCCGCCTCCCCCCGTTCAAATCAGAAGCCACCGAAGTCATCTGCGGCGTTCCTCAAGGCTCCTCGCTCAGCCCCACCCTCTTCAATGTCTACATGAGCCCCCTTGCGGCCATCGCACGCCAACACAACCTCAACATCATCTCCTACGCCGACGACACCCAGCTGATTCTCTCCCTCACCAACGACCCCGCCACCGCCAGAGCCAACCTGCACGAAGGGATGACAGCCGTAGCCGAGTGGATGATGAACAGCCGCCTGAAACTGAACTCAGACAAGATGGAAGTCCTCATCCTGGGCTCCTCGCCCTCCGCCTGGGACGACTCCTGGTGGCCCCCCGCCCTGGGCAGTGCACCCAAACCAACGGACCACGCACGCAACCTGGGCTTCATCCTGGACTCCTCCCTCTCCATGACCAGACAAGTCAACGCCGTCTCCTCGTCGTGCTTCAACATCCTGCGCATGCTACGTAAGATCTTCCGGTGGATCCCCACCGAGACCAGGAAGATGGTCACCCAGGCCCTCATCACCAGCCGACTGGACTACGGCAACATCCTCAACGCCGGAACCACCGCGAAACTCCAGAAGAGACTCCAGCGGATCCAGAATGCCTCAGCAAGACTCATCCTCGACATCCCCCGACACAGCCACATCGCCAAACACCTGAGAGACCTGCACTGGCTCCCAGTCAACAAAAGAATCACCTTACGGCTCCTCACCCACGCACACAAAGCCCTGCACAACCAAGGCCCAAGATGCCTCAACAGCCGCCTCAACTTCTACACTCCCACACGCCAGCTTCGATCGACCAGCCACGCCCTCGCCGCCGTCCCCCGCATCCGAAGAGCCACCACAGGAGGAAGGTCCTTCTCCTACCTGGCCGCCAAGACTTGGAACTCCCTCCCGACCCATCTCCGCCTGACCCAAGACCACCTCGCATTCAGGAAGCAGCTCAAGATCTGGCTGTTCGAGCAGTATCGGACCCCCCCTCCCCAAGCGCCTTGAGACCCTCCGGGTGAGTAGTGCGCTATATAAATGCACTGATTGATTGTTAAACACAGTGCTCCACCTAAGTTCAGTGCCCCTCCACAGGTTGGCGCCCAGTACGGTCGCACCAGTCGCACTGCCCTAAAGCAGGCCCTGTTCATTATCCTTTAGTTCACATATGTGAGTATGTGTGGAGAGTTGGATCAACCCTACATATAAGTCCACCCTTTCATTTTCTATACATTTAGAATATGTTGCTTTTAGTGAGATGCACAATAGAAGCATGTGAGCACCTCAGCCCAGTATTTCTTAATCCAGAAGAGCATCATTATGCCATTGTGCTCTTTCCCCTTCACTGAGCAACACATTCCATCAAATATCACAAATTTGCAGACCATGACCAGATGGGATGAGGACAAGGGTCCACTGAACAGGAAATCTCAGGCAGTTTTTAAGATATTTAAGATGACTAAGAATAGGAGATATTGATCTATAATGATTTACTGTAATCATGGTAATGAATGAATGACTGAATGAATTAGCTATTTATATAGGAAAAATCTGCCAAAAAGAGGATCTGGAGCTAAAAGAGCTAGAAGGTGGATAGTGCAAGGAGAGCTATAAGACAGAATGAAATTGATGGGTTTTCAGTTGTTTTCAAAGCTTGTTATTTGAGGATACATGGATACCATACAGGAAATCATTCTGAAATGTTGGGTCTAGAAAAGAGAAAGACTGACCACACTCTGGGAACTTGCAACAAAAGCTAATTGGATGATCTGAAAGATCTGGAGGGATGATATGCAGAAACTCTTTCCCTCAAATACTTCAGACCTCTGTTTTGGAGTGCTCAGAGCGAATCTGTAAATATTTAAACAAAATAGATTTACACAGTGGAAGCCAATGTAAGTTTTTCAGATGTGGGTAAATGATTTCCAATTACATGGTGCAAGCAGTCAGGAAGGTCACGACGAGGAGAATTTGCCTAGTCCAATCGGGAGGTGATCACAGAATAAATATTGATCTTCGTAGAGTACTCTGGGACAAATCTGAGGAACTTTTTCAGGTTTTTTTTAGAAGAGCAAAACAGGGTCCTGTACATTCCCTACGTGCGGGAAGAAGTTGAGCTCATCAGCAAATGACACCACCTCTAACCCAAATGGTTGTATGTTATTCAATCAATCAATCAATAAGCTTTATTCGGTTGTGACAAAGCAACCATAAAAGCACAGTACAAAAGTCAAACTACATTAGATATAATAAATAAAAAAGAAAAAAAAAAAGAAAACAGCACCAAAAAGAATAATTACATTAAAACATCGTACATAACTCATTAAATATTAAGTAGAAGCACCCCTCAATTTATAAACAATCTACTCCTAGCAGCTTTTCAGTACTAAAAAATGCCTCCACTTCAATTCTCCTGAGGTAAACAATAGACTCACAGCAGCATTACATGTAGTATTGTTTAACATGGACGATTTGTAGAGACAAAATTAAAAACAAATAGGCTTCAGAATGTGCAAAGAGCAAAGTGCATAGATGCTTACTTTAGTATAGACCATCCCCGGGCTTAGGGTGGGTGGTTGTCATTATCATTATTAACAAACCATTCAGAAATCAATTTAACAGATTAGTGCACCAAATCTATACCGGAGAATAAAGCAAATCGGTTGTGAATGGGTATATTATAGCTACTAAATACAGGGCCTCTGCCACCCATACAGTAGTTCTTTTCTACATTTGTTCTTACAGGGGGCAGGTATGTAGTTCTAGGGTAAAAGTCGCACAGTTCCCAAGTTACTATGGGGCCGTCTCCCATTTGTGGCTGCCAACTTTGCAGATATGGGACGACATGGGTATCCCTAAAGTTTATTATAACCAAGTCTCCAGCTATGTCCTTCGGGAGGGATCCTAACCACCCCACCCTTCTAACATTTAAGATTTTTCCATCGATGTTAGGTGGAAGGGGTCTATTTTTGGTTAGCCAGTAAGATACCTTATTTACCAATTCCAGTTGTCCTTCGATTTTGCCGTTAGTGAGTTCAGGGACGCCTGAGAGGATGCACACAAATGGTGCGGCCTCCGGCGGTAGGTCTATTTGGTTAATCTTTCTTTGCAAGTTGCCATGGTTGGAAAATATCCCCTCTGTGGACGTGGATTCTTTGGTCAGCCCTACTCCGATGGCAGAGCTCTGGACTATTGGGGGGTTTGATGTTGTTACATACTGAATATTTGATGTTAATGATGTTTTTGGGGCAACTGAGTGAATTTGGGCAGTATTACTTTGTGCAGAAGTATTGGGGACGTCAGTAACGACTGGGGACTCTACTTGCTTATATCCTGCCATTCTTTTTAGAAGTATCGCATTTGCCTTGGTTATTTCCTCTATACTTGTGACCTTTTCCCCTATTTGCCAACTCTCTATTGTAACATGGTTGAAAGCCAGATTACGTAGTGTGTTGGAGATTATTGTTGCATTTGCCCACTCTGCAAATTTGTGGCTCATTGTTAAATTAGCTCATTGACAAATCCGAACTGACATTTGCTGTGATGTGCCCGGCAATGCCAGTCCTAGAAAGAGAAGTTCATTTTGCAATAGTTAGACATCTTTTGACAACCATGTGGCAAAGTATTCACATAGGCACTCCCTCGTAAAACCTACATCAGGGGTTAATATGGGCAGGCAGCTGGGTCCGTGGTGAGCTGTGTTTGTGACAGTGTCATGACGTCAGCGCATTATGTTTCCAGTATTATTATAGAACACAAATGTTTTAAGTCCCCCGTGATTCCATCAAACTGTGCTTGGCAATAATAGAAGCAGCATGATTTGGTGTTCAGTGAGGTCATGGACGCAACAGAGGATGAGAATTGACAATGGACAACTACATTCTGAGATGTTCCAGTGTGAAAGTTCATCTATAAATTTCATGGCAGACCCACAAAGACATTGAAAACATATCACTTCACTAATCACTAAGTATTAATATAGATCTTTATTGTAGCATTCTATAAAGCAGCCTTTACATATTTTGATAGTAGGATTACAGTTCAGGATGATTGTCCCAACATGATTATAACAAGGAAATTAAATTTGGCAGTAGAAAAATACGTATATATTGATCAGGTTTTAGCAGGTTAGAAGCTTTATTATAATTATCTTCATTTTAGCTGTCTTCTTCATTAAAGATGTTGAACAGTTTGCAAACCTTCTACAACCCCATGCAACTTTGTCTCATAAACTAGTTAGGCAGATGGTTAGGCGAATGCAAAGTATCTTTTCTTTCCTATGGCAGTCGAAATATTGCATGCTACCCAAATAAATGTTAAGAGTTTTCTTTGGAGGTCAAATTCCTGACCGTGGTATATTCACAGTGACAAGTAAAAACAGATTGGTGAAGATTTCCTCCATCCTTCATTTAGATATTACCTTATTTATCGATGACCCCAATCACGTTTATTCTTTATCCGAAAGAAACGCGCCAGAATGCTTATGCTTCCTTCCTACTTCCTGTACTACTCTAACCATGCTGGAACTACATCACTGAGATGATGATGTATTGCCCTTATTGGTGGTCAATAGATTTATTGTTCATATTTCTGTCTGACTTACAGTTTACAATGCACACCAATCTACACTTTCTATTGTGGACACACTGTATAACTATGGTCTAGTGTTTGAGTGACCATCATTAAGGCAGTGGTGGCTCCTAAGCAGGTAATATAAACATAACATGATAATGGCTCATATTATCATAACTTTATGTTTCCTTCTGCTATGGCAGCTTTCTGGGCGGGTGGGCCTGCTCCAAGGACAGTGGAGCAGGGGAGGAGTGGTTTGCCCGCTCCTAAGTGTGCAATGACTGTTTGGTCAACCCTCTCGGGCCGCCCAAAACATTCATGTGCACCGCCCATATTCTTCATGCAAGCTGCATTACGGCCTGCATAGAGAACATGCCCAGGCCCCCATTCTCTGTCTGAACTCCGATCCATGGTGCTCAGACCAATAACAACGCTGCACTGTAGAATTGTGATTGGCTATCAGGAGCCTGGTGCTTCCTGTATCCTGGTGCAGGATACAAGAAGAAGAGGACGGCGGAGAGGCGGCGGCCGGCCGGCCTTCACAGTTAAGTGGGGGTTTACAATGTTTTTTGCCCCCCTCCTCCCAAGTCCGGCAGCAGCCACTACTGCCTTAAGAGCACTCCTGGTGTGGGAATGCCTTGCCTTTTTGTGAATTCCCTACACCTGTCGTTTGACAATAGTGCAGACTCAAAGTACACTGGGTTGATAGCACTTGCATTCGGTTAGCATTAGTACACTAAAACTAGTAAAGCAAAAGTAAGTAACACTGAATACACTCAGTACACAATTAATTACTGTGAAATAGTATTTCAATCAAATTTATAAACAATTAAGTAATCAGTGGTTATCTGCTTAAGTAAACATGATTAACCTGTAATTAAAGTGAATATGATGAAATGACAGAAAAAAATACGAAGGATTTAATCAGTACTATATATTCCGAAAATAAGAAATTAAAGGATAAAGAGATCTGCATTTTTCATTTTATTACAATATTTCCCAGCTCCTGCCATAAAAATATGAATACACAGAAAAGAGCAAATATGTGCTACATGTTGCATAGCTGAGAAGCAGATGGTATATCATTGCCAATCTCACAAGCTGGTCGACATCCATTTATAGGTGTAGGAAACAGAAGATTGCTGCAAAGACAGACACTATGATTGTCCATGCCGCATGTACTGTTACACCTGAAAAAAATTGCAAAGTTAGCAACATTACACTTTTTAATTGTAAGGTTAAGAAAAGTTACCAAGCAACATTACGCCTGGACAATAACTTGTAAACAGAGAGCCTGATTTACAAACAATTTACACATAAGCATTTAGACAACAACCACAGGTAACTCATTTTTTGTTTTACAATTCCATAAGGTGGTTTTACTTATATTATTATTATTATTATTTTAAATTATAGAACTCTTCAACTAGGTGTCAAATAAGACAGTATGAATTGGATCAAAAGCAAAAAGACAACAGGAACAAAACAAAATGAGCAGAGCAATCCGATATTAAGACCGTGTGAAAAATTGCAAATATTGGGCCAGATGTAGGTAGCCAAATACCGGTCGGTAACGGCCGAAAATACCGATTTTCGGCCGTTACCGACCGGTATTTGCCTTTCGAGATGTAGGGGCCTAAAAAACTACAGAATCTGTAAGTTTACTGAATTGGTAAAGTTACAGACTCGGAAAGTTTACCGACTCGGTAAATTTACCGAATCGGTAAATAAGAAATGGAAAAAATGCATTTTGAGATGTAGGTGACCTCTAAAATACCGAAATTGTAAGAAATTTGGTATTTTAGAGTCGGTTTTTACCATGGATTGAAAGCTGGTAACCAGCTGCAGGCTATAAAAAAGGCCCCAAAATGACACAGTTTGACCAGAATGGCGGCATTCTACGTCATAGCGAGGCGGCTACGGCTACAAGCAGAAGGAGAGAGGGTCTGGAGAAGGGAAGAGCAGGTCTACAGACAGAGGATCACCCTTTTCCAACTGACTGATGCAGAGATCCAACAAAGGTACAGGTTACATCCCCAAACCATCCTGGACTTGATCAGGGACCTGCACCTACTGTTGGAGCATCCAACCCCAAGGGCGCACGCCATCCCACCCCATGTGCATGTGCTGTGTAGCCTACACCTGCTTGCCTCTGGCAGTAACCAGAGTGTCATTGCTGCGGTAGGTGGGGTGTCCCAGAGCTGCCTATCCCGCTTCTTTAGGAAGTTCCTAGAGGCCATGATGCAGCGAATGCATCACTATATCACCTTTCCTGAAACGCACCCAGAACTGCTCAGGACCAAGACAGAGTTCTATCAAATTGCGCACTTCCCCAACGTCATCGGCTGCATTGATGGCACCCACATTCCTATTTGCCCACCTGCTGCCACAGAGTACATATATAGAAACAGGAAATCAACCCACACCATAAATGTACAAGTAATCTGCGATGCAAATTATATCATCAGGGATATAGTGGCCAAGTTTCCAGGCAGTACCCACGACTCCTACATCTTCCAGAATAGTGGGATCTACACATGCCTGACAGTGGGGGAATTTGGCGAAGGCTACTTGCTAGGTAAAACATTGTGACACTCCCTTGATACATGTTTCAGATGTATGTGATTGTGTGCATGTTAGTAACGTTTGATTACATTTTTACAAAGGGGATAGTGCATATGCCGTCCGGTCCTTCATCCTTACACCCTACCTCAACCCTTCAACCTTCAGCCAGAGGCGATACAACAGGGCACACAAATCAACCCGGAACATTGTTGAACGCACATTTGGGCTGTTGAAAAGCAGGTTCCGCTGCCTCCACAAAAGTGGAGGGGCACTCCAGTATACACCAATCACCTGCTGCAAGATGATTGCAACCTGTGTAATGTTGCACAACCTTGCCATGAGGAAGGGCACCGAGGTGGAATTATCTGATTATGAGGACCATGATGACGAACAAGCACTGCCTGATCCCAACACTGTAGGAGTTGCAACATAAACAGATGGCAGACACAGACGGGAAGAGATCACACGCAACTACTTTTAAGTAAGTAAAGAGACACAGACAGGTGGAGTATGCACCCAACATAGTTTAATTTTGTCACTACGCAGGTTCCTAAAGCACAATTGTGCAACTCAAATTATATACATTCAAGATGTTAGTCCTGGGTCACTTCCCCATTAACTGAATTACTCATTTACGTCCACGCCTACCAGTGCCAGTTTGTGGCTGGCTGTCTTCACTTGGCGTTTGGGCTGTTGCCTCATGGTGGCGCCTGCTGCTCCTCCGTGTCTCTACGACAAGGGGGCTAGCCATGCTGCTCCTACTTGAGCAGTAGTTTGTGCTGTTTGTGCATTTATCAGCACAGCAACAGCACTGGTCAGACTTGCAATGCCCCTAGAAACCTCATTACTATTCTGCGTGAGTCCCTCCTGCATGTGTATGCATCTCCTGCATAGCAGGGAAGTGGCTGTGACCAGGCGGTTGATGGCTTTATTTTGTTTCTGCGCACGCTGCTTCTCCTTGCGCCGTGATACAATTTCCTGATCTACTTTGGTGCACAGAAGCTGCACCGATTGGGACATATCATGCATCCCTGCAGCCATCTCCTTGTTGACATCAACTAGTTCCCTGATGCCCTTCCCTATGTCTTCTATGTTGTTGTTCAGGTTCCTCATTTGACATTGGATGGACATGATGGCCTTTCCCTGCATCCTTTGGATTTTCACCATGCTCCCCTCCAGGCCACGAAACACACTGAGATCCTCCACACGTGCAGCTACACTGCTTTCTCTGAGCCTGCGGCGTCTGGTAAGAGTACGGGACACCTCTGCACTGGACTGCAGTGTGGCAGAGCTACCTTCACCAGGCAAGGTGTGTGTGTCTTCCCCCTCCATGTCACCTGCTGATGACTCCATTTCCAATAGTGGGGCAACAACATGCCTCCTGTCTGTTGTGCGACAGGTGTTGTCACAGGCAGTGATGCTGGCCTTTCTGGGGATGACAGTAACAGAGGGGATTGTGTACGTTCTGGGGACGCCTGCAACTCTATAGCCATTTCTGTGTCTTGGGATAGTGGTTGTGTACTTTGTGCTCCTGTGTCCTCTGATACATTCTGTGCACTTGGACCTGACTCCTGACTCTCATCCCTCTCTGGTGCCGTGCCTTCAGTCTCCCCGGAACGCCTGCAAGATGTCTCACCTGTGGACATATGAGCATACATTAGTTAAGCGCTACTGCCTTACAGCCACTACAATTAAATATTTTTCACTTGAACAATGTACATGTGGCCTGCGATTCACTCTGTCTGGAATCATTTCCCTCACTTGCTGGTTGCTATGCTGTATGACATTGTCTTTCATTTACTGACTACATGTCCCATAATGCTTTGCTCCTGTATAGTGCTAGCTGTACTGGACTGGGGTTCACTTAGCCACATAGGGTAAAGGGAAGGATGATGGTGGGGGGGGGGATTGCTGTGCATGCGTCTTACCTTTTCTGCTGGCAGCTCTGGCTGAGCTGTCTACTTCTCCCAGTCTGGTAAAGGTTTGAGAGAAGACCCCACTGGTTCCAGGGAACAGGGTACTTAAAGCACTGTAAAGTCAAAGGACTATGCCTGGAAAGGTTTGTATCACAGAATACTGACACCCAACTTACAATAATTCTATCTCACTCACTCACCGCATGTGTTCAATCTATTCTATCAGATTCTACTGAAAACATAAGGTATAAAACCTTTGATAGTAAAAGGAAGATAATTTTTAAAAGAACATGATAAAATTACATTTGTACAACATATAAGAAAAAAAGAGAAAAATACATTCTTATAAATCATCAGAAATAGTCATACAATCAATTACACGTGAATAAACAAACGAAACCCCTACTGTAAATAGAGCACCTATTGTTGCTACAGATTATCAGATTCAATAGCCTTTGTATAATTTAGTTCAGACTTCTAGTATATCAGAATACAATACATCTAGAGTCTCTGTGGCTTTGTTTGAATTCTATTATGAAAAAAGTGCATCGACGTGTTTCGGTGTTAGAACCCGTAGATGTGGTCACACCTTCATCAGGACAAGATAGATTTACTTGGGGTCATCTGGTTCGTTAGACCGGTGTTCTATCTCTTATATGAGGATTCTAATCCTTCCAGTTTTTGTATTGGTTAATTCTTCACTTTTAACCATACACTGCAGTAGACAAATCAAGGTAATCTTCAGATTTGGTGTTGGATCGTTTTGCTTTAAAAGCGGATGGATGAGTAGTTTTTTTCTTTTATTTCTAATTTCCTTTTCGAATGCTGGCTGTTTTATAAACTCTAATTGAAGTAGGTCGCTTGTATCATTTAAGGGCCCCTCGTATTAATCAGGCCCATAGGAATTAATGGGGAATACCGAATCGGTAAATACCGAATCGGTAAATACCGAATGACTGATTCCGATTTTTAATGATTCGGTAATAAATACCGATTTTTTTTACCTACATTGCATTTACCGACTCATAAATACCGAATCGGTAAAATTCGGTATTTAAGAGTCGGTAAAATGCAATTACCTACATATGGCCCATTGTTCTTTTTCTATAAAGCAATGGGTTAAAAAATGTCAGTCCTAATACACAACACGTTTGGTCAGCCCATGATTTCTTTTCTTTCTATGAAGTGTTAGAAGCAGCAGGTGGGCTGACCACACAGCCCCATTGGGGCTCTTCGTATTTTTTTTGTTATCAGAGACACCTTAGTGCCCTACCAATGTCTTAATTCAGAAGGGGAACCTACCTTTAACAGACAGCCAATGAAACAATTTCTGTAAGCCTGATGAGGCGTGAAGAAACTCAAATATTCATTCTCAGGGGTCTCACTAATACAAAGAACTTGCCACAGAAGCTGAAATACGAAAAGACCTCTTTATTAAACTTAATTAAGTGAGACTACGTCACACAGAAGCCTTTAGCAACTGAATGCGGCAGCCTGAGGAGTACAGAAAACAGAGGCCTTATAAATGCTTAGGGTTACAAACTCAGCATAAAAGTAAGGGGCAGTCCTAGCTTTTGCAAACATGCAAAATGCCTAACATGGACATGCAAGATCTGCCAAATATTAGCCAATAGAAAAACATTTTCAAACAAAGCATCACATGACAGAAACCTCAGTTTGCAATAACCCAACCCAAAGTAAATTATTAAGAATGTCCCAAATCCAATCTCCACAAGCCGGCCCATAATTGAAAGCACAATGCATGTAATGAAGAAACATAGAAAGGAAACAATGACAGATAACGAGCAAGATAAGGCATGTGTAGAGAAGCTAAAAGTTAATGATGTCCTGAACTTTGACTGGCAATCTCAGATAACAATCAACCAAGGAAATTGGCTTAGTGAGGTCAGTTTCAGATAAAGGGGTCAGTTCCTTACAATGCACCTTAGAGTCAAGAAAAGGCTTAGTTAATAAGTGCATGAACAACGAAGCCCATGCAACTTTGTTCGTTTGGTTACCTCCACAGGCCTACGTGATGGCTACACAAAATGGAGGCACGGACAAAATGGAACCCATATTCGGGACAAAGTCTCTGAATGTGTAATGAACTCGCTAGTTAACATGACGAATTCACTCCATATTAGCCGTACTTACTAGATATGGTACAACATCACCAAAATCGTGACGGAACCATAACCTCACAGGACAAGACAGAATTTACAGAACCTCAGGCCCTCCTTTTGCCATTACGTAGGCAAATCCTAATTAATTGCTAGGCGAGCATTTTCCATTCTAAATATTTCATTAAAGGTATGAGCAGGAATACAAAGAGGACAGGGCATTCGGTGATAATTAACATAAAGTAATGATCACTATTACAAACAAAATTATCATTTTTCACAACCCTAAGCAAAAAACAAATCCTAAAATTATCTAGTAACATTTTAGGGCTCCTATGTATTTCAGTAACTTATTATATATACAGGTGAAACAGTGGCGATCCTTATCAATGCTCTCAGATGAAAAGGGATGCTCTTCCACAGAGAATGGACTTTATTCTGCTTTTACTAAACAGAATACTACTTTAAAACAATGCCAGCAAAACAACAAGAATCAGTCTCCTAACACCCATTTTATGCAATCGCACGGAAACCACTTGTGCAACCAGCTATGCCCAGAGTCCGTTCAAAGCCTCTCTGGCAGGCTTCTATCGTCCCTCAAATCTGCTCCCATTGTTGCATGGGCCTCTTGATTCAGGCCTCCCATGAAAAATAGTGTTTCTCAGTATACGTTGGAGTGCCCTCCTGGCAAACACTCACAGCTCATTCGAACGTCTCAATATCTCAAGGCAGTGCACCAATATCCCTCCTCTGCGGCAGCACTACAGATAGTGTGCTCTTCATTGATCAAGGGCACAGATCATCTTATGCAGATCCGGGTCTACATTCTCAGGCTCCAACACTCATTACTCAGTGTCAGAGAACGCTCAGGCTGCTCTTTCATGGGCACCATAATGTAGTGCCTTTTGCCAATCTTGGATCATCCGGTGCACTGCACTTGCGTTAGAGCAAAGGAAAAGAGGTGGTAGCCAAAAACTCAGGCCAAGGGGCATTAGGGACCGCACACTGTCAGAGGTTACCAGCACATGACAGGTAGAAAACTCAAGCCTCAACTCTTTCGCTCTTTTGCACTGAAATTCAGGTTCTGTGCAAAAGCAGATTCTCCTTCTCTGATGTTCAACGCCTTCTGATGAAGCAATACAAAAGGGGATGATGGACGGAGCGTTTGAGCAAATCAAACACTCACCCCCAGTCAACTGATCTGGGTTTAATCCATCACCATTCTTTAGCCCACTCAGCCACCCCAGTTCAGACATGGCCATATGCAAATCAGTCTGACCCTGTGCCACATGGGAACAGTCCAGCCCGAACTGCCAAGCCATGTCTTCCCTGGACCGGAAACAAGCATCCTGGGACCGGTTTCGGATTCATAATCCTCATCAGCCAGGCTATCTTGAATCCAGTGGCCAAGTGAGCAAGGGACTCACGTCTGAGCATACCCTGCCACACTTAGGGCGCACAAAGCGATACAAAAGGGGATGGACGGAGCATTTGAGCAAATCAAACACTCACCCCCAGTCAACTGATCTGGGTTTAATCCATCACCATTCTTTAGCCCACTCAGCCACCCCAGTTCAGACATGGCCATATGCAAATCAGTCTGACCCTGTGCCTCATGGGAACAGTCCAGCCCGAACTGCCAAGCCATGTCTTCCCTGGACCGGAAACAAGCATCCTGGGACCGGTTTCGGATTCATAATCCTCATCAGCCAGCCTATCTTGGATCCAGTGGCCAAGTGAGCAAGGGACTCACGTCTGAGCATACCCTGCCACACTTAGGGCGACCAAAGCGATACAAAAGGGGATGATGGACGGAGCGTTTGAGAAAATCAAACACTCACCCCCAGTCAACTGATCTGGGTTTAATCCATCACCATTCTTTAGCCCACTCAGCCACCCCAGTTCAGACATGGCCATATGCAAATCAGTCTGACCCTGATGAAGCAAGCACAATACTTTGAAGATACCATTGATGGCGTGCTGGCTATAACTATTCAACCTTGCTACTTTGTGGGTGCTGAGACTGTAGCTGTCACTGATGGGAATTAGACTTTATTCACCGTTCTGCAGGTCATGACTCGATCCCACAGAACCTAGTGACGTAGAAAATGTGACACAGTTGTTAGTTTCCTTCAATTTAGTACAAAAACAGTTCATTGCATAACAAGGGGACTGCAAGCAGGTGCCCTGCAATCTTCAAAGGAATGGCCATACGCCATGGGACTATTGTGATCTATAATACACTGTCATTCTCAAAGGCAATACAAAGACAAAGGCAGTAGGAAAAACAGTGCCTCTAGCCTTTTTAATTGGGTTTCCATGTGAGAGCATATCCTCTACCATCTAAGGGTAGATAGCGACATGGGAATTCTATCTGAATGGATGTCCTCACACATGGTGGCATTGTCTAATGGGGCAAACATTTCTTTCCCTCAATGATTACGTCTAGGTGTTCCTAAATTCCTTATCTACAACACCTCAAAAGAGAAATCGCATAATACATATTATCAGGGACATGTAGATACCTCCCTTTAATAATTGTGCATCAGGTGGACTGTGCAATACAAAAGCTAATGATCAAAATGTAGAAACAAAAGACAAGAACTAGAGAGTCCTGGTATTTCCATGATTTGGAACACATCTAATCCACCAAAAATTAAAGCAGCAGAAAAAAAGGAACTAAAAACCAAAATAGAATAGGCATTGAATTTGTCATATTCAAAATAACGTAAGGTGTCTCCTATTGAGGTGGAAAACTTATCTTACTATAGTATTGAGTCAGTTAACCAGTCCATCACTACCCTGACAGTCAGACTGTAAAACATCAGAGTAGGCCTAAAGAAAATTCTTGAAAACCAGTCTGGTCATACAAAAGGGGATTATACATAATATGGGTGTCTCTGGTACATTACTGCAATCTGGAAGTGTGAACCTGAACAATACAAAAATAATAAAAAGGCTAACTGGTGAAAGGAATATGGTAAAGAGAAATGGGACTAGGACACAGCTAAAATCCCCAATAACTAGGCACGATGCGACATCGGTCAGGGGAGAAGTAACAAAGGGAAAATCTATAGGAAGAACAAGGAATTACTTAGGTGAACAAAAATCAAAAATAGTTCACAAATTTTAACTCTACCAATGGCCGCTAAACCATATACGGTAACCTCAGCTAATGTTCCAGTTCCTTCTTCAGGGAAAATTTAAGCCGTGTTTCCTTTATGGTACAAAGCCATACACTACTTAGGAAGCAGAACAAAACTGACTAATGTAATATAGAAATTAGGTCACCATGTACAAGAGTCACAAATCTATAATTTATCCTTACGTCCAATCAGGATACATAAATTTAGGGCTGCCTGTTCCTTAAGGGAAGGGGGTCAGTAGCGTGACTAACAGCAGGTGACACACTTTGATCCTGTATATCTATTTTATTGTACTTCAATACTATATAGCCAAATTTGTCATACACTGGTGAAGTGTTGTCTGTAAATCATATCTGTGAAATTTAGTATCAGCGCAAATTCACCCAACTGTTGTGCAGCGATATACATCGTCATGTAGAACCCTTCACAACACAGGTGAACTTGTAAGAGTATCTAAAGCAGCAACATAAAACAAAAACATGCATAAAATTAAAAAAAAACACACACATGCCAAGCCATCAAATATACGCGCAGTATATCAAGCACAAAAAGCATAGACAAAGTACAATAGCATATGTAAATAAGCGGTAACACACAACACCATTGCATGCACTTTATGCACTGTGAACCTGCAGCCCAAAACAGAATATTCAGGCCTGCTTAATTTGTCAGGCTTAAAATCCTCACCCTCCTTTTGACAGTAGATCACCAGTTAGTGGAGATTTGGCTGTCAAACACAACTTACTGTGTCGCTTCCGACACCCAGGACCAGCAGGAACAATTCATAATAGGATAAAATGCAAAAATAATTTTCAAGATACTGCTGACACTGCCCATAACACACAAAATATCAACTGTAACCAACCATCTTTTGAAAACATGCTAAACCACCTTAATTGTGACGTCCAAAAAACTCTTTCACAGACACTCTGCGTGTCCCGTGCGCCAAAACCTTTTGAGGCCCTGCTTTTCCAAGCAATGATTTCTCCATCTGTTTACACTTACTCCTATCCTACCTCACTGACCTTGAGGTCAAAATCTGCCTTGCGGCTCCTCAGCCCTCTATCTCTTCCTCACTCTAAGGCTCAAAAAGACAAAAAACCTTCCCAACTCTTTCTAACCTGCAATAACCAACCCTATTTAAAAACACATGATATATATATATTACTCCTGTTAGGGGCTACAATTTATTTCTATACTTAGATTATTAAAACAGTTACTGTGAATAATTCGCAGAACATAATAACACACATACCAGTTTTTAGAACAAATGCTTGTTTGCAATGGTACTCATTTCATCAACCTTAAATGGATGAAGGTCTCAATTAGGTCCAGCAAAAGTTAAAACCTTCCACCCTGATATTAAACTCAAACCTCTGCACCAGGCACATTGGCTCACTGAGCCATTTAAAAGCAAACCCAAATGGGAACAACCTGCAAATTTGTATTATACCTAAATGTATGCATTTACTGAAGCCTAAAGCACTTTAAAGCTATTGTAAATGGCAAAAACCCAAATGTTACCCATATTCGACTTTGATATTTGGGGCACTTAAAAATAAAGATCCTACAATTGCATTACTTATTAATCATCCTCAGAATGTTCTTTACAAATTGCAGAGATTGGACATTAGACACATCTCATGCAAATCCTGAGAAAAATGAGTTTTTCACGCATGCGCCAAGTGAAATTCTATATGCTAATGTCCTCATTATGCAGTATAACATAACTTAAATAAAATTATAATGCTAGGAGGTCACAGTATAAGTATTAAGCTTCATAAATAGTAAAAAAAGAATTTTGTAGCACTTATTTTTAATTATTATTTTTCATAATTAATAATTATTTTTAATAAACCCAATCATGTTTGCTAATACCACATATAAAAACAAGCTGCATCCCTTGCCTATCATTTTAGACGCATTTATTTATAAGCCTAAGCACAGAAGCCTAACTTATAACATGACAAAAAACAAATTTGCGCCACATTTTTTTCTTTCTAAAAAGGACAATTTTTATTTATTCAGCAACAGAACCAAGAATATGCTTACAAAAAATGCTTAAAGAGAGGAAACCCTTAATTGAAATGTCTTTCTGTAATACAAAATAATGAACCTTAGTTTGTAACCTTTTTTAAAACACTATTCTGAAATGCAATGATTCACCCGTGTTTAACTGAGGGCAAAGTCCTGGCTGAGTAAATACTCCTGTTTATTTAGCTTGTCTCCCAGGGTTGTAACATGAGCACGATGACAGTCTTTTTCAAACAAAGACATATCAATGCGTGTTCTATAGTATGCATTTGAGTTCGGCAAAAACTTACTTCAGCTGAAGTGTTTGCCTAGTAATTTCTAATACAATGTATGTAAGTAAAAATGCTATAAGTTTGTTTTTCTACAAAACACACCATTCGTTTTTGGGGGCCTTTTTATTCCTAGTGAATGTGAATTATAATCTTATTTTTTTTAAGCATTTAGACATTTTGCTTAATAGACTGAAAACATCAAAAAGAAACACAAACACACATTTGAGCTCATTTCAGACATAAACAGAAAGGGGTCAAATACTCAGGACACACAATACGGCGCGCTTTAGCCATGCATTTCATAAATAGCGCCATAGCTATGTACTTACAGAAGTTGCACTAATGGGAAAACCACATAGACATTTAAACACACATTTTACCCACAGATCAACACTTAGGACTGATACAAAGGACAGCCCACAGACTGTACTTAAACCAAACCATTTGTAAATGCTAGTTGTAAGTCATATTTACAAGAAACGCTTCTCAATAATGTTCCAAAAGACTGCAAAAACAGACTGCTACATATCCAAAAAGCCAAAACACACTTAATTCACTAGCTTTGGCTGGCAGAACACCAAAAAATCGCTCTGCATATCTTCATTTATAAAATTGCGCAGAACAAAGGGTCCTTGTTTTGTAATATGTCATATTTTAATTCCCTGGGGATACAAAATCACCAAGGAAGAAATATGTTTTTAAATCTAAACCTATTTAGATATTCCCTCTAGGGGAGCCGGCTAATTTACTTCACATCACACTATGGTACAGTTCAAAAAAGCAACACATTCTTCGATGCGAGCGTGAAAACAGGCATGCCAAAAATATTTGCAGAATTATGCAAATATTATAATCAAAGTAGTGCCTAAGGTACTCTTCGTACGTGCACTGTTCAACAAAATCAGATAGAGAAAAATCTCCTCATTACCTGCCTACACAAATTGCAACTTGCATATCCAAACATATACAAATCCAAAGTTGGCCAACACAAATTCCAAAATTCCAAAGCTACAGTAAGCGTTACTAAACTACCTTACTCTTACCAACAAAAGGTTGTCCAAATTCTAACTGTCAAATTCTATATGACCTAACGGTCTTTTTTCTTTTAGAATACTCATCCCAAAAAAAGGTTCTCAGTCAGGAGTGACATCATGTGGAGGATGAAAATCAGGAAGATCAGAAATATACTGGGCTGCAAAGACAAAGAATCCCCAGAATCTCCGTGCACAGAGTAGTAGAGTCCCGTCCTGTCCTCCTCAGTAGATTTCAGTCTCCTGACAAGATCACTCCCTCAGAAAGTCACTTCTCTGATGAAGCCCAACGTTGGGCGCCATTTGAAGAAACTCAAATCTTCATTCTCAGGGGTCTCACTAATACAAAGAACTTGCCACAGAAGCTGAAATATGAAAAGACATCTTTATTAAACTTAATTAAGTGAGACTACATCACACAGAAGCCTTTAGAAACTGAATGAGGTAGTCTGAGGAGTACAGAAAACATAGGCCTTATATATGCTTAGGGTTACAAACTCAGCATAAAAGTAAGGCGCAGTCCTAGCTTTTGCAAACATGCAAAATGCCTAACATGGACATGCAAGATCTGCCAAATATTAGCCAATAGAAAAACATTTTCAAACAAAGTATCACATGACAGAAACCTCAGTTTGCAATAACCCAACCCAAAGTAAATTATTAAGAATGTCCCAAATCCAATCTCCACAAGCCGGACAAACCCATAATTGAAAGCACAATGCATGTAATGAAGAAACATAGAAAGGAAACAATGACAGATAACGAGCAAGATAAGGCATGTGTAGAGAAGCTAAAAGTTAACGATGTCCTGAACTTTGACTGGCAATCTCAGATAACAATCAACCAAGGAAATTGGCTTAGGGAGGTCAGTTTCAGATAAAGTAGTCAGTTCCTTACAATGCACCTTAGAGTCAAGAAAAGGCTTAGTTAATAAGTGCATGAACAACGAAGCCCATGCAACTTTGTTCGTTTGGTTACCTCCACAGGCCTACGTGATGGCAACACAAAATGGAGGCACGGACAAAATGGAACCCATATTTGGGACAAAGTCTCTGAATACGTAATGAACTTGCTAGTTAACATGACGAATTCACTCCATATTAGCCGTACTTACTAGCTACGGTACAACATCACCAAAATCGTGACGGAACCATAGCCTCACAGGACAAGACAGAATTTACAGAACCTCAGGCGAACGAGCCCATTATGCTGGCACTCCAATTATCAAAAGTTGACACTCCAGAGGACCCTCATACAAGACATTTACAAAATTAAATTCGGAATTGAATTAATCTCCTCTTATATGTTTATGAGATTCCATTAAATGATAGTAAAGTATCTTCTGGAGCGGGCAGAGCTTGAACAAGCAATCTGGGTAACCTTGTGAATTTGGGGGGAAATGCTCATGATTTAATCACAAAGAATCTTAGATTAGTTACCGTTAAAGCAAATTTAATGGTGATATCTAGAAAAGCAGAATGACGTAAAGTGTAGAAAACATGCATATGTGTTTCGCTCTACAAACGTTACTTCCATTTTGAAGCACTGTGTGTTCAGTCACTTAAATTCAGTTGATCTGCACCTACTTGAAGGCATTTCACATTTTACAATCGTAAAGGTTTTACTCACCAGAAGATTTTCATGTGAGTACAGGTCTTCTTTTAAGAAGCAGTCAGTGTGTGGGCATCCTGGATGCAAAAGTCTGGAATGTTTGGGCACCTCACTTAATTCTCTCTGGGGGTAATTACGATTGTGGCAGTCCAACTGCCGGAAGACCGTTGTGGCAGTCGAGTGAATGTGGCCAAGCCAGCGGCTTCCCGACTGCCGCATTACTAGTAAACAACCGGGCCGGCTATGTACCGGTGGCAATCATGATGTAGCGGCATACAATGCGTCACAGAGTGAACCTGAAGGCAATGCCTCCGCACTGCAGCGCTTGCACTGCTGTTTGATCACTGTTGCCAGTCACCATGCCACGCATGGCACAAAATGTGTGCATGAGAGTGCAGGCAAAAATGTGCAGGCACAACATGTGCCCCCAGCCACAATGCCCAATGGGCAAAAGTACACAAGGATCACGCCTTGGGGCCCCATCCATGCCTTTCTGCCGACCTTTTCATGGCGGTGTCTCCGCCATGAAAAGTTGGCAGAAATGCAACTAGTAATAGTCAAGGTGGTGCCGGCATCAGCACCGCTTCCAATCCCCCTGCCTTCCCCAGCCCCGCGGGATCAAGGATCCTGGGGGTGGCGGCAATCTTGTGGTGGTCCAACCGCCATGCTCGTAATCAGGCAGTCACATAGCCTACTCGGCGGCGGTGATCCCGCCACCGACACCACACTAGCCCCCATAGAGCCACAATCAGAATCAGTCTCTCTGACTTATAACCATCCTGGAAAAAGTTGGCAACGGGTGTTAACAGTTGTTTTCCAGTCATCATATCAATCATCAAAAAGTTATACAGTGTCACTGTTAAGCTATTTGTATGAAAAATGATCACAAGGTATGTATTGCAGATGCATAACTCCTTCAATGTTCGGATCTACAAGAGGCCCACTAGCACTAGTTGGTACTCAACATACTGGGTTGGGCCTGATTCATAGAGTAAGTTTTGATAATTTTGCATTTGAACCTTACATGCAGAAATTGCGTTATTTATGAGTGAAAGGTTTTTACAAAGCGTGACCCTACACTTGCAAATACTTTCACATATGCACAGTATTATCCCACCCTGGTGTTCTATTGCTCATAAGAACATCTCACTCAAAGGGTGAAATTTGGCTTTTCAGGGCATGGTGCCTATGAGAACAACGACAAACCAGAGAATCTATCAGGATTAAACTTTTCGTTAACGCATTCTGACCCAGGAAATGGAATCCTACCATGACAAAGAGTAAGTCCTTTTCCTGGGTGAGAAGGAGAAGGTAACACTCCCAGAATATACTAGAGTTTAGTGGAAGGGCTTTGTCCATGGGGAAAAATAGTTTCCATTGAACATATGTGATTTCAACGTGGGCAATTGTTCTGTATGTACAATAGTCAATGCAGGAATAAATCTACATATTCGAATTGCATACTTGCAATGGTTGTCCCAGAGTATGCCTCGAAAAATGAGACTGTCCCAAGTTTCCCAGAAGTTGGAAAACCTGTCTGAATTTCCAAATTTAGGGCAAACACTGGCAAAGTTGTTCACCTGTAGGGTGTTCATTATTTTTTACAATCAAGCTCATTGTTGAAAAACCATAATCATACAACAGGGCACTTTCCCCTCAATGGGTTCCCGTAACATGAAAGAAAAATTAGGGAGGAACATGACCTATTTTATCTAGAGTGAGAAACAGAATATTAGCTGAAAAACGAGTTAAAATGTTTACTATAATGCATTTCACATTTGTTATTGATTCCAACAACAAAGAAATAGTAATTAAGCACATCGAGGAAAACAGAACATTGCAGGAGCAGCATTTATCTGCAAAGATAAGCCTCACAAATTAAAAAAATATATAATTGTTTTTGTTAGCATAGAAGAAATCAAGGATATTATTTATCGTTGAAATTGTTTGAAAAAAGAACCTCCAGGCAGAGCATGCAATGCTGAATTCATAACAGTTTTTTAATATTGAGTTTGACACACCTGTGGTAAAAGAGGCTCGTGCAGGAAGAAAATGCCAATAAAATCAGCTGTTCTTACTTGGCCGTTTCTTCCTGATACATGCCGACAGTGATCAAGAACTTAGAAAGCTCGAAACGCATATGGCTTCAGGGAACGCGAGCAGTCTGTGAATGTGCTGCCGCTTGTGTGAGGGTGTGCTTTTACCCCCGATGTGTGTGGCAATCTTAAGTGGGCAACCTTCTTTTGAATGAATATATATATATCTACAGGTATAGGCGAAAAGCACTGTATTCCAATATATGCAGTCTGTTTTCCATGACTATCAGCCTGATTCATGAAGCTAAATTGCACTCGCAAAGGGCAAGATTCTCAGAATCTTGCCTTTTGCGAGTGCAATTTTGGCATTTGGGATTCACAATCCCAAATGCAAAAATCGCTAATGAAGAATTAGCTAATATGCGAGGATTAGCATTTAAGGAATCTCTATTAGAGATTCCTTAAATGCTATTCATGACACTTTCAAAAATTGCGATTTTGCTAATTTGGGCCGCTATTTACCGAGAGGTCAGACCTCTAGGTAAATAGCAAAAACTTAGAAAAATGCTTTTAAAAGCATTTTTCTAAGTTGCATGTTGCACACACACATGTCCTTTGGACATGTGTGTGCGCAACACCTGTTCAAATGTGCATTTTAGGGGTGCTACAGGGTGTCCTTTGGACACCCCTGGCACCCTTAAAATCGCTATCTTATTTGCGAGTAGTAAATTGCTACTCGCAAATAAGGGATACTCCCCATTCATTCCTATGGGCCTTTTGGCCCATAGGAATGAATGGGGAGTTATTCCTTTTTTTGCGAGTAGGAAATTTCTACTCGCAAATAGAGAACATGTAGGAATCGCTATTTATTTAGCAATTCCTACATGAATACCGTTTTGCGTGTCCTCAATAGCGAGTCGCTATGATTCGCTATTAGGGCCACGCAAAACGGCCCGTACATGAATCAGGCTGTATGTTTTGAAACGAAAGGAAAAAAAAGTTGCAAACAGGTTTTGCACCGGCACTTTAAATGGGTTGTCTGTACCAAGCAGCATGTCATGTGATCAAGGTCCCACGAGGACCGAAACGCGTAATGACGGCGCTGCTGGGCGAAAAATAAAGACAAAGTAAGCACTGACTCTGGGTTCGCCTTGTCTCTTCCTAATCGTGTGGAGTTGTGGGACGAGCAAAACGAATACTTTTTACTGGATTGGCTTCCCCGGTATTGGCGAAACCCCTCTCTCAACTTAAAGGGCCGCACGGCAGGAAGCGACTGTTCCAGTGTTCGTGCTGGGGTTTATGAAACTTTGTGGAGGGGCAGCCGCGGTTGCCCCCGTCTAGCTCGGACAGAACCCCTACAGCTCGGTGGATGGGGGGCTTGGGGGGTGGGGCTGCCGACCGCAGGGAGGTCCCCCCCCCGGGCATTTTGGGAGGGGCGGGGGGGGCTAGGTCAGCGGGCCATTGGGCGGTTTATTCGTATTTTGGGCTGGTTCCTAGTAGCGCCCAATTTTATGCCTATAGGGGTCCCTTGACTCCTCCCCCGGCCACCATTTTAGTGTTCGGTGACCTGGTGGCCGGGGCTATAGGTTTTTTGTCAGTTTTTCTGTCAGAGTTTCTGTCAGTTAGTGGTGTTAGGTTTTGTCAATACTTGCTTCAATGTCGGCGGAGGATCATCGCGTTCTTGAGGCCATCCGGCTCCTCAGCGAAGCGGGTCGGTTAGACCTTGTCATCGGCAATGTGGCAGGGCCTTCTTGGCCTCAGCGTCAGGCCTCGGCAGGTGTTGCAGCGGTTGTGGCTGCTTGTATGACGCCGAAGCGTCCACGATTGGCGGTGAGTGAGAGAGGCCGCCCGCGTTCTCGCAAGGCGGCCTCAGTGTCGACAATAAGTGCGGCTGCTGTCCGGGATGCGGGTTCCGAGTTCCCCCCGCAGTCGGAGGTTGGAGAGATTTTGTTGGTTGGTGAGGAGTCGCGCTTTGAGCAACCGGAGCTCTCGCGGTTCTTAAGCGGGCTGCATCGGCCCCTGCTCAACGAGGAAAGCGTGCTGGGAGGAGGGGCTCAAAACAGCGCTCTGCCTCCGAGTCTGCAGCGCCGATGGTTCAATTTGTGGAGCGTGTGACGGTTGGGGGAGAGCAAGATGTTCGCTCTCCTGCCCCGTTTCAGTTGTTGTCTGGTTCCCAGGGGGGGGGAAAGAAAGGCCTGGTTGGCCCTCTCCCTCATGTTACTCAGGGGCATTCGTTGGATTCGGTAATGGGTGGTGACGGAGTTACTTTTCTTGCCCCCACACATCTGCAATTTTTGGGGATTGATTGTACAATTGAGGTGCCCCCCCTTATAGCCCACTCCCTTTTTCCCCTCAAGACTCTCCTAGGGGGGAGGTGCTGTCGGTACATAGTGGGTCGGTGGGGGAAGGGGAGTGGGCACAAGTTGGAGGAGTAGGTAGTTCCCCCCTGGTGCCGGTTTTTAATGAGGATTTATGTTCGTCCCACTCCGGTGCTGGGGATTTAGGAGGGCAGGTTTTTGGGGTCTTGAGTGGGCCTCATAAGTATGGGAGAGGACAAGCGGCGGTGCATCAGACAGGTGGGGAGTCTAGGTCTTGGGAGGGCCTCGATATCTTTCCGGCATGGTCAGAGGGTTTGAAGGACGCTGCAGCAACTCATGGGGCGGCAGTTTCAAGCTGTCACCAGCCTTCGGGAGGCGTTAGAGCACCTTCCAATCAATCACATAAGGCCGCGGGTGGGGCGTTATCGGTCCAAGGGTGTGGAGCAGGGGATACTGAGGTACGAGTAGGTCAGAGGTTGGGCCCGGCATCCTCTATGGTTCAAGCCATGTTGGACTGGAGTAGTGCAGATGAGGTTGAGGTCTCCCCCCCTCCGTTGGCTGTGTCGCGCAGGCCAGGGGTTGCAGGTTTTGGCCCATTGGAGTCGGTCAGGAGTGTGTGGGCAGGTGTGCAACATAGTGGTAGCCTGGTTAGGAGTGAGGCAGTCAATCTTCAGCGGCCCGGCACATCAGTCCGAATTTTTTCTCCACAGGTTAGAGAGTTTCGCGGAGCAGCGGACTCGGTAGGGCGGAGCGCAGCCCAGTGGCGCCGAGGAGAAGGGAGGGTGGAGCCTGGCGCGGCACATCCCGTACCGTCGGGGGATCCCAGCGCGGTTAGCAAACGCAAGTCCGGCGCGACTTCGCTAGCCCCAACTTTAATTTCTTCACGTCGGATGGATCAGGCTGCAGGACATGTTTCAGATATTGGTCAACGTTTGGGGGAGTACCGGCGAGTACAGTCGGCTCCTCCTCATGGTATTCTGCAAGGGTCAGGTTGGGCCCATGTTGGTGGTGAAGGGTCCGGTAAGGCCCATGGTATGAGAAGAATGGCTGGCACTTCACAGATGGAAGAGCCTTTGGTTTTGGATTATGACGAGGATAGCCCAGAGGAAGGGGAATTGCGTGAGGTTGAAGTTGGGGGGGGGGGGTCTTCTCACCCTTCTTATAGTTTTTTGCAGGCACCAGCTGTGTTACCGCCCAAGGGGGCTACAGCGTCTGGACCCAGAAGAGAGCGCGGCCCCTCGGTGAGGGTTCCTCGACGGGTGGATACTGTGGAAGAGGTGTCATGGCGTTCGGTGCCTGGTCAGCCACCCTTGTTAGAGCCAGATGAGAAATCTGCACCACGGGCCAAACCAAAAATGGTGTCTGTGGGGACAGGTGACGGGGTGGTGGAGAGAGAGTTTGATGGTAAACTGCACAAGGGTTGTTATGTTAAGGATCAGGGGGTTGGTGCGCGGGATGAGGATGGAGGTCTGGGCAAAAAGATTGAATGTGGTGTGAACACTGAGGAAGCGGCATTGGGCAAAGACCCATTACATAGCAAGGAATTAAAGATAAAAAGGCTGCCTTACATGGGCGTCACCAAACCTTTAGGTGCTCATTTGATGTTGGCCACTAAGGAGAGAATATGGAAAGGTGAATATGTGGAAATTTTAAAATTGCTGCATAGGGAAGTGCGCTCTAAGGAAGGATCCAAGGAGGAAGAATATGAGCTGGCCAAGCGCCCCAAAGTCCCTTTAACTATTGAGAATTGGACTGCAGCATTTTTTGATTTGTGCAAGCGTATATTGCGAAAAGTTTCCCGAGCGCTGCGTTGCCATATTCAAATATATGGATGTCATACGGAAAGCTCAAATTACTGGTAGTGGTTTTGCATGGGCTCAGTATGACGAAGAGTTTAGAGCTCGTTTGGCATGGGATCCAGAAGCAAAGTGGGGTGAATTGGATACAGATTTATGGCAATATACCATGGGAGCATCAGCTGGGGGCAAGACGATTTTTACGGCTAGTGGCTTGCCTTTAGTTTATCGGCCCTTTCAGGGGAAGCCCACCCGGGGAGGGGTGGGAAGTACTACCACACCACAGGCTTTCAGCGCTATGTGCGGAATGATGGGGGAGGCGCTAGCGTCAACTGTTTTGTCTTAATTTTGATACTGCCTTTTTCGTTTCAGGCAGAGTTATCCATCTGGATTGTTGGGCATTCCTTTATTAAATGGGCTCATGTTCAAGCTTGTCAAAGTTATTTTGGTTCTTCCTTAGGTTTCAATGATCGTTTGTTTAAGGTAACATGGAAAGGTAAAGGTGGGATGCTGTGGAGGGAGTTGATTCCTGCCCTGAATTCCTGGATGGTTGGGGGTCAGTGCCCGGATGTCTTGTTAATACACTTAGGCGAGAATGCTCTGTGTGGGGTAAAGGGTGTTGTTTTATTGAGGACCATGAAGCGGGATCTTAAGCTTTTGAAGGACCATTGGTCGGGATGTCATGTGTTATGGACGGAACTGATACCACGCATGGTTTGGAGGGGGGCGATCAAGCCTAAGGCAATTGATAGGGCACGCAAGAAGATTAATCTGGAGGTGTCCAGATTTTGTAGAAGTTTGGGTTTTGGTAGGGTGCTTCATAGTGACATCCGTTTTGATGCAGTAGAATTCTTTCGGGGTGATGGTGTGCATTTATCGCGGATAGGCATGGAGTTGTATTTGTTGGAGCTCAGAGAGGTTCTTTCGCGTTGTCTCAAGGTTCGGGAATTTGCTGGTTAAAGTTCTGTTTGTGCTTCCGTTAATTTTTGTGGGGGGGCAGAAAGAGGGGGGTAGTTTCCTCCCCACCCACTTTCTGGGTGGCGGGGGTCAATAGTGTTTTTTGCCAGGATTGGCAGGATTTTGTGGTTTGTTTGTTAGGTTGGGTCATGGTCAGGGTGATTTGGGCAGGATAAGCTGTTGGGGTGATTTATGTGGTTGGGGGAATAACATTGGTGGAGGTACAAGCCGGGGAGTTTTTGGATATTGGTTTCTGGGGATTTGTTGAGTTTAAATGATTATATAAGATTTTGCATTGTTGGTATTATGTATTTTTGTAATGTATGGGTGGGGGTGGGGCCAATGACGTGTTAGGGGTGGGGGAGGGGAATGGGGGTCGAGGAACTGGTATTTAGTGAGGCGTAGTTTTGTAAGGCGTTTTGCCGAGGGTTTTTATGATTGTTAATGTGCACCTGTTTCAATAAAGCGGCCTTTTTCACACAAAGAGCGGTTTGTGGTCTGCTTCCCCCCCACCCCTCCCTCCCAAGGGGGGCTTGGGGGTGGCCGCCGACCGCAGGGAGGTCCCCCCCCCGGCATTTTGGGAGGGGCGGGGGGGGCTGGGGCAGCGGGTTATTGGGCGTTTTTTTTGTATTTTGGGCTGGTTCCTAGTAGCGCCCAATTTTATGCCTATAGGGGTCCCTTGACTCCTCCCCCGGCCACCATTTTAGTGTTCGGTGACCTGGTGGCCGGGGCTATAGGTTTTTTGTCCCTCCCTCCCTCCCTTATTGTTTTTGTGGTATTTTGTTTGTTTTAGTATTCTTTTTCTTGGTGGTTTGTTGGAACAGGTGCTCATGGGGTTTTGGTCTTTTGTCTTGTCGCTTGGAACAGGTGCTGTTGCGGGGGTCAATATTGTTTTTTGCCAGGATTGGCAGGATTTTGTGGTTTGTTTGTTAGGTTGGGTCATGGTCAGGGTGATTTGGGCAGGATAAGCTGTTGGGGTGATTTATGTGGTTGGGGGAATAACATTGGTGGAGGTACAAGCCGGGAAGTTTTTGGATATTGGTTTCTGGGGATTTGTTAAATTTAAATGATTATATAAGATTTTTCATTGTTGGTATTATGTATTTTTGTAATGTATGGGTGGGGGTGGGGCCAATGACATGTTAGGGGTGGGGGAGGGGAATGGGGGGTGAGGAACTGTTATTTAGTGAGGCATAGTTTTGTAAGGCGTTTTTCCGAGGGTTTTTATAATTGTGAATGTGCACCTGTTTCAATAAAGCGGCCTTTTTCACACAAAGAGCGGTTTGTGGTCTGCTTCCCCCCCCACCCCTCCCTCCCAAAGGAGCCGGTTTCCTCTGACATGGGCCCCTGTAACGAGCGGAAGTAAGAGCGGCAGTATAAGAAGGTGAGAGAGTGTGCGATTTCAAACGCTAGCACTGACATTTATTCAAGTGCACTCGTTTGTTACATTGCCCCAAGACTGTAAGCACCATGTTCGCCGAGATGCTACGCAGCCGAGAAGCAGCGGCAAGTGATATGTTTAATGACGCCCCGAGTGGGGAACAAATTTACAGTTCAATAATGATGCCGATTAATGACCCTAACACTAATATACGGGACTTGTTTAAGAAATTAGAAAAACGTTTGAAATCGGAGCAGGCAAAGTGGTGGGAGCATCGGTCTCTCGGTCCCTACTTGGAGGTGGGGAGGATACCGCGGGGGCTACGCATCATGCTAGCCCCCAGCTATGAGAACCCTGACCCCAAGATGCTTTCAGAATGGGCGGAAGTTAATCTGGAGTCCTTGAGAAGATTGGTTGTACTCCTGAAATATGCAGAAAGTGACAGGGAGAAACTTCAGAATAAAATCGATGCTTTAAAAGTTGAAATTGATAAAGTTGAAGTGACAGCCACAATAACTAAATATAGAGAGGATATGTTAGCTCGGTTGTCCCGCGAAGAGAAAATAGTAAAAAAGAGGAAAACCTTTAAGTTCCAGCGGGATAAACTGGACTATGAACATGGCCAGATCTTCACTTTTTCTAGAAAATACGACAATGTTAAGGCCAACATGAAGCCAATTCCATCACTGTCAGTGGCCTCTCCCATCGCGTCAAATGAAATGCCATCTGCAGCGTCTGCATCCACATCAGACTTAAGTTCTGCGGTGTATAGCAGATCGAATAATTAAATTACGAGAGTACGGAGGCTTGGGTTTCAAAAGTACACCTTGGCACAAGAAGTGGATTGTCTAAGTCAAGACAGACATCAAACACTACGTCCACGTGTACAGGGTGTGCAAAGAAACGTACAAGAACCCGCAAAAGATGGGAGCGAAGGCAATGCCGCAAACAACGCAGCAAAAAAGCAGTTCACCAAAAAAACGAAAATGCAATGGATTCGGAAGTAAACACAGCAATGCCATCCAGTGATGCATGAACTGTTATTAATTTAACTAACATTCCCCTAACTGAGAATGAGATTTCAATTTTCTCCCTGGGCTTGTCATTCTGTCCCAAGAGTGATTTGAAGTATGCGGATTGCTGGATTGACTTATACAAGTTTGTGCGGAAAATAAAACTTAGAAAATTCCATCTACAGCAAGGAACAACGAAATCCAAACCTCCTTTGGTATCTGGAGTTATCTGTAGCAGCCCATCCTTCCTCTTGGTAAAAGATGTTGAACTAATGCAAGACCTTCATGCATTACAGGGGGAGAGTGATATAACTTTGGGAACTTTCAGTCAAACAGTAAAAGACCATGCACTGGAGCCATTAACTACTTTCAAATTGAAATCTAAGTTCTGTCCAGTTATGGTGAGAGACAATATTGACGTTTTCCACGAGAAAGTAACACAGGAACTCAAAGTCCTTTACAAAAAACAGAATGCAGTTAAACAAAGCTATACTGCCCTGGAAGATGCTTATTTCAAATTGCTGAAAAAACTAAGATTCAATATCAATGTCATAGTACGACAATCGGACAAAGGTGGAAACATTGTCCTGTGGCCACATAGTGCCTACATGTTGGAAGCCACCAGCCAACTCAATGACATGGATTGCTACAGGCGGAGTGACATCGCAACAGTGAAAGAATCATGGGACTCTTTCCACACCAGCCTGATAGCATGGAAAAGCACGGGCTTTTTATCTCTTGATCAGTTCCGCTTTCTCAAAAACGACCGCCCGGTGATGCCTGTGATATATTTGTTACCTAAAATTCATAAAGATATTGAAAAGCCGCCGGGCAGGCCTATAATCTCAGCCTGTGGTAGCATAATGGTAAACGCCAGTAAATATGTAGACTTTTTTCTACAAGAACATGTCCGGTCTCTACCCTCTTTCATTCTGGATACTGGGGATTTACTGCGCAAACTGGAAGTTGTGATTTGGCAAAAAGGCTATTTGTTCATTTCCTTGGACGTCTCTTCATTGTATACCAGTATCCACCATAGAGATGGTCTCAAGGTAGTGGAACATTTTTTAAAGAGACGTGCCATGTGTTATTCTGAGCATAACAAAATGTTGATGGCTATTATCACTATGTGCCTAGAAAATAATTTTTTCATGTTTTTGAAGCAAGTGTACCAACAGATCAGGGGCGTGGCGATGGGGGCCTGTTTCTCCCCTAGCTATGCTTGTTTGCATATGGGACTGTGGGAGGAACAGGTCCTCACGCCTGCTGGTAAGGAGAGCATGAACAACTAAATTATACGCTGGTATAGGTACATAGATGACCTGCTCATAGTATGGCAAGGAACTGAGGGTGAGGCACTCGAGTTTATTGAACAATTGAATGTTAACAATTTAAACTTGAAGTTCACCAGCCTTATTAGCAACATTTCAATTTACTTTCTGGATGTAGAGATTTTTATCTCTGACAATCAATTGCAAACTAGGCTACATAGAAAGAGCACGTCTGGCAACTCTGCGCTTCATGCAGAAAGTCACCACCGAGCACACTTAATTTGCAGCATCCCCTAGGGGGAGATGTTGCACATTAGAAGGGTGTGTAGCCTAGATGATGACTGCATAAAAGCTCAAACTGAGTGTCGTTCCCGTATCATCTCCAGAGGATACAGTCCTAGTATAATTGATAAAGCCATGACTCGTGCTAACGAGCAAGGGAGAGCACAGGCATTGATTAGTAAGATCTCAGATGCAAACATTCCTATGGGAGATCAGCCTTTAAGACTTATCTTAACATATAGCAACCAACAACAGACTATTAGGAAGATAAACAACAAGAATTGGGCTCTCATAAGGAATGACCCTGTTTTAGGAGAGAGATTAACTCGCTCTCCTAATCTAACCTTTAGAAAAGCCAGCTCTATGAGTGATACGCTGGTTTCTAGCAGTCCAGAGGTCAATACATCTACCTCATGGATTTTGGTTAGTAAGGGATTTATTAAGTGTGCATCATGTAAAGCATGCAAACATGGAGTGAACAAAACAGAGTTCTCCACACCCTTCAAAAACAGGCTGAGTAAGATAGATAAGAAACTGACCTGTAAGACGGAGTTTGCAGTGTATGTGCTGGAGTGTCCCTGTGGCCTGCGTTATGTGGGTAGTACTAGGTTGCAGGTCCACAAGCGGATCCTCCAGCACATACGCGCAATCAACAATGGTGATGGCACATACCCCGTTGCCCGTAATTTTGATGAGGTTCATGCTAAAAAATCCAATGAACTATGTTATTTTGTAGGGGACTGTGTCCCCCCTATGAGAAGAGATGGTGACCGTGACATTAAACTGAGAAAACTGGAAACTAAATATATTTTAGAAATTGATACTAGGACCCCAAATGAATTGAATTCCAGCGAAGATTTTTATACATACCTATGAAAGTATAAGAAGTTTGTTTTTTAGATATTTATCTTCGCAAGTATCTGTTTCCTCAATATCCCTGCTCTGGCGAAGGTAGTTGAGAAGCATGTTCAACTCACACTTACCACCTTTATTGAGAAGAATAACATTCTGCATGATTCTCAATCTGGTTTCCGTGCGAACTACAGCACGGAGACGGCCCTCGTGGAGGTGACCGACGCCATCAGGGAGACGCTCGATCTTGGGGGTAAGGCTATGTTAGTCCTGTCGGACTTGTCGGCGGCCTTTGACACCGTCCCTCATG
Organism: Lissotriton helveticus; assembly: GCF_964261635.1. NCBI lineage: Eukaryota > Metazoa > Chordata > Amphibia > Caudata > Salamandridae > Lissotriton > Lissotriton helveticus. The sequence goes on along the minus strand of NC_136071.1, from coordinate 192,670,779 downwards.
CTGGTCTCCTTTTAAGACTCAGGGAGATCGGCTTGCGGGGGACGGTGTTGGACTGGTTCCACTCTTTCCTATCGGACCGCCGGCAGGTGATCTGGGCTCCCCCGTTCTCCGCCGAAATGCAAGCGCTAGAGGTTGGGGTTCCTCAGGGGTCCATTCTGAGCCCCACCATATTTAATATCTATATGGCCCCTCTGGCGCTTGTAGCGGAGGCTTATGGGGCCCGGGTCATCTCATACGCTGATGACACCCAGCTTTTGTTCACCTGCAGCAAAGGTGAGGCTTTTGACGGCGACAGGATTAAGGGCTGTTTGAGCGCAGTCTTTGCGTGGTTTCTGAGACACAGCCTGAAGTGCAACTCGGATAAATCTGAGTTGCTTTTCTTCGGCTGTGCTCCTGATCCGGACTGGAAGTCCTGGTGGCCCCAGGATATGTTTCCCCCTGAGAAATCATCTTCCCAAGTGAAAAATCTGGGAGTGATGTTTGATGATGCTCTCTCTTTTAGCCCCCATATCATGGGGATATCCGGGAAATGTTTTGGCATCCTCAAGATGCTGAGGAAGTTTCTTCCTCTGCTGTCCCTACAATACCGGAAGACAGTAGTCCAGGCGTTAGTGGGATCTAGGTTAGATTACGCTAATGCGCTCTTTGCAGGTCTGCCCAAGTATCTTTTGGCCAGACTGCAAATTGTCCAAAACTCGGCGGCCAGAGCTATCTTCGGCTTGCCAAGGAGAGCCAGCGCACAACTGCTTCTGAATAGGCTGCATTGGCTGCCTATTTCTAAGAGAATCAGATTTAAAATTCTTACGCTGGCCTTCAAAGCCCTTCACTCTATCGGTCCCAACTATATTAGGAAGCGGATTGCTTTCTATGTGCCGCGGAGGGTGTTACGATCTGCCGATTTGGCTAAATTAGAGGTGCCCCCGGCTAAGCGTGTTCGGATGGGAGAACGATCCTTTCAATTTGCGGCAGCCCGATGTTGGAACGAGCTCCCTCTCCCTCTACGCAAAGCTACGAACCTCCTGGCTTTCAGGAAAGAGCTGAAGACTCTGCTCTTTTCTGTGTAATTTTGTGACAACTGTGCTGCTTCCCTTTGTGTTTGTAGATCTCAGGCCTCTTTGCCAAAGCGCCGGGACGCCCCTTGGGGCAGCCGTGCGCTCTAAAAGTACGGCCTTAACATAACATAACATAACTTGTTGCTGCTAAGAACTTTTATCAATTGTACATTATAACTATTTTAGTCACGTATTTGCACAGTAATGGTTTTGGTAGTTAGACACTATTTAGCACATTTGCACAATAATCATGGACACATTGCACTGGAAATGTATTGCTTACTGCTGAATATAGCAATTCTTGCTATTGTTTACATATATTTGGAGCACGTGCAATACTAAGAAATTATATGCTGTTAGACTAAATGAAATAATATTGGGACATGATTTTAGATCTTGAGTTCTAATTTCTTATAAGCAATATTCCCAATGTTTGGTCATTTTTACTCTCAACAATTGTATCTATATTTTATCCTCATTAGTTTATTGATGATGATGTATAATTGGTTTTATCCCCTAGTGTTTTATACTAATTGTATTGAATCATGTGTAAATAGATGAGTTGACTTACAGCCACGAGTCTATAATATGGGGAGAGAGTTAATATCTGACAATCAATATTTATTGTTATTTATTTAAAAAATGCATTGAATCCTTAGCATTATTTGCACAGCTTCAATCTGTATTTATACAGGTATAGGAGAAAAGCACTGTATTCCAATATATGCAGTCTGTTTTCCATGACTACGTTTTGAAACAAAAGGAAAAAAAGTTGAAAATAAGTTTTGCACTGGCACTTTAAATGGGTGGTCTGTACCAAGCAGCATGTCATGTGATCAAGGTCCCACGAGGACCGAAATGCGTAATGGCGGCGGTGCTGGGCAGAAAATAAAGACAAAGTAAGCACTGACTCTGGGTTCGCCTCGTCTCTTCCTAATCGTGTGGAGTTGTGGGACGAGCAAAAGGAATATATATATATATATTTATGAAATCTTTTTTAGTATTACATTAAAAAAATCCCAAAAATTAATATAATGTAAAATATATATTTTAATAATTGTGTTACGTTATATATATGTATATATAAACATACACACACATATATGTGCGTGTATTTATATGAGTATATATTTGTATTTAGTATTACATTTCGTTAAAATGTATTTAAATAACATTATATTAATGTTATATATTCAAATATTTAGGATTTACTAATTTAAACTCACCTGCCGCTGAGGCATAGAAGGTTTACCCCGCTTCTTCAAAGGGAGTCCCAACTAGAGGTACCACTGAACCGCTGAACTGAGGTCGACCATTTACACTGTGGCTTCCATTACAACCCATTACATCTTACCTCCCCTTGCATTCTGTCTGATGCCTGAATGTCCTGTCTTGGTGGCTTGAACACTGTTCTATCAGTAAGGTGGGAAACCTCTGCAAAGTCCTTTGACTTTTCCCAGACAGTCAGATCTATATTTCTACACTTTGTGACTTCTAGATTCCAACCATGTTTAATATATGGATATGCTGTGCACATATGGACTGCACGTTTGCTTGTTTCAACCCCTCTTGATCTCAAACTGTATATGGTTCCTTTGCCATGATCAGTGTTAGAGTTTCTGGACATCTGATCTCAACCAGAAGCCACTGACCTGTTCCAGTCAGTGCTCCCCAACTGCAATATGGCAGCAGCAAAGGAAAAAGATTCTAAGACACCCTTAGAAAAATACATCCTGCAATTTTCAACACCTTATACACAAGGCACCCAAAGTCATGACCAATCCCAATTCAAATCAACGTTTAGGCACGTCAGAGGCTTGCAATATCATTCTTGACTGTGTTACGTACTATTCATTTGAACTTCAAAAAAATTAGGCATCTTTTATTTTCAGAAGGATTTCAGCTAAAGGAAGATATTTTGAGTGCTGCCCCGAAAGCACCAAAAAGTTATAACAAGATGGTCATACAATGTCTATCCTTCAAGATGTGTTAGTGATCACTCTGACAATTGAAATAAAAGTATAGAGAGAAAATGGGAATGGTGCCTGGGGTACATAGTATGCTTGGAGACTGTTTGATGATGCTTTTCATGACTTTCAGACCTCAATCCTGATTACGATTATAGCTGTTATTTATCACAGCTGATAAATAGTGATACCATGGGATACATTATGTATCAGACAAGATATATACCTCCTATTACGAGTTGGTGGGAAAGACCATACGGATTTTGATGTTTAACACACCAAAATCCACATGAAACAGTAAAAACCGTCTGATTTTCCGTGTGAAATATTTGCATGTTTGCCCTTCTGAAATTTAATGAAGGTTGAGGTATATAATGCATTTGATAATTATCGGCTGCGTTAAAATACCTAACAACTCGTAATTCCAACCAGTGAGGAAACAGGGGTTTACGTACAGGCTGGAATATACCAACCAACTTGTACTCAGGGCCCTGGAGTAATAAGGGTATTTTCTTTGCAGAACTGTGTAATGTACTGCAATGTTTTAGAACAAAACACTTTTGGCACCTAACGAACTTCATAGAGATATGACATAGGCAAAATCTTGCTGGTGATGGTGTGAAAGAAGTCATAAAGAAAATGCGGCAAACTGGCAAAGAAACTGCATATCATCAGATTAAAGAAACACTAAATCTACAATTCAATCCAGTATCCAATGTTGATTATAAAAGATACATTTTCAGTCAATAACAGCAGAAAGGTTGCTGAAACCATTGATGAATTTGTGACAAGACTTGACACACTCATCAAACACTGTAAGTTCAATTAATTTACCGCTTGCGTGCTGGCTGAATTTTCGCACTGTGCGGGTGAAATAGAGAGTGGGAGAGGTTCGGATGCCCCCCGGCAGTCGTTAGCACATGCCCACCATGACGGCCCGGGGCCGTCCGCAGCACGCAAGGTGTTAATGATGAGGAAGCTTTGCCACCTAGAATTTATTGATGTATGCTTGTCAGATTAATTCAGACAAGAAATGATGAGAGAAAACTCAGTTTTAGTCTGGAGCGAGTGTTAATGGCTGCCAGAGCTGAGAAGCATCCTGAAAGACAAGCCACTGACATGGAGGTCGGAGTTGCCCAAAGGGAATCAGTAATAAGCTTAAAATGTTAGCCAAAGCAAAAGACTGAGGGACGCAAAGCGCTGTCTACAAGTAAAAAGAAGTTATGTTTTAGTTGTGAATTTTAATTTTCATACGAAGGTAAATGTACTGCCATTGGACAGATATGTAAAGGCTGTGGGAAAGAGAACCATTTTGTGACAGTTTGTAAAGTGAAGGAAAAATCAAGTGCATCACAACGCAAAGTCAAAATAGCCACCAGAACATTCCAGAGGCAATATTTGACGCAATCCCACTAGGCCAAGCGATGACATCTATTGATGCAAATTAACACTGAACAAAGTAGATTGTCATCTAAATCATCGTGAAACAGTTTGTCTGCCTCAATATCCAGGGAAAGTGAGGAAGACGGTTGCGCCATGTCAATGCTAGCCTCAGAGAAAAGAGAGCTGCTGTATGTGAGGAAAAATGTCAGTCAAGGAAAAGTGGACATGTCAAAGCACCAAAGTGATACAAACATTATCTTCTCAATACCTTTAATCATCAAAGGTGGCACTTCGATAAATATAATGTCTGAAGAAAAGTATCATGAATTGTCTCCATTAACTCGACTTACGCCTTTGAAAACCAAAGTGTGCACTTGGATTTGATCAACGCCCCAAATAAGTCAAATTTCATTTGGAGAGACATTGAAACACAAGAAAATGAAGGTACAAGAACCCATCCCTGTGCTTTATGGTACAATAGTAAGCGCCTGTCCCCTCAGTTTTAGTACCGCTGCTCATATAGGACTGATATCTGTGAATTACAACCTGAATGCTCACCACAAAATAGTAAATCAATTTCCTTCATTGTTTTATGATCGGAGAAAGCTAAAGACTATGAAAGTAAAGTTATACATTAATGACGATATCCATTGTGTTGTGCTCAGAGACATATACGAGTTGCTTTTCAGTTACAAGACACGCTTGAAAAAAAAACGGAATCATTGTTGAATGTTCAACTAGTCCAATGCCATGGATTACTTCGAAAGTGGTAGTGCCTAAAAGGAATACTGAAGGAGCTGGACGCATGTATTGATATGTAACAAGAAAACAAGGCAATTGAATGGGAATGACATCCAGGTCCTCATATTGCTGACTTGATAACGCAACTAAATTGTGCAAAGATTTTCTCTCACCTTGATTTAAATACAGGTTATCATCAGTTGGAACTTGAAGGTATATTAAAACCTTTTCTACAAAGGTAGCTCTGTTTCGATATAAAAGACTCAGTTTTGGTGTGTCATCAGCAGAACTTTCGCAAGACTTCATTCAATGTGTCATACAGCTGGTTGTAAATGCATTCAACTATAGTGATGACATTTTTATTTAGGGCTACACAAAAGGAGCATGATAAAGCTCTCAATCAAGCATGCTGCTTACTGACTTATGCAGGCCTGACTTTGCATGCAAACAAATGAAAGTTCCACAAGACCAAATTAAAATTCTTTGCCCATATCTTTTCGGATGGGTGTATGACACCCAATCCAGCTATAGTAAAATACAGTCTAATGCTGATCCCCCACAAGATGTTTCTACAATAAGTTCATTTTTTGGCATGGCCAGTTACTGTTCAATATACATACTAGACTTTGTGACGAAAGTTAACAAAGAAAAAGAACAAGTTACTTACCTTCTGTAATGATTTTTCTGGCGGATACAGTATCTGCCTGTGGATTCCTTACCATTTGAATTACCCCCATTTTTATTTTTTTTACATTTTTTTAATTGATTTTCAAACAACCAACACAATTGAGCAGCAACGCAATAACATATGGATAAATGATATTATAAAATATCACAAGCCACTTCTCGCTATGTCCCCTGCCCCTATCCCACCCCTGCCACCGGTGTGCCCAATAGCCTGGCCCATAAACAATTAAGATGCATCAGAATCCAATACACTAAGAATCGTTTACAACAATAATACAGTACAGGGCATAAATTTACATTTGTGATCGCCATTTGCCACACTGATCCTACCCTAAGTCATTCTCCTTGAATGAGCATGCCATCGAGTCCCGCCGGTCCTCCAAGTCCGAACCCACCTCTGAACTTGTGTCTGGAGCCTGCAACACTGCAAATAAGGCCTCCCACGCCCTTGCTGCCTCCTGTGCCTTGTCATTAGAAGTACGCATGGCCTGTTGTAGCCTAAGTGTACCTTCACTGTGCGCCCACTTAAGCAATTCTGCCCACCATCTCCCCACACCTGGTCCCATCACTGATTTCCAATGGATTGTGATTACCCTCTTGGCAAGTACGAGGTCCAGGTGTATAAATGTACTTGTTACTTTCCTTTTAGTTGTGTTTGGGAACCAGTGCAATAAACAAGTGCCCAGATCTGGTTCTATCTTACGATCAATTATACTACACAGCAATGCAGTACGTCAATATGTTCCCAAACTCGTGCATCCCCAAAGCTTGTGCCGGACGTCAGCTCCCTCCGGGCTAAATCTCGGGCACTGAACAGCCTCCGCACTGAAATACTGATTAAGCTTGGCCGGTGTCAAATACGCCCTATGTAGGACATAGAATTGTACCAATTGAAATCTAGCATTCCACGTGCTCTTCCAGGCTCTTCCAATCAGCTGGGTCCAAGTGTTTTCTGGGATTTCCTTGCCAAGGTCCACTTCCCACATCCCCTGCAATGTGCGCAATAGTACTAGAGCCTCAGTCAGCATGCGCCTATGAAGGCACATAATAGCCTTAACAGTTCCCTCAGCCATTACCACATACTGGCACACAATTGAGGTCCATGGTTCAGACAGACCCATCCCCCAATACCGCTGCATTGCCGAAATAAGTGCTGACTTCAGCAACTAATCCCCTTGTTGAAGATAGTATTTCTGATGGAGGGCCTGAGATGTCAGCAGAGTTTCGTTTTCATATAGGTCTCCTAGGGCTTGTATTCCTAAGTCTTCCCAGTTAGCCAGCGCCGTCCAGTCCCTGCCATGTGGGAAGGCAGTGCACATGCCCAGCGGTATCTCCGGGGCATACAGGCGAGCGAATCCAGCCCGGCGTTGGCTCCGGTTCCAGCACAACCTTAGCGTCCTTTCTTCAGCAGTGAGCGGTTCGAAGCGCATCTTCTGCCGAAGCACTATAAAGGACAAGACATAGCGTGGAATCTAGCGCCCTACAGGGTCGTCAGGGCCCCGGAACTTCCGAGCCACAGCCTGGGTGAGCCACTGCATCTGCGCTGCTAAATAGTACCATTCAAAGTCCGGTACAGCCAAACCCCCATCAGCTCTCGGGCGTTTCATTGTGGCCATAGCAACCAGCCTTCTGCCCGACCCCCAGATAAATCCTACAGCCATAGAGTGGAGCTGTCAGAAGACAGAGCCCGGCACCCAAATCGGCAGCGTCCGAAAATAATACAATACGGGAGCGCCACATCTTCAGGAGCGCCACCCGGCCCACTACAGATATCGGCAACGTACTGTAAAACCCAAAAATGCCCCATAGTCGGCGTATGGCCTAGCCCAAATTATCCTCCAACAAATTCTCAGGGGTATGATAAACATTGGTGCCTAAATAAGGTAGGCAGTGCGGCTCCCATCGGATGCCTGCCACCTGCAATGGGTTCAGCACTGCCGGTGCCACCGGAAACAAGCCGTTCTTTGCCCAGTTCACTCTCAGCTCCGAGTACCGTCCAAACACATGGAGCAAGTGTTGCGCGCCCCCCAAAGCCGCACCTGTGTTCACGAGAAAAATCAACAAGTCATCCGCATAAAGGGAGATAAGGTGCAGGTCCCCACCGAGGTACAACCCTGGATAATGCCTCCCCAACCGGGTATGGGAGGCCAGAGGCTCAACGGCCAGGGCAAACAACAACGAAGAGAGCGGACAACCCTGTCTCGTGCCCCACCCCACCTGGCAAGCTGAAGAGATCATCACACCTGTCCGCACCCAAGCTGTCGCCGACCTATAGAGGAGTTCGTCCACCCCACAAAGGAGTCCCGAAGTCCGAACTCGCGTAGCACCCTGTACAAATACGGCCACTCCATGCTGTTGAATGCCTTCTCAATGTCAACTGAGAGAACAGCCGCAGCAGGGGTCTCACTATGGTCCTCTCCCAAGATCTGCAGAAGGCGTCGTACATTTGTTGTAGTATTGCGCTTGGGGATAAAGCCCGCCTGGTCAGGATGGACCAGTTGCGTCATATAAGGGAGAAGTCGGGTCGCAAGAATCCTACTCAGAAACTTGCAATCAGTTGTTAACATTGATAATGGGCGGTAACCTGACATAGACAATGAGTCCTTACCCGGCTTCAACAATGGGATTATGATAGCCTCGCGTGTGGAATCTGGCAATCTTCCTAAGTCCCAAGCTTCCTGATAAACCTCCAGCAATTTGGGGGCCAGGATGTCGGCATACGTTGAGTAAAATTCAATCGGCAGGCCATCTGCTCCCGGGGTTTTCTTATGCACCATATGTTTGATCGCACTACGTATTTCCCCCACTGTGATCTCCTGCCCTAACGTGTCCCTCTGGTTGCTCTCGAGGCGCGGCAGTTGTATCTCACACAAGAATTCATCCAGTCCATCACATTCACCCTGCAACTTACTCTCGTACAGGTCCGTATAAAATGCCAAGAACATCTCATTAATCTCTTGTTGGGTATATTCCGACACTTCCGACGGGGTGGTCAACGTCAGGATAGGCATACCCCTCTGAGCCAGGTTGGCCAGCCATGCCAAGAGTGAGCCCACCTTATCTCTCTCAGCGTGTGCCCGCACCAAATGCTCCCTGTAGTCAAAGCAGCACAACCGCTCTACATGTGCCGCCACTCCCTCTCTCGCAGCTAAGACTTCGGTCCTGCTCCCGGATCCTCAGGGAGAGCCCTCTCTGCCTGACGCAACCGCAGCTCCTCCTTTGCTATATCTTGCAGCAGGGTCCTCCGCACTCCCGCTGTTTTAGCTATACATAAGCCCCGCACCACCACCTTAAAGGCATCCCACTCCAGGGCCAGGGTCGACGCCATCCCTTCATTTTCGAGGAAATAATGCTCCATACCCTAATGCACCTCTGCGCGAACCACTGAGTCTTCCAACGCCTCTGGTCGTAGCTGCCAGGTAGGAATTGCAGGCCTTCCCCGAGGCCACCTCAACACCAGGAGTAGGGGATTATGATCTGATATTGTCTTCGCCAGGTACTCACTATGGCGGACTAGCGAATTAACGTCTGGGGAGCACAACACCGCATCCAGTCGCACATGCAAGTCGTGTAATACAGAATAATAAGAATAGTCCTGCTCGCCCATAAGCTGCGCTTGCAATGCATCTATCAATCCTCACTCAGCCTGCCAATCTCTCCGGATCTTTGAGAGCTTATGTATGGGCGCCTGGGGTAGCGATGGATGTGATCTATCCATCTCAGTATCTGTGACTGAGTTGAAATCGCCCCCCAAAAGCACTGAACCGGTTAGGAATGACACAAACTTCGCAGATAACTGAGCCAAAAAAGTCATCTGTTCCACATTAGGGCCATACACACGGCATAATGTCACATCTCTCCCATCCAACCACCCCATAATCGCCACAAACCTCCCCTCAGGATCCACGATCTGCTGAGTCAGCTGGAAGGGAACCCCCGCCCTCAAACAAATCAGTGCACCCCTAGCGAAAGCAGAGTACGTTGTATAAAAAGGCTGCCCCCTCCACCTATGCTGTAATGCCTGGCCTTCAGCTCGGTCCATATGAGTTTCCTGGAGAAAAGCTATCTATACCCCTCTACGCACTAGATAAGCATGGACCCTGTGGTGTCTTCTTAGCTTATGCATTCTCCGTACATTCCACGTAATACATTTGAACTCATGTGATGTCCCCATAATATGGAGTATCTCTGTTCCAGAACTGCACTCCCTGTATTGGCACACCGGTGGCTCTAACTATGCCAAAAACAACCCCCAAAGTCCCCCCTCCCCTCCCCAGAACAGGCTCTAAACAGCTAGTACCCATCCAAACTATCCACTAACAGGCCCTCTGGTAGCCACCAGGGATTCACTCCAAGAGTAAAACTAGAGGGGGAGCTCTAGCGCCAAGGAGATCTGGTCAGCAGCTGCACCACATCTATATGACAAACCCCACTATAACAAAGAAAAAAGGGGGGGAAGGGCCCCTCCAGACAGGCGGCCAACCGCACAATGCGTATGTCCTTACGTCCAAACCCACCAAACTACTGAATCCCTCCCAGACACCCCCACCCAAAGGCTACAATACCAGGACCATTCGACCCCTCTTACTAGTCACATGAGACTTTACATGAGTTCAGGCATCAGCGATCTCGTCCGCCATCCCTGAAGTGACGTGTGGCAGTGACGCTCCCTGCATCCGTTCCATCAGAATCTGTCACTGCCGACCCCTTTTCCGAGTCGGTCACTCCCAGCAATGACGAGCCGCTCGCCTGTGAGATCTCTGTCACGGCCTGCAGGAGCGCCGACCGCTCTGTCTCCGTCTGTGAAGCGGAGGGCTTCTGTGTCTCAAGACGTTGTCTTCTGGTGCGCTGGGTCCGGCGCGGTCGAGGCGCCTCTGCTGTTTGTTCTCTAGTGCCTCCCGCTCCATCTGTCCCCGCCCGGTAGGTTTCCAACCAGCTCCATGCCTCATCAGAATCGTTATGGAAGAAAGTTTTACCATCCAATGTCACTCGCAAGCACGCTGGAAACATCAGCGAGTATTGGACGCCTTCGTCCCGGAGGGCCTTCTTGACCGCCAGAAACGAGGCTCGATGGCGTTGCACTTCAAAAGTATAATCCGGGAATAGTGATACGTTATTATTGTCCACGCGATATGGACCTGCAGTGTGTGCATTAGGTAGCAGTAGGTCCCTGTCCTTATAATGGAGCAGGCGTGCCACCACAGGTCTGGGTGGCCTCCCAGGTACCAACGGATGGGCAGACACCCTGTACGACCTTTCCAGGGTGTAGAACGGTGTCAGGCCCTCCAGGGCGATCTTGGCACGTAGCCATTGTTCCAGGTAATCGATCATGCTGTCCCCTTCCACTCCTTCTGACAGGCCCACTACCCTTGTGTTGTTCAGTCGATTACGTCCTTCGGCATTCTCGGCCCTCTCTTCCAGCACTTGAAGCCTGCTAGTGAGTTCTCCCATCTGAATATCCATGGCTTTCCAGGCTGGTTCCAAGACCACCAAGGTAGCCTCAGCTTGCTTCACTCGGTCGGCCAGCTTCACATGATCTGCCTGCAGAAGCCCCAGTCCCAGCGACACCTGAGCAATGTCTTGTTGGAGCGCCTCCTTTGTGTCCGTGATAGCTCAGAGGATCTGGTCCACCTGTTGTTACAATAGCCCCTCTGGGGCAGTTCAGCCACTCCCCGCTTCTGCTGTTCCTTTGTACTTTATCTGGCTTCGAGCCCCCCCCGTCGACCTCTTGGTTTCCCCAAGGATGTCGGACAACTTGGGCCCCAGTCCTTGTCCCACCCTTCAGCTCCTCCAGTAATCCGGTAACGTGGGTCCCCCTGTTGGGTGGGGGTACGGGTCCTCTGAGTCGCTGGGCCTCGGCGCCCACAGCACTCCTGGATGTCCCGCCCCTGACTCTACCTCCTGCATGTTCTTCAACTATATAGACCCCTATCAGGCCATGCCTCCAACCATCAGGCTTGGGAGCATCAGGTCCAGCCTGATCACCGCGACCTTGCCAGTAACCCCCAGCCTTCAAGACAGTCCAGCGGGGATCTCCAGTTCACTAGTCTGACCTCCACAGGGCGAGGGTCCAACTGCCAGCTGCCGATCAAGTGTCCCGAGCCAGGGTCCAGGGCTGCTTCAGGTCACAGAGGGTGTCCCCTTCCGCCCACCAGTATCCCCGTACTCACAAACACTACAAAGCCTTGGGCCGGTCACATCACTAGCTCCAGGGCGCCCCAGTGGACCCCGGTCACCCCTCACATCACCAGAAGGGCAGCCGCTCCACCTCCAGTCCCCACTGTGGGCTCTGGAGGTCTGTACGTAGTTATATAACAGTTCCGTCACAGTAGGCCATCCACCTTAGAGTTTGCAGCAAGTTCACATTTCCATATGTGGGCCAACCTGCGGGCGGGTCCACCCCACGTCGAGACCGCGAGAGCAGGGCTCCCCAACACCAAGCTGCGGCCGCCACCACCAGCCTCAGTCCGTGGGGGTAGAACAGGGCCCCACAGCAGGTAAGGCCCGCTTTCCAGTCACAGGCATGATTATATATCAGCTCAGTCCATCCGCCACTGCCAAGCGTAGGGGCCTATCTCTCCCCCAATGCCAGTATAACTGTCGCTCGCGGGCTGACAGAACCGAGGTCCCCGCCTGCCCTGGTCATCACCAATTACTCCCCGCTTCTCCACCACCGGTCACTCAATGCGTCACAGTCGGGTGTTCCCAAGGACCTCCAGGGGACACAGCATCATTACTCACCGCTCCCTCTTCACAGTGCACGGGGGGAGAATCCCACCGCAAGCTCTCGTCCCGGTTGTGTGGTAAATCATGGTCGCACTGCAGGCAGGGTTGGACTGCCACTCGAGATCAATCTAACAACAGCTGCTGATTTCGCCCACCGCAGCCGAGCGCACGGGCCCCCGCCTCACCCCTGATGCTGGCGCAAATGTCACCCACGGGCCACCGGAGTCGGGCCCCTCCTCCTCAACAATGCTCTCAACATTGCTCCGGGCAGTGCGCGGTCCTCTCCACCTCCGTGTTACCTGCAGCATCTTACGCAATTGTAGCTGGGTGCTTCCAGGATACCCCAGGGGCTGAGCTCTCTACAGTTGTCGCACCCACCTCACAGTGCGGGGGGCAGGGTCCCGTCGCTCACCGTCCAGAAGGGGGGAGGGCCTTCGTACCTCCAGGGCCCCGAACTGCTCCTCCTCTTACTCGTCCCCCATAGCTTGATTTGCGAGAATCCGGCATCAGAGGAACCCTCCTGGGGTCATTGGAGAGCCAGCCCAGCTCTCCATATAGAATAAGTGGTGAGGACGGCGCGGAGCGGTCAGCTCACGCAACCATCCCCATCGGTGTCCAAGCCACACCCCCATTTGAATTACCCCCATGTGTAGCATTCCACAGGAAAAAAATTCTCAGCTCTCCCACGTCAACAAGGACTCACCTTTTGAATTGAATCCCTGTGCAGTCCTGCTTCTGGCGGAGGGTGCCTACTTACCTATACTATAAAATCCTGCCGCACAGAACGAGCAAAATGGCCATCCCTCCTCACCTCAGAGTCTAAACAATAGTGCTTTAAAAAAGTGTGGAGGGAGGCCCAAGTTGCCGCATTGTGCATGTCTACAACAGGGTCACCTCAGCTACAGCCCGAAGAAGAAGACTTAGCTCGGGTAGAATGAGCTTGAATACCATCAGGAGGCTCCTTCTTGGGCACCGCGTAGCAGATTTTGATACAGAGGAGGATCCACCTGCACAGCATTCTTTTTGTGGATAGCCTTGCCATTCATATTGGGCACATATCGGATGAACAGTTGGTTGTCCAACCTGAAGTCCTTAGTCCTGTCTAGGTAGAAGCTGACTCCCTCTTAGGGTCCAGGCGGTGAAGTCTCTTCTCCTCCTTAGAAGAGTGAGGGGGAGGATAGAAAGTGGGTAAAGTGATGGATTTCCCTGGGTGGAAAGGAGTGACCACCTTAGGCAGGAATGCAGCTCTCGTCCTTAGAACCGTCTTATCCGAATGGAATGAAGTAAATGGAGGCTTAGAGCTAAGAGCTTGGTACTCACTCACCCTCCTAGTAGATGTGATTACAACCAGAAATATTGTTTTAAACACTAGCAACCTTAAGAAACAAATATGTAAAGGTTCAAAGGAAGATCCCATTATGAAAGTGAGAACTAAATTGAAATCCCACTGAGGCATGAGAAAGGGAGTGGGAAGAAATCTATTTGCGACACCTTTAATGAATCTCATCACTATGGGAGGTTTAAATAAAGATCGTTTATCTGGTAAACCAAGAAAAGCAGACAAGTAGCCTTTAACAGTAGCTACTGCACGGCCCTGTTGAGCCATGGGATGAGAGAAACTCAGAATATCAGGCTACTGGGCCAGCAAAGGATCAGTCGAACTCTCTCCACGCCATTTAACATACTTGGCCCACATACCAGAATAGACATATTTGGTGGAGTGTCTCCCGGCCAATTAAATAACCTTTACCACATCCTGCAGGAGAGAGAAAGAGTTCAGGTTGTCCCGTTCAATCTACACAGCATGAAGGTGCAGGCTCTGGAGATGGGGTGTAGAACCTGCCCCTGCGACTGTGATAGGAGGTCTGCCCTAAGAGGGAGACGGAGCGGAGGGTGTGATGAGAGGTAAAGGAGGTCTGTGTACCACCTTTTGTGGCCAATCCGGGGTGATCAATATGACTTGGGCCCTACAAATCTTCCTCAGAACTCAAGGAATCAAGTGTATTGGGAAGAAATGCGTAAAGAAGCTGAGAGCCTCAATCTAACTGAAAAGCACCCCCCAATGATCCCCACATCGGATACTGGAGACTGCAGAAGGACAGGCAGTGTGCGTTCTCGTGCGTGGCAAATAGGTCCAAACGAGGAAACCCCCACATCCTGAAAATGCGATGGATCACCTCAGGATGAAGACACTACTCATGATCGGCCAGGTACTGCTGACCGAGACTGTCCGCATGCACATTCAGCACTCCCGTCAGGTGATTGGGATCAGGCAAATCTGATGGTCCTGAGCGCAGGGCCAGAGTTGCAGAGCCTCTCTGCAAAGAAGACACAACCCCACTCCTCCCTGTTTGTTGATGTACCACATTGCGGTAGTGTTGTCTGTCAGGACCTTAACCGACAGACCGCGAAGGAGGTAAGAAAGGCCTTGACAGCTAAACGTATCGCTCAAAATTGATGTGAAACAATCTTTCCTCTGGAGACCAAAGACATTTGACCTCCAGATCCCCCATATGAGCTCCCCACCGTAGAGTGGAGGCATCCGTTATTACTGTGGCCATCGGAGGAGGTTGAAACGGCTTCCCTTGAGACAGGTTGCCTGAAACACTCGATCATAACAGATCCTCTGCAGTCTCTCTGGAGATCCTCACCACCTCTTCGAGATCTCAGTTGTGTTGAAACTACTGCCTGCGGAGACACCACTGGCGGGCTCTTATATGCCAGTGTGCATTGTTGACCAAAAGTATGCAGGAAGCAAACAGATCTTGAGAACTGGAACAGCAGCTCCATTCTGAAAAAGTGGATTCATAGCCTGTATGTCTTGAATCCTCCATAGAGGCGGGAGGGCATGACTCACAGTAGTGTCCAGTACTGCCCCTACGAACTGGCTGCACTGAGAGGGCTTTGAGCTTTGGGTACATTAATCAAAAATCCCAAGTCGAACGATGGCCGTGTTTCTACTTGCAAATGATGCAGCACCACCTCAATTACACCTTTTTGTAGTGAGGATAGAACTTCCTGCTGGAGAAGAAGGAGGTGCTCTTCTGAGCACAAAACCCCGCCGGGGGGAAAAGGAGGTGGAAACTTCCGGAAGGGTAAGGCATACCCATTCTCCACAATGTTCAACACCCAGAGATATGTGGTAACAGACCTCCAATGCTTGAGAAAATGGGACACCCATCCTCCCACAGGACAAACATGCACTAGGATGAAGGAGCTAGAGCTGCTTTCCTGCTGTACCAGTAGGGGGGCAAAAGAGGAGGAGGAAACTTGCTGCTGAGTTGAACCTCACAGATGACCTCTGCCCTTTCCCTGTATGACCTGTACTGAGGGATTTGGCTGTTGCTGCTATTGTGCTGCTTGATGGCACCAAAGGATAATGACCTGCCAAAACCATGAAATGTGCAGTATCCAAAGCCCCAGGATTGAGACTGGAAACCCAAAGATCTTTCTGTGGCTCTGCTGTCTTTGGAGCGTTGAAGCCCAGAGTCTGCCTTGGTCCCATAGATGAGATCTGTCAAAAGGCAGGTCTAACGGGGTAGCTTCGACATCAGAGAAAACCCCGATCCCCCATAGCCAAACATGCATCCTGGTCACAACAGAGGAACCCAGGGCACTGGCAACCGAATCAGCAGTGTCCAGACCTGATTGTATGACCTGGTGGACCGCAGCTTGAATACCCAAAAGAACTTCAGATAAATGGCCCTGAACGTCCTCTGAACGTTTTGGGAGCACTTCTCTTGCAGAGTCCACCAGAGCATGGCTATACCAACCCAGTAGGCATGTAGCATTTGTTGACTTGAGTCATGCTACCTGAACAAAACACCTTCTTTGCAGATTGCTCCATACATTTTCATTCCCTATCTACAGGTGTACATGAGAATAACCCCGTAGGCTGCTTAGAAGATCACGACGCTTGGACCACTAAACTTTCCGGTGACGGATAAGTGGATAGGAAAACAGGATTCCCCGGAGCCACCTTATACCTCCACGCCACACACCTGTACACCGCAGCAGCAGTCATCGGCTTCTGTCAAACATCAAGGATGAGCTCAATCAAAGCATCATTAAAAGGAAGCAAAGGCTTTGAGACAGAAGAAGGGGAATTAAACACTTCCGTCAAGATGTTAGACTTCAGTTCTGCTGTGGACAATGTTAAATTAAGGAAATCCGCTGCCTTCCTAATCACTGGGTGATACAAAGTCACCTCTTTCTTGGGAGACATTTTAAAGAGGAGAGTTACCACTCAGGAGATGTCTCTAGGCCACTAGCCTCCTGCAGGCCATCAAATTCTTGATCAGGATCCTCTTGATAATTCTGAAACTCATCCTCTTCCATCATCCTAGGAACCTGCTTCGGCAGTGCCAGATGTGGCACCGGTGACTTCTGGATTGGAATCGATGGAAGTTCTGCTGGGATAGTAGGTTGCCCCAGCCGAGGTTGAGCCTGTGCTGGACCGAAACCAGACAGCTTCAGAGAAGATCCGTCCAACGGCATTCCCAGAGATTGCACCGGTGTTGAGAACCTTGGCGTCGGGAGAGGCCAACTCCCTGGAGCCTGTGGCATGAAAGGTATGAGAGGTGCCTGAGGGAAGTGAGGTGGCAAGTCTCCCAGGGAGTACCCCAGCGGACCTATGGAGCCAACCAGTGCACCAGTAGGGTTAGCCACTCTGGCACACATGCCAAACTTCGCATTGAGGAAATGCGATGGAGCAGTACCCAGAGTGAGTAAGGCAGGATACCCTGGATCCAGTAATACAGGCTCTGCGAATGGTCAAGGAGGCAGCACAATTGGCTCTGGTTGCAGCGTCGGAGACCCTGGAGCCAGAGGTGGAGTGGCCGGCAGCGGAGGCGTAGCTTTTCTCAGCCCTGGTGAAGACACCGATCTCGGAGTCGGAGTCACAGCTGGAGTCACCTCAGTAGAAGGAGACGAAGAGACTTTATCCTTGTGATGACACCGTGGAGCCGGAGATCCCGACTTCGGCATCTCATCCTTTGTCTATCGGCATCAAAATCCATGGCGCCACTTCTTTTTATGGTTCCTCAATTACTTTGGGGTATGCAGAGTCTGCACCTTGGACTGGGACCTCGTCCTCCTTCAACTTTCTTCGACCTCTTTTCTGTTTTTTAGCTTTCGCCATAAAAAACTTGGCTTTCATCTCCTTCAATGCCGTCGGGTTCATGCTAGTGGCGGCGCACTGTGAGAGTGCTGCGAGGAGGTGGGGCGGGGGAGGGGCAGGGTGGGGGGCAGTGGAGTCAGACATGCGATGGACAGGAAAAAGGTAAGCAATTAAATAAATAAAATAATTTACCTTGCGAGCGCTGCATCGACAAGCCTAGAGCTCAGAGCTACTCCATTGTTTTTAATGGAGCTCCCAACATTCCAATGTTCTAATATATCTTATTGCCCAACATACTGCATGTCTGTAAAATCTCAGAAGCTTTTCCAGACTGTAGAAGTTTTAGCATTAGTTTCCTTACCCGGGAGCCGATGCTTTTTGCTGCTGCAACTGCAAATTGACGGCCAATTGTTTTCCCCCGAACCACCAAACTCTCCTTCGTAACAGTGTCTAAGGCTGTCAAAATGGGGGCGCAAGTGCTCCAAGCTCCTTTTGGTGCCATGCCTCTCTGTGGAGCCATATCGCTGATTAGAAGCAAGGACAGGCTTGACCAGTAGAAGTCAGAGTGTCTTGGCCCAATGTACCATCTAGTAATCCTGGCCGATCCAAGAAAATGTTGCAGAGTCCGTAGTCCAAGCATGAAGGTAAGAAAATATGTTTATCTTCATCAACATCTCTCTTTGCTCCCCAGTAGATGATTGCAACAGCTAAAAATAATTCTAACCGTGATGCAGCATGCTACAGCAGGTGTAGCTCCGGAAGTGTGCTCTCAGCGGCAGAGTCAATCCGCCATCTTCCTTTTCTCCGCCATGTGAAATGTTCTCTGTGTCAAGCTTTGAATTGAAATGGCCTATTTCAATCCAAATATGCACGCAAAGGTTGTTACAGAAGCTAGCCCCTTTGGGTTAGGAGCTACCCTAGCACAGCACAGGGAACAACCCTATGCTTGGAGGCATATTGTGGCATATGCCAGTAGAGGTTTGTCCCAAACAGAACGTGCTCAACCTGAGAAAAAAAATGTTTGTCTGTGGTATGGGCTTGTGAACATTTCCATGTATTCCTGTATGGAAAGCCTTTTATACTTGTAACTGATCATCAAGTTTTCTTGACTATCTTTGGCAATCCAAGAGTTAAGATGCTTCCTTGACGGTGGGGAATCTGATCACAAGAGTATGATTACACCATTATTCATCATTAAATGAAGAATCACAACCCTGCTGACTACTTTTGCATAGTGCCTATACAAGGTCCAGATAATCCATCCAAGACGGCTGAAGCGTACATTAATTTCATTGTAAAGTAAAATACACCAGCTGCCACATCGTTAGCCCAGATCAATACTGTCACAAGCTACGATAGTGACATGCTGAAGTTGAAAGATATAATTACACATCAGTTGTGTCACTGACATGCTTGACCTCTCACCAGTGATGGTGAATATCAAAAGTACAAAAATTAGTTGTCTATAACTCAGGTAGGAGTAATAGTGCAAGGGTCGAGAATCCAAATTATGAGAAGGACATTGTGGTACTGTTACGACCAGTTGTGGTCTCCGAGATCAAGCCTGGTTTTCGTTTTAAGATGAGAGGGTTAAAAAGGAACTCAAGGCCTGTCATCTACGTAGATGCCTCTCAACAAACATTAATAAACATACTCTTACCATGTCAGAACTCCCTAAGCATGCATGGGAGAGAACAGCCATCAATTATTTTTTTTGGTCTACTGGACAATGCACATCATTTGATGGTAACTGTGGATGAGTACTCCTAAATTCCATTAATAGAGGATCTCTCATCCACAGCTCATGAGCGGGTCATTGATAGACGTGGCTGCATTTTTGCAACATCGGGCGTTCCAGCCATTTTGAAGCCTGATAGTGGCCTGCCGTTCCAAAGAAGAGAATTCAAGGATTTTCTGGAGCATCTGGGAGTAAAGCATCACAAAAGTACACATTTGTGGACGCAGGCCAGCAGCCTTATTGAGCATTATATGAGTAGGTTAAAGAAACCAGTGACAACAGGGTGCAACTCTTGAGAGGCTCAATTTGCAAATTGCGTTGAATTCCACCCTACGAGCCTATGGTTCAACACCATACTTGACAACAAGCATAAGCCCTGTAACTGTGATGTTCAGGGGGAGCAATGACAACCAAGTTGCCTCAATGGACCAAAAAAAGAGAAGGAGGTGATAATACAACTCGAATGATGGATTTGGTTAACAAAGAAAAGATGAAAGCCTATGCTGACATGAGGCAACACGCGAGCAACATTACGTTTAAGACAGGAGATGTTGTGATAGCCCGCCAACTGCGAATGGTGAAATCTGATGCTCCATATAATACTGCACTTTTCCGAATTGTGTCCACTAAGGGACATATGGTGACTGCCCAGCATCCTAGGAAGTCTGTTACCAGAGACTCTTCCCACTATTTGTATTGGATTCAGCTATCCAGATAGTGAAAGAAAGACAGAACCTAAGAAACAAGTTACTTACCCGTACGCTATGGTTCTCCAGTATTGATATCTTTCTTAGATTTACATGCTTGTATCTTCCCCGTCGTCATGGTGGGACTCTCACGGTAAAGGAAATACGTAGCAGTAAAAAGAAAAACTGCCTAGATACCATACATAAGCATAGACTTTGGTAGCACAGGACCATCATACTGTGGACCAGATGCCAGCCAATGAGACGCCAGCCCTGAGATCACACTCCCCAGCAGAGCCACCATACCTCAGATTTCCAGCCCTGAGTGAGAGCCAAGGATGTCATCCGAAATAAAAGGTGGTCTACCTGAAAAACGGTGAGGCGGGCGGGTCACATGTGAATCTATAAAGGACATCAAAATAGGGGGACAATAGTGTACAGGTAAGTAACTTGTTTCTTCTCCAGTATTGAATCTTTCATAGATTTGCATGCATGTATCAGAATAGAAAGCAGTACGCTAACAAGTAAGTGTTTCTAGGAAAGCACCCTTTTTTCTCAGGCTCTGCTTCCTGTAAACGAGGCTATTAAATATCCCCTAGAGGATAGAAAGAATTAATGCGTCAACATGCATTTTGTCACCATAAATTACTCAAAATTCAATGACAGATAGTAAAAAGCTATTTAATGTAGCATTAGAGAAAAAACCGACATCCACATGAAACAAGAAAAACATTTTTAAGAGTAAACATTGTCAGGTAAATACCTTAATGAAATAGATGACGTAGCATGTCCCACTGTTAAATCTGCTTTCCAAGCTGTGTCCAGACAGTAGTGCCTTGTAAACGTGTAGGCATTCTTCTACATTGCCGCTCTGCAAATATCCGGAAGAGATACTCCCGCGAACAATGCAGTTGAAGTCGCCATTTTTCTGGTGGAGTGAGCTCGAATAGCCGATCGCAACGACTTCCGGCATTCTTGTGACACAAAGTAATGGCTGAAGTTACTTTGTGTCACAAGTCTTTGATAAAGCCAAACCTTTCCTGAGACCAGCAAATGCTATTAACAGCTAATTTGTCTTTCGAAAGGACATCATTCTATCTATATAAAATTTGAAACACCTCTTCACATCTAATGTATGCAAAGATTTTTCTGCTGCAGACGATGAGTTTTTAAAATATGTGGGAAGAACAATATGTTAATTGAGGAGAAAATCCGAAGGGACTTTCGGAATGAATTAAGGGTTCGTTTGTAAGATCACTTTATCTGTCTTGAATTGAAGGAAAGGCTTTGTGATGGAAAAAGCCTGAATTTCACTGACCCTTCTAGCTGACGTCAGAGCCAGGAGAAGGGCTACTTTCCAAGATACAAACTGGAGTTCAGCTTTGTGAATCAGATTGAAAGGTGGTTGCATGAGTTGTGCCAAGACTGTGTTCAACTGCCATGGTACGGACGGATGCCTGAATGGAGGGAAAACTCTGAACAATCCTTTTAAGAACTCTTTTATCACCCTCTGGGACCAAAGAGGCGGATGATTTGGTTTTCTGAGATACCTTGAAATGGCAGTCAGATGCACTTTGACTGATGCATAAGAAAGGCCTGTCTTGGCCAGATGCAATAGGTAAGGTAAATTCGGATGAGTTGATCCTGGTTCAGTTGCCATTCGTGACACACACTTGCTGATCTGCTTAGTGAATCTGCTCTTATGTTGTATATTCCGTGAACATATTGAACTTGCAGGGATATATTGTGAACTAGAAACCAATTCCAGATTTCTTGAGCTTGTATAGTGGCTCCGACCTTGTTCCCCCCTGTTTCATTAAATAAAACATTGTTGTTGTACTGTCTGTCCTGACTAGGACTGTAGAATTGTGAATCCCGGGGAAAAAGGCTTGGAGTCTCAAGAACAACGCTTTTAGTTCCAAAAGGTTGATGTGTAATTGAGCCCCTTGATTGCTCCAATATCCTTGAATCTCTAGGTCCTGAAGATGCGCTCACCATCCCTGTAATGATGCATCTGTTGTCATTATATAACTGGGACATTTTGGTTCGAAGATTAGTCCTTCCGATAAGTTCTGCCTTATTCCCTACCATGACAGCACCTCCTTTATTTGAGGATTGATAAGGATCCGATCCTCGAAGGAACCTTGATGTTGCACCCACTGAAGGTCAAGAAGTTCTTGTAGAGGCCTCATGCAAAGCTGACAATTTGAAACTAAGGGGATGCAAGCTCCTTTTGGTGCCATGCCTCTTTGTGGAGCCATATCGCTGATTAGAAGCAAGGACAGGCTTGACCAGTAGAAGACAGAGTGTCTTGGCCCAATGTACCATATAGTAATCCTGGCCGATCCAAGAAAATGTTGCAGAGTCCGTGGTCCAAGCATGAAGGTAAGAAAATATGTTTATCTTCATCAACATCTCTCTTTGCTCCCCAGTAGATGAATACAACAGCTAAAAATAATTCTAACCGTGATGCAGCATGCTACAGCAGGTGTAGCTCCGGAAGTGTGCTCTCAGCGGCAGAGTCAATCCGCCATCTTCCTTTTCTCCGCCATGTGAAATGTTCTCTGTGTGAAGCTTTGGATTGAAATGGCCTATTTCAATCCAAATATGCACGCAGAGGTTGTTACTGAAGCTAGTCCCTTTGGGTTAGGAGCTACCCTAGCACAGCACAGGGAACAACCCTATGCATGGAGGCATATTGTGGCATATGCCAGTAGAGGTTTGTCCCAAACAGAACGTGCTCAACCTGAGAAAAAAAGTTTGTCTGTGGTATGGGCTTGTGAACATTTCCATGTATTCCTGTATACTAAGCCTTTTATACTTGTAACTGATCATCAAGTTTTCTTGACTATCTTTGGCAATCCAAGAGTTAAGATGCTTCCTTGACGGTGGGGAATCTGATCACAAGAGTATGATTACACCATTATTCATCATTAAAGGAAGAATCACAACCCTGCTGACTACTTTTACATAGTGCCTATACAAGGTCCAGATAATCCATCCAAGACGGCTGAAGCGTACATTAATTTCATTGTAAAGTAAAATACACCAGCTGCCATATCGTTAGCCCAGATCAATACTGTCACAAGCTACGATAGTGACATGCTGAAGTTGAAAGATATAATTACACATCAGTTGTGTCACTGACATGCTTGACCTCTCACCAGTGATGGTGAATATCAAAAGTACAAAAATTAGTTGTCTATAACTCAGGTAGGAGTAATAGTGCAAGGGTCGAGAATCCAAATTATGAGAAGGACATTGTGGTACTGTTGCGACCAGTTGTGGTCTCCGAGATCAAGCCTGGTTTTCGTTTTAAGATGAGAGGGTTGAAAAGGAACTCAAGGCCTGTCATCTACGTAGATGCCTCTCAACAAACAGTAATAAACATACTCTTACCATGTCAGAACTCCCTAAGCATGCATGGGAGAGAACAGCCATAAATTATTTTTTTGGTCTACTGGACAATGCACATCATTTGATGGTAACTGTGGATGAGTACTCCTAAATTCCATTAATAGAGGATCTCTCATCCACAGCTCATGAGCGGGTCATTGATAGACGTGGCTGCATTTTTGCAACATCGGGCGTTCCAGCCATTTTAAAGTCTGATAGTGGACTGCCGTTCCAAAGAAGAGAATTCAAGGATTTTCTGGAGCATCTGGGAGTAAAGCATCACAAAAGTACACCTATGTGGAGGCAGGCCAGCAGCCCTATTGAGCATTATATGAGTAGGTTAAAGAAACCAGTGAGGGTGCAACTCTTGAGAGGCTCAATTTGCAAATTGCGTTGAATTCCACCCTACGAGCCTATGGTTCAACACCATACTTGACAACAAGCATAAGCCCTGCAACTGTGATGTTCGGGGGGAATAATGACAACCAAGTTGCCTCAATGGACCAAAAAAAGAGAAGGATGTGATAATACAACTCGAATGATGGATTTGGTTAACAAAGAAAAGATGAAAGCCTATGCTGACATGAGGCCACACGCGAGCAACATTACGTTTAAGACAGGAGATGTTGTCATAGCCCGCCAACTGCGAATGGTGAAATCTGATGCTCCATATAATACTGCACTTTCCGAATTGTGTCCACTAAGGGACATATGGTGACTGCCCAGCGTCCTAGGAAGTCTGTTACCAGAGACTCTTCCCACTATTTGTATTGGATTCAGCTGTCTTCTGATCCAGATAGTGAAAGAAAGACAGAACCTAAGAAACAAGTTACTTACCTCTACGCTATGGTTCTCCAGTATTGATATCTTTCTTAGATTTACATGCTTGTATCTTCCCCGTCGTCATGGTGGGACTCTCACGGTAAAGGAAATACGTAGCAGTAAAAAGAAAAACTGCCTAGATACCATACATAAGCATAGACTTTGGTAGCCCAGTACCATCATACTGTGGACCAGATGCCAGCCAATGAGACGCCAGCCCTGAGATCACACTCCCCAGCAGAGCCACCATACCTCAGATTTCCAGCCCTGAGTGAGAGCCAAGGATGTCATCCGAAATAAAAAGTGGTCTACCTGAGAAACGGTGAGGCGGGCGGGTCACTTGTGAATCGATAAAGGACATCAAAATAGGGGGACAATAGTGTACAGGTAAGTAACTTGTTTCTTCTCCAGTATTGAATCTTTCATAGATTTGCATGCATGTATCAGAATAGAAAGCAGTACGCTAACAAGTAAGTGTTTCTAGGAAAGCACCCTTTTTTCTCAGGCTCTGCTTCCTGTAAACGAGGCTATTAAATATCCCCTAGAGGATAGAAAGAATGAATGCGTCAACATGCATTATGTCACCATAAATTACTCAAAATTCAATGACATATAGTAAAAAGCTATTTAGTGTAGAATTAGAGAAAAAACCGACATCCACATGAAACAAGAAAAACATTTTTAAGAGTAAACATTGTCAGGTAAATACCTTAATGAAATAGATGACGTAGCATGTCCCACTGCTAAATCTGCTTTCCAAGCTGTGTCCAGACAGTAGTGCCTTGTAAACGTGTAGGCATTCTTCTACATTGCCGCTCTGCAAATATCCGGAAGAGATACTCCCGCGAACAATGCAGTTGAAGTCGCCATTTTTCTGGTGGAGTGAGCTCGAATCGCCAATCGCAAGGGCTTCCGGCTTTCTTGTGACACAAAGTAATGGCTGAAGTTACTTTGTGTCACAAGTCTTTGATAAAGCCAAACCTTTCCTGAGACCAGCAAATGCTATTAACAGCTGATTTGTCTTTCGAAAAGACATCATTCTATCTATATAAAATTTGAAACACCTCTTCACATCTAATGTATGCAAAGATTTTTCTGCTGCAGACGATGGGTTTTTAAAATATGTGGGAAGAACAATAGGTTAATTGAGGAGAAAATCCGAAGCGACTTTCGGAATTAATTAAGGGTTTGTTTGTAAGATCACTTTATCTGTCTTGAATTGAAGGAAAGGCTTTGTGATGGAAAAAGCCTGAATTTCACTGACCCTTCTAGCTGACGTCAGAGCCAGGAGAAGGGCTACTTCCACGATACAAACTGGAGTTCAGCTTTGTGAATCAGATTGAAAGGTGGTTGCATGAGTTGTGCCAAGACTGTGTTCAACTGCCATGGTACGGACGGATGCCTGATTGGAGGGAAAACTCTGAATAATCCTTTTAAGAACTCCTTTATCACCCTCTGGGACCAAAGAGGCGGATGATTTGGTTTTCTGAGATACCTTGAAATGGCAGCCAGATGCACTTTGACTGATGCATGAGAAAGGCCTGTCTTGGCCAGATGCAATAGGTAAGGTAAATTCAGATGAGTTGATCCTGGTTCAGTTCCCATTCGTGACACACACTTGCTGATCTGCTTAGTGAATCTGCTCTTATGTTGTATATTCCGTGAACATGTTGAACTTGCAGGGATATATTGTGAACCAGAAGCCAATTCCAGATTTCTTGAGCTTGTATTGATAGTGGCTCCGACCTTGTTCCCCCTGCTTCATTAAATAAAACATTGTTGTTCTACTGTCTGTCCTGACTAGGACTGTAGAATTGTGAATCCCGGGGTAAAAGGCTTGGAGACTCAAGAACAACGCTTTTAGTTCCAAAAGGTTGATGTGTAATTGAGCCTCTTGATTGCTCCAATGTCCTTGAATCTCTAGGTCCTGCAGATGCGCCCCCATCCCTGTAATGATGCATCTGTTGTCATTATATAACTGGGACATTTTGGTTTGAAGATTAGTCCTTCCGATAAGTTCTGCCTTATTCCCTACCCTGACAGCACCTCCTTTATTTGAGGATTGATAAGGATCCGATCCTCGAAGGAACCTTGATGTTGCACCCACTGAAGGTCTAGAAGTTCTTGTAGAGGCCTCATGCGAAGCTGACAATTTGAAACTAAGGGGATGCAGGATGACATCATCCCCAACAAAGATTTGAATATCCTTACTGAAGTGGACTTTCTTTTCTTTAGTTGTGAGGTAAGCTTCAGAATCTTTCGGAAGCGTTCCTTTGAAGGGTATGCTTTTGCTTCTCTGGTTTGCAATCACGCTCCCAGAAATTGAAGAGACTGGGACAGAGTTAGATAGGATTTTTCTATGTTTATCCATAAACCCAGAAACTGGAAGAGACGTATGCAGTCCGAGGATTACTGAGTGTCTTTGTAAGATGCGCTCTTTATCAAGCAATCATCTAGATATGATGACCTTGTTGCCTCAGATACGCTGCCACTGGTGCCATTAATTTTGTGAACACTCTTGGTGCGGATCGAAGACCGAAGGGTAACACTCTGAACTGGTAGTGGCACCCCGCCACCGCAAATCTGAGATAATATCTGTGTAATACGTGAATTGGAATATGGAAGTACGCATCTAATTGATCTAAGGATGTCTGATAATCCTCCCTTCTAAACATCATCAGAATTTCTTGAAGAGATAGCATACGGAAGGATTGCTTCCTGATTAACTTGTTTAAGCTTTTGAGATCCATTACGCTTTTAGTTCCAAAAGGTTGATGTGTAATTGAGCCTCTGGATTGCTCCAATGTCCTTGAATCTCTAGGTCCTGCAGATGCGCTCCCCATCCCTGTAATGATGCATCTGTTGTCATTATATAACTGGGACATTTTGGTTCGAAGTTTAGTCCTTCCGATAAGTTCTGCCTTATTCCCTACCATGACAGCACCTCCTTTATTTGAGGATTGATAAGGATCCGATCCTCGAAGGAACCTTGATGTTGCACCCACTGATGGTCTAGAAGTTCTTGTAGAGGCCTCATGCAAAGCCGACAATTTGGAACTAAGGGGATGCAGGATGACATCATCCCCAACAAAGATTTGAATATCCTTACTGAAGTGGACTTTCTTTTCTTTAGTTGTGAGGTAAGCTTCAGAATCTTTCGGATGCGTTCCTCTGAAGGGTATGCGTTTGCTTCTCTGGTTTGCAATCACGCTCCCAGAAATTGAAGAGACTGGGACAGAGTTAGATAGGATTTTTCCATGTTTATTCATAAACCCAGAAACTGGAAGAGACTTATGCAGTCCGAGGATTACTGAGTGTCTTTGTAAGATGCGCTCTTTATCAATCAATCGTCCAGATATGATGACCTTGTTGCCTCAGATATGCGGCCACTGGTGCCATTCATTTTGTGAACATTCTTGGTGCGGATCGAAGACCGAAGGGTAACACTCTGAACTGGTAGTGGCGCCCCGCCACCGCAAATCTGAGATAATATCTGTGTCATACTTGAATTGGAATATGGAAGTATGCATCTAATTGATCTAAGGATGTCTGATAATCCTCCCTTCTAAACATCATCAGAATTTCTTGAAGAGATAGCATACGGAAGGATTGCTTCCTGATTAACTTGTTTAAGCCTCTGTGATCCATTACCTGTCTCCATTTGTTTGTTTGCTTTTTCCGTATGAGAATAAAATGCAAGTAGAATCCTTTCCCTCGCTGTTGAAGAGGGACCTCCTCTATTGCTTCTTTTACCAGAAGAGATAAAAATTCCGCTTTCAGTGCCGAGAGATGTGGCTGTTTATTGTGGATGGGAGGACCGTCTGGAGGTTTGTAGAGGAATTCTAGGATGTGACCTTGACGAATTATGTCTAATACCCATCTGTCCAATGTTATAGACATCCATTGGTGGAAATAAGAAGAAAGGTAATGGATCTGATGCCGGGTGTGGAATGACGAGGTGGTTGGCGCCTTGAAATTGTTACTGTCTTCGACTAATGTCCTGCAACTTTCCTCTGGACTGTTGCTGGTAAGACAAATTTAAGGATCGGAATTGCTGTGTATTTGAATACTGACGGTAAGCTTGTTGATGGTACGGCTGGTATCTATTGGACTGATAGGACGATCTTGGTTGAAAATGTCCTCTTGATCCTCTGCCACGAAAGGAGTGAAATCTGCCTTGTTGCAGTGAACTCAAAGCCCTCACAGTATCCATATCCTTCTTAATACCCTGCAGGGCATCATCCACAGGGCTTCCAAACAAATGTTCTCCGTCAAAAGGCATGTCTACTATCTTAGTCTGCACTTACTGCCTGAAAAAGGTAGCCTTATGCCATCCCTGCCTGCGAGGTGCTATGGCACCCGCCTTTGTCTGAATACCACAGCTGAAATGTCCATGGCAATGTCTATGGATTCTGAAGCTGCTCTAGCTCCATCTTGAAAAATTAGTGTAGCTTCTTCCTTCTTGTCCTCCGGTAGATGTAAGAAAAGAGGGTCAATATCCAAACACATTTGCCTGTTGATAGGGCTAATTATGGCGAGCGCATTCAATGCTTTAATAGAAGCTGCCGCCATGACTGCAAAGCCTTTGCCTGTACCATCAAGTTTCCTTCCTTCCTTATCAGGAGGAGCTGAACATGCTGCTGATGGATTCTTTGATCTTCTTTGTGCAGCTGGCCTCACCACAGACTCTGGTCGATGTCCAATAAGACATGCCAGGGAGGTTTCTGGAGCCCGGTATTTCTTCTCTATTCTGGGATCCCAGGCTGCGACAGAAGTTGGATTCTTCATGATTTTCAATCCTTCCTCCCATATATGTTTTGCCATGGGGATTGTCCTTATTGGTTTCCTAGAAGCCTCTTTGAAATCATATAGGAAACATTCTGCTTCCTTAACTGACAGAGGGAGATCAAATCTCTTAAAAGCTTTTTCCATGTGTTCATGGAATCCCAGGATGTCCTCCAGTGGAGATGTCGCCAGGGAGGGTGACGGTGATGGAGAAGAAGGGATAATGTATTTGTCCCATTCATCCCCCACAGGATCTTTTTGGCTCAGTTCGCCTTCCTTAGGTTGGTCATCACCCTCGCTGTCAACTAGGTCATCTCTGATGGTAATTACTTTTTAATTGAGCCCCTTCTGCACCGGGGGCAGGGGCTGCTTAGCCAGAGCATGCTTGACAGGTTGTTGCTAGATTGCGACATCCAAAGAAAAAGTATTGGTATCAGGGAAATGACAATAGTAATCGTTGATCATGCGCCTGAGATCTGATATCAGTGATAGAGGCATGGACACAAACTCCTCTCTGACACTAGGTGCATTATCCACCTCCTCCTCATAATCATAGGTTTATTGAAAAGACTCATATCTTTTTAAAATAGTGAGAGGTCGATCTTTAAAAGAGAAATCTTCCTGCACTTCTTGGTATTGATCCTCATCAGTGTCCTGACTTTTAATTTTCAATTGTGAAGGGCTGTATGCGATGATTTCTTCTTGACTTTCCTCACCAGACTCCTGCGTCTCCAGAAGGTTTGACGGAGGCAACGTGAAATTTTAGTCCAAGAGGTCAATTCTATATTGCCTGATCTCTCCGTGGACGAGCCCGTCAATGGCGGTACCCTTCTAGTGGAAATCTTCGTCAGCGATCTTCTCATTGGGGATTTAAAAGCTGGCGTCGACGGGGCAAGAGTTGATGAGATCGACGGAAGTGTCAAATAAGTAGTCATCGACAGCGTCGTCTCCGTACCCGTCGTCGACGGTGTCTTCGTAATCAGTGTCGTCGAGGTCGTTACATAACTGTCTCATCGTCGACATTGTCATCGTTGTCGCCGTCGATGACGTCTTCGCCGGCGGAATGGTTGCAGAAACTTTTTTCTTCATCGACCGATCCGACGACGGAGCCCTCGACTCTGAGAACGTTTTAACA
This sequence comes from Lissotriton helveticus, assembly GCF_964261635.1. NCBI lineage: Eukaryota > Metazoa > Chordata > Amphibia > Caudata > Salamandridae > Lissotriton > Lissotriton helveticus. The sequence continues at coordinate 192,640,542 of NC_136071.1, read as the reverse complement.
GGAGTATGAGGCAGGAAGGCAGGAGAGGACATCTTTTCCTTTGATTTGCTGATTTTTTGCTTTTTTAAATCAGACTTTTCCTCAGAAACTCCTCCTTTGCATTTTGAAGAGGAGTGAGCCTTAGAGTCATCCGCAGAATCAGAATCCGAAGTGGCTTTTTTCTTCTGGAGCCACACAAAAGCAAACATGCCTCTCTTTCCTTAAGTGTCTCAGCTGAAAATGTCTTACAATGCTTGCACTCCTTAGGGACGTGCTTTGGATAGAGGCAGTACAAACAATCCTTGTGGGGGTCCTCGGAGAATAACCTGGCCTTCCCACAAGACCTACAGGGTCTGAAAAGCCTCTTTTTAGAACCTTCAGACATTTTGAGGAAGCTTGAAGAGAAAAACAATACCTCAGTTCCGGAGCAAAGCTCAGGGAGACTCCTCACACAATGGCGGTTGGAAATCTGAGGTATGGTGGCTCTGCTGGGGAATGTGATCTCAGGGCTGGTGTCTCATTGGCTGGCATTTGGTCCACATAATGATGGTACCGGGCTATCAAAGTCTATGCTTATCCATGGTATCTATGCAGTTTTTCTTTTTACTGCTACGTTTTTCCTTTACCGTGAGACTCCCACCATGACGACAGGGAACATACAAGCATGTGAATCAATTAAAGATTCAATAATGGAGAAGAACCCAGCAACTGCTGTTATTTCTTCACCGTCTTTAAAGATCTATGACAGTAAAGATGACAGCTTCCAGTAACCAGATGAGGAGGAGTAATTAAAGCACCAACAAGTCTCATTGAAGAAACAGTATCATGTGATGTATGCTTGATGTTCCGCTCGCAGTTTCAAAATGCAAAAAGACGGACGCAGACCCAGATTCAGGTGCCGATGAGTGTTTATTTCATTATGCCCTGCACCACCGCCATGACGCATTTCAGGCAACTCAGTGCCCTTGCTCATATGACGCGCATGAGGAGTGCCATCCTTTTAAACCAACAGTGTTACATTTCATTAGCATGGAAATGGAAAACACACTATAAGGAACGTAATTTGTCTCAATGTTAAAATAACATTAAAAACATCGTTATAAACCCCAAATGTAGCCGCTAATAAATATTGACAGTCAATAAATAAATAAATATACAAATATTGACAAATTCATTATTTATACATTACACTCAAATGTTAAAAAGTCATGGCATTAAAAAACTCTATTACTGAGTTTTTCAGTATGCTTTAAAAACATCCGAATGTATAGCAGCTGCTGTATAAACAAGGCATATACTGCAATAATGTGCAAACTACGCAATGTAAACAAGGGGTGTAACGAGACGTTCCTATGACCAATAATACTGCCCAAGTGGGCATGATTTGCATAAGTGCTCCAATTCCATAAATGGCTAAGAAAGTGCAATGTGTTCAAATGTGCAAATGTGCAAATGGTCATACCTATGACCAATCATTGTGCGAAATTGTGCAATACAATAACATGTTTTTTGTGTCTTTTTTCCCCTTTTTTTTTGATAAATAAATTAAATTGAATATATTGCCTCTGAAGAAAGGATTTTTCCTGAAACGCGTCAGGCTGTTTATGTTTGAAGATTGCCCTGAAAGCGGTCTGTGAGCGAGCAGTGAAATGGATTAATAAACGTGCTGATTGAACTTCGTGTGGCTTTGCTTCAATAGGGCTACCTGTTTTGATTTGGTTATATATCGGCTGTTGCCCAGTCGAGAAGCGAAGCCCACCTTGTGAAGGATCTATGCAAGCTCTGAGAAGGGGCTTGCAAAGATGGAACGAAGACAAGAGCAGCGCCAATGCAGGTGGTGCCGCCTCAAGCACGATTTCACTGCTGCAAAGCGCAAACTGAGGGCTTCCAGCGCTTTACTTTACCCCACTTGGTGAACACTTGGTTCAATTTGTAAGGATTGTGGAGCGGCCCCACTGTGGGAAGGAGGTCAGCGTACTACAAGGCACAGAAGGCTTTGCGATTTAGCCACGCCCACTGTGGCAGGTGCCAGTGATTATATGAGCGGACGCGGCCAGAAATTGCTCTTCCAGTCCTTCGTGAACATTGCCTCTGAAGAAAGGATTTTTCCTGAAACGCGTCAGGCAGTTTATGTTTGAAGATTGCCCTGAAAGCTGTCGTGAGCGAGCAGTGAAATGGATTAATAAACGTGCTGATTTGAACTTCGTGTGGCTTTGCTTCAATGGGGCTACCTGTTTTGATTTGGATATATATATATATATATATATATATATATATATATATATATATATATATATATATATATATATATATATATATATATATATATATATATATATATATCCAAAACCAAAGTTTGCCCTGAGGCAAGGACACACCAACAGCAGGCTGGTTTCAACAACAATTTATTCGGAAAACCAGCTTGTCTTAGTTCAAAAGAAATTTACATCCTTACGCGTTTCAGAGCTTTGGCAGCTCCTTCATCAGAGGAAGACATCACAAAATGCTGGGAAACTGCTCTCAGGCACCATTGACTGCAGGCACATAAGTGACAATTGATCCCAGGTGGGCTCTCAGGTAAGTAATGTCTGTGGCCAGCTGGTACTTGTAGTAAATCGTTTTTAGAGCAAATATCACACCCAAGTGGGTCCAGCAAAATCGGCAATGAAAATAAGTTCACAGTGTTGCTCCAGTGAGCTTCGAACTGGAAAAGCCGGTCTTTTAATCTCCTTCGTCGCTGTCCCATCGACGAAACCCAGAGCATGGCGAGTTTCTGGCCCCATGTATCTCATAGTGGCGTGTCCTCTGCGGCCAGGCGTGCCACAAATACATCCAAAACCAAAGTTCGCCCTGAGGCAAGGACACACCAACAGCCGGCTGGTTTCAACACCAATTTATTCGGAAAGCCAGCTTGTCTTAGTTTAAATTGAAATTTACATCCTTACGCGTTTCAGAGCTTTGGCAGCTCCTTCATCAGAGGAAGACATCGCAGAATGCTGGAAAACTGCTCTAAGGCACCATTGACTGCATGCACATAAGTGTCGATTGATCCCAGGTGGGCGCTCAGGTGAGTAATGTCTGTGGCATGCTGGTACTTGTAGTAAATCGTTTTTAGAGCAAATATCACACCCAAGTGGGTCCAGAAAAATCGGCAATGAAAATAAGTTCACAGTATTGCTCCAGTGAGCTTCAAACTGGAAAAGCCGGTCTTTTAATCCCCTTCGAAGCTGTGCCATCGACGAAACCCAGCGCATGCCGAGTTTCTGGCCCCATGTATCTCATTGTGGCGTGTGCTCTGCGGCCAGGCGTGCCGCAAATATATCAAAACCAAAGTTCGCCCGGAGCCAAGGACACACCAACAGCAGGCTGGTTTCAACACCAATTTATTCGGAAAACCAGCTTGTCTTAGTTCAAAAGAAATTTACATCCTTACGCGTTTCAGAGCTTTGGCAGCTCCTTCATCAGAGGAAGACATCGCAGAATGCTGGAAAACTGCTCTCAGGCACCATTGACTGCATGCACATAAATGTCGATTGATCCCAGGTGGGCTCTCAGGTGAGTAATGTCTGTGGCATGCTGGTACTTGTAGTAAATCGTTTTTATCACACCCAAGTGGGTCCAGCAAAATCAGCAATGAAGATAAGTTCACAGTGTTGCTCCAGTGAGCTTCGAACTGGAAAATCCGGTCTTTTAATCTCCTTCGCCGCTGTGCCATCGACGAAACCCAGCGCATGCCGAGTTTCTGGCCCCATGTATCTCATAGTGGCGTGTCCTCTGCGGCCAGGCGTGCCGCAAATACATCCAAAACCAAAGGTTTTGTATATATATATATATATATATATATATATATATATATATATATATATATATATATATATATATATATACATATATAAATATATATATATATATATATATATATATATATATATATATATATATATATATATATATATATATATATATATATATATATATATATATATATATATATATATATATATATATATATATTCTTTCATACCATGCTTGTACGATTGGAAGAAGGCGCTGACTCCGTGGGTCTGAATCCAAACTTTTATTCAAAGATCAGTGTCTGCTTAGACGCGTTTCGGCGTTGCCGCCTTGTTCACTACATCTGCATTTCAATCTAGGGCGTTTATATATGCACCAACTCCTGGGCGTGTCTTTCAATTACAATACAGGTTAGAACTGGAAATTGCCATGGTTACAGTGTGGCTAAACCTGTCTTTAAATCATTATTTTTACTTTTTACATATTTATTTTATACATTTATATACCCAGGGCGAGCATTACTTCAGAAATCATTTCTCTTTTACAAATTAAACCTCCTGTTCCGTTTTTCACCAGACCCAATGTGTCAACATATATTTATGACCATTTTTTTGCATATAGCATGTTTAAATTCACAGCCGAAATAAGGTCATCCTCCAAACATCAGTGACATCATTTAGTGAAATAAAATAAAGATAATTACCACAACGTGCTACAGTTATCATACTGTTCTTCCCATGGATGTTCCCAATAAAGGTCCCACAATGGTAGTCCCTCTGGTTTGCCTGTATGTCATTGCATTACTGAAGCCTCGTGTGGACGCTGGGCGCGTGTATGAGAGACGAGGCAACTACCTCAGAGACGGCTGGCTCATGCGGTGACTTTCGACATGCTTGGGTTCCCTCACGGTATGTGGCTGACTGAGTGTTGCACATGTGCGCGTAAAAGAATAAACTATAATGTAATGCAAACAAACAATTACTCGGGCATCTAAGTTAGAATGCCGCTGCAGGCGAGTGCGATGCTAGTGTGAGATTACACAAATAATTACCGCTTGTAAGTGCGTTTGGTAGTGGAACACATACTGATTTGTGAACTTGCTACTGAAGCGGCGATTTTACGAAGCACTTGAGATGGTGCACGTAGCCAACATGAATCATACTTTTAATGATAGTTGGGAGTCATACCAAAATTCAATGCCCTAGTGGGTGTATATATATATACACCACAGTCCTGTAACACCAACACCTCAGCGAAAAAAAAGGTACGGACCTCAAACGTGCAGTTGAAAAATGATATGTGCTTTTTTCCATCTTAAATGGCAAAAATTAAATCAAAGTCTCATGGCAAGTGCCCAGCATTACGCGTTTCGACTGCGTTGCTGCGGATCACATGACACGCCGGGATATAGGACAACAATAAATAGTGATTGGATGAAATTAATTGGGATACTACCCTTGCATGATACAGCTAAAAGACATACTCCCCATACTTTGAGACATCAAATTAAGAACCTGAAAATATTTAGTTTGCAGTCTGCCCATAAATACTGACATTGAAACCCTGTAGTTTGTCACAACAGAGGGAATCACGCCTAATAATAAAATTAACAAATATTATATGTGTAAAACAGTGTTTGACTGGAACCCTATTACAGAAAGACGGTTTCCTCTAATATGTCTCATAAAAGCAGAATAAATGAAATCAAACATCCAGAATACATTCTAAGATTCAAAATTGATGTCAACTTAATTAGCTCATGAAACAAAAGGGCAGTACAGTCCAATAAAGTGCAAGTGCAAAAAATTAATTAACTACTCAATTCATCACATGTAGTTAGCTATTATCCTACATAGCAAACAAAAAAAGATATATATATTTTGTTGATTTGTAAAAATTTGCAATTTTTTTATTTAGCATTGGGAAAATGTAGTGTCTGGTGATATTTTAGAACTGAACATTTTTGGCTCCTAACTGACTCAGTAGAGGTGTGATGTAGATCCAGAGTGCAATGCCATGAAATCTTGTTTTAGAATGTGGAGTTCGCAGTAACATGGGTTTGGCAGTTACATGCAACACAATAAAGATGTGTAATACTAAGCTCCATGGGTTGCGTTGTTATTGGAGGCTACCCAGGCTTGAAGGCCCTGAAAGCTGTACCTATCAATTACTAGATTCACATGCAGTAGACATGGTAGTTTACTGCAATAGCAAGCTTTTATCATTGTGCATCCAGTCCTCAGTGCATTTTAAATGTGTTGTCCCCCATTCCTTATCCACAGGCATATGTGATTGTAGTTTGTTTGATGTATGGTGACTGTAACACGAAGGAGAATGTGATTATACCTTTTTTTTGGAAAGTACATTAGTCACATAATAGGACAGATAAGTCTTATTTTTGGACATGGCTCTTTCAGAAGGGTCGCCCCAAAACATTTTGCCTTCACCCCTCCTATTTTTTACTGAATTTGTTTTTGTTGGCCTTAGCAATCTGTGCACTCTACCACTGCTATTGGGGCTGAAGTTCTTGTGCTAACTCCCTAAAACATGGCATAATCGACTTACACCTGATTGCCATATTTAATTTACTCATACATCCCTAGTAAAGTGGTATACAGGGCCTTTAAATTAAATGTTACTAGTGGGTCTGCAGCACCTGTTGTGCCACCCACTTACGTAGCTCTTCAAAACATGTGTCAGACTTGACATTCCAGCATGCTAGCAGTTTTAAACTGCCTATTCGACTTGGCAATATAACCCCTTTGCAAAGCCTGAAATGTCCTTTTTAATACATACAATTCACCCCTAAGGTAGGCCCAAGACAGCCCATAGGGCAGGGTGCATTGATATTAAAAAGTTGGATATGTACTTGAACATGCCCTGATAGTGAACATCTCTTACATTCGTTTTTCTCTACTGTAAGGCCTAACTTCTCCATAGAATAACATTAGGTCATTTTAAGTCATTACATTTAATTGGGAACAGGTAGGAAAGTAATTTGTTGTGTCTGAGACATTGTAATTTAAAATCCTCTTTAATGGTAAAGTCAGATTTTTGAAAGTGCCAGTTTTAGAAAGAAAGTTGGCATTTCCCTGCTCAAAATATTTGGTGTACCCCGATCACATGACTGGGAGTGAGTGGATGTGGGCCTTGGTATATTCCTCTCACTCTACCACATAATAGAGGGATTAGGTGTGCCTGGATGGTCCATCTGAGAGAGGATGGGGGCAAAGCTGGGCACAGGCCCACATGCTAGTCAATAGGGTGTGCTCTGTTTTCACACTAGTCTTTTGTGCCTGTAGCCAGGCTGGAGTCAGGGCAGAGATGCAGGAAATTCCAAGCAGTTTTGAAACGTGAAATTGTGGATTGGTCTCCTATTTCAAAGAAAATACTAGGTATGGACCTGCAGAAGGACTCTCAGAGGACAGTCTGCTTCTGTGGCCTGCTGTGCACTTCAATACCCCTTTTCTGCACCAAGAAGTACTGCAACCATCTTGAACCCACACATGGGCCCTGCCTGAGTGAGTTCTAACCCTCCAAGTGGTGCCTCTTCAGTTCTGGACCCTTGAAAGTGGTGCCAAGGGTACTAAGACAGCCCAAATCCAAAACCTGGGAATTAGAACATGTCTGGTTAAAATGTGCTCTGACAAATGAGAGGAGACTGGGCCTTAACTGCTCATCAATCCGCCAAAGGTGTTGTGCTGGTTGGCCTGACTTTGCAGCAGCTCCCACTACAATTTTCTCAGCAGCAGTACATCCTGTTTAGCAGCTTCACTCAGAAGGGGTACCAGGTTCATGGAGCCCTTGTTGGCTACAGTCTGCAGCTTCAACCTGCTGGACTTTCAAAATAGAGACTAAGGGCCTGATTATGAGTTTGGGGGTCCGATGGACCACCAAACTGATGGTGGCTGTGCGGCACGCTACACCGGCGGTTCGACCACCCTATTTCAAGTTTGGTGCTTGTACCCCCATTGGACCACTGCAACCGCTGGGGATCTGTTATCCCTCGGCAGTGGCACACAATATGCTGCCGCTGTCCCTGCAGCACTGCCAAGCATATTACAAGTATCTTCAACGCCACAATTTTCATGGCAGTGAGCCCGCGATGAAGAGAATTGCGTTTTTCTCAAGGCCTTGATATGCATACAAGGGGACACATGGTGTACCCCCCTATGTGCTGGCACCCCTTGCTCCTTCATGGCATGAACTTCACAGTCTATGACGTGCAGAAACAAGCTTTGGTACTCCTTCAACCCTGCTTTGCTAAGGTTCACATATGAGCCTTAGCATGGCACCGCAGTGGGTCACTCCTGGGTCCGCCTGCTATACCAGGAGAAAACTTCTAATCTGGCTGGGGGTCGAGTGTTGCGGTGTGGAAGCGTGGCTATGGCGTGGTGGCCCGCTCCCACACCGCCAAACTCATAATCAGAACTAACCCTGGGCGGTGAACTCCGCTCCGCTCGAGGATTTTGGGGAGTTTTCCATACTCCGCTTTACATGGAGATCGCCTCCCGACGACATTTTTCCTTGTTCACGATCGTCAACATCAAGTTGGCGATTGAGAGGGTGGAAAATCAACCTCCTGGTGAGATTTCTCAATGCAGGCGGTCAGATTTCTAATTGCCAGTGGTTGCGTATGCTCGCAACCGTTTGCGTTGAGAAACCGTCCGTTCGCGTTGAGAAAGCTGCTGCTCGAGTAAAATTCTACTCGAGCGGCAGAAAAGGAAGCAGCGTCCACTCGCGCTGTGCATGGTGCCATTCGCATTGATTGGACAGTGCGGATAAGCATCTGGCACCAAAAATCATCGCAAACAGCATTTATCTAAAGCACTCCGCAGTTGCGGAGTTTCGGGTAGCACGCAGAGTTTTTTGGGCACTTCAAGGAGTTCCGCGTAACTCAGCGAACTCCGCCCAGGCTTAATGAGAACCTAAGTCCAAATGAAGGATTCTTCATGATGACTTAAGTTTGCGCCTCCCCAACGTGACACCTCCTCCTCGGACACCGGCAACTGCCTTGCCCTGCAAAACTTTACCTTCTGAGATATTTTTCTGCAACAGTGCTTCAAAGTTCTTGCATCCGACCCGCACTACATGTGGTCGGCCATAACATTCGACTTTGTCCCGGCCTAGCGCAACTAGATGTCCGCGGTTGGTGCTTTGATCTTTTAGGCAATAGATTTCACTTTAAACTTTAAAACTTCGTAACACTGGTTCTTCATAACACTGGTTGGCATTCTGGTGTCAAAATATTTATCAAAATTAACTATGTTTCTAAATTGGTTTCGGATTTTTCTCGTGCTATCACTTTATTGCTGTTTGTGTGCTGCATACATACTTTGCACATTGCCTCTAAGATAAGCTTTAGTGTCAAGCTACAAGAGGGTTGAGCAAAGGTTAATTTAGAGACTTTAGTGGTTCACCCTGACAGTGATTGTGGCTGTTGCCTGAGCTGATTTCACCTCCCTCAACCAACAACCAAGTTTATTACACTGATTTATAGGCTTCCATTCCTGAAGGTCATTTTGATATTGGAACCGTATTCCTGTCTGATCATGCCCCCATGTTGCTAGTTTTAGAACCCAGTGATGACACCACCCATCTCAAAGGTTGGAAGTTGCAATAGTGTTTATGAGTATAGCTTTCAGAAGTATGAAAGGATGCCTTTAAACATTAATGTGCAAAGTATGTGGATCCTGGAACATGGCCTGGATTTCTACAAAAGCAGTGTTGTAGGGGAGTTAAACACTATTACCACCATCAATATAAAGGTAGCCCAAAACATGAGGTAGGAGTCCTGAGCAAGGTTACAGGGAAATTAGAGGGTCTAATGATATGAGGCAGCCTGTAAAATACACTTACCCCAAAACCGTGTTATGATCAAGGGAAGAAACCCAATAATTAATGGCCTTTAGGATTAGGAAGGCTCAAATCATGTCAGACAGATTAGCATTCTCCATACTGATGATGGTCTCATGATAAAAGATTTCTCAGTGTACTAATATTTTCACTGTCGATCACAAGTCTGTGTCTCACTGGAACAGGATAACTACCTGTCTGGGGACCTCTATCACTGGTTAGATCATGTGTAATCTGAAAATTGGAAACACTGATAACTCCAGGAGAGTTGACATGGCAATAAAATCAGAGCAATGCTTATGGGCAGGCTGCCAGCTCAGATAGATTTTCAGCTCTTTTTTTTAACAAAGAACATAGTGATCTACTGACTGACTCCATATTTAAAATCTGCAATTCATTTTTAACCTCAGTTTCAGTTTCATTTACCTATGGTGGACTCAACCCTAACCCTTTTACTGATGACAGTATGGGAACAATTGCATGTGGGTCTCAAAGACCTATGCCATTGCTGAACTGTGATCAGAAAATCTATATAAAGCTACTGGTTGCTTGATGGGAAGTTGGCTGACCACTAGACTTGCCCTACAATTAGGATTTACTAAATATAGGATAAAGCATGATAATGGCAGACTGCCATGTTCCTGATCTTAATAGAAGTATATGAAAAACGTTTGTTTTGTCCTCATATCTCTCAACACCAAAAATGTATATGACTGCATGGAATCAAGTTACTTATTGAACATTTTAGACATGACTAACTTTGAATCCATACTAATATTATAAAGAGAGAGCCCAAACATTTCAGGCGGGCAATCTCAGTAACCACAGCACCAATCACAAAACCCAATACAGCGTTGGAAAGGGCAGTTGCAGCAGAAGGACATAGGCTATGCAGACGGCCACCATATATATATATTTCTTTTTGCAGGGTTTTATATAGCGCAAATTTGACCCGAACTGAATCAGGTATCAGAGCGCTTTACATAGCACCAGTTACGTTACATGAGGACACACATTCATTTTTGTTAGGCACGGGGAGATTAAGTGATTTGCCCAGAATCACAGGATGTTTGGCGTCGTTACCAAGACTCGAACCCAGATCCCCAGGTCCGAGGTCGAGCGCCTTAGCCGTTAGGCCAACTCCTCTATACATAAAAGGTAAAAGAACCGTGCCAGCAAAGTAGTCCCTTGTGGGCGTGTCTGCGTTGTGCTGTGGGTGTGGGCTGGGGGCGTGACTAACGCTGGGGGCATGTGGTACGGCCATTACATTGTGGAATGTGGGCGTGTGCTGGGGGCGTGACAAATGCTGGGGGTGTGACAAACGCTGGGAGCGTGTGTCCACCCTTCATGCCATGTGAGTCGTACATACAAGCGCCAATTACGTTGCTGCGCAGCATCAAGAGCACCCTGGGGGCGTGAGAAACGCTGGGGGCATGTATCCTGCCTTCATGCCATGTGAACGCAATTGCGCCACATCAAGGGGCACGCTGGGGGAGTTAGAAACACTGGGGGCGTGTGCTACGTTCCGCCCTACATTCCATGTGGGTCTTACATTAATCAGAAGATCGTCTGCTGTGGCCGTTTGCTGGGGGCGTGACAAACGCGTTCACCTGAAGGCCTGGTAAGTAACGTTACTGCAGCCTCTCCTGCGCGCTGTTATTGAACTCTCTCATTCAACGAAATTACACGCGCCTGCTACCATCAACCAGGGCTCTAGCCGGGCTCAGGCGGCGGATCAGTACACTAATTACACGCGCCTGATAACATCAACCAGGGCTGCAGCTGGGCCTCAAGCGGGGGAACACGCGCCTGCTAACATCAAACAGGCCTTCATTTGGGCCTCAAGCGGAGAACACGCAAATGAGCGTGTCTGCGGGGACAATTACTGCAGCCTCTCCTACTCGCTGTCACTCAACTCTCTCATTAAACGGATTTACCCTCTGCTGATAACTCTCTCATTCAACGACATTACACGCACCTGCTAACATCAACCAGGGCTGTAGCCTGGCTCAGGCGGCGGATCACTACACCAATTACACGCGCCTGCTAACATCAACCAGGGTTGCAGCTGGGCCTTCTCCGTCCCTATTCTAATGAAACATAAAATGTTGTCTACCGCGAGATTTAAAAAAAAATTGCCCTTGCCAAATACACACATTCTATTTCATACCCGGACAATGGTGGGACGGACTGCTAGTCATGTATATAAAAGTTACATGAGGTATCTTAAATTGTTTTTATTTGCAGATAAACCCCCAGATTCATCAACAAAGCAATTTGTGATTCCTTAATAGCGAAAAATACCCATTCGCTATTAAGGAATAACAAAATGCTATTCATCAAGAAATCACTAAAAAAATAGCGATTTCTACTAATTTCTTAATTGCGACTCGCAAATTGCGAGTCGCAATTAAGGAATATCTCCCCATTCATTCCTATGGGCCTAGAGGCCCATGGGGATGAATGGGAAGACAATCTCAATTTGCTAATCGCAATTAGCAATTCGCAAATTGAGATTGAGATTTCAAGGGTGCAGGGGTGTCCAAAGGACACCCTGTTGCACCCCTGATATTGATGTGTGCACATATGGTGCGCACACACATGCCCTTAGGGCATGTGTGTGCGCAACATGAAACTTTGAAAAATGCACTTTAGTTTTTGCTATTTACCACGTAGTTATACTTCGCGGTAAATAGCGGCCCCAGATTGCGAATTTGCAGTTTTAAAATTGGTCATGAATTGCATTTAAGGAATCTCTAATTGAGATTCCTTAAATGCAAATAATCGCAATTTAGCGATTTTTAGAATTGTGATTTTTGCATTTGGGATGATGAATCCCAAATGCAAAAATAGCGCTTGCAAAGGGCCAGATTCTCAGAATCTGGCCCTTTGTGAGCCGATTTTCCTTTGGTGAATCTGGCTGTATATCCTTTATTTTTTTATTTAGATCTGCCCTGATAGCTTGCTACCCACTCTGCATTAGACTCTGGAGGGATTATTGAAAATGTCTGGCTTTCAGATGTATTGCTCAAAATCTACACAGAATTCAGTCTGCTCTTCTCACTTATTCAAGAAACATTGTCTACTGTGAACCTTTAGTCTGATCAAATATTTAGGAAACTTCCTACCTAAAGGACTAAAGATTTAAATGCATACAACTTTCCCAGTCTTTTGGTTGTACAATTTAGGATTCCTATTTGAGGAGTCTTTGTCTAGGGGAAAACCATGTATTAAAATCTCTTGCCACAACTTACCAACATAGCACAACAATTTCCTTCATGGCAAACTCTTTCCCGTATGGGTCCCAAGAGACATATTCCAAAAATGTCAAACTGAAATTAGAAGCCTTTTATGTAAATGACAAAAAAAACAACGATTGCAAGATGGTGTCTTTATCAGTTATTGGGTGATGGTGGCTTGGGCTTCCTTCATGAAGAAAAGAAAGTATGTACATGGAGCCCAGCTCCCACTGGTTTTGGAGTGGAAATGATTGAGAATGGTAAAGCTGTGGGTCCTACTCGAACAACAATATTCAATTTCCTTCTGTCATGGTATCGGCTTACCTCTGAAACATTAATGGCAAATGAGTGACCCACTGAAAGATACAACTGGTTTGTTACACCACTGGGGATGGCTCTAACTGAAGAGAGAGTCACAGTTTCTATCTTCTCTAACTCTCTTAGCACGTAACCTGGATTTTAAGGCAGGCATATTGTATAGCCACTTCCGCGTTTGACAAAGAGAGTATCCATTAATACTTAGGCATTTTTACAGTGAGTTCAATGTGAAGTGTTGTGTCTTCATTTTGCAGACACAGGCAGCCAAGACGTTCAGTTGTTGAAGATTTAAAGATGTTCAGGAAAATGCCTATAATGCCTTGTTATACTGGTATCTTACTCAAGAATAATGGGACAAAAATACATAGAGGCTTTGATGCATGTCAAAGAGTTTGTGACCAGAAAGAGATTCTCAGACATGTTGTGTGGTCTTGTCTTCTGATAAAGGCCTTTTGGAATTACAGCCAACATACAAGCTATAAAAAGGAAGGTTCTTCCACTACAATTCTTGGTGTTAGTGTTTGTTTATACTGAGGGTGAACGGGATTATGCAACACTATCTATGGTAGGTGCCAAACCACCCACATGCTCCTTGCAACATGACTTATGATCATCCAGATTTGTAAATACTACCACCCTCCCTCGATGCAAGTGTGGTGATAAAGATGGGCCACTTATGGGCAATAGAGAAATTAACAGCAATTTTCCTAAGAAAAAGTGCTAAAGCATGATAAGATTTAGACCTCATTCAGGACTTATGTTTGTGGTGAATATGGTGGGAGTGGAACTCTGATGTCTACTGTAAATCAGGTCATCACAGAATCACCCCATTTCACAACCTGAAAGACAGATTAACAACTATTTATTTCTTTATGGTCCACATAAGGCTGAGATTCAACATTCTTCCTTTGCTTCTCTATTTGTCTAATGCATTCTGAAGGAAAAATATCATTCCCTGTGATGGATGAATTATTTTGTTTCTTGTTCATCATTGTTATCTACACTATACCCCGACACTCTCTAGCCAATAAAACACCTTAGACATATAGGTGATAACAAAAGGAAGGAAAGAGACATAGCTATTAGATGATAACTTGCATAGAAGGAAACTAGGGTATCTATGATTACTATTGTTAAGCGATAGAGCTCTGAAGTTGAGGACTCCAACAAATTACATAGTGCGATGTTTAACTTAACGTAGGACATGTAGAGGTGGGCAGCAAAATGACATTCATAATAAATTGGTGAATATCTCTTTCTGCCCACATCTTGGCTCTTTTTCTTCATAAAGAGTTGGGGAGCTGCTTTATTTTAACTGATGTGACCTTATTGGGTTCCTCTGTTGGAAATGACCCTCCAGTGGTGCATCTTTTCCAATGTGGGCTCCCTTGCAACATCAGAAACCCCACACTAATTAAGGTGGACCTTTTTCCCAGCTTGGTAACACAGTCTGAGTTATAATAACCCTGATGCACAAAGAGAAACCTCTCTATGCATCAGGGATATTGTTTCCAAATACAGAAAACCAACAGGAAATCATAAAATAGTAACCCAGAAAGCATTTACATTTTATCATTACACATATTTTCACTATATCTGTTGGAGGGCATTGGGGAAATATTACCTTTGCTAAATCCGTCCATGGTCCACAGTAGAACCAGTGGACATGGAGCTTCTCTCATCCCTACTGATTTTGTTTTAACTATTTAATGTTTACATGAGCCACTATACATTAATTTAAGGAATTAGTCTAACCTTTTGGAACTGACTAACTATTATTGATACATCACTTTATTCTCCAAAGAATTGAAAAGGAAAATACAAAAACATGTTTTTCATAATCAGTTTTTGGAAAACTTTCAGACATGTTGATTTCACAGTGTTCTCTCTTAAGACAACATTGCAGAACACATATTAAAGAAGGAATTAGCATACAGATAAAACTATGTTAAACTGAACCTGAAAATCCTCAAAACATTTATAAAGGTTAACAAATTGATCAAACTTCTAATCATAAAAAGTAAACTTACCATAGGAGACAGAAAGATGATCTGCAGGCACTGACACATTGGCTTGCACATAGTCTAAAAAAACAGAAGAATAAATTATATCAACAGCCATGACAGACTGCAAAGAACATTTGTACTCAAGATATATCTTTTATTCAACATGTCAATTTTCTCAGGAAGTGGTGTGTGAAATGGTTATTCATTTTATTTGCCCAAAGAAATGTTTCGAATCCAACATAGATTAAGTAAATTGTCATGATATGAGAGTAAGGCCCTAATTGTGAGCAGACGGGGAAACTCCAATCCTGGTGCAAGCAGTGCACGGGCCAAGTGCCTGATTTAGATCTTCATCCATTAGAAAATACTGGGGTAACACAAAGGGAATCAGAAAGACCTGGGTACTAGTTAATACAGAAAATAATGGTCCTTACAGACAGAAAGGATAGAACAATTCAATTGAACTATCCTGAATCACACTTCAAAAAGATATACAAGATAACAGGGAGAGAACACGTGAGTCGAAAAATCATCACACAGAATGCAATAGTATTCCAAAACATATATTTCAATTCATATTAATGCTATACATCCACTGTACTTATACATTAGTCACTCCAAAAACCACAGTAATGTGCTCAATAGAAAGTGCTTGTGCTTAAATGGTAGGACTGAAGAGTCGCTATGCTATACAGAGAGAATGTGGGTCTGATTTAGCAATCTTCCTGCCACAGGAAGATGCAATTTTTTAAAAAGAGATGGCATTTTTGACTGAGAAAAACATATATTTACAGTCAGAAAACTGGCTAAAAGCACCAGGGCACTCAAAACCGTTGAGTGACGATACAATTTTGTAAGTTGAAGAGAATGTTTTTTTACAAAAAATGCCAAATAAGGAGAGCTCAATGCGCCAGAATCCTTAGTGAAGGAGCCTGGTTTTTAATGTCCTTGCCTTTTTTCCTTTCAAATGAAGGCTATATTTCTAAAGTCTTCAATACAATTTTGGCATTTTAGCTTAATGCTGGTGCTTAATGCTGGTAGGCTTGATTTATTGATTTATATATGTATGCGTTGGAGTACTTCATACTTTTAAATGTATATATATTACATATGTTTAATGTGCTCCAAGGTCCCTGCACGTTGGCAGTGACTATTCAGTGCTTATGACTATTAATGTTTATTCCCTGGAAGAGAAATATGTTTCCTTATATCTGAGGTCACTGAACTTAAAACATAAAAGTCACCCCGGTGGAAAGCCTATCTGTCCTGAGAGCAGGGTGCTTGGTTATAGGTGTGAGTGCGCCCCTGCATGAGTAGGACACACCTACAAACCCCAGAGTCGATTCTCTAGGCTTCGTGAGTGTAATTAAGAACTGTCTAACTATAAAATGGCTGCATTGAACCTGTCATGCTTGGTATCAAACATGTTGGAATCATACCACAACACCATTTCCGGTATTTGAGGTATGGTCCCATTGACTGGGGGGCTCCTCAGAGGAACCCCCTGTACTTCTGGTTACAGCCCTTCAGGGTCTGCCAGCAAGCTAGTGCTGCAGCTGACCACTGACACAATTCTGCCCTCCTACTGCTGAGCTGAGTTTGTGCTGGGAAGGATAGAACAATAGTTTTCTTGTCACAGGCTGGTATGACCACTTCCCACACAGGACTTCGTGTATTGGGCTGGGGTGGAGTCGCTTTCCAGCACCACCAGAATGGATTGAAAGGCACTAGTGGTACGCTCCATGCTTTCTCTGGTTTGAGCCAGTTCAGGAACCTTTGATTCCCGCTCTGGAGCGAAACTGGACAGTTACTTCCCTCTGTCCAGCCCCTCCACTAAGAGGGATCTCAGAATCGTTCCAACCCTTTCCTTGGGTATTTAAGGGCTCCCCAGTGGGGGGTCCTCAGATTCATCATGAAACAAGACTCACCTCTGAAACCAAGACACTCTTCGACCATCTGGATAATTGGACTTCGTTGGACTGCGCCTGGAACTAATACTGCATCAAAGAAGACTCTTACTGCTCCTGGTCTTGCTGTTCTTCAAGTCTTCTGCCTTGTCTGTGCTTCGCTCAGGTTCTCCAGAAGACGCATGGGCATCAAGGGCATCCAAAGAAATCTCCCTTAGAGTGAAGGAGTCACTCCTTTGCATCAGCAGGCACCACAATAAAGCAAACTGGTCTGCTGTTCCTGTCGTCCTAAGGACTTCCTGAGGTTCAGCAACACGGGTGGTGGTTCAGTGGCTCTCCAGAGACCTGACCCGTCTTTCCTGCAATTTGGAGGACAGTATTCCTCATCCAAGTAGATAGATCGGCACACCCTCTGTCTCTTTCAAGAGACAGTGCTAAACATGCAGCCCCATCATGTGGGATGTGCTAATTATAGCAATGAAGCAATACCAAGGGAATGGGCAGACCATCAGGGAGACTTGTGACTTGGGTCAGCGCCACCCTTGGGTGTGTTATTAAAGATTGTGAGCACCTTTGATGATATCTTATGCATAAGTTTAACTTTCTCCCCTCTATAGTCACATAAGTTACAATGTTTATCTTTGACCTGTGTGAAATACAAGTGAATCTCCAACTGCTGTAGTGTCAACACACCTAGCCTCTCTACCAGAAAGAGCATTCAAAATTGTGGGTGGTATTTTAATTGCCAATTTTAGCCATTGGACAGAAATACTAATGATCTTATGCAGGATTATGATAGAGAATGGTCCATTCCTGAATTAACAACCCCCCTATTAGAAAATGGTCCCCCCAGCCCTACAGCTTAACATGTTAGTTTTAAAACATTGCATTAGCACATGTAATGGAAGATCCTCCTCTGATAAAGAAGGTAAGCACACTTTTAACTGCATTCCCAGTACCAGGTTTATAGATTATATACTGATAGGTGTAGGACTTTGGCCATGTCTTATTTATATGGCAGTTACACTTAGGCACAACAGCGACCACAAGGCCTTAGTCCTTAGTCCTTAGTCCTTATCCTGGAGCTCCCAGGTGACAGGGGTCAGTCAGTCATCTGACCCCCTTCATAGTAGGTTCCAATTATCTTCTAATAGGTGCAGAGTAAAATAGAGAACCATGATCTGGTTGGATCAATCATACAAACTATTGGAGGTTATCCTTTAGAACCTGCTGAGACTGGATTTGGTCCTAGCTCAAAGTGAGTCATTACAGAAGATTGGAGAATTACAGGAGTCAGTGTCTGAGGGCCTCAAGGATCATTTTTTCATTGAAGCTACATCTGCTGGAAGCAAGAGAAGTCCTCCCTCCTGGTTTAACCAATCTTGCATGAATGCAATATTTGCCCTAATTACTATTATTAAGCAGCAGGACAAAGGGGGTGTTACAGTTAGGAGGGTGGCTTACAAAAAAGCCATCTCTGAAGCAAAAAAGAAATGGGATCAAGGAACGTAGGATGGGCTTTTAGCTTCAGCAAAAGAGGGTGAATACCACACCGCTTGGAATCTAGTAGCCACACGGGCTACGTTTTTTTTTTCTTCGTTGGCAACAATATTGCGGCTTTCGCTTAGATACAACACTTTACTGGCTTATATTCTGTGGCGTAAGGAGACTGTGCCTCCAACCCAGCAGAGATGTGTTCCCTCTACCTAGGGTCTGGTCGAAGGGACTAGAAGCATAGAATATCCAATCACGAACCAGGAAGTAGGCTCAGCAAAAAAGAAGATAGTTCCCAACAAGGCATCAGGGATAGACAAGATCCTCAGGAGACTTGTTTCTTGCTGAGATTGATGTCTGGGGCCCATGTTTTACTCTATACTTTAACGCCATTATGAATGGGCTACCCATTTCCCTATCATGGGCTGGGGCTGAATTCATACCAATCTATAAAAAGGGCTTCCCTCTCTTACCAACCAACTATAGGCCCAGCAGTACACAAAAGCTGCTCATCAGAATCATGCTAGATAGACTTCAGGATTGGATGGAGGCTAATATCATACTCATTCCATTACAAGCTGGCTTTCACAACTGCACCTCCACCATCGACCAAGTGTTTAGGTTTCAGCTGTTATACTGGAAAACTGCAGCCCTTTAGGGCAGCAGTTATATGTAGTGTTTTTGGACCTATGAACTACCTTTAATTTGGTCCTAAGGTTCAAACTCTGGCAAGTGTTAACCAATATGGGGATCCCTAACTATTCCCTAGGTATGATTATAAGGCTTCATAAGCCCAACTTTGTCCATGTTAGATGGGTTCGATTGGGAGTAGTGATTGAGAAATTTCCTGTCAAGAGGGGATTAAGACAGGCCTGTGTTATTTCCCCAACCATTTTCACACGCTATATCAATGATGTGATACACCACCAAATGTGAGAGTGATGCCCCAAGATTAGCTAATATGAAGGTCCCCACCCTGATGTTTGTAGACAATGCGCTCCTCTTGTACAAATCTCTTATGAGGCTAAAGAACATTCTAAATAAATTCAATAGTTTCTGTATACTGAGGGGCTTAGAAATCAATGCGGCAAAAACAAAATATATGGTGCTTAACCCCGTCCTAATACTATATCAAACCTCACACTGAAAGAAACACCCTTTGAGCGGGTGCAAACAATTGAATACCTTGGGATTACCCTCACTGAGCACTTGGAGTGGACCATGCACATCTAAAGGTGTGGATTTAAATTAGAACACATAGGGGGGCTTTTAAAAGTTCAGAGGGGCTCCTACTGGAGACCTATCTTGCGGGTTAATTAAGGTTTATGAACACCAAGCCCTGGGAGATGCTCTCTATAGGGCTGAGTTATGGGGCCACAAAGATGCAATTGCCCTTTTGATCTCAGAGAGCTGATTCCTGCAGCAGCTGCTAGACCTCCCGGTTGGTACTCTACTACTACCCGTCAGGTTGTATATGGGGTGGCAGAAGCGTAATGGCTGAAGAGCATCACCCCCCAGCCTGCACCAGCAGATGATAAATACAATGACAATAACACAATGTTCTTATCATTTTATTTATGCTGTCTGTCTGAGCCCCTCAATAAGTATAGAATGGGGCTGGCACATTAGGGAGGAGGATTAGTGTACACTTATAAGTGCACATGTGTGTTTGGCCGGCCGTCCTAGGCCAGCCGAACACACATGCGCACTTATGTTTCTCCACACAGCTGTATTTTACAGCCGGGTTGGAAAAACATACAGGTTCCAATGCACTGTCTGAGCAGCAAACTAGGCCACACAGACCAATCCCAGTAATCCTCAGCAGTGTCTGGATTGGGTGTAGAGCCTGTGCCCTGAGGGCCCATACCCTTACTTCAGAAGAGAGAAGCAGCGAGGCGACCGTCAGCGGGAATGGAGTGGCAAGTAAATATTTTTGTTTTTTACTTTCCCCCCACCACACGATAACTCTACCACTTGAGATAGGTGGCTGCCGCCACTGGGTTGTATGTGGGGCTAAGACCAGTCTTAGGTGGGTCCGGTCTTAAACCAATCCTATACTGGAGAAGGATATGGGCTGCCCTAAAGCTACACTCCTATCAACAAGGGCTGAATGAAGTATTTAGTCTTTTGGGGGCCTAGCGCTCTTCCCTGGCTAAAGTATGTTACAGAGACCTTGAGGCTAATGGGGAATGAAAGACTATGGGAGGACCCAAGGGGGGCTTCTTTTCCTATTTCCCTAAAAAGATCCTTCACACAGCTTAAATTGATTTTTTTTTTTAATAAGACTATTTTGAGCTCCCTGACAGATACCTTCCTCCTGAGGAAAGAAGATTATAAAGCAGAGCAGTATCTCGGCGAGATCCAACATGCACTGGCTTTGAAGCTATTCATACAATTTAGATTTGGGACGCAGCCACTGCATACATTGCCTGTTGGGCCAGCATTACAAGAACAATAGATCAATTATGCCATCCTGTGGGACCTCAACTGAATCAAGGGTACATGTCTTTTTCTTTTGTCAGCATATAAGAAGGTCAGGACCAATTGGATAATTCTAGTTTGTTGCAATCTAGGAACCAGGCAGCATGTGGAAGCCTACAGGATTCTGCAAACCAAAACAAACCAATATATAGTTTTTGCTGCTTCTAAGGGCCCGATGTAGGTAGCCCTTTACCGATCGGAATCGGCCGAAAATACCGATTTTCGGCCGTTTCCGATCGGTAAAGGGCTATCGAGATGTAGGGGCACATTTTAGGTAATTTTACCGATTCGTTATCATTACCGAATCGGTAAATTTACCGATTCGGTAATATGTACCGATTCGGTAATGATAACGATTCGGTAAAATTACCGAAAATGCAATGTAGGTAGCCTATGTTCCATCAGCACATGGCTTACAGAATCGGTATTTTACCATGGAATACAAATCCATGGTAAAAAACCGATTCCTGTGTACATGCACATCTGTGCATGTACACATGTGCCATGTGACAGACAGACGTGCCCTTAGGGCATGTCTGTGTGCCACATTGCACACATGCCCGTTTTGGGGGTGCTAGAGGGTGTCAAAGTGACACCCCCTGCACCCTTGTGAATTCTTTATTTACCGATTCGGTAAATACCGAATCGGTAATGCCTATTCATTCCTATGGGCTTCAAAGCCCATAGGAATGAATGGGCATTACCGATTCGGTATTTACCGAATCGGTAATTAAAGAATTGTTAAGGATTCGGTAACGAATCCAGATGTTGGGACCTACATCCCATTTACCGATTTTGAAATACCGAATCGGTAAAATTCGGTATTTCAAAATCGGTAAATGGGATTTACCTACATCGGGCCCTAGGTTCCTTATTCTATGTGGTGACTCAGGTACAAAATTAGTTCCCCATCATCCAAATCAGGTGACATAGAGGCTTAGGCAGCATATCACTAACTGTTAATTCTCATGGTCATAAAACGTGCCTGGTTTTCATGTTAAATTTGCACTTTATGAATGTGGGGTTAACTCGGCACATTGCCTATCTTTTGAACAATCTTTTACATGATGTTTAAAGTCCTCCTTACAGAAACATACCTGTCTGATCGATGGTATATCTTAATTGCTTTTACATCACTTTTTTAGTGATTGTTTTTATGGATATGTAACTTATAATGTTTTGTATCGGTTTGAATTGTCTTTTTTATCTGTTCTTTAATGGCTTTTGTCAAAATAAAGATTTGATGATGAAACCTAAATAGACCGTGTGCAAGATTGTGCCATTATTGCTTGAAAAGGATTACCAGCCACTTCAATTAATAATCCATATTCTCACCCACAGGAAGCAGGAACTAAATATAGCTATAGGATATGCTAAAACTTCTAGAACCTGAAAGCCCAGGCGCTCTTTAACTTGGGCAATAACCTCAGGCAATTGGAACTCTTGAGACACTTGAGACACTTTTTTCCTATGAGGCTCAGCCTCATATCGACCTATTCAAAAACTGCTTTTTGTAGTACATTTAGTAGTACTAAAATAGAACTATTTCTATACACAAAATATTATTCATTAATGTATGTGCTGATGTCTCTGTCTTCAATTATCCCATCTGTTCTGAACGACAATCTCTGTCACAACTGTGGAGATCTCCGCCCACATATTCCTACATATTAGTAGTAAATTGAAGTGGCTCGGAAATGGGAAATACTGACTACTAAATTGTAAGGGTTAAAAGTGGATTGAGGAGGGGTTTAGGAAAGGACATGCATCTGCCCACAGAATAGTAAGTTATTACTATTTACAAACTCCACTTCTATAGTTACTACATTTCAAAAACACAAAACAAAGTAGTGATAAATGTACTACAGCTCAGACCTGGAGTAAGTCAGTTATTACGTGTAGCCAACCACTGATACTACAAAACACTCCAACAGAAAATAATAGCCAAAGGGTCTTAATATGAAATTCCGTAGGAAATATAAATAAATTTGATTTGATGTTACAAAATGCATATATAAATAAAACATAAATAGTATTTCATTTTAAAACATATTAACCTTTTTTAAATTTACAAACATTACTTTACTTAATGAATAACATAATAAAATGCATTTATATTT
This sequence comes from Lissotriton helveticus, assembly GCF_964261635.1. NCBI lineage: Eukaryota > Metazoa > Chordata > Amphibia > Caudata > Salamandridae > Lissotriton > Lissotriton helveticus. The sequence continues at coordinate 192,617,347 of NC_136071.1, read as the reverse complement.
ATTCAAAACATGACGTTTGAATGAATAAATTAGGTATTGGGTATCACATAGCTTTATATGAGGACCAGTTATGTTACACAAGGACACATTCATTTTTTTGTTAAGCACCAAGATATTAAGTGATTTGCCCAGAGGGAGGCGTGGCTTGACACCAACGGGCATGGCGGTACCTCCGTGAGGCTTCTGCTCCGAGGATGTAACAACGTGCATTCAAGATTCTTTGCAGGGAGACAGGCCGCGGAGTTTATTCATGAATTCTGCCTGAAGCTATTACACACTTTTCTGCTGGCTTCCGATACCGCAAATTATATTTTTTAAACATACATGCCAACCCTCCCGATTCAGGCGTGAGACTACCGATTTGAAGGCTAGTCTCCCGCCTCCCGATTCCTGCAAGCAAAAACCCGATTCCTCGGGGTTTGTTGACAGGGCGTTTGTGTGAAGTGCTAATTTTTCCAGCAATAGTCAAAGTGGCCATGCAGGGGCTCTCGATGGGGTGAAAAAACAACAAAGGGTCATTAACAAGGCAATAGTCTTTTGAAGACCTGTGAAGTAGGGGGGGGGCGTGTGTGTGCACAGGAAGCTGTTTTCGGCTGGGGTGTCACACAGGGGCGGGGGGGGGGAGGGGGGGACAACACTTGCATCACCCTCTCAGCCTGCCATTGCGCTCCATGCTTGTAAAAGGTAAGAAAAAAAACGTACATTTGTGTTTCAAATGTCCAATCCTGCAGCAGCACACTTCCAAAGCCCATACACGCCAGTAACCCGATTTGAAGCCCCATTCTCCCGATTTTAAAAAAAAAATCTCCCTCTTTGCTCTTCTGAAATGTTGGCATGTATGGGTAAACGCCTGCAGGCGGTCCCGGGATCCCGTGGCCGCCATCTTGTGCACAAACATTGCCGAGAGCGTTTCCCTCATTCATAGTGGCAAAACTTTCGTTTTTCTTCTGGTGCTTCTAATAATAGCACAAGGTACATCTCTAAGTGCTTGGTTAAATAGAATTATGTACACTGCAGTTTTATTGATTTGGCAAGATGTTTTACTATTTTTTGTTTTGGCTGCCAGTTTGAGAGCTGGCTATGACCTTTACAACAATACTTTATGAGGAGATATGTGAGCAGTATGAATTTTGACTCTCTTTTTTGCTTTCCATGTGTGTATGGTTTTACTGTTACACTTTTGTGAATACAGGCTCGCATGATATATCTACTGATTTTGCACTGACTAAGGTGACATTTTCTAGTTTAAGGGCTCTATTTACAACAAGGCTTATATCAAACCTAGCTCTCTACTATTCGCTATCTGGGACATTGTACAAGACCATTATCCTTGCCTTTAATCATCTTGCATCTTGGTTGGTTCATTCATCAAGCTGGTTTGTTCTCTTCATATGCTGAATATCTACTCTGGCTACTATATTTGTTGATGGGCAGAACAAAGGGGTCTCTTTTTGCTGCCTCACAACCATAACATATTTTCATTAAAAACTCACAAATCTTTTCAGAATTTTGGAAATTGGATAGCACTGAGTTTGCCACAATGCAAAGCAGTGACGCAACGATGGATACTGCACGCACCATGTCAGGAAAATCTAATGTGAAGCGCCTGAAACAAGACCCTCCTTCGCCTCCTAAATCAGCTTCTCCAATCTCAATGGAGATGCTACTACAGGAAATTAGAGCGCTCAGACTATTTATGGAAGAAACTAACTCCAAGCTACAGATTCTATCGGATAACTGGCTACAAATGGACCACAGAGACTCTACAGTGGAGCAGAGTGTTTCAGCTTTTAAGGAGACCACTAAAGATGTTTCCCTCATGCATTCGCAAGCTTCAACACTTCAGAAGCAGGTCAAAGACTTATCGTAATAGAACAAACAACTTACGTATATATGGCTTGAACAAAGGAGTCGAAGGCACGGTCCTTATTACTTTCTTTAAATCCTTTATTCCAAAAATACTCCATCTACCAGAAGGTACTTCCTTGAACATCCAACACGCTCATAGATTAGGACGAGCTTCTATCACTTCCTCATCCTCGCAGAGGCCCAGAGGAGTTATACTCTATTTTGTATGTATGTATGTATGTATGTATTTTCTACTTGTTAAGCGCAACTGCCACCCAAAGGGTATCCTGGTGCTGAGACCACATCATTCCAACGGATAGACTACATTACATTGCTCTAGGAAACAGGAAGGTCTTGAGATCCTTTTTAAAAGAAGTAAGATCTTGCCTACTCCTCAGCGCCAGCCGGAGGGTATTCCAAAACGTGGCGGCTGTGAAACTAAAAGCGCGGCCGCCCATCCTCACTCTATTGATCCTAGGGACCGTCACTAGAAACGCGGAGGAGGATCTCAGAGATCTGGCAGCTTGATACCAGGAAAAAATATTTTGAAGCGGTATCGGTCCCTGTCCATGCAGAGCCCTAAAAACAAGGCATAAGGCCTTAAAGGTAATTCTCTGTTGGACAGGTAGCCAATGAAGATCAGCCAGTGCTGCAGAAGAAGAAGCAGAGCGTGGGCGGGATAGAGCCAATTTGGCAGCCATGTTTTGAATCCCCTGCAGCTTTAAGATCAAAGTTTTAGGGGCTCCCAGAAGTAGTGCGTTGCAGTAGTCTAATCTACTGAGAATAGAACTACGCACTACCTCTGCTCTAGCCTCCATGGGGAGGAGCGGTAAGATCTTACGTAGGGCACGAAGTAAGCCCATACATGTCGCCGTGGTCCTGTTCACAGAGGTGTCAAGCTGCAAATTAGGTTCAAACAGAACTCCCAAATTACGGGCCGATTCAGCAGCCTCTACCGTGCCTAAGATAGAAGTAGGCCAAAAGTCATCCGGAAGCGGACGAGGGATACGATCTAGGGAGCAGGGAAGAACCTCAGTTTTGGACCCATTAAATTGAAGCGAGTTGACTCGCAGCCACTCTGCTGTTGCCAACATACAGCAGTGGAAAGTGTCCCTCGATACTGTCTTTGTACCCTCAAATGAGAAAATCAATTGAGTGTCATCGGCATAATTGATGACAGATATGCCGAATGACTTTATCAGGTCTACCAGGGGTCGAAGATAAAGATTGAAAAGGATCGGACTGATCGCTGACCCCTGGGGGACACCCTGATTCACTTGTCGTATGGCAGATCGAAAAGGTGGTAACGCCACTGCTTGCTGTCTGTTGCTGAGATACAATGTTAGCCATCTCAAAGCCAAGCCAGTTACTCCTATGCTCTGAAGGCGGCTCAGTAGTACTGCATGGTCCACCGTGTCGAACGCGGCCGACATGTCAAGCAGCACTAAAAATGCTGACTTGCCCCTGTCGACACGCGTTCGTAGATCGTCCAACACGGTGACCAATGCAGTCTCAGTGCCATGAGACGGCCTAAAGCCGAATTGTGATGTATCCAGGCAGGAGTTATTTTCCAGAAAGCTGGATAGTGCTCTCGTGACCCATTTCTCGATAATTTTTATCGCAAATGGTAAAAGCGAAATGGGCCTGTAGTTGGCCGGACTTGAAGGATCCAGAGAAACCTTCTTTAGCAATGGTGTGACTATCGCCAACTTCCAACTGTCTGGAACTAATGCTGTACTCAATGACTGGCAACAGATGGAGTGAAGCGGAGGAAACAGCTCATCTTGAAATGCCTTCCAGATCTTATGTGGCATAGGGTCAAGTGGTGATCCTGAGGACACGCCATTGGCCAAAACGCAGAACTCCTCCAAAGAGGGAGTAGGAAAGCAAGACAGCTGAGGGAGCTCTTCCCAATTATGATCCTCTTAGGGCCCGCAAGAAGGGGGGATTCTGCGGGGGAAGATAAAGATAATGCGGGCTGGCCAGAAATCCGCAGTCCATTCAAAATTGTCTTAATCTTCTCCTCAAACGCGAAGGCCAAAGAATCGCACAATTCCTGGGAGACGGGAATAGCTGGTGCAGTACAAGACGGGTTGGCTAGATTGTCGACCAGTTTAAACAAGGTCTGCGACTTGTTAGGGGACTTGGCCAGCATATCTACCAGAAATTGAGCTTTGGCCTTTTTCAGCTGAACCTTGTATTCCTGCAAGGCCACTTTATATGCTGCCTTATCCGACTCCTTATATTCTCTCCTCCAGAATCGTTCCGCCTGTTTACAGCGGAGTTTATGCTGTCTAAGGTCATCGGTAAACCAAGCATTAGTTCCTCTAGGTCTGTCCCTCACCTTCCTTAGTGGAGCCAGCTCATCCAGAGATGTCGAAATCTGCTGGCAAAGGACAGCGTAGCTTTTGTCTACACTATCCTCCACCGTAAAAGCTCTAGGCAATAATATGGGTATGTTCGGTTGCTTTAGAAGGCGAGACCATTGCCTACTAATCTTGGTACCACCTGGGTCGCCTATCCTTAGCGGACCGGGCAAAGAGACAGACATTAGAACCAGTGCATGGTCAGTCCAGCATTGATCCACGACCTCTCGAACTGTAACTAAATCCTTATCGGCAAATACAAGATCTAAAGTATGCCCTTTAGCATGAGTAGGTGACATAACCAGCTGTGCAAGTTGCATATTACTGCATGCTTGGCAGAGTTCTCTGTAGGCCAGATCTTGAGGGCCAAAGGTTGAAATCACCCAACACTAGAAATCTAGTATGGGAATTTGAAAGATCGTAAATCAGATCAACCAATGACTGAAGGGCCGTGGTGGTTGAAGAGGGCGGTCTATACCATAGAAGACCCGTTACCAGAGTGCCGCCCTGGGTCGTGATGGAAAAGCCCATGAGCTCGAACCCCAGTACCTCTTTTACCGCCAACTGCATAAGGGAAATAAAGTCTTTAAAAATATAGCCTATTCCGCCCCCTCTGCCAGATACTCGAGGGGTATGTCTTATAAGGTAGCCCGGGGGACAGGCCCACCCAAGTTCCACCCCGCAGTCCACTTTAGTCCAGGTCTCCGTAACAAATAATATGTCTAAATGTAAGGATTCTATTAAGAGAGCAATCTCAGCATGATGCTTTACAAGAGATCGAACATTCAACAATCCACAAGAGAGAGCTGTAGGAGGAAAGAGGGTCGAGATACAATTTGTACCGGCATTGTTATCAGTCTGAGGATCATGAGAATCCACTAGGGGATCTATCATATGCAAAGTAGCCGAGGAAGACGCACCGGGAGCGCCCGGGACGCAAACGGGCGCAAACGGGCTTACCTCTGGCGCACCTCCGGCGCATCTACGGCGCTTCCGCTGCGCGCACACGCTGCGCGCCTGCTCACCCATACTAATTTATACTATAACGCCGCGCGGGCTTCCGGCTACTAGAGCCACTAGACCGAGCAATATGGCGCCTAAAGGTGGCCCAAGCATAAACACCCACCCAAGATGGCGGTCGGGGCCACCACAACCCGGAACCCCACTAACTGAGTCCCGTCAAATGCGGGTGAAAAACAATTATCATGCAGGTGAGCCTACCTAATTCCCCAAGTTGCTGCAGTGGCGAGCGCCCAATGAGTGGCGAAGAAACAGACTGCGCAATCACAAGCAGCACGTTTAAAATATTTACCAGAAGTATACAATACAAGTTTTAAAATGTGCCCAGCACAACAATGCACGCGAGGAAGGAAGGTTTTCTGGAGTATACAGACTTATTGAAAGTGCTGGCAGCTGCCAAAGCTGTACAACGGATAACTTGGTCTGGCTCTACATTATTTTTTGCGCAAGACTATTCAAAAGCAACAGCGGCCAGACGCAAAGCCTTCCTAGACATTAGAACCTGATATCTGCTCCATGGAAGCTAGATATGGTCTATTTCAAACATGTTTGTTCAAGGTCACATACAACAATAAAACAACGTCCATTGAGGATCCGATGTGTCTACAAAGTTTCATCAATTCGAATAAACTTACTCCAATGGATTCTTCAAGACCTTCCTCCTCGCATATCACTTGACTTTCTCAAGGTTACCTGTGATTTTCACTTTTTTTGCTCGATTTCTCTCAATTCATGCCAAGTTTCCATCGGTTTTAGCTAATTGATGTTTTAGATTTCTAGTCATTGTTCTTCAGTATTTGCATTCTCCATGTTTCACTGTGTATTTCCTATGTTTAAATTGTTCGCCTCATCTTTACTTTTACTTTCTCTTTTCGTTCCCATAGTTCTGATCATGATATGGCGTGTTCCTTCCTTGGTTTGGTTGATCCTCGCTGGATGTTTCGTATGTTCCATGTGGTGTCACCCACCCTCGCATTCGTGTTTTCCCTTTGTAGGTATGCTACTTGTTTTGTTTTTCGTTTTTTGTTCTGTTCTAAAGCCTTTTTCGATTTTTTACTTTGGTGTCTTGCATATATCTGTTTCACTTTTCTCCATTAGGTGTACATCTACCTTTGTCACTACTCACTTTAATCCTTACCTCTTTACACCCTTTTATTATTCACTCGATTCATTCATTTCTCCTCTTTTAAGCATGCTTGATTCTTATCTTTGTGCTTACTTTTGCTGAACTTTCTTACTATGTGATACAACGACTTATCCATCTTCTTTCTTTTTTCATATATTTACCTTGTTGTCGGTTTAATGAATTGGAATTATGTCTCATATTCTATGCTCAACATTGTACTTACAGCCCATGTCGTTAAGGTTGATTACATGGAACGTTAGGGGTTTAAACTCTCCCATCATGCGACAGAGAGTTTTATCTCATCTGGCGAAACTTAAAGCTGACATTGTATTCTTAAAGGAACCGCACCTAACAGATTCTAAATCTGCTAAATTAAAGAAAGGTTGCGTAGGAAATGTTTTCTTTTCTCAAGGGGATGCCAAACGCAATGGGGTGATGATTTTGTGTCGCAAATCACTACTGATTACATTGTTGTCTCAAGAATCGGACACTGGGGGCAGATCGATAAATGTTAAATTACTACTAAAGAATGTTCCGGTTTTCTTCTTAATGTTTACGCCCCCACCTCGGGCGATACTGCCTTTTGGTCTACATTTGCAAAGCAAATTTCCCACTGCATAGAAGACAATTTCATATTAGCTGGAGATTGCAACCAAGTTTTTGATCCATTCACGGACAGAAACTCTAAATCCTCTTTTGTGTCTAATAAACCTCACAAAGCATTTACCCACGCCATCTCTGAACATAAACTCCTTGATGCGTGGCGACGTTGCAACCCAACTACCAGAAAATAATCATTTTACTCTTCAACACATAAATCTCAATCAAGAATTGATTACATTTTCGTCTCTCATAATATCTCGCAATTTCTTACTAATGCAGAAATTGGCCCCATATTGATTTCAGATCATGCCCCTGTCTCAGTCTGTCTTGATATTTTGCCTAAACTCATTGGCCCTCGAAGATGGCGTTTTAACAATGCTCTTCTTTTGAATCCAGAGTTTATTGCTTCCTTCACTACTGTTTATAAAAATTATTTAATGATAAACGGTACAGAGTCTTTACCATTTTCAACTATCTGGGATGCTTTTAAATCCTCGTCAAGAGATTTTATTATTAACTTTGTATCTAAAAAATTTAGAATTGCACATGGACATACTAGTAAACTGTTAGAAAACATTAAGAAACTGGAACACTCTTTTTACACATCCCATTCAAATGAACCCCTTAATGCGCTTATAAATGCAAAGTTGCAATTTAACAAAAAATCTACGGATGATGCCTCATTATACTTACTAAAATCTAGCGCAAAATTCTATGGAGGGAAGAATAAAGCTGGGAAAATACTAGCCAATTATTTTAAAGTTCGCCAGAATAAGTGGAATATTGATTCTCTCTTAGAAGGTAACTCTGTTTTAAAATTTAAAGATACTGAAATTTTGGACGAATTTTCTCTTTTTTACAAATCACTATACACATCTGAAACACAGCCCACAGAACAAACCCTTTCCTCCTTCTTTTCCACCATCCAAAAACCCCAACACAACATTCCTGACCTGACCTCCTTAGAGTTAGACATATCACACCAAGAACTCTTGAAGGCACTTCACAGTCTCAAAAAGGACAAAGCACCAGGTCCAGATGGTTTTAATGTCATATTTTATACACATTTTTCCAAACTGTTGATTCCCAAATTATATTCTCTAATAAATCACTTTTGTTCCCTAGACAACTCTTCCAGCTCTTTTTCAGAAGCACATCTCTGTGTCCCCAAAGAAGGCAAAGACCCCACATATTGTAACAATTATAGGCCTATATCTCTAGTCGACATCGATTATAAAATCTATTCCAAAGCATTAGCTATCCGTTTAGATTCTTTTTTACCAAATTTGCTGGAGAAAGAACAATCTGGATTTGTTAAGGGGAGCTTTATAACAGACAACACATGACTTTTATTTAACGTTCTATCTAAATCTATAGATCTAAAACATCCCCATGTGGCAATTGCTTTAGACCCTGAAAAAGCGTTTGAAAGAGTGGAATGGACTTATCTGTTTTATGCGATTAAATGGTTTGGCTTTGGCCCTAAATTTATATAATTGATTTCCGTCCTTTACTCCAATCCTCGTGCAACAGTTTGTGCTAACGGTTTGATATCTTCATTTTTTGATTTGGGCAGAGGAGTTCGTCAAGGATGTCCTCTCTGCCCTTTCTTATTCAATTTGGCACGAGAACCCTTTCTCTCCAAATTACGTCAAAATTCTTCTTTACATGGTTTTCAAACCCCTCATATCCATATTAAACTTGCACCATATGCTGATGATATTTTACTCTTCATGTCCATGGCCAGATGACTCTATTCCTGCCTTCTTAGCAGAAGTACATTTGTATTCTCTTATTTTTGGTTATAAATTGAACAACGACAAATGTGAAATTCTGCATTTAACCAAATATACCTTCAAATCGGATTTTAACGCTTCTAATTTTACTTGAAACGACCAACATATTAAATATTTAGGTCTATACTTAAGTCTTCCATCCCGGACACAGTCTCCTATAATAATGTATACTATTTCCAACATACCAGTCCCTATATCTAATAAATGGTTCAACAAGATTATTCCCATTCTCTCCTCCTTCTTATGGCAACACAAGAAACCCCGTATGTCCATACTAAGATTATTGAGAACTAAAAAAGAAGGCGGAGTCAATTTTCCCAATTTTCTTTTTTATCATAAGGCCTTCCTCTTACACCAAGCCTCCCATTGGTTGCTTGATTCTACTGATAATGAACCTTTATGGACATCTATGGAGCGTTTTTTCTTGTTTCCCTTCTCTTTTTCAGAATATTTATCCTTCACACGCAAACCACAGTCCCTATCTACTCCTATAATTAAATTAACTTCCAAACTTTTGGATGTTTCTCCTATTCCAACTCCTCTTACCACAGAATTATTTCTTAACTCAACAATCTGGCACAACAAAAATCTGCTCATTAAAAACAAACCCATTTATTGGAAAACGTGGAGACAAAAGGGCATTCTCTGGATACATCAATTGTTTTCACAATCAAATGTTTTCTCTTCTGCTTCGCTCAGTCAACTATACCATCTACCCAATTCATTTAACAATAAATATATTCTCCTCAAAAAAGACAGTCATGGATACTTATTCCCTACTTCCCAGACTCCAACCACAGGTTGGTTATTTCTCCACAGACTTCTTCTCTTTTACGAAGCTCTCCCAGGGCATCTACTTTATTTTGTCATCTACTTGACATCAACACACTTAAACAGAAATAAAAAACGAAGTTGGCTTGGGAACAAGACTTTGGTACTTCATGGCCAATATCCTTATGGACGGGTCTCTGGACCAAGAGCCGTCAATCCTCACGGGCAGCTATTACAACACAAACATTATTCTTTGTCTATAATCGACTTCTGTTCACACAGACACTTTTAAGTAAAAGGTTCACGATTGTCCCGGATATTTGTTGGACATGCTCCGCTCCAAACGCTGACTTCTTTCATATGTTATTCTCATGCACACATGTCCACATTTTCTGGGAACAAGTATGGTCCCAAATTAATTTAATTTTTGCAACTAAATTTCCCTTCTCCTTTGTTCATATTTTTCTAGGAAGTTTATCATCCATCTGGGATAATGTTACACTCAACACTAGAATTATTGATTTGCTATTAGCGGTTGCTTTCCAACAAATCACCACAAATTGGAAAGACTTCAAAAAACTTTCTTTCAAAGCTTGGTGGTACATGATATGCCATAATCACAGGCTAGACACTTCTTTTTTCTTTCCCATACAAATGGCAACAAAACGCTTAGTTTTATGGTCACCTGTAACTAAGTATATTAGTTCCAGTGCCAAGCGATGTTCCCAACTCCAACCAGCTCAGTAAGAAGTTCTTAAACCCACTTGAATACCCCGACTTTTCCCATTTCTTATTTAGTATAATGTTATTCATGTTTCGCATATTTCGTTTTGTTCTTTTTCCTCCTACCATCAAGTCCAAATTGTGTATGATTATTATTACGGTTATTGTGTATTGTAATTATGTGCTTTTGATACTGTTTATTATGTATTGACACCCTTCTCTTTCTTCTGATAATAAAATCTTCTTGAACTCTAAGTGATTTGCCCAGATTCACAGGATGTTAAGCGTCATTGCCGAAACTCAAACCCAGTTCCTCAGATTTGAGATTTACCGTCCTAGCCCCATTCTCTCCCTGGCCTGGCTGAACTGATTTTTGTAGTTCAACTCTCAATATTCATATGTACTAATGAACTTTAAAAAGAAATTCCAATCCTTTACCATAGGGCGATCTTCGCCTGGTGGTGGAGATCTCCACCTCTGTGTGAAAATGTAGTAACTTTATAGTTGGAAATTCGGCTTCACCCTCTAAATTTAGAAGATGGAGTTAACATTGAGTAGTACATTTACTCTCTCGAAAATGGTGACTAGCATAAAGTTGTACATTTTCAACAAAGTGTGAGAGTAATCTTACATGAATAGATTTGCTCACGTGTAAGTTTAACTTTGGGAACAGGTCCTATCTGTATCACTCCAGGTAAGGCTGTTGCCATGACCATGCAATGATATGCTCACTGCCTTATCATCAGCATCTTGCAGTTCAGCAGAGGAAAAATTAAATTTTGGAAGGTCCAGCTTTATCATCATCAATATAATGCCTCTTTGAGACACTTTTCTTCCCATCCATGGTCTTAACAACAATGGCCTGCTGAGCTAAAGCCAACAAATATCCCTTGAGTTCAAACCAATTACCATCCTCGACTGTAAGCCGCTTTCTGAAAGCTGGACCAGCTTGCCGAAGGACACCTGCTGATACAAGGCCCTCTGATGCTGCGTGCTCAACTGACAGATGACCCACTTGCGGATACAGCAAGCAAAGCGGGACCAGCAAGAGAGCAACGCCTGGTACTTAAATAGAGCTTATTTCATAAGCACTAATTAAAAACCTGAACCAAACAGAAGATAAGCATAAGCACTTAACTTAATTAAGATGCTCCATGTCCTCCACATAACAGAAAACAGGAACATTTTCCCCTCAGAATGGGGTATGCCGGAAGGGAAGAGGACGGGAGGGGGTGTGTGGTGTAGCAGTGATAAAATAGTTTTAGTACTAAAAACCTTAGTTTAGTGTTCTGTATGGGTATTGTGTAATGTGTACAGCATTGAACACTACCTGTCTCTTGGGTGGGATCCACCCTTGCATGGTGAAGACTGAGGATGACAAAGGGAGACCTGCAGGTAATGTGTATAATGTGTATTTGAAATAGGCCAGTGAAACTGTGACACGACCTTGTAAGAGTTATATTTGATATAACTAAGCTTTGTTCTGAGTTTCAGGTGTACTATTTGATTTTACATATATTTTTCTGTCAGTGAGTCTCAAACTTGACATCTAAATTAGGTTACACAATCATTTGAATAGAATGTTTCTGTAGTTTGTAGAACATTCCTGGAATACCTTAATGGCTAGATTTAGCTTCATATGAAAATATTTTCAGAACACTGGGAAAATACACTAAGATTCCAATGGCCTACTCTTGGAGTACTCCTGACCTACTGCTGAGTTCATGTAGTAAGTATGACGTGCTCCTAACTTACCCCTGAAATGTTTGTGAATTAAGCTCTTCGCTTTTATGTCATCCCAGCCAGAGATCAACAACTGCTTTCCTCTACAGCCTTCATGGGTTGTGATGAAATACAAGCCTCAAGGAAGGAAAGTGAACACGCACTCTAGAGTGGTGATGAGTCCATGTAAAGCAAAAAGTAACAAATAACAAACTGAGTGATAGTAAAACAACATAAATTACCTCTATTTTTGATGGGCCCAATCCTTAGTGTATAATTTCCTGTTGCATTAGAAGGGATCTGGAGAGCTCTTGACCCGGAACAATACTATTTAAAAAAAAGCACAACTTCTGTTATAGAGACCATGGCCATTTTTTATTTACATGGTGTAATTCACGTTACTGTTGTCAATTTGGTACTTACTGGTGTGCAGTTGGTGTCATTGTCGCAGAAGCTCACTTCACAGTGCATATAAACATAGCTGTAATAACTATTAAATTTAAACAACTGGACAGAGAACTGTCCTAGTAAATCGCCGCCATTCTGAATAACTGTGACAGTATGATCCTGAGGATTTGGACAGCTGTGGAAACAGAATCATAAAAGTTTGGGCACTCGTTTGAAGATGCAATTGATAAGAAAAAATCAGTTTCAGTTCTTAAAGTACAAACTACTACAGACACATTCCAATAGTTAAAACTTAAAACTGCTCCACTTTTCATATTAGGTTGGTTAGTGTTACCCAAATCAATGGTGCTCGATTTATTGACATTTGAAGGATGAAAACTGTGAGTGGTCAGCCACAATTTTACCCCGTGGTTTACATCTTGTATGCAAAAGCTAGAAGAATGTGTATAACTCACCAAACCCTCATAGAGGTTTGGTTTTGGTTAGAATTCCATGTTTAAGGCTCTAGCAAAACACAGCCCATGGGTTAAAGAAATGGTAGGATATTGCAAGGATTGAAGCACTCAATGAATCATTTTGGGTCACTGAGAAGTGCATGTAGGGAATGTCTTTCACAAGGAAATAATCGTCATTCAGCAGAAAATCCTGTTCTGATTTGCTAAAACAGTTCAATGGGTCTGTCAAGACTACTGAGATCTATACACAACCTGTAGGACAAAGACTTCACTCCCTATGGATTAAGTCACCCCATTTACCTTTTAAAGGAGATACATTTACTACAATGGACAGATAGGAGACACCAAGACGAACCATTAATTTACTTACTTTACTTTTACTTATTTATTTATCTATTGTATGATTCTTCTAAATCACTAAGTGGACATGTACTACTACTTTGGTATAGAAAATCTAGCACTGGCTATCTTAAAGTGTAATGTATTGTATGTTTTAATTGAGGAAATAGGTTCCATAGACAGTCACAATTCAAAGATTTGTTAACCTTCTTAGCGTAGAAAAAAATCTATTTTATCGAGTTGGGCGTGGCCTGACGCAGATGGGCTGAGACGTGGATTATGGGCCTCCCGTCTATGCTCTCTCATCTGGCCCTATCCTGAGGTCATTTGATGCCCTTGTAGCTTGGAGGGGTTGGAGCAGTATCTAATACCCCTGCTCTATACCCTGAGAGATATAGATTGTGCAATCTTGTATTCTCCGGCCCGCACGGCTAATCCGGCTGCCTCTGCACTCCAGGCTGCACACAAGATGGTGGCACCTGGACTAAGTGGTCACTGGGGCGTGCCCCGAAGAACCTAATTCAGCTGCAAGAGCCCCGGCCACAGTGCATTTGGGGTGGAGAGGGGAGTGGCCCCTGACCAACGCTTGACCGGGGGTGCCCTGCAAGGTAATAAGCAGAGTAGGGGAGGCAATTCAGAGGAGGATGTGGGAGGCTCAATCTGGAGCAATGGAGAGCAGCAGCAATCGCCTAGGGAGCCAGACGGGAGTTGTACGTGCTACTTGACAGCTGGTACCACCTGGTGCTTCCCTCGGATCCCTGGCCATGGGGGTGAGGTTTGTGGGATGGCTTGTGGGATCAGTGCATCGAGTGTCTGAGGACAGACGGTGCAGCAATGAACTGCAGCCTAAGTGCTGATTTAAGTAGGCAGGCCTGTGCAGCTCGGGAGACTCCTTGCTACCCTACTGATGGCTTGTGGAGTGCTGTTGAAGCTTGTGGGTGCGGAAAATCACTGGCTCTGGAGATGCAGTGAAGCGAATTTACTTGGGCAGCTGGTGAGGGTGCTGTACTACCTGCCTGTTGGCAGGGACTGAAGCATGGTGCTTATTGTGACCTCCGGGAGACCTTCGCTGTCCCTGGGCATTGTTGGGCCATCATCCTACATTACCAGCAGGGTTACCACCTGCTATATGTGAGGGCTGCACGGGGGACTAAGTACTGGGACCTCGTTCACTTGGCTTCTGCCACTGCCTGCTACTGGCTTGTACTTGGGAGCTCTCACCCCTCCTATGCTGCATTTGGTGATCATTCTGGGGCTCACTCTCAGGCAGAGGCAGTGACCGGACCCTGGGGACTCTGCTGCACTGTGTTTGTTTGCCTACTTCAGAGGGCAGAGATTTGGTGTGCCCACTGTGCACCATCCCACTGGGACCACGTGATGTCAGGGCCGCTGGAGATCTGAAGAATAAAACTGAAGGGGCTACTGGAATGGATCTGGGTCTTGAAGGTCCAGGCAGAAGAGTCTGAGGTGTGTGGCCACAGGAATAATATTCAAGCAGTGGGACTCAATGAGAGTGTGGAGGGAACAGACATTGTAACATTCATGGAGGACTGGCTCAGGTGAATGGTGTCCCAGGAGGGCGTGTCCCTTTCTGTGCCCTGGATCGGGTGCACTGAGTGCCAGCGCCCCCAGCACCTCGGGATGAGGTGCCTAGGCCAACAGTTGCATGCCTCCTCTGTCTTCAGAATCGCAATCACATTCTCAAATTGAGTTGAGTTGAAAATTGAAAAACATAAAGTTATGATTTTCACTGACTTTACCCTGGCAGTTCAGAGTCAGAGGGTCTTGTGTACGGAGGCCAAGAATAAGCATCCTGACTTGGGCATTAGATATGCCATGCTGTACCCCTGCTAGAGTTCACATATTCACTGCTCAAGGGATTACATTGTTCTCGGACCCCCAAAAGGTCTGGAACTGGCTGTAGCTAAAACCGCTGGTAGGTGGTGTGCAATGTCCCAGACGTGGCCCTGTGACAAATGCTTGTGAGACAGCCCACCTACAGTGTCTCAGGTTCAGCATGATCATCAGGGCGCAGTGGATCTGGCTGCAAAACTCACAACTCTAGACTCCGGGAGACTGTCCTCACTTTCAAGAGATGATGTGGGGGACATGAACTGGGGCCATGTACGGACTCCACCCTGGACACCACCCATCGTGAGGAATTGCTGCATGTAACTCTGAAGGCTGCTGACGATCTGCAATAAAACTTTGTCCTGGTGTTACAGTGGAAGGAAAAGGGGGAGTCTTGGGGGATGCCTGTCTTCCGTGTTCAGAGTGGGCAGTTGCCTGAGGGATGCATGCAATGGGGATGTATGTTCTCTGCAGGGTATTTGGTTGAATGGTGAGTTGCTCTGCTGCGACTCTCCCCTTTCGTTGGGGGAGCATCTTACCGCTGTTGCCCCATACAGTGCAAAGTAGGTGGTTTCTATGCCTTAGTGACTGATTTTTTGTGTGTTTTTGTTTAGATTGGGGGATGTTGTCTTGCTATCCTAGGGCGGGGATCTTGGGGTGTTTGTTTTTGGGATCAGGCAGTTTCTGCCTCCCCTCTAGATTCTGCTGGAGTGTGACTTGGCATTGTCCATTCTCCATGCATCTGTGACTGGGGGTGAGTGTCTGAAAAGTTTCAGAGCTTCTTCCATCATCTCTTTGTGTTTGCTTTGTTCGCCCTAATTTGGCAGGGTATGTCCAGACGTGGGTCCCTTGCTCACTTTGCCACTGGATTCAAGCTAATCTGCCTGATGAGGGCTGTGAGCCCGAAACCGGTCCCAGGATGCTTGTTTCCGGCTCAGGGAAGACATGGCTTGGCAGTTCGGGCTGGACTGTTCCCATGAGGCACAGGGTCAAGACCGATTTGCATATAGCGGTGTCTGAACTGGGGTGGCAAAGTGCGCCAAATAATGATAATGGATTTAACCCCGATCTGTGCATGGGGTTGAGTGTTTGGAAAGTTTCAGCACTCCGTCCATCATCTCCTTGTGTTTGCTTCGAATATAGACCAGGCAGCTTCTTTGATGCTTTGTCCATTATGCTAGCTCCTCTAATGGCCCAGATCCTTATTATAAATGACGACTTTAATTGTGTAGCTGATGTGGACTAGGATAGATTGCATCCCGCACTGCAGGTCCGCCCTGCTATCCAACTGGCCCGAAGTTGTTCGACTGGCTGAGCCACATGGGGTGGTAGATTGGTGGTGCCATTACCATCCACGAGAACGAGATTACTCCTACCATCTGCTGTACAAGCACTGCATGTTCATCTGGATACTTTCCTCTGCTCACCCAATATACTAGATGTGATCTCGGAGTAGAGTACTTGTCTAGAACCATCTCTGATCATAAGCCTCTTTTTTATCTATGCAACGGGCCGCATGCTTATTTGCATCCCAAACTGGCTTCTGAAGGCTGTCAGTCTGAAGGATTCAGCATTCTGGGAAACCATCCAGGAGGGTATCCAACAGCATTTTGCCAAAAATAAGGGTTCTGCATCTTTGTCACTCAAGGAATGGGAGGCCTTTAAGGTAGTCATCCAAGGCAAGTATATATTGGAGTTGGCTGGAGTTTGCGCACCCTGCTAACATACATATGAGCAATTGCTCTGAGAGTTGGAGCAACTACGATCTGAGCACCCGGACCTCAAGAAGGCCTTACTGGAGGCCAATCAGAAGGTGGCAGAACAAGTGGAGCGTCTCTGCTGTTTGATTACAGGGAGTATATAACTCGTGCAACACAATGAGAGGGATAAGACTTGTTCCGTATTGGTGTATCTGGCCAACTCTGCCATGCATGGGGCTCCAAACCTGGAGCTAGACGCGGCTGTGAAGGAGAGGCTCTGTAGGCAGGACCGAACTGGTGTGCTTTAAACTGGTATTCTGTCTTTTGGGGTAATTCATTATATTTCCCTGTATGCCAATGACATGGTTCTCTTTCTCTGGGACTTGTGTACAGACCCTGAAAGAGTGGTGCAAGTCCTCAAGGAGTTTGGGGAGGCCTCTGACCTGCGCGTCAACTGGCTCAAGCCCAGCTTATTCCTGGCCCGAGCAGACCTGTGCAAACCCACAAATGTGTGCAGCATGCACTGGGAACATGGAGCAGTGCAATACCTGGGGTTATGGGTACATCAAACTGTCCCTGAATTATTTGAGGGAAATGTGGGCCTAGCGATGGCAGTATTTCGGGCCAGTGCAGGAATCTGGAGGTTGATTTCAATCTCTTGCCCTGTCTGCTTTATTTCTAAACTGTACTTCTAGTGTTGTACCCAGAGGAGTCTTTTGGGAACTGGACACAATCCTGATTAACCTCAGTTGGAGCAAGGAGCGCCAGCGACTGAAATTGGCTACACTGCAGTGTGAAACTGCGCATGGGGGGATGGGTTCCCCTAACTTTGGGTCTTATTACTTGGTGGCCCAACTGCAATGGTGTTGGGGGTGGTATTGGGGACTGGGGAACATGGAGGCAGCGTGGCTCCCGGATGTGCCTGACTATCGCCCTATTCCAGACTCTGTTCTGTGACCCAAAAGGTGACATCAACAGCGGCATGGCCTAACGGTATGCCGGCACTGCTGGTTATGGGTGCTCCACCTGACACGGATGTGTGCTCCCTATTTCCTGGAGCTACTACTTCAAGGACTGCTTCGGTGAGTGGGGAGAACTGAGTATGGGTGTCTGCAAGAGTGGCAGCAGGTGTACACATGAGAAGGCGTTTTGTGCAGATAGAGTGTGGCACTCCTTCGAGGACATCTGGGAGGACCTTGATCTCTCAACAGGACAGGTTTTGCTGCATTGGACTCTGACTGCAGCTGTACGAGCACTATGGGGATGGCAGGACTCTGAACCCCCAACACAACGTAGTTGGCACTTTTGTGGTGATGTTACTGCCACCCGGCAGCTGGTAAAGGAGCTTTATGTAGTGCTACGAGCAGACATGGCATTGCCTCTCACTCACCTGAAAGAGAGATGGAAGACTGATTTGGGGTCTACTTTGTCAGATGGCAACTGGCTCACAATGTGGGAAGCTGCCCTTACAGTTTCCAACAATGCCCTGTTTCAAGCCCAATCCCTATTATATTCCTCATTGGGCATATATTACCCCCCAAAAGCTAGACACCTACTTCCCACTTGCAGTGCATGAGTGTCCTTGGTGCCATGCGGGAGATGGCGGTCTACCCCACATGCTGTGGAGATGTGTCGACATAACCTCTCACTGGTCCAAGGTGTTGCACTTACTGGCTGATATCATGGAGGGCTCATTGGACCTTTGCCCTAGGCGATGTAAGCTGGGGATCTTAACCTGGCTGAATATAGAGTAACGTCCAGGTTCATTGATCTGGCCTAGGTTCTGCCCAAGTGGCGGATAACAATGCAATGGAAAGACGCTGTGGCCTCAAGGTGGAGCACTGGAAGGCTGACCTTATTTCCGTGGGCCTGCTGGGATGGGCGCACGTTACTAAGGGAGGCACTCCAGGGTAGGAGGCTTTTGGATTTTTTGAGGGCATGTGAGGCGTTGCAAATGCGGTGAGGGCCGGAGAGGATGGGGAAGAACGTTGTGAATCAGATTAGTTGCCCTGTGCACTGATTTAGGGTGATTTCTGGCTGCAGGAGGCCACCAGGTGGTGAAGGTTAGTTATGACAGACAAGGTTGGAGCCCGCAAAGCGTAGTGAAGGAATGGGTGCTGCCCCACATGGTGCCCCAACTCGATCTGTCAATTGGCCAGTGGCCACCTCAGTTCGCAGAAACCATTGCAGCACATGGAGCGGAGTAGGAGGAAGGTATTTACCACAGGGTTTGGGGAGGAGGGTGTTTTGTTCTGCATGAGCATGATGCTTTCCACCAATTGCACAGATGTGTTAAAAGATTACCTACTTATTTGGCTAGAACTGAGTATGCAACTCAGTGGGAGGTATGCTGGCCTTATTTTGGGGGTATACTGTACTCCTGGTAATACAATGTGGGGCGGTGTAGGAACCCCGTTATGTGTGATGAGATGTACCCCCTTTTGTATATTGGATGTGGAGTGCCATTTCAATAAAGTTTGTTTAAAAAAAAAAAACATTTTATCTTGGTTTACATATGTATGTACACCCACAAATATGCATGTATGTAAGTCCAGTCTCTGATTCTTTCTCTTTTCGACTTTTCGGAAAAGGATGGCTATTTACCACCACCAATTTTCCACTAGGGGGAACTCTTTACGGAGAGAATGGGAACCTGCATGGATAGACGTAACCTTTCCAGGAGTGGGCCTGAAAACCTGCATCTGGTGTAGCTTTCTGGGCCTACTCCACTTAATGTTTGTGAATAGAATATGTAGCTCTGACTGCACTTTCCCTACTTTGTTCAATACTTGCCCTCCCAGATTTGTTGAGCCAATATTTAATCATTAGTGAGTAGGCAAAATTCAATTGTTTTTATTTAGACTGGTTTTGGCAGTGCAATTGCAAGTGTGCTGTTTATCTCCACTTGCAGTTTTCAGCTACATTTACAATAACATTGAGCAAATGTTGAATGCTGTGCTAAACAAGTTGTAGGTAATGAACATTTGTAGCAGATTTATTGGATGATGTAGTCATTAGAGCTGGAATTATTTATATAAAAACATAACTGTACAAGCACAAATGTTCACTTAGAATCATATACCTAAATAATCAAGCAAGAGTAGATCAAATTGTGCAAGTCTTCAATTTAGAATATGGCTGATCTAGCAAACTTTGAGAGCAATTCTTTCAGGACTAATAGGTTTTTACTGATGGGATTTGATTGGCCTAGTATTTTCTAATAACATTATGCATTCCTTTTTTAAATGTATTACAGAAAAGAGTGCCCTAATCGACCATCATTTAAAATGCTTCGTCATTTGCCTCCTTTTTGAAATCTGGCCTTTTTTTACTTTGGCTCAACATTTCTCAAATTACAATGCATGATACATTTTGCATCAATGATGACAACACAGTGCAAGGCGGGGGCGAGGATGACAGTTTCTATAGGGCACACACTATAGCTACTTGCGTTAATATAACCGGTAAAATCAATCAATCAATCAGGGATTTGTAGTGCGCACTACTCACTCATGAGGGTCTTAAGGCGCTGGGGGATGGGGGATTTAGGGCAGCTCCGGTTTATCTGAAGATCCAGGTCTTGGGGCTCTTCCTGAATGCTTTCAGTGTGGGGGTTCGTCTGATGCTGAGGTGAGGCTTATTCCAGGTCTTAGTACAATGTAGGAAAAGGATCTTCCTCTCATTCTGGCTCTGCGGATGTGTGAGATTTCAGCCAGGGCAAGGTCGGCGGAGTGGAGTTTCCTTTGGGGGGCATAGATGGAGATTCTTTCGTTAGGTATTGGGGTTCATGTTGTGAAGGGTTTTGTAGACGTGTGTGAGCATCTCGCAAGTCACTCTTTTCAAAGGGAAGCCAGTGTAGGTCTCGTAGATGCTAGGTGATGTGGTCTTGTCGTGGGATGCTGAGGACGAGTCTGGCTGCAACGTTCTGGACAGTCTGGAGTTTATGGAGTAGAGATTTGTTGATTCCGGCGTAGAGGGCGTTCCTGTAGTCCAGTCTGCCGGTTATGGTTGGTTCATAATTCATAATTCAGTGGTTTTGTTAGTTTAAAACAGTATTTTTTAACTAACGTTTTGACCTAACTATAACGTTCCATTAACATTTATTTTTTCCAGTGAATTTCTAAAGTATTTTACAGCAAAGTAAGATATTATTTATTTATGCACTTTTATATAGCGCAGACTTTACCCGAAGGTGTCAGAGCGCTTTACAAAAGAACCAGTTACTTTACTGAAGGACTTTAGAGTACATGAATTGCATAAAATATACAAAACAGAAACTCAAAACTTTTCACTCAAGATAACATTTTAAGAAAAGCTGAAGCAAATATAGTAGGGCAAATATATATTCCAGTCCAATATTTCTTTATTCGGTTATTCACTATAAAAGAACACACACAGATATATACAAAAGGTTAAAATGATTAAAAGAGGTTTAAAAGTGATAAAACAGTTCATCTAGAGTAATACTTTTTATGTTAAGAAGATGATAGTAAATCATTCACAGTCAGGACCTTGGTTTAGCATCTTAAGGAAGTTTATCCTGGCCCACCACATAGAGTTCAAGAAATGTGAAACTGCAAAAACATATTTACAGAGCAAGAACATCTCGCCATTGCTGGGGCTTTTGTGGTGCTCCTTTAGTCAGGCCTTTGGGGAGCTGTTGCACTCACAGGTGGTGCTCTAGAGCCTGGATGGTTTCCCGAGCTGGTAATGGCTGTAGGGGTAGAAGGCTGGATGGTATTGGGCGAAGGCGGCATTCTGGAGCCTGGGGTTGTTCTTCAACTCGTGCTGGGCGCCAAATATACGAAGGGGGGTAGCTTGGCACTGTAGGGCATGAAGGTTCCATAGCTGGTGTATGGGAGTTTGTAAATGGAGGAAAGGTAGTCATTGGTTCAGTGCTGTGAGAGAGAGACTGGAGTAGTGGGAGCCTGCCAGTGTGCTCTGCGTCCTGTAGTGTCCCCCTGATTGGGGCCATCTTCCACAAAGGAACTCACTGCTGCGGGTGTAATGAGGGTGGCCCCCATGATCAAAGAGAGGTGCTAACTCAGTCCTGCTGTTTCGGCCTGTAGCCAGGAGGTATTGAGGCGTGATGGGGGGGAAGGGAGGGGGGGCGGCCAACCAATCCCCAGGTACCCGTATAGCAGCAGCAAAAGAAGAAGGCACCGGCCCCTTGAAACTCACTGCCGCAGTCGAAGATAGAAGAGGACAGTCCAAGTGCTCTCGGCAGGGCCAGATGTCCATGCTCTAGCCGCCAGCACTGAAATGTGGTGAGTCATGCGAGGGGGTCTCTCAGATCTATGCCTGCAAGGGGACACCTCCACTGCAAAACACGTACCGCTGCAGCCGCTGGTGCAGTCAGGACAGTGTCAGCGATCAGAGTGGGGCTGCCATCTTGACTGTAGGAGCTGGGATAATCAGCGGTCCCCCGGCTCTGCGTCTCACTCCTGGGATCTTTACGTGCGCTGCCTAGTGCACCGCCGGTGTCTTCCATATGAGCTCCGTAACCACCACCCGCTATTTGTCGTGACCCACAAAATCTATCTCTGATCACTGCTAGTGAGGTTTAGCATGGACTTGCGGCCCGGGATATATAATTTTCATTGTTTGTGTTACTGGATTAAATCACTGATGGACTTGGGCTGGAGATCTTTCCCCTCATGGACTTAAATATTACCCTTCTTAACTGCAACATCCCTTTAACCTTTGGATTTTTCAGTGAATTTCTAAGGTATATTTAATGCAAAATAAGACATTATCACCATAACTAACTTCAAAGTCAATTTAACCTATGTCTTTTCAGCAAATTTCTAGATGTATTTAAGGTGATATTTCATTACCATAGGTAATGACAACCCAATGCCTGCATTCGACCCCGCGCAATGGGATTGGGGGTAGGAACTGGGATGCAGCCAGGACCTGCACCCGCCCCCCCCCCCGTAAGTGCCCTACCTCCTGCAGTGCACAGCCTTCTGGCATCCACAGCATACTATTGGTCTTGCACCTGCGCTTAGGCAGACTTACTGATGTTGTCAAAGAGTCACAATACCAAAATATAAAATGTGTGCCTATTGACTTTATCAAGGAGTGAGCATGTCAATATATAAAGCAGATCTATCATATTTCTCCTAAAATCACCAAATCAAATGTATATCCTTGAAACCCACACAATCCAATGAGTAATAACATGTGAATACATTTTATTAAATCAACATGACCCTGGGTCTTTCTTTAAACATTGGTACTATGATTGCATTTTGTGGGCTGAAAAATGTTACAAGAGACTCAGAGACATGTTACATTTAAAATACTATATCTCTAAGTCTTCCTTTTTAAATTTATCAGCCCACAAAATGCAATCAAAAAAACAACCACAAGAAGGCCTTGCATGCCAGCTGAAGAGCATACCGCCCCAGCATGACTTTTTTTTAACAATATAGTAAGTTCTCCTGGGTTCATGGATAGGAGACTGACAGTTTATGTTTATTTTTTTTGCTAAGGGTGCTGCTACACGCCCTGCAGCCCCCACACCCACCCATAACAATTTTAATGGTACAATGTATCTGGTATTTTGGACCATTGTTTTGGTTTTAATTAACTAAACAATAAACATTTTTCACTTTCACTTTCCATAACAATAACAAAATGCTTTAGGGTCCCCTTACCCCTTCTAAGTAAGTAAGTAAGTAATACTTTTATTGTACAGTTAATAAAAACCATTACAAAACCAGCAACAATAAAAACAGTTATGAATATTTATAGCAGCATAGGAAGTGGTCCTTGAGGTAAGTTAAAAGAGAAAAAAAAAAGAACTTCAGTTTGGACAGTAATAAAAATTAGGATTAAAAATGGTTAAAAGGAAGTGTTCGTCCGCCACTGGGAACTTCTGCATTTCCTCGGAGAAGGTTTCTTTTGTCTATCCTAGCCTCCTTTCCCATTCGAGGGCGTATTTGCAGTCTCCGTTCCTTATGGGGGGAAGGCCGTCCTTTTCCCTGTATGCTTGTGGCTTGTAGTAATCTGTCGTTGTTTAATTTTATTAGCCAGTTGTGACTCTGAGCAGTCTTAATGTTTTGGCTCTAGGGGTGTGGAGGGTGCACTGTCTTTATCCGTTTGTTCTTTCCTTGTGTTGATTCTGATTTCCACGGCTTCGAAGTATTTTACCAGTCGGCAGGCCATTTGGACTTCGACGCCCGAAAAGCAGGCCAGGGCTGCTTGTCTGCACGACCTGATTCCTTTTTTATTAACTAGGGGTCTCAACAGGTTCCTGCGGTCTTGCTGCAACTCTTTGCAGATAGTGATGAGGTGTACAATGTTTTCCTCATGGTTCTCGCACAGGCGGCATTTTGCTGGTTTTGGGGGACGTAGCCAAGGGGCCATGTGGTCTTCTGAGGACAATACTCCTAGCCAATGTTTTAGGAATGACTCTTTTGTTTTTTTGGTGAAACTGGTCAAAAGATATGTCTGTGGTGTGAGTTTATTGTAAGTTTGTACAGTTAGCCAGCCATGTGCACGCTCTGTTAGTGAAGCTTTGTCTTGCAGGAGAGATTCTTTCCTGGCAATGTTGTTTACTGCTTTTTTAAAGCCTGCCAGGTTCCCTTGCAGATCCCACAATTGTTGCACCCCCAGTTGTTTTATTGCATCCTCCAGAAAAAGCCTTGCGGGGCTGTTATCTTTTCTTTGTAGGTCTTTCCAGAGGAGTGCGTTGAGGGTGTTTACCTCTCCCCTACTGATTTTGTACCAGCTTTTCAGGTATGATCCCTTGCGTGCAAGCTTTTCCTTTGCCAACCCAAATTCGAGTCGGATCTGCGCCGGAGAAGTGTACCTCGGGAGGCCAAACATCATCCGCATCGCTCTTGTAATGACTCCTTCTAATGTTCCGGCGTCCCTACCTCTCATTGCTTCGCTTCCGTATGTAATAGATGGTATCAGTTTAGCTTGGATCAGTTTTAGTAGTGGGGAGAAGTTTGGACCAGTGATCTTGTTTTTCATATTCCTTAGAGATACAGCTGTCATTAAGCCTCTCTTTTTTATCTCCTCGCGCTGTGGTGTAAAGCTCCCCCTATGATCTATAGTCACTCCCAGGTAACGTTATTTGTTTGTAACTTCCAATTTCATTGTGTCCAAGTATCAGCTAAATGTTGATGTCTTTTTGCGATGGTTAAGGCACATGACTTTTGTTTTGTTGTAGTTGATACTGAGTTTATTTGTTTTGGAGTATTGCGAGGTGATGTTGAGGAGCCGCTGTAAGCCAATCGGAGTCCGGCTGATTAGCACCAAATTGTCCGCGTAGAATAGATTAGACAGCTGGGTGCCCCCTAATTTTGGTGCGTGTGAGTTGTTTTCATTTAATGTGGTTGATAGTTCGGCCATAAAGAGGTTAAATAAAATTGGCGCTAACACGCATCCTTGCTTTACTCCTGTGCTGGTTGGGATTTTCTTAGTTAAGAAGTCCCCGGTTCCTAGTTTAACCTGGACCCATGTGTCGCTGTGTAAGAGGATTAGTTGATTCAGCAGTGTTGAAGAAATGTTCATTCTCTTTAGTTTTTGCCACAGCAGATTTCTGTTTACGTGATCGAAGGCGGAGCTGTAATCGAAATAACACAGGTATAGGGGCTGTTTTCCCTCTAGCGCTGAGTGAATCAGAAGTGACAAAGCTAGAATATTTGTGGTCGTCCCCATGTTTTTCCTAAAGCCTGTTTGATTGAATGGGATTGCTGATGTTTCTTCCGCCCACAATGTCAGCTCCTGAAGTAAGAGGCCCGCATAGTACTTTGCCTCGTTATCTAGTAAGGCTATTAACCGGTAGCTTCTAGGGTCTTTTCTATTACCTCTTATAAATATTGGTGAGATTATTGCCCCCCAACATGTTTGTGGAATTGTTGAGGTCTGCCATATTTTTTGAAACATGGGTTTGAAGGCAGTGGCCCAGTATTCTGGTTCTTGTTTGAATATGATTGGGGGTATGCCATTTGGGCCAGGGGCTCCCTCTGTTCTCCCTTTCAAGATTCTGTGGTTATTTGTAACTTCGTGATTAGTAGTTCCCTGTCACTTCTGGAGGTTTCTTTGTGTAGGGACATATGTTCCTTGCTCCTGATATTAGCGTTGCCAGTTTCTTTCCGCGATTCTTGGGTGTCGCTGAAGTGTGTGCTAATATAAGTTGTCCAGGCCTCTTCCGTCACGTGGGATTCGGTCCCCTAGCTTTGCTCATTGATCACACTATTGATCTTTTGCCAAAACTGTATGCTGTTATTTGTTTTGGCATCATGTAGGAGTTTTCCCCAGAAGACCTCGTCTGCGTCCTTTTTTAGTTGCCATGTTAGTTTCCTGCGGTTGCCTTTTAGCTGTCTCATCGATTTGCAGGTGGTGGGGTCTGTTTTAACTCTTCGCAGGGTGTGATTGATCTGAGTCTTCAGCCTTTTTAGCCTGATGTCCTTTCTGAAATTATAATGACTCTTGTGTGTTGCGGTGCTGCCCATTCCATCTGGCTTTGTGTGCCCATTTCTTTCAGCTGTGTCTCTCATTTTTTTTGTGAATAACTCCCAGTATATAATTAGATTTGGGGATGCGGATTGTGCCTCAACAAGAGCTTGTTTAGCTTGCGCTAAGAGGTTTTGTGGGTCGATGGTTTTGCACTTTATCCGTCTTTCATTTATTGTGAAGTCCAAGCCTAGTTTGCTGGCGCCTGGCGGGCTTGGTATTTTCAGTGTATCTATCGTTGTTTCCTGGGGCAGGTGGTTGCTGTAGTCCATCGGACAGATGTGAAAGTCTCTTACCCCTTCTAAGGACATCTCCAAGCTACATCGAATATATAAATAGCTGTTTCAGGGCATTATGGGTCCCTTCTTCAAGGAGCAATGAACCCACAACTCACCTGCTGTTTGGGGCCATGGAGAGAGCCCCAGGGCCTCTGCTGGCTCTTAGAATTTTGGTAGGTGCCCTGGTGCCACCCAGGGAACCCATAATCCTGCCATTGTTGGGCTCCGAGGCGAGCCCAAATGGCCACATGGTCACAGTAGGCTTCCCTGCCAGCACCATACAGGGTGCTGGTGGGTGGAAACAGCTTCCCCTCCCCTTAATGATGATAATGGCCCAGGAGATAGGGTCCCCGGGGATGTAGAGGTTTGGTGAGGGGGCCACACACCCCTACCATTCTATGTTAATGCTGCCCAGGTGCATCAGGTTCCCAGGGGCCTGAATGTGCTCAGGGAGAAGGCCTGCATGCACTCTCCCCTTAAAAGCACTTCAGTCACAGATTTGCCAATCCACTAAACTCCCCCAGGCCTAGGGGGACAGGGCATCCCTACGCTCCCACCTAATATATTTTTAAAATAATTTTCTTAGTACTTAGTCCCAAGTACTAAGATGGCTGCCACAACATCACTGTTGATATGGTGGCAGTCAATCAGATCACATCTTGAGGTCTGTCGGCGCCGTGGATCCTTTGCGGTGTCAAATGCACAAAGCCTTTCAGCATTAGGTGCTCAAAAACTTTTAAATGGATTTACACCAAATCACAAAAGATACACATTCTGGACCAAGATCTTGCTTTCGTTTCAACTTGCAGTGACCCCTACCGAAGTTGAATACTACATTTAGTGGTTAACCTATCATTTTATAGCATTCGGAGACTATTTTATGCCAATCTTAGTATTCAATAGTGTTCTTTTCGGGAAGGCTAGTGCATTAAGACTACTGATATGTGAGTGGTACTTCTTGAATACTAACAGAATACTAAGCACATACTTATTTGTAATCACATAGTCTTCATTTACAATGCAGAACATTTAGTGAATACAAACAATTTGAATACTACTGGACTTTATCCAGACTACTATTAACATTCTATTCAAGCTGCATGCTGAATGGTAGGTCGGTGCCTTATTTATTATACTATTTTTATTCATTATTTATTATACTATTGTGGTGTCTGTGTAGTGTAGGGTAGTGTTTTAGGGTTTAGAGTAGTGTTGTGGTGTTTGTGTAGTGTAGGGTAGTGTTTTAAGGATTAGGGTAGTTCTGGGGGGTCATGCAGGGTAGTGTTTGAGTGTGGGGACCGGACTGGGGGTCGGGGAGGGTCATGCTTGGGGTAGTGTCTTAGGGTTTAGGGTAGTGTTGTGGTGTTTGTGTAGTGTAGGGTAGTGTTTTAGGGTTTAGGGTAGTGCTGAGGGGTCGTGCAGGGTAATGTTTGAGTGTGGGGACCGGACTGGGGATCGGGGGAGGGTCGTACTGGGGGTAGTGTTTTAGGGTAGTGTTGTGGTGTTTGTGTCGTGTAGGGTAGTGTTTTAGGGTTTAGGGTAGTGCTGGGGGGTCGTGCAGGGTAGTGTTTGAGTGTGGGGACCGGACCGGGGGTCGGGGGAGGGTCGTGCTGCGGTTAGAGTTTTAGAGTTTAGGGTAGTGCTGTGGTGTTTGTGTAGTGTAGGTTAGTGTTTTAGGGTTTAGGGTAGTGCTGGGGGGTCATGCAGGGTAGTATTTGAGTGTGGGGACTGGGAATTGGGGGAGGGTCATGCTGGGGGTAGTATTTTAGGGTTTAGGGTAGTATTGTGTAGTTTGTGTAGTGTAGTGTTTTAGGGTTTAGGGTAGTGCTGGGGGTCGTGCAGGGTAGTGTTTGAGTCTGGGGACGAACCCTCCTCCCACGCGAACCCTCCTACTTATATAAGAGACGCTTAACAAATGAGAACATTCAAACATCAGAATCACTGAATAAAAATTGTATCCTTCAGCTGGTTCATGTCAAATAACTATTTAAGGTAGCAGAACCCTGGAATGATTCGAAACATTAACAAATGTGAGCAGAAAACAGGAAAGTAGAGATCTTTTTCTACCTGTTTTTAATAATGAAATATTTAGTCGAATCTTCAGGATCCATTGATGGTGTTGCGTAACAATTCTTCATCAGCAGTCTGAACCGGGATGGGTCCCCTCCAGTAATTATCACTCCAATGTAGAGCATACTCTTTGTGGACAGCTGTATTTCGGTGCCTTCATAAGGAGAACTGAATAATGCATCACTGTATGCAGCCATCTTTAATGTAAATTTCCCGGTACTTCCTATATTGATGTCCAATGAGCTGCAAGCAACACATACAAAATTGGGATTCATGGCAAAAGTTATTCGTAATGCATCATGTATGAAATGCTGATATAGACCAGAGGTGTCCACAGTAGAAAGTGCTGGATCCATGCCACATTTTTTGGCTAACCACTTACTATATAACTCACTTCTATTGAGACTTATTGCAGGCAAATGTATCTCATGTGAACATACTGGAACTCTGGGATGAGTATGGCCCTCCTGGACAGACTTTGGTCACCTATGAGTTAGGCAGTGTGAGAGAAACAATATACTAGATACACAGCACATCTTGTCTAATTGCACATAGCAATTACTTTCCATGGCTACAGACCACTTAAACGTCACCTGCTTTTGGCAGACGTGGCTGTCACACTCTTGCCCTATGTGCATCTCGTACGTGCTCATACCCTACTGCTACTCTTTTACTCCAACTGCTTCCTAACCCCGCCTATTAAGCTGTTTACCTGGAGAGTTTCAGTAGAGTGTAATATCAGTTCAGAAAACTGAATGGTTTCCTTCATTTCCATTGACCAGCTACTTACAAGGACAAAAGACAGGCCTATACAAGGGCTAAAACCTTTTGCTAATGTCAAATTGATATGTGATCCTTACTACAGCTATAAATGTACTAACACTTTCAAATAAATTTGATACAGGGCGCAGTGTTTTTTTCTTCTATTTCTTTTTATTGAACAAAAGAAAGAGAGTACATACAGGATCCAGCGTTGATGCTCCAGTAAGTGTGACCATTTACTACCATCCCCCACATGAATGTAATCCTGAGTAACGGAATTTAATTGACAAGGATTTAGAAAACGTAAGAAGCTTGTTATCTGATTATCTTGTATATTATAGTATAGCAGCATAATGCAGAATTCAATGAAATAGGGACATAGGCAACATTGAAACTGAGATGGACATCGGGGACCCAATTTTCCAAACAAGTAAAAGCTGTAGGAGGGGAAAGTTATTAGGACATCTACCTCCACTCTGGTTAAAAAAGATGAACGGCTGTTACACAAAAGCTCAACCAGCTTTGAAAATCTATGTAAAAGGGGACTTGTTGCATCAGCTTGACCATATGCTAATGGATAGAAGATTTCCTAGTTTTCCTCAGCTTGGAAGCAATCACCTAGCCAAACTGGCTGTATTCTGTTTGGAGACCAAAATAAATATCCTAAGTGATGTGAATGTGGTGAAGACATCATCAGGTGAAAGAGATAGTAAAATAACTTAGAGATGCAGTATGTCACTGGAATAAGGCAGTGGTGATTCTGAGGGACAATTAATATAATACATGTAATGACATTAAATGGTGTTAAGGGAAGATGCGTTCAGTCTTGAGACTGATAGCTGTAAATAGGGTGACTAGGATAGGTAGCCATGGTAATATCTGATTAGATCAGGAATATGAATGTAAACATAACGAGCACTGAAAAACATTAAGGTTGCCTTTAAAGAATATACTGTGTAAATTGTTTATACTAGTCCAACACAATCCGAATTCTTGTCAAACCTTGCTTATTAGGAAATATGGAGGAATTGAATAAAGCTTGTACTAGGATAGCTTCTATAATCAAATTCCTAAAAAATTAAAGCACTTTTGGCTGTGTGTTTCAGATTAAATGAACGGTCGACCGAGCAGTTTTTATGTGCAAGAACAGTAGTGGAAGGATCACCTAGGCACATTAAATGCACCACAGGAATTGAGTAAACCAATTAAAGTTGAAGATGATCAAGATGAGGACTGGTCAAATAAACTTCTTTCCTCTGAAATGATTAAAATAATTTATGGAATAGGGTTTTAATCTATTACTGAGACTAGATACTATTCAGATTGTGGTCTTAAAACAAGACCCACAGCTATGGGTGGTAATCTTTTACAGACTGCTCACATTTATACTGAAAGGGGTATGATGGCAGCAATGCAAAGGCTCAAACATCAAATCTACATATACAAGTGTGAATTATGATGATCCACCCTCCTGTAGGTTATTATCATTCAGCTGCATTTTCAAAAATATTTTCTAAATTAGTCCTTCACCATCTTGAAGACTTGGTGACTGAAAGATAATTAATCCCCACAAAGCTGCCTAGTTTACGACAAAGAATGAGCATGCTACAATATATACTTGGCTTGAATTACATTGGCCGAAGGATCATTGTCAAAAAACTTTCTAGGTCTATTAAGTTGACTTTAAGTCTGCTTTCAATATTGTAGACTATATTACTCTATAGAAAAAGCTAGATGCTTCTAGCATACCACATTTACTTATTGCAATAAGAATCACTCTTTGGCACAGATATGAGTTGGGAAAAACAGTAGACATACAAAAAAAGATACCCAAGGCTTGTGGCTTTACCCCACCTTTCTTCTCTATTTTTTGCTTTGATGGGTTTTAAACCAAGAACTGGGATTTCCTCCCAAAATTGATGAGGATTAAGATAATATTGTGCTTTATATGGGTGATCTTATATTTATGGATACTATGGCCATACATTTCCAGAGGTAACCTGTAGTTTTTAATAATTATTGCAAGCAAATAATTTGCTTATTAACTCCATAAAACCAAATGATGCTCTTTGACAAAAGTAAACTTAACTAAGCATGGTATACATTAATAGGTCAACTTAGAAAGAGTAAACACATAGAAAATGTGGAAGGAGTGATAGATGAATAACTATATTATAGTGATTAATAGGCTGTGATGCATGGCCATGTATGGAGGGCAATGAGTGGGTTATTCTGTTTTATTATCGAGGGCCCAATTATGACTATGGAGGTCCATTGGACCGCCATAGTCGCGGTCTGTGGACTGCCTGTCCACCCGCCTTATTCGGAGTTTGGAGGCTCGACCACCAATGGACCGCTGCAACCGTCGGGATCCCTGATCCTGCAGCGGTGGAACAGCAGCCTGAGGTAGTAATATGCTGGTGGTGCCACTGCGGCACCACTGAACATATTAAGAGTTGCCTAAACGCGACCCTATCCAAGGTGGTGAGCCCGCCATGGAAAGGGTGGCAGTGAGGCAAATAAGGGGGCACCATACCTCTGTGCTTGGAGTGCATGCAGGGGGACACATGTTGTGCCCTCTTGTATTTTTGCCCCCCAGTTCCTGCATGGGAAGAAATGCATGACATGGTGCATTTCTTCCTGTGCAGGAGCGTTCTTCAGCCATCCCATGGCGCTGTCTTTCTATGGCTCTACTTTGAGCCTTAGAAAGGCACCGGCGTAGCACACACCGTCTGCCAGGATTAAACTTGCAATCCGGTGGGTGGTCTGACTTCGAGATTGGCAATATTCCTGTGAGGCACCGGCGTGGCTGCCCGAAGGAAGACTGCCAAACTCTTAATCGGGCCCCAAGTATGGAGGTCTTTTGGTACAGCCTATGCTACAAATAATGAAGCTATTGCAGCAATTATCACCTATGGTGCTAGATAATAGATTTGATTATAAGTGACAAGCTCCTAAGGAAAGCTTTTAGTTGGACAAGATATGCTAGAGCGGAAGCAGTTAAGATGGAAACATAGGGCTTTATTTACAAGCCCCTTGCACCACTTTTGCATCATTTTTAACATGGGAAAAGTGACGTCCGGCTGGCGCAAGGGGCTTGTAAATAAGCCCCATAGTTTTAGGCTTTAAAAGTTGAAGCTACTGTTTTTTTAGCATATTTTCTTGGCAAATGTTTTGCACTTTAGCCATTATGTGTTTGAATGACAACTTTAAAAGTAAACACTTCACAGTATAAATACATTGCCATAGCTTAATTAAACTGATCAAGATACATGTCAGAAATAAATATGGATTGATTAAAAACAAAGGATTTAATATTTTATTACTTTTAACAGTGAAACCTTGTTTATATCTAGTTAAAAGTTGGCTTTAGGGTTTATATAAATACTAGCTTACCCGTCATGCGTTGCTGCGATCTCAGAAGAAAGGAAATTCAAGTAAACTCGTTATGATAACATTCAATTTACATTGTGTCATTTTTATTAAAACGTATTCATTTTAATATGGAAAACATTTCAAAGTGTCGTTTTAATTCTATTTATTTATTTGAGTGCTTGTGGATACACTTTATTTTTTGTTTTTCCTGGATTGAAGCATCTCTGATGTGTGTGTCTAAAATTCAGAATAAATATTTTTTTATTTGGATAGGCCTCCTATTTAAAACATAAAATACCAAAAGGAAACAGAAATGTTTCACCTTTTTTTAATTTCCCCTTCTATCTACTGTACAGAAAGAACTATTAAGTATCTTTTCACTTGGGCCCTGCAAACGCCACTATAGTATTATGATTATAATTTAAAGGCGTTTTAACTAGATTAGAGGTTTGTTCTGCCTATATCAACCATCATAAAACTGGATGCAATTTGTTGCTGTGGTTTTAACTCCAATCCTTTTTAAAAAAAAATATCTTTATTTGGTTTTTCCCAACAGTTAACCACTCCCCCAAACCCACCCCCCACTCTCCAGGTCAGACAAGCGAAAGTACAGTTACATACTTGTATATTCTCATAATTTCATCATTTCATAAACAATTTACATTTTCCCCAGCAGTAAGTTGTACTACAAAATACCATAAAGTTAAATATTATTCACCATATATCACTAGGTATTGCTTTGGGATTGACACCATTCAGGTAAAGGAGACCAGATTCTCAACCCCCTTTTACGCCTTTTCCTACCTTTCCGTTTATAAATAGCAGCCTCCAGATTAAAAATTGCTAGTAGCCTAGCTAGCCACTGATGAAAAGACGGTTCAATAGGATCCAGCCAAGCCGAGGTTATACAAATTCTTAACAGTGCCGTAGCAATAAAAATGAGTTCATGCCCCGTTCTGGGAGTTCTAGGATTTGTGACCCCTTGTAGGATAACTTTGCTAGACATGGCTATATCTCTTTTTAATACGGCGGACAGGAATTCCTCAATGTTGTGTTTTAAAAAAGTTAGTCCATCACATTTAGAGAAGATATGTACACAGTCAGCATTGAATAACCTACATCTAGGGCAGCATGTCCCCTTGCCACTCCCCCATTTGGCAATTTTATCTGGATTGTAGTATAGGAAAAAGCATGTTTTATAAAACTGTGCTTGGAGTTTTGTGGACATAAGAATTGTTTGTGACATTAAGTAGGCATTGTTAAATTCATCCAAAGTTTTACCAATTTTCCCCTGCCACTTCTGCGCGGTTTTCTCCAGATCATCCGGAAACATCGCATTTACAAGGGAGTATATTCCCCTATTTTTTCCAGACAAAACCCCTCCCCCCACCCTTCCTAATAGAAAGTCTCGGATTTGAAGATATTTAAAAGGTCCAGCCTGTCCAACAGGAAGTTTTCCCTTAGTTCTTCGAAGGATTGAATCCATACAGGGGAGAAGAGGCACCCTATATGAGTTATTCCTGCCGTGTCCTATTTGTTCATGCAGTTATCGCTAAAGATCTCCGGCAGATCAGAGTTATCCCTTAGGGGGGTATAAAATGATATTCGCCCTATACGCAGCATTCTTCTCACAGCTTTCCATGCCTTGAACCCACTAATCAGTGTTTTAAACTTCACTTTTTTATGTCATGCAAATGTCGCCAGAAATATCCGGTGCTTTTCCTACACAAAATTAGCTGAAAGATGGATAGCGAACCGTCCCCGGGTATCATCTCAACCCTGGTATTCTGTAATAGTTCACAACTATAAAGCAACACAGAAGCCCAATAACATGCTTTTTGGTTCGGAAGGGTTTCCTTTCGAAGGGTCAGAAGTTTATAAACACGCCGAGGTTGCGAGTGTGCACAGATAAAACTAGAAAAGGTGCGCTCCATAGATTTAAAACATTGAGAAAAAGACAATTTTCAAGGCATTAGCCCTACCAATTAAGGAAGACGGCGGAGATCTTTCTGCATTGAGTCCAGCATTGGCTTCAAGTTTAGTTCTACCATGTTCTCAAGTTTAGATGTAATGCATATACCCAAGTATATAACCTTATCTACCACTGGAGGGTCGCGCATCTCACTTTTATTATTCAGCACAACCTGTGTTTTCCCCTGGTTGAGTGCATACCCGGATACTAATCCAAATTTATTAGCCTCACTAGCAATAACAGACATAGCTATGTTAGGATCAGCTGTCACGATCGCTATGTCATCGGCGTAAGCCAAGGTCTTGGTTGGATATTCCTGTGACAAAATCGGTTCTATTTCTCTGTTCCCTTCCAGTCTGCGAATTAAAGGATCAATATAGATTGCAAAGAGCAATGGGGAGCAAGGGCACCCCTGTCGGGTTCCTCGAGATTTGATCAGCTCTTTGGTAAGGCTACCATTTACCATTACCATGGCCCTGGGGTTAACATATAGTTTTTGCACTGCCTGGATAAACCCCTTTTGAATTCCAACCCTGGACATAGCGGCCCACAAAAATTGCCAGGAGACCCTATAGAAGCCCTTTTCGGCGTCAAGAAGAACCAGCGCCATAGGGTCTCCTGCAACTTCCGAGCAATCGAATAGGGTAATCACTCTTTGGATGTGATTGATAGTCCGTCTCCCTGGCACAAAACCGTGCTGGGATTTGGCAATAACTTTATGAATGATGGGGGCAATTCGATTCGCCAAGACTTTCGAATATATTTTGGAATCTGCGTTGATGAGAGTAATGGGGCGGTATGAGCCTAGCTGATCTGGAGGTTTATTTTTTTTAGGGAAAATTACTATCTTTGCCCTAGACCAGGAGTTTGGGGGCTGCCCCCCTTTCAAAATGTAAACAATTAAGTCAAGTAAAGTACCTTTGATCTGACCTAGAAACACTAAATAGAATTCAGATGGTATATTAACTAATCCGGTTGCTTTCCCTTTCGGTAAAATTTTGATTATAGGTAAAATTTCTTCTATTTTAGGGATTTCCTCCAGGGTAGACTGATCTTCTTCGTTGAACCTATCAAGGCCACCTCTATCTAAATATCTTTGGATTTCTTCTGGGTCTCCCCCCCTCCTCAGCATACAAAGTACTATAAAATCACCAGAAAGCCTCTCTAAACAATTCTGGAGTAGATATTTGGCCTTCCACTGGGTCCTGTATTTCACGTATCAGATTTACTGAAGCCTGTTGCCTCATACGAATAGCCAACTGATGGCCAACTTGCTCATTAACCTCATACACCATCTCATTATGAGCTGCAGCTTTTTTATGACTTTGGCAGTAACAATATCTGTGATTGCAGCCTTTGCGTTTGCCACCAGGCTCTGTATTCTATTAATTTCTTCTAACCCTTGATTCCCTCAGGTTGCCTTTATCAGCCCTTCTTCTGCCAGACGAGGATTTTCCTGCAGCTCCGTCAAGGACTCTCTGGCAATTTTATTAGCCTTTAATGAATATTACGTAGTTCCCCTCAAATCCCTGCCTTTAGGGCGTCCCACATAACTTCAATTGATACACTACCAATATTGTCCTTTAAAAAATTAGGGATCCACTCTCTCATGTGAGTGCAATAGTTGTCATCAAGAAGCAGCAATTTCTCAAATGTCCATGATCTAGGTGTTATGTTTCCCGGTGCTATTTCTAGCGTACAAATTAAAGGGTTATGGTCTGAAAGAATTCGGGGCAGCTTTTCAATTTGAAACTTAGATCTAAATGAGTTAGACATCAGAAAGCAATCTATTCTTAAGTTATGTATGATGCAGGTTAGAAAAAAAGGTGTAGCCAGGATCATTAGGATTTGAAATTTGCCATCCATCTATAAGCCCATGTGTATAGCACATGTGTTTTATGGCCTTAAACACTTTAGGTATCCGGTCTTTGTACCGCCAGTCGTCCTTGATAGACCAGTCGCTGGGGAGATTGATATTAAAGTCCTCGCAAATCAGTAAGGGTAGAGGCCAGTTCGTAAGCTTGTTAGAGATCTCATTGAATACTGACGGGTCATTGATATTACTCCCATATACAGCGCAGAGCGTTATCTTTTGCCCCTGTCCATTTTGGCACTCTGTGACTGCCCAGCAGCCAAATTTATCAGCTTTAAAGCAGCTAAATGTGTACCCTGAGCCCCTGGCTAATATAGCACACCCAGTATCCGAGCCCCTTGTGATGTTGCACAAACCAATTTATATCCCAATGTTTTTTAAAAGGTGTGTTTGTGAGACCTCTATGTGGGTTTCCTGTAAGCAGACAACATTCGCGCCCATGGTTTGTAATCCTATCGCAACATTTTGCCTCTTCTTATTATTGTTTAAGCCACAAATATTTAAGGATAGCACCCTTAGCACCCCCATCCTATTATCTCAAGTCTCCTGAGTGTTTGCACTGGCTTTTGTATTGCCCCTTTGCCACACCATAACCTGATATTTTCAGCATACCAGTTTACACAACTGAGGTTACTCTTACTTTTACTTGCAATAACAACCTTTCCGACCTTCCATATACATGAACTCTACATGTGATGCAGATAATATTATGTTAAACTTACTATTTATACATGATAATTAGCATACATTGCTGTAGGTTCACTTTATTGTATCTTAAAGCTTTATAGTTTTATATAGTGATGGTTTAAATCAGCTGAGCAATAACAATGTTTTAACCTGATTGATTGAATCTCCATGATGTAGGCCTATTTGCTACATGTTGTTTATTCATGTTATCATCAATTGGGTAAATATTTCATGGTGGTGATGCTGAATATTATGTTACTGTGCAGAAAGTAATCA
The DNA here is from genome assembly GCF_964261635.1 of Lissotriton helveticus. Lineage (NCBI taxonomy): Eukaryota > Metazoa > Chordata > Amphibia > Caudata > Salamandridae > Lissotriton > Lissotriton helveticus. The sequence goes on along the minus strand of NC_136071.1, from coordinate 192,579,852 downwards.
CCCTAAGCTTGAAGAATGGAAGTGGTGTAATCCAATTTCTTTGCTCTTTTTACTAGGCAAACTGCAGCGGGAAGAATGGATTTCCAGGTGGTAGAACGTATTTTGGGAGGACAGTCATCAATTTGCCAGTTTCTCGGTGCAAGAGAACCCAAGCTTAAGCAAATGTTTTAAAGTCTTGTGGAGGAATGAAGGGTTTTAAATAATTAGAGAATTATTTGGAAGGAAGTTGATACATTAACTAAAGAACTGTGTATTGTCATCAATAGATTTTGGCCTATGATGAAGTTCGGAAGAGGGAGCCATTATAGGGAGATGCTATGTTCTGAAAGATTATCAAGCAATTTTTTGTGAGGGTTAACATGCTCTGGAGTATAGGAGAAAAATGTTTGTTTTAGTTGGATTTAGTTTTAATGAAACCATGTTCATCCAATTTATATTGCATACATGTCAATATGCAAATTATATTGCGAATTGATGTAAATGTAAATGTACAGGAATTTATATAGCGCAAATCACCGAGCGGTTTCTAAGCGCTTGCTTAGGGAACCCGTCCTGGTATTCCCCTGTGAGATAACCCCGGCAGGGTATCCACAAGGTGCCGCGAGGGGCCGTTGTGGAGATTAAGCAAGCTATTGCCCAGAGTCGCAGAGTGTGAACCCATGAATCGAGTAGGCACCGGAGCGAGAATTGTCGAGTCCATGGACATTTTAGGACTCAAGACCCCGCCGAGCCGGGAATTGAACCCTGGTCCCGGGCTGACCTCTGCTTCCAGGTCTGCCTCCTCTAACCAGTGAGCCACACTTCTCCATACATAGGAATTCCTTTTTCCAGAAGCATGGAGACCGCTGGTTCAATGTAGATGTCAAATAGTTATGGGGATCAGATGGAACTTTATAGAATGCCACACTTTAGAAGCAAGGGGTGAGACCTAAAGCCTTCAATTTCTGCAAACTGTCTTCTTGAGGGGGTGAAGGATGATAACTATTTCAGGAATAGCCCATTCCCATTCTAATGATGAATATATGTTGGGGGTGGTATCGTGATCAACTGTGTAGAACACTGCTAGCAGTTCCAATAGCACTAGAATTCAAATGTGATCATACATAATGAAATGAATATCATCAAGAATTTGAGGGATTGCTGTTGCATTGCTGCTTGTGGGATGGAAATCCGAATGGAGGGAGATATGCAAATATTTATCTGGCATGTGGAGGAAAAGAAACCTTTCAGTGAGAGATTTTTCATATATTACGAGGAGAGGTTCAGAAACTGGTTCTACATTCTAAAAATGTTTGGGGTAAAATGAAACTTGTTATTAAGTGTGCAGTCAGACCAAATTTAAGAGCATAACAGAGTGCACCTTCTCCAAGTGATTAATCACTAATTTAGGGAACAGGGGTTAATTCCCTGAGCACACTTTTAAATAAGGTCTGCTGCAAGAGGGTTATTGAAATAAGATGAAGTGTTCTATGATTTTTAGAAGGGATTCAAACTCAACATTATAATTCGATTTTGAGTTATCTTTAAGGTGCTAGAATTTTCGCTGGAAATTAGATTGACAATGTTGTTTGATATCATAGTTTCACTTGGATTTTTTTTATTTTGCTGTGGGGTTGATGCCGTGTTTAATCATTTGGAAAAGAGCTTTTGGGTGATCATAATCCTCATTAATTTGGTTTTGGAAAAAGCAACCTTTGGTCAAAAGAACACGATTCTTGTGACTTTATGTCACTAGTTTCAACAGTAGATGGGCTTCATGACTTTGATTTCTTCTCCTTTTTGTCAAATGTTCTTGTCCTCTTGCTGGTGTTGTGTCTCCAGAGGAACTGCTCGGAGGTAAAGGATTTCAAACTACAAGCAACTGACCTCAGCGCCAAGTGAGAGCATGTTACTATCCAGATGGAATATTATCACGTGCTAGGACAAGAGCCAGGAATAATGACAGGTAAGCCCTCTTGGAACGCACCAGAAAGAAAACAGACATGAAACGTTCTATATGTATCACAACGTTCAACAGTGCCACAAACACCATCAGCAAAATAAAAAAAACATGCACTGGCACATTCTGAGTGGATGCACAATGATGCTACCCAAACCCATGTTCTCTCATAAAAGGAACCGCAACCTGAAGGACATGTTGGTACACACCGGACCACGTAGACCTTGAGACAACACACCCAACCAAGATTTTCTGGCACCCATCAGTGCCCTGACGTGGGACCCTTGCTCACTTTGCCACTGGATTCAAGCTAGCCTGCCTGATGGCAGCTTATTAGCCAGAGACTGGTCCAAGGATGATTGTTTCCAGTCCAGGGAAGACATGGCTTGGCAGTTCGGGCTGGACTGTTCCCATGAGGCACAGGGTCAGACTGATTTGCATATGGCCATGTCTGAACTGGGGTGGCGGAGTGAGCTAAAGAATGATGATGGATTAAACCCAGACCAGTTGTCTGGGGGTGAGTGCTTGCAATGTTCAACACTCCGTCGATCATCCCCTTTGGTTTTGCTTTGTTCGGCCTAAGTTAGCAGGGTATGCCCAGACGTGGGTCCCTTACTCACTTTGCCACTGGATTCAAGCTAGCCTGGCTGATTAGCCAGAAACCGGTCCCAGGGTGCTTGTTTCCGGTCTAGGGAAGACATGGCTTGGCAGTTCGGGCTGGACTGTTCCCATGAGGCACAGGGTCAGACTGATTTGCATATGGCCATGTCTGAACTGGGGTGGCGGAGTGAGCTAAAGAATGATGATGGATTAAACCCAGACCAGTTGTCTGGGGGTGAGTGCTTGCAATGTTCAACACTCCGTCGATCATCCCCTTTGGTTTTGCTTCACCCATCAGTGGCCACCATCCCTGTGGCAACTGCAGGGTGTGCCACATCACAGGCACCAGTATAAAAGATCACCTTTAATGATGCCACAACTTCGGAACAACAGAAGTTTACTACCTGCGAGTCAAAGAACGTTATATACTTGATCCCTTGCCCTTGTAATGTCCACTATGTGGGAATGACATCAAGGAAAATAAGCACACGTATGTGCGAACATCGTAGTAACCTAAGATGCCAACGAGCAACAACTAAAATGACCTAATGTTCTGAAACAGAAACACACTCTGAATGATTTGTGATGGGCTGTGATCGAACTGATTGATAACAAGGCTGACCTTCATGAAAAGGAGAAGAGATGGGTCTATAGACTCAAATCACATGACAATGGATTGAATGAGAATATACCATGGCGTCAGTTTACCTAAATATAAAACCCATACTTTGGTATGATTGCCATCTGATAGCACCCTGTACGACTACTCCAAACACACAACACCCATACTTTGGTATTATCTGCCTCTGATAGCACCCTGCATGACAGTTTTTTCCACCAGGGACAGTAGATGGTAACTAAAGAGGTTCATTCCGGACAATTACATAAAAACCCTATACTCAGGATATATTACCCATAGGTAGTCAGTATCCTGTACACTCATGCGGCCTGATATTGATGACACTATGGCGCATGCGTTTTTCTCTATTCATCCGTGTCCAGAAATGTACTTACTCTTTCCCATTATCCACTGTGGTAAGACCAACGCTAATGGAAACTTTTTTGCTTATTGACTTAGAGTTAACACTTTTATAAATAATCAGGTGAGGACACAAGAGGGTTTCCCTGTGCCTACTATTTTTGCCAATAAGGTTTTAGAGGTCAACACAGTTTCTCAATTCAGGAATACCCTTCTAACATAGTATGGTGGCACCCAGTAGCTCTGATTATTTACTTTTAGTCAGTACCTATGTTTAAGAATAACTTAGAACTCACACATCTGTCCCGTGTTTATAACTCATTTTAATAATGTTTTTTCAGCGCGTAATACAGATTTCATGGAGTCATCACTCTTCACTGGAATTTATCCCCGTTGTATGATCTTCTCTGTTTGTTTCCCAACCAGAATCTTTGCTTTTGCAACAATAAGTTAGGGCGTTCATTATGTGGAACCACTAGCACCCTAGTAGTATCTTTATCAAAACATGTAAGTAACCCAACCAAAAGAACATGAACGGCGGTGTGTGGTCTAGACTTTTCTCTGACAATTGAAAGGCACGCTGAATGTGTTTAAAAGCTTCACTCCCCACAGCTCCAGTAACATCGGAGCCTCGGTGAGTGTGGACAGGTCTAAGGTGAGGGAATAGCCTTTACAGAGTAAGTAGGGGTTTCCTGCCCTTCTCAGGACACATACCAATGTATCCTACCTACTCAATCCTTTTTCACGCATTTCTCCTTCTTTGACCACACGTGTAGGGTTTGACTACAGGCGTCCCTCCTTTAACTCCTCCATGGACTCATGGGGCCCAATGATTGTCGCATTTTAAGTATGACATTATCCTTACACACTTCTATGCTGGTGACACTCTATTATATGTTAATTGTTTGTATTGTCTTGTGTGCCTCATTTCCACAGATGTACGCATGCCATTGGCATGGTTTGAAAAATATATTTCATCACCACTATCATGGAATTATCACAACTTGAGAAATACTAAATGGACCTTATGGTTGTGTTATTTTTAATCTCTCCTTTCTCTTTATATACTTGCAGGTCTTTTTGATTTAACACAGACCAATTAGGTCCTGTATATTTATTTAGAATTTCTATTATTATTATTATTATTGTGTTTATAATAACACCTGGAGTGGGAACATCATTTCTCCTTTCTAGGTACTGATGAAATGCCTTGGGGATAGGCATGAAACTAGTTGACAACTAAGGGAAACAATAGGTATTTATGCCTAGAGTTTTTCCCACGTGTCCCCAGATTATAGCATACAATTTCGGGGGTAGGAAATACAAAATAGTTTTTGGAAGCATCAATCTGGTATTATTAACCTTTCTTTTTAGACCACGAAGGGAAACAATAGGTATTTACGCTTAGAGTTTTTCCCACGCGTCCCCTGATTTTAGCATACCATTTCGGGGGTAGGAAATAAAATTGTTTTTAGACCCACCAATCTGGTATTTTTAACCTTTCTTTTTACTTTTGCAACAAAAAAAACACTCCCTTTAGATTCATCATAAGTGGTTAGGTGTATAAAGATACTCCTGTATTTTACAAGTTAGTGCGCCCGGTATTCGTAGGTCGTAGCACGCCCCTGTCCGTAGAGGGCAGGGACGGACCCACAGATGAAGAATGCCACCAAGGAGAAACCCGGGTGGGTGAGGGTTTTAAGAAAAAGAAAAAATAATTATTTGTAGTTGTATTTCTGTAAGTAAATATAAGTACTTTCCCTTCTTTCTCCTTCCTATTGAGGGTACCTCGCTTGATTATTTACATAGTACCATGGAGGACAGGTCCCTATTTTGCCCACCTCTACTCTCCCCTTCGTGTTTTTGATGTGATCCTTGGTATACGAAGGAGGGAGAGTTTCTTCTTAATTGATTTATGTAATAGCGGGACAACTTTGTTTATAGTTTAGAGCAGGCTAATTGCAGAAGTATGTGAAGTCTTCCACAGAATAAAGCTGACTCAGAGATAGTACTATGGATTTCAATTATTTTGAAAGGTGACTAATAGAAATATTCTTTAACTGTCTTCTCATAATGTTTTTTTTTATTGAGGTTTCTTATTATGATGTCCTGCCCTACAAGAGTCTTATTTGTTTGATTAACGGGTTGTGAAGTCATGATTGATGTGGGTATGGGATTGAGATGATTTAGGGAAACATGAGAGTTGCAAGTGTAAGTGGTGCCAATGCAATGTACACCAAATGGTTTAATCCAAAAAACACGCACTTGCCAAAATGTGTACATCTATGTGTATAGATGTCACTTATAAAACCAATGTTTCCCTTTTTTCTTTTACCATTTATCAAATATCAATGTATGTAGGATGAGCATTAGTGATATTTTTCCTGCTTTTAGTGGAAATGAAATGGATCGATCACAATTTTTTAGGGGCAATTCATGTATTTTCAAAGGGTGTGAAGATAAGAGATTATACAGTTTTAAAGATCAATCATGCTGCCCAGGGGCCTTGCATCATAGGTGTCACGAATATGCAGATTGACTAACCTTAGTTTTCAGGTACAGCGGGAGCGATGTAGATGCTAGTTTCTATCCTCCCTAGATGTGGTACCCCAAGTGAATCTTTAGCTGAACTTCACCTGAGAGGACACCACCCAGGGAAGGGGAAAAATGGATAAATAAAATAGAAAAAAGGCTGGCAGCCATAAACCATCCACAGGGCTTGACAATAGGAGAAACACCACGCCTTAAGTCTGTGTACAGGTTCCTGTATGGAGACACAAGACACACAGAATTCACTCTCTGTCTAATATGCAAGGCCACCTCCACCTGTCAATACTAGAGTATTCAATTACACTTACATGTCAAGGCTCCAGCAATCATTCCATCAGATCAGGGCAAAAGTAGGAAAAATAAAGTAAACAACAAAAATAGTAGGGAACTGCCCATGAACCCTAAGTGGAAAAAAGACTAAAGAAGTCTCTGTAGTTCACTCATAGTCAAGGTAGAACGCTACTTATCTGAAGCGTAATGTATCCTCTGCAAGTTCAACTCGACCAAACCCCGGTCAGCTGCAATGTTCCTTGTAAAGAAAACCCAGTTCGAGCCACTCAACAGCTCCAAGGGAATCCAAAGAGTTCGGCTAAATTCAAAATCAGGACGTAGTGAAGAAAACAAACAGGAGCACACTCCAAACGCTAGTCCGCCACTAGCTTAAGTTCCAATGAATGCGGAAACAAGCGAGGCAAAAGGGGATCTGGATTCGAGTCTTCCTCTCACCCGTTAGGTATATCAAGTCAGCGCTGCTCCCAGCGCGGCTCTCAGCGCTGCTCCCAGCGCGGCTCTCAGAGCTGCTCTCAGCGCGTCTCTCAAAGGTCAACTTCTTGCCGACCCAACGCAGTTCCAAAAGAGCAGGATCTCTCGTACCAAGGAAAGAAGCGCACAACAAAGTTCCAAGTACTGAATAGTGGCTAAACACAGGTGACAAGCACCGAGGGCTTCCACACAGACACGGATATAGGTGTTGAGTGACAGAGAAGAAGGAAGGAGGAAAGGGAAAACAGACTAGCCTCCAAGCATTCTGGGACCTGTAGTTTCGCCATATGCGCCTAAGTTGTGACAGAACCCCCTCTCAATGACCGACGTCCCGGCGGTCCACCAGGCTTAGAAGGATACCTGGAATGGAAACGTCTCAATATCCCAGGACAATGCAAATTAGAGAGAGGTTCCCAAGAGCGCTCCTCAGGTCCGTACCCTTTCCAATCTATCAGGTATTGCAAGGCACCCCTCACCCTTCTGGAGTCAAGTACAGCTCTCACCTCATACTCAATATCCCCCTCTATTACAACAGGCTGCGGTCTGACCATCGTTCTCGTGCCCTGCACATACGGTTTCATCAGAGATACATGGAACACGGGATGTATATGCCAGGAAGATGGTAGCTTTAGTTTCATGGCGACCGGATTAACCACGGCCATGATGGGGTAGGGACCTACAAACTTAGGTTGCAAACGTGTATTCCCCTTAAGCCTCAAATGTTTGGTACTCAACCACACCTTATCGCCCACTGCATAGACTGGCTCTGGAGTTCTCTTCTTGTCGGCCTGTAATTTGTCGCGGTTTCTGGCTGCCACCAACTGTTCTTTAGCATCATGTAAAACAGAATGAAGATGCTCATGATGTTGCTGTATAGTAGGATGTGAAGAAGGACATGGCTGGTCAAAAGGCAAAGAATAGGGATAATAACCCGTAAGACAGAAGAAGGGGGAGCATCCCAACGAAGAATGAGTGGTGTTATTGTAGGCAAATTCTGCCATTCACAACAACGTTCTCCATTCTTCTCCCTGTTGCAGTGTAAAGCATCTCAGGTACTGCTCTAGCGTCTGATTCAGTCTTTCTGTTTTACCATCTGTCTGAGGGTGGTAACTTGTTGACAGTCGCGCATCAATTTTCATAACCTCACACAAAGCTTTCCAGAATTTAGAGGTAAACTGTGTGCCTCTGTCTGTGATAAGCACAGAGGGAATGCCATGTAAACGTACCACATTCTGCATAAACATTAGGGCCAATTCTCCTGATGTGGGTAACTTAGTCAGTGCAATGAAATGACCCATCTTAGTGAGATGGTCTACTACCACTAGAATAGTGTTGTTGCCGAAACTGAGAGGCATTTCTACAATGAAATCCATTGAAACCGTGTGCCATGGAGCTGAAGGTACCGGTATAGAACGTAGCAACCCACTGCTTCTTTGGTGTTGAGATTTGGCTTGAATGCATATAGGACATTTGGCTACATACTCTTCTATGTCTTTCCGAATGTTCTCCCACCAAAAGTACCTCAATGTATTCTGGAGGGTTTTGAGGATTCCTGGATGTCCACTCAAAGAAGAATCATGTGTCCATTGCAAAACTTGATACTGTGATTCCTGATCAGGGAGATACAACTGTTTATCTCTGAAGAGAAGTCTGCCTTTTTGTATTCTTTGTCTGGGTTCATTAGCTATCCAGGAGGGAGCATCCACCAAGTCACTTTTTTCCTCCACATGTCTCAGAAAATCTGTGGGACAGGTTATAGCTGACACAAACGGACTGAATATCGCTTTGTTAAGAAGAAGGGGAGGATCTTCTACCTCCAAAGCCGGCTCCTGAGGTACTGATTCTGGTCTCGATAAAGCATCAGCCTTTCCGTTTTGAGGGCCAGGGCGATATTTAATTACAAAGTCAAAATCCGAGAAAAACAAGGACCACCGTAACTGGCGAGGTGTTAACGCTTTAGCACTTTTCAAGAAAAGAAATTACGGTGATCTGTAAAGATTTCTACGGTGTGTCTAGCCCCCAACAGGTGATGTCGCCACTCTTCACAAGCCCGTTTGATGGCCAACAACTCCTTGTCTGTGATGCTGTAATTGATCTCACTGGAGGACAATTTCCGCGAGAAGTAGGCGACGGGATTTAGTTGACCCGTGTCCGGATGTCTTTGAGATAAAATGCCTCCGATGGCGTAATGTGACGCATCTGTTTCCATCACGAAGGGTTGAGTGGCATCTGGATGACGAAGGATGGGTGCGGAAACAAAACGGGCCTTCAACGCCTGGAACGCCTGTTCAGCAGGTTCTGTCCATTTGAAGACTACTCCCTTCTTTAATAAATGAGTTAGAGGTTGGATGATAGTAGAAAATCCAAGAATGAATCGGCGATAAAAGTTTGCAAAACCTAAAAAGCTTTGCAAGGCCTTCACACAAGAAGGGGATTCCCATTGTATTATGGCTTGAATTTTCTTGTGATCCATTCGTAGCCCATCCGGATCAATGATGTACCCTAGAAATTCGACCTCCGTGGTATGGAAGAGGCATTTCTCTAATTTGGCAAAGAGTTCGTGTCGTTGCAGTCTTTCTTAAACTTCCATCACATGCCGAACGTGCTCTTCTCGTGTGGCCGAGTAGATGAGTATATCATCTATATAGACGATGCATGACACATCCAGCAAGCCCCTTAACACCTCATCCATAAAAAACTGAAATGCAGCAGGAGCATTGCACAAGCCAAACGGCATGACCTGATACTCGTAGAGCCCATATTTTGTGCGGAAAGCGGTCTTCCATTCATCCCCACGGCGGACCCTTACGAGATGATATGCACCACGCAGGTCAAGCTTGGTAAAGATTTTAGCGTCTTTTAATTGGTCCAATAGAACAGGTATCAAAGGGAGAGGATATCGGTTCTTTCTGGTAATTCTGTTGAGAGCTCTATAATCAATACAAGTACGCAAGCCCCCTTCCTTCTTCGGTATAAAGAACAGAGGTGACGAGGCTGGAGATGTAGAGGGGCGTATGAATCCTGATGCTAATAGTTTCGTTAGATACTGTTGCAGATAGGTGTTTTCTGCCTCTGTGAGGGCATAAATCCTGCTGCATGGCATATTGGCCCCCGGTTCCAGTTCTATCACACAGTCATATTCCCTGTGGGGGGGTAACCTGTTGGCTTCTTTTTCGTTGAAAACGTCCTGGTACCTCCTATAGACCTCTGGAAGTAAAGAGATAGCGTTCACACTCAAAGTCCTCCCTCCACTTGCTAGATTGCTTGCAGGAGTTTCCATCCGGATTACCTCAGAAAAGCAAGGCAGGGCACAATGTTCAGCACAGTAGACAGAACTAAGGGTGATGGTACGAGCAGCCCATTTCACTACAGGATCATGCAAGGTTAACCATGGCATACCCAGAATTAAATTGAACTGAGGGGCATCTATCAAATCAAATGAAATGAGTTCGTAATGGTTTTGTCCTATTTGCATCATTAGTTGGCGAGTATGATAACACACTGGTCCAGATGTTAAATCAGACCCATCCACAGCCTTCACAGCTTCAGGTGTTTCTTTCTGGATGCATGGAACTCCCAATCTCTTGGCGTATTGACGATCAATAAAATTGCCCGTAGCTCCACTGTCCAGCATGGCATGTACCATCACAGGTGTCTCCCCTGGCCACGTGATGGTGACACATACATTCATATGAGGCACAGCAGGTTGCATAGTGTTTGCGACAGCGTGATAGACCTCTTTTTCAATATCATGGCTCAAACAAGGGGTCTTGGACTCATTTGAGCGTTCTCGTTTCCCGAAGTATATACAGGATATTCTACCACAGAGAGATTTTTTGCCCCTTTTGTTTTGGCTCTGCAATCTTTGATAAAGTGTCCAGGTTTTCCACAATACATGCAGAGTTTCTGAATCCTTCTACGAGTATGCTCTTCTGAACTCAAAGGACCTCGTATCCCTCCTATTTGCATGGGTTCTGTGGTGTCTGAGGTAGGAGGGTTTTCTGAGACTGCTCTGGGTTTGGAAGAAGGGAAGCGGAACTCATGTCGATATTTATCACCTTTCCGTTCCTGTAGTCTATGATCTAATTGAACTGTGAGATCTATTAACTCTTCACACGTAGTTGGCAAAGACACCACCTGGGCAAGAACGTCCTTCAATTCTCCTTTCAATCCTTGATAAAACAAGGATACTCTCTTTGCTGTTGGCCAATCAGTTTCAACAACAAGACGATTAAATTGTGTTATGTAAGACAGCAGATCTTGAGATCCTTGTTTAAGCGTAATTAGTTCCCTGTCTAAGGATAGCATATGTGCCTTACGATCAAACAGCTTCCTCATCTCTTCACAAAATTCCTCAAAATCATTAGAACAGGATCTTTTCTTTCAATCAGAGGAAACGACCAACTAGCTGCATTACCCCCTAGATAAGAGAACATGAACGCTGTCTTAGAATGATCGTCAGGAAAGACAGCGGGTTTACACATGAAATGTAACCTACACTGTCCCAAAAATGTACTGAACTTTTTAGGATCCCCTAAAAACCTTTCTGGGGGTGCCAAAGGCAACTGCATTGGTTGTATGACATTAATGGTGGAAGGACCTTGAACTCCTTGAGCAACAGAGGATTGTGACTGAAGAGGAGGGGATAACGTGGCTTCTCTGATGTAATGGGCTCCTCTACCACTAGTGGGACCAGACCGTGCTATCCCTGCTACCTCTTGTCGAAGAGTAGTCATTTCAGTCCTCATATCATGATTCTCTACTCTCACGGCATCTACCTCTACTCGTAATGCATTAAGGGTTTCTAGCATAGTAGCCAGGACAGTATTAGTGTCCATCGCTCAGGCCGTATTACAACGTGGGCTTGTCACTCTGTCACGAATATGCAGATTGACTAACCTTAGTTTTCAGGTACAGCGGGAGCGATGTAGATGCTAGTTTCTCTCCTCCCTAGATGTGGTACCCCAAGTGAATCTTTAGCTGAACTTCACCTGAGAGGACACCACCCAGGGAAGGGGAAAATGGATAAATAAAATAGAAAAAAAGGCTGGCAGCCATAAACCATCCACAGGGCTTGGCAATAGGAGAAACACCACGCCTTAAGTCTGTGTACAGGTTCCTGTATGGAGACACAAGACACACAGAATTCACTCTCTGTCTAATATGCAAGGCCACCTCCACCTGTCAATACTAGAGTATTCAATTACACTTACATGTCAAGGCTCCAGCAATCATTCCATCAGATCAGGGCAAAAGTAGGAAAAATAAAGTAAACAACAAAAATAGTAGGGAACTGCCCATGAACCCTAAGTGGAAAAAAGACTAAAGAAGTCTCTGTAGTTCACTCATAGTCAAGGTAGAACGCTACTTATCTGAAGCGTAATGTATCCTCTGCAAGTTCAACTCGACCAAACCCCGGTCAGCTGCAATGTTCCTTGTAAAGAAAACCCAGTCCGAGCCACTCAACAGCTCTAAGGGAATCCAAAGAGTTCGGCTAAATCCAAAATCAGGACGTAGTGAAGAAAACAAACAGGAGCACACTCCAAACGCTAGTCCGCCACTAGCTTCAGTTCCAATGAATGCGGAAACAAGCGAGGCAAAAGGGGATCTGGATTCGAGTCTTCCTCTCACCCGTTAGGTATATCAAGTCAGCGCTGCTCCCAGCGCGGCTCTCAGCGCTGCTCCCAGCGCGGCTCTCAGCGCTGCTCTCAGCGCGGCTCTCAGCGCTGCTCTCAGCGCGGCTCTCAAAGGTCAACTTCTTGCCGACCCAACGCAGTTCCAAAAGAGCAGGATCTCTCGTACCAAGGAAAGAAGCGCACAACAAAGTTCCAAGTACTGAATAGTGGCTAAACACAGGTGACAAGCACCGAGGGCTTCCACACAGACACGGATATAGGTGTTGAGTGACAGAAAAGAAGGAAGGAGGAAAGGGAAAACAGACTAGCCTCCAAGCATTCTGGGACCCGTAGTTTCGCCATATGCGCCTAAGTTGTGACAATAGGAATTACTATATCACCTTAGTTATTTTACGATTATTTATCATTGGAAAACGCAAAACAACAAAAGCTTCAACAAAACATACATACTGTGTTCACCACTTGTAGGAAGCTGACTCTGTATATACTATACCAAGGTAAGGTTTAGGGTGCATAGAGTCCAGTGGATACCCCAAGATATAGCAGAGGCTAACTATGATAATCACTAACAGCTCTCTTTATGGTAGTGTGGTTGAGCAGTTAGGCTTATCCAGAGGGTGTGTTGAGCATTTATTGTTTTCTCTCTATCAAGGCTGATGGCACACATTCAGACCAATTAGGTAAGTATAAAAAAGGTATACTTATATTTTATTTCTAGAACCAAGCTGGACTTGGCACAGGTAAGTGAAATATACTTTCAAATGCAATACTTTACAAGGAAATGCAGTTGTGGTTGAATTTGCAATCATTACAGGCTTGTATTTGCTTCTAAAACCGTTTGAAATACATAGAGAACACTTTGAGTTTACTTTTGGATTACATAGACTATGCTGGGTGATATGCCTAGATATCACAGCGTGGAACCTAAAAGGTAAGTAGTTCACTTTTTGTTTAAAGTACAGTAACTTGGTTTTCATTCAAAACATAGTTCAACACAGACAGTCTTAGGAACAAAAACTCCTAACATTGGGTCCTATTGGGAAAAAAAGTGTTAATGATTTACAGGAGAGTAAACAACCTGCAAGTATGGCTTTTGGTGGTTAGAACCAAGGTTCCCCAAGGTTTAGGCAGGCACTCAAATTGCACCACCAGTGGCACTAGAGCGGCCAGGGGCAGAGTGCAGGGGCCCAATGATGGCCAAAGGGGCTATGGAGCACTTTGTTTGGGGGCTGCTCACGGGCAGGCCACTTGGTCTTGGGAGTCAAGTTTCTATGGTTAAGATCAGGGCTAAGAGGGTGTCAGGTTGGCACCATGTTCACACCATCAGCGGCGCAGGGGCAGCTGGGTGCAGGGTGCTTAGGAGGTGTCAGGAGCCCAATGCAATCCAATGGAGGTTGCCCGTTTTGGATTTCAACTTCAGGCTCGGTCTAGGAAGTCTTCCGGGAGAAACCACCATCTGGGCAGGTAAGTTGGAGGGTTCAGGGACGTGGGTGCACCTCAGAACTCTTCTCCAGGGTGCAGGGCAGCCTGATGCAGGGGCGCCTATAGAGGCTGGATTTTACCTTACCTGCCCACTCGCGGTTGGGGGGACTCCGTGCAGAGGCAGCAAGCGGCGTTTGGGAGTCCTGGAGGGCTCAACCCACGGTGGACTTGGATTCTGGAGCACTGGGGACCTTGCTGGGATTGGTGGGCCCTTGGACTTTGGCCGTAAGTGACGGGTGCAGTGGTGGTTCCAGGCGTCGAATTTCTTCTCCCTCAGCAGGCTCAGAGTCTGTCTTTGTAGTTTACTTTTGAACAGAGCTGCTCTTCGCAGGATTTCCGGTCTTTGTGGAAGGAAGTCAGTCATCCCAGGGGTTGTGGAGGTCACTGGCTGCAGGACAAAGTGACTTTTGGCGCAGGAGCTCTGGAAACTGCAGACGGACCGGTAGGGCTCGGGCCAAATCAGTTCTTCTTCACAGTCTCATCTGTTGTGAGACTTCTTCCGTCCTTCTTCTTCATAGGTTGCAGGAATACAAAGAGGCAAGGTACAGGGTCGCCAACAAATACTAAGCCTCTCTATAATTGACTGGGTCCCCTCATCTTCAAGGGGTCTGAGATGTGTGGTTCACCTCACCCCACCACCTAAGGTGTGGGGTTGGCAAAGGTGGGCACGCCTCTCCTCCTAACTTGGGTTTCCAGCCAATTCTCCCACCCAAAGTGGGGGTCAGAACCGGTGGGAGCCAGTTGCTGTCTGCAGCAAAAGGCAGGGACAGCTTACAAAGGTGGCGGCGCCCCTTCATAAACCCAACCCATCCTGGGGGAGGAGGTATGACACCTCTGCCCTAGATGGGCTTTGTTTCCGGACCCAGAGAGAAGAGGCCCTCTACCAAGGGGTCCAGAAACCTGTCTGGTAATGGCAAATGATGGACTGCCATTCAGGAACCATACCAGGGCTGGTCGCTTTTCAGGGGGCATCTAGAAGAAGCCTCCGAGTGCACTTAACTTTAACTCTCACACTGGCATCAGTGTGGGTTTAAATGTGCTAAGAAGTTTAATACCAAGCGTCCCAGGTTTCAGTAAAGCCATTATGGGGCTGTGGAGTTCATAATAACCAACTCCCAGACCATATACTGTTTATTGTTTTACTGCACTTACAATGTTTAAGAATGGATAAAGACACTGTACGCGTACAGTGCTCATGCAACAGTGCCCTCACCTGTGGTATAGTGCACCCTGCTAGAGGGCTGCCTTACCTAGGCCACAGGCAGTGGATTGTAGGCATGGCACAGGCATGTGTGCCATGTCGACTCTTCACTTTTCATTCCACCAGAACACACAGCCTGCAATGGCAGTGTGTGGTTGTCAATGTGCAGGGTCTCTTTAAGGGTGGCACAATAGGAGCTGCAGCCCTGAAAGGACTTCCCTGGTCACAGTACTCTTGGAACTCGTGGTAACTTTTGCAAATGGTTTCCTTGTGGCCAGAGATGTGCCTATTGTGGGTACAAATGTACAGTTTTGGGGAAAGGACACATGCCCTGGGAACCTCTTTAGCAGGGACCCAAGGCACATCAAGTCAAAGTGCATCAGAAAACTGGCAAGAAATGGGGGGTTACTGCAACAGAAACCCACTTTCCTACACCACTACAACCACAGAGAGAGACTTGTGCAAACTCTCTCCCTCAGTGATGTCTGATGGTAACCCACATTTTTCCATTATGTGTTACTCAAATCTCACCACACCGGCTCAGAGGCCTTATCTGCAGCCTGGAAAAACGCTGGCAGATTAACAAAGCCATGCAACTTTATCATGCACTGTTGACCCAAATGAAGAGCTAGGTGGATAGACAGAATTTTTGTGAAGGCATTTAGAAGGTGGTATTTATCAACCAGACAGGCATCTGATGCACTACTTCCTTTTTTGTAAAATAGTGATATTGGCTCCATGTTCTAGGCTCCTTACCCTCACTCTGGACATACCTTGCTATCTGCAAAAAAGATCATGAATTATACAGAGAAAATATGTGTAAAACTCGAGGTATTCCATCAGGGTAACAGCTTTGCTACATGGCATATTCTTGAAGGCTTGGCTCACTCAACATAATCTCTTTGCCGAAAGACACACCTTCAACTGCCCCCAGTTAATACATTTAAAAGCATCTAAAGTCTGTATCTATTGCTGAGGCATCATACTTGTATAATTCATGTCACATAATTCATAAAAGTGATGCCATTTCAATGTATTCTTTGAGTGGCTGGTCATTACAGTAGGTCAGCACCTGCTTCCTTCTCCCAAAATTTGCAGGACACCACTACCCATCAGGGCACTTTATGTTCCAACACAGGGGCGCTGTAATCAGTAGCTGAACCGGACCTTGCCTCTGACTTTACTACATTGCCCCAAATTAACAGGGTGCAAGTACGGAAGCTAACATTGAATGGGTAGCAGGAAGAGAAGCACACTGATGGTTGTGAGCAGGAGACATAAGCCTTCATAATAAAACATGTTGAGGCTGGTGGCTGATATGTCTGTGGGAATCAGTAGACACAGAAGATGAACTGGACAATACCTACAATTTTGCATGGACTACTCTGCTGCCGTCATTCTCTACTTCTGCCCTCTCTGACTTAATGTAGGCTCCTGGTTTTTTATTATTCTTCCTTTTCTTTTTTTTTTCTTTTCTTTCTTGAACCTGCAATTTGAATTTGTTGGACTTGGCCCTGTCAGCAGGGTCATTCCCAAACCTTTTGCCTTTACTCCTTGTATTTTTGCTCAATTCATTTTTGTTTACCTTAAGACTAACCAGTGCTAAAGTGCTTGTTCTCCTACATATCACAGCCTGCCTGCATCTCGGAGCTGGTGCCTCTCCTCTGCTGCGCAAAACATCTTCGATGCAGTCCCTCCCAACACTCTTCAAATCACGATTAAGCTAATTTGTTCAGCTGGCCTAACTGGGTCCCGGTAGCCTGCCCATGCTCATTCACGGTCAGCCTGAACTTGTGACTTTGTCCCGGCTCAGGGCAACCAGATATCTACAGTTAGCACTTTGTGCATTTTGAAGCTATTTTCACTAAAATCTTTAAACTTGCATATCTCCGGTTTACTAATCGGGTTTTTGTCGTTTTGGTCTTGATTTATTTATTTTCTAAAAATTCTATTATTCTAACTTGGTCTCTGTTCCTTTTTGTGTGGTATTTTCACTTTATTACTGTCTGAAGTGTTGCACAAAGACTTTGCACATTACCTCTAAGTTAATACTGACTACTCTGTGCCACTCTTTCAGTGCTGGAGCACAGGTTAATTTGGGGTTTGATTGTGCCTTACCCTGACAAGGGTAGTGGATACTGCTTGACTATGACTCACACCCCAGTCAACCAACAACCCAATTTCTTACAGAATTACTAAATACCCAAACATTTGCTTATCATTCAGCTAAAAACCTGTCAAAAGGTATCTGAGTTCATTTGTTGTGGTTCTTTTCTTCTGATACAAATTAGTTTGTTTATGATCCTTGACGCAAAACTCCTACGTGTTTCTCTGTCTCTGACTTTCCTACATAACATGTACTGATTCCTCAACTATGTGCTCTTAGATCATCTGACGCATAGATTACATGAGCACTCACTATGTTAAATTTAGAGAATTCCCTAGTCTTACCTGCATAGATACCACAAGTTTAGTATCTGTGAACAGTGCTCATGTGAAAGGCCAGTGAAGAGAAAAAGTAAGAGGTAGTAAATGTTCTAACAAAAAGTAGGACAATGGTATTTGAGAGATCAGGGCCAACCCAAGACTGTGAAGAGTTAAAATAATCACACAATAAAGATATAATTATAGTACAGGTGCAAAAATATTTGAACTAACTATTGAGGTTAAGATTAAAAACAGGTTGGGTTGTCTGACAGAAGATTAACAACAAAAATATTATGTGGACAGAATATTGTGTCAAAAACATTGAGGACCAAACTATTGAGAAGGTAACTGCAAATAGGAAAGTATAGATTTACTGTCCTTAACTCTACGTTCTACATCTACATATTGTAAATATATGAATATATATATATATATATATATATATATATATATATATATATATATATATATATATATATATATATATATATATATATATATATATATATATATATATATACAATCAAAAGAGCTTGCCTGGAATGAGGGAGCCACAAGCAGGGAAATGAAATCTTGCCGCTTTATTTTGTGATGCAAACGGAGAAAGAACAGCTTCCTTCCTCACACAGATAATGTCCAGCCCTGACACGTTTCATGCTTGGCAGCACTTTTTCAAAGGGGTAAGGACTTGCTGTGGCTGAAACAGGACCTTCTTCCCAGCACTCATTTGTATTTAGGAATCCCCGCCTCAGTGGGCGTGGCCATGACTATGGCTCGATGGTCCTCGTAGTCCTGGTATCTTACTCCAGTGAGTTTGCCTGTTTCAGTCCATGGTGCAATAATTAAAAATCCCCAGTGGGTTGCGAGGTCAGAGCCACTGTTCTAACACCTTGATAACTTGCATCACAGGCTCTCCACTGCTCCTCACGCTGACTCGACATGTGGCGCTTCAGCTCGGACTGCAAACTGCAGCTGGGCTCTTTCCTCGCGGCTCAGGCAAAAGCCGCTAAACAAACAATCAAAAGAGCTTGCCTGGAATGAGGGAGCCACAAGCAGGGAAATGAAATCTTGCCACTTTATTTTGTGATGCAAACGGAGAAAGAACAGCTTCCTTCCTCACACAGATAATGTCCAGCCCTGACGCGTTTCATGCTTGGCAGCACTTTTTCAAAGGGGTAAGGACTTGCTGTGGCTGAAACAGGACCTTCTTCCCAGCACTCATTTGTATTTATGAATCCCCGCCTCAGTGGGCGTGGCCATGACTATGGCTCGATGGTCTTCGTAGTCCTGGTATCTTACTCCAGTGAGTTTGCCTGTTTCAGTCCATGGTGCAATAATTAAAAATCCCCAGTGGGT
Organism: Lissotriton helveticus; assembly: GCF_964261635.1. Lineage (NCBI taxonomy): Eukaryota > Metazoa > Chordata > Amphibia > Caudata > Salamandridae > Lissotriton > Lissotriton helveticus. The sequence goes on along the minus strand of NC_136071.1, from coordinate 192,560,920 downwards.
TGCGAGGTCAGAGCCACTGTTCTAACACCTTGATAACTTGCATCACAGGCTCTCCACTGCTCCTCACGCTGACTCGACATGTGGCGCTTCAGCTCGGACTGCAAACTGCAGCTGGGCTCTTTCCTCGCGGCTCAGGCAAAAGCCGCTAAACAAACAATCAAAAGAGCTTGCCTGGAATGAGGGAGCCACAAGCAGGGGAATGAAATCTTGCCACTTTATTTTGTGATGCAAACGGAGAAAGAACAGCTTCCTTCCTCACACAGATAATGTCCAGCCCTGACGCGTTTCATGCTTGGCAGCACTTTTTCAAAGGGGCAAGGACTTGCTGTGGCTGAAACAGGACCTTCTTCCCAGCACTCATTTGTATTTAGGAATCCCCGCCTCAGTGGGCGTGGCCATGACTATGGCTCGATGGTCCTCGTAGTCCTGGTATCTTACTCCAGTGAGTTTGCCTGTTTCAGTCCATGGTGCAATAATTAAAAATCCCCAGTGGGTTGCGAGGTCAGAGCCACTGTTCTAACACCTTGATAACTTGCATCACAGGCTCTCCACTGCTCCTCACGCTGACTCGACATGTGGCGCTTCAGCTCGTACTGCAAACTGCAGCTGGGCTCTTTCCTCGCGGCTCAGGCAAACCGAGCCGCTAAACAAACAATCAAAAGAGCTTGCCTGGAATGAGGGAGCCACAAGCAGGGAAATGAAATCTTGCCACTTTATTTTGTGATGTTTCTCAAAGCGGCGTTATGGGATCTTCACAGATCCCATAACGCCGCTTTGAGGAACACGCCCAGGGGGCGGGGACAAATGAACCATGTGCGTAATTTAAGGCATTCTTTTGTGACTGGTAACCTGCAAGCCACTGAAGAAGAGAGCCCAGCTCTCGAAATGGGTCTGGCTAATAATCTGTTGATGACACCGATGCTGGAAGCTTGCTGGCAAGCTGACAATATTAAAGAAGTTTTTGGGTCCATTTCGTGTGTGGTCTCTTCCCTAAAGGGTTTCCTGCTCTGATTTGGATGTTAAAAACGGCCGTCCCGGTCGTGGAGAAGAGGCCTGCTGCCTACGCAGAACCAGTGCTGATACCTACTCAGGATCAACAAGGACACGAATCGACCTGGGGCTCTGCAGGGAAGCCCTTGTGTCACTTCATTGTCAGCTGCAAAGCGGGGCAGGCATCCTTCATATGTGTGTCTTCACATCCACTTGGATTTTATTTTGGTTTAATTTGAACTGAGAATGCACCCACTTGGCATAGAAATCGGCACTACAGATCCCATAATGCCGCGTTGAGGAACACGGCCAGGGGGCGGGGACTGTTGAAACATGTGCGTAATTTAAGGCATTCTTTTGTGACTGGTAACCTGCAAGCCACTGAAGAAGAGAGCCCAGCTCTCGAAACGCGTCTGGCTAATAATCTGTTGATGACACCGATGTTTTTGGATCCATTTCGTGTGTGGTCTCTTCCCTAAAGGGTTTCCTGCTCTGATTTGGATGTTAAAAACGGCAGTCCCGGTCGTGGAGAAGAGGCCTGCTGCCAACGCAGAACCAGTGCTGATACCTACTCAGGATCAACAAGGACACAAATCGACCTGGGGCTCTGCAGGGGAGCCCTTGTGTCACTTCATCATCAGCTGCAAAGCGGGGCAGGCATCCTTCATATGTGTGTCTTCACATCCACTTGGATTTTATTTTGGTTTCATTTGAACTGAGAATGCACCCACTTGGCATAGAAATCGGCACTACAGATCCCATAACGCCGCTTTGAGGAACACGCCCAGGGGGCGGGGACTGTTGAAACATGTGCGTAATTTAAGGCATTCTTTTGTGATTGGTAACCTGCAAGCCACTGAAGAAGAGAGCCCATCTCTCGAAACGCGTCTGGCTAATAATCTGTTGATGACACCGATGCTGGAAGCTTGCTGGCAAGCTGACGATATTAAACAAGTTTTTGGATCCATTTCGTGTGTGGTCTCTTCCCTAAAGTGTTTCCTGCTCTGATTTGGATGTTAAAAACGTCCGTCCCAGTCGTGGAGAAGAGGCCTGCTGCATACGCAGAACCAGTGCTGATACCTACTCAGGATTAACAAGGACACGAATCGACCTGGGGTTCTGCAGGGGAGCCCTTGTGTCACTTCATCGTCAGCTGCAAAGCGGAGCAGGCATCCTTCATATGTGTGTCTTCACATCCACTTGGATTTTATTTTGGTTTCATTTGAACTGAGAATGCTCCCACTTGGCATAGAAATTGGCACTACAGATCCCATAAAGCCGCTTTGAGGAACACGCCCAGGGGGCGGGGACTGTTGAAACATGTGCGTAATTTAAGGCATTCTTTTGTGACTGGTAACCTGCAAGCCACTGAAGAAGAGAGCCCAGCCATCGAAACGCGTCTGGCTAATAATCTGTTGATGACACCGATGCTGGAAGCTTGCTGGCAAGCTGATGATATTAAAGAAGTTTTTGGATCCATTTCATGTGTGGTCTCTTCCCTAAAGGGTTTCCTGCTCTGATTTGGATGTTAAAAACGGCCGTCCCGGTCGTGGAGAAGAGGCCTGCTGCCTACGCAGAACCAGTGCTGATACCTACTCAGGATCAACAAGGACACGAATCGACTTGGGGCTCTGCAGGGGAGCCCTTGTGTCACTTCATCGTCAGCTGCAAAGCGGGCAGGCATCCTTCATATGTGTGTCTTCACATCCACTTGGATTTTATTTTGGTTTCATTTGAACTGAGAATGCACCCACTTGGCATTGAAATCGGCACTACATATCCCATAACGCCGCTTTGAGAAACACGCCCAGGGGGCGGGGACTGTTGAAAAATGTGTGTAATTTAAGGCATTCTTTTGTGACTGGTAACCTGCAAGCCACTGAAGAAGAGAGCCCAGCTCTCGAAACGCGTCTGGCTAATAATCTGTTGATGACACCGATGCTGGAAGCTTGCTGGCAAGCTGACAATATTAAAGAAGTTTTTGGATCCATTTCGTGTGTGGTCTCTTCCCTAAAGGGTTTCCTGCTCTGATTTGGATGTTAAAAACGGCCATCCCGGTCGTGGAGAAGAGGCCTGCTGCCTACGCAGAACCAGTGCTGATACCTACTCAGGATCAACAAGGACACGAATCGACCTGGGGCTCTGCAGGGAAGCCCTTGTGTCACTTCATCGTCAGCTGCAAAGCGGGGCAGGCATCCTTCATATGTGTGTCTTCACATCCACTTGGATTTTATTTTGGTTTAATTTGAACTGAGAATGCACCCACTTGGCATAGAAATCGGCACTACAGATCCCATAATGCCGCGTTGAGGAACACGGCCAGGGGGCGGGGACTGTTGAAACGTGCGTAATTTAAGGCATTCTTTTGTGACTGGTAACCTGCAAGCCACTGAAGAAGAGAGCCCAGCTCTCGAAAAGCGTCTGGCTAATAATCTGTTGATGACACCGATGTTTTTGGATCCATTTCGTGTGTGGTCTCTTCCCTAAAGGGTTTCCTGCTCCGATTTGGATGTTAAAAACGGCCATCCCGGTCGTGGAGAAGAGGCCTGCTGCCTACGCAGAACCAGTGCTGATACCTACTCAGGATCAACAAGGACACAAATCGACCTGGGGCTCTGCAGGGGAGCCCTTGTGTCACTTCATCGTCAGCTGCAAAGCGGGGCAGGCATCTTTCATATGTGTATCTTCACATCCACTTGGATTTTATTTTGGTTTCATTTGAACTGAGAATGCACCCACTTGGCATAAAAATCAGCACTACAGATCCCATAACGCCGGTTTGAGGAACATGCCCAGGGGGCGGGGACTGTTGAAACGTGCGTAATTTAAGGCATTCTTTTGTGACTGGTAACCTGCAAGCCACTGAAGAAGAGAGCCCAGCTCTCGAAATGCGTCTGGCTAATAATCTGTTGATGATGCCGATGCGGGAAGCTTGCTGGCAAGCTGACGATATTAAAGAAGTTTTTGGATCCATTTCGTGTGTGGTCTCTTCCCTAAGGGTTTCCTGCTCCGATTTCGATGTTAAAAACGGCCGTCCCGGTTGTGGAGAAGAGGCCTGCTGCCTACGCATAACCAGTGCTGATACCTACTCAAGATCAACAAGGACACGAATCGACCTGGGGCTCTGCAGGGGAGCTCTTGAGTCACTTCATCGTCTGCTGCAAAGCGGGCAGGCATCCTTCATATGTGTGTCTTCACATCCACTTGGATTTTATTTTTGTTTCATTTGAACTGAGAATGCACCCACTTGGCATTGAAATCGGCACTACAGATCCCATAACGCTGCTTTGAGGAACACGCCCAGGGGGCGGGGACTGTTGAAACATGTGTGTAATTTAAGGCATTCTTTTGTGACTGGTAACCTGCAAGCCACTGAAGAAGAGAGCCCAGCTCTCGAAACGCGTCTGGCTAATAATCTGTTGATGACACCGATGCTGGAAAATTGGTGGCAAGCTGACGATATTAAAGAAGTTTTTGGATCCATTTCGTGTGTGGTCTCTTCCCTAAAGGGTTTCCTGCTCTGATTTGGATGTGAAAAACGGCCGTCCCGGTCGTGGAGAAGAGGCCTGCTGCCTATTCAGAACCAATGTTGATAACTACTCAGGATCAACAAGGACACAAATCGACCTGGGGCTCTGCAGGGGAGCCCTTGTGTCAGTTCATCGTCAGCTGCAAAGCGGGGCAGGCATCCTTCATATGTGTGTCTTCACATCCACTTGGATTTTATTTTGGTTTAATTTGAACTGAGAATGCACCCGCTTGGCATAGAAATCGGCACTACAGATCCCATAACGCCGCTTTGAGGAACACGCCCAGGGGGCGGGGACTGTTGAAACATGTGCTTAATTTAAGGCATTCTTTTGTGACTGGTAACCTGCAAGCCACTGAAGAAGAGAGCCCAGCTATCGAAACGCGTCTGGCTAATAATCTGTTGATGACACCGATGCTGGAAAATTGCTGGCAAGCTGACGATATTAAAGAAGTTTTTGGATCCATTTCGTGTGTGGTCTCTTCCCTAAAGGGTTTCCTGCTCTGATTTGGATGTTAAAAATGGCCGTCCCGGTCGTGGAGAAGAGGCCTGCTGCCTACGTAGAACCAGTCCTGATACCTACTCAGGATCAACAAGAAATGAATCGACATGGGGCTCTGCAGGGAAGCCCTTGTGTCACTTCATCGTCAGCTGCAAAGTGGGGCAGGCATCCTTCATATGTGTGCCTTCACATCCACTTGGATTTTATTTTGGGTTCATTTGAATTGAGAATGCATCCACTTGGCATAGAAATCGGCACTACAGATCCCATAACGCCGCTTTGAGGAACACGCCCAGGGGGCGGGGACTGTTGAAACATGTGCGTAATTTAAGGCATTCTTTTGCGACTGGTAACCTGCAAGCCACTGAAGAAGAGAGCCCAGCTCTCGAAACGCGTCTGGCTAATAATCTGTTGATGACACCGATGCTGGAAAATTGGTGGCAAGCTGACGATATTAAAGAAGTTTTTGGATCCATTTCGTGTGTGGTCTCTTCCCTAAAGGGTTTCCTGCTCTGATTTGGATGTGAAAAACGGCCGTCCCGGTCGTGGAGAAGAGGCCTGCTGCCTATTCAGAACCAATGTTGATAACTACTCAGGATCAACAAGGACACAAATCGACCTGGGGCTCTGCAGGGGAGCCCTTGTGTCAGTTCATCGTCAGCTGCAAAGCGGGGCAGGCATCCTTCATATGTGTGTCTTCACATCCACTTGGATTTTATTTTGGTTTCATTTGAACTGAGAATGCACCCGCTTGGCATAGAAATCGGCACTACAGATCCCATAACGCCGCTTTGAGGAACACGCCCAGGGGGCGGGGACTGTTGAAAAATGTGCTTAATTTAAGGCATTCTTTTGTGACTGGTAACCTGCAAGCCACTGAAGAAGAGAGCCCAGCTCTCGAAACGCGTCTGGCTAATAATCTGTTGATGACACCGATGCTGGAAAATTGCTGGCAAGCTGACGATATTAAAGAAGTTTTTGGATCCATTTCGTGTGTGGTCTCTTCCCTAAAGGGTTTCCTGCTCTGATTTGGATGTTAAAAACGTCCGTCCCAGTCGTGGAGAAGAGACCTGCTGCCTACGCAGAACCCGTGCTGATACCTACTCAGGATCAACAAGGACACGATTCGACCTGGGGCTCTGCAGGGGAGCCCTTGAGAAGTTTTTGGATCCATTTCGTGTGTGGTCTCTTCACTAAAGGGTTTCCTGCTCTGATTTGGATGTTAAAAACGGCCGTCCCGGTCGTGGAGGAGAGGCCTGCTGCCTACGCAGAACCAATGCTGATACCTACTCAGAATCAACAAGGACACAAATCGACCTGGGGCTCTGCAGGGGAGCCCTTGTGTCAGTTCATCGTCAACTGCAAAGCGGGGCAGCCATCCTTCATATGTGTGTCTTCACATCCACTTGGATTTTATTTTGGTTTCATTTGAACTGAGAATGCACCCATTTGGCATAGAAATCGGCACTACAGATCCCATAACGCCGCTTTGAGGAACACGCCCAGGGGGCGGGTACTGTTGAAACATTTGCGTAATTGAAGGCATTCTTTTGTGACTGGTAACCTGCAAGCCACTGAAGAATAGAGCCCAGCTCTCGAAACGCGTCTGGCTAATAATCTGTTGATGACACCGATGCTGGAAGCTTGCTGGCAAGCTGACGATATTAAAGAAGTTTTTGGATCCATTTCGTGTGTGGTCTCTTCACTAAAGGGTTTCCTGCTCTGATTTGGATGTTAAAAACGGCCGTCCCGGTCGTGGAGAAGAGGCCTGCTGCCTACGCAGAACCAATGCTGATACCTACTCAGAATCAACAAGGACACGAATCGACCTGGGGCTCTGCAGGGGAGCCCTTGTGTCAGTTCATCGTCAACTGCAAAGCGGGGCAGCCATCCTTCATATGTGTGTCTTCACATCCACTTGGATTTTATTTTGGTTTCATTTGAACTGAGAATGCACCCATTTGGCATAGAAATCGGCACTACAGATCCCATAACGCCGCTTTGAGGAACACGCCCAGTGGGCGGGTACTGTTGAAACATTTGCGTAATTGAAGGCATTCTTTTGTGACTGGTAACCTGCAAGCCACTGAAGAAGAGAGCCCAGCTCTCGAAACGCGTCTGGCTAATAATCTGTTGATGACACCGATGCTGGAAGCTTGCTGGCAAGCTGACGATATTAAAGAAGTTTTTGGATCCATTTCGTGTGTGGTCTCTTCGCTAAAAGGTTTCCTGCTCTGATTTGGATGTTAAAATTGTCCGTCCCGGTCGTGGAGAAGAGACCTGCTGCCTACGCAGAACCAGTGCTGATACCTACTCAGGATCAACAAGGACACGAATCGACCTGGGGCTTTGCAGGGGAGCCCTTGTGTCAGTTCATCGTCAGCTGCAAAGCGGGGCAGGCATCCTTCATATGTGTGTCTTCACATCCACTTGGATTTTATTTTGGTTTCATTTGAACTGAGAATGCAGCCACTTGGCATAGAAATCGGCACTACAGATCCCATAACGCTGCTTTGAGGAACACGCCCAGGGGGCGGGGACTGTTGAAACATGAGCGTAATTTAAGGCATTCTTTTGTGACTGGTAACCTGCAAGCCACTGAAGAAGAGAGCCCAGCTCTCGAAACGCATCTGGCTAATAATCTGTTGATGACACCGATGCTGGAAGCTTGCTGGCAAGCTGACGATATTAAAGAAGTTTTTGGATCCATTTCATGTGTGGTCTCATCCCTAAAGGGTTTCCTGCTCTGATTTGGATGTTAAAAAGGGCCGTCCCAGTCATGGAGAAGAGGCCTGCTGCCTATTCAGAACCAATGTTGATAACTACTCAGGATCAACAAGGACACAAATCGACCTGGGGCTCTGCAGGGGAGCCCTTGTGTCAGTTCATCGTCAGCTGCAAAGCGGGGCAGGCATCCTTCATATGTGTGTCTTCACATCCACTTGGATTTTATTTTGGTTTCATTTGAACTGAGAATGCACCCACTTGGCATAGAAATCGGCACTACAGATCCCATAATGCCGCTTTGAGGAACACGCCCAGGGGGCCGGGACTGTTGAAACATGTGCGTAATTTAAGGCATTCTTTTGTGACTGGTAACCTGCAAGTCACTGAAGAAGAGAGCCCAGCTCTCGAAACGCGTCTGGTTAATAATCTGTTGATGACACCGATGCTGGAAGCTTGCTGGCAAGCTGACGATATTAAAGAAGTTTTTGGAACCATTTCGTGTGTGGTCTCTTCCCTAAAGGGTTTCCTGCTCTGATTTGGATGTTAAAAACGGCCGTCCCGGTCGTGGAGAAGAGGCCTGCTGCCTACGCAGAACCAGTGCTGATACCTACTCAGGATCAACAAGGACATGAATCGACCTGGGGCTCTGCAGGGGAGCCCTTGTGTCACTTCATCGTCAGCTGCCAAGTGGGGCAGGCATCCTTCATATGTGTGTCTTCACATCCACTTGGATTTTATTTTGGTTTCATTTGAATTGAGAATGCATCCACTTGGCATAGAAATCGCCACTACAGATCCCATAACGCCGCTTTGAGGAACACGCCCAGGGGGCGGGGACTGTTGAAACATGTGTGTAATTTAAGGCATTCTTTTGTGACTGGTAACCTGCAAGCCACTGAAGAAGAGAGCCCAGCTCTCGAAACGCGTCTGGCTAATAATCTGTTGATGACACCGATGCTGGAAGCTTGCTGGCAAGCTGACGATATTAAAGAAGTTTTTGGATCCATTTCGTGTGTGGTCTCTTCCCTAAAGGGTTTCCTGCTCTGATTTGGATGTTAAGAACGTCCGTCCCGGTCGTGGAGAAGAGACCTGCTGCCTACACAGAACCAGTGCTGATACCTACTCAGGATCAACAAGGACACGAATCGACCTGGGGCTCTGCAGGGGAGCCCTTGAGAAGTTTTTGGATCCATTTTGTGTGTGATCTCTTCCCTAAAGGGTTTCCTGCTCTGATTTGGATGTTAAAAACGGCCGTCCCGGTCGTGGAGAAGAGGCCTGCTGCCCACGCAGAACCAATGCTGATACCTACTCAGGATCAACAAGGACACGAATCGACCTGGGGCTCTGCAGGGGAGCCCTTGTGTCAGTTCATTGTCAGCTGCAAAGCGGGACAGGCATCCTTCATATGTGTGTCTTCACATCCACTTGGATTTTATTTTGGTTTCATTTGAACTGAGAATGCACCCACTTGGCATAGAAATCGGCACTACAGATCCCATAACGCCGCTTTGAGGAACACGCCCAGGGGCGGGGACTGTTGAAACATGTGCGTAATTTAAGGCATTCTTTTGTGACTGGTAACCTGCAAGCCACTAAAGAAGAGAGCCCAGCTCTCGAAACGCGTCTGGCTAATAATCTGTTGATGACACCGATGCTGGAAGCTTGCTGGCAAGCTGACGATATTAAAGAAGTTTTTGGATCCATTTTGTTTGTGGTCTCTTCCCTAAAGGGTTTCCTGCTCTGATTTGGACGTTAAAAACGGCCGTCCTGGTCGTGGAGAAGAGGCCTGCTGCCTACGCAGAACCAGTGCTGATACCTACTCAGGATCAACAAGGACATGAATCCACCTGGGGCTCTGCAGGGGAGCCCTTGTGTCACTTCATCGTCAGCTGCAAAGCGGGGCAGGCATCCTTCATATGTGTGTCTTCACATCAACTTGGATTTTATTTTGTTTTCATTTGAATTGAGAATTCATCCACTTGGCATAGAAATCGGCACTACAGATCCCATAACGCCGCTTTGAGGAACACGCCCCGGGGATTCTTTTGTGACTGGTAACCTGCAAGCTACTGAAGAAGAGAGACCAGCTCTCGAAATGCGTCTGGCTAATAATCTGTTGATATTCAATAACAATAGGAGAGGTAGGGAGAATGAGGCACTCTCTTAGTCCCCGGTTAGTTATACAAAAACAAGAAAAGAGAGGTCAGATCAAACACTTGATCAGTCTAAGCGTAAACTATACAGACCACAGTTCAAGGAGTCAACACAAGATTAGATTATCACATCCGATTTGGGTGATAAAGAAAGCCCTCACACACTGACCTAGTCAGTGTCATGCTTCATCATCGGGCCCCACCGACAGAGGCCGAATGCCTCTGCGGTGTGCTACGACGCCAGAAAGACTGCGGAGCAGGTTTTTGTGTATGGAGGGCGTGCTCTTGTTTACAGTGAAATATTAAAAGTGCCTAACAAAAGGGTATCGAAAAAATATATTTAATAAATGATCCCTGAGGCACAAAATAAAGAGTATTACGTGTCTGTATTTATATGCCAAGGTTCAAGGTTGGTAAAATACAGAATATACTCAATTCCTTCCAGTCCAGTCTGGAAGGAATTGAGTATATTCTGTATTTTACCAACCTTGAACCTTGGCATATAAATACAGACACGTAATACTCTTTATTTTGTGCCTCAGGGATCATTTATTAAATATATTTTTTCGATACCCTTTTGTTAGGCACTTTTAATATTTCACTGTAAACAAGAGCACGCCCTCCATACACAAAAACCTGCTCCGCAGTCTTTCTGGCGTCGTAGCACACCGCAGAGGCATTCGGCCTCTGTCGGTGGGGCCCGATGATGAAGCATGACACTGACTAGGTCAGTGTGTGAGGGCTTTCTTTATCACTCAAATCGGATGTGATAATCTAATCTTGTGTTGACTCCTTGAACTGTGGTCTGTATAGTTTACGCTTAGACTGATCAAGTGTTTGATCTAATAATCTGTTGATGACACCGATGCTGGAAGCTTGCTGGCAAGCTGATGATATTAAAGAAGTTTTTGGATCCATTTCGTGTGTGGTCTCTTCCTTAAAGGGTTTCCTGCTCTGATTTGGATGTTAAAAATGGCCGTACCGGTCGTGGAGAAGAGGCCTGCTGCTTACGCTGAACCAGTGCTGATACCTACTCAGGATCAACAAGGACACAAATCGACCTGGGGCTCTGCAGGGGCACCCGTGTGTTACCTCATCGTCAGCTGCAAAGCGGGGCAGGCATCCTTCATATATGTGTCTTCACATCCACTTGGATTTTATTTTGGTTTCATTTGAACTGAGAATGCACCCACTTGGCATAGAAATCGGCACTACAGATCCCATAATGCCGCTTTGAGGAACACGCCCAGGGGGCGGGGACTGTTGAAACATGTGCGTAATTTAAGGCATTCTTTTGTGACTGGTAACCTGCAAGCCACTGAAGAAGAGAGCCCAGCTCTCGAAACGCGTCTGGCTAATAATCTGTTGATGACACCGATACTGGAAGCTTGCTGGCAAGCTGACGATATTAAAGAAGTTTTTGGATCCATTTCGTGTGTGGTCTGTTCCCTAAAGGGTTTCCTGCTCTGATTTGGATGTTAAAAACTGCCGTCCCGGTCGTGGAGAAGAGACCTTCAGCCTACGCAGAACCAGTGCTGATACCTACTCAGGATCAACAAGGACACGAATCGACCTGGGGCTCTGCAGGGGAGCCCTTGTGTCAGTTCATCATCAGCTGCAAAGCGGGGCAGGCATCCTTCATATGTATGTCTTCACATCCACTTGGATTTTATTTTGGTTTCATTTGAACTGAGAATGCACCCACTTGGCATAGAAATCGGCACTACAGATCCCATAACGCCGCTTTGAGAAACACGCCCAGGGGGCGGGGACTGTTGAAACATGTGCGTAATTTAAGGCATTCGTTTGTGACTGGTAACCTGCAAGCCACTGAAGAAGAGAGCTCAGCTCTCGAAACGCGTCTGGCTAATAATCTGTTGATGACACCGATGCTGGAAGCTTGCTGGCAAGCTGACGATATTAAAGAAGTTTTTGGATCCATTTTGTGTGTGGTCTCTTCCCTCTGAAAAAAACAAAGTGACAGGGACGTTCTAGTTAGTAAATTAAATTTTAAAAAACTTAAGAAATTCACTGGAAAAACCAAAGGTTACAGAGACATTATAGTTAGAGTCAGATTTCACTCGTGCAAAACAAGAGAAATTTAGCAGTTATAGTTAGCTAAGCTAACTATAACTTATGCCCCGCAATGAACTGCTTATGACCTCACATATTACTGCATTCATGACATGATCAGTGACATCACTGGTGACATCTCAATTAACCCCTTCAGGACTGATGACAAAGCCAGCTTGTCATGGGCGTTACCTGCGCTACGCGGATGACGAGCTGGCTTTGTCATAAACAAGCCATTTTAAAAATTTCAGCGCACAGCGGGAAAACGCGGTAGCGCGGTAGGGGTTAACAACACTGATGACAACATCCAGTGAGTGTAAGTATTTCGTAAGAGTTAATGACTGTAAATATATATATACTAAGCTACTACAAAACTTAAAGTAGTATACTAGGTGTACTTCTGATGAGTTACCTACTACTTTTAATATATATCTAGTGAGTGGCTGTGTGACTGTATATATCCTTGTGTGTATCAAAGTGTGAGTGGCCGTATGGTTGTAAAAGTGGTTGTGTATTCAACTGTGTGATTGAGTGAGATGATGTGTGAGTGGCAGTATTGGTGAGTGGGTGTGTCAGTGTATGTATGGGTGGGTGAGTGATGGTATAAGTGGCTCTTTCAGTGGGTAAATGGGTGTGCAGTGATTGCATGGGTGAGTGAGTGGGTGTCTTAATGGCTGTATGAGTAAGTAACTGGGTGTAAAAGTAGCTGTATGGGTGAGTGAGTGGCTGTTTGAATAGGTGTTTCATTATGTGACTCCATGTGTGAGTGTCTCTATGGGACATTGAGTGTCTGTGTGAAAGGCTGTGTGGGTGAGTACAGGAATGTATGAGTGCTAGTATGGATGTGTCAATGGGTATCTAACTGGCTGTGTGAGGGATTGTATGAGGGTTTCTATGGGTGAGTGAGCACCTGTGTTGAGAGGCTGACTGGGTAAGTGAGTGGGTGTGTGACTTTGTACATAAATTAGTGAATGTGTTAGTAGCTGTATGGGTGAGTTATATGGCTGGTTGTATGCGTGAGGAATTGGTTGAATGAGTGGCTGTATGGGTGAGTAAATAGTTGTGCAAGTGGGTGTACAAGTGAGGAAGTAAGTGTTTGAGTGGCTCTATAGAAGACTGAGTTTGTATGTGAGTTCTGGTATAGGTCTTTGAATAGGTATATCAGTGGTTGTACGAGTGTGTGAGTGGGCGTACAAGAGGTTTTATGGGGTGTGAGTGGTTCTGTGTGTGATTTTATCAGTGATGCCACCTACCATGTAACGAGTGATGTAATTTGTGAGGTCATAAGCAGGGCATTATGTTGTAATATAGCCCCGGAGAGGTGGTGGTCCCCGGGGCTGGGGCGCCACAAGGCCACCAACATTTCAGTAAATTATCCCCAAGTAGGTGGCTTGTGGGCCCCCAACATTATTTTTATTGCACCTGGGAACTGGCCCACCCGGGGCCATAAATTAAACAATGCACAGGAACCTGCCCTTTGTTTTGTTTGGTTTTTCCAACGTTAATCTCACTGAAATAGTTTTTTTTTAAAATGCTTTTGGGCCCTTTGGGATCACCTGAACAGGCCTAGGGGATCGAGGTGCTTCTAACTTGCCCCGTTTAAAAAATTTTTTTTTTATCTTGTGACTCAGTTCAACTGATGGCTTCCTGGTTTAAAGTGTTGACAGCCAATCAGATCTTAGGCACGAGATCAGAAGGGGTCACTAATCCACTGCGGCCACAGTTGCATATCTGAGAAATCTTTAAATTTCTCAGGAACCATTGAAGTCTGGACTAAGAGCTACCTTTTTGCCAAATTTGGTGTAATTCATTTCAGCAGTTCGGGCTATAGCAGTGTCTATCCTATGGAAATTAACATGGAGAAAAAGCGTTTTGCCCCCCCCCCCTTTTTCTCAGCCCCCGATTGATAGATCACCCTGAAACTTTCAAGACAGCAGCTGAAGTGACAGGCACATTAGTTTTGAGATTTTCGCGAGGATTCATCAAACAACGCCAAAGTTATTGCCATATGAAAAACAGCATTTTAAATGAAATTAGGTCCGAACTATAACTACCTACTGACGACTTCCAGTAGGTCATATATAAAATCAAGTACATATATGTTGCGTTAAGTATAGTTAAACTTTGCTTACCCTTAGAAACATATCTATACTATATTTTATCTTGACATGATAATCGCTCACAAAATATTTTTTACTCAATATTTTGTCTAAATGCCACAGGTTGGAAAAAATATGGAGACAAAATGGTAAAAAGTGTGAATTCCCCTGCTCCCTTATAGAGCAAATTATCAACTGTCTTTATTTTATTTCGAAAGGTGGGGAGCTATGTTCTCTGTTGAACTTTTAGGATGATTAGATTTTGCCCCCATATTAAGTTAGTGTGGGCTTAAGTGCAGCCGCACTGCATTTTCTCTACTAGGAATACTTGCCCGTCCCCAATTAAGTGTCCACTAATTGATTTGAAGTTGATTACTCTGTTTTTATCCAGTTTTTTTGAGATACGAATCCATTCATCACTTTTAGGCATGAAAATTGAAAGAGTCAGTGTAGCATAATCTCCCTCCCAGGTTCTAGATACTCCTAAGTGATAGCTCAGGCTGTAGTGTTTCCTGTCATTTCAGAGAAGAGACGACAGCTCGGAAAAAACTTGGACAGGTCTTTTTTAGATCACATTCACAAATATCTGTTGGACCCAGGTTTCTCTTTCTCAGCAATGTTCCATTCATAAAAGAACCATTCGTTGCACAAAAGAACAACCTCTATTCCTGGGAGTTTGTTAGCCTCGTAAGTCAAGGTGTTGTTAATTGGACCAGTCTGATGCTGCTGTTAGAGCCCTCCCAAGCCTTCAGGCTCCTCTCTTGGAATCAGTGTGCAAACTCTTTCTTTGCAATTGAGTACTACATACTTTCTAATGTCAACAATCTTAAAATCGGAACTAAAGCTGCGTCGCAGATCCTTGGGAGATGCTTCAGATTTACAGGCATGCATGTATTATGGGTGCTCATATTTGAGTGTGCATTCAATGCCTTCTATAACACTCAATTGGTAGGCGGTATCAAGTATTTTAATGAAATGTTGCACAGATAACAGGTGACTTCTATCCAGGATGGAACTGTATCTCACATTAATCTCCAGGACAATAGAAGGAAAGCGTCTTGGTAGATAGAGAAACATCTCTAAAAATCTCTCATGGGGGCTGATTTTAGCTCCACATCTGTCCAGGCCTCAAAGTGCAACCCCATATGATATCTGGCTTTTCCTTAGAGAAAAGTAAAATAAACATCTACAATGTAGAAACCTAAGCCCTGAGTGCCTGTGTTTCATCTTCAGGTGTAAAATCACCCAATGACTTCTTCAGGGCTGTCAAAGTTTAGGTCAGCCTCTAGTATCAGTCCAGGTAAAATAGATATTCATATGTCTATTGGTAACACTTCCCGAGTGCGGGAAGCAAAGTCCACCTCTGTCCTCGTTATCCGTTATTGCGTTCTGGCACCTGGACTGAGACACGGATAGGATATAGAGGATAGGACCGTCATATTCTAGAGGCTGACCTAAACTTTTGACAGCCCTGCAGAAGTCATGGGGTGACTTTAAACCCGAAGACAAAACATGTGTTGGCTGGTGTGAGGCTGATGTGACTACCAGAATAAAATAAAGTCTAGCCAAAACCAAGAATAAGACGTGAAGATCATTTTTGGACAATTTTTGGACACTCATGTGTATGTGCTCATGGCTTAGGTTTCTATTCTAGAGTATTTAGGGTGTTGGGTTGACACCCTTTCCCTTAGAGCACAACCTACATCTAGAGTTAAAACATTGGGGTAGACACAGACAGAGCGCCGGATTGCCCCATTTCAACCCCCCTTTTGTAATAGTTATTAACATCTACAATGTGTTGCTCTTCAAATATGGCCTCTACTCTTTAGCATTGGTGACACTTGGTGAGCAAGCACACTGAGGCATGGAAGTGGTGAGCTTGTAGAGGTAAAATAATGAAGAGCCTGATCAGGTTTGTGGCTCTCTTGTTATCTGGACCGAGTCATTAACAGCTATCATTTCTACTCCCTCATATGAGCATTCAGATTTGCTACCTAAAATAATTTTCCACTGAATTGTTCTAAGATCTTTCTGACTTTCTTCACCAAATGCCAAATTAGATCAAGTTGTTCAGCACCAATTATCTTTGCTACTAGGCTCCTCTTAGTGGACGCAAAAACCTGTTGACATTTCAAATTGTAATCTTAGTTAAATATATCAAAGTCAAAGTCAAAAAGCTTTATTTCGATAAAATGTCATTATCATAAAAGCAGTTTAAAAAGAATTGGTAGTTAATAATAAAATTAGTAGCACATATCCAGTTATTTAAGAAAAAATTAAACAGAGAATTTAAGCTTTCTGGCTCGAATAGCCCAAGCCCAAAATAAAAATTTTGCTAGGGCACAGGCAGAGGGTACATAACTGTCCGAAACAAGTATCCTGATTGCCTCATCATGGCTCCTAGTTCCCAGTTGCCGACACAAGTTCTTCAGCCACACCCTTCTTGGATTGGCATATTCCTTGCAGACAAATAAGAAGTGGGCTACTGTCTCTGGGTGGGCTGAACATGATGGACACAAGTCAGTTTTGTCTGTACAGGATTTCCATGTTTTGGTGAAAGTGTTCAGTGGAAGAGTACCCGTTCTAAATTTAAAATACAAGGACCGGGCAAACGGTTTCCCGATTATGTCTAGGTAGGGTTCTCGCCTGGGACAGTCTTTAAACATCAGAAAGTCCTGTGTAAGCTTGCCAATGGATGAGCTAGAATGCCTTTGGGAGCGAGTCCAATCCCGATAAAGGTTTTTAAGTACTTGTTTTGGAGGAGAGGTTCTGCTAGACCAGAAATCCAATAGGCCCAAGTTCGACAATACGATCTTCATATCAGTTAGCCATTTGACTCTGGCCCAGTGTGGTGACTCCATTATTTCTTCCAGACTTCTGGCATAGGCACTGAGTTCCTCTACCCGCCAAATACGGGCCCATAATAGGAGAGGACGAAATTTCGCAATTTCGCCGAGCTGGGTACAGCCAAGGTCCATAAATAAGGGCAGAAGTGGGGTACTTTGAGGGAGGGACATTATTTGCCTACAGAATTTGTTCTCAGATTTTTGTAGGGCTTGAGAAGATGCAAAGCCCCAGAGTTCAGCTCCATAAAGCGCAGAGCTAACACCCTTGGCAGCATAAATCTCTAGGACTGTTCCTATTGGTTTGAGCGAACTGGAACGTTGCTCCCTTAATAGGGCACCTGTGATCCTTTTGTGGTTCAGCAGCATCTTATCTAGATGGGGAGTCCAATCCATTTTGTCTGAAATGCGTATCCCTAAATAATCAAATTCTTTTACCCTTTCCAGGGATTCGCTATTTAAAATAGGGGGGCGCACTTTCTGTTTAGGGGGATTAAGAACGAGGTATTTTGTTTTATTGGTGTTTATGACCAAGCCTCGGTCAGTACAAAAGGATTGGAAATTGTCCAAGAGTTTCTGTAGTCCCATTGGGGTTTTGGAGATTAGGAGCGTGTCGTCCGCGAAGAGGAGGGTCGGTATACGTACCCCCCCCAGGGATGGTTCGTCAGATGGGAATTTGAGTAGGTGCTCCACCACCCCATTAATGTACAAAGAAAAAAGGGTGGGAGCCAGAACACATCCCTGGCGGACCCCTCTCTCGACCGGAATACAGCCCGTTTTCTCCCCTCCAGAACCCCACCTGATTTGGGCAAAACTGTCTTGATGGAGCCTGACTAGTAGGGATAGTAGGTACTGTGGGAGCCCCATGTTGGCCAGAACCTTCCATAGCGAGTCCCTGGGGACGAGGTCAAAGGCAGTCTTTAAATCGATAAATGCGAGATAAAGACTGCCCTTGCCTATCACTACTACCTTCCAGTAGATCATCATAAGCCTAAAGGCCTGCTCTATCGTTCCAGTACCTACTCTAAAGCCGGCCTGAAAATCGGTAAGTATTTTGTTTTCATCCACCCAGTTGAGTATCCTGAGTAGAATGACTTTACCGACAACTTTTTGGCTTACATCTAGTAAGCTAATCGGCCTGTAATTAGACGGATCATCCCTAGGGCCTTTCTTGTGGATGGGAACCACCTCTGCCCCCTTCCAAGACACGGGAATGGGGGCACCCCTACAGATGGCAAGAAGAAGGGAGTGGATTAATTTACCCCAATTAACACCATCAGATTTTAGCAGGTCCCCAGGGATGCCATCTGGTCCTGCAGCTTTTTGTGGAATGATGGAGTTAATAGCATATTCTACTTCCTTCGGTGTAAAGTCAGGATCGCCAGGGAGAAAGATATAGTCAGTGTAAAGAGAGGAATGGACTGACCCCCTTCCATTTATGTCGTTATGGCAGGAATACAGTTTGGAAAAATGAGCCTCCCATACCTGGCCCGGAATGCTACAGGTTACGAGGTCGCTATCCGGTCTGTTTCGTGCCCTTATGGTATCCCAGAAGGATTTAGAGTCTTTTTTCATGCTGGCTTCCTTAAGGGTTAGCCAGTAGTTATCCTCCCACTCCCTTTTAGCTACCAGTAAGGCCTTTTTATGGTCTCTTCTGGCAATTTGGATTAGTGAGAGAGACTTCCCTTTGACTGCCTCTATTAGGCGTGATTTGGCCTTCCTGCAATTTGCCGAATACCAATCGTGTTTGCCTTTAAATTTAGGTTTCTGATTCCCCAATGGCAATTGTACCCAAAAGAGGTCTCCAATAGTTTTTACGGCAGCTTCAAAAACAGCGGTGACCTTATCTGCTGCTGTAGTTAAATCAATAGAGCCAATTTCGGCTTGCATGCCCTTAACCACTTCGTCTATTGTGGATAGTTTGTCGGTGTTACACATAAACTTGCTCCACTTTAGACGCCTGCCACAAGTAGCGACAGTAATCCCCTGTGGGCGGCCAAGAGAGACTGGCAGTACTTCAATGTACCAAGGATTTTTTAAGGATAAGGAGAGTGGATTATGGTCGCTCTCTATGGTGTTGGTAATAACCATATCGTTGACATAACTCCAGAGGCCCCTATCCAGCAGAATATAGTCAATCCGTGTGCATTGGCCAACTCTGTTGAATGTGGGCGCACCCAGGAGATCAGATCGAGTGCGACCATTAGCAGCTCTTAATCCAAACTCCAATGTGAGTGCATTGAGATGAATTGCACTGCGAGTCCAGCGCTTGATGGGTGGGATAGAAAGGGTAGGGATACCCCATCTGCTGTCCTCTTCTCCTAGATCTGGGATTCCTTCTAGAGGGAGTGGTTCATATGTACAGTTAAAATCCCCTGCTATTAGGATGTGTCCAAGACCACTCTGCTCTCCCAACTGAACCTCAAGCTCCTTCATTGTGGGTGAAATACACCCGTTTTTTGTTCCCCTGATATAGACGTTGTAAAGGTCGACGGTTATACTTCCCCGTAGACCCAATAGGGAGACCCCAAGAATATCCGGAGTTCCTGCCTTCTTAGTAATTATTCTGCAATTAAGCAGGATACTTATCCAAATAATAAGCCCCCCTGATGGCCGTCCCTTCCCCGCCTTGGATTTTACTGCTGGTACAAAGAGAGTGACAAACCCCACCCGGTGCAGTGGCTCAGTGTCCCATGTCTCTTGAAATATACAGATATTGTGGGCATCAACCAGGGCATTCCACTCCGGGAGGCCTAGTTTCCTTGAAATCCCAGCAAGATTCCAGCTAAGGATTTTTAACTCGCCATGTGCTGGGTTTCCGTCAGGAACCACAGTACAGTGAGGGTTGGGTGAATCTACACTGTCCCTAGTTAGTATGGGTGGTGACACCTCTAAGTTTGTAGGGAGAAATGTACCCAGCGATGCATCCTTTTTTTCCTCATTTGCATGAGGGAGGTTGGTATCTAAACCTCCCTCAGGAGAAAGTCAATCAACCTCATCCAATACACAGTACCTATTGGGATGGGCAAACTGTGTATAGGAGGGGTTAAAGGACGGGGATGGAGACGGATCCTGCCATGGCTGTTGCCAATGGTGATTGGCAGTGAATGGTTGCTGAGGGAATTGCTGCCACTGCTGAGTAGAATGGAAAAAAGGTGGTAAGGAGGGGAGAGGTTGTTGCCACTGGAGACCAACATGGTGCGGGACAAAAGGTGGAAAGTTAGACGGCTGTCGCCAGTGGTTAGGGACATATTGAGGGGGACGTGCAAGCCCTTGATTAATTGGATTAATTGGCCGGTGGAAATTGGGTTTTGTCAAGTTGGGAAGGAAGTAAGACAAGGGGAGTGGTTTGATCTGGGTGGCAGGACCGCTGTTAGGTGCATTACAAATAAAGGTCGCAGCCCCCACATCCCTAAAATTAACAGTAATTACATCCCCTGATATTGTTTTCTTGCTCCTACCCACCCAATCACCTCTCCGTACAGTAAGAATCTCCCCGCTCATACTACTAGGCAGTGGTTTGTGTATTTGGAGCCACTGAGCACATTTGTTTCTTAGCTCTACGTAAGTCTCTTTTGCTCCTTCCTTCAGTGGGGGGACAGCAGTTAACACAACCACAAAAGGAGAAACTTCTGGTGGCAGGTTAATAGACTTAAAGCGAGACTGCCTTGGCTTGGGAGCTTCAGAGTTATTGGTAGAGTCAGAGGCTAGAGTATTCGTAGGTTTCCCTTTGGGATCCGTAGTTTGGGAGGTATTAGATTTGGTACCAACGGCTAATTGCTGCACAGATGAAGAATTGCTCACCGCTTTTACATTGTGAATAGGTGGCGGTTGAGCAGGGTTGTTCCCTAGGTGGGGAGAGTATGATGCAGCTTTGTTCTTGGAAGGTGGAAGGATTTTCGCTGTATCAGTTGTGGGCTTAGTGACCTTAGCTGGCGGTTGGGAATTGGGTGGCGGTTCTCTATACCCTTGTTGCTGAACAGGCCCAAGCTCATTAATTTTATTGGGCCATTTAGTATTAATGAGCGATGTTAGCCTATCGAGTTTAGAAATCAAGGGTTTAATTTGGGCCGCAATTGTAGCTTCAAGATCATGTTTAAGGTCCGTGACCATATTATCGACCCAACATGGAATGCCAGGCGCTGTGTGTGGAATGGGTGTTACCAAATTATGATTACTAACTTTGGCTTTGTTCTTCTCCTTAGGTTTAGACTCCTTAGTTAGGGACTTAGTCACTACTTTTATGGGAATGTAATCAGCCTTTCCCCTGGAATCACTAGGCACATGAGGGGTCGACTTGGCAGCTAAACCATCCATGTCCGGCTCCGCCTCTCTAGGAGACTGACAGGCTTCTAGATCTGGGGTCGCCTCCAAATCCACAAAGGACGGGTCCGACTCCGAGCAGGAAACTGACAAGTCGACAGCACTCGGTACTGTAATAGTGCCTATGGTGGTCAAGGGCAAGGAGCAATTGTTCGAAGCTTGCTGAAGGGGTGAATTTGCATTTGCAAGGGAGCCCAGGGAAGAACGCTTGGCATTCATTAGGTCAAGGGAGACTCTTTTCTCTAGGAGTACAATGCTCTTGTCAATTGTCTCATTTACCCGTGAGATGAAAAGGTCAATGGGACCAGTCACTTGCGCTACCTCCGTAGCTTTTTTGGTACAGCTTCTTGTTTTGTGCCGCATGATTGGCGTTGAAGATGGAAATGCTATACCAGGTATTGGATGGTAGTAGCCTCAAGGAAGGTTAAATGGCAGCCGGCCTACCTGGATGGTGGGTTCCAGGGCGATAAGTCAGGGATTCAGGGCCTGGGCCGTCCTCTGCCGTCCTTGAACGGCCTTAAACGGCCCGCTCTTTGCCCGGTCTTCGCCCCGGCCGTTGCCCCGCGCGCGTCCCGCGTGCGCGTTGATCTGCACGGTGTTTTAAAGAGAGCAGATGGAGGTGAAGGGGGCGGGAAGAGAACCAGCTGCGGCCGATCAGCGCCGCGCTGCACGCTGGTCCTCGCAGTCCCGCCTCGAACAGAAGGGTTGATGAAAGCTCCTTGAAATCGCGTTGGTGCTCCTGTGCACTGCCAGATACCCCTGACCGAGTCAGGCAACAAGAGTCTTGCCTTCGAGCGGCACCCGCGGAGCGGGGGCCGCGAGGCGTGGTGCTGGGAATAGGCGCTAGAAGCTGGAAGCTGGAAGCAGGGAAGAAAGGGCTAAGAGGCGACAGGCAGCACTCTCAGCGTCCCAAAGGCAGAACCCACACTGCTCACACACCGCTGGATCTTTATCGGTGGAGGGGGCGGGAAGAGGACCAGCTGCGGCCGATCAGCGCCGCGCTGCACGCTGGTCCTCGCAGTCCCGCCTCGAACAGAAGGGTTGATGAAAGCTCCTTGAAATCGCGTTGGTGCTCCTGTGCACTGCCAGATACCCCTGACCGAGTCAGGCAACAAGAGTCTTGCCTTCGAGCGGCACCCGCGGAGCGGGGGCCGCGAGGCGTGGTGCTGGGAATAGGCGCTAGAAGCTGGAAGCTGGAAGCAGGGAAGAAAGGGCTAAGAGGCGACAGGCAGCACTCTCAGCGTCCCAAAGGCAGAACCCACACTGCTCACACACCGCTGGATCTTTATCGGTGGAGGGGGCGGGAAGAGGACCAGCTGCGGCCGATCAGCGCCGCGCTGCACGCTGGTCCTCGCAGTCCCGCCTCAAACAGAAGGGTTGATGAAAGCTCCTTATAATCGCTTTGGTGCTCCTGTGCACTGCCAGATACCCCTGACCGAGTCAGGCAACAAGAGTCTTGCCTTCGAGCGGCACCCGCGGAGCGGGAGCCGCGAGGCGTGGTGCTGGGAATAGGCGCTAGAAGCTGGAAGCTGGAAGCAGGGAAGAAAGGGCTAAGAGGCGACAGGCAGCACTCTCAGCGTCCCAAAGGCAGAACCCACACTGCTCACACACCGCTGGATCTTTATCGGTGGAGGGGGCGGGAAGAGGACCAGCTGCGGCCGATCAGCGCCGCGCTGCACGCTGGTCCTCGCAGTCCCGCCTCGAACAGAAGGGTTGATGAAAGCTCCTTGAAATCGCGTTGGTGCTCCTGTGCACTGCCAGATACCCCTGACCGAGTCAGGCAACAAGAGTCTTGCCTTCGAGCGGCACCCGCGGATCGGGGGCCGCGAGGCGTGGTGCTGGGAATAGGCGCTAGAAGCTGGAAGCTGGAAGCAGGGAAGAAAGGGCTAAGAGGCGACAGGCAGCACTCTCAGCGTCCCAAAGGCAGAACCCACACTGCTCACACACCGCTGGATCTTTATCGGTGGAGGGGGCGGGAAGAGGACCAGCTGCGGCCGATCAGCGCCGCGCTGCACGCTGGTCCTCGCAGTCCCGCTTCAAACAGAAGGGTTAATGAAAGCTCCTTGAAATCGCTTTGGTGCTCCTGTGCACTGCCAGATACCCCTGACCGAGTCAGGCAACAAGAGTCTTGCCTTCGAGCGGCACCCGCGGAGCGGGGGCCGCGAGGCGTGGTGCTGGGAATAGGCGCTAGAAGCTGGAAGCTGGAAGCAGGGAAGAAAGGGCTAAGAGGCGACAGGCAGCACTCTCAGCGTCCCAAAGGCAGAACCCACACTGCTCACACACCGCTGGATCTTTATCGGTGGAGGGGGCGGGAAGAGGACCAGCTGCGGCCGATCAGCGCCGCGCTGCACGCTGGTCCTCGCAGTCCCGCCTCGAACAGAAGGGTTGATGAAAGCTCCTTGAAATCGCGTTGGTGCTCCTGTGCACTGCCAGATACCCCTGACCGAGTCAGGCAACAAGAGTCTTGCCTTCGAGCGGCACCCGCGGAGCGGGGGCCGCGAGGCGTGGTGCTGGGAATAGGCGCTAGAAGCTGGAAGCTGGAAGCAGGGAAGAAAGGGCTAAGAGGCGACAGGCAGCACTCTCAGCGTCCCAAAGGCAGAACCCACACTGCTCACACACCGCTGGATCTTTATCGGTGGAGGGGGCGGGAAGAGGACCAGCTGCGGCCGATCAGCGCCGCGCTGCACGCTGGTCCTCGCAGTCCCGCCTCGAACAGAAGGGTTGATGAAAGCTCCTTGAAATCGCGTTGGTGCTCCTGTGCACTGCCAGATACCCCTGACCGAGTCAGGCAACAAGAGTCTTGCCTTCGAGCGGCACCCGCGGAGCGGGGGCCGCGAGGCGTGGTGCTGGGAATAGGCGCTAGAAGCTGGAAGCTGGAAGCAGGGAAGAAAGGGCTAAGAGGCGACAGGCAGCACTCTCAGCGTCCCAAAGGCATTATTATCTGCTAGCCATGATAACACATATTTTACTTTTCACAAAAACAGACAAAATGCCTCATCCCATTTTTAGCGTTCCTGTACTTTTCATCTTTACCACTCTTCTCTACTCACGCTCCTACAACCACAGTATCCCCACCAGCAGATATGTGCACTTTGTTGATATCGCTGCAGCATAGTTTAACAGCTCATTAAGTGCATTTTTCGTGGGTCTGATTCTTATTCTAGTGATTAATGGTGTAAAACAAATAATTTTAGCAATTTCATTTTATGTTACCATAATTGTGCTTAGCTCCATATTAGGTCTGGCATGATAGTGCAGCTTTCAATGGACCTTATGTGACCAACAGAAATAAGAGCTTTCAGAAGCACTACTGAGAGGGGGCTTTAGCTCTAGTCCCACAGTGATGTCTTTGAGAACAGCATTTGAATTCGCAGAACATTCATGGTCAATATACTGGGAATGAGTTATGGTGAGAGGTCAGTGATCAAGGCTTTAAGCCTGATCTGTTTAGAGGGAATGTATTTTGTTTGCCATTTGTAATTTTGTATAATAATAAATGACTGTATTTCGGATGGTAACTTGTCGGTAACTTTAGTCTATTAGTGGTATGCTAAATTCGAGTCATTTGTGTTTGCACCATTATACAAAATTTAAGGCAAATTACACCAAATTACGAGCAATTTTGAAACAAGGAAATATTCTATTTAGCTTTATATTTTAATCTGACATGAACCACTAATTAACATGAGGGGGTTGGTACCTGTGTTGGTACTGTCAATGGGTAGTGCAGGCTTCAGTGGTTTTCTGACGAGGGCCCTGGCGGTAATTGTTCTACAAATTAAGCACTGCTGTTACACAATATTAAAGCCAGTTGACAGGTATTTTGTTGTGTTGACTCACAGATTACTAAAGTCGGCATGAATTTGGAGTTGATTACCCACTCTGAAAAACCCGTAGGGTTGAAAATTTGCAATGTGAGTATCAATGACAGGTCAGTTAAAAGAGATTGACTACTGTTTTATCAGTTTTTATTCTGTACACATTTGCAATGTTATTGCTTGTCATTTTATGAGCAATATAGTAGGCTTGAGCTGGTTATGGTGACAAGCAAATGATAAAGGCTACAGGCTTGACAGATTCATTGGAAAAAAGTAGCCCAGATTCTATAGATCTGATCTATTACGAAAAGTTATGACATTGAAGAAAGCACCTGTTTTTTAAAGAATCACTTACATTCGTTTTTGGACTGAAGCCACAGGCTTTTATGTCTACTAGGACTCTGCAACCAGGTTTAGTGTGTGTGTGTTGACCCCTACAACATGTCTACATTGGCTATACTAGTGGACTGCAGCACATATTGTAATACCACTGAAGTGACAATAGAAAACATGACTGCAGGCCAACCACCAGAAGCCTGGCTATGCAGGTTTAAATTGCAAATTCTATGAGTCAAAATAACCTCTTTTGACAGGCCTCAATCCTCCTTTTAAATATTAGTAAGTCACACCTAAGTCAACCTTAATTAATAACAAGTATATGTGTATGATATTTAAAAGTAGGACCTGTAACTGTTTAGTGATAAGTGTAAAACATGTCCTTACAGTGACAAAGCCCTAAAAGCTATTTTCACCTGCAGCAGGGTTAGCTGTTCCAGAGAAGAATTGGGAGTTAACATTATACTAAAATTAAACAAAGTTATCTCTGCCTAAGAACATGATAAAACGTTCATTCCTGGACTTTGTAAAATATTTAGCACAAGTTCAATTCAATGGTAAAGTTGGATTTGTAGTAAATATTTGACAAAAGGTACTTTCAAAAAGTTAGCTGTTGCATGCCTAAAACCTCTAGAAGCCAAATTTGCAAGAGCTTCTAACTGTCACCAAGGAGCTGAATAGCTGCATGATGAGGTGTGAACTTGCTCTGAGAGCTAAGACAAAGGCCTGCAGTGTGGGGAGGAGTTCAGTTTCTCTGACAGGGTGGACATCTGGGCAGTGCCCAAGAACTTATGCATCTTCAAAGGGGCCTACTCTGCCAAAGGCAGATGTAGCTATCACCTGGACCGGGGCCTTCTTTTGTACATCTAGTCAGCCAGACACCAACTCTCAGTGGGAAATGATCTGCCTCCAGAAAGCGGTTTGATTGACCGCAGAGGAGGGGTTGGTTATTTCCCTGGCCAGACCACTAAGGCAGCCACAAGAGCTCTGCACAAGGGAGAAAGGTTCTGCCATGTTGGCTTTACGTGGAGAGGGCACTGTGGGCTTGTATGCAATAGAACACATAGGACGAGCGGCAAAGGTAGGCAAGGTTGCCCCCCTGGGATAATTTTTCTCAATTCGTCATGGAGGGGTCAGGGGCACCCCAACCCCTATGTGAGGGCCAGGTAAAAAAGTGGCACCCCTGGGCACCCTCTTCAAAACACTACTGGATCTGTGGCAGACAGAAGAAAGACTTCACCTGCTTTCGAGATCTGTGAGGAGAAACCTATGTGTTGAGCTTGCTCCCAACTGTAACCAGGACATAGAAGTGGACTCCAAGGGTCATTTGGCTTACCTTCTCTTACCTTACAATGACACTAAAGCTGCAAAATTCCTACTTTACTAAAGAGCCCATCTGACCAGTTCCAAATGGACCTGCACTGGTCCCTGCTGGTAGCTTCTGTTGGTGTGAGTTCTGGCTCCCATGTGCTGTTCCTGGGGTACTGCTACCCATGGTTAGTGTTAGAGTGTACTCCTCCTGCCCAATCCCAAAACCTGGGACTTAGAAACTGTTTCAACACGTTTTACCTGGAGAACCATAAAAAAACTGGGACCAATCTGCCAAGAAGATTCCCTGAAGGTGCAACACCAGTGGGCCTGACTTCTTTTTCTGCAGCAGCAAATCTCATTCAGAGAGACCAGCTAGCATCTGACGATATAGAATTCTCTTCAGCTATAGTCTGCAGCCTTGCTCCACCGTGAAATCCGACTTCTTGAAAGAGTATGAGTCCAAAGATGGAAACCTTCTCCGGACCCGACACATTGAGGATCAGATCAATGTTGATGGCTGTGGTTTTTCCGCCTTCATCAACAGCTTTACCGAGATATCATCCTATAGTCAATAAGTACATCTCCAGGCCCTGCTGAAGTCTCTACCTTCTTGGAAATAGTGTGAATGTAACTTTTCCACCATGACGAATGCACTCCATGTATCCGGCATGTACTCTATTGCAGTCACTCTTAAACCTTCCCTTTGCAGCCCTGCCAAGTACCACGCATCTGGCATTAGACTAACACATCTCAGTTTGATGCTCCGCATCACTGCACTGAAATGAGAAGTCATGCATATTGGCACCTCCTGAGCTATGCCTGTCAAGCACTCCGGCCCGGAGAGCACTGACTGCTTTATTAATTATAATAAACCAATTTCAAATGCGAGTGTGGCAGCGCACGCATGTGTGTGCTACTCTCCAGACTTGGGACTGGCTGAGGCTGCTGCTTGCTACTATGTTACACGGGATTAATTGAGCGGCCCGGCATACAGAGAGATACAGTTTTACTGACGTCAGGTCAGTGTCTGCCAATGGCTACATCTGACACACAAGCTGATAGTGAGGTCAGGAGTATGAGTTTCTGTCAGGCTCATTTGTAGGCCAGTTGGTCTGTTACGTAAAGGTCTGCTGCCCACGAGGCGAGCTGGTCGCAGTTTATTTATTTATTTATTTGTTTATTTATGAAATTTTATATAGCGCGAACTTTACCCGAAGGTGTCAGAGCGTTTTACATAAGGACCAGTTGGAAAACATAAGGATTTAGGATTACATGCGTGATATGAAGGATACAAACAGAAAAAATTGCAAATGTACAAGATGTAAAGTCACACAAGGAGATACAATGGATATACTCTAAGTATATCCATTGTATCTCCTTTATCATTGTATATGTGAATCCACACAGCTGCTACCTGTGAGCAGGGTTGCCAGATTGGGCTAGTTCTCGCACAATTGGGCGATATTTTGCCCGATTGCGCGAAGAAAAATCATGTTGGGGCAGGCTACTGAAATTTGGGCTAGAATCCGCCCGGTGTGCGGGGGATTCAAGGCATTGTGCAGCGCCGCCGAGCTGCAGCCCATGGTTGCCTTGCCACACCCCTTCCAAATTTTAGGTGTATCTGTCGCTCTGTGCCCTGCGGCCCCTGCCCACAAATGACTACTGCGGGGCCATAAATCTTTGCGGGCGGGAAGCTCCTTCCAATTAGGGTCCTGCAAGACCTTTGATCTGCCCCCAGTAATGATCCGACCTGCCTTGGAGTTCGTTTGACCCAAACCTGGGTCAGATCAGTACGTCAATGATGGGCTTGTCAGGCACATTAACAACCCACCCCCATACCTGTTTGCCCTTTGGGGGCTCACCCCCTACTACTTCCTTCTTTTGAATTAGCTCTGCTGTAACTAAGGACCACCCACCAGGCCACCACCGACCGACCACCGTTTCCGAATTGTTGCGCTCGCCAGCCATGCAGAAAAGAGTAGGCGGAGTGAGGTGTGTTCTATTTGTATTATACATTATCTTCAACAGACCGGGATATGAAAAATACAGTTCTGTGAGGTAGTTTTTAATGAAGGAGCGTTCTTACAAGGTTTAAACTGAGCTTTTGGGGTGAGGTTTGTGTATAATAAGTCACTGTTCGTGTGCGTGAGATAAACTGGTGGCTTTTGTTTTCGGACCATGCACAGAACATCTGTCAAGGCATGAAGCCTGCGCCGCAGTATGTGCCCCCATGTGAGCCAGGGGGCTCCGAGATAGGGCACTAAAGACAACAGCGGGGCTGTGCTCGCCCCCTCTCTCCCTGGGCCTTTCGATGACTTTCTGGCAGATGTACAGCTGACATTCTCTGGGAAACCATCGGCCTGAATGTTCCAGTCTTGGGAGGACACGTGCTGGCAGATGGCCTCTTAAAGGCACAGGCTGGGCTCTGTGTGACTGCACAGCCCAGGGAGCAGGCACATCACATCAAAGGGGACTGGAAGCAAACACTGCATGCAGAGCACGTGAACAGTCATATCCATATGCTTAAAAGTAGAAGTGACCCTTGGCGCTATGTCCAAGCAGGTAGGCAATAGATAGGTGAATGTTTGTTCACCTGGTCTAAGTAAAAAGGAATGTATAATAAAAACACATGCACATGTGAAACTGAAGTCCACTTGGCTAAGTAAATTCAGGGACGTGATGGTGGTTTTAACAGGTTTTTTTACCTACCTATTGCCTACCTAATTGGACATAGCCCCATGGGTCACTTCTACTTTTAAGCATAGGGTCACACATTATATTTTGGTGCTATCAGCCACAGCTGGCCGATTAAAATTGCATGCACCACAAAATGTAAAAAGAGATATGTACAGCCAAGATATTAGTGATACCGCTTCTTTGATTCCAGCTTGCCCACCACTGGGATGATTTGATTTGATTGGATTAATGCATAATACTGACCACCAGTCACCTTTCCCATCAGCCACTGAATTATGCTTCCCCTTTGATGCAATTTTGCACCATCAAGGACTTTCCTTTGAGTCCAACCGATGGTGGACCATTCCGCAAAGACTTTTCTTCCATCAATTCTGGTAAGTCCACAGTCATCTTACCATATTGCTTCTTCATATCAAACACACCATTCTAAAATGCACCCGTTTCTAATTGTGCAGGCTGTCCCTTGTATCGCCTTGTCCTGAGAAAGACAGCAGTGCCTAATTCTCAATCACGCACCTCTTTGGGTCGAAACGTCGACGTCCTTGTGATAATCCTGACCCTACTCTCTCCGCCCCACGTGAAATGTAAAATTCCAAGCTGTGCGGTGCTTTATGTACCTAGGAATGGATGTCCTTTGAATGACCTGTTTCAACAATTCTTACAGCACTGTATATATCGTGTTCACATTTTAGCATTTTTTTCACCACATCACTTGCGCCGTTGGAACAAATTGTATGTTCATGTACTCGACACCATAAAATGTAAAAAAAAAGATATGTATTTATCCTTGAATACAGACTTCGATTAAGTCAATTTTGGTGTGTTCTTTGTTTTTTGTCTCATGGTTGTTGTCTTTTGTTCTCCTTCCTTTTCATCAATTATTACTGAAAGGTTTGAGTATTGATTTTGATTGATTAATATTCAGTAAACCAAGAATCAATCCTGTACCCGACAGAACCAACATGCCCCACATTCTTATACACCCAGGTTCTGAGGTGCACTGGGTCACCCCATTATACTAGAGGCCCACTAGTAGCAGTTAATTTACAGGCCCTGGGCACATCTAGTCCACATTATTAGGACTTTTAAGTAAATTAAATATGCCAATTGGGTATCAGCCAATGTAGGCATTCTTTAGGTAAAGATCACAAACATTTTTGCACTGGTTAACAGTGGTAAAGTGTGTTGAGTCATAAGGCCAACACAGCAAAGTCAGCAAAACAGGACGTCAGAAGGCAAAAAGTTAGGGGGAAATCACGCCAATGATATTAGGTCTAACAAATATAGAGTAGCTGTGGTTCAGCCACCTTCTGTTGTTAGCTCTATTACCCTCTGAGTGATGGCACTTTACCAGATAACATCTGCACATGCACCTGAAATTGAGTACATTTAGTCCTGTGGTTAGTGTGGTAGTAGTTTACTTTTCCATTTTCATGTTTTATAGATCTCCTTTAACTTCTTTCTCGAATTTAATTAAATTTTTATTATTTTTTAAGGTGATTCAGACTGCAGTTCCCAAGACAGTGCTACCGGATTGCTTGTCTGCCACTCATTTACTCTGTAGGGCACATCTCACACAGTCACTGCTTCTAAACCAGGCACCAATATTGTAATAGCATTGTCCATAGTGTTTGATTGATTTACAATTCTAAGAAGACCAACTCATTGCTTCTAAATGGGGAGGCATTATTGGAACTTTAAAAGAACAAGGCACTATGTCCAAAACCATTGCAAGGTAGCCGTCCGCTGCTATGTTTGTTTTATTTTTTTATTGCAAAAATGTTCCTCCCATCTTTAGGGTGTTGAATGTTTTCTTTTTTCTGCTTTGAGTCTCTTCATTTATCTAGCACATGCTTGTTGAGTTTGTGTTTGTTTTTTATAGTGTATGTATGCATGTATGTGGATGTATGTAAGAATGAGTCAATGGGTGGGTGAATGGATGCATGAGTGCAAGAAAAAATGGCAGATTGTGTGTATGATGACTTATTCAGTGCACAAACGCAACAGTAACTGAAGAGGTGTTTCACATAAGGACCAGACCTGTTGGCATTGAAAATGCTTGTTGGATAGTGTAGTTTAATATTCATTTGGCATCAAGTCTCTGCAACAAATACTGGTCAATCCTATAATTACGTCCAGATTTATGTACAATTCACACACAGCATCACAAGTAAAGTTGCTCTACTGCGTACATGCGTGAACAGAAGGGAACAGAACAACACCATATCTTCTGAGATGTGGTGCTGTTCTGCTCTCTCCATGTGCTGGCACACTTTTGGCTCCCATGTGCCAAAGCTCACCTTTGTGCCATTGTGCAAGGGTGTCTGCATTGTGTAAGGCATAGGTTTTGTAATGGAAGGTGTCCCTTCCTCCCCAACATATATGTTTTAAGCCGGTTTCAACTTTACATGTGTGCTGTAGAGTTCAGCAGACAAGTAAAGAGGGAAAAGCAAGGAGAAATTAAATAATTTCTTTTCATTATGCCTGCCTCGAGGAGGAGCTGGATTATGTGATGACAGTGTTTACAACGCAGTGATTGCATAGCAGTTCATTCACAACGCACGCAATGCCTTGCCAGCGCAAGTCATTACATCGACTTGCAGTAGATGGTGTTCTAACATAAGGAATATTATAATTTTCTATTCCAATGCCTCGCCCTACTGTTGCGTAGGCTGGAGTTGGAATAGTAAAGTACACTATTCCTAATGTTAGAGCGTCATCTACTGCAAGTCAATGTAATGACTTGCGTTGTAATGGCATCGCGTTCTAACAACGCGTCGTTGTAACGACTGCGTTGTAAAAGAACGCAATGTCATAGCATGCGTTGTAGCATGCTATATTTGGATTATGGGGCAAAGCCCATGGAATACCCCCTTCATGTAAAGTAACGAAAGGCAGGCTTTGCGCAGCTTCACATTACTTTTGGTTACAATTGCAATTTGCCTAACATTGTAAATCCTACCACAACACTTTGCATCAGTTTTGGGTTAAAAAGGTAATGCATACTCAATGCAAAGTATTTCTTTATCTGGGCCTTTGTGCTTTACATCTACCATCTATGGAGTCATGCCACAGGCGATCTATCACCAATGTCAGGCATTGCCTTTTACTCCTGGCTCCCAAATGTCACCCATTCATATTGCACTTTTTCTCTGGTGCAATCTTCATGATCAAAAAGACTTGACCCATTAAGGTTAGAGAACAACTCATTCAGCATGAAAGAGAGAAATATTTTACCTTGATAGCCAAGAGTATCGGCAGTATTTCCTTTTGGAAAAGGTATTTTCTGCTTTGTTACTGGTCTTTTGTGTGTCTTGACTTACATGCAGAAGACCATGGCAACTCGGCTAGCAAGGCTTTATTTACTCCATTGACCAGATGGCCCAACACACCCACAATACATCTGAGATTCTAGTCCTCGAGTTGGGTGAATTTTATGCTCTACAGGGTTTCAGACATATACTTATGCAAAATAGCATTTCATTTACTTTTGTTGCAGTGCAAAGATAAATAATGCCCATGAAAATTCGTGCATCAACCAAACACTGATTGTAATTGAGGCATTTGTAATTGTAATTATATCTATATATCGCTTATTCCCCCTGATTAGACATCGAAGTGCTTTTCGGTGGGTAGCATGCTACTTCAGAACCTAAAAAAGGATTAGTGGTGAATTACTATAGGAACATATTAATTCATTTGAGCAGTGGACATGTGAGTCTGTGTGCTGAATTGAAAAGGATAATGGAGGGATAGAAGAGGGAAAGGTCTAGAAAGTGTTTATTTGTAGCTCATAGTAGTAGTAGGAGGTTTGGGATGAGCAAAGGAGAGATGGGCGTGAAGAGTCTCTAGAAATGGATTAGTGAGAAAAATGAGGTTTCAGATGAGTCTAAGGAGGGATACGTGATGGAAGGCTTCAGAAAGGGTTTTTTGGGGATCTGAATAGTAAAATGAGGTTTGAGGGGATGCAAGGAGGGATAGAGGAGGGAAGAGTGTAAAAAGGGTTATTTTAGAGATCATAGAAGAAGAATGAGGATTTGAGATGAGCCAGACACTGGAGACAGAGGATATATTGAGGTATAGGGTAAGATATAGCATTGGAGAGGCTCATTTTCTTTTACAGTAGGAGCAAAGTATTACATGTATATAGATACATAAGTACATGGAAGTTATATATTTCAGGAACCTCCCTCCCCTCGAGTCTCATCCCAGCCCACAGTCACTCAAAGCCCTCCCTGGTCCCTTCCCCTCCCCTTTCCCCGTCCTCAGGAACCTCCCTCCCCTCGAATCCCATCCTGGCTCACAGTCACTCAAAGCGTTTCCCTGCCCCTTCCCCTCCCCTTCTTCCGCCCTCAGGAACCTCCCTCCCCTTGAGCCTCATCCCAGCTCACAGTCACTCAAAGCCTTCCCGTGTCCCTTTGTTGAAATCTAGTTTGTGAGCTGAACATCATCTGCGCCATCTTGTCCATTTCCTCAGACACACGCACAAATATGCACAGCAGCCATTTTAGGTGCCATGGCCTCTCTGCCTACTGCCGATAGCCAGCGCGTCTCACCCCCTCACTCCCCGGCCTCGCAAGCACCCCCCCCCTTTTGACAGCCCCCGGTCTCTCCTGCTTGGGCCCTAAACACACCTCCAGCGCGACTCTGCCTTCGAGCCACATCCCGTGCTGAACCCCCACACCCTTTCATCTCATTCATAAAACAGGCCCTTTGACAACCTCTTCCTCCTTTCCCGATTGTTCGGCCTGATCCCAGACCATCGCTTAGCCCAGCAGATGCAGTTTATCACCCCTACAGTAGGACCTCGCCTCACTTCAAAGGAGCGGGGATTAGTCAATGCCCTCACACCCCAGATCCGATCGATTACCCGCATTTCTGTTCCCAGCGGAATGTCCAGCTGCGCGATAGCCATCATGCTGAGATTAGGGGTGGGGACTCCTACTGTAGATATGTGTGGGAACGGGCTTGAACCAGGGATTCCAAAGATGCCTTTTCCGTACTTCAAAGCAATACCACGGATGTCACAAATGTAATAAAGCCATAAAACTGTGTATAAGAGGCCAGGCCTCAGAGATGCGGTTAGAGCACCTCGAAACGATACCTCGTTGTCTGATCTGATGTGTTCTGCTCCGTCGGCAAAATAAACTCCTGTTTCGTGCCTTCCAGTCTCCAGCGCCTGCCTCTTTATTTGATAATCGTGAGTTGGGTGAGAAGCGGCTGACGCACGGCAAACCTTGAAAGGGGTAATCGACCTGATCTGCCTGAACCCTTTTGTTTAACAATTGGCGCCCCACGTGGGGCCCATCAGCGACACGTGGATCCAGAGGGAGAGGTCCTGACGACGGAGTGAACGACTGCAACGATCGGGAAGTGCACCTGCCCGATAGACCCTCGTCTGGCAGCCGATCATCCGAACTTCACTGGTTCCGAACAGACCTCTCTCGAGTGATCTACGGTCCTGACTGGGAACCATCAGGAGTGCCGCGACAGAAGATAGAGGACGATCGGGCGCTGGAATCGGAAGACAGGAAACTGTCCATGCGGTCCGGGTAAGGTCGTGTAACACGACAAACTGTGAAATATTTGATTGATTGATTGGAAAATACTAGTATTACTCTCCGAATTGTTGGTTCTCTTGGAGATTCTCTGTCTGCAAACGGAGAGGAATAGAAAGTATTCCCTCTTCCTTTGCAGGTAGTGAAGGGTAGGTAACGCAGGCTTTTGCCCCCGTTGTAATCCGTCGTGCCTATCTTTCTCCCCCACTGATTGATTGGTTGCCCGAACATTGTTTGTTCGAGGATTGCTTTCTCGAGAATTCTCTGTCTACAAACGGGGAAGGATAAAAGTATCCTGTCCTCCTTTGCAGATAGTGAAGAATAGGTAACACAGGCTTTTGCCCCCGTTGTAACCCGTCGTGCCTATTTCTTTCTCGCCACTGATTGTTTGATTGAACGGACATTGATTGTTCGATATTGGTTCTGTGGAGGTATTCTCTGCTTACAAATAACGTGGAATAGAGATATTCTGTCTAGTCTTTGTAAACAGTGAAAGGGTAGGTAGCGCAGGCTTTTGCCCCCGTTGTAACCCGTCGCGCCTATTTTATTCCTCATTTGATTGATTGATTGTTTGTCCGAACATTGACTGTTTGGAATTGGTTCTCTCTCTCTGGGTATTCCCTATTTGCGAATACTGTAGAATAGAAATATTCCGTCTAGTCTTCGCAAAGTAGTGAAGGATAGGTAGTGCAGACTTTTGTCCCCATTGTAACCCGTCATGCCTATCTTCTCCCCATTGTTCAGTAGTTGGTTCAGCCCGGACCGCTTATTAGAGGTGGATCATCCGGCTCCTCTGGAGGGCACCCCTAATAAGGACATGTTTTTAAAGTATGGACTAGTCGCCGTAGCTTATAGTAAGTTATGGCATAAATATACTAAAAAGGATCAGGAAAGTCAGTGGCCACTGATAGGATCCTTCGATGACGCAAAAATAAGCGTGCTGGAAACAGCCCTTTGTAACAATAAAACAACGCCCACTATGCTTGATAGTTTCGGCATGTGGCGCAAAGAAACAGAACAACGAAAAAAAAGAGAAGAAGCAAGAATAGGACAAGAGTTACGAAAGGCAGCCCACCTGACCGCTAAGAAACTAGAAGAAGAAATAAAAGAAAGAAAGGAGGCCAGACAAAAGCAGGAATCTGAGTCGGCAGGCCAATGCCCTGTTAGGACCCCCTCTACGCTCTACCCTGAGCTACCCTCCAAACAACGGGCGAACGATGAGTTACTGCTAGGTCCTCCGATCATCTACATGCCCCCCCATATGCCCCCTCCCAACCTCTAGTACAGCACCTGCCAGCTCCGAGTGCAAATGAGAATGACCTTGGAGCTGGTACTCCAGCCCTCACGGCCTCCGCACCGACCGCATTAGTAACGACATCAGATGAGCTCGAGACTAGCAAGCCGCCACCAGCCAGACTGAGTAGATTGAGCAAAGATGAGCGGGATGGAATTGACAAGATAGTAAAGACACTGGTAGAACGGAAGGAGAGCGAAGAATACACGATAGATATGCACAATTCACATGCCGGTAGTCACAGGCGGCATTTCGTTTTACGGTTTAGCTACCACACTCTGAACGCATATGAGGATAGGTATCAGAATCAGGGTCCTGCTAAGCTGACAGCTTTATATAGAAAAGTCAATGTTGGAGAGGAGGCTGAGCATGACGTGACGGACCTCTTCATGCAAACGCTTGAGGTCTTCCGCCACCTCACGGAACAGAAACCAGAAGTTAAGATTACAGTCCCTGACCCGACTGGGTCCACACCAGAAGTAGCCACCACTATGATGCCTATCAGAGAAGCCGCCCCCTACTGGATTCCCCCGCGAGGTCAGGGAACCAACGACGATATCAACCACGCAGATGCAAAGGGGAGGGTTGTGTACAACTGGGTTTATCAACCATGGGATCGGCAAGATATTTTAACTTTTAGACAAACCCTGCCCGATTTAAGAAAGAACCCGACAGCATTTTATACCGAACTAGGTACAGCCTTGGGTTCAACAATAATGACTCTAGCGGACATTGACTTGTTTTTCGGGCTATGTCTGCCGGCTGACGTGTGGAAGCAAATCCGGAAAACCGACCACACAGATCTGTTCGGACATACCTGGAATCAACTCAGTGAACTAGATAGACAGCGAGAGCCCGGAAAGAAACCTGTAAAAGACATACTGGAACTCCCGGACAAAATAGTTCAGAAGCTAAAGACATTGATCCCAGAGAAGAAGGTAGACTGGTCGATAGTCACGGCTTGCCGTCAGAAACCCCAGGAAGACGTATCAGAATACTTCTCCCGATTTGAAACAGTGTTTTCCGACTACAGTGGCCAAGACATGACCACTGCAACCGGACAACACCTATTCGTGCAAAACTACGTAAAGGGTCTATCGCAAGAGGTCTCCCAGAAATTACAGACGAGCGAGAGTAGTTGGGGGGCCTCCAAACCTGCAGCTATCCTTCAGATGGCTCAGTACTACGAACACCAAAAGAACGAGAACGATAGGGCGACAGAGAAAAAGAAAAAGGACTTGAAAGAACGAGTGATGATTGCCCAATTGCAAGGAGTGACGACAGGAAGGGAACAGTATAGAGGAAACTACCAGTCGAATGCCCCTAGAAATCCACCCCCTAGAGACCGCACACCCACACCCGGCGCTCCACAAACAGACCTCGATGAGAATCAGTGTGCGTTTTGCAAAGGATTTGGCCATTGGAAGTCTCAATGTCGGGTCCTCCTGGAAATGATTAAAAATAAAGAGACGAGGGACATGACGAATGGCCCCAGGACTAGAGGGCAGGGACGAGGGCACACCCACGACACCAACAATGACAGACCTGGCAGACCGAACACGTTTGACCGTCCCCGACAGAATCAGTGCCAACAGTCTGACTGCGACAATGCCCGCGACTTTGCATAGGACTGCCAAGGGCAAGGAAGGGATCCAGTCGAGCTCTATGTTGACCAGCAAGGTCCTTATGTCAACGCTAAGGTCCTAGGTACAAAGTCTCCATTTCTGGTAGACACTGGCGCGACACGTAGTGCGTTATCTAAACGACTGATTCCAAGGGCACCCTTGTCTGGCTCACACATAACATCAATAGGCTTTGATGGAACGCCCTCCACTAACCCCTTATCCGCACCGGTCTCCTTCGACTTGGACAGTAACCCCACTGACACGACGTTTCTGCTTTCCTCCAATACCCCCGATGCCATTATGGGACTTGACTTACTGAAACATTTCCGAGCTACTATCAGGTGTTCACAAGACGGAGTTCGAGTCATTCTGTACGATAACTCGACTCTGCTCAGACCTCATCCCGCACGACACATGTTCTCCATCTCTGACACTGACGCCTCCTTACTTGACTCTCTACCTCTGTATCTGTGGGCTAAAACTGACGCTGATGTAGGACGAATGATGATCGACCCCGTGCGCATAACTGTTCGCCAAGATGCGATACTCCCAAAACTCCCACAGTATCGGATATCGCCCGAAGGTGAGAAGGCATTGGTAATGATAATCCAGTCCCTGGTAGAGGCAGGAGTGGTAGAGGAAGTAGTCAGCAATATTTGCAACAGCCCTATCCTACCCATTGTGAAGAAGCAGGGCGAGGGAGATGAGAAAGCGTACCGCTTCATCATCGACCTTCGAGAGGTCAACAAGGTAGTTGTACCTCAGTACCCCGTAGTCTCAGATATCGCCACCATTCTGACCCTGATTCCTTCCACAGCCACCACCTTCACTGTACTAGACCTCAAGAACGCTTTCTTCTCCATCCCCATCCACCCAGACAGCCGCTACCTTTTCGGCTTCACGTTAAAATCCCGCTCATATAGATTTTGTAGAGCTCCCCAAGGTTACACTGAAAGTCCCAGCATCTATAGCCAGGCCCTCAAGAGACAGCTGGACGCCGTTCAGCTACCGGAGGGAGTGGTGTTGATACAGTACGTCGATGACATCCTTTTGGCGGCCGACACCACTCCCCTTGCAGTCACAGCCACCATCCAACTCCTGCACTTCCTCGCGGAAAATAGCCACAAGGTCTCCAAGAAGAAGTTGCAATTCTGCCAACCCCAGGTCACCTACCTAGGCCACCTCTTGCCCAAAGACGGGAGAAAGCTTACACCCGATCGAATTCAGGCCATTCTAGAAACCCCTGTCCCAAAGACCCAGAAACAAGTCCGCTCCCTGGTAGGCCTCACCTCCTTCTGCCGGCAGTGGTTGCCAAATTTCAGCCTCATTGTAAAGCCACTACTTTCCCTACTAGCCAAAGATGTCCCCTTCC
This sequence comes from Lissotriton helveticus, assembly GCF_964261635.1. Taxonomy (NCBI): domain Eukaryota; kingdom Metazoa; phylum Chordata; class Amphibia; order Caudata; family Salamandridae; genus Lissotriton; species Lissotriton helveticus. The sequence continues at coordinate 192,521,670 of NC_136071.1, read as the reverse complement.
CACTCCCTTGGACCCCCGAATGCCAATCCTCCTTCAAAGAACTTCGAGACGCCCTTTGTTCTGCGCCAGTCCTAGGAACCCCCGATTACACCAAGCCCTTCTCTCTCTACACTCACGAAAGGAAGGGGTGCGCTTTGTCTGTCCTAACTCAAACTATTGGCCCCAAACAACGACCATGTGCCTATTTCTCTGCCACCCTTGACCCCGTAGCGAGAGCCTTGCCTGCCTGCCTTCGAGCCGTAGCTGCCGCTGCTGTCTCTATCCGACAAAGTGAGGGGATCGTACTCTCGAATTCCCTCACGGTATTAGTGCCCCATGCTGTTGACACCCTCCTAAACCAGACTAAGACGCAACACCTGACTAGCGCACGACTGACCGGATATGAACTGACTCTGCTTGCACCCCACATCATGCTGAAAAGATGCACCACACTGAACCCAGCCACCTTGTTGCCCCTGCCCGAAAACGACCCAAATGTCCCCCCCATACATGACTGTGTGACCCTCACAGACAAACAGACTAGGAGTAGAGTTGACCTCCGAGACACCGCCTTCACAGACCCCGACGGAGAGCTATGGGTAGACGGCTCTTGCATAAAACTCCCCGACGGCACCACCTCAGCTGCCTATGCAGTTACCACAGCCCGAACTACAGTTGAAACCGCCCGCATCACGCAACGATCCGCACAGGCGGCAGAACTGATTGCCCTCACACGAGCATGTATTATAGCGACGGGGACTACGGCAAACATTTACACGGACAGCCAGTACGCCTTCGGAGTGGTTCACCATTTTGGACTCTTGTGGAGAGAAAGGGGATTCCTGACGTCCCACGGCACGCCCATCCTCCACGAAGATCTAGTCTCCGCCCTGATTGAAGCAGTTCTCCTCCCCAAACGATTAGCTGTAATCAAATGCCAGGCACACAGGAAGGTGACAGACTTAGTCGGACAGGGAAACGCACTGGCCGACATCACCGCCCGAACCACAGCTGAGAATAGGACGACGACACGTATGTATGTAACCAGGTCACAAGCAGAAAAATGGACTGACGCTAGGGAAACGATTAGGGACATCCAGATGGCCAGCTCACCACACGAATTGACTGAATGGGCACGGGTGGGAATGAAAGACGATGAAGGCTGCTGGCGGACAAAGGACACTAACAAATGGTTGTTACCCAATTCATACCTGATCCCCATACTGACTATGGCTCACTCCCCTGCACACATAGGATCTGCCCCCATGACCGAACTCGTCTCCAAGGTCTGGCACAACGACAAAATCCCCGACTCAGCCAGGCGCCTGGTCCAGCAATGCCTTATCTGCCTGCAACATAACCCTGGGAAAGGAACTGTGGTACCCCGGGGAGGGTTTGGGGTCCCCGACCATCCTTTTGAGGTCCTCCAGATGGACTACATCCAACTAGAAAGATGCCAGAGCCTGAAGTATGTATTAGTCATTGTGTGTGCTTTCAGCAAATGGGTAGAAGCCTATCCAACCCGTGATAACACTGCCATGACCACTGCCAAGGTACTGCTGAAAGAGTTTTTCCCTCGCTACGGTCTTTGTCGAATTCTATGGAGCGACAACGGCCCCCACTTCATCGCTGAAGTTATCCAACTAATCTTGAAAGGGTTGGGTGTAAAACAGAGGTTTCATGCAGTCTTTCACCCCCAATCTGCTGGCTTAGTTGAGCGACACAACGCCACTCTGAAACTAAAACTGTCGAAGATAGTGGCCACCACAGGACTTAAATGGCCAGATGCCCTCCCACTGGCATTGCTATCGATGCGCTCCACTCCCACTAAGCACCATTTGACCCCCTACGAGGTTGTATTTGGGCGACCGATGCACCTCTGGACTGCCCCTAAACCGACCTCCATTCACGACGTCCCGGACGTCCTACTGTCTGATTACTTGTGCAAATTGACTAAAACATTGTCTGTCATTCATCAGCAGGTGCAGCAGGCCATCCCCGATGCTTCCAGGGGTCCGGGTCACGATATCCAACCGGGGGATTATGTGCTGATCCGAAATTTCCAACGGGCAAAGAGTCTGGAACCCCGGTGGACGGGCCCCTGGCAAGTACTGATCACCACCCGGACGGCTCTTCGAGTGGAGGGGAAACAACACTGGCTGCATGCACACCACTGCAAGAAGGTCTCCTCGACCCTGGCCACGACAGAAAACGTCAGCACCCAAGAAGAGCTCCTGAACAAAGACCGGCCATCACTGAACTGTTATCCTGATACCGAGGCACTTGAACTTGCAAAAATCTCTGATCCCACTGTGCCATCCAGGGAAGGGTATTTCCTGCGTCGAAAGGAGGGAGCTTCGGCTAAGTAGACCACAGACTAAGTTGAATCTCAGAACGGTAGCCTAAAAGCAACCAAGGGTTACCCGGAGAGAAGGTAAACGAAGTCTACGGTTCTGCCCACTACCGAGCACCTCGAAGATGATGGAAGCGCCAGATAAGAAGATGATGGAAGCAACCAGAAATACCCACCACCGGAACCCAAAGACTGACAGTATACACAAATCGAAGACAATTGCCCTTTTCATTGTCCTCCTCTTTTGCCTCCTCCTCATGACTTCCTTCTGGATCGTGGAAGAGAGCGCACCCGCTCATCAGATGTTGCTGACCACTGCACAGCCAACCACTATGAAAGAGCATCACCTGATCTCCCTTTCGCCTCAGCTTCGAGAAAGGCGTAAGCAGTTCTGGAACAATTCCTTCGTGCAACTGTTGCACCAACACAACCTTGCCGCCAACGCCACCAACTGCTGGATCTGCGGGTTGCTCCCGCATGCACCGGACACTCCATCCCTTTCATCCCTTCCCCTTTCTCAGTTCACGGCTCCTGCCTCGCCTGGTTGATTCTCTTGCAAGAGAGCTACAAGGACAACGCCACTTCAGGTCAAACAGTGTCACACTTCTACCATGGGTTCTGGCTGAACAAAACCGGAAGAACATCTGCTCCCATCTGTCCTTTGACCTCTGGTCCCTCCTTCCAGATGGACATCCCTGCCAAAGAACGAGTCGAAATGCAGGTGTTCCATAATCCAGCCAGACCCACCTTCTCCTACCTACGGAAACAAACTGCTGCCACACTGACTGTGGCCCTGTCTGTTATCAACGTCACGGGCCTCGTGTGCCTCGAAGGCCTGGGAACACAGCTGGTGGATCCACAGTTCCTGCCGCATCACCAGAACATTGGACTCGATTGATCCCCCCTCCTTTGTTGCTTCTCCGAATATGTACTTTGTTTGTGGCACCAAAGCTTACACTTGGCTTCCAAAAGGTTGGGGGGTACTTGCTACATCGCCTTCGTTCTCCCTCCAATGTACGTGGCCCCAGCAAACCATCACCGGCAGAAGCGCGCAAGAGACATTGAACAAGCCGACTCCACTGGAGCACAGTTCCTGGATGCAGTGAAGGGACTTGTCCCTCTGTGGGGCCCAATGGCAAACAGCCGCGCCATCCGACACTTGACCCAGGCAGTAGAAACGACCATGAACATCACGGCTGGCATCCTCACTAACAATACGGCCGAGCTTCAGGCAGTCCGCCTGGTGGCTCTTCAGAACCGCCTTGTTCTAGATGTGGTTCTAGCCGACCGTGGAGGAGCATGCCGCATCATCGGGTCTAGCTGTTACACCTACGTGCCAGATAACTCGCCCTCAGTCTACAAAGCAATCGAGCACCTCCACAGACTTTCCTCAGAGGTTCACCAGGAGCAGGAAGGATGGTCGCTTGGGAGCTGGTTCTGGGGTACTTTGAAGGACTGGGGATGGAGGTTGTTTACATTTATCTTGATACCGGTCGTGGTACTGTGTGGGTGTTGCCTAGGTATTCAATGCTTGCCACCTTTGTGTTCACTCATTGCCAACTGCATGTGCCCTAAGACTTTGGACTTTGGAATAGAACATATGAGTCCCCTCTATGAAGTAGAAATACGTGGCCTTATGGGGATAGATCCGAATTGACAAGTTGGCGAGACATGTTAAAAGGGAGGACTGTTGAAATCTAGTTTGTGAGCTGAACATCATCTGCGCCATCTTGTCCATTTCCTCAGACACACGCACAAATATGCACAGCAGCCATTTTAGGTGCCATGGCCTCTCTGCCTACTGCCGATAGCCAGCGCGTTTCACCCCCTCACTCCCCGGCCTCGCAAGCACACCCCCCCTTTTGATAGCCCCCGGTCTCTCCTGCTTGGGCCCTAAACACACCTCCAGCTGCCTCCGAGCCACATCCCGTGCTGAACCCCCACACCCTTTCATCTCATTCATAAAACAGGCCCTTTGACAACCTCTTCCTCCTTGCCCGATTGTTCGGCCTGATCCCAGACCATCGCTTAGCCCAGCAGATGCAGTTTATCACCCCTATAGTAGGACCTCGCCTCACTTCAAAGGAGCGGGGATTAATCAATGCCCTCACACCCCAGATCCGATCGATTACCCGCATTTCTGTTCCCAGCGGAATGTCCAGCTGCGCGATAGCCATCATGCTGAGATTAGGGGTGGGGACTCCTACTGTAGATAGGTGTGGGAACGGGCTTGAACCGGGGATTCCAAAGATGCCTTTTCCGTACTTCAAAGCAATACCACGGATGTCACAAATGTAATAAAGCCATAAAACTGTGTATAAGAGGCCAGGCCTCAGAGATGCGGTTAGAGCACCTCGAAACGATACCTCGTTGTCTGATCTGATGTGTTCTGCTCCGTCGGAAATAAACTCCTGTTTCCTGCCTTCCAGTCTCCAGCGCCTGCCTCTTTATTTGATAATCGTGAGTTGGGTGAGAAGCAGCTGACGCCGGGCAAACCTTGAAAGGGGTAATCGACCTGATCTGCCTGAACCCTTTTGTTTAACACCTTCCCCTCCCCTTCTCCCGCCCTCAGGAACCTCCCTCCGCTCGAGTCTCATCCCAGATCACAGTCACTCAAAGCCTTCCCTTCTGCCTTCCCCTCCCCTTCCCCCGTCCCCTCCCCTGATCCCTCATCCCCTCATCCTGAACCACAACACACTTGCCGATACCCTAGATACCCCCAACCCCTCCCTCAACTCCGTGTCACAACGCCTCTCGGCTCTCAAGAACCAGATTGCCACAATCTCCAAGGGCCTATTGGAGATCCTCCCCAACCTAGGTATAGCCGCAGACCCTCCAAATGCCCTCCGCCGACGGCCAACTGCGTCAACGCTAATAGCTCTCCTAGGCCCTCAGAAATGCCTAGTACCCAGCTTCACGATCCCCCCCCACAAGATCTTGGAACCCTGTCCACAGCAGACTGCTAAAACCGGAGTCCCCTTCCCTAGGTCCAAGACCCATACTCTCTCTCATACTCCTCCTAAGCCCTTATCAGACACAAAACTCTTGACCTCAAGGCCTTTAAGAACAGTAGCACCCATGTCAGACAGTGAAGCAACCCTGCTAGCCACCGCATACAACAACCCCGCCTCTGATTCTCCCAAATCCAAAATCCAAGTAATCACAGGTCACCGGAAAGACCCACCCAGCACCAAACCTCAGAGACACCCAGTCCTCACCGCCATACCAAGGGAGACTATAGATAATTCGGCCAGTAATCAGGAGCAATTCTCCAACTGCTTACTAATCAACTGTAGATCGGCCTCAATGCACGCAACTGAACTAGCTGAAGCCATCCTCACCCTCAGCCACTCATTGCATTCCTCACAGAGACCTGGCTAAATAAGATTTCCCCTCCCTGCCTTGACTTGCTGGCACCACCTGGCTTCTCCCTCATTACCAAAGACAGGTTAAAGCAGTGAGGAGGAGGGGTAGCTATCATCCACAAGGACAGCCTGGACATTTCGGAAACCACCTCCTTTGATTACGACGCATTTGAATGCTTATCCACCATCATCAAGACCAAAGATAAGGATTCTCTACTATGTCACCTGCTCTACCACCCCCCAGGTAAAAACAACTCTTTTGGAGAACAACTTTCCGACCTGATTGCACAAGACTCCAACAACCTAATTCTGGGCGATCTGAATCTTCGCTGGAACGAGACACACAATCCCCTAATCCAATCGCTATCCAGCCTCCTCCATGATAACAACCTTAAACAACACTGCACCGAGGAGACTCATTACAAAGGAAAAAACAAAGGTGGTGATGGACGGAGCATTGACAATACAAACACTCACCCCCAGTCAACTGATTTGGATTTAATCCATCACCGTTCTTTAGCTCACTCCGCCACCCCAGTTCAGACATGGCCATGTGCAAATCAGTCTGACCCTGTGCCTTATGGGAACAGTCCAGCCCGAACTGCCAAGCCAAGTCTTCCCTGGACCGGAATCAAGCTTCCCAGGACCGGTTTCTGGCATTACAGCAGTCTTCAGCCGGGCTTGCTTGACTCCAGTGGCAAAGTGAGCAAGGGACTCACGTCTGAGCATACCCTGCCAACTTAGGGCGAACAAAGAAAAACCAAAGGTGGTGATGGACGGAGCATTGACAATACAAACACTCACCCCCAGTCAACTGATCTGGGTTTAATCCATCACCGTTCTTTAGCTCACTCCCCCACCCCAGTTCAGACATGGCCATATGCAAATCAGTCTGACCCTGTGCCTTATGGGAACAGTCCAGCCCGAACTGCCAAGCCAAGTCTTCCCTGGACCGGAATCAAGCTTCCCAGGACCGGTTTCTGGCATTACAGCCGTCTTCAGCTGGGCTTGCTTGACTCCAGTGGCAAAGTGAGCAAGGAACTCAGGTCTTTGGTTTTTCTTTGTTCGCCGTAAGTTGGCAGGGTATGCTCAGACGTGAGTCCCTTGCTCACTTTGCCACTGGAGTCAAGCAAGCCCGGCTGAAGACGGCTGTAATGCCAGAAACCGGTCCTGGGAAGTTTGGTTCCATTCCAGGGAAGACATGGCTTGGCAGTTCGGGCTGGACTGTTCCCATGAGGCACAGGGTCAGACTGATTTGCATATGGCCATGTCTGAACTGGGGTGGCGGAGTGAGCTAAAGAACGGTGATGGATTAAACCCAGATCAGTTGACTGGGGGTGAGTGTTTGTATTGTCAACGCTCCGTCCATCACCACCTTTGGTTTTTCTTTGTTCGCCCTAAGTTGGCAGGGTATGCTCAGACGTGAGTCCCTTGGTCACTTTGCCACTGGAGTCAAGCAAGCCCGGCTGAAGACGGCTGTAATGCCAGAAACCGGTCCTGGGAAGTTTGATTCCGGTCCAGGGAAGACATGGCTTGGCAGTTCGGGCTGGACTGTTCCCATGAGGCACAGGGTCAGACTGATTTGCATATGGCCATGTCTGAACTGGGGTGGCGGAGTGAGCTAAAGAACGGTGATGGATTAAACCCAGATCAGTTGACTGGGGGTGAGTGTTTGTATTGTCAACGCTCCGTCCATCACCACCTTTGGTTTTCCTTTGTTCGCCCTAAATTGGCAGGGTATGCTCAGATGTGAGTCCCTTGCTCACTTTGCCACTGGAGTCAAGCAAGCCCGGCTGAAGACGGCTGTAATGCCAGAAACCGGTCCTGGGAAGTTTGATTCCGGTCCAGGGAAGACATGGCTTGGCAGTTCGGGCTGGACTGTTCCCATGAGGCACAGGGTCAGACTGATTTGCATATGGCCATGTCTGAACTGGGGTGGCGGAGTGAGCTAAAGAACGGTGATGGATTAAACCCAGATCAGTTGACTGGGGTGAGTGTTTGTATTGTCAACGGTCCGTCCATCACCACCTTTGGTTTTTCTTTGTTCACCCTAAGTTGGCAGGGTATGCTCAGACGTGAGTCCCTTGCTCACTTTGCCACTGGAGTCAAGCAAGCCCGGCTGAAGACGGCTGTAATGCCAGAAACCGGTCCAGGGAAGTTTGATTCCGGTCCAGGGTAGGCATGGCTTGGCAGTTCGGGCTGGACTGTTCCCATGAGGCACAGGGTCAGACTGATTTGCATATAGCCATGTCTGAACTGGGGTGGCGGAGTGAGCTAAAGAACGGTGATGGATTAAACCCAGATCAGTTGACTGGGGTGAGTGTTTGTATTGTCAACGCTCCGTCCATCACCACCTTTGGTTTTTCTTTGTTCGCCCTAAGTTGACAGGGTATGCTCAGACGTGAGTCCCTTGCTCACTTTGCCACTGGAGTCAAGCAAGCCCGGCTAAAGACGGCTGTAATGCCAGAAACCGGTCCTGGGAAGTTTGATTCCGGTCCAGGAAAGACATGGCTTGGCAGTTCGGGCTGGACTGTTCCCATGAGGCACAGGGTGAGACTGATTTGCATATGGCCATGTCTGAACTGGGGTGGCGGAGTGAGCTAAAGAACGGTGATGGATTAAACCCAGATCAGTTGACTGGGGGTGAGTGTTTGTATTGTCAACGCTCCGTCCATTACCACCTTTGGTTTTTCTTTGTTCGCCCTAAGTTGGCAGGGTATGCTCAGACGTGAGTCCCTTGCTCACTTTGCCACTGGAGTCAAGCAAGCCCGGCTGAAGATGGCTGTAATGCCAGAAACCGGTCCTGGGAAGTTTGATTCCGGTCCAGGGAAGACATGGCTTGGCAGTTCGTGCTGGACTGTTCCCATGAGGCACAGGGTCAGACTGATTTGCATATGGCCATGTCTGAACTGGGGTGGCGGAGTGAGCTAAAGAACGGTGATGGATTAAACCCAGATCAGTTGACTGGGGGTGAGTGTTTGTATTGTCCACGCTCCGTCCATCACCACCTTTGGTTTTTCTTTGTTCGCCCTAAGTTGGCAGGGTATGCTCAGACGTGAGTCCCTTGCTCACTTTGCCACCGGAGTCAAGCAAGCCCGGCTGAAGACGGCTGTAATGCCAGAAACCGGTCCTAGGAAGTTTGATTCCGGTCCAGGGAAGACATGGCTTGGCAGTTCGGGCTGGACTGTTCCCATGAGGCACAGGGTCAGACTGATTTGCATATGGCCATGTCTGAACTGGGGTGGCGGAGTGAGCTAAAGAACGGTGATGGATTAAACCCAGATCAGTTGACTGGGGGTGAGTGTTTGTATTGTCAACGCTCCGTCCATCACCACCTTTGGTTTTTCTTTGTTCGCCCTAAGTTGGCAGGGTATGCTCAGACGTGAGTCCCTTGCTCACTTTGCCAGTGGAGTCAAGCAAGCCCGGCTGAAGACGGCTGTAATGCCAGAAACCGGTCCTGGGAAGTTTGATTCCGGTCCAGGGAAGACATGGCTTGGCAGTTCGGGCTGGACTGTTCCCATGAGGCACAGGGTCAGACTGATTTGCATATGGCCATGTCTGAACTGGGGTGGCGGAGTGAGCTAAAGAACGGTGATGGATTAAACCCAGATCAGTTGACTGGGGGTGAGTGTTTGTATTGTCAACGCTCCGTCCATCACCACCTTTGGTTTTTCTTTGTTCGCCCTAAGTTGGCAGGGTATGCTCAGACGTGAGTCCCTTGCTCACTTTGCCACTGGAGTCAAGCAAGCCCGGCTGAAGACGGCTGTAATGCCAGAAACCGGTCCTGGGAAGTTTGATTCCGGTCCAGGGAAGACATGGCTTGGCAGTTCGGGCTGGACTGTTCCCATGAGGCACAGGGTCAGACTGATTTGCATATGGCCATGTCTGAACTGGGGTGGCGGAGTGAGCTAAAGAACGGTGATGGATTAAACCCAGATCAGTTAACTGGGGGTGAGTGTTTGTAATGTCAACGCTCCGTCCATCACCACCTTTGGTTTTTCTTTGTTCGCCCTAAGTTGGCAGGGTATGCTCAGACGTGAGTCCCTTGCTCACTTTGCCACTGGAGTCAAGCAAGCCCGGCTGAAGACGGCTGTAATGCCAGAAACCGGTCCTGGGAAGTTTGATTCCGGTCCAGGGAAGACATGGCTTGGCAGTTCGGGCTGGACTGTTCCTATGAGGCACAGGGTCAGACTGATTTGCATATGGCCATGTCTGAACTGGGGTGGCGGAGTGAGCTAAAGAACGGTGATGGATTAAACCCAGATCAGTTGACTGGGGGTGAGTGTTTGTATTGTCAACGCTCCGTCCATCACCACCTTTGGTTTTTCTTTGTTCGCCCTAAGTTGGCAGGGTATGCTCAGACGTGAGTCCCTTGCTCACTTTGCCACTGGAGTCAAGCAAGCCCGGCTGAAGACGGCTGTAATGCCAGAAACTGGTCCTGGGAAGTTTGATTCCGGTCCAGGGAAGCCCCGGAACCCCCCAAATGGACTAGAAACCTCTCACAAATACCCCTGGATATCCTGGATGGTCAGTTATGCTCTCTTCTTCCGGCCAACAAAGCGCACCTTTCCACCAATGAGCTCACCGACTGCTACAATTCCTAGCTAGTGTCCATACTCGACAAACTAGCGCCACTAAAGCTCAAAAGAAGTAGAGCTATCCCTTCCAGAACTTGGTTCAACGCTGACCTCAACGCAGAAAGGAGAACCCTTAGAGCCAAGGAGAGAAAATGGAGAAATAACCCAACGGCCATCCTTCGTGATCAACTGAAAGCAGCCCGCAGGAAATACAACAACTACATCAAAAACAAAAAATCCAGCTTCTTCCGCGAGGCACTGGACAAAGCCAAAAACAGACCGAAGGAGCTTTACAGCATCATCAGACAACAAACCTCCAAACCACTGTCCTCTTCTGTACAGGCGTCCAAAGAACTATGCGACAATTTCGCCCACTTCTTCAACGACAAGATCACAAGATTCGAACTTTTACTCAACTTCAACAATTCACACCCCAAGAAGACCAGCTCGGCCGCCCCTCAGGCCATCTCTCCCGGCGCATTGAGCACCCCCTGGCTTAGCTTTCGCCCCATTCCAGATGCAGAGATAATCTCACTGATCACATCCTCCAAACCATCATCACATATCTCTGACCCCATTCCTCCCTCACTAATCAAGAAAATGAAGCTCACTTTTGCACCTATATGGGGCAAAATCATTAACAGCTCCCTAAAAGGTGCAGTGGTCCCTGACTGCCTAAAATATGGGGCAAGTTACCCCCCTGCTGAAAAAAACAGGCCTTGACTCAACAGACCTGAACAATTTCAGACCAATATCTACCCTCCCTTTACTCTCCAAAATACTGGAACGCTGCGTACTTCTGCAACTGACTCAACATCTGGACAAAATCAATCTCCTAGACCCCCTCCAATCTGGCTTCAGACAAGGATGCAGCACAGAAACAGCGATGCTGAACATCATCGATGATATCCACGGATCTCTTGATTCAGACAAATGCTGCCTCCTCATTCTCCTTGACCTCTCCGCAGCATTCGATACGGTGGACCACAAACTCCTCACCAAGGCTCTTCAAGAGAGAGCTGGCCTCGGCGAAGTAGTTCTCAAATGGTTCTCCTCATTCATACACAATCGAACACAAATCATAAAAATAAAGAACTTCACCTCCGAAACCCAGCAGGTCAATAAGGGCGTCCCCAAGGATCGGTGCTCTCGCCTCAGCTTTTCAATATCTATATGGAACCACTTTCCAAACTACTCAGAAAAGCCAACATCCGCTTCCACATTTACGCGGACGATACACAAATTTATCTGGAAACTTCCTCTCTCACTGACATTCACAGACTAAACAATGACCTGAAAGATGTTCAACAATGGCTGACAAACAATCCCCTGAAACTGAATCCAGAATAAAATTGAGACACTCCTCATCTCGAACAAGGATGACAACCCTCAAGTCACCAAATGGCTAAAAGCAATTGATGCCCTCAAAGGTAATCTTACTCTAGCCGACTCTGTCAAATCTCTTGGCATCATCATAGACCCCAAATTAAACATGACAAAACACATCAAGAACGCGGCCAGAGGTGCATTCTCTAACCTCAGACTTTTGAACAAGATCAAACCCTACATCCCGAACAAGGATCTCAAAATGGCCACACAATCTCTGGTACTGTCAAGACTGGACTATGGGAACGCAATCCTAACAGGTATCCCTAAATCGAGATTGGCTCCGATCAAAACAACATTACATGCGGCAGCCAGAATGATCACCGGCATCAAAAAATCGGATCACATCTCCCCAGCACTCAAGGATCTCAAATGGCTCCCAGTGGAAATGCGAAGCAACTTCAGAACGGCCTGCCTAACCCACAAAGCCCTCCATACCGGCAAACCCGAATACCTGGCAAAAAAACTCAAAAAAGCAGGCCAAGCCAGGAATCTGAGAAGCTCCAACTCCTTCCTGCTCATCCTACCTAAAAATTGAAAGAAAAAAACAGCGGACTGCTCGTTCACTGGAAACGCCCCCAAAATCTGGAATTCCATCCCCCAGCACATCAGAACTATTCCATCTTTTGTGGAATTCAAAAGGCAACTCAAATCCTTGTTCCTTATCCGCTCCCTCGGTTGCGGATAACCGGGGCCAGTAAGCAACCCCTTTACTATTGTGACTACAACTAATCATGTAACCAAAGAAGTTCGGCAGCACAATCATGCTCCGCTTACTATGTTACTCCTTGAATGCTAATACCTTTCATATGTCATGTTTATGCAGATATCTGTCTTTCTCTTTCTGTAAAGCACTCTGTTACCTCCGGGTCTTGACAGCGCTATAAAAAACTTCCTAAATAAATAAATAAAATAAATATATGTATAAGCAAGGTAATATATAAAGTTAAAGTTGTATTTAATTAACAGACTTTCAAGTGTAGCTCTACTTTAAGTTACTTTATTTGTGTTTAATTTTTTTTCTTTTCTTTCAATAATTTAATAGTGAAACAACTGTAGATAAATAGTTGATAACATTTACATTTTCTGATAGATAAATAAATGGAGAAACATAAGCATCTAATCAAATAACTTATATGAAAACTATGCTGTGAGCTATATACATGTTAAGCTTAGAAAAATATAACCATAAGTAATATGTACATTTGTTAAGCAGAACTAAAGAGTACCTATATATTGATAAACGTAATTATTATACCCATTTATACAAAGGAATACACACATCTAAATACATACATCAGTGGTTCCCAAACTTTTTTGACCCGTGGCTCCCTTGACCTAATTGGCAGTTGGCCGTGGCTCTCCACCATTTTTTTACCGGGCCACCGGGGTGCTGCTGCGCACACTTTGGAAACCACTGGTCTACATGAATACGTGATGAAGGATTCAGAGAGTAGCCATCATAAAACTTTATTTGCAATCACAAAGATCTTATAAAGTACTTCTCAATGCATACAACACAATCATAGAGTAGCTTAAAGCACTCCCACTAAAAGTAACCTGGTTAGAGAAAGGCTCAAGGAGCTCTGTGACCTTACAAGACGTGGGGTGGGCTCTGATGAACCCAAGATGGCTCACCAGATCCCATCTACCCAGGGTTTTAAGTGAGCTGGGTCCTGCCGGTGCAGTCCTGAAAAGCAGGTGTCAAGATGGGTTCCTATCGGGCTTTCCATTTTTGCATTCAGCCTCAGGATGAAAAAAAAAAATCTTAACTCTGTAGCAGTCACTTAAGACACACCACAGAGGAGTCTGACTCCTTCCCCCGGAACAGGATACTAGGGGGTAAAGTTGAGACTAACTTTTTCTAGGTATGTTTCAATACCCACCCCATGGCCTTCGACACACAGAACGTTCCATAATGCAGGTGTCTGTGGACCATCGTCCTGTGCATGCATGTTCCTTGTTGGGGGATTTTCAGCTATCTTCACCGTACGATTTATGATTTAATATACAACAAGTTGTTTGTTAGTGACGTCCTCCAGGTGTCAGATGGTTACATATAATGTCCCAATGTTGCCTGAATCTGTTCTCATACAACAGTGATGTATTGCTATGACCAGATACACCTACAGTGCTTGTTGTGATGTGTAACTTTTGAATCACTTGTAAAAACTGATAGCTCCCTGTGGTAACCCATCACAAGCCTATTTTTTTAGGCCTCTTTTGCAGCTGCGATGTGCAATGTTTTTAATGGAAAAAAGTGAAATAAAGGTTTTTTTTAAAAAGAGAAAAAAAATAAGTATGTACCTAAGCTTGAACTCTATACCTTGTGCCCTTTCATGTACTGTTCATGACTTCATATAGTATAACACTCATGACATGTGAAACATGACATCATGAATTAAAATAACTAGACTACATTATCTTTTTTTATTTTTACTGTTACAGCTTGGTACAAAGAGACCAACATTCAATTCGAAAGGGAATATAAAATCCAAAGAAGGCCCAGGATAGGAACTGTTGTTTGCTCATATAAACAAAAAGAAAGAAAACAGGGTATCAGGTCTATGGCCGCTTCCTTTCTATATACACAGGACAGGGAGTGTGGGAATACAAACACCTGTCAGGTGGAAAGGGTGTGGAGAGTACTATCACGAGTAAGGAAGCAAAGAGGACCCGGGGCTTAGGTCGGCCGTATGAGTAAGCAAGCATGAGCCTCTGCTCCTTGTGACATTCCTGACCTCTCTCCTACCCACCACCCTCGGCCCCGAAACAGAGCATGCACCTGTGTGAGCCACGCTCCTCCTGGAGCGCAGCTGGGTGCTTCAACGGGTTGTTGGCCTTCTGACTTTTGCCTCGGCTCCTCTGCACAATCCTCCTCCTCAGGTTTCCCGGTCCTTGGTGCTCATCGCGCAGGGGGTTCCGGACTCCTAGGTCCCTGCACAGGAGGACCCACCCTGGCCGGCCTTATTTGCAAGGACAATGGGAGTCCAGTAATGATCAGCTTACCACTGCAGGAGCAGGTAAGGCGCTGGGGCTGATGAGCGCAGCTCTTAATTGAGCCATTTAAATGCAGAGGGCGAGGGCTGGGATCACGTTCAGCACAAAGGAGGGGGAGGAATTGCGGCTGCAATTTCCACGACCCACATCCTGGGCGGCGGCGTGGCACCCCTGGCTTCTCATCACGGCACACCGGGGTGCCGCGGCGCACACTTTGGGAACCACCGCAGTAGACCTTTGTACTCTCTATCATTCCTATGTAGCTCTTAGAGTTTATCCATTTCTGTCTCCTCCTTGAGTGACTTTACAACCTGTACATTTACAATTTTTTCTATTTGTCTCTTCCCTGTGTGACTTTACTACTCGTACATTTGCAATTTATTTCTGTTTATATCTCTTCCCTGTGTGACTTTATAACTAGTACATTTGCAATTTTTTTCTGCTTGTATCTTTTATGTAATACATGTAATCCTAAGTCCTTATGTATCGCAACTGGTTCTTATGTAAATTGCTCCGACACCTTCGGGTAATGTTCGCGCTATATAAAATCGCATAAAAAAAAAAAAAATTTAAAACAAAGGGTGTATGTTCTGATATGTATCTTATTGTACTGATTTTTCTGCTTGGTTTTAAATGCAATTACGTTTCACTGTCTCTCATGAAGCACACTTAAACCCTAGGAACCATGTGATATATGCAAAGCGATACTCTTTTGCGTCTTGTCCCGTTTTGTAAAATTGCGCACACAAAAACACAATGGTCATGTCTTACGAATTCATGTAACCTTTCATTTCAGAGACACGTGTGCCCAAGGAAAACCTATCTATTTGCGCCGAGTCAGATGTGCAATCTTGGGAAAGCACATGTTCAATTAATTGTGCTTCGGAAGTCGAGGAGACAAAGTCTGCACATTTTATGGGATACAGCATTTTATCTATCTCTTCCATTAGGCAGCTGCAGTTTTAACAATTTTGCACGCTGCTACAGTATTACTCGGGTGCACTGTCAAGATGTGCACAGCACTCTCCGTAACCTCACCGAGCGCTTAATTGAGCCATTTAAATGCAGAGGGCCAGGGCTGGGATCACGTTCAGCACAAACGAGGGGGAGGAATTGCGGCTGCAATTTCCACGACCAACATCCTGAGCGGCGGCGAGGCGCCCCTGGCTTCTCATCACGGCGCACCGGGGTGCCGCGGTGCACACTTTGGGAACCACTGACATACATCAAATCAACTTAAATGCTTCCATGCACAGGGATATGCTGTACATTTATGTTTGAGTATGGTGGTGAGCCAACTCTGGAGCAGTCTTCTGAAGATAAGATTGTTATCCGTGGATCTTATGCTTGGGGGTAGTGAGTTCTATAGTTGTGCTGCTTGAACAGAGGATGTGCCACCTGTGTTTTTTTCTTGTATGGTGGATTTTGAGGCAAGGTGTCAATCTGGAGCCGTGGTTCCTTTGTTAAATGTATTTGGTGATTTTACTCCTGATGAAGAGTGACCCTGTTTCATGTATTTGTGTGTGGTACAAAGCAGATTGAATGCGGATCTTCTGGCAACCGGTAATCCGATAGGGCCCTCAAGGCGGGGAGATGTGGGCTTGTGGCTTTATATGTAGGAGTAGTCTGGCAGTCGAGTTCTGAATTTATTGTAGTTTTTTTCATAATTGATAAAGATGATACGTGGTAGAGGCCATTGGCATAATCAAGTCTAGATAGTATAAGAGAGATAGTAGCCTGGACCTTCTGAGAAATCTCAGGTGGGGGAAGATGCATTACAGAGTTTTCATACTAATGAAGCGTGACTCTTGCTAGTTTGTTCACTTGGGCATTCTTTGATGGATGGATGACGTTACTTCGCACTTCATTGTAACGCATGCCTTTACAACGCTAATGGCATGACATCGCAAAACTTTACCACGCATATTTTTATAACAAATGTACATTTACCATGCATGCCTTTACAACAAAATTCGTTGTAAAAGCATGCATGATAGAAACATATGGTGTTAAAGGTTTTCACATATGGCTTTACAATGCAAGCCTTTACAGCAAAACTTTTGCTGGAAAGGCATGGTTGGTAAAGACATGCGAGACATGGACATGGGTACCGCAACCCCCTCCCCCACCTCCAGATCAGGTGCGGCTGGCTCGACACTTGCGCCACCCAGGCCACTGTGTACCACAACGACCCTGCGCCCCTAAATTTCGATTCCGACAGGGACTCCAAGTCACTTTCATACTATACACCTCTCTCGGGCTGCACAGGTCAAACAGCCTGAGTCGGTGCCCTCCTTAAGCATGATCCAGTCCTCGAGGGGGGTCTCCACCAGCTGCGCAAGGAGGGGAAGAATGAACCTAAACTCATACCTCCTTGTCAATGGACCGAAATTTCCCCCATGCACAGTGTGGCGAACTCATCGCCACCGCTAGACTGGTAGATCTGGTTCCAGGAACCAGTGTCTCAGCGCATAGTCTTCCCGGGCAGCCACACGTCCCATCCCTGCTGTCTCTCCGAGCACCACCAGGGGCCACTGAAACTAAGAATGCGGCCAGCACGCCGTCTCTGCCTGACTGGTGCTTGGGGTTCGGTGTTTTTACTTCTCTCCCACTCCAGTACCAGAAAAAAACAGGTATTTTGCCATTTCAATCACGAATCTGCCATGGCCATTACCATGAATCGTTTACCACAAACATGCCTTTACTAAGCATGCCGATTTCATGGCAGAGGCATGCGTGTTAAAGGTATATTCATGGCAAAAGATTCGTACCAATGGACATGCGTAGTAAAGGAGCGTTTGTTGTAAAGGATTTGTGGTAATGGCTATGTGTGGTTTTGACTGCGCGGTATGGCCGTTTACCTTCATTGATAGCTTGGATTCCATGGTATTTCCAAGGTTTCTTACATGATCGATATTTAAGGAGGGGTTACAAGATCATCAGGCCAAGTGACTAGTGGGTCATAATGTTTCCAATTGCCACAAAAGAAGATTTCTGTTTTGGAAGTATTGAATTTGAGATGACTGAATATCATCCATTTATCAACCTCTCTGTGGCAACTGAAAATGTGAGAGTTTACAATGTCTTTGGGCCTTTCCAGTTTAAGGAGTATTTGTGTGTAATCTGCATAGTTATTTAACAACAAGGGGTGGTGATGGACAGAGTTTCTGAATTAAGCAGACTACTCTCACCCAGTCAAGAGATCAGGGCTAGATCCAACACCGTTTTTTAGCTCACTGCACCATCCCAGTTCAGAACCTGGCTATATGCAAATTAGTCTGTTCCTGTCCCAGTGCATGATGGGAACAGGGCAAACCAAACTACCAAGCCAATTCTTACACTGGGAAGGAAACAAGCTTCCGGGGACCGGTTTCTGGCATTTCAGGCGTCGTCGGCCCGGCTTGCTTGAATCCTGATGGTGCAATGAGCAAGGGACTCACATTTGAGTATACCCTTCCACGCTTAGGGTGGACAAAATATTTAACAACAAAGGGTGGTGATGGACAGAGTTTCTGAATTAAGCAGAATACTCTCACCCAGTCAAGAGATCAGGGCTAGATCCAACACCGTTTTTTAGCTCACTGCACCATCCCAGTTCAGAACCTGGCTATATGCAAATTAGTCTGTTCCTGTCCCAGTGCATGATGGGAACAGGGCAAACCAAACTTCCAAGCCAATTCTTACACTGGGAAGGAAACAAGCTTCCGGGGACCGGTTTCTGGCATTTCAGCCGTCGTCGGCCCGGCTTGCTTGAATCCTGATGGTGCAATGAGCAAGGGACTCACATCTGAGTATACCCTTCCACGCTTAGGGTGGACAAAATATTTAACAACAAGGGGTGGTGATGGACAGAGTTTCTGAATTAAGCAGAATACTCTCACCCAGTCAAGAGATCAGGGCTAGATCCAACACCGTTTTTAGCTCACTGCACCATCCCAGTTCAGAACCTGGCTATATGCAAATTAGTCTGTTCCTGTCCCAGTGCATGATGGGAACAGGGCAAACCAAACTACCAAGCCAATTCTTACATTGGGAAGGAAACAAGCTTCCGGGGACCGGTTTCTGGCATTTCAGCCGTCGTCGGCCCGGCTTGCTTGAATCCTGATGGTGCAATGAGCAAGGGACTCACATCTGAGTATACCCTTCCACGCTTAGGGTGGACAAAATATTTAACAACAAGGGGTGGTGATGGACAGAGTTTCTGAATTAAGCAGAATACTCTCACCCAGTCAAGAGATCAGTGCTAGATCCAACACCGTTTTTTAGCTCACTGCACCATCCCAGTTCAGAACCTGGCTATATGCAAATTAGTGTGTTCCTGTCCCAGTGCATGATGGGAACAGGGCAAACCAAACTACCAAGCCAATTCTTACACTGGGAAGGAAACAAGCTTCCGGGGACCGGTTTCTGGCATTTCAGCCGTCGTCGGCCTGGCTTGCTTGAATCCTGATGGTGCAATGAGCAAGGGACTCACATCTGAGTATACCCTTCCACGCTTAGGGTGGACAAAATATTTAACAACAAGGGGTGGTGATGGACAGAGTTTCTGAATTAAGCAGAATACTCTCACCCAGTCAAGAGATCAGGGCTAGATCCAACACGTTTTTTAGCTCACTGCACCATCCCAGTTCAGAACCTGGCTATATGCAAATTAGTCTGTTCCTGTCCCAGTGCATGATGGGAACAGGGCAAACCAAACTACCAAGCCAATTCTTACACTGGGAAGGAAACAAGCTTCCGGGGACCGGTTTCTGGCATTTCAGCCGTCGTCGGCCTGGCTTGCTTGAATCCTGATGGTGCAATGAGCAAGGGACTCACATCTGAGTATACCCTTCCACGCTTAGGGTGGACAAAATATTTAACAACAAGGGGTGGTGATGGACAGAGTTTCTGAATTAAGCAGAATACTCTCACCCAGTCAGGAAGCTTGTCTCCTTTCTGGTGAAGAATTGGCTTGGTAGTTTGGTCTGCCCTGTTCCCATGATGCACTGGGCCAGGGACAGACTCATTTGCATATAGCCAGGTTCTGAGCTGGGATGGGGCAGTGAGCTAAATAATGGTGATGGATCAAGCCCTGATCTTTGGACTGGGTAAGAGTGGTCTGCTTAATACAGACACTCTGTTCATCACCACCCCCTTTTCTGAATGGTATCTGCATAGTTGTAGCATGTGAGGTGAAATCTTTTAATCATTGCCAGTAATGACTTCATGTAGATGTTAAAAAGCATGGGTGAGATGATAGATCCTTGAGGGACCCCTGCTTTTGTGAAGTAGGATTTGGATGAGAAAGGGGGAGAATGGAAGACATTTGTTCCGTTTTGAAGGTAGGATGTGATCCAGTCGAGAGCAGTCTCTTCTATGCCAGCTTCAAAGAGTCTTTGCATTAGAGTGTCATGGTCCACTGTGTCAAAGGCAGCCGAGAGGTCCAAGAGAAGTAGTGCAGCAACCTCGTTCCAGTCTGCTGTGTTCTTAAGGTCATCACAGATGGCGATGAGGGCAGATGCTGTGCCTCTTTCTGGACAGAATCTTGTTTGGAAGTCCAAAATTATGGAGTTTTCTACAATGAATTGTGACATCTGGGCGAATGCTGCTATTTCTATCAGTGTGTCTTGGAAAGGTCCATTTGTAATCAGTCTGAACTTGTTGGGGTCATGCGGGTCCACATTTGTTTTTGTTAATAATGGGCGTATATTTGACTTGACTGGACTTATTGATGATTCTTCTTACTGGTGTGGCAGCGTTAGAAGAGCCATAAACTCATATGAAATCTGAGCATATATGACATCTCACTGGATTCACACTAACTGAGGTCACCTGGGTGAAGGTGAAAGCATACCATTGACGGCTGATTTTTCTAGATATCATTGCCTTTTTTTTGTTTATATTTTCCCCTGACCAAGGGCAAATACTGCCCGAAATAAATTGAGAGATGTGGAAATGTACATTCACATGCATTTAAATTGGCTCTATGTAGTAGCGATATGATTAACTGAATATCGTTTCAGGGAACAAAGAATAAAGAAGTTTGGTTAAATCCATTTGAAGAGCTTGTCTATATTTTAGAGCAAATTTCTTCAACAAACTTTTAACATCGCATTATGCGATATTTCTGCTGTGCTCAGAACGCCTAATTTAGGAAACGCTACCTGCTAGATCTGTGTGTGTTTCTCAAGATGTGAGATATGCAGTAACCAATATGCTTTGCTAAAGGATAGAGGGCAATGTTTTCTCCCCAAGTTCACTATTTACAAATGATTTAAAAAAATCAAACCTGAATAAGGAGACTTCTGCCCCACTCTTTGGTAAAGACTACGCACTTGTAACTTTACTACACTTAAGTCACTTAATGAAACGGGCCCACTGACTTTTCTTTGATGCAATCATCATGATCAAAAATACTTGTCACATTATGGTTAGAGAACTCATTCAGCATGAAAGAGAGTACTATTTTACCTTGATAGCCACGAGTATTTCCTTTTAGAAAATATGTTTTCTGCTTTGTTACTTCTCTTTTCAGTGTCTTAACTTATATGGAGCTGAATTGTCTTCACCTATATGGAGCAGACCCTGCCAACTCGTCCAGCAAGGCAATATTTACTCCATTGACCACACACCCCAACCACACACCACAATATCACAATACATCAGAGATTTTAGTCCTTGAGTCGGGTGAATGTTATGCTCTACGGAGTTTCAGCCAGATACTTCTGTGAAATAATATTACATTGAGGTTTGTAGCACTGCAAAGATACATATTTTTCAAGACACAATGTCATGGACAATTCATGCATCACCCACATATTGTTTGTAATTTAGGTATTTCCATAAACCCATATGAAAGTTGAGCACCGATATTATTTCACTGGAAGACAGTAATGCTTTTTTCAGAGTCAATCTTTTGCATAAGATAAAAACAAAAAAGCTGAGTTAAACATCTATTGGGGGCAAAGGCACCCACTCTGCTGTGTGAAGGCTGGCATTGGTTTCTACTTTAAATTTTATCTAGGTGAGGCGAAATCCAGAGAATGTAATCGAAAATCATGGGAAGACTGAATTCATGGTCGTGTTGGTATCCAGAACCCTCACCCATTCAAACTGTGACGTGCACAAAATGCCACAGCAGGGAGGATAGCTGACTTTTGCTGAAGCCTTTGCTCTCACAGACTTTAATGTATGCACTTTCAATTCTCCTCTGAGCCTTGTGTTGGTTCACAGTTCCTAGGCATACACTGAAAGACGGACCAACGCAAGAAGCCTACACTTGTGGACACTATAGACAGTAAAGACAATGAATATGCAGACTAGGCCCAACTAATCAACTTCAGAATGTGGCTTTTATTATGCGTGTACACGTGTAATGACATCACAACCATGATGTTTATGATAAAGATGATATTATTTTCAAAGTTAAGCGCTAAACAAAAATATATTTTTGCTTCATTCATGTGTGGTCAACTTTGCTGGATTTATGAGGGCCCTGGGTGAATTTAAATAAGACAGATATGTATATTGAGAAGAGCACTAAGCACTGGCAAAACCTTTATATGAACAAAAGCTTAGTTTATTCGGCATCTGCAGCAGAGCTGAATTGTTACCGTCTGAGGAATAAACAAATTGCACAAGAGACTTAACTAAAATACCGGGTCCAGGCCTGTCAGATGCTTTTGTGGGGTTTGGTTCCACAACACCATGCGGTGACCATGACTGGTGGATCATTACCTCGTTCTAAAAGTGAAACAGTGTCACTGAACATGTTTTTACGAAGTGTCAGTATATGTTGCCATGTAGTGGTGACTGGAGTTACCTGCCTCAACTTCTATATATTACAACAGTAGCCTAGGCTAGCTTTTTGTGACATATAAATCAATTTTGCAGTGGCAGAGTGGAGCCTTGCAAAGAGTGGACCTGAGACAAAAAGCCCCTGCTGCTCCCCCCTTGTGACATCCATGGACACAATGAACCAATCGTGTTTGTCTGCGATGAGTCTCTGCTTTGCACAAAGATGGCATCCAAGAGTCGACTGTCTGTCACTATGAAAGGTAGCACTGCAGCTGCTTTTTTAACCTAAGACAAGACTGATATTTTAGGACCAAAATACAATGAAATATAATAGTGGGTGGAGTTTTATGGTTCAGAAGAGTGCTAATGACCTTATCAATGACTGCGGCACCACATTATGGCAAAGAAGGAAACTCCAAAAGTACATAGTTTATGTTGTCTAATGTCAGCCCCCGGTTGAGCCGGGCACTATGAGTTTTTATTAATTTTATTTTGGCACCTGTCTGTTTTTCCTGGGACTTGTGGTATGCAGTAATCAATATGGTTTGCTATAGGATATAGGGCAATGTTCTCACCCCGTTTCTCTGCGACAACAGATAATGAAGCAAACTTGTATTAGTATTCTCCTGACCCCTTGTGCTTTCCCATGGCTTTGTGAATCTTCCAACCCAGACCACAAGCAGAAATTCAGACCAGTGGCAAAGAGTTGCTCCGCACTGGTGATCTATTACACACATATGGAGACACTTGGTAAAATTGTATTTTTTTCCGGTCTGTGTTTTATAGTTTATTATTACATGTGAGAAAGTCATGCAGAGGTTAGTAATAGCATTATATACATAGACGGAGTTCCATACCTGATTATGGGTTGAAAAGAGACATCCAGGCTGATCAGCATGTCCAAGGGGTAAGAGCAGTTAAAATTGACTCTGACTTCCTGGTCTCTAATAATTATCTCACTCGTATCCGATGTTAAGAAAACTGTATTTATGTAGGTGGCATACGTGTCATTTTTCTAAAAGAAAGAGATACCAGTTAGAAATTCACCGCATAGGAATTAATCAGAAATACAAGCGTACCATACCAGAATGTAACAGTTGCTTTTCAGGTAATTCAGGCAGTTCATATTAGGTGTGGTGTGTACCTAGGCAACTCTCTCTGAGATTATTTGGATGCTGAACAGGGCGGTCTCAAAGTGTCAGATTCACCCTCCCTCCAGGGTCAGATTGGTAAGGGGGCATTTGGGCAATGGGCCTGTATCTGAATTCCTGCTGTGAGCCACTTTTCTGGGCAGCGTTGTTGCCAATTTGGGCTGTTTCTGCTTTGTCGAGATGCTGCCAGGGGCCCAGTGGGCGACTGAACGGCCTTTGCAGAGGCAGATAGGCTTCTATTACCTCCCTTTTACCAATGGGGCGGAGCAGTCATTCACAGTCTCTCGCTGGACTGGCCCCTTAATGTATGCAGAATGAACAGGGGGCCTGAGCAGAAATGGCCTCACTTATATTCAGGGGTGGTTCACCACTGTGAACTAATCCATGCACAGAGTCCTGGAAGTATTTGCATTTTTTTAAAAGGAATTGTGCCTCTTTTAGAGAACTTACCATTCTCCTTCTTTTCATAATACTTAAATCATTGAAGCATTGTTTTGTGAAAAGGTGCAACCAGCTGATGTGTCCACTTTTTTTTTAGGGTGCCAGGGCATATTTTGATCCCAATCTAACCCTGCCTCTCTCTCGTTTCTGGCACCCGTGCAGCTACATCCCAGTCCAGTTTAGTCATGAGTGTGACCTACACCCCACCCCCACCCCCGCAACCCCTCCCCAACTATCTCGCACCAATGGCGTCTGATTTTATGGATTCCATGTGGAAGACTAGAAACAGCTCTCAGTTTCAACAGCCTTGTATCTCAGAAGACAGTGTGGCAGAATACCCTTGAACTATCATGCAGAATGTAATACTCCTGAAAATAGCTGTGGGGTAAAGCACAACAGTTCAAGAGACGAACGTAGACGATTGTATAGTGAAACAACAGTTACACCACATGCGTTACAATACATGATTTTATTCCCCATGCCGTTGCAACGAAAATGTCTTGCTGTAGGGGGTAGAAGGTGTTGGATTTAACTCCAACACCATCCCTTCTGCAGCAAGTTGGGGTAAAAATGTTTGTTGCAACGACATGCAGGTAAAAGCATGCATTGTAACGTTATACAACCGATTGTACAATTACCAACTGCAGATGGCTACCCAACATATCGCTAAACTGATGTCATACAATTCAGTGGAAATCTCATCTTTTGAGACAATGCTTCTGTTTTTTTTTAAATTAGGACAATTTGCGTCAACTAAGGGTCTGAGAATAGATACTGAGCTTATATGTAACAGCCTTTTCTAACTTTGCATTTTTGGCTTCTTTTTAATAATGGTTTCTTTTTTATGCTGAATAGCAATGGCGAATGGCAGAATTATTAGCTTTAAATTATTTCTTTGCTCATGGCTGTCTTCTAACCAGTGCTTAATTTGAACTGGTGGTGCCGGTTGTACCACTGGCACTCATTTTTGGGGACCTGCACTCATTTTTCCTCATTAGACATTTACAGAGGATAAGAGAGAGAAAATGAAACTCAGGGGAAAGGAGGAGAAAAAGAAAGAGGGAAAAAACATCTTGATGGGAGAAAAAAGGAAAGAGAGAGAGAGAGAGAGAGAGAGAGAGAGAGAGAGAGAGAGATAAAAGAGCAGGAATTGTCTGGTGGTGGATTAAAAAGGCAAGAGGTTTAATGAAGACTACACACTGGGCGCTCTGACATTTAATAGCACCAGCCGTGGGCTATTGAGCAGAGCTTTGGGCACTGGCACTCATTCTTTTATACATTAAGCTTTGGAACAGACATTTTTTTTACATTCTATGATAACGGATGCAGTATGATGATAAAATAGTGTTATGAAATGTCTGAAGTTTTATTGTAAACCAAAAAATAACCAAACGTTGACTGGCCCTTAATTCCAGCTGAAAACTAGTTGCAGTACTGTGAACAAAGGAAGCCTTGCCTATGGGTGCTACCACGTGGATTTGATGTTGATGGTGGATTGGTTTGGCCAATGGTCTTTGTACATCACAACCTACATTCCTTAGTTTACATTTGTTGCACATCCATGTCAATGATAATACAGGCATTATGTGATACAGGGATATTACGTGCATCCTAAGACGTGATTTTTGTCAGATCAACTCACTACAGTAACACAAATATTATTTGGCCTTAACAGTGAAATAAATAAATAAATATATTTAAATTCATTTATATATATAGTTCTCTTGTATATCACAGCTTCCATGTCTATTTTTGGGTTTAGCTCTTCAGCAGAGTTGATCAGTGTTAGGCATGGCCCATTTTGCCTTTTGCCTCCTATTTTTCTGACCCTATTTCTGTTGTCTATAGGACTCTGGTCACTTTACTACTGCTGATCAGTGCTAATGTGCATATGATCTTTGTATAAATTGGGAATATGATTGTTATCCATGATTGGCATATTTGAATTACTGGTAAGTCCCCAGTAAAGTGCAGAGTGTGTGCCAGGGCCTGTAAATCAAATGCTACCAATGGGCTTGAAGCACGGGTAGTGCCACCAACATGAATAGCCCTGTAAATGTGTCTCAGACCTGCCCCTGCAGTGTCTTCGGGCACACTTTTAAACTGCCCTGCTAACTTGGTAAGTGCACCAACTTGCGAGGCCCAAACCTTCCCTTTTCTTACATGTAAGGCACCCATATGGTAGGCCCAAGGTACTCCAATGGGCAGGGTGCAGTGTATGCGAAAGGTAGGACATGTACTGGTGTGTGTCACATGCCCGGATAGTGAACTACTGTGTATTATGTTTTTCACTGTTGAAAGGCTGTCTGTCCCGCAGGCTATCATTAGAGCTGCACTATAATATTTTACATGTGTAACTTTCAATTGAGACAAGAGGGAGAAATGGAGTTTAGGCTCTCTAAACTCAGAATTTAAAAGCACACCTTTTGGTAAAGGTGTTTTTAAATTGTGTGTTTGAAAATGCCGCTTTTGGAAAGTGAGCCTTTTCTTGCTTTACCATTCTGTTTGTGTATTCAGTGTCTGGTTTTGGAGTGACAGGAGCTGGAGATGTGCATTCACTCTAGACAGTCACAGGGGGGTGTCCTGGCTTGCCTGGGTGGCTCATCCCTGGGCTGAATAGACCTGGTCTGCATTTAGAGTGGTGGGAGGAGTTCACTAACACCTGCATAGGCTCTATATTTTTTGCACGATGTTGTCCCCACCCCCTACGGTCATGCTGGACCAGGGTGGACAGCACTGGTTTTGACTGAGCTTAGAGACTCTGCCGCAAAGAGAATAATGACAAAATGGGGTTCAAGTATGTGACCTAAAACCCCAAGGCTTTGGATAACTTCAAGAAACAAGAGGACCTTGCCAAGAATAAGAGCAGAAGAGCTGTGTGAGGAGCGCTGACTTTTCTGAGTGAGGCGTGGGTTGGCCTGCAGTTGCTGCTTCTGTCTGTGGTGGAGGAAAAGGACTGACTCTTTTTGTCCTGCTGTTTTATCCTGCTTGTGGAGAATCTCAAAGGGCTTGTGTGTGATGGCCTCCTGTTTTGGAAGACTCAGGGATATCAAAGTCATTCTCCCTTTTGCTATCAATTTATTGGAGGTTCTTGGTGATCATTGGAACTCCTCTGTGCTTTTTAACTTACTGAAAGGTCCTGGTGCTTATGGGAACTTCCTTGTGTTCACGTTCTCCTTGGGAAGTTCCTAGTGCTGTTGCCATGTGCTGTGCTTGACTAGGAGCACCGCTGTTGGCCTGAGTTTGGGGCAGCACCCCCACCTGCTGTGGCACGAGCCCGGGAGATCCCTGCTTGATGGTTCACCAGGAAACGTTCAACACAGCAGCAGCTGAACCTAAAAGGGGAAGTTTTGTGAAAACTTCATGGAGATTCGTCAAGCGGTGCAAAGTTATTGGGAAAAAAATGATTTTCCTGTGGAAACTTTGGTCCTAACTATTACTACCTACTAGCAACAGGTAATACATATATTTTAGTTCTCTTGTATATCACAATTTCCATGTGTTAAAGTGTGTGCGAAATTCCTGTACTTTGCACAAATTTGCTCAGTTTTGTCACAATTATGCATATTTATGCAAAAAGCAAACCTGTCATTTAGGGCTATATTTTAGAGTAGAATGTCAAATTTTGATTAAAGGGTGCATTTCATCCATAAAAATAGTGTGAAAATACAGGCACCACAAACAATAGCATCTCACGTTCTGGCATCTCACGTTCTGGTTGTTTACATCTTACAGCGCTGTAGCACTATAATTCTGTGTAAGATGGCATGAGTATTTGGCATGGTGCAATATCAGGAATATTGCGTTATAAGCGTAATGCAAAATTTCCCAAATTATGCAAATTATATCATTGTCATTTTAATGTCTCTCAGGCCTATTGTAAATATTATTTTTGTTAGATTCTGGTTTTGTTCTGCAGAAATGACTGTCATTGTATGTATAATCACAAGTGTACCTACCATATGCTTGCTACAATTGTTGCAACTACTGTCGATAAAGTTATGAGGAATTCATTCACAAATTCATAGTCAATGCTTCATAAAACAATAGTGTAATCCCCACCCCGCCCCTCCATCACACTTCTATAGGTTCTATGTAGCGGTAACATAGCTGCACTCAAAATTACAAAGACCACAAGGTACAATAAATTCGGGAGCGGTATTAGCATTCGATTCCAAGTTTACCCCCGAGGAAATAGGAAAAACTTGGGAAACGGTGTTTACACATTAATTCCAGCATGTTTCACGCTTTTCCCTCATTCCGGTCACTTTGCCCCAGATCCATTTACCAGGTTTTCCCTGATGTAATATGGAAAAAATGTGAGTATGTTACTGCACACCTGATTCAGCCAGTACCCCTTGTTACCAATCAATTCTTGATTACAAGCTACTAGCAATGCACATTTGGCATAGATGCCACAACAAATCACAGAAGTCAAACATTCGGATTGCCCTCACTTCATAATATGTTCCACAGCTCCCACTCTGAACTTCAGTCACTAAAGACATTAAACCAGTGCCACTGCGGTCTTCAAAGGCTGTGCAGTTGTAGTCTCTTAGGTGGATGTTGTGGGGGTCCAGCCCCAAATGTTTCAGCTGGCACGTGCTGAAGGAGATTTTCATGAAAGATGATTCACACTGGAGTTGAGGCTGCAAACTGCTGACATCTGAAAACATGGAAAAATGTATGTATGTATGAGTAATATTTTATAACCTTTCAGAGTAGATGAATGTACACTTCTCTAGAAGTCTTATGAATGATATAATCAGTGAAATTCACATATACATATGCACTAAGGACCAGGGCACGAGTCCTAAAAAGAGAAGTGAGGGGACGCTGTCACCAGAAGTGACGTCACGACAGGAAGTGACGTCACGAAAGGTGCGCTTCGATCTCGTCCCAGAGAGGCCAAACAGTGAAGTCCAGCTGTTTGGCGGGGGGACGGCGTCCACCTGGTAAAATATGTGGGGGGACGCCGTCCACCCGCGTGGTACCCCGACTCGAGCCCTGCCAAGGACACTGGCGTATCCATCACCTTCATCACATACCTCTTCAATGAAATGACTGAATATTACTGTTCAGGCGACTCACTCTGTTAATGTAGAAGAAAGAAATGCAACATTTTGTTTTCGTTCTTTAAATAGCTGCTTTAATTGTGCTCCATGACCTGACTTTCTTCTCAGGCTGCTGGTTCTGGCAGCAGCCTTGTGATTTCAGAACTCAACTGAAATAAATGATTACAGTTGAGCGGCAACATCATATCTCTATATTCGGCACCTGGGTGCTTCACAATTCGCCAATCATAAAGAAATTAGAGGCAGGTATTTTTATAAAGGGTTTATTTATTTTTATTTTTATTTTATATTCTTATATAGCGCCTGAATAGACCCCCGAAGGGGTATCTCCGCGCTTTTGCCAGTAAGAAAATGACTCCAGATAGTCGTGTTCAGGGGGGGTAGTACATATTGCAAAGGAGGCGTTAATTACTAGTGAATAAGTGTGTTTTTAAGGTCTTCCGAAAGGCCAGATGGCTAGTGAGTGATCTCAGCTCAAGAGGTAGAGAGTTCCAGAGCACTGGTCCCGCATGGGCCAGCGCTCGGCCTCCTTGTCTGGATTTCTTTATTCTGGGTACCTGCAATAGCTGCAGATTACTGGATCGCAGGGAACGCCCAGGAGCATATGGCTGAAAGATTTTGGCCAGATATTTTGGGCCTTCGCCTATCACACTTTTGTGAATGGTACATAGAGTCTTAAACTGTACTCGCTTCCTCACTCGTAACCAGTGGAGTCTAGTCAGCAGGGGGCGAGAAGGAGTCCTAGGGGGAACATTCAGGACAGTCCTTGCAGCCGTATTTTGGATTACTAGTAACTTATTAAGTTGACCTTCATTAGCTCCTAAAAGAAGACCGTTACAGTAATCCACTCTGCTGATGACTAGCGCCTGCACAAGTGTTTTCCTGTGGCAATCTGGCAGATAGGGAAACACTCTTCTTAGCCTCCCAATTGCCCGAAAGCAGGTACCAGCCACTTGGTTTACGTGGTCTTTAAATGTGAGTGTCTGATCTAATAACACTCCCAAGTTTTTAACCGTGCTCTTGGGGCTGGGAACAGGTCCTAATTCTAAAGGCCACCATTCAGGTGACCAGTGTGTTGCCGCTTGTCCAAACAGCATGACCTCTGTTTTCCCTACGTTACACTGAAGACAGTTTGATGACATCCACTCTGATATTGCTCTCATTCCATCTGCAAATGATCTTTTTATTGCAGGTGTCAGACTTTTAAAAGGAAAGAGGAGTTGGGTGTCGTCGGCATACGACACCGGGGTAAACCCAAAAGATCTTGCTAAGTTGGCCAAGGGGGCCACATACACATTAAATAGTGTCGGGCTTAAACATGAGCCCTGTGGCACTCCCTTGTTGAGCTCCCTGTAGGTGGATTTGTGGGAGCCCAGCCTAACTTCTTGGGAGCGGCCAGATAGAAAACTCTTCATCCATGACAGAGCCACTCCCTCCAAGCCTACGTCCCTTAAACGATCGAGAAGCACCGTGTGAGACACCGTATCAAAAGCAGCGGAGAGATCCAACAGCACCAGAATCATAGAACTGCCCTCATCCAGTGCCATTTTGATGTTATTGGTCACTGTTTGAAGGGCTGATTCGGTGCTGTGGTTGGGCCTGAACCCAGATTGCGAGTAGTCCAGGCCCTCCGTTGCTTCTAGATGTCCTGATAGATAGGTGTTCACGTGCCTCTCTGCTATCTTGCCGATGTAAGGCAAGAGTGAAATAGGACGCAGGTTTGAGAGGTCTGTCCATGGAGATGCCGCTTTTTTCCTTATTGGGTTTACCACCGCTCTTTTCCAGTCTGCCGGGACCTGCCCTTTCGCAAGAGAGATGTTAATGACGCTCTGTATAGAGGGTCCCAAGAGAGAAATCAGAGGGGCAACCATCTTGGCAGGGAGGTATATTGATTGAGCATCTAGGAAAACTGCTCGGGTCTCCTCAGTTTTACTTCTTCTCCATATTTTCTCTGCTCGTCTGCATTTCCGCTTCTCTTCTCTTAGCTCATGCGTGTACCAACTTTCCTGCTTAGAGGAAGGATACTTTTTATGCAGTTTTAAAGGGGCCAAAATATCAATGGCTCGCTTAATTGAATCATTAAGTTTATCCAACGCTATATCTGCTGTGTCCACTGCCAATATGGCAGGTTGTGGCCTGGAAGTTTGCAGAATCCCATGTATTACAGTTATCTATCGCCCTCCATTCACCTCTATGTGAAAAAATCAATCAAATAAATAAAGTGAGTGTTATGATGTACACGTTCTAGTAGTTGAGATGGGAGGAGTCTAGGGGTTGGAGGAAGAGGAGGAGCCGTGGCAGGAAAGAGGCAGTTAGAGTAGTGACAGGGAACCGATAGGAAGCTAAGAATAAAGCTCCTTGTGATATAACATAATTGTCTGTCATTATTGATCACAAGACATGACAACTGGCGACGAGGGTGGGATGAGGTGACCTGCCATCCCCACGTTTGAAAAAGAAGAATATCCTGTCCCGGGCAGCACCAAGGACGTGGTCGCCGTCGCGACGCGTGTGCCCCCACGAAGCCACCGCCCACAGCCTTAGGCCAGCGGTAATTAATCAGCTCCGCGATTCAGCGATCGCGTGGAGCCCTGTCCGACTAGCGTGGTCAAGCGCTGAATGAAAATCACAGTGAGCGCTGCTTCGCGACAAAAATCGGGAGTGCATCGCGAGTGTGCCAAGAGCGGTGTACATTGAAAGAAGAAACTGGGAGCCCACCCCAGTCCTCCTGAATCGCCCCGAAACGTGAGGAGCATTTGGAGAGGTGCGGGGACCCCTGTGGAGGCGCCAGAAGGAAAGCGCAGGTATCGCCGAAATCGGAGCTCACTCCCGATGCGTGAGAAACGGCACGCAGGCAACGGAAGAAATCGGGAGCTCACCCCGAGCCTACCTTGATGGTGAAAGTGGCCTGGAAGTAAGAGCTGGGCTGCGCGAGAGAGAGCCTCGGTGAGTGTCCATTGAGACCGAGTGAGATGAGGAATGAATGAAAATCAAACCTCGTGGGTGATGAGAACTTCTGTGTGACGGCCATCTTAGAGTCAGGCAGTCGAGAAGGACATCCCTGTGCAATGCATGAGCGGCCATCTTGAAGTCAGGCATTCCAAGTGTGAGGCTGAAATAAGCATTGAAAAGGCAAAAACAAGCATTGAAAAGGCAAAAACAAGCATTGATAAATACAAAACAAGCACTGATGAGTGCAAGGACAAGCATTGATGAGTGCAAAACAAGAAAAAGTGACAACTGCAGAAACAAGCATTGATAGCCGCAGAAACAAGCACTGGTGAGTGCAAGGACGAATACTGCCACCTGCAAAAACAAGCATTGGTAAAAACAAGTGCAAACAGTGGCGAATACAATGCAAGCATTGGACATTGTGAAAGCGAACACTAGCCAGCATACAGGTGCGTCGCTAACACTTCAGCACAACCATTTCAACCTCACCACATCGGAACGGAGGTGGGGCAGCGGTGGCTGCTCCCGTTGTGCCCATCGTCTCACACCTGCGTCCCCGGAATCACTGACCCTGGTGGCGGGTGGTAGTATGGGCCCTCTATGGCAGGAGTGGCTGGAGGATTTCGAAGATTACTTAGAAGGGTCGAAAGTCACAGGAGACAGAGAGAAACTAATTGCACTCTGCAATCTCGTTGGCAAGGAGATTGGAAAAGTGATTAAAGAACTACTGACGGATGACAAAGGCACTTACGACAAAGTGCGTGATGCACTCAACAGAAAGTTTGTGCACAAAAGAAACGTGGATTACGAGAGATACGTGTTTCATCAGGCACGTCAAGACAAAGAGGAAATGATGAGCACCTTCATATCACGACTGCGCCAACTGTCGCAGGACTGCAATTTTTACTCATTTTCAACGGAAGATGCTATCCGACTGAGAGTCATTGAAGGCTGTCATTCAGAGACACTCAGAAGGCGATTGCTAAGAAAGAGCCATAACCTTGATGAGATTGAGGAAATGACCAGGGTATACGACCAGGCAGAGGAGCATGCGAAAACCATGGAGACAGGGCGGAGCGAAAAAAAAGAACAAGCTTATTGGACGCAAAGCTCCAGCACTCAGAGAAGATCAGGTGATCCTCAGAAAAGGTCGCGCCCAGTGTCCAGACACACACATCGAAGCCATCGATGCTACGATCGAGAAGGAGAGAAAAGAGATCGAGTCACACCAAGAAGCCAGAACGTCCCCGAAAATGCTACCGATGTGGGTATGACTTCCCGCACACAGACACCTGTCCAGCAATGGGACAGCAATGCCGGAAATGTGGGAGCAAGAATCATTTTGAAGTCATGTGTGGAGTGTACAGCATGGAGAGAAGAAGTGAGACAACCAGATCTCGACCAGAAGAAAAGCGACACCACGCAAAAGCCGTACAAGACAGAGCACTGTCGTCTTCTGGCTCGTCCCATTCCAGCAAGGAATCCCACAGGTCTCAATGGATCAGACGGTCACCGTCAACGGAATCGAGGTCGACCTCGCAAGAGACAACCTTAACAGATGAGTACATATGTATGGTGGCTGACCC
The DNA here is from genome assembly GCF_964261635.1 of Lissotriton helveticus. Lineage (NCBI taxonomy): Eukaryota > Metazoa > Chordata > Amphibia > Caudata > Salamandridae > Lissotriton > Lissotriton helveticus. The sequence continues at coordinate 192,488,026 of NC_136071.1, read as the reverse complement.
GGACCAGCTAAAAAAGTATCCTCCGCTGGACATCAAAGTGGGAACTCATGCCACCAAATTTGTACTTGATAGTGGGGCATCGTTAAATTACATGCCCGTGACAGAATATAACAAGATGAGACCACCACCTATACTGAGTCCCACACATGTTAGGGTGTTTACCTGGATGGCAAAGAAACCACTTCCCTGTCTGGGCAAGTTTGCAACGACGCTCAAACACGAGTCCACAGCAGTACCGGCTTACATCCATGTTATCGAGGGACCGGAGGCTGACTGCCTCCTCAGTTTGCCCACGGCAGAGAGACTCAGACTGGTTGAAATCCTATACCGGGTACATGACAATCCAGACATTGTTCGGAAATTTACTAAATTGTTCAGCGGGCTGGGCAAGATGAACAAGTGTCTAATTAGTCTACACATAAATGACCAAGTGCGCCCTATTGCTCAGCACCCAAGGCGGGTACCTTTTCACCTTCAGCAGGCAGTAGAGGACGAAATTCAGGAACTACTTCAAGCGGACATTATCGAAAAAACGGACGGTCCCACACCCTGGGTGTCACCAGTCGTACTTGTTCCTAAGAAGGGTACCCCGGAGAAAGTTCGGTTGTGTGTGGACATGAGGCTGCCCAACACAGCCATAGAACGAGAGCGGCATCCGGGGCCTCACCTGAGTGACATGATAGCGGCACTGAATGGAGCCAGAGTATTCTCAAAGCTAGATCTCAACAAGGGATATCATCAGTTGGAGCTGCACGAAAAATCAAGATACATTACTACATTTGCCACCCATCTGGGCCTGTTTCGGTACAAAAGACTGAGTTTCGGCATCTCTTCCGCAGCTGAAATATTCCAATAGGTGATACGCCAAACCATCAGGCATCTCCCGAATTCCCTAAACTACAGCGATGACATATTAGTATATGGATCAGACACCCAAGAACGTGACAAAGCCCTGGATCGAGTATGCCATGCTCTCCTGGAAGCGAATTTAACTTTGAACAAGGACAAGTGTGAATTCCATCAGTCCACTCTCAAGTTCTTTGGTCACGTGTTCTCTGGGGCTGTGTCAGAATTACTAAAACACCTTAAAGGATACTCGTGGTATTACTGCACGGGAACAGAGATGCTTGTTCCCGAATCCTCCCTGGTTAACGACTCAGAGCTCACTACAGATATTTATATCAAGCCTCTAAACCGTTATCCCAGAAGGGAAGGGGGAAATCGGATAAAATAATAAACAACAAGAAGAGACTTTCTTGGTTGGTTCCTCTCGCCAGTCCGACCTGCAGACCGCTTCTACTGTAACCCTGTAGAGAAAGATCACAATTTACTTTGGTTCTATACCACTTGTCCTACTTCTACGCTCTTCCCCTCCTGTTCCTCACCTACCATATATGTCCAAGAGTTTTGCCCTCTCTTCTATCTTTTCTTATTTTTCTAGCTCAGAAGGACTGAATCTTTTGACTTGTTATTTCCTGCAATATACAATTGGGTTATATGTATTAGTTTCTTACTCCCTAACTATACTGGGTTTATTATATTACTGTCTTTCTTCACTCACTTGCTTTTCCTGTCCTTCTATGTCTTTATCCTATTTGCCTTATTTCTCCTCTGTCAAGTCTTTCTTTTTTTCTTTCTGTGAATTACAACGTATAAACTCCTTAGTTATTTATTTAACAGGCTGCTCTGCTCTTATGTACTGTTAACTTTTCTGACTTACTGCTTTTGATTGGCGCTTGCCTTCTGCTTATTTCTGGATTAACGTGCTGCCTTTCTCATTAGAAGTTCCCCTACGTATTTATTTGATTGGGAGACTTCTGAGCTGAATTCCTTATCAACAGTCTCTATCGGGTGAGCAAATCTCTGTACACTTTAACATTACGCTTCTTGAAATTACAGCAAACAATTGGTCACTTATCTCAGGAAATGTTCTCTGGTTGCCGGTATTTCAACTCGTCTCCACAGACAGGAACACGGTCTACAGCTGTCGAGTCTCGGCAGTAACCGCAGACGATTAATTTTCCGACGTTCTTCTCTGACAGGAAAGCGGCCGACGGCTGTCTGGTATTTTGACCGTTTCCGCTACGGATTAGTTTTAGTATCGCTGCGCTTCTAACGTTTTCACTCTAACTACTCTGCCCTCATTGAACCTTGGTTTTAAAACAAATAAATGAGTGATTTATAAATCACTCGAACAAAATTCCTCATAAGCGGTAACTTTTCTCACGGAACACTCGAACTCCTCACTTCTCACGATCATGGCGCAGGTGAAGTGCGCAGGTTCCTGGGAGCGCGCGCCTCACCAGTAACTCAGCACTCTATGGTAATGAGACACTAGACTGCAAGTCTGAACTCTGACCCTCCGGCCATGTTGGAGTTCCGCTTGCGTATGCATTCAGACCATGAACCCCCTACCGGGTTCTTTAGAGTTTAATCATACCGCTGGTGCGAGATGCTTGCTAACTGTTGGCTAGGGGTTCTGACAGTACCCCCCAACAAGGTAGATCCTCTCCTTCTTGGTTTTGCAGGGAATCGTTGATGAAAAAGTTTGACCAATATTGGAGCGTGGACATCCTCATCTCTCTCCCATGACCGTTCTTCGGGCCCATAATCTTTCCAATCTACTAGGTAGTGCAATAGTCCTTTAGAATATTTTGAATCAAGAATTTCTTTGACTTCATACTCAGTTCCCGTTTCTAAGTTTAAGGGTCTTGGAGGCAGTGTTTTTCGCAAACTGGGTGAGGCCTTCTTTAGTAATGAAACGTGAAACACTTGGTGAATTTTAAGTCTTGGTGGCAGATTTAGTCGATAAGTCACTGGATTGATTTTCCTTTCTATTGAATAAGGACCTACGTATCGGGGCTGAAACTTTCGGTTTCCCTTCAGTCTTAGATTCTTAGTACTCAACCAGACCTTATCTCCTATCTCCAAAACGGGACCCTCTCGTCTTTTCTTATCTGCATAGCTCTTATACTTCTCCTTTGCTACCTTCAAACTTTCTCTGGCTTCTTGATGGATCGACTCTAGGTGGGACACTAAGACTTTTACTGCTGGTACTGAGATATCAACCTGTCTTAGAGTGGAGTTTGGATGTCTTCCATAATTCATATAGAAGGGAGAATAGCCAGTGGAGACGTTCTTAGTGTTATTATAAGCAAACTCTGCTGCCCATAAATACTCGGACCACTTTCCATCCTGTTTCAAAAGGAACAGCCTTAAATATTGTTCCAACTCTTGGTTCACTCTCTCTGTTTGACCATCAGTTTCAGGGTGGTAACTGGTGGAGAACCTTACCTCTGTCCCTAAGCTTTCCATAAATGATTTCCAAAAATGGGAAATGAACTGCGGACCCCGGTTCGAAATTACAATCTTAGGTATCCCATGGGTTTTCACTATTTCAGTACTAAAATGAGTAGCTAACTGTTTAGCTGAGGGTAAGCCTCGCAGAGCGGTGTAATGTGCCATCTTTGAAAAGGAATCTACCACCACTAGAATGGTGTTGTATCCTTGACTGAGTGGTAGATCTGTGATGAGGTCTAATGTGACTGTGTGCCAAGGATAGGATGGTGTGGGCAAAGGTTGTAACAACCCTTTCGGAGCCTGCCGTTCAGATTTTCCCTGGGCACATATCGCGCAGGTTTTGACATAATTCTCTATATCCTTGGCCATTCCCGGCCACCAGTAATGTCGCTTGATCAATTCCTTGGTCTTTGCTTCTCCCTTGTGTCCAGCCAGTTTTGCGTCATGACACTCTTGCATAATTTGTTCTCATAACTTCTTAGTGGGAATATATAAACTGTCCAGATAATAAGGGAGTCGCCGAATGATCTTCCGACCTTCCTCTCCTCTCACCCACTCTTCCATCTCTTCGGTACTCATTACTTCCAAAATGCTGGTTTCTAGGCTAATGGAGGTGGTGGCACCTATTATTTTTTCTTTTGGAATGATTAATTGGTTCTCCAGTGGCATCTTTTGACCTTCAGTACCTATTCTGGATAAGGCATCTGCTTTCCCATTCTGTGCACCTGGCCGATAGGTAATGACAAAATCATAATCGGCGAAGTACAGTGAGCATCGCAACTGTCTTGGGGTCAGCATTCTAGCGGTCTTCAAGAACTTTAAATTTCGATGGTCCGTGAACACAGTTATCTGGTGCTGGGCTCCCATGAGATGATGCCTCCATTCCTTAAAAGCGTCTTTTATCGCTAATAACTCCTTCTCTGTGATGGTATAGTTGGATTCAGCTGGAGAGAGTTTTCTCGACCTGTAAGCTACTGGGTGCAGTTGTCCTGAAACCTTGTTGCGCTGGGACAGGACTCCTTCCACTGCTTGGTCCGAGGCGTCAGTCTCAACATAAAAGGGTTGGGTGGGATCAGCATGTTGAAGAATTGGAGCTGAGGTGAAGTCCTGCTTCAACAGATTGAAGGCCTCTTCAGCTTCTGTGGTCCATTCAAATTGAATTCCTTTTTTGAGTAACTTTGTGAGTGGTAGGATCTTGTGGGAAAATTCTCCGATGAACCTTCGATAGAAGTTCGCGAACCCAATGAAGCTTTGAACTTCTTTAACGCTCTCTGGGGATTTCCAATTGATCACTGCTTCGATCTTCCGCTGATCCATGAGTATGCCAGTTGGGGAGATAACGAAGCCCGAAAATTCCACCTGTGTAACATTGAAAGCGCATGTTTCCAACTTGACATACAGCCGATTTTCTCTCAACTTCTGCAGGACCCCTCGGACTTGATCTTGATGTCTCTCTCTGTTGGCGGAATAAATCAAAATATCGTCTATATAAACGATGGCACATTGGTCAATGTATTCCTTCAACACGTCGTTAATGAAATGTTGAAAAGCCGCAGGGGCATTGCAAAGGCCGTAGGGCATTACCTGGTATTCAAACAATCCAAATTGGGTTCTAAAGGCCGTCTTCCATTCGTCCCCTTCTCGCATTCTGACCAGATGGTATGCCCCCCTTAAGTCCAGCTTAGTGTATATCTGTGCCCCTTTTACTTGGTCCAATAATTCTGAGATAAGTGGTAACGGATACCTGTTCTTTATGGTGATCCTGTTGATTTCTCTATAATCAATACAGGTTCTCAAATCACCTTCTTTCTTCGGCACGAAAAATAAAGGTGACGATACAGGGGATTGCGAGGGTCGTATGAATCCATTGGCGAGGTATCTATCCAGATACTCTTTGAGATGTTGATGTTCTTTTTCGGTCAATGCGTACACCCGACTGCAGGGCAGATTTGAGCCAGGTTCCATTTCTATTTTGCAGTCGTAGGTCCGATGTGGGGGTAGTTGCTCAGCTTCCACCTCGTCGAACACATCTTGAAATTCTACATACTCCTCGGGAATCTCGGGCACATTAATTACACATACTGAAACTCCGTTGTGGCACAGTGAGTGAGCTTGACTGACTTCTTGCATTCTCTCCTTGTTTCCAAAACAGTTCTCCGTACAATACTTGGAATCCATCTTGATCGTTCGATTACTCCAGTCTATTGTCGGATTGTGCTCAGTGAGCCAAGGCAAACCTAGGATTAATTCAAACTGGGGAGCATCGATCAAATTAAACTGGATTTTCTTTTCGTGACCATTACTTGAAACCAAACTAATCACTTCGGTATGACTAATTATGGGACCAGAAGATAAATTGGTTCCATCCACCGCTGTCACAGGTTCACTCTTGTTCTTCATAAAGGCTTGTATTCCCTTCTCCTGTGCAAATTTGAGGTCACAGAAATTCCCCGTGGCTCCAGAGTCTATCATTACCGATACTTCCGTTAGAACCAAATGTCTAAATCTGACATCCATTGATAAACTCAGATGAGGTGCCGCAGACTGTAAGGTGTTAGCCACCCTATGCTCTTCTGGAGTTTTCTCTCGACTCGCACCCACCTGTTCAACTCCTCCAACAGGTGGTGCTATTAGTTTTCATTCGGCTTGTAACTTGTCTTAGGTTTCTTAGGGCAATTTCTGACAAAATGACCTCCAGCTCCACAATACATACACAAATTACTAGATCGTGTTTTCTCCTTTTCTTCCTTCGATAGAGGTCCACGAATTGTGCCGATTTGCATTGGTTCCACCCCTGATGGTCCATCATTGCTTCGACTAACCTCTGATCTAACACGATCAAATCTTGGAACTGTTGGTCTGAATTCTTTTCTTCTTTCTCCTTTTCTTTCTCCCTGGCGGAAGTCTATCTCTAACACTAGGTCCACTAATGCAGAAATCTCTGTGGGCCTGTTAGGGATTCCAGCCAAGGCGTCTTTCAATTCGTCCTTCAACCCGCGATAGAAGACCGCTGCTCGCTTACTCTCTGGCCAATCTGTTTCCACCACTAGTTTGTTAAATTGCGCCAGGTATGAAACCAAATCTCTATTGCCTTGCTTCAGGTCCAACAACTCATTATCCACAACTTGAGATATTCTTCTTCTATCAAAAATCCGCAAAAATTCCTGTTTAAATTCCTCATAATTTCTTAGTATTGGGTCATTTCTTGTTATGAGTGGCAAGGACCAGGCTGCTGCGTCTCCACTTAGATAGGATAAAGCGAACGCCACCTTGGATTGTGCGCCTGGGAAAATTGAAGGGCGGCACATATAATGTAGTGAGCATTGTGTTATGAATATTTGCGCCTTTTGTGGATCCCCACTAAATCTCTCTGGGGCTGCCAAGGGTATCACTGGGGACAATGAATGGATCACTTGTGTGGTCGTTCTATTTGTGCTTTCCGCAAGAGGATTCTGAGTTTCCTGTCCTAAACCAAAGGGTTGTCTAAACCTCTGGGCTAACTCTGCCGTTTCCTTTCTGGAATTCACTATCTCCAACTTAAGATTCTGGTTCTCTTCTCTGACTGCACTTAGCTCTTTTTGTATTGTGTCCAAGATTACTCCTAACCCTTGCAAATCTATTCCTTCTGCCATCTCTGTTCGGGTGCAAGATGCAACTTGGGCACTTCACTCTGTCAGAATTACTAAAACACCTTAAAGGATACTCGTGGTATTACTGCACAGGAACAGAGATGCTTGTTCCCGAATCCTCCCTGGTTAACGACTCAGAGCTAACGACAGATATTTATATCAAGCCTCTAAACCGTTATCCCAGAAGGGAAGGGGGAAATTGGATAAAATAATAAACAACAAGAAGAGACTTTCTTGGTTGGTTCCTCTCGCCAGTCCGACCTGCAGACCGCTTCTACTGTAACCCTGTAGAGAAAGATCACAATTTACTTTGGTTCTATACCACTTGTCCTACTTCTACGCTCTTCCCCTCCTGTTCCTCACCTACCATATATGTCCAAGAGTTTTGCCCTCTCTTCTATCTTTTCTTATTTTTCTGGCTCAGAAGGACTGAATCTTTTGACTTGTTATTTCCTGCAATATACAATTGGGTTATATGTATTAGTTTCTTACTCCCTAACTATATTGGGTTTATTATATTACTGTCTTTCTTCACTCACTTGTTTTTACTGTCCTTCTATGTCTTTATCCTATTTGCCTTATTTCTCCCCTGTCAAGTCTTTCTTTTTTTCTTTCTGTGAATTACAACGTATAAACTCCTTAGTTATTTATTTAACAGGCTGCTCTGCTCTTATGTACTGTTAACTTTTCTGACTTACTACTTTTGATTGGCGCTTGCCTTCTGTTTATTTCTGGATTAACGTGCTGCCTTTCTCATTAGAAGTTCCCCTACGTATTTATTTGATTGGGAGACCTCTGAGCTGAATTCCTTATCAACAGTCTCTATCGGGTGAGCAAATCTCTGTAGACTTTAACATTACACTTCTTGAAATTACAGCAAACAATTGGTCACTTATCTCAGGAAATGTTCTCTGGTTGCCGGTATTTCAACTCGTCTCCTCAGACAGGAACACGGTCTACAGCTGTCGAGTCTCGGCTGTAACCGCAGACGATGAATTTTCCGACGTTCTTCTCTGACAGGAAAACGGCCGACGGCTGTCGGGTATTTCGACCGTTTCCGCTACGGATTAGTTTTAGTATCGCTGCGCTTCTAACGTTTTCACTCTAACTACTCTGCCCTCATGGAACCTTGGTTTTAAAACAAGTAAATGAGTGATTTATAAATCACTGGAACAAAATTCCTCATAAGCGGTAACTTTTCTCACGGAACACTCAAACTCCTCACTTCTCACGATCATGGCACAGGTGAAGTGCGCAGGTTCCTGGGAGCCGCGCCTCACCAGGAACTCAGCACTCTATGGTAATGAGACACTAGACCGCAAGTCTGAACTCCGACCCTCCGGCCATGTTGGAATTCCGCTTGCGTATGCATTCAGACCATGAACCCCCTACCGGGTTCTTTAGAGTTTGATCATACCGCTGGTGCGAGATGCTTGCTAACTGTTGGCTAGGGGTTCTGACAGGCTGGAATGAAACCTGACTCCGAGAAAGTAACTGCACTCAACGCCACCAAGAGCCCTCAAGATGTCAGCGATGTCAGATCATTCCTGGGAATGGCCAGCTATTGCTCTAGATACATCAAAGACTATGCAACGATCAGTCACCCGCTTCGTGCCCTTACGAAGCAAGGACAACTGTTCAGGTGGAGCCCTCAGTGTGAGCGGGCTTTCCAGGAAATCAAGCAGGCAGTGGAATCGGCGAACAATCTGGCCTATTTCAGCGCCAAAAGGAAGACAGAGATCACTGTGGATGCCAGTCCAGTGGGTTTGGGTGCCATCCTGGCTCAATATGACAGTGACAATGAGCAGCGTCACATTGTGGCATACGCCAGTCGCAGCCTTTCCGACACTGAGAAGGCCTACTCTCAGCCCGAGAAAGAGAGCCTAGCAGTTGTGTGGGCGTGTGAGCATTTCCATGTGTTCATCTTCGGCAAACACTTTACCATGATCACGGATCACCAGGCCCTTGTCACCATTTTCGGTAATCCCAAAGCCAAGATACCACCCCGCATTGAAAGGTGGGGTCTGCGACTGCAGGAATACACGTTCACCATCATTCATAAACCCGGGAAAGGTGAGAATCCGGCGGACTACATGTCCAGGCACCCTCAAGCATCCCATGACTCACCTCCGTCAATGGCTGAGGAATATATCCACTTTGTGGTAGATGTAGCCCGACCACCGGCAGTTCCATTAGAAGCGATCAAGGACGTCATGGCACAGGACAATATCCTTCAGAAGGTAGTGCGCCGGCTGCGCGCACATCGCTGGAGAAATGATAGTGAGGATGAAACAAGTGACCCACAAGTACGTCAGGAAATACAAGCCTTCCGACACGTCAGTGACGAGTTGTCAGCTACGTCAGAGGGGCTCCTGTTAAGGAGCCATCGGATTGTCATCCCGAGGCAACTACGTCAAGGAGTGGTCAACCTCGCACACGAAGGTCACCGGGGAGTTGTTGCCACAAAGAGAGCTTTAAGGGAAAGAGTCTGGTTCCCGCAACTTGATCAAATGGTTGAGCTCACTTTGAAGGATTGTCCCCAATGTCAACTGGTGAAGTCAGGAGAGCCTCCAGCTCCTCTTCAGATGACTCCATTGCCTAAAGGGGTATGGCAGGAACTTGCCATGGACTTCTACGGACCCCTCCAGTCAGGTCGTTACGTGGTGGCTATCATGGACGAATACTCAAGATTCCCGATAGCTCAATTCGTGTCTTCAACCAACGCCTCCAGCACGATTGCTGTGCTAGACAAAGTATTTGCCGATGGGGTGTTCCAAAGGAACTCAAGACAGACAATGGTCCTCCCTTCAATAGTCATGATTTCAGCGAATCTGCAAAGCATCTAAACTTTTGGCATAGGAAAGTTACGCCGTTGTGGCCACAAGCCAATGGCACCATTGAGAGGTTCATGGCCACCCTGAAAAAGACTTTTCAACAGGCCACGTTGGAAAAGAAAGATTTGCAAACAGCTCTGAACGAAGTGCTCAGAGCGTATCGGACTACTCCTCACGCCACCACTGGAAAATGTCCTGCTACCCTCATGCTAGGGCGACCCATCAGGAATAGGATCCCGACGTGGGAAGGAGCTCTAGCTCTGGTGCACCGAACACGCACCCATCGAGAGACAGCAAGAGCTGACCGAGCAGGGAAGAGCAGGATGAAAGCATATGCTGACACCAGACGGCGCGCCAAGTCTCCCTCCCTCCAGACAGGATACTGTGTAGTGGTTAAACAAGAGCAGACCAAGAAGACGGATTGTCGGTTCAAGGAACAGCCATTGATCATCACTCACCAAAAAGGCACCATGATCACTGCTGAGTCGGAGCAAAGAAGAATTACCAGGAACGTGTCTCATTTTCAGAAATTACCCCAAGCATGAGAGAGACACTTGATGGGACTCCAGCCCAACTAGATGTTGAAGGACTGAGTCAATCGAGTCCAACCCTGAGACTTGACAGGCCACAAGAAGATGTGCCTACAGACATTGGAACGCGTCTCAGATCACGAAGAGACATACTCAAGCCAAAGAGACTAATCGAAGAGATGGATTGAGAATATTTAAAGTTCTTGTTAACAAGGGGGGAGATGTAATGATGTACACGTTCTAGTAGTTGGGATGGGAGGAGTCTAGGGGTTGGAGGAAGAGGAGGAGCCGTGGCAGGAAAGTGGCAGTTAGAGTAGGGACAGGGAACCGATAGGAAGCTAAGAATAAAGCTCCTTGTGATATAACATAATTGTCTGTCATTATTGATCACAATACATGACAGTGAGGATCACATTTTAAATCTGCCACATCATTTATAATGATTCAGAAAAGGGGGTGGTGATGAACAGAGTGTCTGAATTAAGCAGACCACTCTTACCCAGTCCAAAGATCAGGGCTTGATCCATCACCGTTATTTAGCTCACTGCCCCATCCCAGCTCAGAACCTGGCTATATGCAAATTAGTCTGTCCCTGGCCCAGTGCATCATGGGAACAGGGCAGACCAAACTACCAAGCCAATTCTTCACCAGAAAGGAGACAAGCTTCCGGGGACCGGTTTCTGGCATTTCAGCCGTCGTCGGCCCGGCTTGCTTGAATCCTGATGGAGCAGTGAGCAAGGGACTCATGTCTGAGTATACCCTGCCACACCTATAGTGGCCAAAAACGATTCAGAAAAGCCCCCCGGAAGCTTGTTTCCTTCCCAGTGTAAGAATTGGCTTGGTAGTTTGGTTTGCCCTGTTCCCATCATGCACTGGGACAGGAACAGACTAATTTGCATGTAGCCAGGTTCTGAACTGGGATGGTGCAGTGAGCTAAAAAACGGTGTTGGATCTAGCCCTGATCTCTTGACTGGGTGAGAGTATTCTGCTTAATTCAGAAACTCTGTCCATCACCACCCCTTGTTGTTAAATATTTTGTCCACCCTAAGCGTGGAAGGGTATACTCAGATGTGAGTCCCTTGCTCATTGCACCATCAGGATTCAAGCAAGCCGGGCCGACGACGGCTGAAATGCCAGAAACCAGTCCCCGGAAGCTTGTTTCCTTCCCAGTGTAAGAATTGGCTTGGTAGTTTGGTTTGCCCTGTTCCCATCATGCACTGGGACAGGAACAGACTAATTTGCATATAGCCAGGTTCTGAACTGGGATGGTGCAGTGAGCTAAAAAACGGTGTTGTTTCTAGCCCTGATCTCTTGACTGGGTGAGAGTATTCTGCTTAATTCAGAAACTCTGTCCATCACCACCCCTAGTTGTTAAATATTTTGTCCACCCTAAGCGTGGAAGGGTATACTCAGATGTGAGTCCCTTGCTCATTGCACCATCAGGATTCAAGCAAGCCGGGCCGACGACGGCTGAAATGCCAGAAACCGGTCCCCGGAAGCTTGTTTCCTTCCCAGTGTAAGAATTAGCTTGGTAGTTTGGTTTGTCCTGTTCCCATCATGCACTGGGACAGGAACAGACTAATTTGCATATAGCCAGGTTCTGAACTGGGATGGTGCAGTGAGCTAAAAAACGGTGTTGGATCTAGCCCTGATCTCTTGACTGGGTGAGAGTATTCTGCTTAATTCAGAAACTCTGTCCATCACCACCCCTTGTTGTTAAACATCATTTATAATACCATCCACAAACAAGAACCAATTTGGCCACAAAGCTCATAACCTGCAGTGGACTTTAGGCGCCGGAACTGCTGTTTAAACTCTTTTAGCGTGTTGTGAGCTGCCCATATCTGAATAAAGGCTTGGACTTTTACACCGCAGTCGAGTGCTTCCCTTACGTTGGGCAACCTTTAGCATAAAAAAAATATATATATATATATATAACACGAAACGCGTCAGGCTTTGCTGGACTATTTGAGTGAATACCTGCGTGTGCTCCAGTGCGCTACCTGTAACAAATAAATGATGTGGCCATTTCAGACCAGTTTGGTGGTTTCTTCATCACAGGCAAACTAGTGTTGGAATGTATGGCGGCTTGCCTGAGCCGCGACGAAAACCCCGGTGCTTGGCACCCCAGCGACGACGCCACAGGACGCCGCCGCTATGGGAACTGGTCCCACTTGTTACAGGATCACGACAGCGACGGGGGCTCTTGCAAGAATTTCACAACCCACTGGGGTTTTACTATTTTGGAACTGCTAGGCACAACGAAGGCTCTTACTTAAGAAGGACGCAGCACGACAGAGACCATCGGGCCTTGCGAAGGCCACGCCCACTGGGGAGGTGGTCGGACATTATTTCAGTGGTGCTGCCTAACCGCCTGAATTGTACCCTGCACCCAGCGCCTTTGAAGAAGTGTTTGCTTAACACGAAACGTGTCAGGCTTTGCTGGACTATTTGAGTGAATACCTGCGTGTGCTCCAGTGCGCTACCTGTAACAAATAAATGATGTGGCCATTTCAGACCAGTTTGGTGGTTTCTTCATCACAGGCAAACTAGTGTTGGAATGTATGGCGGCTTGCCTGAGCCGCGACGAAAACCCCGGTGCTTGGCACCCCAGCGACGACGCCACAGGACGCCGCCGCTATGGGAACTGGTCCCACTTGTTACAGGATCACGACAGCGACGGGGGCTCTTGCAAGAATTTCACAACCCACTGGGGTTTTACTATTTTGGAACTGCTAGGCACAACGAAGGCTCTTACTTAAGAAGGACGCAGCACTACAGAGACCATCGGGCCTTGCGAAGGCCACGCCCACTGGGGAGGTGGTCGGACATTATTTCAGTGGTGCTGCCTAACCGCCTGAATTGTACCCTGCACCCAGCACCTTTGAAGAAGTGTTTGCTTAACACGAAACGCGTCAGGCTTTGCTGGACTATTTGAGTGAATACCTGCGTGTGCTCCAGTGCGCTACCTGTAACAAATAAATGATGTGGCCATTTCAGACCAGTTTGGTGGTTTCTTCATCACAGGCAAACTAGTGTTGGAATGTATGGCGGCTTGCCTGAGCCGCGACGAAAACCCCGGTGCTTGGCACCCCAGCGACGACGCCACAGGACGCCGCCGCTATGGGAACTGGTCCCACTTGTTACAGGATCACGACAGCGACGGGGGCTCTTGCAAGAATTTCACAACCCACTGGGGTTTTACTATTTTGGAACTGCTAGGCACAACGAAGGCTCTTACTTAAGAAGGACGCAGCACTACAGAGACCATCGGGCCTTGCGAAGGCCACGCCCACTGGGGAGGTGGTCGGACATTATTTCAGTGGTGCTGCCTAACCGCCTGAATTGTACCCTGCACCCAGCGCCTTTGAAGAAGTGTTTGCTTAACACGAAACGCGTCAGGCTTTGCTGGACTATTTGAGTGAATACCTGTGTGTGCTCCAGTGCGCTACCTGTAACAAATAAATGATGTGGCCATTTCAGACCAGTTTGGTGGTTTCTTCATCACAGGCAAACTAGTGTTGGAATGTATGGCGGCTTGCCTGAGCCGCGACGAAAACCCCGGTGCTTGGCACCCCAGCGACGACACCACAGGACGCCGCCGCTATGGGAACTGGTCCCACTTGTTACAGGATCACGACAGCGACGGGGGCTCTTGCAAGAATTTCACAACCCACTGGGGTTTTACTATTTTGGAACTGCTAGGCACAACGAAGGCTCTTACTTAAGAAGGACGCAGCACTACAGAGACCATCGGGCCTTGCGAAGGCCACGCCCACTGGGGAGGTGGTCGGACATTATTTCAGTGGTGCTGCCTAACCGCCTGAATTGTACCCTGCACCCAGCGCCTTTGAAGAAGTGTTTGCTTAACACGAAACGCGTCAGGCTTTGCTGGACTATTTGAGTGAATACCTGCGTGTGCTCCAGTGCGCTACCTGTAACAAATAAATGATGTGGCCATTTCAGACCAGTTTGGTGGTTTCTTCATCACAGGCAAACTAGTGTTGGAATATATATATATATATATATATATATATATATATCAACACAACCTCTTTAAACTTTTAAAGAAGTGCACCAACATGTAGCAGAGTTGCGTTTCAAAATTGCATTTAATGGTGAGACAGCACGAGGATGGGCAGCAGTCAATCCCAACGTTTCTGCTCTAGGCGAGCCTTGATCACGGGAGGCAGTCTCATTTTCAAATCGGCCCAGGTGATATCCTCTTTTATCTGATTACCATGGGCCGTATTTTCACTAAGAGCGCAGCATGGGAAACTCTTTTTAAAGTTCGTAAAGGTGCAACAGCGCTGTCTTTTCTTCTTGATGAATGACACATTTGCGCAAACACTTCTTGTATTAAATAGTATCCCATGTGCTATTTTGCCAAGTCCACCAGCCCACCAGTCTCACTCACTGCTAAGAAACGCTCCTCCAGCCAGCAGTCCCGGAATACTTTCCTCTGCTCCCAATTTGCCACACTCGGCGAACACTTTCACTGGGGGCAAGCAGGTCAAGCTTCAAACATAAAATCCAGCCACAGTGCCCCACGACACAAGCTTGAACCTTGGAGGGCGGTCAGTGCAATCCAGCGCAGGGCTTCTTCTTTTTTTTTTTTTTTTAATTGATTCAGTTCAAAGCCACATAGACAAAAAAGCATATAAAGCCATTATATCATAACAACAAAATCATTGTGCTAACACACAAATTTGTGGTGCAATATTTAACATAAATGATTAAAAATAGGGAAAAGTAATAAACAAACAAAAGAAGCAGTATTGATATCAAAAATACTATCTAAGCAGCAGGTTATCATATTTAACCGCGAGAGTAATAATTCTTAGGTTTCTAAATGGTCTATCATTACCTGCCAAATTTTGTACCCCTTTTGCATTTTCCTGACATAAGAAATTTGTGCGTATAGATTTCCTTTTTGTACCTAGGCATATGGCACAAGCATCCCGAATGTCTGTTAAGCCACGCATTACATCTGACCATGCTCCGATTGTTATAGACATGCCCATACTTAAAACCCAGCGAATACAAAGGTCTTTTTCATTCAATAAGAAACTTCTTTCAGATGAAATCTATTTGAAACAAGTTTTAGATTGGGCTCAGCAGTTTTTTTTTATCTTAATAGGGGTTCCACATCTTATGCAATGGTATGGGACTGCTTTAAGGCAGGATTACGAGGTGAAACATGTAGCTATGGCTGGAGTCTTCAGCAGAAAGGGAACAACATAATGGCACAACTATTACAAGATTTAATAAATGCAGAACATGATTTAATGCGTGATATTAGCTTACACCAAGATAGTAACACCTCACAAGACAAAGTTGCTAAACACAAAGCTAAGATTAATGGGGTCTGGAGCCAGGACATAGCACGCCAATATAAAATTCATCGGGCGGAAAGATATGAATATGGGGAAAATGTGGGAAGGTGCTTAGCTCAAAGAATGCGAGGGCGTCAGACCGCGCAGCGTAAAACTTCCATAGAAAATAGTCAGGGTATTTTAATTGAATCAGCAGAGGGTATTTTTCAGGTATTTCATGAGTACTATACAGATCTTTATACCCAAGAAAATTTCTCTTTTGATTTACTGGATCATTATATAGATAAACTCGATTTAACTCAACTAGATTCTGTGTATCAGGAACAACTTAGCGCTCCCAATTACAATGCAAGAACTTGAGACCTCCCTTAAAGAACTGGCCCTGGGGAAGGCCTCTGGCCCTGATAAACTTCCGCTAGAAATATACCATGTGCTATTTCCTATTATTAAAGATGATATGTTGGCGACATTTATAGAAGCCCAAAAGGGGAATCCACCTCCATCATGGGATGATGCAAGTATAATTGTGTTTAGGAAAAAAGATAAACCTTCGCATCTTCCTGGGTCATATCGAGCTATCTCACTCATCAATGTTGATGTGAAATTGTACTCTAAAATTCTTGCAAATCGGTTGATCCAAGTCGTTCCTGCTCTTGTCTCTGAACAACAGCATGGCTTTCTTCCAGGACGCGGTACGATTAATCATATACACCGTGTTATTGCAACGTTAGACTATGCCACTGCGAATCATCTGAACACTGGATTGGTGTTTTTAGACGCTGAAAAAGCAATTGATCGCGTTACATGGGCATTTTTATGGGCGATCTTGGGAAAAATGGGGTTTGGACCACGATTTATATCTGCTTTACAAGTCATCTATAGACATCCAAGGGCCAAGGTATGTGTGTCGGGGCAAGAATCAACGGCAGTTAACATCACACGGGGCACACGGCAGGGGTGCCCCTGTTCACCTCTTTTATTTTCCATATACATAGAACCTCTGCTAAAGACGCTGATGTCATCCCAACATATACAATCCATGGCTTTACCCGGGGGTAATATACGTGTGTTAGCTTATGCTGACGATGTCGCGGTCATAACATCGGATCCAGAATCTGCATTACGTGAAATTGAAAACGCCACTCGCGAATTTGGTGCAGTGTCAGGGTACAAACTTAACATTCAGAAGACACAGGTTATATGTTCAGCAGGACTATGCACCAATGATAGCCGGGTTACCCAGGAGGCCAAATATTTGGGCATTAAAATTAGACTGGCACTTCAACAGTTAATTATGGTGAACTGGTCAGATATATTGCAATCGGTCAAAAATCAACTAGATAAAATTGAATGCTTACACCTGTCATTAGTTGGGAGACGCAATGTTTTAAAAATGTCTATCTTACCAAAAGTTTTATATTATTTTCGGGCAGTACCATTGGAGATACCTGCATTACAACTGAGGAAATTACAATCTATAACTGATCGATTCTTATGGGGTTGGAAATCTGCGCGAAGGGCGTCCAAATTTATGACATTGCCAATTCTATGTGGGGGATGGGGAGTTCCAAATTTTGCACTATATTACTTGGCATGTCTTATGCAAAATATTAAATATTTTGCAATTGGCGGTACCCCACCTACATTTGACAGCCCTGATATCTTTTTTTTCTTACTTGGCCCACAATATCGGCAAATGTTGCTTTGCTTTTTAGAACCTAGTTACTATAAAAGAACTAGATTTAAATTAGTACTGTCCGCCTTCAAAGGATGGCGGTCTATACGGAAGCTTATCTCTTTGGGACGTATTAATTTTTATACCCCCTGTAATTCTATAGAACTGCTTCCGCCAATATTTAGAGATTGCACTATGTGTATATGGCGGAAAAAAGGCATGATAACTATAGGTAATATGGTTAAAGACGGTACAATTGCTTCATTTCAGGAGCTAAAAGATATATATAGTCTCTCCCAACATGACTTTTTTAAGTATTTGCAAATACGCAATTTTATTCTTAAACATCCAAATGCTCTACCGCTTTGTCGTAATGACTTTATTGAAATACTTAAAAAATCTTCACGTATAGGGACTATATATAATTATTTGTTAAATCTACAGCAGGATGATATGGGACTGCAGGAATCTAAATGGTGTATAAGATTAGGCACATCGGTAGTACCCTTTCAAGAATCAATCTATATAGCCGATAAAATTATTTTATCTGCCAACCTCTATTCACAGCATTACAAAACCCTATTCAATCTATATCATACACCATTTAAAATGCTAAAATGGGGCAATGTTAATAATGGGAAATGTTACAGGTGTCAATCTGATTTGGCAGATATTGTACACATTTTTTCAGACTGTCCAATATTAAAATCTTTTTTTGTATCTATAGAAAAATTCTTAGCATATATTACAAAGTCTGATGCGATAATCTCAAGAGAGATGATTATTTTTGGTTTATCTATTGATAGTATTTTGTTTCCAGGTTATCAAAAAAACAGATATGTTCTATTTATGGCTATGGCTGTAGCTCGCCTATGCATATCTTCAATGTGGCTGAAGCCTGAAGCACCTACATATGAAATGTGGCGAGCAAAGTTTTATAATGTTTTTTATTTAGAATTTAATCTTTACCAGCGCAGGGCTTCTGGTAAACAATACCAACACAACCTCTTTAAACTTTTAAAGAAGTGCACCAACACGTAGCAGAGTTGCGTTTCAAAATTGCATTTAATGGTGAGACAGCACGAAGATGGGCAGCAGTCAATCCCAACGTTTCTGCTCTAGGCGAGCCTTGATCACGGGAGGCAGTCTCATTTTCAAATCGGCCCACGTGATATCCCCTTTTATCTCATTACCATGGGCCGTATTTTCGCTAAGAGCGCAGCATGGGAAACTCTTTTTAAAGTTCGTAAAGGTGCAATAGCGCTGTCTTTTCTTCTTGACGAATGACACATTTGCGCAAAAACTTCTTGTATTAAATAGTATCCCATGTGCTATTTTGCCAAGTCCACCAGCCCACACAGTTCGTAATTTCAGTCTCACTCACTGCTAAGAAACGCTCCTCGAGGCCAGCAGTCCCGGTATACTTTCCTCTGCTCCCAACTTGCCACACTCAGCGAACACTTTCACTGGGGGCAGTGAGTGAGACTGAAATTACGAACTGTGTTTAAAGAGGAAGTTTTATTTACACAAGTCGGCTGCTGGGACGCGTTTCGCCTGCACAACAGGACTTTTGTGCAGGCGAAACGCGTCCCAGCAGCTGACTTGTGTAAATAAAACTTTTTGATGAAAAGCAGAACATGGCATCGCCTCCCTGTGCCTTGAGTAGAGGATTTGATAATTAATTAAGGACGTGGTCGAGTCAGTCCTTCCAGGCGACACACTCTTCGATCAGGAGTTGCGGTGGTTTGAGACTCGGCGTTTGGAGCCGTATATATATATATATATATATATATATATATATATATATATTTCTTCAAAATGTGTCTTTTTTACCTCTGTTTGGGTTAGCATGGACTTTCTGATTTTTTAAAGAATCTTACCTTCATGGCTGCTTTTACACCTTATGTGATTTACTGTTGTTCCTCTATTGTATTCTGCTTCCATATTCTAAAAAAAGCAGTAATACTGATTTGGTAAAAACGAGCTATAAGAAGCTATGAAATAAATAAACTGTGTATTGTGTATCATTAGTAATTTTGATTTGGATACAGCCAAACTTTGCAGGTTATCCAGTTCAGCATAGATGGCACAGTGCCATCCTCTACACAAGTCCTCGTGAGCTGAGAACAGCTCCCCGACGTCCCCTTTGCAATGGTAGGTTTCTCTAGTGAATCACTGTTTGGGGATCACCACAGCAGGGTGATCCCCAAGCAAGGATCCACCCACTAGAACACCAGGGACTATTTTTTGAGGGGATGAGCAGCCCCCTTGCAATGCTCTAGTGCTCCAGCAGGCCCAAAAAGTCTTTCTGCCCCCCT
This sequence comes from Lissotriton helveticus, assembly GCF_964261635.1. NCBI lineage: Eukaryota > Metazoa > Chordata > Amphibia > Caudata > Salamandridae > Lissotriton > Lissotriton helveticus. The sequence goes on along the minus strand of NC_136071.1, from coordinate 192,468,404 downwards.
CGCCCCTGGGTTTGCCAGGTTGTAGCAAAAGAAACATGTAACACGCTCCATTGGGGGTTAAGAGAAAAAGCAAACTGCCTGAAGATTGCTGTTATGGACCTCCCATTGACTGGGGGAGCGGGTGCAGGGGATCAATGTGGTAGAAGCGGCCTGCACCAGCCTCCGTCACCTGATGCCTGCATCACTCCCTCAGAGCAGCGTCCACTTGGTTGGAGGGGGAACATCCCTCACTCAATACCTGCATCCACTCCCTCGGAGCAGCTGCCACTTGGTTGGGGGGAACTTCCCTCGTCTACCTCCCCCCAGGAGATTGTTGCGGCCCTTCGACTGCTGCCCTTGCTTTGTGGGAGGGACCTGCTTATGGCTGATCCGCCAGGTCTTTTAAGAGATACTGGCGGGGTGGGGCCAGCCGGCTTTGCAGCCCTGACTCACCTTGGTTCTCCACAGACGTAGACTATGTTGGCCGCAACAAGTTACCTGATGGAGAGGTAGCCATATGAGGCCCATTGCAGGACACACTTTTGGAGGTCCACCTCTTTGGTCTGATTAGCGTGGACGAGCCCTAATCTTACTTTGTGGTGGCTACACTTCAGGCTCTTGTGTGGGGAGGGGGTGTTGGGCTGCTGAGCTATAGATTCCCCCCACACTCACCAATATGATGCCGCGGGAGGGCATTAATCTGACAGTGGCCATCTTGTACTCTAATGATACTGGTGTAGTGCCTCCTCAGCCAGAACAGTTTGGCAGCTCATGCTGCCCACAGACATCATGGATCTGGGGGGCAAACGGGCCTACTCCCTCTCATAACCCCACCAACACCTAAAAACTCTCAATATTTGTAAAAGAGCAGATGATGGGCAGGGATCGTCCGCTATTATCTCAGGCGCAAACGAAAATGGACAGATTTACTAATTGTTGGACTTGGCCCTCTGGCAGGTTCACCCCTAAACTTTTTGCCTTTTAATGTTACATAATTATAGTGATTTATGGTCTGTGCGCACTTTGACACTGTGTCCCAGTGTAAAGTGCGTGCACTCTCTGAGTGCGTATGTGAGATTGGCCTGCCTTCCCATAGGAATGCATGGGGGATATGCGTGTCCATGATAGTTCCTGATGTGTGGGGAGTGCAGGGTCGAGTTTGGTATGTGCGGACTCATGTGATTAAATGCTGTACGATGATGTGCGTGGATTTATTGTGTCTAGTGTGGAAGTGCCACTTCTAGAAGTTGGCCAGTCTGTGCAGTGAATGTGAATTGACTGTCTGGCTTGCGATTGGCTGGAGTTGGCTGGTGTGCCTGGCTCCAGGAGTCAGGATGGGTCTGCCCCGGTGGTGAATGGAGAAATCTGCATGTTGATGGGAGGGAGAGGTGCACCTGGGACCTGAATAGGGCTGGGCCTTCCCTCCACAATGCTGGCTCCACCCCCTGTCTTGTGTCTGATGTCCCTGACCCATCCTGTGAATAAGGAGAGGGGCTGAGCAAAACAAAGTGCTCAAAAACCAGTTACGTCTGGTTCGCCCCTTGCCTGCACCTTTGACAACAAAGGAAATGTGTGTATTAAAAGAGGCTGTGACCTCATGTAAAATATTCTTGTTTCCTGACTTGAATCTACCAGGGGCATGCTGCTGCTGGGGCCCAGGGTAAGGCTTGTCTCCCTAGGTCCTGCCCTGCCCCTGGATGCCTGGAGTTCTTGATGGATCCTAACATGAGGGGGCTGGCTGCTGCTGGGGCCCAGGAGGGACCGCCATGAGGGCTGTCTCCTTGCTGGCGTGCCCTGTGTGCTGGCCCCTGGTTCCTGCATTGCCCCTCCTGATGCCCAGGACTTCCTGGACCTTGCTCCCTTTAGTTCTGCTGTATTACTTGGCACAGCGAAGGAGAGCCTGGGGGCTGAGCAGCGCTGAGCTGCAGCCCGGGCTCAGGGAATCCCCCTCGTAGGGATTCCCCTCTCCTTTCCTGCCAGCGCGGGTGCCCACCCCGCTTATTTGATTAATTCTAGAGCGGGTGCCCACCCCACTTATTTGTGTGCCTTAGCGGGTGCCCACCCCGCTTCTACATTTTATTTGCGTACAGAGGGTGCCCATCCTCATTTCCCAATGTGAAATCACTGCCGCGGCGCTCGTGCCGAAACTGGAAGTCAGGGCGAGTATTGCCTGAGGTGGGGCGGGACTTCCGTTTTCCCGAAGGAAGCCCCGCGCCCACATGGTCACCCGGAAACGAGGAGAGACGCGCCGGTCAAGAGCCCCATAGTGCAGCTGAGGGGCAGAGAAGTGCTGCGGTCGCTGGAGTGCCCCGTGTCCGGCAGAAGCTGTGTATGTGAGGCGGAGGGGGCCCGAGGTACATTGCTGGGGCTTGCCCCTGCCGCAGTGAGAGGAGACGCACTGCACTCCCCACCAGAAGCAGCCCGGCGAGTGCGGGCGCCTCGGGGGGGGGGGGTGCTCCAATCTAGTTGTAGAGCGGCCCCGGAAAGCAGCCGGCCGCTCCAACAAACATGGGGGCATTTCTTAACGATTTAGAGCCTCGTGGCTCCAACGTGTGGGGGCATTGTGTGTTCAGAGCCCGCGAAGCTTCAACGTGGTAATTGGGGCATTTTGCGTTTAGAGCCTACGTGGCTCTCACATGGTTGGTGGTAGTTTTTCATGGCAGAGCCTAGGAGGCTTCCACGTTTTGCGCATTCTTTGGTCCAGAGCCAAATGGCTCCAACATGTGCAGTATTGTTTTAGAGCCTAGAGGGCTCCAACGGTTTGGCGCAATGTTCTGGAGGGCTAGTGAGAGCCCCTGTCGCAGTTTTTCTGATTCACAGCTGCCCAGCAAGTAGTGGGCAGCTGCACCGTTTAGGTTTTTCTTCCTAGGGACTTGCTCTTTGTGAACTCAGGAGTGGGACGCACTACTTTGCCCCTACTTTGGCCTTCCACAGCTGCGCAGCACTTAGTGCCAGCTGCAGCGTTTAGGCCCTGTTCTTGTCCTCAGCTGCCCAGCAAGTAGTGTGCAGCTTCTACGTTTAGGTTTTGGCGCAGTGGCGCAACCTGGACCTTGAAGTGAATTATGTGCTAATGCTTTGGGTGTTAGGAAATGTAATGTGTGCAGTATGTTTTGCACACCCTGTGTTTGATGCCTCTAGATATGATTTCTGCATAGAAGGTTGTTTTACCTGCTTAGATTTATGTTTGGGAGATTATACTTCCCTGTGTGATTTACGCCCCTAGTGTAAGGTTTTACTTAGGTGGTGAGGGTCTAATGTAGTTAGACTGTTGGGATACTGTGTATGATGGATTACATGGCACAGACTGTTGCAAGTGCAGTGATTATCAATGTTTACTGACTGTACGCTCTATGACCTATTTTTACTTGTATGTTTTTTTTTTTGTGTTTTTTTTTTAAATGTAAGACTTTATTTAGATTTGCCATCAATACAGTGCTGTTTTTCACCATAACAAAGGATATCGTTTCACTTTCAGCATCACGTCCATAACAGTACACAGCTATTCAGCCGACAACCTTCCGGTCCGGCAGCAAATGTTGGTAAAATATATAAGGCATTCAGGATATATTATTAGAGTATATATCGTCTTACTTTTCTATAAATTAAAACAAAACTTTAGACTCACGCAGATTAAATAATCAATGTTAATCACCACATTTTATCCGCAATGTCACTCGCCGGTTCAGGGTTCCTAGGCTATTGTCCCTCCCCCTCCGAAGTCCAGGCTAAGCATTAGCTCCAAGCCTCGGTCCCTACCGTCCTCTGATCGTCCACCCACTCCCCACTGTCTCATTCATCCATCTCATCTTCATCTCCTGAGCTGTCTTCCTCCTCCTCAGGAAGAGGCTCACATAGATCCCCTCTGTACCTATTCCATGCCTCCCAGATCTTGTTCCATTTGCGAGGGTTGGCTCTCATTTTGTATACTGCTCGCTCAGTCAACATAAGTCTATCCATCGTCCTACACCATAGTGTAAGCGTAGGCGTTTCCGCCACTCCCCACCTTTGTGCAATATCGCGCTTGGCCACCATGTTCCCAATAGTGACCCATTGCTGCTTCCGATGCGTTAAGTCAGTTTCGTTCCAAACATTCAGCAGGCATACACGTGGGTCCGGCATCAGTGAAGTTGCAAGGGCCTGGGAGATGGTACGCATGACTTGCCGCCAGTAGTTCAAGATGGCCGGGCATTCCCAAAGTGTGTGCAGCAGTGTCCCCTCCTCCCCACACCCTCTAAGACAATACGGGGTTTCTGCCCTGTGCATTTTGTGGAGAGTGGTTCTGGTGTAGTATATTCTATGTAGTACCTTGAGTTGTATTAGCCTGAACCGTGCAGAAACGCCCGCCTCCCGTGGTGACGCCAGCGCGGCGTTCCAATCTGACTCATCCATGGTGCCTAACTCAGTTTCCCATTTCTCTTTTAGCTGGAGCTAGGGATCCGGGAGATTATACAGTAATTTGCGGTATGTGAGCGAGGTGGCTCTTGTCTGCATAAAGTCCGTAAGAAGTCGGTCCTCCAGAGGTGAGGATTCCGGGACAGTCGACCCTGGCTCAATTACTGCCATTAGTGCATGCCTTATTTGTATGTATCTATAAGTTTTGTGGTAAATAAATAATTAATTACCGGTACTATTTTTCTATACATTAACTAAAACAGATAGCTCAATAAATAAGAGGCAGGATCCGGGGTATCTGAGTTGAACAGGCTTTAATCAGGCACAAGGGAAGGGACAGGATCGGAACAGCCTGTAATAGAATGGCATGGAATGGCAGCTGCAACGTCTCATTAACAGTACATGATATATATAGTAAAACAGTACAATTGCATTGAATACAGTAGGCGTAACAAGTGACAAACGTAAGATAAGAACACATGGGCGTAAAAAGGTAAGCGCTGTCCAGGTAAGCGCTAGTGTAGGCGAGGCATCACTCGATACTCTGCTGCTGCTGCGCTTGTTGCTCAAATTAATTTCCAACTACTGCCATTGACCCGTGGACATTTATTGAACTGGAAAATCTATTTTAAACTGCGCTACATGTTCGGCGCTTGCAGCGCGGTCCTGTGCGCTTTTATTTGCGTATTTTTAAAGGGTAAGCTTTGGAATGTGCTTATGAATAGCGGGGCTTGTTAGGACACACTCGCATTTAATTTTTGGAAGTTGCACCGCTGTTTGGCGGCTCGTTAGTTGGGGGTTAGGCGCCATCTTGGGAGGGGAAGTGCCGGAAAGGGACGCCATCTTTGTTGGCGGTATAGCTCTTGCTCTTGCAAAGCCATAGCACGATTGGGTGCTACTTAAGTGGACTACAGCAGGCGCTCGTTCTGTCCAGGTAAGCGATAGTGTAGGCGAGGCATCACTCGATACTCTGCTGCTGCTGCGCTTGTTGCTCAAATTAATTTCCAACTACTGCCATTGACCCGTGGACATTTATTGAACTGGAAAATCTATTTTAAACTGCGCTACATGTTCGGCGCTTGCAGCGCGGTCCTGTGCGCTTTTATTTGCGTATTTTTAAAGGGTAAGCTTTGGAATGTGCTTATGAATAGCGGGGCTTGTTAGGACACACTCGCATTTAATTTTTGGAAGTTGCACCGCTGTTTGGCGGCTCGTTAGTTGGGGGTTAGGCGCCATCTTGGGAGGGGAAGTGCCGGAAAGGGACGCCATCTTTGTTGGCGGTATAGCTCTTGCTCTTGCAAAGCCATAGCACGATTGGGTGCTACTTAAACGTTCCCCGATGTCGCGCAGCGGTAACGCGCAGCGGGCGCGCCATAGGCACGCCGGAGGCTCGCCAGAGGCGAGCCCATCTTTGCCCATCAGTGACCATCCGGGGCCCGGGGCCAGAACCCCTGGTCCAATCTTGTCTTACTCCAGAGGTGAGCTAATGGAGCTTAATTGTGGTAAATCTCAACCTGATCAGAGCTGTATGCATGTGATGGTTCGGGAGGGCTTGTTGAGTTCTCCTATGAGTACCACAGCGCGGTTGCGCCACGCCAATGCTCATGTTTTAAAGTTCGGTCTTCTGAACACGCGTTCTCTGCAGGGACATAAGCTGGAGGTCTTCTCATTATTGGAAGACGGGGAGCTGGATGCCCTTGCACTTACGGAAACGTGGTTGGAGGATTGTTCAGTGCCGGATTTAGTGGCGGCCCTACCAGACAATTTTTTGGCACTCTACTTTAATAGGGAGGGAGCCAAAAAAGGAGGGGGAGTAGCTCTTCTCTATCAAGCACGTCTCCGCGCTGAAAGATTCCTATCAGAAACCTTGGGGGGCGCAGAGATCCTAGGAGTCAAACTCAGACAGGGGGCGGCGTGTGTGGTGTTCTTGGTGGTATACCGCCCGCCTGGGGCTTTGCCGGATTTCCCTGTGCTGTTTACTAGACTGCTTCAGGATTTGCGGTCGAGATACGATAAAATGATTGTCGTCGGAGACTTTAATTACCATTGGGAGAAATCCCCTAAAGAAGGTCAAGCACTACTAATTGAGGAGGCAATTTCCTCCCTGGACTTTACTCAGCAGGTGAATGGACCGACTCATGAGAAGGGACATATGCTTGACCTAATCTGGACTACTATGCCAGTCCAGGATGTTACAGAGATCTTGCCATGCGTTTGGTCTGATCATTCCTTAATAAGATGTAAAATCCTGCTGAACGGCCTCTCGCCCAAGTTGGGGGAAGGTTGGAAAATGGCCCGGAAATGGAGAAATCTTGATGGAGAGAGAATGAGGTCTTTCTTACAACAGTCTCCGCCGATAAAGGAGCGGGACGCCAACGTTGATGCCCTTTGCGGACATCTCCACCACAAATTGGGGAGAGCCATTGAGTTGGTGGCACCCCTTCGTAGGGTGAAGAAGGTGGATAGGGGAGCTGGGGCCCCTTGGTATAACGACTCCCTACGTGACATGAAACGTGGGGTGAGGAGGAAAGAACGTGCATGGCGGAAGGAGTATGACGCCACTGCCAAGAAAGACTATAGGTCTTCCCTGGCGACTTACAAATCAGCCATCCAAACCAGAAAGGCGGTTTTTTTCGAGGAGAGAATAGTTGCAGCTAGGAATCCACAGAAGGAAATCTTTCGGGTTTTGTCAGAACTCAGGACAAACAAAGAGCAAAGCACTGAGTTCACCCAGCAGGATTGTCAGAGGTTCCAGGACTTCTTTGTGAGCAAGATCTCCGACATTCTGGGAGAAATCGCTGCAACTATACCCCTCGATGGTCCTAGCCCACCTGACTACACTGTTCCGCCGGTTCTCACTCCGTTAGCCGAGTTCCCTTCAATTGTAAAGCAGGAACTGATCAAGATTACGGACCGAGTTAAATCCGGTTCATTGGTGGATCCATGCCCGTCTGAAGTATTCAAGCTAGCACTACCGGGCATCGAAGAAGAAGTCTTGCACTTACTGAATACTTCTCTTTACACAGGACAGGTCCCTCTAGCATTTAAAGAGGCTCGACTGATCCCTTTATTAAAAAAACCTGGTTCGGACACAAAGTGTCTAAAGAACTTTCGTCCCATCTCCCAGTTGCCTTTTCTGGCTAAGGTAATTGAGCAGCATGTGTTGGTATCGCTCTCAAAACATCTGGAGAGTAACAACCTGCTGGAGGCCAATCAGGCAGGGTTCCGTGCTAACCATAGCACGGAACTTGTCATGATATCAATTCTGGATGAATTGAGGAGCCGGGCAGATACAAAAACACCTAGCGCCCTGGTACTATTAGATCTCTCCGCGGCCTTTGACACCGTGTGTCATGAACAACTTTTGTCGCGGTTGAGGTCTTTTGGTATCAGGGGTACAGCTCTGGCATGGCTTGCATCATTTCTGCAGGGTAGGACACAAAGAGTACAACTGGGGGACCTGCTTTCCACCTCTGCGCCTATTTCTTGCGGGGTCCCTCAGGGCTCTGCTTTGTCACCCCTACTCTTCAACATCTATTTGCAGCCATTGATTGCACTCCTGAACAGGATGGACTGCCTAGTATATAACTACGCTGATGACACCCAGATTATCATCCGGCTGGAGGAAGGTCCAGGAGCGTCTACCAGGCTACAGGACATACTTAAAGCCACGGTTAATTGGATGTCAAAAAACTCCCTAAAAATTAACCCGGACAAGACGGAAGTGTTGCCCATTTCCATCACGGGCAACCCCTGGAACGAGAAATTCTGGCCTGTAGAGCTGGGTGTACCACCGAAACCAGCGGTTGCAGTTAAAAGTCTGGGTCTGTACATGGATGGAAAACTTTCCATGGAAAAACAGGTCACGACTGTAGTAGGCACCTGTATTGGCTTAATGCGGCAATTGAGAAAAATATCGGCACTGCTATCGTTTTCCACCCTGAAACATGTGGTTTCAGCTATAATCTTGGCTAGGCTGGATTATGGAAACTCTCTGTACATAGGGCTACCCCAGCGGCTGCTGGATAAGCTACAGGGGGTTATGAACGACGCAGCCAGGCTGATTTACAAGAAACCCAGGATGACCCACTCGTCCCCTCTGATGCAGGAGCTTCATTGGCTCCCAATTCGGCAGAGAGTAGCATTCAAAGGACTGTGTATAGTGCATAAGGCGCTGTACGGGAATGCACCAAAATACTTGAAGTCCCGAATATCCCTCTATACGCCGAGTAGGACTTTACGTTCATCAGATGCTACTCTCCTATCCCAACCCCGGTTTAAATTGGCTACGGTGGGGGGACGTGCTTTTTCTAAAACACTCCCAGCTCTGTGGAACAAACTGCCCCCTGATCTAAGGAAGGAACGCAATTTGTTAACCTTCAGAAAAAAGTTAAAAACTGTTTTGTTTAAACAAGCATGGAGCAGCCACTAGGTGCACTGCCAAGATCAAGTAATATGCTGAGCCCCACTAGGTAATTTGGACAATCAGCGCTTAGAGACCCCGGTGGTTATAACGCGCTATACAAATTAAATAAATAAATAAATAAATAAATAAAAGAAGGCGTGCACAGGGCGTGCACGAAGACATGTGATGTAGACGTCACAGAAGTGTCATAAATGGGTGGATACATGGAGGGGGCTACCTGGGCAGCTGGAACCTTTAACCTAGTGGTGCACGCAAACGGACCATGACGTGTAACTGGGGAGAGCTGGGGCTCTGACTTCTAGCACTAGAAGAGGAGACTAAAGTCTGGGATGTCAGGACGACATGTACCTATAGCATATCTGGTATCTTGTGTTTGGAGTACATGTTGATAGAATCTAAAAGTCATCAGAGCAAAGGCTACTTGACACTAAGGCTGGTGCATGCATATATTCTTCATGTATTGCGTGTGCTATGAATCTTCTATGGATATTAATACAGTAATTCACTTGCATGGAGACAGAAAGACTAGACTATAGCTGAAGATGTTTATGCGGTTCGTTAGCTTAGGAATGTGAAGACGGAGAGCTGAACTGATAACTAGAGGCATAACATATTCTTGGCAGGCAGGCAGAGCCAGGCCGGGCACCGCGCTGCGCGGCAGGAAGTAAGCGAAGGGTCAGGGATGCAGGTGGGGGCTGCATCGCTCCTCGGAGTGGTTTCAGGAGACTGGAGCTTGAATCTGGTGTTCAGGCCCCTTGAGGCCTAGAAACGGGGACAATTCGATGAATTAACGTGCATAATGTAAAACGTTGGCAACATAGGCCTAATACTCGTTGCTTTCACGAGGACTGGATAACTGGCATACTAACGTTGGACACAACTATAATGGCGTCTTTATTCGGTCAAAGGGAACATATATGCATATTAATCACGCACATATAACATAGGATGGGGAACACGTAGGGACACATGACAAGGCAAAATTCAATTTTCCTCATTCCCTCCTTGTGCCCTACGTTTCCATCAGGAAACATCAATATTCATGAGACCATCTATCATTTCATATAGCATCATTTGCTCGTCTCGAATCTTCTTGGAACGGGACTTTGGACTAGGAATACAAGATGTAGCGCACAAGCCGCAAATCGCAGGGCCACATTGTAAACAGAGACAGCAACTGAATATGATCATTACTGCTATACCCAGGAATGACAATACTTTCCATCCCCAGGCAGATATTATACTCCAGAGCCAACCGGACCATGTCCAGGTGCCTGGATTCTGGTGTAACTGATGGGCTATTTTATGAAGTCTAGTTATAGCTGAATAAACAGACGGTGCGTTATTAGGAATGAAAATGCAGCAACTGGATCCGATGACTCTACAAGCTCCGCCCCTATCGGCCAGTATGACGTCAAGAACAAGGTGGTTTTGAAGGACAACAAATCTCATAGCAGATTGTTCCTCGGTTAAGTTACCTAGAGCGGAAGGACAGGACCTATGAAGAAAAAGAAACCTTTATTGAAGTCTTGATACTGTTCTAATGTAGTTTCAGTCTGATCGACAATTGGGGACTCGATCTCCCTTCTATGTCTAACGTGTACTAGATGTGTATTTCTGTGATAATCGGATGGGGCTAGGAAAACTGGTGGCAGTAGGAAGGCAATGTAACATGTTCCATCCCAATCTTGGGGCAGACGTACATATGCGGTCTGACCACATACAAAATAAGAATGACGTGAGGCTTTGAAAGTAGATTTCCCACTGTCACTATACTCGACCACAGTAGTACAATCACTGTGTCCTAGATGTACTGAACCATTCTTTCGGACACATAATTCGCCTTTCACTGGTAGAACTGTAATAGCAGGCAAATCTGGAGTAGTCTCGGACTGAACATTCAATACCATGAAATTCGAGGAATAATTACCTAGATCATATACTTCATTTTCTAGATCTAACCCTGTTCTATGGGAAAGACCTTCCTTGTCTGGGAAACATGTTCTATTCAGAAGGGACATATCGTTTGAGGATGACGTTAACGTGGACCATGCTCCACACGAACCATTGTGTGAAAGCGGATAGGGAAAGAGTGGCAGAACTCCCTTCGGTGTCTGAAAAGGGGGGAGCCGACCACACACCCAACAATTTGTGGCATTGCTGGTCTGGTGTGAATAGTGTAACATTCGGATAAAAGTATTATTGCGCATGGCTAGACGATAGGATAACTCGTGAGGAGGCAGTTCACTAAATGTGTGCTCTACTGTAACATTAGAGGAAAAATGTACATGTGAAACGATAGGAGGAAAATATATATGTAAAACATAACTTATGCCTGTAATCGTAAGACTCAGAAATAACATAATTAATAGAGTAACAATGCATCGACTTCGAAGATTTTTCCGATAACGTATTCTCTTAGAGTTTCGACTAACTCTCTCACTATGTGGGTCTATCTCATACATGTCAGGAACCTGTCTAACCGTTTCACCCGAGAGGGACTTAGACAATTAAACTGGCTGACTTACTAGACCTTAATTTTTCTCTATACTCCTGCTGCGGAGTTTTCTCTAACAGGGGAAGTTTAGAGTCAGTATCTGGGCAGTCCTTGAGAACGGGGCAGTCCTTGAAAAAAGTCTTTGGACGGAGTCCATGGAATCGTTTAACGTGGCTGGAGTGCAACCACCCTTTGCGGCCCTCCACTTTAATCGCTGTCCTTGTTGTCATCAGAACGAGCTTTGGTTCTTTCCAGCGGGGCTCCAGCGGACTTGAACGATCAAAGTTCCTAATCAAAACGAGGTCGCCTGGTATGACCTCGTGCGGTTTCACTTGAGTGTTGTCTGGAAAAGCAGCGGCGACCTGTGAACGACAAGAGAGTAGTGCAGACATCAAGGAAGCCAGGTAATCTGTCAGCATATTACTGTCAACATCAGTAATTGTACGTGGCCTAGGTGTACCCCACATGTTTGGGGGACGACCGAAAACTACCTCGTAAGGGGACAGACCTGAACGGGAGTGAGCGACCATTCTCATGTAAAAAGGGCCACTGGCAGTGCTACCATCCAATCTACGCCTTTCTCTGCGCATACCTTTGCAATGCGGATTTTCAGGGTCTGATTATGTCTCTCGACGAGACCTGCTGCTTCGGGATGTCGTACACAGTGGAACTTCCACTGGTACCCCAACAGAAGGGATACTTGTTTCATGAGTTCGGAGGAGAATGGCTGGCCGTTGTCTGAATATACGACCCTCGGCAAACCATAGCGGGGGAAAAACTCACGAACCAACTGCCTGGCAGTGGTCGCGGCAGTGTAATCTGGGACTGGATATGCTTCTGTCCATCTGGACAAAGCGCATACAACTACGAAGACATACTTGAAACCTCGACATCGATCCATCTGAATATAATCCATCTGGAGGACTTCAAAAGGGTGGTCAGGAGGATGGAATCCACCTTGTTCCACCGGGACACCTTTACCTGGATTGAACTGACAACAGATCATGCAGGTACGTACTTTCTGCTTGGCTGCTGCTCGTAAATGTTTGTTAAACCAGAGGTTCTGAATACTGTCTAACATGGCTTTTTCTCCTAAGTGTGCTGGACTATGTGCGGTGTTAATAATGACTTGGACCATAGAGTCGGGGAGAAACCATGTGGCTTTTCCCTTCGTCAACCATCCTTGATCTGTCTGGACCCCTCCTTGTTCAGACCATTTCTTGATTTCGTCTGGGGTAGCATGTGACTGTATATCTAGTACGTCCTGAGTAGGGTCCTTAACTGTCATACAAGTCGTCTGAACTGGAACGTCTGTCTGTGTCGAGTTAACTGGAATGTCTGGAGTCTGAGCTGTAAGCTTGGCTGTTCGATCTGCCAGGTCGTTACCCTGGGAAATGATGTCAGTGACTTTCGTATGTGCTTTGCACTTCATAATGGCAATGGCTTTCGGTAAATGTATTGCATCTAACAGAGCTTGAATGAGGGGGCCATGCTGAATCTTGGTTCCATGAGAAGTCATGAAACCTCTCTCTTGCCAGAGCACTCCAAAGTCGTGTACGACTCCGAATGCATAACGTGAATCTGTATATATGTTTACTTTCAGGTTCTTGGCTCGTATGCAGGCTTGGATCAGAGCGACGAGCTCTGCTGCTTGAGCAGACAGGGTGTCAATACGATGTGTTTCTATAACTTCAGTTTCAGTAGTCACTGCATACGCGGCTACTAACTCTCCTGTACTTGTTCTCATACATGAACCATCCACATAAAGCGTCAGGTCGGGATCAGGTAATGCAATGTCTGTCAAGTCTTGTCTTGGCTTTGTCATGGTGTTAACAACTTCCACACAGTCATGTGTGGCAGGATTTGAAGTAACTGAGGGTAACAGTGTAGCAGGATGTAAAATGTTGCAGCGTCTGATTTCTATGTGTGGCTGAAACAATGTCAGTTCATATCCTGTTAAACGTGCAATTGTCAAGTGCTGAGACTGTGTTCGGTTCAAGAGAACTTCCACGGAGTGTGGAACTTGTACTGTCAGGGAGTGTCCTAACACTATGGAATCACTCTGTCTGATAGCTAGTGCTGTGGCTGCAACTGACTTGAGGCACGCAGGCAGAGCCTGGGCTACCGGATCTAATGTGCTAGAGAAATAAGCACAGGGCTTATATTGTCCTGCTTGATCTTGTGTGAGAACAGATAATGCAGTACCATCACGTTCAGTGACAAAAAGTGTAAAAGGCTTACTGTAGTTTGGTGTCGCTAGAACAGGTGCTTGGCATAAAGCTTTCTTTAACTCATTGAAAACAAGTGTATGTTCTTGGGTCCAAGGGAGGACAGTCAATGTGGCTGCCTCCTGTGTCGTTAACTGTATCAGTGGCTTGGCTAGATATGCGTACTGAGGGATCCATTGTCTACAGTAAGAAGTGAGGCCGATAAAAGCTCGTACCTCCTTCTGAGTCTTGGGCTGTGGAAGATGTGCTATTAACTGGATACGGTCTGGTGTCAACTGCCTACCCCTCTTGGACAGTAAGTGTCCAAGGTACACCACTTGCTGGACACAAAATTGCAGTTTCGAAGGGGACACCTTGTGCCCCATCTCGGCCAGGAAATACAAGACTGTAAGTGACGCACGTTCGCAGTCACGTTCAGAACGGGCTGTGATCAATAGATCATCGACATACTGGAGCAGGGCAGTGTCAGTTGGCATGTGAATATTGTCTAGTTGTCTTTTAAGTGCTTGACTGTATATGCTAGGACTTTCTGTGAAGCCTTGAGGAGCTCGTGTGAATTTATAGCTTCTTCCATTTAAACAGAATCCGAAAAGGAATTGGCTGTCTGGATGAATGGGGACACTAAAGAATGCGTTCTTGAGATCAATAACAGTAAAGAACGTAGCTTCGGAATCAATGGCAGTCAATAGGGAAGAGATATCTGGAACCACTGGGTACTGAGGTATGATACATTTATTAAGTTCTCGAAGGTCAATCACTAATCGATAAACTGGAGGTGCATTTGGATCAGTACGTTTAAGAATCGGAATGATAGGAGAATTACATACATTGGAGTCAGTTTCTACAACTACTCCTTGAGCAATGAGCTCGTCAATAATTTTTGATAAGGCTGCTACAGCCTCAGGTGGCAATTTGTACTGTCGGATTCGTGGTAATACAACACCTTGCTTCAGAGTGACACGATATGGTGTAATGTGCATACAACCTACATCAGTTGGACCTTGCGCCCATAAATGCTGAGGTACATTCAATAATCTTGGATCAAAATCACGTAATACATAATGACCTTTAAAATCACGTAAAAACAATCTCACTCCTTCTGGGGAGCAACATATGACTGCTCCTAATTCTTTCAGTGTTTTGATACCTAGTAAGTTTTCTGGACAAGATTTCGTAAGTAACAAGTCTGTAGTTCGGGACAATGGACCAACTTCTAGGGAAACTGGTTTCGATATTTCATTAACAATAGGCTTTCCTGAAAATCCCAGGGAAACATTTCTAGAGCCTGAGAGCGGAGCCCCTGGAACCTCGTCATGACTGATGGTAGTCCTACTTGCCCCTGTATCAATCAGAAACTTTCTGTCTTTCCCTAATACTTGACTGTGTACATAGGGACCCTCTTGATCTACAGGAATCTCGATGAGAGGCAAGCCAACCTCCCTCTCTAGGCTGTTTCATGAATACTGCTGATATTCTGGATATTCCGACTGTGCATACTGGTACATCTGTTGTGTAACGTGTTGTGTGGCAGCTATAGGCTGCGGTACGGTAACTGTCTGTTGTGCATTCTGCGGTGGCTGGGAATTCTGCGGAACATGTTCTTGTCTAGGAGGACGTGGTCTCTCTTTCGTTTTACCAGTAGCTATGTTGTGTTTCAGAACTGCACATTCGTTTATATAATGACCTGGCTGTTTACAATAATTGCATGTCCCTTTAACGGGAGCTGTAGAATGACTAGTCTGATTCGGACCCCTCTTCTGACTATCTTGTGGAACAGACTGTGCAACCAGTACTTTCATTTTCGTGTCTTTCATACGTCTCCTTTCATGTTCCTGCTCCTCCCTGACTCTGTTCTGGTGGTATTGTAGCATCTGGAGCATTTGTGACGGAGTATTAGCTTGCCAGGTACTTTCGACTTTCAGTACTCGATTTTTAACTTGTGGTAAAGAATTCTCAACTAGTTTGGTAACAAAAAGATGTGGATACGATTAACTACTTGTTTTCAGGCCGCTATTAATAATGAAACATTTCTCAAATCTAGAATAAAAATCACTAGTGTCTTCCTCTTGTTTCTGTTTACAGGCTGAGATGGCATCCCAGTCTTCCTTTTTCGTGGCTAGTATTCTTGGCAAGACTTGTATTAACAACTCGGGCAATGCTTTAGCTTTTTCCCCAAGACCGGTACCTGGAACTCGTGTGTTATCTTCAGTCTCTAATGCGGTCCAATCTATCTTTTTCTCTCCCACCTCCCATTCTTTTTCTTTGAGTTTTTCATATATGCCCGCGGGCAACAGGACCTTTAACATTTTAATGATATCAGGATACGTGTATTCCCCCATACGGAGCATGTCTTTTAATTCACGGTGGAACCCTGCTGGATCTTTATCGTGACAGGGTATTAACTTTTTCATTTCTAAAAGTTCTATTTTCGTGATAGGGGTGTAAACAAATACTCGTTCGAGCTCACCCCCCTCTCCCTTAACTGGATGTACTTCTCGCAACGGATTCTGTCTGTCTATGTAGAATGATTTTCTTACTGGGGGTGGAACAGGAACAAAATGTGGATTCAGGAACGTTCTGTATTTGTGGCGCTGTTCTAAAATGACACTAATTAAATCGGTACCTAGACCTTTCCATCTGTTTAGGAGTAACTCGTTCAGTACATCATACAAAGGACCTGGATCAGACTGCTGATCCTCATACAGTGTAATGAGGTGCTGGATCATATACATACCCACCAGACGCTGCTCGGCTGGGGGCAGCTTCAGAAACGTTTGGGCCACTATTTCATCTGAAAACGTGGTAGAATCACTAGTCCATCGGACTGCTGATCGGGCTAGTTCTTGTTCATGCATGGTACTAAGCTCATGGTAACCTATTCGTAGTTTCAGAATTTTATCAGTAGCCTGGAATACATGTTCAAGAGAACACTGTTCTGGTACGGGAGGAGGAAAAACTTTCTTGTAATCTAGGCGTGAATGTCTGTCGGAAAATCTAGTTCTACCTACATACGCTATTCTGGCGGGATTCTCGCTGTCTATGTCTTCACTTGAAGAGTCATTCTCTTTCTCGGTTGCTCTTATTGCTTCCTCCTTCTGGTGTATACTTATAATTTCCTTACGAATCTTCCTGTACATACTTTCTATACTGTTTTGTGTCTTATGTTTTCCCTCGGCTATATTGTCACTCCACCTTGTCAAGACTTTCATCTCGTCTTTGTCTTTATCAGGATAATACTGCTCTCTTATTAAACAGTTAATCAAGAACTGTAAAATCATACTTTGGATCTCGACCTTTCTGTGTGTCATAGCTTCGTGAATACTCTCTGGATTCTCCCCTGTCCGGATAAAATGATATATTCTGTCTAGATGTTCCTTCATCTCGGGCAGGGTGGCCAAAAAGTTGGCAACTCGTCTTAAACGTACTGAATATAATATCATGTGATCTTCGCCTGGCACTGAATCATATATGCAGTCTGTAAGGTATTGCTTGAGGGCTGCGTGTGTAGACACCTTTGGCGTGCGCTGTAACGCTGCGTCTCTCAGCGTCAGCCGTTTTACTTGAGGCGGGGTGGTAGGAGCACCTCCCCCCGCTCCTTCTGAACTAGAATCGTCAGTTAATACTGAACGTGCTGGTAAAGTGACTGGCAAAACGGGCACACGTAATGTGGGCTGGTCCGGGGGTACTGGCACATTAACGGGGTTCCCGGGACCAGTGGCTGGAGGAACAGGAATTACATTATTAACAGGGTGCTGAGGTTGAGCAGGCGGAATAGGATTTGCATATTCTGGGACTGTATCGTCCAAATAGGACGAAAGAAAAATTTCAGCTGCAGTCGGTTTATGACGTAGCTTAGTCGGGACCAATGGTGGCGGTAAACTACAGGGTACTTCCGGGGTTGCCTTCGGCAAGCCCTCGGCAAGAAGAGGATACATACCTTTAATAAGGGCATTTCTCTGTCTGTCTGACTGTTCTGCTCTAACTCGTTCACCTTCTTCTAGAAGTTCCCTTTCTTGGGCTTTTTCTGAGGATTCCCTACTTAATTCTGCTTTTCTGAAATCTTTTTCGGATCTTTTATGGGATTCTTTACGCCATAATTCTATGGCATCTTTCTGGGATTGTCTGGCTTTTTTTTTCCATAATGCTTCTTCTACTCGCATGATGCACTCGGCATCCCATGTACCTGATACAGGCCATCTATATTTCTCTTCAAGATTCTTTGTATAATCCACCCATAAGTCTAGATATAATATGGCATCTAAGCCATGCTTGTGATACATAAAGTGTCCAGGACTGTCCCTAGGAGGGACAGGAACTGCTTCTTCGAGTAACCCTTTTCTGGTTTTCATCTAACGTAACTTTGAAAACAGAGGCATATTTGAGTCGCACTTGTACTTAAACACAATACACAATAATCACAGTAATGAAATGGCAAACAAATCACTCATACCACGACATAAAAATACATTAATAACAGTTCGAACAGAATACTACCTGATACACTGAAAACATAACGCTTGAATTTCTCGAGAACGGACTTACTAGAATTACTGGATGCACTGCTAAAACAGTACAGAACATACCGGTCTCATAAAGAGACACGTCATACCGTATCCACCTAGATGGACACGTCGGACTGGATCTGCGTACCCAAACCCATCGGACCGGAGACAAACTAATGACCCCGTCTAGATACTCCCCCCGCAACGGTACTCACCGGGAAGCAGAACTGAAGGCCTCGGACTGGACTGGACTGCTACGACGTCTGGTTACTACGCATGCGCTTCGAACTTCGGGCTTCGGAAACAGGTGGGCCTCCGGATACCTCGGACCTTGCTCTCTCGGCTTGGGCTCTGGTCGGGACGAACCGCATTCCTCACCGCCTCGTCTGGATGCCGGACCGCAGTCTCCGTCTCCTCCGTGGGCCTGAGGGAGACTTGATGAAGCAGAAATATCTGCACGTGCACGGTAGAGTTCCGTCACGGCTGTAGAAGGGTCAGGGGGCCTGCATTACATCGCCGGCGCGTGGGGAAGGGGCTCGTCCCTATTCGGGCACCATTATGTGGTAAATAAATATTTAATTACCGGTACTATTTTTCTATACATTAACTAAAACAGATAGCTCAATAAATAATAGGCAGGATCTGGGGTATCTGAGTTGAACAGGCTTTAACCACATCGATGCTATGCATTTTCCCCTCCTGTGCTGAGTTTTTCTCATTCCCATGTTTCATGACGAGCTGGGCTCGTCATGAGCGTGCGAGGAGGCTACCTCATGACGAGCCCAGCTTGTCATGAGCGTGGAAGGGGTTAATCAGGCACAAGGGAAGGGACAGGATCGGAACAGCCTGTAATAGAATGGCATGGAATGGCAGCTGCAACGTCTCATTAACAGTACATGATATATATAGTAAAACAGTACAATTGCATTGAATACAGTAGGCCTAACAAGTGACAAACGTAAGATAAGAACACATGGGCGTAAAAAGAAGGCGTGCACAGGGCGTGCACGAAGACATGTGATGTAGACGTCACAGAAGTGTCATAAATGGGTGGATACATGGAGGGGGCTACCTGGGCAGCTGGAACCTTTAACCTAGTGGTGCGCGCAAACGGACCATGACGTGTAACTGGGGAGAGCTGGGGCTCTGACTTCTAGCACTAGAAGAGGAGACTAAAGTCTGGGATGTCAGGACGACATGTACCTATAGCATATCTGGTATCTTGTGTTTGGAGTACATGTTGATAGAATCTAAAAGTCATCAGAGCAAAGGCTACTTGACACTAAGGCTGGTGCATGCATATATTCTTCATGTATTGCGTGTGCTATGAATCTTCTATGGATATTAATACAGTAATTCACTTGCATGGAGACAGAAAGACTAGACTATAGCTGAAGATGTTTATGCGGTTCGTTAGCTTAGGAATGTGAAGACGGAGAGCTGAACTGATAACTAGAGGCATAACATATTCTTGGCAGGCAGGCAGAGCCAGGCCGGGCACCGCGCTGCGCGGCAGGAAGTAAGCGAAGGGTCAGGGATGCAGGTGGGGGCTGCATCGCTCCTCGGAGTGGTTTCAGGAGACTGGAGCTTGAATCTGGTGTTCAGGCCCCTTGAGGCCTAGAAACGGGGACAATTCGATGAATTAACGTGCATAATGTAAAACGTTGGCAACATAGGCATAATACTCGTTGCTTTCACGAGGACTGGATAACTGGCATACTAACGTTGGACACAACTATAATGGCGTCTTTATTCGGTCAAAGGGAACATATATGCATATTAATCATGCACATATTACATAGGATGGGGAACACGTAGGGACACATGACAAGGCAAAATTCAATTTTCCTCATTTTCAGTGGGGCCTAATGCGTATTGTCGCTGCAGGTGTGAGAAGGGGACCATTCCAGTGGTGGTCCATAGGTCTCCCACCGTCGTGATCCCAATATTGTCCCATTGGGTAAAGCCCTTGCTGGATCTGAGACAGCCCAATTGTTTAGTGTCCCATAATGGAGTAAGTTTAGTTATGACCCCTTTCCACTTAAGTCGTGTCAGTGCCCTGTGCCATAGCGAGACAGTGTGTTTGGTAGGACCGATTAGTCGCGCCGTAAGGCCTGGATTATACAGCGGGGCCAGCAAACTTTGCGTTCCCAATTGCGCTCTATCCGCTAGATATGCCGGGTCAGCATGTGAGGCGTGGAGCCATTGATTAATTACTTTGAGCTGTGATGCCCAGTAATAAATCTGCATGTTTGGCAAAGCTATCCCCCCGTCGTACCACCCGTGGTTGAGTTTAGTATGCGCTATTCTGGGTGGATGCTCTCCCCATAACAGTTCGGTCATCACCGCTGTCACCTTCCGGAAATAGGAAGGCGAAATTGAGACTGGGGTGTTCTCCAGTACGTATAAGAAGCGTGGCAGCGCCATCATTTTAAATAACGCCGCACGTCCCAACAGCGTAAGGGGCAGGGCTTTCCAGTGTCTCACATCCGCCCTCAGGCGGGTGAGCGGGGGTGTCAAGTTTCGATCATGGAACACACCCGCATCACTAGCGACGTGTATACACAAATATTTAAAGGAGGTGTCTGCTATCAGCAATGGACAAGTATCAGGAAGAATTGGCGCAGGACCCTTCAGTACATAAATGACTGACTTTGTCCAATTGATCTTGTATCCGGAGTTCAGACCATGCGTGTCACAGATTGCCAACAGTTTCGGGATACCCGCTTCCGGGTTGGATAGGTAAATTAGCATATCGTCAGCATACAGGGAGATTCTATCCTCCCAGCCGTCTCCCCATTGTAGTCCTTTTAATAGTGGAGTGGTCCTAATGACAGTAGCCAGCGGTTCCAGCACCAGCGCGAACAGTAGAGGGGACAGTGGGCACCCTTGACGCGTCCCTCTGGCCAGGGGGATCGCTCGGGAGATGTGGCCATTGGCTGCTACATGCGCTACAGGGTTCGTGTACAATAATTTAATCCACGAAATAAACTTGGGACCAAAACCCATACGGGCCAGGACCGCGAACAAGTACTGCAACTCTACCATATCAAACGCCATTCTGGCATCCAATGATAGTATGGCCGCCGGTTCCAACAGCAAGTGGGCTCGTGCCAGTGCCCCGTGCACACGCCGGAGGTTCAGTGCCGTGCTTCTGTGTGGCATGAAGCCCGACTGATCCGGGTGAATTAAGTGTTTTAAGTGCGGGGTCAGTCTATTTGCTATCAATTTTGCCAGAATTTTCGCCTCTGCGTTAAGCAGCGAGATCGGGCGGTACGACGCACAGTCCGTTGGCGGTTTACCTGGCTTTGGGATGGTCACTATGGTCGCCACTCGTTGATCCGGGGGCAGAACCCCCCTCTCCCGACACTCCGTGAACATGGCTAACAGAGGTAAGCTCAGGGTGTCTGATGCTGTCTGGAACCACTCAATCGGAATCCCGTTAGGGCCTAGTGCTTTACCCATGCGCAGCGCACTAATTGCCGCCTGAATCTCATCCTCCGTCAGATCTGCCTCCAGTTCAGTCACCGCCTCCGGCGGTAAAGTCTCGACCTGTGTATCTTGAAGCGCCGACATCGCCGCCTCAGCCGTAACTACAACCTTTGGGGTATAGACTTCCTGGAAGTGGTCAGCTAGGATTTCTATAATCTCAGAGGGGCGTGAATGAGATATCCCTTCCGAATCCTTCAATTGTAATATATGTCTGTTGCCCTCACTTTTTTTATCCAGCCAAGCCAATAGTTTATTGGCTTTGTCCCCTATATCATAGATCCTGTGCGCTGTCGTCTCAATATTTTCTACTGTCCGTCGCCTGAGAAGGTCGTCGTGTAACTGCTGGCAGAGGTGGAGTGAGTGAAGTGTCTCTTCCGACGGGTGCGCCATATGGGCCGTGTTTGCTTGTTCCAGCTTCAGTTCCAGGGCTAACAGTTCCTGTTGTTGTTCACGTTTATGTCTTGCTATTGTCGCAATCGCCTGCCCTCTGAACACTGTTTTATACGCTTCCCACAGGACCGTCGGGGAGGACACAGAGTCTGAATTTTCGGCAAAATAGTATCTAGTTGCTGTGTTTAAATCTTTACGGACACGAGGTATCTTGAGGTACCCGGGGTAGATTGGGTAGAGTCTCCTACGGGCTATCGCCGTGCAGGACAGGCTCATAGACAAGGGCGAGAGATCCGATATACCTCGGGGTCTGATCTGTACATCGTTTATCGCGAGTCGGCCCCCCCCAGTGTAAGGAAGTAGTCAATACGGGACAGGCAGTTGTGTGTGGCAGAGTAGTAAGAGTACTGCTGATCCTCGGGGTGTAGGTGCCGCCATATGTCTATCAATCCCTGTGCTTCTATGAACTCACTAAATCGGGACGGGCCAGGTGTCTGCGCCCGAATCGGGAACCTATCCCGTGTGTTATGGGCTACCGCATTAAAGTCTCCCCCCACCACTAGGTCTCCGTCCGGGAGCTCCAGGAGGAACTTTCCCAGGTCCGGAAGTGCAGTCGCATGTAATGCCGGTGGGATATATACAGACACCACATTGATGGACTTCCCTTCCCACTGCCCACACGCTGCTGCAAAGCGGCCATGACCATCAAACTTAGTAGTCTGTAGAATAAATCGTGATGCCTTCTTCATCAAAATGCCTGTCCCCCGAGACCCCGTAGTGAAGTCAGAGTGTACTACCATGCGGTACCCTCGCCTATCCAGAGCCTTACCAGCCGCACCCAATAAATGCGTCTCCTGAAGGAGGATCAGATCGTGATTTAACCTTCTAACACTCTGGAGAACCAACCCTCTCTTTACCTTGTCTCCCAGACCCCTGACATTCCATGACAGTAATTGCAACGGTGGCACCGGCCCCGTGCCGGGACTATCCACTACGTTACCGGACTGTGACATTCTCGCCATTGTATACCTGTAAATATGGACATGAGACCCATAGGGCGTGGTGTCAGTGTCTCTGATGTGTAACCATCCCCACGGACGCTCTCATTCGTATGTAGTGATGGGCCTATCGTCCTCGAATCAGCACCAGCGTGCCCGGTGTGTGGAGTCCAACATACTGTGACTATTGTGGTCTTTCGTGTAATCTGTAGAGTCAAACAATTCAAACAATCAAACCTTACTATCCCCCCTATACCCCAAAGTCCCCCCCTCCCTGCTCCCCTGCTACACGGACTTAGAACTGCCCGCCACCCCATTTCAGCAGAGTGCCTGATCCCACCCAAATAGAAATACAGAGTTACTTGCTCGTTGGGGGTGAAGAGTACTCCGGAGTGAGCGGCCTCTCTTACCCTCTGCAGAGGCCCTCAGCCCAGTGTCCATGGCAGCCCAGGCGGCAGTCCCATTATCAAGAAAGTCTCGTACCTGCCGGGTTGCTATATGTCCACATCTAGATCTGCACAAACATTGTCTCTTGCCGGTGAGCTTCTATCTTCCTCCGTTTCTCCCGTTCGGACGTCGCCACGGTCTCTCAGATGCTGGTCCTTTTGAGTCCGCCCAATGCGGCGGGACTGAGAGGCTGGTCGCCAGCCGTCCAGCCAGTCCCGGGCAGTCTGCGGATTGTCAAAAAACCACTTCCTGTTTTCCGCCACCACCCGTAGTTTAGCCGGAAATATCATGGAGTAATGAATCTCTCTCCTCCTGAGTTCCTTTTTTACGTCCAAAAATGTCTTTCTTTTCCTGGCCACCTCCGCTGTGTAGTCCGGGAAGAAGGCCAATGTGGAGTTCTGAATCTTCACGGGTGGGGATACCCGTGCCGCTTGCAGGCTGGCCACCTGGTACTCTGTGCGCCCTTTCGACCGAGAAGAACGCCGATAGCCCTTGAGGCTGGAGTTGTGACTTGAAGTTCTTCCACAAAGAGATCAGTCGCTCTAGTACCTTCCGATTCCGGAACGCCTAGAATTCGTATATTGTTCCTTCAAGAGCGTCCTTCCTGGTCATCCAGCTTTTCCTTTAGCATTTTATTCTCTGCCGCTACTTTCTCCATCGCCGTCTGAAGCTCCGACACATCCTCCACCAGTGATTTTGTAACCAGTTCTAGCGATCCCACCTTTTCGGCCATTAAGTGGAGATCCGCTCGGATGAGAGTTATTTCAGTCGAGATAGAGCCCACCGTAGTCTGAACTTGCGTGAGCGCGCGCATCACGTCATCCAGGGTCGCCTTTTTCGTCCCCGCGCCGTCCGCCGTTTTCGTGGAGGTGTGCCGTCCTTCCGCTGGAGGGGACGCAGTTTTATCGCTTGTGTATCGGTCGATACGCGTTTGCGTCGCGCCGCCTTTGGAGCCCTTTCCCGCCATGATGTCCACCGTCAATATCGGAGGTCAGAGGAGGGAGGGATCGGGGGGGGAAGCAGCCACAGAAACAGTTCGACTCGTGGTCCGGCCTGGCCCCTGTATCGCTTAGGCAGGCAGTCAGAGCAACGTAAATAGGGGTCTGCACCCGATTTATCTCAGACGTCACTGGAGCTGCAGCCACTGTGTTCCTGCCCAGCCTAGCTATCCGTCCTCGCCCCGCACCTTCCTCGTGTCTCAGGGTTACAGCTGCAATGTAGTGTGGAGCTGTACTGTGCCTCAGAATCGCCGCTGATGGCGCGCCGTTTCAGGTGGGGACCCTTGTGTCCCCCGGAGCTGTAAGGGTCAAGTGTGTGCGCCAATGCTGTGTGGTGCAGTGCGGCATCAAAGGTGCACGGCCAGGGGACCAGGGCAGCAGTCAAGAAACCCAGTGTTGGAGCCCTCCAATGCCCTCCAATGACAAAGCTGCGTAGTCCTGCTCTCCTGGCTCTCTCGGCTGAGGCGTGGGGGGGGGGTGGGAGAACTCTCCAGGCCTCCCGCAGCCCCCGTAGATATGTCCCGCTCCGCCGACTGTGAGTAGCGGCGCCTCACCTTCCTGCCGCGTTCAGCTCCGGCGGCTCTTCAGCAGTGGGCAGCTCCTCCGGCCCACCAGCAGCGTTGCGGCCACCTGGTCTATTCACCGCTGCATCCGGGGACGATGACTGAGGCTGTCTAGTCACTTCGCGAGGCCCCCTTCCAGTCCCGGTGA
Organism: Lissotriton helveticus; assembly: GCF_964261635.1. Lineage (NCBI taxonomy): Eukaryota > Metazoa > Chordata > Amphibia > Caudata > Salamandridae > Lissotriton > Lissotriton helveticus. The sequence continues at coordinate 192,443,344 of NC_136071.1, read as the reverse complement.
CTTCCGGTCCGCCGCCGCCGGCCTGGTCTCACTTCCGGTCGGCACCATCAGCCATCGGGACCCCCGGAGTCAGGCCTGCGCACCGGTCCCGCAGACACTCGGCTGTAACTCAGCCGCCCGGCATCCAATTTTCGCCCGGGTACTTGCCGCCAGCGCCGCCCGGCTCCGGGCCTTCGGTTCCTCCGCCTCAGGTCTGGTTAAGCCACGGATTGTGGCACGGATATTCTGAGAGGCCGCTTCTCTACCGGAGCTAGTCCTCTAGGCTGCTGCCATGTCCGGCCGCTAGCCACGCCCCTTACTTGTATGTTTTAGTTCACCTTTACCAAGTTCACTTTGTGATGATCCTGACAGTGGTTCATGTGGTTCTGTCAGGTATACATAATCCGTTGTAATTATTGCCCGTGCCAGTTGGCACAATGTACATCCTGTGATTATTATTCTGATGTGTGTTGACAATACAAAGGCTATTTTTGATATAACCTTGTGTGGAGTTCCTTTTGTGGGGGGCCTGGGATGTTGTTGCTGGTGGGTGCGTGCGCAAATGCTTTACACATTGCCTCCAGGATAAGCCTGACTGCTCGTGCCAAGCTACCAAGGGGGTGAGCAGGGGTTATCTTTGGCGTGTAACTCCCTTGCCCTGGGGCGTGTCTTGGGGCTCGGCAAGATGGCCGCACTGTAGTGCTGCTCTGCCAGCCACCGAACGAAATCCTGCATTTATCCTGCCCTAACCGTGACATCCAGCTATTTAGCCCACGGGACTGACATGCTGAGCCTCTGCACATACCAGTGATACCTTTTGTAGTGTGTCTGATCCCCAGACTACGGGCTGTAACACGCTGAGCGGCCGCCGGAGGAGTGAAGGTATTGGCGGCGCGCGGCACGGCCACACTGACACATTGATGCTGTGGACGCTTTGCCGGCTCTGAACGACTGCTGGTGGTTCCCGGGGGGCTGGAGAGGACGGCGCGGGGTCCGGAAATAGGTACGGACGCTATGAAGACAGGTCACCGCTCGCGGCGGTGGGAGGCGGAGCAACTGCGGCGGAGGTAGGGGGAGCAGCATCACGCAAGCGGCCAGCGTTGCAGTATCGCATAGGCCGTGCGGCCATTGCACGTCAAGCGGAGCTTCGCAGGCTGGGGCAATCCTTCCATCACCCCTCCACATTGGGTGAAGTGCAACGTGCAGCTGGGGGACCTCGATTGATTTCAGCTGCCGACAGTGAGGATCAGTGCATTTATCCTATGCGAGGTGCGGGCCCAGACCACAGAAGGCGCGAACGCCGAGGGCACCATTGACACTGCCACATATGGGAAGACGGTTGCCGGGCCCCATACTTGCAGCGTGCGCAGGCTGGTGAGTGACTTCCCAAGTGCACTACACCGAAGGCCCTGGCTGGACCACAGAGCGTGGACCCCTCTCACCCATTGCCGCTTTCCCCCATTTGCCCTTCCCTGCTCATAAGGTGCCGTCATCCGCGCCAGGGTGCAGGGACCGGGGGGTAGTCTTGGGCACAGCATTCAAACCCCGCAGAGCTCTCACCGGTGGTCCCCCCATAAGGGCACTCCTTGTATTGCCCGCCGCTCTGCGCTGTGGGGACATACACAACATCTGCATAGCTGCTGCTGGAATACCTGCTTCGGCCTGGGACCCGGGCTAGAAGCTTCGAAGCCGCGCATTGGATAGGCCAGGAGGCCTGATTGTCCATGCATTAACTGGGCTCCTGACACTGCTGTAGAGTGGGACTGCTGCAGGCCGCACGAAGCACACCACCTCGCCAACGAGCTTGGAGCACAGAATCTACTCCCGAGGCCTGACAGAACTGATAACTTCGAGTCCTCTTGCAGTTGGGGAAGATAGTTACACTGCGAGACTCGTGCGGACGGCGTGGAGAGAGACATAACACTAACTGGTGGCATTACGTGGCGCCAGCCCTTTGCATCATGGGGAAACCGGAGAAAAATCAATCGCGCCTCACATTTGAACTGCGCAAGGGAGGCAAACAAGGGCAAAATGCGACCTCTGACTCGGAGTTGGACTTACCCACTCAGGCTCCCACGGCCCTAGAGAAATCCCTCGCTGCCATCCAGGCAAGTCTCCAGGCGATTGACGGAAAGATTGAGGCCTTAAATGGCAGGATGGACCTCTTTTCAACAAAGCTGGACAAGCAAGGTGTGCGTATAGGCGAAGCAGAACAACGCATCACGGGTACGGAGGATGGACTTCAGCAGGTAGCGGAGAAGACATCGGACATCACTAAATTGCTGGCAGTCATCCTGGCTAAAAATGAGGACATTGAAGCGCGGTCCCGCCGCAATAATATTCGCGTACTGGGCCTTCCGGAATCCAAAAATGTGGGACGCTTGAAAGACTACATGGAACTGATGCTTCAGGAGATTTGCGGCAAGGATGAACTCTCGCCTCTATTCGCTGTCGAGCGGGCACACAGATCCTTGGTGGCGCGCCCCCCACCAGGGGCGTCTCCGAGACCGATTATAGCCCGCCTGCTAAATTTTAGGGACCAAGATACAGTCCCACGCATCACCCGGCTGAAAGGCTTGATCACCTACCTGGGAAATGCGTTATCATTTTATACAGATTTCACAGCCACGGTGCAAGGAAGGAGTTCCAGAAAGTTGAAAAGCTGCTACAAAAATAGCAGATCCCATATGCAATGCTATACCCCGCACGCCTGTGGTTTGACACTATGGAGAATGGAAAGATATTCACGAGCCCTAAACACGCTATGGACCATGCTCGGTCACTGCGACGTCAACGACAGCGGTCCTCTTCATCTCCTACGTTGGACATTGACGAATGAACAGTAAGGGGGTTTATGTGGGGCATCATCTGGGTCAGACTGTACTACATGCCTTTTGATTGGATTGGGTGGTGATCTGAGAGGTTGGTCCAGATGGGGCGATCCACATGGGGCCTTCGGGAAAACGTAAGTACCCGTTATCTCATACTGGGCAGTCCCATTATGCAGGGTTAAGGGAGGCGACGAAGTATCGGTGGTTCCTCTTCCTGCCATGTGTGGGAGGGGCTGATGCCGTGACGACCCCCGAGGGGTGATCACCCATGGCAATTGTGTTTAATACTGTTGGGGTTACAATGGGAGTTAAAAGTGGGTTATGTCTTTGGCAGTTTGGGAATGCTGAAGTGGGTGGTGGGAGGGAGGGGATGTTCTGTTTGTTCTTTGCCAAAGGTATCATGGTCTCAGGGCACTCTACTCTACTTCAGGGGCACTTAAGGGCGCCTGCATTTTAATATAATCAGAGGGTATTGCATTGTCCTTCTCCGATATGCATGATGGGCGAAACGTATAATTGTATTACATGCAACGTTCGAGGGCTCAATACGCCACAGAAAATTAGGCCACTACTGGCGCAACTAGACCGGCTAATCGCACTCTTGCAAGAAACTCACCTCAATAAGATCACGGAAGATAAGGTGGCGAGACGATGGGCATCCTATAGATTAGCGTTCTCTTATTCCACATATGCAAGGGGAGTCCTAATCCTGATTAAGAGGGGAGTTTCGTTCACAGCATTACAGTCTTGTACAGATCACGAAGGTCACTGTGCCATGGTAATGGGGAAATTGGGTCATGTCTTAGCGACGATTGTCAATTTGTATGGACCGGTGGTGGATGACACGGCTTCCTATCTGCACATGTTTGGGGTTCTGTGTACCTGCCCGGAATTGGCAATTCTCTGGGGTGGGGACCTCAACACAGACCTCGATCCCAGGGTAGATAAATCCAATCCACAGGGCGCCCGAATGGTTAAGGTTGCACACTGCATAAAGGATGGCTTGTTAGAAATTGGTATGGTAGATACCTGGCGACAACGAAACGCGGGGGTATTAGCAGGCACACATATTACACCAGCGACTAATAGTTGGTCAAGGTTAGACTACTGGCTGTTGAGCGAGGGAGCAAACGAGTGGGCCACTGGGATCCGTACACTCCAGAGAACACTGTCTGACCACAATCCAGTATTACTCACCATAACCATTCCACACAATCCCCATAATCCATTTACGTGGCGATCCGACATATGCCGACACCATCAAGACTGCTATCACACAGTACTTTGAGATGAATGTATGGTCAGTAGAGAGCCAGGAAACTTCGTGGGAAGCCTTTAAGGCCACGATTAGCGGAACATACATAAGTACATCAGCAGGAATCTTAAGGGACTTACGAGGGAGGCTCACCACCCTAGAGAGGCAGTTAGGCGCGCTGGAAGTTCAATATGATCGGCTACCTTCTAAAGACACACTTGCTAGCATCCATGAGCACATTGAAGAATACAATACCCTTGCAGAGACGGAGGTGAAATATCTGCCTAAGCGACATGTTGCCAGGCGCTATGGCGAAGGGGGGTGTCCAGGCAGGTCTTTGGCCAGTAGACTACAAGATAGGGCCTCTCAACCTCCGATCGAGCGCATTATTGACGTAGCCGGACAGACTCATTACTCCTTGACTGCTATAGTTGATCAATTCCGACAATTCTACGCTGCTCTCAATTCCTCCGAGGGTGGGATGGACGAAAAGGCCATGAATGACTACTTAGACGACATCGCCTGTGCATGGCTCTCAGATGTCCACCGAAAATATCTTAGTCTCCCATTAGATGTGGAAGATGTGACAGGTGCCATTAGGTCTCTCCGGAACGGAAAAGCCCCTGGGCCGGACGAGCTTACTGAGGAATTTTATAAAGCACACGCTGACATCCTGGCCCCTCACCTTTTGGCAATGTATGCGCAAGCACACGAGTCTGGTCGGTTCCCCCCCTCCCTGCGACCGGCCCTGATTATTACTTTATTGAAGAGGGACAAACCCCCTGAGTACTGTGTCGTATCGTCCCTTATCTCTTATAAACTTGGATGCCAAGATACTGGCGAAAACTCTTGCCACTAAGCTACAGCCTCTCATGCCACTGCTAGTGCTCCCAGATGAGGCGGGGTTCATCCCTGGCCGATCTACCTCCCTCAATTTACACATTATTTTTGCAATGCTGCATGTCCTAAACCCTGACCTACCAGCTGTTGCAGTACTGCTGGACGCAGCGAAGGCATTCGATTCTATAGAGTGGCGGTACATGCTGCACATCTTGCGCAGAATGGGTTTCCCCCCGTCTTCATACGCTGAATCCAAATATTGTACACTGAACCGTCTGTGAAGGTCCGTGTGGGAGGTAGCACGTCAGAGCCATTTGACATTGGACGGGACACACGCCAGGGCTGCCCCCTCTCGCCACTCCTATTCGCCATCGTGCTGGAACCTCTGGCGTGTAAGATTCGGCAAACACACAGAGCGGCGGCTCTTAACTTCCAGAACAGGCCGGTGGGGATTTCAATGTAGGCGGACGACATGGTCCTCTATGTTTATGAACCGCAGCAATATCTTTCCCCGGTACTCCGTGAATATGTTACATTTGGCCTCTTCTCCGGTCTCCATATAGATTGGGACAAATCTGTTATTATTCTGCTGACACAGGCCACTAGGTCCCCTGCAGTTGAGTACCCACTGGTTTGGTCTGCCGACCCCGTCAAATACTTAGGGGTGTGGATACACAGAGACCCTGGGGTGTTGGTTAGTGAGAATTATGGCACAGCTTCCGCAGCGCTAGTTACACAGGTTGACAAGTGGCTCGGCCTTCCGTTGCACTGGCGGACCGGATATCAATAATAAAGATGGTCACACTGCCTAACTTTTTGTATTTATTTTGCAATGTACCGGTCTCACTGACTAGACAGTTCTTTAAAACTATTCAAACTCAATTACTGCGACATGTATGGGGCACCAAACAACCGAGAATCAGCTGGCGAACATTTTCTTTGTCATATGAGAAAGGGGGGTTTAATGCCCCTGATTTTTATGTCTACTACTTGTGCTGTCAGGCCCAGTATGCATACTACTGGTATAAACCACACAACTTCAATCCACATGTTGCGGTAGAGGAGGGCGACGCTCACCCCATCCCTCTACCCAGTATAATCATGCATGTTCACAGGCATACACCCAGGGTGGAGATCAATACCATTGATGTCACAACGGCGACTTGGCAGGAAATCGGACGGCGTACACACAAACTTCCCCTATATGCGCCTGCACTGCCCATTGATGGACATGCTGCTCTGTGATAGGGGATCTGTCATGGCGCGTCGTGAAGCGGGCATTACACATATGAGTGATTTGTTTCAGGAGGGATCATACGTTATGGGGGATGACCTGTCTTATATAAGTAATACCACACTCCTATTTCAATTTACATGTTATAGGTTACGGCAGGCGGTTAAGGAGCATTACCCTAGCTTTCCGGATGAGCCAGCGACACTGGCGGCTTTACAATTGGTAATCACAGCTGCGAAGAGAAAGAAGCTGGTCACCAAGCTATACAGGGCAATACATGATGACACTCCGCAAGACACTGCTACCAGTTTGGCTCGCTGGAATACTGGGTTGGACCCCCCTATCACGGAAGGGGACTGGGTGAATATATGCTCGGTGACGGGACGGTTAACGTCCAACAGTAATCTTCGCATCATTCACCTCAAATTTCTCCATCAAACATACCATACCCCTCACAGACTGTGGAAGATAGGGCTTAGGGCGTCCGACAGGTGCAAGCGGTGTGGTTCGGAAGGGGGTTATTTTTTACATTTAGCATGGCAATGCAGGCAAGTCCTTTGTTACTGGGAGAGGGTCCTGGCTATGCTCGCCACTATGACAGGCCTAGATTTACATAACACCCCGTCTTTGTGTCTCCTAGGACATGCTCCTCAGCTCAAAGGTGTTGTTCTCATGGGACAGTCGATTGAGTCCCAAGGCGGACGCCTGGTTGAAAGACATGGTGTATTGCAGGGAACAGGTGGAGACATATGCTGAGGAACTCCCACTTTCATCACGGCCTAAGGACATTTGGGCCCAACTGCGGGAATATTTGTTGGCTTGCAGTGAAATGGACTCTAAATGAGACACACCGCTGAGTGGCAGGCCTCCATGACTATTTACAGAGCCTGAACGTTTGTTGTACTATCCTCGCATGCTGGGAGGTGGGGGACATGTGGCAACCCACTGTATCTGGTTATATGTATGGTGCCTGCAATGATTAGCTGATTAATGTGACCTTTGGCTTTGCTTTGTTCGGGTTCATTGAGCGTTACTTTGCTAATATTCGATGAATTGCTACGAATATGCTGTATGATTATTGAATGCTCAATAAAAGTTTGATAAATAAAAAAAAAAATTAAAACGCCCTTGCCCTGACTAGAGTGGTGGTTTTTGCCTGGCTTTAGCGCAAGCCTCAGCCAGACATCATGGATCTGGGGGGCAAACGGGCCTACTCCCTCTCATAACCCAACCAACACCTGAAAACTCTCAATATTTGTAAAAGAGCAGATGATGGGCAGGGATGGTCCGCCATTATCTCAGGCGCAAACGAAAATGGACAGATTTACTAATCCTCATGATGATTCTTCTAAAACTACCCGCGGGCTTCAACAGACTCGGACACCCCTTGACGCAACAGGCACAGAGTTCATCGTACAGGCTACATAAGCTACTTGGGCGGCCCTCAAGACCAAGGTTAATGAGGTGGGGATAGATGTTAATCTCCTGCGCCAGGACTTGAGCAATGAAGTGGATAGAGTCTCTGACGCTGAAGGTCATAGTTTGGCAGTACTTTCAATTAGCTCAATTTACCACCCAATTCCTGTCTACATTTGCCAAATCATTGGAAGAACGTGCACAAGATGCCAAAAACAGCACCAGTAGAAGCAATCTTCGCTTCATTGGTTTTAAGTGAACGTGTTGAGGGTTCTTCGCCTGAAAAATTCTAAAAGGACTGAACCACATTGTAAATCCCAGCTGTTCAACTTTTTGCCTTGACAAGAGCCCACCCCCAGGCCTACATGGTCAAGGCCAAGGTCATCAACTATAAATACACAGACACAAACCTCAAGGGAGCAAGAAAGAAAAGGCCCATACCATTTCAATCCACTTGCATCCTCATCTTTCCTGGCTACACTTGCCCGGTCCAAATCTACCAGAAAGCTTTTGACTCTGTTAAACAAAAGCTCCGGCAATGAACCTTTCCTTTATGCTTTTGTTCCTATCCAAACATAAGACCTTCCACGAATCTGTTTTTTTTTTTTACTATCTTGAGACCTGCAGAACGAAAAGATCTCAGGTGCCATGTACTGCATGCCTTTCTGAGGACTGGAGGTCCCTTGGTTCAGCAGAACCGACATTGGTGCAGCCAGTGATAGCGGATGCAGGCAACTGTGCTCTAGATGGCGAAGAAGAGCCTCCGCTGGCACACTGGGTTCCTTCGATGGAGAAAGTGATCAAGGAGGCAATACTGGAAGAAGGGCTGACCGACTCCAGGGGACTCCCACTACCTATTTGACCTTCAGCTCAAGGGGGAGCCAAGGTCTAGGATGCGGGATGATGTCCTTTCTGCCAAGCCTCCACCTTAACATCCAATAACAATACCACAGACACAAGAACATTCGCTCTGCTAATGTTTTTGACTTACATATTGACTAGCCAGCAGCACTATATCCTTTACCTTATACCAGAGGTCTTTTTGATGCCGAGACCCCCTTGTCAAACTTTTTTAGGCGTAAGGACCTGCTCCTGACAAAAACCTGGCACTCCTCATCAACAATCATAAATGTCACCAATTCCCACAGCAAATATTTGTTAAGTTGTGGCAATAATATTAAACAGTGTTTAGCAAACCAAAAGTCAGTGAGCGTGGGGACGTGGCCAAAGGTGTAGCTAAAATCGGACAAGCTTCCGAGGACCGGTCAGATGCTCCGTCCATCACCACCCCCTTTTGTACCGCTTTTGGCCGCCATAAGTGTGGCAGGGTATGCTCAGATGTGAGTCCCTTGCTCACTTTGCCACTGGATTCAAGCAAGCCGGGCTGAAGACAGCTGGAATGCCGGAAACCGGTCCTCGGAAGCTTGTTTCCGGTCCAGGGAAGACATGGCTTGGCAGTTCGGGCTGGACTGTTCCCATGAGGCACAGGGTCAGACTGATTTGCATATAGCCATGTCTGAACTGGGGTGGCAGAGTGGGCTAAAGAACGGTGTTGGATTAAACCCAGATCTTTTGACTGGGTATGAGTGTTTGATTGATTCAGATGCTCCGTCCATCACCACCCCCTTTTGTAACACTTTTAGAAGAGCAAAAGACACACAAATGATGAACGAAATTTAGAACAAATTCAATCATTCACCGCCAGTCAAGATATCTGGGTTAAATCCATTGTTCATTTGCTCACCATGCCATCCCAGTTCAGACCCAACCATATGCAAATCAGTCTTGACCCTGTGCCTCATGGGAACAGTCCAGTCCGAACTGCCAGGCCAATCCTGTCTGGATCGGAAACAAGCATCCTAGGACCGGTTTTGGGGTTTCACCCCTCATAGCCAGGCTATCTTGAATCCAGTGGCATAGTGACCTTTTGATCCATGTCTGGGCATACCCAGCGCACTTAGGGCAAGAAAGCAAAAGACACACAAATGATGGACAAAATGAAGAACAAATCAAAACATTCACCCCAAACTGAGGTAGCGTGGTAAGGTGGCGTGGTGAGCAAAAGAACGATGGATGAAACCCAGATCTTTGTGACTGGGGGTGAATGTTTGGATTCTTCAGCATTCTGTCCATCATTTGTTCCTTACACTTTTAGAAGCGCCTCCTGGGGACCCAGATTCCAGCTCTGGCCTGGTTCCTGTATGAAACAGTTTTTTATGGAGGCTGTAACAAATTAAGGGCCAGATGTAGGTAATTCTATTTTACCGACTCATAAATACCGAATTTTACCGATTCGGTATTTATGAATCGGTAAAATAGAAGATGGGAGATGTAGGTAAAATCGGTATTTGAAATACCGATTCTGTAAAAATCGGTATTTACCGATTCTGTAATTACAGAATCGGTATTTCCCATTGATTCCTATGGGCTTTGAAGCCCATAGGAATCAATGGGAAATACCGATTCTGTAATTACAGAATCGGTAAATACTGAATCCTGCAAGGGTGCAGGGGGTGTCACTTTGACACCCTCTAGCACCCCAAATACAGGCATGTGTGCCATGTGGCACACAGACATACCCTAAGGGCACGTCTGTCTGTCACATGGCATAGGTGTGCATGCACACATGTGCATGCACACCTGGATTCGGTATTTTACCACCCAATTGGATTGGGTGGTAAAATACCGAATCTGTAAGGCCTTTGGGACTTAGAAGAGTCCCACCTACATCTGGCAGTTACAGAATCGGTAAAAATACCGATTCTGTATTTTACCGATTTGGTAAATTTACAGATTCGGTAAATTTACCGAATCGGTAAAATTGGCCCCCTACATCACAAATACCCATTTACCGGTCGGTAACGGCCGAAATCGGCCGTTACCGGTTGGTAAATGGCCTCCTACATCTGGCCCTATGTTGTAGATCGGCTGGGGTGAGAACTCTAGTCAAGCAATAGCCACAATCCCTTGCAGGGTGTACCACAAAACAAATCACAGAAAAATCAATGAATCAAACTGTGCTTAACTCTCAGTAGCTTGGCACAAAAAGCAGTTAGGTTTAACTTAAGAAACACTTTGTAAAGTATTAATGCAGCACACAAACTGTACCAAAGTGAAAACACAACTCAAGAAAAGTACATTTTAATAAATTATTTGACACCAAAATGACAAAACTAAAATCAGTAGAAAGTGAAGGATCTGGCCTGGTTGTCGTTAAAAAACTGCTTAAAACCTGGTTATTCCGCAACTAGGGGTGCTTGGAAAAGTAGATGGACACTCTTGCTGAAGTAGCCGTACGAGCTATAAATGCACTAATTCATTCATTCATTCATTCAAGGACTGCTGAAAAGGATTTGCTGCTGCAGAGAAGAACGTAGCGGGAGAAGCTGCAAAGCCAATCTGATTGGCGATGCACCTCAGGCAGATAGGCGAGCAGGACGGTCCCGGTGTCCTTCTGGCTCTCATAGCAGGTTTTGATCAAAAGACCTCAGTTTTGGAAATTGGCCATATGGGTGCCTTTAAAACCACAAACCAGGGACCAGCACTGGAGGGACACCTCTTGGAGGTTCAGAACTCACCCAGGCTTGGCCCAGGTGTGAGTTCAAGATGGAGGAAGCCTTTTATGTCCCTTTGGCTCTGTCCAGGAGGCCAGCAAAACAACCCTTGGAGTCACTTCTGGTAGTCCTGGGGGCAAGTGAAGATGTAAGGCTCTCCCCCAAGGGTTCAAGGCAGGCTCTAGGCAGTAAAGCAGCCCTTCCAGGTACAGCAGCAGTCTGGCAGAATGCACAGCAGGTCACAGCAGCAGGTAGTCCTCTGAGAATCTTGCACATGTCCAGTTGTGTACTGAGAAACTGGGTTTGAATGTCATATTTTTATACCCTGGTGCCCTTCTCAAATGTGAGAAGCTTCTGGAAAGGTTCTTTGAAATGCATTGAATCTCCTGACTCCAAGCTGGCTGCAGTGACAATAAAAGATTGTTAGGCCCTTTGTGTGAAGGCTGAGCACAGGCTATTCAGGTGTAAGTGGGGCTGTGCTCAGCTCCACCCACAACCCATCATGCCAGCAGATGGTCCATTGAGGCACACCTTATTCCTTTACTGTCTGACTGTCTGGGATGAAATCACAAAGTCTAACTGTCAGCTACCCCCAGTCATGTGACACAAGACAGGCTGCAGGCACGAAGGGCATGAAAATGCCAACTTTCTATGTATAAAAAAGTGATGGCTGAAGTGCTTAAATTAATCTCAGCCACTGGTAATTACTTGGGCCGCATCCCCATCCATTGTTATTTTGCTCACCATTTCACTTCAGATTGGACTAAGCCACTTGCAAATCAGTCTTGACCCTGCTCCAATAGCAACAGTCAAGCCAGGAATGTCAAGCCAGCTCGTGCCTGAATACAAACACAAGCAATCCAGGATTGGTTTTGCTCTTGTTATGGCCTCATCAGTCGATTACAGCTTGGTTCCAGTGACACAGTGTGCACAGGACACATGTCTGGGCATACCCATCCCACTTAGGGCACCACATTAAAGTATACAAAAGTGATGGATGAAATGCTTGGTTAAACTCAGCCACTACTGGAACATGGAGACCCGCGAGAGGATTCACCGGCACCTACACTGATCTCAAACGGCAAATACCCATGGAGTTATCCGCTCCCTAATTGCTGCTTAACCGTCTCTCCGGGCTTACAGCCATTTCAGGACGACACTTGCGTCAATCTGTTGAAACTACGCTATTCTTTTATAAGTGCCGAGACAGAGTCCCTGAAGTGAGGGGACCCTTTCATCATTCTGACAACACACTACAAAGTGTATCGCTTTCCTCCTGGAAACCACGCATTAGGTCACGGGCCCTGCCGGGTCGGAATTATCACCGGCGGAGCGACTTCCTATTTTTCTCTTGCTTCAATGCAGCCCTGAGAAGTCATGGAAACACTTTTCCAAATGCGACAAAACACGTGTCGGCTGGCTGGTTTCTAAACAATTAAAAGACTCAACTGTTGTAATATTGTACAGGAAACCCCTGTATTGTTTCTGTTAGCTTTGTTCTCCTATATATGTTTGTCTACATAAACAGAACTGTATTATCTTGCTTTGCTGTGTGCATAGGGTATTTTCATGAAACTCAGCCACTGGTATCCTGGCTGATGAGGGGTGATACCATGAAACCGGTCATAGGATGCTTATTTCTGGTCCGGGGAGGACCTGGCCTGGCAGTTCAGGGTCAAGACTGATTCGCATATTACTGGGTCCAAACTGGAATGGGGTGGTGAGGAGCAAAACAACAATGGAGTTAATCCCAGAACTCTGTCCCGGGGGTGAATTTTTGACATTGTTCAGCATTCCGTCCATCAATTGTTCTTTCTGCAACTTTCTAAAAGTGGCATTTTCTAAATTGTAATACAAATATCTGACTGTACCATGAAAGATAGTTTATCAATACAATTTTATAGGTACCAAGCATGACATATATACATATTCCCAATTTGGAATGATATCTTATTAAATTAAATAAGGAATCCCTACTAATGTCATCCTCTGGGACGGGTAGGCCTCATTGTACTGAAAAATTAATTTTAGTAGGTTTTCACTACCAGGACATGTAAAACTTCAAAGTGCATGTCTAATCCTTTAATTAAATATTGCCCTGCTCTATGGGCTACCTAGGGCCTATTTTAGGATTATTTGTAGGTATTGAAAGAGGATTTTAAGGCTTGGCAAGGGTGTTTACATTCAAACAGATAGGGCTTTGGGGAAACCCAAAATACCCCATGAACGGTGGCGAGATCCTTCCTACATACTCCTATTGATATAACTTAAATATGCACAGTGGGTATCCACTCACTGAAAGTTAGAATCCTGGAGAGAGAAAGGGAAACAGTAAGTATCTGAGATATTACCACCTAAAATAGGCGGGAAGAGGAGAGAGCCTCTTTTTATGTATAACCCTCACCCACTCTAATAGTGGCAGGCTTCATAATCGGGTTCACCCTGACTCCTAAAGGTCAGGGTGGGCTCGATGGTATTCCAGGGAGCACTTAAAAAACAAATTGTCTTACTGTTTTAGTGGGGTTTTTAACATTAAAATACAACTCCCCATGTGAGAAGTTAGCCTGTCATATGATGTCTACTAATGCTAGTGGGTACCTTGCACCAGTCTAATTGACCCTTATTGATGGTGGTTGTAAAGTCAACCTTATAGAAAGCTATCCTAGTGGTAGCATGAACCAGGCTAAGACTTCAGTAGGCAAGTTAAGCAAGTTGTTTTACCATATATAATCCCTTGAGTACCAAATGAAAGGACACCACACAAGGTATATATCAAATATATATGTATTTAATCTAAACACAACCCCTCTGCACTCTTTATGAGGCCAGAGGTAAAAAAACATTACAAGTCACACAGTTAATATACGATAAGTTGCACAGTATACGTTATGCCCTAGGGGCCTCACAAACCATATACTAAGAAAGTGGTATAAGTACCACAAAAGAATTAGAAAGCAGGCCTAAGGCCTGTGGAATCGCTGGGGCTACTCTACTCGACCAAAGGATAGGAAGGAGGAGGCCCACGGGAAACGCCTGCAGTGTCTAAACACAGACGCGGGTTACCATTGACTTTCTATGGAGTTTGTAAAAGTTACAAATATACAATTTAAGGACACTTCCGGATGGACTAGGATGGAACCCTTTTAAACTAGGACACTTCGAGAGTCAAGACCCACGGGAGCACCAGAGTACTTGTGTTACCTGACCCAGGGAAGCCGGGTGCATAGGTGTCTTTTCGTGTCGGGTTTCGTTGTCGTTTTCTATGGAGAGCTGCAAAGAAGTGCTGCAGGCGGCCAGAGGAAAAGTGTCCGGGTGCATCCAAGGGTGGATCAGAGATGTGAAGAACCTGAAAGCAGAGGGGACAGAGTCTGGGTCACTAGCCAGTGACCAGGAAGGTACCAGGAAGGAACCAGGCGATGTCGGGTGCTTGAAGGTGAAGAAGTTGAGTTTGTCTCTTCAGCCACGAGGTCCAGGAGGCATCGACGATAAACAGGCGCTGGATTTGAGCTGTCCCACAATGAATCTAGACAACCTCGGTGTCGGTATCCAGATTAGACCCAACAAGCCTTGGCAACCGTAACCCATGCAGGATGTCAAGATTGGCTCTGTTGCAGACCAGCAAGATCTGTGGTGTTTCTCCTTTTCATGGAAGCTGGAACAAGTCTGTAGCAACCAGGAAAGAAAGTTAAATTCAAAATGGAGTCTTCCGGGGGCTCACTAGCCAATGGACTAGGAACCGCGAAGATGCATCAAGCTCAAATGCAAAGGCGGGGCCCACAGGACACTCGTGGAGTGTGGGGGCCTGGACTTCAGTGCAAATGGTGCTTGTGGGTTGGGGCTTTTTGTACCCCAATGCACAACTTACTGAGGCTTCAGGAAAGGAGTGCAGGTAGCAAAATGCAGTATGTCCAAGATATCCGGTCCCACGTCTCTAATGTCCGCCACGGGTCTCAGCTTTGCTGTGGATATGGGTCGGGGTCAGAGAAGTCTAAAAGTCCAGTTTTTGTGTCGCAGAGTCTTCGGGTTCTGACGGGAGCCTTGAAACTGCAGACCGGCAGAGATGCTGTTGGTGCCTGTTTGCACAGGGTGGTCACTCCTTGACCACAAGGGAGATGTCTTCCGTCTTCCAGTCAGAATGGAACATCGAAGGTAGGTGTATATATGTCTATATATAAAGGTAGATATAGGGATACTATATCGAAGTAAGGGGTGATTACACCACCTTTCCCAGGCCGTGTGAACAAACCTGTGGTGTCAGTTTGGAAGGCAAACCAGGGGTGGCACAATACATGCTGCAGCCCCTGGTAGGCCTACGGTGCACCTATGCCCTGGGTACCTAGGGTACACTATACAGGGGCTCACAAGGGTGACCCAGTAACCAATCTGGTATGTACCTAAAGTACATGGTATCAATTTAGAGAGAGAACAGCTGGGCTGTGGGTCTGATTAGCAGGTCCACAGCCACACTAAAGTCGAAAAACCAGAGAATCACAGCAAAAAGTGGGGGTGACCATAGGAAGCAGATCCTACTCTCCTACACAACCCCCCCCCGCCCCACCCCAACGCAGGGACATTAAACTAACCTTGACCAGTTGAGTCTTCATGTTCTAAGTGGAAATATCTGGAGAGTCCTTCTGCATTGGTATGGTCAGTCCTAGGTATATGTTTCACTGTAAAGTCCATACCCTGTAGGGAAATGGACCACCTGAGCGGTTTGGGATTTTCATCCTTCATCTGGTTTAGCCACAAGAGGGGCTTATGGTCTGTCTGAATCTTAAAGTGAGTACCAAACAAGTATGGCCTCAGCTTCTTCAGGGGCCAAACCACAGCAAACGCCTCCCTCTCAATAGCTGACCAATGGTTCTCTCTAGGGGTCAGCCTTCTGCTAATAAAAGCTACTGGCTGGTCTTAACCATCTTTATTCAGTTGTGAAAGCACAGCACCTACCCCCAACTCAGAAGCATCTGTTTGGACAATTAATTCTTTTGAGAAGTCTGGACTTTGCAGAATAGGAGCAGTGCACATGGCCTGCTTCAGGTCATCAAATGCCTTTTGACAGCTGACTGTCTACTGAACGTTCTTTGGCATTTTCTCGGGAGTTAAGTCATTAAGAGGTATCACTATGGTACCATACCCCTTGACAAATTTCCTGTAGTACCCAGTCAGGCCCAAGAAAGCTCTGACCAGAGTCTGGGTGGTTGGAAAAGTCCAGTCCATTATGGTCTGGATCTTGCTCTGCAATGGTTGAACCTGGCCTCTACCTCCAAGGTGGCCCAGGTATACAACCTGACTCTGCCCTATCTGGCACTTGATAGCCTTGATAGTTAGGCCTGCCTTTTTCAGGGCCTCCAACACATTCTTCAGGTGGATCAGGTGATCTTCCCAAGTGGAGCTAAAGACAGCAATATCATCTAGATAAGCTGCACAGTAGTTATCTAGACCTGAGAGGACTTGGTTCACCAACCTTTGGAATGTGGCAGGTGCATTTTTCAGGCCAAAGAGCATCACCACAAACTGATAATGCCCACCAGGGGTTGAAAATGCTGTCTTTAGCTTTGCATCATCAGCTAGTCTGATCTGCCACTAACCAACTGTCAGGTCAAATGTACTCAAAAACTTGACAGATGCCAATCTGTCAATGAGTTCATCTCCCCTGGGTATTGGATGGGTATCTGTCCTAGTGACAGCATTGAGGCCTCTGTAATCCATGCAAAACCTCATCTCTCTCTTACCATCTTGGGTGTGAGGTTTAGGCACCAGGACTACTGGACTGGTCCAAGGGCTTTCTGAGGGCTCAATGACTCCCAAATCGAACATCTTTTGGACCTCTGTCCTGATACAATCCCTGACATGATCAGGTTGTCTGTAAATCTTACTTTTACCAGGCAGACTGTCCCCAGTGTCCACTTCATGAGTGCACCAGGTAGTCTGACTTGGAGTCAGAGAAAACATATGTCTGTAGGACTGTAGAACTTGTCTGCAGTCCTGTTGCTGTTGGTCAGTGAGGCTGCCTGCCAAGGCTACACCATCAACTTAATCATCATCAGGGTTCTGAGAGAGCAGGTATGGGAGAGGGTCACTCTCTTCCTCCTGTCCCTCATCAGTAGCCATGAGCAAGTCCATGTCTGCCCTGTCAACATATGGTTTCAATCTGTTGACATGAAGCACCCTGTGGGGGCTCCTGGGAGTTCCGAGGTCAACCAAATAGGTGACTTCTCCCTTCTGTTCAACAATATTGTGGGGTCCACTCCACTTGTCTTGGGGAGCTGCTGGCGCCACAGGCTCCAACACCCACACTTTCTGTCCTGGCTGGTAAACAGTCAGCGCAACCTTTTGGTCATGCCAGGCCTTTTTGCAATTCCTGATTAGCCTCAAGGTTTTTGGATGCCTTTTTCATGTACTCAGCCATCCTGGAGCGGAGACCAAGTACATAATCCACAATGTCTTGTTTGGGAGGTTTGAGAGGTAGCTCCCATCCCTCCTTCACCACACACAGGGGTCCTCTTACAGGATGCTAAAACATAACTTCAAAAGGGCTGTAGCCAACCCCCTTCTGTGGGACCTCTCTGTAAGCAAACACAAGGCAGGGCAGCAGGATGTCCCATCTCAGCCTAAGCTTTACAGGGAGACCCTTAATCATGCCCTTTAAGGTCTTGTTGAATCTCTCAACTTGACCATTGTACTGTGGATGATAGGGTGTAGTGAACTTGAAGTTCACTCCACACTCCTTGCACATTGCAGTCAGATATCCAGACATAAAGTTTGCACCTCTGTCTGAGACAACCTCTTTCAGAACGCCCACTCTTGAGAAAACTCACAGGAGGGCTCTTGCCACAACAGGTGCTGTGTGGTCCTTAGGGAATGGCTTCTGGGTATCTGGTGGCATGATCCACTACCACCAGAATAAATCTGTGCCCAGAGGCTGTTTGGGGATCCATTGGTCCAACAATGTCAATCCATACACGTTCAATGGGAACCCCCACCACAGGTACTGGTATAAGGGGGGCCTTTGTGGTGCCACCTGATTTGCCACTGGCTTGGCAGGTGACACAGGAGTGACAAAACTCTTTGGTATCCTCTGACATATGAGGCCAGTGAAAGCAAGGGACAAGCCTGTCCCAAGTCTTGTTCTAGCCAAGATGTCCTGCAAGGGGAATATCATGGGCTAGTGTGAGAAGGAAGCCCCTGAATGCCAAAGGTATGATCAACCTCCTGGAAGCTCCAGGCTTGGGGTCTCTAGCCTCTGAATACAGGAGCCCACCATCCCAGTCAACTTCGTGGGTCCCACTGTCATTCCCTGAAGCCTCAGCAGCAGCTTGCTGTCTGAGGAGTTCAAGAGAAGGGCAGTCCAACTGCGCCTGCCTCAGATCTGCCCTGGAGGGTCCCCCTGTCTCAAGAAACTCAACCTGATCAGGCTCAAGTTCTTCTAGGACAGTTTCCTCCTGGGTCTCACAAACAGCTTCCTGAGAAGGCGGAACCTCTTCCTGAGGCAAGGGGGAAGGCACTGCCTTAACCCTACTGCTTCTCCTCCTGGTAGGCAACTGGTCCATTGTTCCAGAATCCAGTGCCTGCTCAGTGTTGCAATTTCTGACCTGTGACTTAGTCACAGCAAGGACATGTGCTGATATGCCTAACATTTCTGCATGGGTCTTATACTCCACTTCAGCCCAAGCTCAAGTCTCCAGGTCATTTCCAAGCAAACATTCTACAGGGAGGTCTGAGCTAACCACAACCTTTTTGAGGCCAGTTACCCCTCCCCAGGAGAAATTAACAATTGCCATACTGTGAGTGGTAGTGACATTGCTATCATTGGTCACTAGGTAATTTTCACCTAGTATGATCTGTCCAGGATCCACAAAGCCAGGCGTCACCATTGTGACACCAGCACATGTGTCCCTGTAGGCCTGAGCCATTTTGTCATTAATTAAAGGAGTTTGTCTGTACTTGCCCAAGTTATTGGGACTCACAGTAGAGGACAGAAATGTGTCCCCATCACAGATCAAAACAGCTTGAGTTGGTATTTTGACTAGGCCAGAATCCATCTCAGTTCCCAGGGTTAACCCTACTACACCCATCTGTTGAGAACCACCACTTGGAGCTGAACTAGGGGGAACAGTTGCCTTACGGCCAATGGTGGCTGGAACTGCCTCTTTCTTGGTGCAATCACTGGTCCAGTGAGTATTCACTTTACAAACTTTGAACCATGGTTTCTTTGGGCCTTCTTTCTTCTTAGATTGTTGGGAACCATCACCATTAGAAGCTTTTTGGGGACCTTGAGAAGACTTCTGGTTTTTTGCTATCTCCCCACCCTTTTGGTTTTGCTTCTTCTGATCACCACCTTGGTTCTGTACCTTCTGCTTCACACTGGTTCTGATCCATTTGTCTGCCTTCGTTCCCAATTCTTGGGGAGAGGCCAGATCAGAGTCAACCAAGTGCTGATGCAATAACTGGTTTTGACAGTTGTTAAGAATTTGTTCTCTCATAATCAGATTATACAATCCTGTATAGTCACTTACTTTGCTGCCCAGTAACCAGTATTACAGAGCCTTAGTAGCACAATCTACAAAATCAGTCCAGTCCTGAGTCTGTGTCTTTTGGGTATCTCTGAACAGCAACCTGTACTGCTCAGTGGTTAGGCCAAACCCATCTATCAGAGCACTCTTCATGACATAGTAGTTGTCAGCATCCTCTTCTCTTACAGTGAGGAGCTTGTCTCTGCCTTTGTCTGCAAAGGAGAGCCACCTCCACCTCCAGATAGTCCTGTGTTGCCCAGGACAGCGTCATCAACCTCATCCTGGCCAGCATCCACTTCCTCATCAGAGACCACTGGATCCTCACCAGTATTATTCTCTTCTGTGGAGGGATGGCCCCCCTCTCTACTATCTTGGTTACCTGGGTCTGATGCATTCTCTACATCATTAGCCACTAAGATATCTACCAGGTGGTTAAAGGTTGGACTCTGTCCTTGTCTCAGTCTTCTGACTGAACACAAACTTCTCAATTCTTGAAAAGTGAATGTGTCATACTTAGAAGGTCATCTTGGGTTGTCTTCTGCCAGAGGCGAACTAGGCCCTGCTTCCAAGGATATTTCTAGTGAGGTGTGGTGTGTGCACCTACCTTCACTATTTGTTTCCTACTAGAACCTCTCTAGGAGTTGTAGTCAGGGTGTGCTAAGCCCTTACCACCTACAACTACTAAGTTCAGTAGAACTTATGTATATATAAGACATGATTTATATGTACCTACAGGTACCTTGATATGATCTTTCAGATGATATCTCGAGATTATTTGGTAAAACAATTGCAAGCTCTTATCCCAACCACTGCACACCAATGTGAGAAATTAGCCTGGCATATGATGTCCACTAGTTCTAGTGGGCACCTTGCAACAGTCTAATCGACCCTTATTGATGGTGGTTGTAAGGTCAACCTTATAGAAAGCTATCCTAGTGGTAGCATGAACCAGCAGTCTTCAGGCTAAGACTTCAGTAGGCGAGTTAAGCAAGTTGTTTTACCATATATAATCCCTTGAATACCAAATGAAAGGACAACACACAAGGTATATATCAAATATAGATGTATTTAATCTAAATACAACCCCTCTGCACTCTTTATGAGGTCAGAGGTAAAAATACAATACAAGTCACACAGTTAATATACGATAAGTTGCACAGTGTACGTTATTCCCTAGGGGCCTCACAAACCATACACTAAGAAAGTGGTATAAGTACCACGAGAGAATTAGAAAGCAGGCCTAGAGCCTGTGGAATCACTGGAGCTACTCTAATCGACCAAAGGATAGGAAGGAGAAGGCCCACGGAAAAAGCATGCAGTGTCTAAACACAGATGCGTGTTACCATTGACTTTCTATGGAGTTCGTAAAAGTTACAAATATACAATTTAAGGGCACTTCCGGATGGACTAGGATGGAACCCTTTTAAACTAGGACACTTCGAGAGTCAAGACCCACGGGAGCACCGGAGTACTCGTGTTACCTCACCCAGTGAAGCCGGGTGCATAGGTTTCTTTTTGTGTCAGGTTTCGTCGTCGTTTTCTATGGAGAGCTGCAAAGAAGTGCTTCAGGCGACCAGAGGAAAAGTGTCCGGGTGGATCCAAGGGTCGATCGGAGATGTGAAGAACCTGAAAGCAGAGGGGACAGAGTCTGGGTCACTAGCCAGTGACCAGGAAGGTACCAGGAAGGAACCAGGCGATGTCAGGTGCTTGAAGGTGAAGAAGGTGAGTTTGTCTCTTCAGCCACGAGGTCCAGGAGGCATTGACGATGACAGGGCGCTGGATTCGAGCTGTCCCACAATGGATCTAGATGACTGCAGTATGGATATCCGGATTGGATCCAACAAGCCTTGGCAACCGCAACCCACACAGGATGTCAAGATTGGCTCTGTTGCAGACCAGCAAGATCTGTGGCATTTCTCCTTTTCAGGGAAGCTGGAGCAAGCCAGGCGCAATCAGGTAAGCAAGTTAAATTTAAAATGGAGTCTTCAGGGGGCTCACTAGCCAACAGACTAGGAACCAGGAAGATGTATCAAGCTCAAATGCCAAGGCGGAGCCCACGGGACACTCGCGGAGTGTGGGGGCCTGGGCTTCGGTGCAAATGGTGCTCGGGGTTGGGGCTTTTTGTACCCCAATGCACAACTTACTGAGGCTTCAGGAAAGAAGTGCAGGTAGCAAAATGCAGGATGGCCAAGATGTCCGGTCCCACGTCTCTCATGTCCGCCATGGGTCTCAGCTTTGCTGTGGATGTGGGTCGGGGTCAAAGAAGTGTGGAAGTCCAGTTTTTTGTGTTGCAGAGTCTTCTGGTTCTGACGGGAGCCTTGAAACTGCAGACCAGCAAAGATGATGTTGGTGCCTGTTTGCACAGGGTGGTCACTCCTTGACCACAAGGGAGATGTCTTTCATCTTCCAGTCAGAATGGAAAGTCGAAGGTCCAGGATATGTCTTTCAAAGATTCGTCCAGGATAATCTAAAGCCCTAGGGACACAGCTCCTACACTTATACTAAGAATGGGGGCTGGATTACCTGACTAGGTCCCTCCTATGGGTGGACCTGAGAAGGGGGTGGTTTCACCCCTTTCCCTTTGTCCAGTTTCACACCAGAGCTGGGGCTGTGTGCCCCAGCAACCAGGTTGAACTGGGCTATGCATGGAGCACCTTGTGTGCCCCAGGCAGTGTCTAGAAGCATTCACTGAATGCAGCCCTCCCTGCCCCAATACACAAAACCCCTGTCTGGGGAGGTGACAGCACCTCCCTGGACAGGAAACCTACTGCCCAGGCCTCCCCTGCTGGAGTTTCATCCAGCAACAGTAGGTCAGACACGTGTCTGTGGCAGCAGCATCCATTTTGTGATCCTGAGGCTCTGTTTAACTTTAATCGGGTAAACCAGTAACTACATGTCTTTTCCCTCTAGAAGGGTGGAATGCTACCCCCGCCACCAGAATTGGCAGGCGGTAGTATTCCAAAGTGTTTGACATCTTACATGACATGTTTTGATAAAGCCAAATCAAAGTTAGCCTTAACCGCGGGGATTATAATGCACTTAAGAGTATATGGTATGGCTATATCATAGAACAGCTATAAGGAGATGGTTCCGAAAGCTTCAGAGGGGCTCAGCTTATGCTAGGGCTCCTCTCACATAAAACCAAAGCACTCTGCCTCCCGGATTGTCGAGGCCTACTATAGGAGTGGCTTGTAGGTATATATGTGTCTATATATAAAGGTAGATATAGGGATACTATATCTAAGTAAGGGGTGATTACACCACCTTACCCACGCTGTGTGAACAGACCTGTGGTGTCAGTTTGGAAGGCAAACCAGGGTGGCACAATACATGCTGCAGCCCCTGGTAGGCCTATGGTGCACCTATGCCCTGCGTACCTAGGATACACTATACAGGGGCTCACAAGGGTGACCCAGTAAACAATCTGGTATGTACCTAAAGTACATGGTATCAATTTAGAGAGAGAACAGCTGGGCTGTGGGTCTGATTAGCAGGCCCACAGCCACACTAAAGTTGAAAAACCAGAGAATCACAGCAAAAAGTGGGGGTGACCATAGGGAGCAGACCCTACTCTCGTACAGGCAAGGGTTAGGTTAGCCTGCCAAACAAGACTTCTAAAGCCTTTTAGTACACATGGCATTATGGTGCATCCTTGGATATTGTATATCAGAGGTAACGCTTGCAAGGATAATGTTGATGTCATCTGATGGCATGAATGAAGAAGGCTTGCTTGAACTGACAGAGGGGTATTTTACCCTACCTTCTCCTTGAACGATTGTTGAGTGTGTGAGTGCCAGAGGTGGTTTGAGATTCAATTGAACTGAATGTATGTCAACAAATGTTTCATATATGGACTCAACGAGCCTAGTAGTTGCATTTTTGTAGTTGTCAGAGCTAAGTGTCAGCTCATGCACTGATGTTTTCTTCCCCTCAGGTCAGGGAAGCTCTGTTTCATTTATTTATGTCATTCACCCATTGCTGAAGGGTTTCGCTTGAAGTGTTCTGCTCTGTGCTTTATGTATTAGAAAACATATTTGATTAGTTAATCTGCTAGAGCCCCATTCCTTTTTTAGCCAATAAGTGTAGGCTGTCCCTTACCAAGAGCCATACATAAGGTAGGATGAACTTGGACCTCTCTAACCACTGCAAAATAACTATGATCTGGTGGGTTTTTAAGTGCAACATCGGCACATTTTGACCCCCTGATGGGGACGAGTGGATTTTCTCTTTTTGTTTTCAACAGATATTGACGGGCTATCCTCATTTCTGTTAAACACAGTTGATCCTTTGTTAAGCACATCATTCTGTCCTAGCAAGGACATGAGAAATTTCTATTCTACCTAGCATCCCCCAGAAAGAGGGTCTGAACAAGGGGCTATTGCATTAATGTTGGTATGTCTCTACAACTGTATTCTTGCTTACTTATTTAATAACGTTGTTGTTCTACGGGAACCGTTAATGGGATTTAAAAAGTGTAGGGGTCCATCCTATGGCACAACAGATGGTTTAGTGTACCTTATTAATTGAAGAGCCTAGCTTTCTATCTTGTGCATGGTGTGTCACTGGTTGAGGGGTGTTAAACCCTAGTCAAGGAGCAACCACAATTCTTGTCATGGTGAAACACACGCAAACCCCAAATTATCCTTTGTTGAACACTCTGGTAGCTTGGCACAAAAGCAGCCAGGCTATTTTTTTTTTAAACAAACTTTATTGCGCCTTCACTCAGAATACAATACACCATTTCAAATATCAGTGGCACTTTCATTTTTGTTGGTCATTATCCCGTCCTGCTCCTTAATTAAGTTTACAAACTTCAAATCATTGTATCCAGCATTACACATCATGAAATATATAGTGCAAATAAAAGGAACATATGGATTCGGCCACAATATGTACCAATGTCTCAAAGGAGCCTTGTCTTGTATCTGCACCTTCAAGCCCTAACCTATATCGACTACACCTCCCCCCTCCCCTTCCTGGTCCGTCTGCGTTCTGTCTTCTATTCCGTCTCATCGCCTTGAGTTATCAGTGGTCTCTGACCTGTATTTCCAATGTACCCTAAACCATTCTGTGTAATTTGTTTTAGCTGCCACTAACTATGCAGTCATTGTTGTAGTTATTCATGAGGTGGGGTCAACAAATGCAAGTGGGCTGTCTAGTTGTGTAAGTTCTTCTAGCATAGTGTCCCAGTCCAAAGAGATGGGAAGTTTCCTCAGTCCTCGCGCCTCCTCCCGTCTGAGCGCCGTGCTTTCTGCACTATCCCATCTAATCACCTACTCTCGCCAAATGTGGAGTGTGGGGCTCCTCGGGGACTTCCATCTCATATTAATCGCTCTGATAACTTTCTGGTTTTTGGTGCGCTTGCGCAGACCCAACAGGCACTTTAATATGTTGTCAGGTATTGTGAGATGTGTGATTTCCCCAAGCATATTCCAGATCTGGCCCCAGTAATCCCTAAGGTGCGGGCAGGCCCATAACATGTGCACAAAGCCAACCTCCTCCGCCTTGCATCTCGGGCAGCAGTTTTGGGCCTCTGGGAACATGCACTGCATCCTCTTCGGGGTTAAGTGAGATCTGTGGAGAACCATAGTTTGTATGAACTTAAGTTTGGCGTTTCGGGAGACCCTCTTGGGATGTTCTAGAATGCTTTCCCAGGCCTTGTCTTTAATCTGCATGTCTGTAGTTTCTACCCATTTTGCGCAAAGGCTCGTGAGGTCATTGGAAGCCTGTGCTCGGATGCCTTATAAA
This sequence comes from Lissotriton helveticus, assembly GCF_964261635.1. Lineage (NCBI taxonomy): Eukaryota > Metazoa > Chordata > Amphibia > Caudata > Salamandridae > Lissotriton > Lissotriton helveticus. The sequence continues at coordinate 192,417,974 of NC_136071.1, read as the reverse complement.
GTCATTTACCTAGGTGGCCGCCCCTCCCCATGTGATAGAGTAGCTGTTCCAAGTCATGTTGTGGGGGTTCGATGCGTTGAGGTGCCCATGTCGCCCTTATATAATGCACTATCGTTGAATGCAATAAGTAAAGCCTCTCAGGAGTTCCAGTGTTCCTTACGAATGTGGCATGGTCACCGTCCCCAAAGGAGGATCCCACCTCTGCTACTCCCGCATCTATACAATCCTGCAACCTAGTCATTGTAAGCTTACCACCCATAACCGGCAGCCCCAATAGTGGAATATTGGATGCGTACGAGGCTGCGGCAGAGGTATATTGTAGGGCCTTTTTACAGCACTGTAGTGCCATTGTTAACAATGGGGGTCCGTCCAAGGGTATTTTCATTTTCGGGAGTAACATATTGTGTAGAGTACCTCGCTGTAGATTGCGTGTGCCATAACCTATTTTTTGTACGTTCCTGCCTGCCATCCAATAAGACAGCCACTGTAGTTGGGAGGCATAGTAATATGCCCGGAAATCAGGGACACCCAACCCTCCCTTGTTCGATGCCAATTGCAATTTCTTGAGGCTTACTCTACATGTGCCCCCGCCCCGAATAAAATTCAAGAGTAACGTGTCTAGGATGCGAAATGTGGACGGTGGTACCAACAGGGGTAAATTAACAAAGAAATATAATAAACAGGGAAGCATCATCATCTTGGAGATGGCTATTCTTCCCATCACTGACAGCGGCAGGGACGTCCAGAAGGAAATGCTGGAGCGTAGCGAAGCAATAGCCTTCATGAGATTGCCCTCCAGTTGGTCCAGTTGAGTCCTGTACACATGGATTCCCAGGTATTTAAATTTATCCATCACTATAGGGATCTGGTGAGTGTCGAACTGGATCCAGTAAGGGCATAATCCCTCTTGGAAATAGAAAGCATGTAACTTTCCAGCATTTATCACCATTTATCACCAATCCTGATACAGCCTCAAAGGCGGAAAAAACATCGGGGAGTGGGCTTGCTTCACCTTCCAAGTCTCGCAGCTCTATGAGGATGTCGTCTGCATATATCGAAATAGGGTGTGTGGTATCTTGTATGGGTATTCCCAAAGCGTGAGATGATCTTCTTAATGCCAGCGGCTCTAGCGCAAGAACAAACAGGAAGGGGGAGAGCGGGCACCCCTGCCTCGTACCCTAATGTATAGTACATTTTGGGGCGATATATCCTCCTGTACGCGCCCTTGCAGTGGGTTCAACATAGAGTAGGCGTATCCATTGAAGAAAGTCCGGGGGAGGCCAAAGCGCAATGGGGCAGCAAACATGTAGTCCCATGCTAAAGAGTTAAATGCCTGACCTAAATCTAATACTAAACATCCCACCCTAATATATTCTCTTGTAGTGGCCCTCATTATATAGTGAAGTCTCCTAGTGTTAAGTGAAGTGTCTCGTGCGGGAAGAAACCCGCATTGGTCACGGTGTATGAGATTGGGGAGGACAGGTACCAGACGATTGGCATGGGCCTTACTGAGGATTTTATATTCGGTAGCCAGTAAAGACACATTGGCCTGTAGTTGGACAATTCGGTGCTGTCCCACCCTGGCTTGGGGAGTGATACTACCAGAGCTTGCTTCGTGGATTGTGGTAGTTTACCGGTTTCCCAGGCCGTCTTATATAGTTCCTCTAATTTTGGTACTATTATATCCGAATATGTCACGTAAAATTCAACCAGTAGGCCGTCTAGGCCTGGGATTTTATTACGGTTAAGGCTTTTAATTGCAGTTCTTATTTCATGTTGGGTGATAGGTCACACGAGATCTTTACGTATAGCCTCAGGTATCGTAGGGAATTTTGAGTCATTTAAGAAAGTGTCTATCAGGCCACCATCTGCGTGCTTTAGTGCCACATATAAAGTGCTAAGATAGGTGCAGAATGCGTTGTTAATCTCTATTTGAGAATGTATCAGACCCTTCAGTGGTGAACGTATGCTAGTGACTAACGGCTTTTCCGGGTTATCCCTCAGTAACTGAGCTAGCAGTGTTCCTGATTTGTCAGCGCCCGTGTGTTTCAGTTTTGTGTACGCCCTATAGTCCATTAGCCTAATGGGTTCCAGGGTTTCTGTGTGTTTAATAAGAGCCTCTTGAAGAGCTGTCCTGTTGCCTGCGTCAATTACTGTGGCTGGTTCTAGCTCCGCCATCAGCGCCTCGGTGTCCATAAGTCTTTTATGAGCTTCTTGCCGCGCCCCTACAATAGCACCTATTGCGGAGCCCCACACCACCACTTTAAACGCATCCCAGTCTATGAGGTTAGAGGAGGCCGTTTTCCAGTTGTCTACAAAGTATTTGCTAATAGTGTCCACCAATGTATTCCGAAAGGGGGCATCCACTAAGAGTTGGGGCCAAAGTTTCCAGGAGGGAACTGGGGTTGGGACTCTGCCCCACTGTAGAGTAAGTTCCAGGGGGTTATGATCAGTGAATGTTTTGGCTAGATATGTTGAGTGGTGTATGTGAGCGGCTATTGTGTGGTATGGAGTTATTGGACTGGGGAGTAAAAGGAGTGTTCCCTGTGTGTAGGATGTAACACGCGCCATGCGTCCGTGAGTCTCCAACCCTGCATCCAAGTGTTCAAAAGTTCAGCCTGTTTTTTAGTTCCGGCCCCATGCAGTGGGGGATGGGATCTGTCCAACTCTATGTCTAGGATCGCATTGCAGTCTCCCCCAAGGATCCAGGGAATGGTATCCCACATCGTCAGGGCTCTGCCTAGGTCATAGAAAAATGTATCTTGATCGAAATTCGGTGTGTATATACTACCTAACACTACTGGTATACCGTCTAGAGTGTGCCTTAGAAGTATATACCGTCCCTGGTCATCTGTACCCCGGGATACCTCTGTAAACGGGACACCATGGCAAATCCAGATGGTTGCCCCTCTAGCAAAGGCTGAATAATTAGTGGTACACTTCCGGCCTCTTCACTTTTTCCGAGTTTTCAATGACTCCGCCTCCATCAGGTGGGACTATTGGAGGAATACTATCTGCGCCTTTCTCCTAATGAGGTATGCATGCACTCTGTACAGCCCCTAGCCCACGAACATTCCAGGTCAGTAGGCTGTATGAGCCTTAGGTGGATTGATTTTGAGACATGGAGTTGCTACATGTGTTTTACTCCATGTGGCACGGAGCCCATGAATGTATACAGACCAGGAGTACCCCATCCCTCGTGAATTAAACACATAAAATGCGCAGCCAGTGAACGATGCTGAGCCAAGCCAATAACGAAAACATATTGGAACCAAAGAACAGTGCATGCGCATTGTGGGGGGCATGCGCCACCAGCCATGCTACTGCTTGTGAGGGTGCAGAGCTCCAGTGGCTCTACTAGGCCCAGGGGGGGTTTCTTCTCATGATATACTTATCTGTGCACTGTATTAGAAGGGTTTCCGCATGTGAGACCTGGGGGGGATCTACTATAGTATCTTACAAACAGCCTTTATAGGATTTTACTAGGTTCAATTAGTGACCTATGTACAATTAGGAGAAAAAACATATAGTAGTGCAGATCACATTACATGCATTACATATAAATTATGTGCACAGTCAAATCCTCGCAAGAGCAAAAGGATACTGTCCAGCCTGTTATATCATGTCCGTGGCTCAAGCGTCTAATTCCCTATGATCTCAGTGTACAAAGTTTCAATTTCTGTTCTTCAATTGTCAAGTAGGCCATCCCCGGTCTGGGGCATCGCCGAGGGAAAAAGAGGGATTCTATGTTCTGAGTCTGATTGTATGGTGCTGTCCTCTGAGTCCGACATGATCTTTGTATTGTCCTCACGAAAGGATCCTGCGACTGCCAATGCCTCCGCCCTGTCTGCCATCTTCTGAGCCGGAGTCGGATAGCGTTTTGTAGAGATCTTATGGGCTCCTCCCGACCTCGGGATAGCTGTTGTTGTGTTTGTATGAAGCTATGCCTTACCGAACCCGACGATCTCTCCTGACTGTGTTCAAGGTCCATTACCTCCAGCCATTCTTCCACATCATTGGGGCTGTCAAAGAAATAAGATTTCCTGTTGTGCATAACTTTGAAAAAAGCGATACAAAAGGGGATGATGGACGGAGCGTTTGAGCAAATCAAACACTCACCCCCAGTCAACTGATCTGGGTTTAATCCACCACCATTCTTTAGCCCACTCAGCCACCCCATTTCAGACATGGCTATATGCAAATCAGTCGGACCCTGTGCCTCATGGGAACAGTACAGCCCGAACTGCCAAGCCATGTCTTCCATGGACCGGAAACAAGCATCCTGGGACCGGTTTTGGATTCATAATCCTCATCAGCCAGGCTATCTTGAATCCAGTGGCCAAGTGAGCAAGGGACTCACGTCTGAGCATACCCTGCCACACTTAGGGTGAACAAAGCGATACAAAAGGGGATGATGGACGGAGTGTTTGAGCAAATCAAACACTCACCCCCAGTCAACTGATCTGGGTTTAATCCACCACCATTCTTTAGCCCACTCAGCCACCCCATTTCAGACATGGCTATATGCAAATCAGTCTGACCCTGTGCCTCATGGGAACAGTACAGCCCAAACTGCCAAGCCATGTCTTCCATGGACCGGAAACAAGCATCCTGGGACCGGTTTCGGATTCTGCCATCTTCTGAGCCGGAGTCGGATAGCGTTTTGTAGAGATCGTATGGGCTCCTCCCGACCTCGGGATAGCTGTTGTTGTGTTTGTATGAAGCTATGCCTTACTGAACCCGACGATCTCTCCTGACTGTGTTCAAGGTCCATTACCTCCAGCCATTCTTCCACATCATTGGGGCTGTCAAAGAAATAAGATTTCCTGTTTTGCATAACTTTGAGCCGGCGGGGGACAATATGGCATATTTAAGTTGGGCTGCCCGTAATTTTTGATTCACTGCTTGGAAGGAGGTTCGCTGATGCTGTACCATGATAGTGTAGTCCGTGTACAGGGAGATTCGCTGATTCTCAAATTAGATGTTCACCTTTTCCCTCGCTTTTTGCAGCAGCATGTCTCTGTCCCTGTAGTTCAAGATTTTGACAATCAGAGGACGCGGTGGTGCGCCAGTTGGAATCCGATGTGCCCTCTCCACACAAACATCTGGAGACAGGCCCTCAGGGGCAATGTGCTCTCGGAACCATGCTTCCATAAAATCCGCCGGTTTCATACCTTCACTTCATTCCGGCAGCCCAATAACTCAGACGTTATTGCACCGATTACAACCTTCTGGTCTTCAATCCTGTCCTGAAGGCCAGTAGTCTGGTGCTGCTGTTGTTTTATTTGTGTGGCGTGTTCCGTAAGTTGGGGGTCAATGCTTGTCAATGCCTTTTCGTGGTCGCGCACTGTGTCGGCGAGCTTCCCATGGTCCGCTCTCAGGAGAGAAAGGCAGGTCGTGAGGGCCCCAATCTGTTGTTCCATTATCTTCTTAGTCTCGGATTTCCTTCAGTATTAAGTCTAGTTTTTCTGAGTGGGACTCAGCCGGGCCAGTGGTTGAGTTGCTCAGCGACAGGTCCCTAGCGTTAGAATCAGGAGGCCCCACCCTGCCAGGCCAGTATCCAGAACTTTGCCCTTAAGCCTGCCCATCTCGCAACCCAATCGATCACAAGCTTGGGCACTGACAGTGGAGCTACCTGTAGGGTATAAGGTCACCTCCTGTTGAGAACCGAGCTCAAGGTTCCCTCCTCACAATATGTAGCGATCCACAAAAACCCTAGGCCTGCTGACGCCACCATCTACCTCCACCGCTCACCCACAGCACTCCAGTCCCCCAGCTGTATGGAAGGGCCGAACACCTGGTAGGGTGCCTGCGGCCCCGTCATGCACCAAGTTACCACAATTGTCAGCTCCACTGTGTCCTCTAACCGTGCCACGTCCAGTTTTGCCACCACTCAGCCAAGTACCGGTGGACTTCTCCTCGTGTCTCTGAATGGGTGGGGGGGCTCACTGCCCAGCTGGGCGTCACTGCAGAGGAGCCACCCTTATATTAAAAATGACAGTTTAAAACTGCACACACAGGCTGCAATGGCAGGCCTAAGACATGTATACAAGGGCTACTTAGGTAGGTGGCACAATCAATGCTGCAGGTCCACTAGTATCATTTAATTTACAGGCCCTGGACATAGGAAGTACCACTTTACTAGCGACTTCCAAGTTAATTAAATGTGTCAATTCGGTGTAAGCCAATCACTTAATCACTGGTTAGCAGTGGTAACATGTGCATAGTCCTAAATCCAGCAAACAAAATGTCAGCCAAAACAGGGGGATAGAAGGCAATAAAAGTTAGTAGAAAAAACCAGGCCAATGATGTCAGTTCCAACCCTGCCCAGAGAGGCCACTTGAGGGAACAACAAATAACACCACCCTGCACATCTTCAAATACCATTCAATACCCTCCTATGAGCTATTTGGTTAAAATTGATCGACAATTATTATTACAGAAATAACCTATCTGTCTCTGAATATAAAACCGTACAGCAAAAAAGTGTAATTGTGATGGATTTAAGGATATCTGCTTTATGCAATAATTGCTTGCATACGTACCACTACTGTATAATTCGTTCCTGCAATGGCAGCCTTCAACACCATTGATGATCCTGCATTCTTCTTCTTCAGTACAGTCAGAGCATCCAGGTGAAAGATAATTCGGATCTGTATTAGAAAAAATATAACTTTTTAAAATGTTTATGGTAACTTTTTTTTAAATCTGTTTAGATCATACTTTCATTGGTAAAACATAATACATAATTTCTAACCAACATTCTTCTGACTTTTGCAGGGCATGTCTGAAAATTGATTTATTATCCTGACCAGTAGCCCCCACCGGCTTTTCGAAAAGACCATGATTTCATCTTGATATGCAAAAGAGCCGAACGGAAAGAATTATTTTTGCATGGTTTATGTATATGAAACAATATACATTCACACAGAGGTATGGTTCTATGCCTTTGATAATAAAAGTACCTCACTTTGTGCAAAGTAACAAACCCAACATCCGAGCACAGAAAATTGATGTTATAATAGGGGCTTGCACTGTCCCTTCTGGAAGACAAAAATTGAGTTGTGCTTGATGTACTCTCTTTGGAGGCAATTCTCTTTTTCTATGGAGATGATCTCAAGCTAATTAAGCAAATGCTTCAGCTGTCATTACAATTCTGTTGCATAGACTCAACTCGCAACTACACTTATTCTTCAACCTAAGCATTCTGCTGTAGGTAAGAGTCTCATTGACCAACCTGGTATTCCCTTAGAGCCGCTGGCTTTCTGGGCCAACCAGTAAATACATCAATGGGGTGCCAAACAGGAAACATCTAAAGCAGTAGCCAGGGCTGCAACTCAAAGCGTGTGAGATAACACCCCAGCCTTTTTGATGAACCAACAGAATGTGGTCTTCTTGCAAAGGTTAAGGAAATTCCACAGAAAATGCTTTAAATGACCTTCCAGAGTGCTGTGCACAGCAAATGCATGTACTATGGTATGCAGAATATTACTGTACAGGGCATATCTTAAAGATTTTTTTATGTATGTCCCAGATTTCACATATAATAACCTAATAAATCGTGAAGTTCAGGAATTTCCCTGGTGTCTCATTTGCTCATGTATAGTATCATGTCAGTCAGTAATTCTGCACTGTGACCCTAGGCTATAGACAATCACAATCACTGTCAAGAGGACTCAGTCAGCAGGTATTCACCTCAATAACACAAACCCTTTAATTCGAGGCCTTTCAGTTAGTGAGCACATTCCACTGCTAATTGTTTAATGACAAGAGGTTACTCCTTAGTCCTCTGCCCATCTGCCCTTTATTCGAAACGGAAAAATAATGAAAGACCATTGTGTAAGTTACAACAGCTCTTTGGTAAACATCAATAAGCTAGGTTCTGTAAAAAAAACTGACAGCTGCTTCAACAGATTTATGAGATTGTTTCAAAATATTTATTTATGCCTTCCTTTAAATCAATTACCTGCCCACTTGTGCCTCTGACATGAACAAAAGCCACACTGACATGTAAAGCAAACACATCATGCACTGCTAATAAACTCACATAGTGCTTCACTTATGACATGTTCTTTTTTTAAAAAAGAGATGAGAATGTGGGTTGAGGATTTGCGGAGGAATGAGAGCAGTACCTATGGGTGACCCATACAGCATATAGCCAAATGGGTAAGCACAAGTGGGAGAGCTGGGAGTGGTAACTGCCCGAGGCCAATGATGGGAGCCCAAGTTATAGTTAGTTGACTAAACCATAATCTTCAATGACGAAGTGTTGGCAGCCATCTTGGGACCTGGCTTGAAGCCGAATCCCACATAAAAAGTAAATAACAAATGAAAAGGGGGCAGTGTGGGAATACCCTGACACCCCAGATATAATGGGGGTGTTCCAGAGGGATGTCGCTGGGGTTTAAAAGCATTTTTAAATTTATTTTTGGACCTGCAAATCCACTTAAAGATTTTTTTTTAAAAGACATTCAGGCTCCCACGCATCTTTTTCATTAAGCCCCTGGGTGGTGGGTTATGCAAATCCCGGGGGTATGATTTATAATAATGTGAGCGTGCCCATGTAGCACTGCCCACACCGCGGCGTCCGCCACCTCCCCAGGATAACCAAGTAAACTGATGCGGTGGAGGCCCTATGGACTCCCCCGCAAGCCCAGGGACTGCGAAACCCAGGACATTTTTCAAAAATGGAAGCAGGAGGCCGCACAGACCCCTCCGCAGCCCCGGAGGCTGCCACCTGCCCGGGGCTTGAAACCTACATTTTGAGGGGGTGCAGGGACCCCCTCACAGCACCAGGGCCACCACCTCCGCAGAGCTTTATTCAAAATAAATTTAGCATTTTTTCTTTTGGGTGAGGGTATTTAAATGCCCATTCTGGGCAGCACTCACCCCTACGTAAATATAAAAAAAAAATCCCTGGGGCCTAGAGGGCTTTCTGCCCCCCCCCCTCCCGGGGGCAGATCAAGGGCTATTGCTCCCATCTGCCTCTGGGGAGGGCAGAACGTCCTATTCTTACTTTGGGGGGGTGGTGGGGGGGGGGGGGTTTGGCATGCCCATTCTGGGCAGCCCCCACCCCTGGTGCATAAAAACAATCCCTTGCATCTACAGTACTTGCTGCCTACCTGGGGGGCAGATTGGGGGCTACTGCCCTTATCTGCCCCCCCCCCCCCGGGGGGAGCAGAAAGGCTGTAGAATCTTTTTATTTCTGGTCGGGGCATTTGCATGCCAATTCTGGGCAGCCCCCACCCCAACGTATATATTGAAAAAAATGACTGGGGCCTAGTGGGCTTTCTGCCCCAGGGGGGGCAGATTAGGGGCTAATGCCCCCATCCGCCTCCTGGGGGGGGCAGAAAGTCTTATTCTTACTTTGGGGGGTAGGGTGGGGGCTTTGGCATGGCCATTCTGGGCAGCCCCCACCTCTTGTGCATAAAAAAAATCCCTGGTGTGCAGGGTGCTTTCTGCCCCCCAGAGGGACAGATTGGGGGCTACTTCCCCCATCTGCCACCCAAGGGGGGCAGAAAGACTGTAGCATTTTTTTTAATTTGGGTGGGGGTATTTGCATGGCCAATCTGGATAGCCCCCACCCCTATGTATATATATATATAAAAAAAAATCCCGGGTCCAAGTGGGCTTTCTGCCCCCCCACCCCCCTTGGGGGCAGATCAGGGGCTATTGCCCCCATCTGCCTCCTAAGGAGGCAGAAAGTCTTATTCCATCTTTCAGGGTGGTAGGGTCGGAGATTTGGCATGCCCATTCTGGGCAGCCCCCACCTCTGGCGCACAAATAAAATCCCTAGCGTCTAGGGTGCTTTCTGCACCCCGGGGTGGCAGTTTGGGGGTACTGCCCCAACCTGCCCCCTGTCTGGGGAAATTAAAGGGGGAGCAAGGCACTTGCCCAAGGGGCCGCTCCAACCCTCCCTGGTGGCTAGTGGGTGGATCGTTGCTTGGAGATCGCCCTCCTGGGGTGATCCCCAAGCAGGGATCCACTAGGGAAGGGTACCATTGGAAAGGGGAGATCCTTCCCTTTCTAACGATACCTCTCCCATCCATCGTTTTCGGTGCTCGGGGGGGCTGAGATAGCCCCACAAGCATCGAAACTGAGAAACTGAAACAAAGTTTTGATCGTCATTGCAATGAAATACAAAAATATGCCTGGGGAGGTTGGGGAAGCTCTTCCCCAACTTCCCAGACAAAAAAAAGGGGACATACTTCTGCTGTTTGCAGTAAAAGGATTTCCTGAGCATGTGCTAATGATGGAATGGTTCCGTCATGAGCACACGAGAACTTGTGCTAATGACGGAACCATTCCGTCATGAGCATGGAAGGAGTTAAATAACAACATAGCCTAATATAGTGTAAAGTGCATGTGCATAAGCAGCTTCTATGGATTGCTTTTTTGATTCCCTGAGAACTAGTGTAATGAGCAATTGTGCAGAAGATATTTTGCCTTATACACAGTTAATTTCAAGCAATCTCAAATCATCTCCTAAATTACATGTGCATAAACAGTACTTTGTAGCATGGCTAGTAAGTCTTTCCTTTTTAAATTCATCCAATGTCAAATAAATAACTCCTCTATGTTTTTTTTACTAAACACACCCATTAACTTACACAAATCACAAACACACTCTGTAATATAGTATTTACATCCTTTACATAAAGTCTTGGAAAGCAACATACATTCAGAATTCTAGCTGTTGCAGTTGGGAACATTACTAAAGGTGTACATGTAATTCTGCATCCAGGTTATGGCCCATAGGTATTTCTGTTCCCATTTTGATTATCAATCTTGATTCCATTCATCTTAGCAATAACTGTCTGTTTCCACTTCTTTGATTTTTCTTTATATGTATGTATAATCCCAAAGTACTGCAAATTCGTAATGTCACCTTGATGCAGTCTTTTGCAATTGCATATGAATAGTCTTTGACTGCTCGAAGATGTTGTAAAATTCTCAGTCTGACTTTATTTATAGTGCTGACTACATAATATTTTTTTTTTGCAGGGACATTTCAAAGCATACACTACAAAAGCTCAATTGCAAGTAGTGTTGTTATATTTTTTTCAATTCTTCCATTATGTAGTCTCTAATCCTTTTGGTTAACATAATGTTCACAGGTTTTGCATTTAAAACACTTTCAGAAACCTGGTTGACAGAGCCAATTTGTTTTTCTGGCTTTAGGTTAGGATGTCTCCTAGTGAAGCAACTTTCCTGTGAGTTATATTTGGATGATCCAACAGAACTTTATTGAATGTTTCATCGGATTGTAATAACCTCCAATTTCTTTGAATTATTTATTTTGTTTCCTTGTGTTAAATATTGTAATCCATAATGAATCGAATGTTCTCTTCTTCACTTCCCAGGGAGGCTTTCTTTGGCATTGGAAGTTCACTTCCTGGATCCTTCAGTGGTTATTCCATGGCTTCTTGTAACACTGCCAGTAGGTATTGCCTTACAAGGAGTCTGTTTTTCATTTAATTAATTTCGGTTCTAAAATCATCTTTCTTCAAACACTTTGTTCTAGCGCTTAGCATTACCCCATAGGGGATACTCCAGCTCTACTTTTTGGGATGTCCACTGTTGCCAGGGAGGATGCTGTTGCATTGTTATGTCTTCCTGCATACTTTTGTGCAAATATGCATATTGTTCATGGAAGTATATAATGAAACTACATCAATCGTAGCCATCAGATACGAGTCCTTCCAAGGCATATTTTACATTTGTTTTAAAAAGTCCTTGGCGTCCCGTCTACAGGATGGTAGGGCTATCACATATGGTGCTAGAAAGAGATCTATGTACCATGATGTATTTTAAAACAGTAAATTCACCGATCTGACTATAGGACGTCCTGATGGATTGATCAGCCTTTTGTGTATTTTTGGTAGGAAATAAATAGTTGGAGTTGCAGGATGTAGTGTTTTCAAATACTTATATTCCTCATCCTCAATCAATTCTTTTCTCTTACACGTTTCGGCTCCAAGTAAGCCTTGATCACAGGTGGGGCTGCTTGCCTGTAAGGTGACTACCTGCTGATTTGTTAATTTCAGGCTGTCACGTGACTTCCGTGGTTCAAAGGAATACATGTCCCAAAATGCACTTTAATTATAACAACTCATTGGCCACTGCAGTGTGTCTTCAAATAAAACATAATTATGTCCAAAACATTGCAGTTGACTGTTTATAAATTCATGGCAGTGCATTCATGAAGGAAATACCTCCAAAATGTAAGAACCACTCGAACTTTCAAAACTGCCTGGCACAGAAAAAAATAGTGATTTTCAAGCCTAGCCTTTGAAGCTGCTGTCTTGCACTTCGTACATTGTCCAGAAAGTCGAGAGGAGAGGGATTCCTCACCTCTCTTGTCCCTTTCTCACTTCCGCACTCCAGTGTCAGGGAATATCCTCTCTTGGCGCAGAAACGAGCTGGTAATTCTTCTATCTGTGCATAAATGATAGAAATAGCCCCAGAACCAACTTTTGTTCAGTGTGCTAAAATATCTTGTTGTTTCTGTTCGGCCCTAAACATCCGTAAGAATTCAGATGAAATCTTTCTTTTCGTTTGAAAAGCTTTATTTCGGTACATTGACCATAAAAGCATCACAAAGGTTAAAAAACATATATCATTATCACAGGAATTAACAACATTAGTACAATTTTGCATCCAGTCATATGGTCAATACTTATGCACAGGTAGGAAAATTAAGAACATTGCTAAAAGCCACAATGGGTAATAAAATATTTTTTTTAAAACAAGAGGAAATACTCTCTTTTCTTTTAAAAAAAAATACAGTTAAAAATGAGTTACCGTAGGTATTAGTAAATCTGAGCAGACCGTGTACTATATTCAGTCACTACGCGGATGGCTCCAAAAACTTCCTCCTCATACACCACATTGAGAATAAAAAACGGGAAACAGAATAGATTATTGGGAGGTGGAGCTCAGTTTTCAATATTCTATAAGCCTCACTAAAGTGTCTTGTGCCCATGTTCTTACAAATTTGTACGAGCCAGCGTCTTCTTAACGACCTATAGGAGTCACACTGGAAAAGAACATGTACCTCAGTTTCGTCCACTAAACCACATGCAGGACATTCAATCATAACCTGTCCCCCCCATTTTTTAACATACGATCGTAGGGGGAGGCACCCATACCTGAACTGGAAAAACTATTTTCGTGCCAGCACTGGTTGGATGCTATCCAGGATGGGCCCTGCCTGGTAGATATTTTTAATTAGAAGGAATTCACTTGTAAGCCGTCCCGATGAAGAGCTACGCATCATCTTGGACAGCCGGTATTCCCTATAGGCAGTCACCAGTGTATTCCTACTTAGTGATTGTGACACGGTTTGGGGCTCATCCCACAAATCAACACGTCCCAATTCTATACATAGCGCCTTAAGGTGCCTCAACCAAGGTATCTTACCCTCCCCTTTCAGCCCCAATATCTCAGTTAATTCTTCACTATACGGGGCTAGCTCGGGAGTGCTCCACAAACGTCTACAGAAGGTCAGTGGTCTAAGTGCGGCATCCTCGGTAATTGGTCTGATTCCTAGGTCCATTCTCAACGGGATCAGAGGAGTGCTTTTGGGGAGGCTAAGAAGCTGTCTAATGAAAGCATTCTCAGTGCGTTCAAGGGATACGAGTGCACAATGGCCACAATGGCCCCAAATTTCTGCACCATATAACGCAGCACTTCTTGCCTGTGCCCTGTAGGCCTCCATAGGAGCATAGACCTGCTTGTGCGATGCCCCCTTAAAGAATTTACCTTAACTCTGTTTACTGCAAATAACACTTCTGTAATTTTGTATAAAAAAGTATAATACTGTTTACTCATTTAATACAATAAAAATCTCATATTTCTTGGAAAAAAGACAGTAAACATTTAAACACAATTTCTCCTATTTTACATAAAATTAATTACTGCCAATATTAATAATATTTCTTTCCTGTTATTTGTGAATGGAGTAGAAGAATGTAGATGCCTCATTGCAGCTGATTCCCAGGTATACCCAACCTTCATCAGCGCATATATTGCACATAAATCTCTTACATTTAGATCCCATCAATACACTTTAAAAAAAAATATATCGGGTGTGGCCAGCCAAGATGGCTGCGCATGTGATCCACGACAGCTCCGCTGCCGAGGCCCCATGATAACAAGACAAATCTGTGAGCAAAATTGACGAATCTCACCTGCGGACACACTGTGAGTGAGGTGCACAGTGCAGAAACACTCGAGAGCTGCTGGCGAACCCTGGATGGCATCTGATGGCAGACAGGCAGGCACAAGCTAAGCCAGGGGTGGCGAACGGCTGCGGTCATAACGGAGAGGAGCACAAGCGGAATCGGGGCATTTGCACAGTATTCCAGAGTGCCGCTAAGTGAACAGAACCCCTCACAAATGGTGGAATAATCCGGGACGCCAAGCACCTTCCCCGTGTTATCGGTGAGTGAGGAACGTGGGACAGGATGTGCGGGGAGAAAGGCGGCTCCCCTCCAAATTTTAGAAGCGGGGGTTGTTACAACTGACCCTAAAACAGTACAGGTGACAACAAGACCAGGGCCGCAGCTTAGTCACACCCAGGAATTAGACAAGACACGCCAATGGGAGACTTACAGGCAGCCCGGCGAGACAGAAGTTTCATGTCTGACTCTAAGAGCTGAGCAAGACACTCCATAAACAATGGAGTATGCAGCAACAAACTGCCATACTAAAACCAGAGCGTTTAAGATGCGGCAATAACCCAGACACATCCTTTGAGCACCTTCCTACTTGCATCACTAAGCAAATAATAGAGGCCCCCACTTACTCAGCAGATCAATTCACAAACCAGTGGCTGGACCTCGATCGCTGGGGCAGAGGATCCACGAGGTGAGGGAGGAGGCACAGCAAAATCACAAGAAGCTAAGGAAGTTAGGCCTACTTAAGCACTATTCAGAGGGCGATAAGACAAGCTCAAGCATGACCCAAGTATGCTGAAAGAACCATCCTATACGCGGGTGCAGAGTGGAAGTTCTGGGACCCAGCAAAACCGAGCTCGGGGAGCAGTTGGACACCAGCGAGGACCGTACAAACGTAGGGGAGGGCGCATCTATGCCACCCAAAAAACAGCAAAACAACAGAGTTTCCTCCTATTTCACCCCCACAGCCACTAAAGAACCCCTGGTATATACAAGAGGGGAGATCAGCATGGCACTATCTAAGGAAGACCTTCTTACCTCCCTGAGGGAATTCAAGCAAGCATTGCAGAGGAGCTAAAGGCAGACATTATACAATCCACAGACACGCTCAGTGGCAGACTCACTAACCTACAGCAAGATATCGATTCGGTGGGTGCCACAGTGATGGATATAGAGACCACAACCGCAAATCTAGACCGGCAAACAAACCAGCTGACAACAACTACACAGGACCTCCAAACTCAACTACAAGCCATCCTACTGAAAAATGAAGATCTGGAGAACAGGTCCTGGTGGGAAAACATACGAATCCACAACCTCGAAGAAGGAGTAGAAGGGCCAGACCTGGAGGCCTTTTTAACGGGCCTGTTTACCAAACTCTGGGAACAGCACCCACAAAAAATAGAAAAGACAGAGTTCATAGAGTGGGGAAACCAATCAAAGGAGAGAAACTTAGACCATGGGATATCTTGGCAAAACGACACTCATTTAAGACCAAAGAGGCCATACTACAGGCGGCTAGGAGGCTGGATGCAGTGCGGTCCCAAGGGCACACTTGCCAACTGTTAGACCTGGCACCGTTGGCGTGGGTCTCCCTACCTTTTTTTTGCTGCTGCCTCATGTGTTTTTACTATGTTTTTGCTGGTCTGGATGCTTTGGGCCTTTTGCCAGTACAATTCAGTGCCAAAGTGCAAGTGCTCCCTATTGTAAATTGTAATGGATTAGTGACTCCAAGATTGGATAAGAACACGCCCCTGTGCTGTTTTGCTATTGCTGGGGTTGGCCTGCAATGTTTACTTTATTGCCAAGGAAAGGGGAAAAGGACTTTTCATAATCTTGAGGAAGAATCTCCAAGGGCTCGAAGTGTGCTTGCCTCCTGCCTGAAGCCTCAGGGATACAAGACTTCACCACCAGCTCCCCTGAATTCACTTGCTACCTGCAGAGAGGTGCCTACAGTTGTTTGGGCCCTCTGAGAAGACTACGTGTTGCTGGGAGCTGGAAGTGTGACGCAACGAGGAGAAGCGTGTCGCCGCTGCAACAGTTGCAGTTGCATCGCCGAAGAATCGTGTTCAACGTCGCATCATCGACGAAGCGTGTCGCATCACCGGAGAAGTGGGTCGCCGCCAAGAGGTCGCTATCGCGTCACCGGAGAAGCGTGTTGGAGGGCCTGTCTCGGCTCAGAAGTTACAGAGTTCGCCGCATGGCCGTCGGGTGTGCACCCATTGCATCCATCAAATATCGCATTGCATCAAAGACACCATTTTGTCACATCTCACCAGATCATCGCATCGCGTCAAGGCGCCATCTTGTTGCATCATAACTGGAACGCAGTAAGAAACCAACGCATCATCTCCTCTCCAGTAAGGAACCGACGCATCACCTCCCCTGCGCTGTAGTAAGCTGCGACCCATTTGTTTGTGTTGTGTGATGCATCCAAGGTTCTCTGAGAGTAAAGTGTTGCATTTTCCATTTACATTGAACTAAGCTATTTCTACCATTTTTAAGTCTTAATTTGGATTACAGAATTGTGGATTTTTGTTGTTTGGTCTTTTTTTAAGTCTTGTAAAGATTACTTATTTTTCTAAACTGGTGTGGTGTTCATTTGTAGTGATTTCACTGTATTACAGTATGTGTTCACAAATGCTTTACACACTGCTTGTGAGATAAGCTACTAAGGGGGTGAGCAGGGGTTATTTTAGAAGTGTAGCCCCTTACCCTCATTAGGAGCAAGGATCCCTATTTGGACAAAGGTACCTACCTCTGCCAAATAGAGACCCCCAATTCTAACACCAACTTTACCAAGATGTGGCATCAGCAACTTCAGCAAGCCACCAACAATGCACACCCATCACGGAGAAACTCAGGCAAGACAACATTAGTCACTGGACCTACCCCTTTGGATTAGGCTTTGAATAAGGTAACAAGGTACACCATATAACTGAGGTCAAGGAGGCATTCACGTTGTTGGGCCTCCCGACACCGGAAACTGATGCGGAGGCAACTAGCAATGACCAACAGGACGACTCCCCACAGGCAGCGGGAAAATGAAACCAATGGCAAACCCGCCACCTCCCTAGAGCACAGAAAAAACAAAGCACCCCTGAGATAACCTGAGAGACCTGGTATCAATGCTGGCCTAATGGAATGCATCTCACACTCTGTTGCAAATCCACGGGCTGATGATGGCAACTGACACCGCTCCACCAACAATGAAACATAAAACACCACCCTTGATCCACATACTGTGAATCCGATTCTCACTGATACTTAAAGGCTTGAGAGCCAATGATTTGAAATACATACATAATAGTTTATCAAGGACTTCGAAGAAGCAGAGCTTGTCTTATGACCGAATCTTATTAATGGACCTCGGCAGTGGACTATGGTCCAATTTGCCTCAAATGCCTAATGGACATCGCAATGGTGACCCGAACTGGGGACCTGTTGTCCCAACGTTAAAGATGTTGAAGTCTAGGCCTGGGCGGTACATTCCGTTCCGCTAGCGGAATTTGGTTAATTTCCTGTTCCATGGAAAATGCGAAATTGCTAAAATCCGCGGCTTCGCTGAATTTTTTGCTTGTTTGCACTTTCAAACTGCGTGTTCGCGAGGTATTTCTCCCCAAGCATGCAAACAGCATTCGCGAGCAGGAAAAAAGCGTTGCTAATGGGTGGAACAAGCAATTCCGCATGTTCGCAGAACTTTTGCATGCTCACTGAGATTGTTTACTGTTTCGCAGAGCTTTACATATCGCGACTATGCAAATTCCGCCCACCCCTATTGAAGTCTGATATTTTCTTTTTTCCCCTTTTTGGTTTTTTCCTTTCTTTTCCTTTTTTTTTCTCTGACAGGGACCTGGGTGAGGAGAGAAATGCGAATGGGGCACAAAGGGGCTACATACACTGGAGAAGCTCTGACAAGCAACCTGGAGGGGTTGGATGTGGGAGGGGCCCTCTGGAGGAGGATGAAGAGGGGGACACACAGGTAAAGGATGGTGAATAAGGGTTAGCAGCAAGGTACACACAACCACAATGGTGCTCACCACGTTAACATGGAATGTTAGTGGTATGAATGCCCCCGCCAAACGCCAGAAGATCTGGAAATACCTCACTGACCAACACTATGACGTGATGGTGCTCCAGGAGACCCACCTCAAAAGATCAGAAGACCATAGAATAAAACACAAGAGATATCAACTAATATATAAATCATCTGCTTCTACAAAACACAACTGAGTTGCCCTCCTCTTCCACTCCTCCCTCAAATTCCAACTGATAGATTACAAAACTGACAAGGAGGGGAGAATGGTACTGGTAAAGAGCCGAATACGGGGACGACTCTACATTGACGGCGATATATGTGCCCAATGTGAACAAGGCGGCCTTCATCCACAATACCCTGACCGTACTGGACGGCTTTGCAGAAGGAGATATAGTGATGATGGGAGACTTTAATCTTACATGGCATTCGGGAACTGACAGTACACACCCACACAGAGCCCACAAAGGAAGCTTCCCAAACAACCTGTAACAGTCTGTACAAGATTGGGTCTCAGAGACACCTGGAGGGAAGCACACCCAGAAGATAGGGATTATAACTTCTTCTCTCACATCCATCGCACCTATTCGAGACTCAACTACATTTTAATGAGCAAAGTTTAAGCAAACTGGTTAGAGAGGCCACCATACATACTATCATTATCTCTGACCACGCCCTGGTTGTGGTCACCTTGGACTGGCACAGCACTGAACCTAAATTTGAGAGATGGTTTTTCCCCAACGCGATGGCAGGAGGCAAAACACTGCGTGACTCCCTACGTACTTCAATCAGGGAATTCTTTCAACTAAATGACCCCCAGGACATCAAGTCAAGTCAAAATATCTTTATTCGACTCATTTATAAGTCATACAAAGTATTTAAAACACAATTCATACACAAATTTAAAACATTTCGTATATATTGACATATGACACTAAAAAGCCCTCTTTGCTGCAATGAATCTAGGCATACAAAAAGATAAAAGAGAAAATGGAACTAACTAGAATACTTTTTTATCCTTGCAGCCGCTACCAAGAAATTAGCTATGCAGAAAGTAACGTGAATGTTGGGCAGGGATTGTAAAAAAAGCAGAGCCGGCCTCACTTGTGTGAAACCGCTCGCCTTCAGGAGTGGTACCAGATATTTTTCCTCGGCTCTGCATAAAACTGACAAAACATGACAAAATGCATAGTATCTTGTACTGACGAATCATCGCAGCTGCATGGTAATGCTAGTTCCGGTTTTTCCCATTTATTAAAAGTACCCAAATAAAAATGTAACAAATTAAACCTCAGTTTGGTTAAAAGGAACCTATGAAACGGGATTGTAACACACCCAAGATAAGGTGCCAAGGAAAGAGAATTAATAAGTAAATAATGGCACCTCACTAACGGTTTCATTAATTCCTTCTCTTCACGGGACGCTCTTGCCCTTGCCATAAAATTGTTTTTTACCAAGTCAACGTCTTGTGCCTTAATGTCTTGAGGAGAGGTAAAGAGCTCTGGTCGTCCCAATTCAGTAAACGCCTTCAGCAAATAGGCCAGCCACGGGATCTTTTTAAAGTGGTCCAGGGATAAGACATCGGATATAATCCTGTGGTTAAGTGGCAGATCTTCATTAAGCCATGTCTTTAACCAAAAGATCAGGGGGGCCATATTCAACCCATCAGTAAGGTAGTCCAAGCCCACCTCCCTATGTATGGAATAGGTAGGTGTCGATTGTGGCAAGGAAAGGAGTGACCTTATAAATCTGTTCTCGGCTCTCTGGATAGGTTCCACGTTTACATAGCCCCATAGAGGTGAACCATATGACGCCAGAGATACAGATTTGCTCCTATATATTTTTAATAATGCTTCCATAGGCCTGGCACCTAACCTACCCGCAAAGCCCATAAGGGCAGACGACGATCTCGAGACCGCCAGCTTCTTTGCCCTCACCTGAGGGCCCCATGTTCCTCTTTGATCGAATAGGACCCCCAGGTAGGGAAAAGTGGAAACCCTAGATACCGTGTCCCCTCTGCAGCTAAAAGATTTTATACTCTTCTTGCGGCTTTCTTTGCCCACTACCATTGTATGTGACTTGCTGGTGTTGATTTTCAGATCGAGCTGTTCCATGAATTGGCCAAAGGCGTTCAAGAGGCGTTGAAGACCAGTCCCCGTGCGAGCAATTAGCACGGCATCGTCCGCGTACAGGAGCGCTGGAATTTTAGCCGCACCTGCACGCGGGATGTCGACTTCCCTCTCTTCCAGGAAAGTACCCAAGCCATTGATATAGATAATGAAGTGCAAAGGGGCCAATATACAGCCCTGTCTTACACCTTTCAAAGATTTAAAACGAGACGTACACCTGCCCTCGTTAGTGACCCGTACGGCCGCAAAAAGTTCCTGATGCAGGGAGGCCACAAACCTCACCAGGGCCTCCTCAATCCCCATCTCCAACAGAATTTTCCATAGCTTGGACCTGTTGACCAGGTCGAAGGCCGAGGAGAGGTCCATGAATGCTAAATACAAGGACCCCACCTTGGCCACCGTATACTTCGAAATGAGCAGATGTAGGTTGGAGCACTGTTCAATGGTGCCCTTCCTTTCTCTAAACCCATACTGGATTTCAGACAACCCTCCGCAACTCTCAACACTATCCCTCAGCCTGGACAAAAGCACTCTACCTAAAATCTTTACAGAAGAATCCCAAAGGGATATGGGCCTGTAACACCCCGGGTCGTCCCGCTGTCCCTTTTTAAAAATAGGCACAATGGTAGAGATGTCCCAGGAAGATGGTGCATGGTTACTATTTACAGCAGTGAATACATTGGCCAGTACCTTTGCCCAAAGTTTTGGTGAATGTATAAAGAAATCGGCTGGCACCCCGTCGGGGCCTGGGGCCTTATGCTTGGTTGTGGCTGTAATAGCTTTCTCCACTTCAGGGCTATTGAACTGTAGTGGCGTGGCTTCTAGGATGACTGGCAACGCGTCTTTACTAGCCACATCATTATCCCCATACACGTTTTTAAAGTGGGTAAGCCACTTATCGTCAGGGATAACACAGTCCATCGCCTCCTTATTTTGGTCGGAAAAAAAAGGCTGTTTGATTATTTCCCAAAATTTATGGCTGTCCTTTCGGACTGCCACGGAGAGGAGGTTTTCCCAGGCTTCTCTTTTAATTGATTCTTTTCTAGTTCTTATTGCTAGCTTATAATTTTTCCTTAAGCTAGCGATCTCATCCTTTACCCTGGTTTTTTTTTTCAAGGCAGCCATCAACGATCTGTGTGCCTTTGAACATGCGGCGTCAAACCAGCGCGTCGTATTAGGTACCCCCTTTTTAGGTTTAGTCAGGAGGTCCTGCGCTACCTGGCTACTGATTGACTCAAAAGCCCCTATAACCTCATTCCCCGGGGCGCTAGGGTTCTGGCAAACCTCCACCTGTTCCATAATTTTAGGGAATACTGCTGCATAAAAGTTGTCTGGGGCCACCTTAGCCCACTTAACTCTCCTACCCTGATCAGAGGTACACAAAGTATGGTGAGACCTCACTTTCCCCGGCATTGGTCCCATATGGTCTCCCCATGCAACTTCTAACAAAACGGGGTTGTGGTCACTGAAATGGGATGGTACAGTGCGATAAGCGATTGCTCTATTTAAAATGCCTTGTGTGATAAAGATGTAGTCTATTATAGTTCCAGGATTAGTGCCAGTAAAAGTAACTGTTCTTGGGCCACCCTCTGGTTCATACAGATTGAAATCTACCAATAGATCTTCTAGCTCTTCACCATCTGTTGTGTGTTCGAAGTGTGGGAGCTCGGGGCCTTCACCCCAATCCTGGTTAGTTAGACTACAGGCTAGCATACAGGGATGAATATTAAAATCACCTAATAATATATATTCTGTGTCGAATTGTAAGTTCTGACTGCCTGCCCTTAGTATAGCATCTAAGGTAGCAATATTACTGCCCCTATCCTCCCTATTCTGTGAGTTATAAAAATTAATATATAAGGACCTTGTGGCGGGGTTAATAACTCTCTCTATAATAAGGATATTTTGAGATCCACTGCTGATCACTTGTAAGGTACCCTTCAAGGCCAAAGAGAACAGCATCAGCAGGCCACCCTTAGGTCTGCCTATACGGCTAGGGGTCGCCGCTATGGCAAAACTACTAAACCCATCCAACCAGCAACCTGCAGTTGTATCCCAAGTTTCCTGGAGGGCAATGATGTTATGGCCCGTAACAAAGCTTAGCCACTCCTTATCATCCCGTTTGGCGTTAAGTCCAGCTACGTTCCAGCTTAGTATTTTACAAGTATCCGTGGTGTTCTTCACTGCAAGATCAGTCGAAGGAACTCCTTCTTCTGCGTGCGCGTGCGGCATTTCCATAGCCGAAGGAATGCTTTCTGGCTCTATTACAATAGCCTCGACATAAACATTATCATTTCCGTTTACATTCTCCAAAAAGGGGTCCTCAATAACCTCGACCTCAACTTGGTCAGAGGGGGTTTCCCTTTCCAAGCAGATCGATATATTACGGTCCGCCAAACTATTTAGCTCAAGTCTATTTGTGCCTTTCAAAGTGCCACTGCCCCTGTCACTAGGATTAGGATTAGTTACTGGACATGAGGATCTTCGGCCATTATGTGACAAAACGGTGACCCCCCTGCGTCAGTCGCAGTCATTTAGATTGGCCAGAACCCCATACCTATTCTCAGTTCCAAACCCCCAGGCCTCTGGTGTGGCCCCTGGTCCTTGCCCAAACACTGCTGTGTCCCACCTAGATAATGGGGTATTGGGGCGCATTGGAAACTGCTCTTCTCCTAACCAGGCACCGAACCTATTTCCACAATTCCCCCGATCTGCACCCAGACAACCCAAACCCCGCCTATTCAGAGTGTTCCATGTTAATCTGGGGTTTTTAAAAGATGTCATATTCTGTTGGTAATGTCTCCAACGAACAATTGAGATGCATTTAAAGCTTTGACTAGGGGCCAATGCTTAACATTAATGGCGGCTCTTAATAAAGAGAGTACAACAGAAAGAATGAACCTGGAAGGGGCATTGAAAACACTCGAACAAACGCACAAGGATAACCCCACTCTTACAATCCAAATAAAGATCACAGCCCTGAAGGGGAAACTTCATGTTATCTATTCTAACAGGGCAGAACTGACACTGTGAAGACTTAAACAGACTTCATATGCGCAGGGTAAAAAAGTAGGAGCACACACCTGGCACGCCAATTATGAATTAGGAGGGAAAGGGGCTACATTGGTGACATACAGGAACCCTCAGGCTTACAGACACAAGAAGAATCATGCAAAGCAAGAGTATTCAGGGACTTTTACAGTATACTATACACAGCTGACCACACTAATTCTCAGGCGCAAGCAGACTCTCTCAGCATGGTGGAGCTCCCCCAGGTCACACCGACCAAGAATGATAAATTGGGAGAACCTATCACAGAGGAAGAGGTACAGAGAGTGCTTGGTGGTCTGAAGCTGCACATGTCTTCCGGCCCTGATGGCTTGACAACACAGTTCTATAAAACTTTTAGCGCAGAGTTACTCCCCCACTTTGCCTGCCCTTTTTAACCACATAGCAGATACCAAACACTATGGGTGAAGCACTTATTACCGTGATTCCCAACCCAGGGAAAGACCCAAGGCAATGTGAATTGCACAGACCAGGAGCACTTCTTAACCTAGACTCTAAAATATTTTCTAAAATTATAGCCACCCGATTGGGGAACTTGCTGCCAGGCCTAATACGCCCGGAACAATTGGGTCACATCAAGGGTAGACAAATGCATGACAACGTGCGCAGAGTGCTTCATCTAATAGAAAAAGCTGCTAGAAGACGGATTCCCGCAGTTCTTCTCGACTTAGAAGCCAAGAAGGTGTTTGATTGGGTGGATTGGCCCTATCTCTTCCAGACCCATCAAAGAAGTTTATAAGCATGATAAAGGCCAACTTTTCAGCCCCAGGTGCAAGAGTAATAGTTAATAGAGTGGCTTCTGACCCTTTTCTCCTGGAAAGGGGAACCAGACAGGGTTGCCCCTTATCACCACTCATCTTTGCGATTAGCATTGAACCCTTAGCCCCGAAGCTCAGAAAATCCAGGGAATTAAGTTTGGTGACGATGAACATAAAATCTCACTGTTCGCCAACGACATCCTATTGACAATATTGGGCCGGCAACGATCCATAATGACACTCCGAGAGGAATTGGGTAGCTTCAAGGAGGTAGTGGGACTCCTCATTAATCTGCACAAATCCTTCCTCCTTTATTTGATACTGCCGGAAGCGGAGATGGGGGACTTGGTGGCTTCAACCCCCTTCCAGTGAGCCAAGAAAGATTTTACATATTTGGGAATAAAATTTACCCCCAAAATCTCAGGACTATTTGCACCACAAATGCCCTACCACCCAGCGTTTCCCCAGGTCTCCCGATAAAAATGGTACCTCACTTATGTGGGTAGGCCTAGTGGCCGCGACAGGAAATTACCCAAAATGTAGAAAATTCAAAATTATCGATCGTAAAACTACCTGGTTTTCCTCGAGAGTCACCTGCATTTTTAGTCCCGGGCTCAGCGGCCATCTAGGGAAAGCTACTAAACCCTGACATTTCTGAAAACTAGACACCCATGGGAACGATGGATGTGTAGATTGCATGGATCCCCTAAAGTTTTCTTACCCAGAATCCCTTGCAAACCTCAAATGTAGCTAAATAAATCGCCTTTTCCTCATATTTCTGAGGGGTCACAGCACCGGCACAACTTTCCTACAACCCAGCGTCCCCTCACTCTCCCCATTAAAATGATAACTCACTTGTGTGGGTAGGCCAAGAGCCTGTGACTGAGAAGGGCCAAAAATGAATAGATTAAGGGGATAGCACAGCAAGCATTAAGCTAGGCACATTGTGAAACAAGCATTTGTAATGCAATAGGTCTCGCATTATGAAAGTTTGAGCTATTGGTCTTGTAAATGACAATTTTTTTATTTATGTGTTGGTTTTGAAAATAGCTAAATGAATAGCATTGTCATTTACAATGCCAATAGTTATAACTTTCGCAAATGTGACACTGTTGGACTTGGCCTTTTCCCCCCAAATTTTTCGCTTTTGCCCCTCCAATTTGAAATGTCTCCCCCATGGGATTAAACCTGTATAGGCCATGAGTGGTGTGAGACACCCTGTTAAAAATGTAATGTCATGTAATGGTGTGAGCACTTGTAAATTTCCCCATTTTAAAAATGCACCTGACTAAAATGTACTGTATTTAAAATGGATGCCATGGCCATGGGTTTTGCCACTGTACTGCCATAGGTCAGCAGTCTAGCTATTATTACCCATCTACCCCTAGCATTTGGAGGGAAAGCCTGGCACCCAGGGTGCTCAACCCCTCCCCTTGAGCCAGAGTGAACCAGTTTTCCCCAACATTCCGGAAGGTGCTGGCTCTGTGAGGGAGGAGGGTATAAGTAGGGTGAAGTGCCACCAAAAAGTCAGTCAGCGCTGAGACAAGAAAGAGAGGGGACCTGCTGTGAGGTGCTACCGCCACATGGTCCTGTGAGCTGGGCCCTGCACCCCTATAAACCCCCCCTCTGCTGTCCCCATGGGCCCCTGACAAGGGAGGGCCCCTATCCAGGTCACTGACGCTATTTGACCGGTACCACGCCAGCGCTGTGTGAAGAAGCGCCCAGGGGGTGAGGAGTGTGCCCCTGAGGAATTGCTGTGAGATTGTCTGCCCCTTTGAGGCACCATGGGGAAGATTGTGCCCCCAAAAGAACTGCTGCTGGCTGAGGTGCTGTGAGGCCCTGTGGAAGCGCTGGGCCCTGGGACTGTTGTGGCCCCCTAGTGCTGAAAAGCCGCCTGTCAAGCGCTGTGTGGTGAAGCGCTAAATTCCTGCCCCCTCTGCGTTTTCTGAGGAGCAGTGCGCTGGGAATAGCGCCGTTTTCGGAGGAGCAGTGCGCTGTGAGAGATGCTGTTTCCTGAGGAGACTGTGGCAGCTTGTAAATAGCGCCGTTTGTTGAAGCGCGCTTTTGCCGCTATATAAAGAAGTACTTAAAAGGGAGCCTACCCCTTAATGCCGCCGGAAATCACCGCCGCGGCCCGGCGCTGACGTGGGGATTCCCCCCCATTGCTGTGGGTATCGTTGCGGTGGCCCCCGGTACCAGGAGAGGGCCGCCGAAGTGAGGAAGGGGCCGCGCTAGGCCCTGAGGCCGCGGCACTCGCGTCACGTGACGGGGGCGCCCGGCCGCGTCATCGGCCCGCCCCCACCAACGCCGCGCAGGGATTGGTTGCCGGCCCGGGCGTCCGGGAAGGCAGGAAGAAGCCGAGTCGGAGCCCCGGGTCCCCGTGAGGTAGGAGGGGGACCCGGGTGAAGCTTTGTTGCGGGGCCCCCGTGCCAAGGAGGGAGCCCCGAAAGAAGCAACCGGAGCGGGAGGCCACCCCGCCGGTCTGTGCCCCCACGCGAGGGGCCGGTGAGGTAGGCGGGGCCGGGGCACACTGTCGGTGCCAGCCCCACCTCCCGACCTGAGGCGCCCGGAGTAGAGCAGCTGCGAGGCTCCCATGAGGTCGAGGGAGCCCCGATTGAGCCGCCCAGGCCCCCGTGAGGAGGAGGGGCCGGGTGACTCCCCCGGAGGGGAGAAAAGTTCCATTTGCGTGTGCTGCGCCAGAGGGCCTCGAGGCACATTGCCGGTGCCTGCCCCACCGCCAAGGAGGCCCTGGACAGCCCGGTGAGTGTGGGCAACAGCAAACGGTGTGGGGGGTGGAGAGGGCAATGGGACACAGGGTCAGTGTCCGCCCCTCCCCTGCCTCTGTTGACTAGGTGGAGCCTAAGTGCCCAGAAACCAAGTCAAGGCTGCTGGTGACTGCAGCTTCAGAGCCCCGGGATACCTGAACTGCCTACCGAAGCCCCGGCTCACTCTAAAAGTCTCAGGGAGGGAGGTAGAATGTTGTTGTGCCCCCCGGGAAAAGGTTTGACATGCCTAGCCCAGCGAGGGGTTCATTGAAATGCACCTTTTTGCCTGTTGCCTAATTTTCCCTGAAGTGTCCCACCTATATATGTAGGCCCCGAGGATGGTTTGCCCTAGGTTGAGGTTCTTAGGCCCAGAGGCTGGCCCCCATTAGGTTTAAGGCAATACGGGCCTAGTGGTTAGGTGACTGCTATCTGCCTGTTCTCCCTAGTTAGGGCTGAGCCTTATGCTAAAGCAGAGTGCCTAGCGTGCTGCGTCCCCTACCTGGGATTGGGACGTCAGGGGCCTAATAAGGGTGGGCTGTTGTGTACACCCTGATGTTCGATACCCCTAGTTTGATGGTAGAGGGAGCCTAGTTGATTCATGACAGGTGTTCCTGATTTATGAGAAGGGCCCCTACTTGATATCTATGCTGGGCGATGTATGTTCCGCCTAGGTTGGTCAATGGGTTGGCCTGATGTGTTATCCCAGGCCCTTGTTTATGTACCAGATTGATGGGCCAGACAGGCTAATTTATTACAGGTGTTCCTGTCCATGTTATGCCGTGATGCCCTAATGTTTTTCCCTAACAGGGGTTGGGTTGGTGTTAATGTACATGATGTATTTCTATGTTAATGTAGAATTTTGCAATTACAGCCTTCCCTTTAGGATGAGAGTCTGAGTTGGCCCCGCCAGATTGGCCCCAGATCTAATGACATTTTGATCCCATCCTTTTTCTTCCTTTCAGCATGGACTACTTCCTATGTAAATAATTCCCCCCATTATTCGCTTGGCTCTGGCGCCATTCGGCGTCCTGTTGTGACACTACTGTTTTGCATTCTATTGCCTTGCAGGTTGGAAACCCTACTAAACTACGTATCTTTTTCCAACTCAAACTGGTGTCCTGCCTCTTTTGTGGTGTGCCTGGTGTGTTGACTGAGGGTACTGCGTGAGTGCTTCACATGTCCTCGAAGTTTGGCCTGCCCGCTTGATGCCATGCTACCCCTTTGGAGATCTGGGTAACCCCCATTTCTTACAGACACCTATAGCATTTGTAATGCAACATGTTTTGTATTTACGTGACTTAGATGTATTGATATTACAAATACCAAACGGCTTTTAATTTTTTAAAATAATTAATACTTAAATAAAAGTAATTGTAATTTATAATGGCAATAGCTTAAACTTTTGTAAATAACTTTTGTGAAGATTATGTTCAGTGTATTTTATTGTGATGAAAATCCAAGAACAGAAGTGAAATATTAACATCTTTTTGTGACATTTGTAATAAAGGGGGTGCCGCTCGTAGTCGGATTTGGCTGCAACATCGGATATCACCGTGTTGGAGGAGATTTGCCCGTATTCTGACCCTGGGACTGTGGCTGTTGACCCTGAACTGTTGCTGGACTGTCGGGGACCGGGACTGCGAGGCCCACAGGGCAGTGCGCTTTCTACATCAAGCGCACCTGCCGCCTCTTCCCGCGACTCCTCCCCGCAGAGCCTCCTGCACTTTAAATCGCGACTCACGGCCCCTGCCCCGCGGGTGCCCCTCGTAGTCGGATTTGGCTGCAACGTCGGATATCACCGTGTTGGAGGAGATTTGCCCGTATTCTGACCCTGGGACTGTGGCTGTTGACCCTGAACTGTTGCTGGACTGTCGGGGACCGGGACTGCGAGGCCCACAGGGCAGTGCGCTTTCTACATCACGCGCACCTGCCGCCTCTTCCCGCGACTCCTCCCCGCAGAGCCTCCTGCACTTTAAATCGCGACTCACGGCCCCTGCTCCGCGGGTGCCCCTCGTAGTCGGATTTGGCTGCAACGCTGGATATCACCGTGTTGGAGGAGATTTGCCCATATTCTGACCCTGGGACTGTGGCTGTTGACCCTGAACTGTTGCTGGACTGTCGGGGACCGGGACTGCGAGGCCCACAGGGCAGTGCGCTTTCTACATCACGCACACCTGCCGCCTCTTCCCGTGACTCCTCCCCTTCCTTCTTTCCTTGTATTTAAGGCGGGTCCATTGCGCGACCACGGGACGCGCGCGGGATGTAGCCCGGGACAAAGCCCGGACAAAGGGCGGGCCGTTTGAGGCCGGTAGAGAACGCTAGAGACTGGGACTGGGCCACCTCCTTTGTATTTCCCTGACTTATACTTTCTACTAATCGATTCCTGCCACAATGGCCATGAGAGAGACAAGGGGTAAGAGCACACTAGCTGCTGGGGCCTCAAAAAGTACTCTGGACATGTATTTTGCTAAGGCGTGATCCCTCCTCATTGACGAAATTACGATTTTGGAAAGGCGAATATCGCAAGAAATAGATTGGGTAAGGCGATCATCCATGGGCACATTAGCGCAGGCTAGGACTCCGGATAAGAGACTGGATCATTTAGAGTCTGACACCGGGGAGGATGTAACTAGTGGTGCGCAAGACACACCTGATTTTACCATCTCTACCATACTAACTAACGATATTGACACTAGTGCCCCTACAGAGTTGAGCCTACTACCCCTACCTCAGCCCCCTCCTCCCCCTATTAATGTCATTGTTAACTTGGCTAATACAGATGACACTGTTGTTACAGCTAGAGGTCCTACGCAGGGGGAAAGAGAAGGAGCCATCCCAAAAAGGAAACGAGGGCCACAAAACCGGGGAGGACGCAAGGCTAAGGTAGCAAAGCATAATCCATTAGCGGAGGGAGCCAACCAGGGATCTGGTAGCAAGGATCAGATTTCCATGAGGAGAAAGACGCTATTACCCCCACCAAATCCTGTCACCGAAACTCCTCTTGTGATACCTAGCTGTAATGTTACCTCATGTGATGACGATATCACTCTTGCTGATATCGGCGCTCTTCTCAAGACAATTATGGGCCCCCTGGAAGCGCGCTTAACCAAGATCGAAGCGAGACTAGAGTCAATTGAAAAGGCTACGGTCCAACTAGTTGACACCTCTAAAAAGGATAGAACTGATGCCAAATGTGGGGGGGTATTCAGGAATAGGAAGCCGGCACCCAAGTTGCTACCAAAGGAGGTGGTGAAGGAGGCGGTACCGGCCTCCACGCCTTCTCAATTCCAACAGCCCGCACCTCATATAGTGTCCCCTCAGTTGACCGATTGTGCTACATCTTCACGCCCCCCTGAAAGGCCAGCTGTAGCAACTCGGGGAGATCAGGGCACCTACAAAAAACATAGGGTAGTAAATTTACCGCCGGAGGCGAGTCCATATACAGTGATCTTAGCGGGGGTTCCTGAGCTTAAACCATCTTCAAGAGAACATGTTACAGCTCTCAGAAACAAGGTGGTTAGCTGGCTTTCCATCAACAGGCCCCTCCCCCCCGGAATAACGAGTGAGGTCCTCATGGGGAGGAGAGTCCCATGGCTAGGTAACACACGCAAATCGATTACTGGGGACTGTGTCCTAATCAATTTCAGGGACCCCTCGACCATTGCACATATTTGTAGATGGTCCTACCCCGATTCTGGGACTTCTATCCAGTCCTTACCTCTATCCTTCTTTTACCCTCCAGTGATCCATGGGAGAGATGAGGAGCAATGGGAGACTATTCATAGGAGGGAGGGAAGTTGGCGAGACAGAGGGAGAGGTCCCACATTTCGTCATGTGCCCATCACTCGATCCATATCCCAACCTTTAATAGGGATAGTACCCTGGATTTGATCGAGTGACAGAGTGAGATCAAGAGGGGGGAGGCAGCAGGAAAGGGGTGTAACTACCGTTAAACTCTGTTCCAATAACTCCTGTGGGCTAGCTAGCTGTGAGGTGCAACATCCTACAAGAGAGGTTCACATAAATATAGCAGGGACCATCCCCAGTCTGAGTGAAAGTATACATGAACTAGGGGAAAGTCTTACCAGCAACACGCCTCCAAAGAACCCCCCGGACATGGGCACTCCTCCCCCTCTGACCCCAAACCCCAGACCGCCCATCCTAAACATACTATCTTGGCATGTGGCTGGCCTGGGGAATAGAACAAATTCTCCGGATTGGAGCCTATTTATAGAGGGCAGGGATATTTGTATGTTCCAAGAAACCTGGGCGAGAGAGGAAGTCTCTTGCCCAGGTTTTGCATCTTATTCTGTCCCCGCAAAGTGGGGGGGTAGATGGCGCCCTTCTGGTGGCCTTATGACCTGGGTGGCGGTTGATCTGGGATGCTCAGCTGCCGTGCTCCCAGTTGGCACAGAGGACATTCTTGGTCTCTTGCTAGAGTGGCCGAACTCGAGGAGACTTGTGGTGATAAATGTCTATTCTAGACCGGTTAGCATCACGCAGGAGTCACGTACCATTGAGGACCTCTCGGTCGTCCTTAGTGATATTCCTCAGGGTACTCCCCTACTGATTGGAGGGGACCTAAACTGCCACTTTGAAACCCTCCTGGGTTTAGTGGATGGATTTTCCCAGGAGGAGGACACACTATGGACCGTACCTCCAACGGCAGCACCTGCATCAAGAGCTTGGACTCCGTTGGCTGTCCAAATTACTGGTTTGACTCTTAAACATGGTGTGGGGGCCTGCAACGGTCGTATTAACTCTGACATCCCCCCCAAATGTACTTACAATAGAATAGGTAGGGAGTCGAGATTAGACTACATTCTAGTCCCAATTTCGTCATGGTCTCATATCATAGACTTCCGGGTGATACCTAAGGAGGACAGTGACCACAACGCATTGGAACTGGAATATGCCCACCCGGGCATTGATAATAGAGGGCATGCGACGGACGTCCCTGGGACTGGGTTAGTACTGTCGAATTATAGACAGAGACTTAGGTGGAAGAAGCTTGTGTCGAATCCCGAGAAGGTATCAGGGCTTTATGCCCGGGTCATTCCCACACTTGAAAAGGTCTGCACACTAATGGAGCAACCAAGCCTGTCGGGCATCAACAAACAGTTAGGGTTGTTGCACGAGGACATGGTTAAGTCCGTGGCTGATGCTTTCTTTTCGACAGGAAAGAGCGATGGTGGTCATCACACCCGCGCTACCTGGTATAATGCTGCATGCCGCAAGGCTAAATCTGACCTGCTGACCTCAATTAAGGAAGGAAGTGACAGAGCCGTGATCATGGCAAGGAGAAGGGCTTACAAGTCCCTGATCTCACATGCCAAAAGGGAATGGGAGCAAGAGAAATGGGAAAACCTAACAAATTTACTATCACATAGGGACTCGCGTAAATTCTGGCGCATTGTAAATACGGGGTCTGAAGAGTTAGCTTCGGCAACTGAACCCAACATTTCGGCCAAGGCTTTGCAAGACCACTTCCAGTCTCTCTATGGGGTTGATGAAGGCGCCCTTAATAAACCCTTACCGATTACCAGCATGGTATTAGAGGGGGACCTCTTCACCGAAAAGGAGGTGCGAGTAGCCATCGCAGGGCACCCGGCAAAGCCCCAGGCTTGGATGGCTTACCGGGTGATCTTTTCAAACAGGAGCCCGATGTATGGGCACCATACCTACCGACGTTGTTCAACGCTGTTTTAAGGGGTATGGATATACCGGGAACTTGGCTGGGCACAGAGATTGTCCCTATCTACAAGAAGGGGTCACCTCTGCTCCCAGCCAACTATAGGCCCATCAGCCTCATTGATGTAACCCAGAAAATCTTTGGTAGGCTGATACTTGATCGCCTCCAAAACTGGATTGAGGAATTTGCCATTCTAAGTCCTTACCAGGCCGGGTTCAGAAGAGGGGTGTCAACAACGGACCAAATCTTCAGTTTGAACCTTTTGTTTTGGAAGACTGTGACAATCGAGGGCGGCAGCTTGTACACGGTTTTCGTGGACTTGCGAGCAGCCTTCGATCTAGTGCTGAGAGACAGATTGTGGACTGTCCTGGCAGACCTAGGAATCCCAGTGGATATCCTGTCAATCCTGATGAGATTACACCAGGGGAATTTTGCCCGGGTTAGATGTGGCAGAAGTGGGGCACTCTCGGATGGTTTCCCCGTTGGCAGAGGGGTACGACAGGGCTGTGTGCTTGCTCCGACCCTGTTCTGCCTCTTTGTCAACGGGGTGATCGACCATCTGAGTAGGTTGGTTGACACTGACGCTCCCAAGCTTAATGGCAGCAGGGTGCCTGCAATTTTGTTTGCGAACGACACCCTGCTGCTATCCAAGTCTCCAATGGGTATACAGCGGGTCTTGGACGGCTTCTTGACCTTTTTTGAGGGGTGAGGGTTGGCGATAAATGCTATGAAAACAAAATTTATGATCTTCAACCCTCCCCCCTCAACTCGCCCAAACCCTACCATAGGGCTGTTGAGACTGGAGAGGGTCCTTACCTTCGAATATCTGGAGCTAACCATTAACCAGAATTTGACTTGGGACTCACATTGCACCAAGACAATCATAAAACTGGCCTAGCTTACGGGTGGCATTTGCAGGATGGCTAGTAGGTCGACTTTTAAGCCTTTTGGTCCCCTTATACACATCTACAAAATGCAGGCAAGAGGGGCCATTACCTACAGCGGAGAACTGTGGGGCCATATCACCAAGAAACTTCAGAAGTGAGAACAACTTCATAAGGCAGCTGGCAGCCTTACCACCTGGCACCCCCCTTCTCCCGCTGAGATTAGATCTGGGACTTAGACCCATTAGTGAAGAACTGGGATTGAAACCCTTATCTATTTGGCGTAGAATCTGGAGTTCCCCTGAATTATCGAGCTACAGGGCGGAACTCATGGAGATTCTACGTCTACCAAATGCTACCTTGATACCCTGGCTGAGATATATTAGACAAACATGTGAGTCTTTAGGACGGCCGGAATTATGGCTCGACCCGGCTAATGCTTGTGGCAAGATACCACGCAAATTACTGTCGAGAGAGTTTTACGAACAAAAGTTGCTTGCCTCGATTGAGAGTACACGCGAGGGGTCTTTAACCAATCTGTTTACCCTGTCCAAGGACTCTTATCTCCTTGAGTCTGTCTTGGATGGAATTAGTCCCGTCCTGACAAGGAAACTATTTATGCAGTGGCGTTACGGCACTCTCCCCCTTGGGGCCTTCACCGATCGTTGGGGGTAGTCCCAGTCCTCCACACAGTGCCCAGCATGCCGACATCCTCATGAAAATGATCTGCATGTTTTATTTTTTTGCAAAGCATATCAAAGACCTAGGAAATACTGGCTGGTTCCACTGTTAAAAAACCTTGGCTTTAGGCTCTATCTCCCAGCCTATAGAATACTAAAGACAGATCTATCACCCCCTATCGTGCTTGCAATGGCGAAATTCTTAACAACTATGTGGCACATTCGTAACTGCTGTATCAAGCCAAATACCGATCAAAGCACTGCCTGATCCCTTTCTTCAAATGGAATGCATTGTAATTGCTCTTTTTTAACATGTTTCTGGAATGTTTTAAATACTGTTTATTTGCATTGTTTTATACCTGTCTTCCAAACTTTTTCTGACTTGATATCTTTTAAACATTTAAAATTGTTGTAATCTTTTATGATCTATATTGATCGAAATAAAGATTATAATGAAATAAAATGAAATAAAGCTTGAAACATTGAGAGAACATAATTGAACCAGTTCTTGTTGAATGGTTGCACAGATTGATGCTGTGATGGCACAGAGTGATGTTGTGGTGGCGCTGAGTGATGCTGTGGTGGTGCTGAGTGATGCTGTGGTGGTGCTAAGTGGTGCTGTGGTGGTGCTGAGTGGTGTTGTGGTGGTGCTGAGTGGTGCTGTGGTGGTGCTGAGTGTTGCTGTGGTGGTGCTGAGTGATAATGTGGTGTTGCTGAGTGATAATGTGGTGGTGCTGAGTGGTGCTGTGGTGGTGCTGAGTGGTGCTGTGGTGGTGCTGAGTGATGCTGTGGTGGTGCTGTGTGGTGCTGTGGAGGTGCTGAGTGATAATGTGGTGGTGCTGAGTGGTACTGTGGTGGTGCTGAGTGGTGCTGTGGTGGTGCTGAGTGGTGCTGGGGTGGTGAGGAGTGATGCTGGGGTGGTGAGGAGTGATGCTGGGGTGGTGAGGAGTGATGCTGGGGTGGTGCTGTGGTGGTGCTGAGTGATGCTGTGGTGGTGGGAGGGGTGCTATGGTGGTGCTGAGTGATAATGTGGTGGTGCTGAGTGATGCTGGGGTAGCGCTGAGTGATGATTTGGTGATGCAAAGGGCAGAAAGGCACAAAAAACGAGTCTAACAGAGGGCAGAAGGGCACAAAAAACGAGTCTAACAGGGGGCAGAAAGGCACAAAAAACGAGTCTAACAGAGGGCAGAAAGGCACAAAAACCGAGTCTAACAGAGGGCACAAAGGCACAAAGAACGAGTCTAACAGAGGGCAGAAAGGCACAAAAACCGAGTCTAACAGAGGGCACAAAGGCACAAAGAACGAGTCTAACAGAGGGCATAAGGGCAGAAAAACATGGGAAAAACGAGTCTAACAGAGGGCAGAAAGGCACAAAAAACGAGTCTAACAGAGGGCAGAAAGGGACACAAATCGAGTCTAACAGAGGGCATAAGGGCAGAAAAACAAGGGAAAAACGAGTCTAACAGAGGGCAGAAAGGCACAAAAAACGAGTCTAACAGAGGGCAGAAGGGCAGAGTCTAACAGACTCTATTAACCAGGGGAGCCCAGGTACAAAAAGCAGCCGCGAAATGAAATGAAAAGCCGACGGGAAACGCATTCCTTTGAAGTGTGAAAGGCGGGAGCGCATTGGCAGGGGAGCAGCAGCCTTTGATGTGCGAGCGAGTGGGAGGGAACACCATATGGGGTGTGAATAAGAAGTGAGCTCAAGCGCACGCTGGGGAAGTGTCGCGCTTGAGTAACTCATGCATTGGGGACAATCCTCGCTGGTTTCAAGAGCTGTTTGGCCTACTATACTCTCGCAGAACAACGCATGCGCGTTGGTTCAGCAAGACCTAAAAAAGATGGTGGGCCCAAGGCAGCACTATGTATTTGGAAGATCTGCGCATGACTTTGTCGGTCTACCTTCTTGGCGGACTCGGAGCGGAGGAGGTCCATGCGGTAAGTCGTGAGGGGGTGACACCATGAGTTACCAGCACCGGGTGACACCAACCCTAGTGACGCCACTGAAACACACTGTTAGAGTGGCATTCAAGTATGAGGTAATAGTTTTTTTGCTAAAAGGAATGCTTCATTTCAACTCTATTCGTTTTAAAGTGTTTGGTGCCATGTAAGGTATCGCAGTCAAAAAATTGACAACTCTGCCCACTTTGAAAGCGCCGACGCAATTCCTTTTATCCGCAGCAGGAGGGCAATAAGTGCTCTAGACAGCAGAAAAGAGCGCTCTTTCTTTCGCCAATGCCGTCACAATAAGAGGACCTACCTTTTTTCATGCGTTGCCACCACCTGCCCTGACCTCCATTTTCTTTATTTATGCTTTTTTTATATAGCGCAACATTACCCAGAGGTCCTAGAGAGCTTTACAGTAGATAAAGTTTGTTAAATAAGGTCCAATATTACAAAGTAGCAGATCGTTACATGGGGCATATAGATGCAAATGTACGCTTTACATCCTTATATCGGTTTGCTTTACAACAAACCAAGATCATTATACAAGGTCCAAAATTGAAAATGGAATATGATGCATATAGCACAAAAATACAGCTGTTCGAAGTAGGAAGTATTAGATGCAGCAATAAACTGATAGGCTGCTGGCTGGTGCCAAGTAGGGAGATAGTTTCGCTTTCAGCGGTTTGGGGGTTGGCACATTACAGCACACGTTAATATATTTTTCACTGTGTTGTATGTAATGTCAGCATCATTTTGGTTGTTGACAGGCTGCAGACATTAAAGAAATGTCACATTTTCTTTGGATAACCTTGCGGGGATTGTGATGGATAAAGCCTCCTTCTCTAGCAAGGGCTTTTTTGATCATTATAAAATATTAATAAATATGCTAAGAATTGTGGGCTATACATTTTTTCCTTTTTGGGTTGGATGGTGGCGGGGGTGCATAAACACTGTCCATCATGCTGCGGTGCAGGGGTGCTTGGTTTTGAGCTGCAGGGCAGCGTGTTTGAGGATCCAGGACTTATCATTTGTGGGTATTTAGAGGGTCTCAGATAAATAAGTACTGGATACCAAGCCGGTGGCCCGCAACTGCGACCACTTGCTCAAATTAAGCACTGCTCATTAACCTCCAGGCGACTCACAGTTTAAGCAATATGTGCTGCCCCCACCATTTGAAAGAAGTTACCTTACCCCTTGTCTAGTATACCATTTCCCCTCGACTTTTTGCGTACGGCATTGCATTGTGTGTGGCTGTGTGTGTGTGTATGTGTGTGTGTGTGTGTGTGGCTGTGTGTGTATGTGTGGCTGTGTCTGTGTGGCTGTGTGTGTGGCTGTGTGTGTGTGGTTGTGTGTGTGTGGTTGTGTGTGTGTGTGTGGCTGTGTGTGTATGGCTCTGTGTGTATGGCTCTGTGTGTGTGGCTCTGTGTGTGATTGTGTGGCTCTGTGTGTGTGTGTGTGTCTCTGTGTGTGCGGATGGCTGTGTGTGTGTGTGTGTGTGGCACTGTGTGTGTGGCACTGTGTGTGTGTGTGTGTGTGGCTCTGTGTGTGTGGCTCTGTGTGTGTGTGTGTGGCTCTGTGTGTGTGTCTGGGTGCAAATGCAATAGGTCTCGCATTTGTGAGAGATTAAGCTATTGGCAAATGACAATGCCATTTATTTATCTGTTTTCAAAACCAACACATAAATAAAAATGTTGTCATTTACAATGCCAATAGCTCAAACTTAGGCAAAGGCGAGACCATTGCATTGTAAATGCTTGTAATAGAAATTGCTATTACATTTGCACATAGTGTTTTACTGATAAAACTACTCCTCACACAAATGATCATTTGAGGAAATTGCATCTCTTAGTGTACTGATTTGTTTTGATCATATTCAAATATTTTTCCATCATACTTCTGAATTATAAAAGAAAGTACTTAATTTCTTCTTTCCTAATTCTGATATAAATTCTGAAATATTTGCAGAGCTCATTTACATTTTGTTGTGTGCTAGAAAAAAAAACATTTTCTTTGCCAGTACCCAGCAAGATGGTCAGATAAATCCCCACAGTTTGAAGACAGATAAAGGAAAGTAAACACCAAGCTGCCTGGACGACAGAGTCTGACATTTGACCTATGTCTTTGAATGCTCAGCAAATGTGACAAGATAAGAACCAAATTTAAAGGCCTATTAAAAGAAAGTAGGACTCATGGTAGAATACAAAAAGCAATGACAAACAAGCTTTGCTCCACCAGTGGGACGAGGACATGCTGGACAGCCTAAAACAAAGCCAGCAAATAGAAAACCAGAAAATATGAGTTACGAACCACAAGGCCAATGGTAAGCAATGGGCAGAATGCATTCCCAGGGAAGCTTTCAGAATGACCACAAGAAGTCATTTCGCAACCAGACAGATGTCCCGTCTGGTAGGTTACGACCTAAAAACTGAAAGCTCAGTAAAACAATTATTTTTAAAAAGTGCGCCTAGGGTGTGGAGCTCGATCTCTCCAGTCAATAGAAAATCTCCTACTATAGCATTGCCCCCCCCAAAACATTTTTACATTGCAAACCTCACTATTTTAAAGTATTTTCAAATCATGATCTGCTTACAGTGATATCTTGAAAAGGGTACTGCTGTTATTGATATTTCGATTCCACTTTAGAACTCTCATCCTTTATATTGAACGTACCCTAGGACATTGTTCTTCGATACCTAGGTTACATGTTTCACCCTTCTATTTTATTATATGTTAACAAGCCCCTAGCCTGATTTATGTGTTTTGGAGAGGCATAGCGCCTGTACCCGAGGGATAAATATCTGCATGAAATTCACCCGACTAGGCATTTGGGGGTATGTAACACTATATCAAGATTTTAAAGTGCACTTTCCATTTTTATGAGCATGTTAACCAAAGGAGAATTTTGGGAAATGATGAATTTAAAGCGCACTCCTCCAAGACCATAGAATAAAACTGCATATATTTTTTAATGGGTTTGTGCTCCTCCCTCAACTAAATTAATGGAAAATGTGTAGCAAATAGTGCCTTCTGAAGCCTAATGATCTAATAATGTTGGACAAACCTGTTTGTGAATTAAATACATCTTTAAACATAAAATCAGGGGTGTCTCACAACAGTATAATCAAATTACATGCTGTAATGTAAATACCAAGAAAAGAAAAAATATCAAAACAAACGTTCTCGTGTCAAGCTTCATGCTTAAGTAACTTTCTATTCATGTCTGGTAGTTCATTCAACTCCATGGGTGCACTCAACCTTTTATCATTCTGAGGTCGGACGAATACGTGCATTTAGTTGGGAAACAACATACATCTGTTTTCAGTCAAGAGACCTCAACTGGGGATAATAAGCGCTCTACCAATGAGTCTGTTATATTAGGTTCACTGGCATCTAAGAATGGCACCAACGTGTAATCTTTCAGATGTGCCCTAAAACACATCTACTTAAACCCTTCTCACTTGTAACAGATATCTTCCTTTTTTCAATGAGAATGTTTTGCTACGACAATGTTTTTATATACTTTTCTGCTCTATATATTCTACTTTATGTTACAATGTATAGAAGTCTGGTGCCTCCAGGTTGGTGCTACAGAATTGCATACATAAGTAATGGAGAAGCGTATACATTTGGTCTGTGGGGTGGGGAGTATTGTAAATTAGCAATAGGCCCGCAGCATGGGAAAGCACGGAACATAAGTACAAGATAATATATGGGGCTTGATACCCCCCGAAAATTACGCAAAATAAGCACCAAATGGTGTGATTTAATGCATATTGAACCAATAACTTTATAAAAGTTGTATGGGATTTAAAGATACAAGTTGGAGAATTTGGAAGCTCTTCCCCTGATCAAGTTTTGGGAAAATGAATAGCAAAAGCAAATTACATCACTAACATTGACGAACATTTATGAAATGTAAACACAATGTGACAAAAGGCATTAGGTATTCTCCACCAGGGAAATACTGCAAAATGAATGAGACTACAGATAATGGATGGTCGGCAGTGCTGGAAACGGAAAAATGTACTCTGTGAAGGAAGTAGCCGGGCGCTGCGAACAGCATGATTGCAGCTTCCTGGCTTTAGGCTGAAGGCCCAGGTGAGTGTACTTCTGGCATCATTCACGGCTGTTAGAATGCTTGGACAATACCAATAACCAACACCGCTCATCTGGACCACGGCAAGACTGGATACCAGCTATGGTAAAATGTTTAGACCAGTCCCATATTGCAATGCACAAGTGAAGCAAGCAAGCCTTTCTCTCTACAGAGGTATTGATCGGTCTAGTCTAAAAAATGTTTTTAACTGAACCTAAAATGTGCCTTTTACAACCATATTTTCAAATTTTGTGTATAAAACCACCTAGGTTTGGTAGAACGATTTTCAAGGGGAACTAATTATATTCTCCATTACTGCAGATTCTACGACAGTAATGAACACCATTTCTTACCAGTAGCACACCCAGTACTAAACACTGGGTGTACAACAGAATATTATACTTGTGCAATGGGTAAAGTATTGCCCATCTCAAAAAATCTCAGAAACAGAGAAATAACAATTTTAGATACTGTGAGGGGACAAATTGTCAATTGCTGTTCCCTACCTGTTAACGACCCATTACAATTTCTGCAACAGAAATTAAAATGCCCTCATTATTGACTCAGGCCATAATATGCCAGGCTGCATCCAAAACGTATATGGACGTTGTTCAAATATTTCAAGGGGCTGATAATAAGATGTTAAAAGTGTCAATCCGCCAAGAGTGTTTAGAGGCGTGTTTAATATGCTAGACATTAACCTGAGATCACAAAAGCTCAAATATGTCTGGGATCCTAGAAGTACAAGGGGACTACTCACGGAATAGTGGTATGGAAGGTGGTGCAGGGGTTGCTCAGGGCTACTCATGAGGTCTATGGCTGCTTAGAAAATTAAATTATATTAACAGATTATTGAAGTGTGTTTAAATAAAGAAGTACATGTACAATTTTAAATGTTAAAACGTTCTGTAAATGTGAAGGAATTTGAAATTGAAGGCTAACAAGTTGGTATCTCATATTTATTTGTGGGACAGTGCAAATGCATCAAACAGAACATGGTAAGGACAATGGTTTGCCTTAATTGACGTTCAAAAAGCCCCACATTTCCCCTTAAAATTATGAATTTTAAATAATTATTTGAGAATTAAATAAATATTTCAGCATTTATATATTGAGTTGTGGTCCAAACCCTTAAAATTGCTTCAGGCAAGGTCCACAGTTTCCAGTAATGACTCAGTGGGGGACCCCAGATTCTAATATTCAGCGGGATCCTCAGAAGTCAAAAGTTTAAGAAGCATGGCTATAGACCACACAGGTCAGGGCCTACACATTAAATTGGAAGAGTAAAACATACACTCAGATGCCTGCATAAATATGACATCACCTGAATGTAAATAAATTGTTATGCTAGTATTCACGTCCTCGAATTACAGAACACACATGCAGTATGGGACTGGCCTAGGCCCAGTATTTAAATCTTCATTGTCCCCTCACAGTATGTAAAGCTCCTTTGCTACGACAGTAGCTTTATAGTTCCAGTATGTAAAGCTTCCACCATCATGTACACAACTTTCCATCATGTAAAACCAGACTGCAATGAATGTACACGAAAACAACTCATTCCATTGTGATGCATGCCGTTTCAACACGTCCGTCGCGAATGCCTTTACCATGCTTAACCTTTACCATGCATATTTTTAAAATGATTATGCATTTATCATGCATGCTTTTAAAACGAATATCATTGTAAAAGCATGAATGTTAAAGATATGCTTGGTAAAGGTGTTCCCATATCAAAGTCTAGAGCCCTAAAACCAGCCCCTGGCGCAACCCCCCTTACCTCCAGCCACTCCCCCCCCCCCAAAAAAAGTCCCCAGCCCTGAGCCCTAAAACTGGACCCCAGTGCCTCCTGCCCCCAGTCCTTTAAAAAAATACCCCACCAGAGCCTTGAGTCCTCCCACCCGCCCACACCATCTCCCAACCACAAAAAAAGGCAGAACCCAGCCCTAAATCCTAAAACTTGCCCTTAGTGCTAGGGCTCATCCCCCCCCCACC
Source organism: Lissotriton helveticus (assembly GCF_964261635.1). Classification (NCBI taxonomy): domain Eukaryota; kingdom Metazoa; phylum Chordata; class Amphibia; order Caudata; family Salamandridae; genus Lissotriton; species Lissotriton helveticus. Next base: position 192,375,743 of record NC_136071.1, on the reverse strand, counting down.
TCCCTGCCCTAAAAAATTGAAAAACACAGTTCAGAGCCCTAAACCCAGACCCACCGCTGCACCATCCCTGAAACTCTCCCCGGCCAATGGCCTCCCGTACAATCCCCCTTACCTCACGATGAGGGAGGAGGTTCATGTAGGCTGAAGTGCGGGGCAGTTTGTGTTTCTCCTCAAGATGAAGGGGAAGGGTCTCTTCGGTCATCCAACGCTCTAAAGACGTCAATAGCCTTTACCACGCCGGTGCCTTTACCATCCACATGCCCTTACCACCAGTACCACGCATATCCCTTATCATTCATACCTTTACACCGTTAATTTGTAGTAAAGGCATGCATGGTTAAGGCATATGCGTTGTAAATCCATGCTTGGTAAAGGCAATGCGTGGTAACAGCTGCGTTGTAATAGCTGTTTCCTGATAGCAATACCAGTTTTCGAATATGTATTTCTTCACTGCCTTTATCGGAGTTGTCCTGCTACTTCCCCTCCTCACTGCCATTCCGTTTATCATCACCCACCATCGCCACATCCTTCATTCCCTTTCTCTCGCTTCTCCTCGTATTTAGCTTGGTGTCGACAGGAAGAGAATCAGAGTAAAGTAAGGTCGTCTATGAGACTTCCATTTTGATTGATGTACAGCCTTAACCTCTGCGTCTCTCTTCTGTCCCCAATATTAAGCATTCAAAACAAAACCCACTCTTGCCTCTAGCTTGTTACTGAAACAACTGATCATCGATGACCATTGTTACAAAAAAAGTGTAAATTACATCACAAAGAAGTTATACCTACATGCATGTTAGCCATGGCCATGTTCCAGAACTACCCAGCTGCTGCAGTCTCAACTTACACATGTAGGAATGAACTAGTGCGAGTTACCAACATGTATGATGAACATTATTTACACCTGCTTTCAAAAACCTTTTTGTAAGTATATTTCAGACATTGAATAAAATCCATGGTTAGGGTTAGTAGATTTGCAAAAAGAAGTTTGCTTTTAATGTTCTTTCTATAAATCAACTATCTCCAGGTGAGGTGGAGTCTCCAATAGTAGTTTCTGATTTAAGGGCACACGAATCCCCATTGGGAATCGGATTAACATCCACAGAGTTACAGCTCCTTCCTAATAAGTTGCCCTTCCTATTTGAACACATGAATGTACTTTGACATAAAGTTGGAGTAAATGAGTAAACATGATACATATTTCAGTCTTTTGTTAAGCGATTTCTTCACAGATGCAAGTTACATGTGCAAATATTTGAATACTGCAATACTTACTCCTGTGCTACCTGTGGACAGTCCACAAGACCAAGTATGAAGGGTATGTTCAGAAATAAAACGCAGGTCGCATTGTCCAATTTTACCTGCAAACATCATACACAGATAGGGAATAAGGAGCATACAATGGGCCTACATTACATATCTAAAAGAACATTACTGTGTTACCAAGTTTAGGTCCCATTTCATGAACATTCTGAAAACTAGACTTGCAGGAGCAGCTTCATGTATCCAGCATGAAGTAAGAAAATAGCTTGCTTTGCTTGACTTGTTTCTTTAAAATTGGAGATCTACTCTTCTTGCGGGATTGCAAACCAATCGGACCCATCACCAGCATGCTGGCTGAGAATGTCACTTGGAGGGCTACTCCATCGAAACTTTCTTGTATGACGCTGCTCTTTCGTGATGCATTCTGCCACCCTTTGGGACTTACTTGCCTGCGCTAAACAAAACTGCTAATAAGCAATACCCTCTATTTGTGTTTTTGTTGATACGGCTTTAAAGAGTTCGGACAGTCTAGACACCTGTGTAGTAACTGCTCACTCGAATATATTTCAAATGGTTATCTGGTTCGCGATTTAAGTAAAACTATGCTACTGAAAAAAAAATAACAAATGGGAGCCTAACATACGATATAGATGCAGATCGTACGAACTGCTGTCGATCCTGGAGCTCACGAAAACGTGGCCCACTTGCTTCGGCATGCTGTTAAATGCTAGAAAAACTGGAGCCTTATGAAATGCAATGAATATCTAATAAAAAAGAGAATCTGCGACTGACCACTACGCCATAGAGCTGCTGTATGAAGTTCTAGCACATCTAAAAATGTAATGACATGATGACACTGGAGTATCGGCACTCACCTTTTATGCCTCCACCATCCCCGTTAATAACCTTTACAATGGCACAGAACGGCGTGTCCCATCCTGCAGCCCGGAGTAGATGGGAAGGGATTTACGCTATTCCTGGGCCAGAGATGAACGGGGCAACTTGGGGGTACCCGGCTGCAACGCCGAGCTGTCAGACACTTTTCGAGCAGCGATGTAAGAGCTCATTGAACGCACGGAACGAGAGAGGAGCCTTAGAGGCGTACCACTACTAGTTGACAACAAGCCGTGAGCGTGCACGCTCCCGAACTTCTGGTTTCGGGATGTGCACGCTCACGGCTGTCGTGGGGCGGGACTTCCGTCTTTGTGAGAAGCCTGCGCCCACGGAGTGGATGGCCCAGAGGACCGGTGGCAGCAGAAGTCAGGAGTAGCGGCTGAGGCCGCTGATGCGGTAAGTGGGGCTTGGCACGTGTGTGTGTGTGTATGCGCGTGTGTGTGTCTGCGCGTGTGTGAGTGTGTGTGTGTCTACGCGCGTGTGTGTGTGTGTCGGCCGGCCTGCGTAAGCGTGTCCACAGACCCTGGTCGGCTCGTGCACCGCTCTGTCTCCCTTGAGAGGCAACTCGGTGACAATAGGTCTCGAGAGCGAGACCTAAAAAGGGTCAGTTTTCACTGGAAAAATGTGATATGCCCAAGCTACGTTTCGAGCCGTTTCCTGACGTGGGCAGATGGCCTACCAACACACATGAGGAACTATTTTTATTGAGATACTTAGAGTAATGCTGGGTGGGTGGAAGTTTGTGGTTTCCCGCAGATTCCAGAACTTTCCATCACAGAAAAGTTAGAAAAATGTATTTATTTTACAAAGATTGAGGTGTGCAAGGGATTCTGGATAACATAACCTGGTGAGAGCCACACATGTCACCCCATCCTGTATTTCCCTGGGTGTCTGTTTTTCAAATATGTACAGGTTTGCTATGTTTCCCCAGTTGCCGGCAGAGCGAGGGTCCAAAATCCACAGCTAAGCACATTGCGAAAAAAGGGTCAATTTTCACTGGAAAAATGTGCAGTGCCCAAGTTGTGTTTTGGGCTGTTTCCTGCCACGGGCAGTATGCCTACCACACATGTGAGGTATCATATTTATCGGGAGACTTGAGGAGTTCTGGGTGGATGGAAGTTTGTGCCTCCCTACAGATTCCAAAACATTCTATCACAGAAAAATTAGGAAACATGTTTTTTTTTTACAAAGTTTGAGGTTTCCAAGGGATTCTGTGTAACAGAACCTCCTGGTGAGAGCCACAAAATTCACCCCTTCTTAGAGTCCCCTGGGTATATAGTTTTCAAAAATGTACAGGTTTGCTAGGTTTCCCTAGGTGCCGGCAGAGCGAGGGTCCAAAATTCACAGCTAGGCACATTGCGAAAAAAGTGTTCCAATTTCACTGGAAAAATGTGATGTGACCAAGAGGCGTTTTGGGCATTTCCTGGCACTAGTCCTAACCACACAAGTGAGGTACCATTTTTATCAGGAGACTTGGGGGTACTCAGAACAGAAGAAGAGGTGTTATTACCAATTGACTTTCTATGCATTTCTGCCTTCCAAATGAAAGAAAATGTGTAAAAAAGAAGTCATTTTGAAAAATATCCTGTAATTCACATACTAGTACGGGTACCCACAATTTGGGAGATGGGCAAATAACTACTGCTTCTAAACTCTACATTTTGTTCCCATTTGAGAAATACATAGGTGTCCTTGATACCTATTGTTCACTCTTTATAATTTACAAAATGAATTGCTATATACCCGGTACAAAATGAAAAACCATTGCAAGGCGCATCTCAGTTATTGGCTCTCGGTACCTCTGGCTTTTGGTGAACCTACAAGTCCTATATATCACCTCAACCAGAAGGATCCAGCGGACATAACGGTATATTGTTTTGAAAAATCTACCATACTTAGAAGAATTTACCACTGAAAACGTTGGCACAAATTACTTAATTTCAATATGTTTATAATTCATCTGTTAGTTTCTATAGGAAAACTTTGAAGGATCTACACAAATGACCCCTTCCTTAATTCAGAATTTCGTCTACTTTTCAGTAATGTATAGTTTTCTGGGATCAATTATTGGTTTCATACCGATTTCTAACACTAACTGGAAGGAGGCTGAAGGCACAAAAATAGGAACTATAGGCTATGTCCCAGTAAAAAGCCAAAACTGTGTAGAACATTTAGCTTTTCTGACAAAAGTCAGCCTGTCCCTAAAAGTTGGGAAGATGGTGATTTAAGCACCACAAACCCTTTATTGATACCATTTGCAGGGAAAAAACAGACGCTTTCTTCTACAGCACTTTTTCCCAATTTTTCAACAACAAAAATGTTTTTGTTGTATTTTGGCTAATTTCTGGGTCCCCTCCAGGGGAGTCCACAAACACTGGGTACTTTTAAAATCCTCAGGATGTTGGACGAAAAAGTCGCAAATTTGGCGTGGATACCTTAAGTGGACAAAAGGTTACAGAGCCTAAGCCCAAACTACCCCATATAGCCAAAAAAAGGCTAAGCACAGGGGGTGGAAAAGGCCTAGCAGCAAAAGGGTTAAGTAGTCATTACTGAACAGTAGGGAAAAAAAACATAAAGACTGTAGAAAAAAACGACACACTATTTTATTGCATTTAAAGAACACCATGCATTGCACTCACTACAAATAAACAACAAAACATTACACAATGTATTTAACTATTTAGAAACACAGTTTTCTACACATCCAGGGCAATCCCCCGGTGTGCCGCACAGGTGGGGGCCAGTTTTGGGCCCCTGGGGGCCGTTTTTGTTACAGGCCTGTTTTTGCATCATACGGGGCCGAACTGGGAACCAAAATCGGCCGTGGCAAAGAGCTCGGCGGCACCCCCAACCCCCCGCGGGAGGGGGGGGGGCGGCCGAGCACTTTGCCACGTCCGGTTTTGGTTCCCAGTCCGACCCTGTACACATTCACTTCAAACACATGCAGGTATATCTTTACAGCAGTACAAAATAAAGTAATTTCTGGAAACATTTTAGAATACATTCAGAGGAAAAGATAACAGCTAAACATGTGAAGTGTAATACTTGCGGCATAAAGTTATCCAACAGCATTGCCAATAAGTTCACATGGGACAAGTTCCATTTGGAAGCACTTAAAAGCAATTCATGAAAGGGTATACAACTGAATGATGAACAAGAAACTAGGTGCAGCAGAATATTCCACCACTAGCGCACCCTTGAGAGTACATTTATCAGATGCGGTCATCATAATACCAACGGCCTGTGAATATTTGAGAGAGATCTGGTGGATCCACTGAGGGTGAACGTCTATAGATATTCAAAATTGGTTTTCGGTCAGTATCTCTAAAACTACTGAACAGATTTACACCAAATCACAGAAGGCCACACTTTCTGGACCAAGAGTTATCTGTCTGTTAAATTTGGAAACATTTTGTCCATCAGTAGTAGTCGTTTTCAAAATCCCTACAGGAAGTAACATGGGGAAAACACAAGCTTTGGGGCACTTTTGGGGCTCTTTCTTTATTCTCATCCCCCACTTGAGATCACCCCAAAACTTAGATTAACTGAGCTTTTAACTTATTTGAAAAGTTTAGTGAAGATTCGTCAAAGACATAGGCAAGTCAAAAAATGCTTTTCCAATGGAAACTATATACTAACTACAACTCCAAACTACAACTACCTACTATATATATATATGTGATCAAGGCTCAGACAAGCCGAAACCTCGCAATGGCAACTGGAGAGGAATACACCAATTTTGCATCAAACCTGGGTCCCTGTCCGTCTTTGGATATAGTTACAACAAGTAGATTATGCTGTTTCTATGGAATGAGGGACAAGAACACAGGGAATTATAAACCAACCCGACCACTAGTGTTCAAAGTTGGGAATTCATTGTATTGGATTGTACTGCCCTCACACACCCTGTCGAGTGTCATGCTTCATCCTCGGGCTGTTCCTCGTCGGGTGGGCAGTGTCAGGGGTGCAATACCCGAAGGGCTCCCTATAGTAGGGGCGCTTTATCGGAGATCTTTTTCCAACAGAAGTTTGGTGATGTGCGGGTGGGGGGCCTTTGTCTATAAATGTATGTAGATGTTGGAAGTGAATGTAAAATAGGGCTGGGAGTACCTACGAAAAAAAATGTAATCAAGGGTTCTCCTACCCTAAGTAAAAACAAAACTATAAGGCGCAAGGCTGTGGTTATGTCTCAGGTTGTGGTGCTCTTATAAGTAATCGGTCACCATGTTTCTTGCCGAAAATGAACAGTCTTCAGGCGATTTGTTAGGACCAGAGGGGGGGAAACAACTATCTACAATTAAAACTTTATGACTGGTGTTGTGGCTGCACACTCACATCAACCATGGTACTAAATAGTCGAGCTCCTGGTAGAACTGGAACTACCTGTTGAGAGAGAACATATCACTTAGGTCAGAGTAGTACAGATACAATAGGTGGATTCTCTCATATTCTCTGTGAATAGCTGTCTCTCAGCAATTGTATTGTGAGCATCAAGCAGTTAAAAACCAGGGTACCACATGGTGAAATCATCAGGTGAGCAAGCATTGAATATCGCCGAATGTGGCACACATGGAAGTAGCTGCAATAAGGGACTTACCCAGAATAGTGAACTAACCAGGCGTCACAGTACCCAGTAGGTCTAAACACACAAGGGGTTCCTCATGTACTAGGGAACAAAAATGTGAGAGAGAGGACACAAAAAGGATGGATACATCACAGTTATTACAAGATCATGCACAAATACACATACACTTATGACCTCCTACCCCTGTCTAATGGGGTTCTGAAAAACTCAAATGTGGGGACATGTGTCATGGTTAAGTTAAAAATTGAAAATTAGGTATGTGCTGTACAACATGCAACGAAAGAGCAGGGGGGCGTAATATGTAGTGATCTGGCGTATTCCTAATGTAGATGCTCCACAAGTTGAAGGTGCACAGAAATATCATCACTATCTTGCAAGCAGCACCAATGAGAGCATACAGGTATAGTTGATCTTTAAATAAGTATGGTTTGATGTGCACAGATGGCAGAACGAGGCAACACTGGTATGTTTGCTGTATTACGAGTTGGCACAGTGAGGCGATGCAGTTATAGTATGAACATCGCCAAACCTGAGCGGCCCGGACGGCTTTGATCACAGTCTGTCCACAAAGACTCGACACTATGAGGTGATGTACATTATTGTCTGGCCGCGTGTCTCTATGGTCTAAAAATTGGTGCCTGTCATTGCAGTAGCCCAATCCTTTTCACTGGCTTCCACGGATCCTACCCGGTGTTCAGTGAACACGTAGTGTTTCTAGTTGGCGTGGAGGGCCCCTATTCCGGTTGTAAATGTGTGTACTAATAATGGCGCACGGCACCTCCCACAAGTGCGTAGACTGAGAGTGCCCTGATCTGCAGCCCTCAGCAAGACGCTCGTAGTCCCCTGATAGGCAGGCCATGCATACAATTACGGGGAATAATTAGCTTAAACATAGCTGCCCAACTATATTTTGAACAGTATGGGAGCCCCATAGAGAATTGTACCAATATCAAGTTTTAATAAAAGCAAAGATCGGAACTTGGCCCCGTGGATGTGGTGATGCCGTAATGCCCTTCTAACTCTATGAGGTACTCGCGTTTGTGCTGCTCTCACGATTCTGCCAACCTACCCACTCCTACCGGGTCAGGGTGGTAGAGTCGTGTTGCTCTTTAGTGTATTTAGACCTGCAGAGCATTTCCAGGAGTGTAGAATGCTAACCCTCGTGGTGGCAATATTGAAAGGGGGGTCATCCGTTAAACAGTAGTAGTGGATCTAGCAGACATCTTAGAATATTGTTTCGATATTCATGTGTGGCGGCGCTCAAAACACAAATGCAATGATTAAAAGTGGTAGTAGATGATTCAAGTTCAAAAGTATGTAGTACAATGTAATCATTATATGTTAGCTGAAAGTACTGTCAAAAACACTTAGACAAGTGGCCTCCAGCAGCTTACTAGAATTTACCATTGTAATCAGAGTTTCTAAGATCATGCTTAGAATTTTCTTTTTTTAAATCAAATTATTTGGATGTCTTAAATATCACCCGTTAGTTTCATGGTTGGAAGAAGGAATTGTGTCGGACTTACAGTAAGTGATCTACTGTCAACGGGCAGTCATGCTGGCCAAGCTGTAGGGTGTTACTAGTATATGCCTGCGGAAACCATATCAGATTGTATGGCTCATCGGTAGGTCTTTAAACCTCATCTATTGGAAGACACTCGGACTTTGACTGGTATAACATCTCTGGGCAAGTTAGTGATTGGCCTTAGATTGTGTCATAAACTCAGAGTGCTCCATGGTATATCATCATTAAGACCTTGGATATATAGGGATAGTCGTTGTATCCATCTCTGTTCTTCGAGGAAGAGGGCATGCTTGGTGATTTTAGTGAAGGTTTCTAACACCACCCATTTAAGTGAGTGAGGTGAATGGTGTTTCTCCAAAAAATGGGAGCACATTTTCGTATTTGTCCTTGGACACCGGATGTTGCTCCGGTGTTCTGCAATGCGTGTCTTGATGGTGCGGGTGGTCATCCCTATGTATTGTAAATTACAGGGACAGGAAAGCAAGTAGATGCAATTTGTTGTGTTGCAATTGGTGTGAGTCCGTATTTCTCAGGTAAAGCCGGTGGTGAATGTGATTGACTTACATATGGTGGTAAATGTACATGCTGTGCATGACCTCAGAGATAGTGTCCCTTGACCGGCGGTAAATCCCATAGCGTTCTTTGGAAGGTCGGTATCGCTGTTTTGGGTCTGGTATGAATCAACATATCTTTCAAGCTGCGTGAGCGCTTGAAAGCAAAGCTCAGGAGATGTAGTATCATGGTCCCCATGTTGAGTATCCCCCAAGGCTTCCTGATCACTTTACTAAGTTCATTGGACCCAGATGTGGAGGTGGTCACACAGGTTAGGGTATCACTAGGAGTCTTCGTTCTCTGTTCAAGAGCGCTTCCCGGTTGTTGTTTCTGGCTCTCTTTTTGCTAAGGGCAATGCTTCATGGGGGGTATTTCCGTACTGCAAGTTTTTTGGCTAGTATTTCAGATTCTTTTTTGTAGTCTGCAATTTCGCTGCAGTTTCTTCTCGCCCTAAGGAACATTCCAAAGGGGAGGTTCTCTTTTAATGCATGCGGATGATGACTACTGTGAAGTAGGAGACTGTTGCGGTATGTGGCTTTTCTTTACATTGTGGTGGTCAGTCTCCCTTGTTCAAGTCTGATTGTGCAATCCAAGAATGGTATCTGTTTTTGAGAGATGGTACTCGTGAATCTCAGAAATGGGTTCAGTGTGTTAATCCATGCACAGAAATCATGGCAAGATGTCAAATCACCTGACCAGAAGATCAAAATGTCATCTATGAATCTTTTCCATAGACGTATGTGGGGTCGGTATGGGTTAGAGTCATGGAGGATCTGCTCACCCTCGAAGGACGCCATATACAGGCAAGCTAGGTTTGGAGCGAAGATACTCCCCATGGAAGTACCTTGAGTCTGGTGGTATAGCTGCCCTTTGAACTCAAAGAAGGTCTCTGTCAAGGCCAAAGATGCACACTCAAGGATGAAGCTAGGTGGTGTGTTGGACTCCCAAAGTGTTGTGTTAAGTGTCGCCTCTATCACGTCTAGGGTTGCTCTCTGGGGGATATTAGTATAGAGTGCTTCAACGTCAAGAATGATGAGGAGATCGATGTCGCTGGTTGGCTGAAATTCAGAAACCAAGCGTAATACATCAGTGGTGTCCTGTATATAGGATGGTATTTGTCTCACTAATGGTTGCAGAAAATGGTCACAGAACTGTGACAAGGGTTCGAGTATAGAGTCTATACTGGATACAATGGGGCGGTCAGGTACTGGTGTGACCCCCTTAGGTATTTTAGGTAGTATGTAAAAGTATGGGGTCTTGGGGTCTTTTTTTCAAAAGAAAGTCTGCCTCCTTCTTGCTGATCCAGCCCTGGGGTTCTGCCTCAAAGGTAAGTGTGGTTATGGTTGTGTTAAGACGTGTCACTGGATTTCTGGTGATGGGGGTATAGTACCGCCGCCTGTCACTCAGTTGTCTCAGACATTCAGTTTCATAATCAGTGGTAGCCATGATCACTGTGGCCCCGCCTTTGTCAGCTTGTTTGATTGTGATGGAGGTGTTGTTAGAAAAAGTGGAGACTGCTAACAGTTCTTCATTGGTGATGTTACAGGCTTGTCTCAAATTGGAAACCCTCGGTAAATCTTTGAGGACAGCTTGTTCAAATGTGATGACCTTGTTCGGCACCATGCTGGTGTTGGGAGGGAAAGTAGCGGGATTATGTAGGGCCGAGTCACTGACCTCCTGTGGTGGTGTGCCGTCAAAGAAGACTCTCAAACGTACTTTGTGAAAAAATCGCTGAAGTTCACATTGTTGTTTAAATGTGTATACCCTGGGGGTCGGTACAAACTCCAATCCTTTTTGTAGGACCCTGTGTTCAATATCGGTCAAGGTTTTGGGAGACAGATTAATAATACAGTTCTCTTCTTGATCACGTTCCGGGTTTCCACTGTCGGTTGTTGTGGTTCCTCCCATTGCACCCTCTTGTCTTGCTGATTGCCTCTTCTTCGTCCGTGCCCTTTGCCCCAACCTCTGCCTACAAATGGCTGGCTCATACACCAATTATCATGAGGTGGTTCAAGTCTGTCTTTTTCACTTCAATAATTTCCTGCACTTTTTTGTTCTCTTTATACTAAATCGAGGTAGTGCCCAGCATTGCGGTAGTTCTCAGATTGATTCTTCGAGGAATGTTGTTTTTAAGACCATGGATTCCTGTGTTTTTTTTTAGTATGAATTTGGGGGATCGAATCCTTAATGGTCCTTATAAAATGTCCCTCTGACCCTCTATATAGTAATTTTGTTCATGCCTACTGGGCCAAAGGGTTGTGGTCCTGACCACTCAAGCCAGCCTTTTTTAGACAGAGGTTGGGGCAAAGGACGTGGGCGAAGAAGAGGCAATCAGCAAGACAAGAGGGTGCAATGGGAGGAACTACAACAACAGACAGTGGAAACCCAGAGCGTGACCAAGAAGAGAACTTGATTGTTAATCTGTCTCCCAAAACCTTGACCGATATTGAACACAGGGTCCTACAAAAAGGATTGGGGTATGTACCGATCCCCAAAGTAGACACATTTAAACAACAATGCGAACTACAGCAATTTTTTCGCAAAGTAAGTTTGAGAGCCTTCTTTGATGGCACACCACCATAGGAGGTCAGTGACTCGGGCCTACATAATCCCGCTACTTTCACTCCCAACACCAGCATGGTGCGGAACGAGGTCATCACATTTGAACAAGCTGTCCTTAAAGATTTACAGAGGGTATCCAATTCGAGACAAGCCTGTAACATCACCCATGAAGAACTGTTAGCAGTCTTCACCTTGTCTAATGACACCTCCATCACAATAAAACAAGCCGACAAAGGTGGGCCACAGTGATCATGGCTACCACTGATTATGAAACTTAATGTCTGAGACAACTGAGTGACCGGTGGTACTATACCCCCTCACCAGTAATCCAGTGACACGTCATAATACAACCATAACCACACTTAACTTTGAGGCAGAAACCCAGGGCTGGATCAGCAAGAAGGAGGCAGACTTTCTTTTGAAAAAAGACCCCAAGACCCCCTACTTTTACATACCACCTAAAATACATAAGGGGGTCACACCAGTACCTGGCCGCCCCATTGTATCCGGTATAGACTCTATACTCAAACCCTTGTCACAGTTCTGTGACCATTTTCTGCAACCATTAGTGAGACAAATACTATCCTGTATACAGGACACCACTGATGTGTTACGCTTGGTTTCTGAATTTCAGCCAACCAGCGACATCGATCTCCTCATCACTCTTGACATTGAAGCACTCTATACTAATATCCCCCAGAGAGCGACCCTAGACGTAATAGAGGAGACACTTAACATGACATCTTGGGAGTCCAACACACCACCCAGCTTCATCCTTGAATGTGTATCTTTGGCCTTGACGGAGAACTTCTTTGAGTTCAAGGGGCAGCTATACCACCAGAAGCAAGGTTCTTCCATGGGAGAACCTTCGCTCCAAGACTAGCCTGCCTGTATATGGCGTCCTTCAAGGGTGAGCAGATCCTCCATGACTCTAACCCATGGGTGCTCACAAACTTTCTCTCGGGGGCCAAATTTACAGTTTGGTTTATATCCGAGGCCAGCACAGATGGGGGCAGGGTCAGTGGGGGAGGGGGCGGGGCTTGAGCAACAAAAAAAACTGTGACCATGAGGTTGATCACAGGTCTCTGCAACGGACGCCTTCGCCCACTGAGCCACCAGACCCGGCATACACACATCTCTCTTTCTCTTTATGTCTCCCTCCCTCTCTATATCTATCTCTCTCTCTGTCTCCCTCCCTCTCTCTATCTCTCTCTCTCCCTCTCTCCCCCTGTCTCCCTCTCTCACTCCCTCTCACTCCCTCTCTCTCCCTCTCTCTCTCTCTGTCTCCCTCACTCACTCACTCTGAGTGTCTCACTCCCTCTCTCAGTCCGTCTCCCTCTCTCTCTGTCGCCCTCTCTCTCTCTCCCTCTCTCTCCTTCCCTCTCCCTTCCTCTCTCTCTCTCCCTCTGCCTCCCTCCCTCTGTTTCCCTCTGTCTGTCTCCCTCTGTCTGTCTGTCTCTATCTGTCTCCCTCTATCTGTCTCACTTCCTCTGTCGCCCTTCCACTGTCGTCCTCCTCCCTCTGTCTTCCTCCCTCTGTCTCCCTCCCTCTGTCTCCCTCCATCCGTCTCCGTCCCTCCTCCCTCTGTCTCCCTCCTCCTTCTGTCTCCCTCCTCCCTCTGTCTCGCTCTGGCTGTCTCCCTCTGTCTGTCTCCCTCTGTCTGTCTTCCTTCCTCTGTCTCCCTCCCTCTGTCTCCCTCCCTCTGTCTCCTCCATCTGTCTCCCTCTGTCTGTCTCCCTCTGTCTGTCTCCCTCCCTCTGTCTGTCTCCCTCCCTCTGTCTGTCACCCTCTGTCTCCCTCCCTCTCCCTTTCTGTCTCCCTTTCTCTGTCTCCCTCTCTCTGTCTCCCTCTCCCTCCCTTTCCTTCCCTCCCTCTTCGTCTCCCTCCCTTTCCCTCCCTCCCTCTCCCTGTCTCCCTCCCTTTCCCTACCTCCCTCTCCCTCTGTCTCCCTCCCTTTCCCTCCCTCCCTCTGCCTCTGTCTCCCTCCCTCTACCTCCCTCTGTCACCCTCTGTCATCTCACGCTGCCTGTGTGTCAGCCCGAGCTGAGAAAGCTTCCCAGGCACAGACACACAGACACACAGACGCACCCGAGCACTTCACAGGTCTTTAGTCATAGTCATAGTCATAATTTCTTGTATAGCGCACATTTCACAAAAGTCTCAAGGCGCTGAGCAACAAATGACAACCAAGTATGGAGGGGGGACATGGAGAGAAAAAAATTAATTGGGAAAAAGCCAGGTTTTTAAATCCTTACGAAAAGCCTGATGATTGGAAAGAGACAGCAGATGTGCAGGTAGTTTGTTCCATAATTGGGGGGCTAAGTAGGAAAAAGCTCTATATCCCATTCTCGATGTTCTCGCCCTAGGCTGTACCAGAAGGGCTTTAGTACTAGACCTTAAGGTTCTGGAGGGTTTGTACCTGACCACTTTCTCAACCAGATACGAAGGTCCAGTCCCATGTAGAAGTTTGTGTGTGAGACGGAGGATCTTAAACTGGCTTCTTTGTCGCACTGGAAGCCAGTGCAATTGTCTGAGACAGGGCAATGAGGGGGACCTGGGGGCAAACCTAGCACCAAGCGTGCGGCAGCGTTTTGAAGGGTTTGTAGTTTAGTCAATAGGCCCTCATTGATGGAGGTATACATTGCATTGCCATAATCCAGACGGCTAACAACCAGTCCTTGGACCAAAGGTTTTCTAGATTCAATGGGTAGCCATCTGAAAATCTTCCGCAATTTCCGTAGAATGCCATAACAGATGCCAGATACTTGGGTAACCTGAGCTTTCATAGAAAGGGCACATCTGAGCATTATTCCCAGGTCACAAACCACTTCTTTGGGCTCAGGGCAAGGTCCTAATTCTGAAGGCCACCAGTCATGTGACCATTGTGTCTTTGCCTTTCCAAATAGCATAATTTCAGTTTTGCTGAAATTGAGCTGGAGCTTATTTTCATTCATCCATTCCCTAATCTGGATCATACATCTCTTAAATCTGGTGCAGGTGTCAAGAACGTCTGGACTACAGGTAATAAGAACCTGCGTATCGTCCGCGTAGGACACTGTGGTGAATCCGTAAGATTTTATAATTCTGGCCAAAGGAGTAAGATAAATGTTAAATAACATAGGGCTCAGAATAGACCCTTGAGGTACCCCGACAGAAAGAGGAGTCCTGCTGGATTCCAAGGAGTTGATCCTGATGTAAGTATGCTGGTCAGCGAGATAACTCTTGAACCAGGCCAGAGCCTTGCCTCTGACACCGATCTCCCACAGCCGTTGATGTAGAATGCTGTGGGAGATGGTGTCAAAGGCTGCTGAAAGATCTAATAGGATCAAAAATGCGGAATCACCTCTGTCCAGGGTAAGACGAATGTTATCCACCACTTTCATTACTGCCGTTTCCGTGCCATGGGCAGCACGGAAGCCTGATTGCGAAGGGTCTAAAAGTGAATGTGTTTCCACATAACTAGAGATACGTTTGTTAACTAGGTGTTCCTGTACCTTTCCAAAGAAGGGCAATAACGATATAGGCCTGTAATTAGCAGCAATGGTGGGGTCGCTGGTGGGTTTTTTAAGGATAGGTTTAACTGGGCCACCTTCCAGCTGCTAGGCATGGATGCAAGCTCAAAAGAAGTGTTATAGATTTTAGAGAGAGAGCAGGCCAGGCGTGGGAATATTTCACTGCACTTGCGGGGGGTTAGCGAGTCTGTGGGAGCACCCGATTTCACTTTCCCCAAAGCAACTAACACTTCGGCAGCCGTGGTGGACTCAAATTCCATAAGCAGAGGACCCTCAATAAGGTGAGCGGTCAAGGAGTTACAGGAAGAAACCTCACCAATTAAGGTGTCAATGGGTCGGGGGGTTGTAAAGGTAGAGTATTATAAAAGTGCGCAGCCAGTGCGTTGACCTAGTCCAAGGTGGGGATGAAAGATGATAGTTCCACCTGTGGTGCGGTGAACTCATTTAATATTTTAAATAGTTCTTTGGAGGAGTGGGAGGCTTTATTAATTCTTTGGGTGAGATAGCTGGAATTAGCTGCCTTTATTTTTCCCAAGTAAATTGAATGAATCTGTTTATAATTTTTACGGTCTTCAATAGTTCTTGTTTTTCTCCACAACCTTTCTGCTACTCTACTATCAGTTTTCTTTATTTTAGTTCCTCCGTAAACCAAGGGGAGGCAATAGATTTTACTTTAACTCTAGTTTCAGGAATGACCTTGTCCAGTGCAGTCTTCACGCACTCTTCAAGCTGTTTGGCCATAAGGTCGATGTTATTAGGTGTGTAACAGAGAGGGTTAAAGTGAGTCTCGAAAGCCTCCAGTGTCAGTTTATGCCAGGGCGTATAAGTATTGAGTCAGAGCACTTAGAGATCCTAGGCTTATTAGGACCAGGGAAGCTAACTTTCACATAAAAATGGTCCGTCCAGGTCATAGGCAGAGGGGGTTCACAGGTGAAGCTGGGCATGTTAGTAAAAATTAGATCAAGAGTGTGCCCTGCCTGGTGAGTAGGTCCTAGAACCCTTTGTGTTAATGACAAGGTTTCCATGGTGGTCCTTAGATGACAGGAGTCAGTGTCGAGAGTAAGTTCCATGTGATAATTAAAATCTCCTATTAAAATAAGGTGAGCCGTGGCTAACACATATGAGGCGATAATGTCCAAGAGAGCATTAACAAATTTGGATTTATCACCAGGGCGTCTATAGACAAGAGCAGCTCTTCCTATCGTTGTTTTAAGATACACAATATTAACTATTACAATTTCAAACAGGGAGTTTGAAAAGGATTCCAACAGGGATATACCAATCGGGGCCTTTGCTGCCACTGCAACTCCGCCTCCTCTCCTCCCCTCTCTGTCTTGTCTGATAACATGGTATTCTGGTGGAAATGCAATGGCAACATCTGGCGATGCTTAACTATGAAGCCATGTTTCTGTAAGGAAACATATATCCGGTCGTTCATTGTCAAGTAGACTCCATAGCTCTAAGGCGTGCTTGGGGATGGACCAAGTATTTATATAGAGGGCAGAGAGAGATTTAGAGCCTGCATTGATGGTGGGTCTGATTATTTTTCCTAAATTTGTACCAGATATGGAGGTCGCAAAGGTTGGCCCAGACGCTAGGGAAGCGGCAGTAATATCGGGGTTATTCACAGGAGTGTAAGGCAGGGGTTGAGGATCAATGATGGACGCACTCATTGGATTTAGAGATATGAGTTCTTGCCTGGAATAGCGAATCATATCTACAACTATAGTAATCCCTCACCGTAAAGGGCCGTGATTAGGCCAGGGGTCCGGGCGGCGGGAGGCGTCCTGGCACGGACGGGCGCAGACGGGCTTGCCTTTGGCGCGCCGCTGCGCGCATCCGCGCTGGAGGTGAAAATAAGTAGGCAGGAAGGGCGGGGCCACTGTGCTGACGTTTTCTGGTGCTCTGCTGCTTCCTGTCCCACGCTCAACCGGCACAAGCCGTGGCGGACCGGGGACACAGCAGAGGCAACCCAGGAAGAGGTAAGACAGTGAGCGGTCGTAGTCACCGCTGTGCAATGTATGTAAAAACAAAGGGTGATAATCTTAAAAATAGGCGCAGTTAAAAACAGCAAGGAAACAAAATACACATCTCCGAGGGGAGAACAAACACAGTGCAAATGTCAGGACTTTCTCCCTTAATAAGCAAGCCCCCACAGCGCTAGCGAGCAGAGAATCATTCACACCAGGAATGCCGTTTGTGCTGCGCGCGTCCGCGCTGGGGCTGGAAATAAGGAGGCAGGAGGGGCGGGGCCACTGTGCTGACATTTTCAGATGCTCTGCTGCTTCCTGTCGCTCCGCTCAACGGCACAAGCCGGGGCGGAGCGGAGACACAGCAGAGGCAACCCAGGGAGAGGTAAGACAGTGAGCGGTCGTAGTCACCGCTGTGCAATGTATGTAAAAACAAAGGGTGATATTCTTAAAAATAGGCGCAGTTAAAAACAGCAAGGAAACAAGATACACATCTCCGAGGGGAGAACAAACACAGTGCAAACGTCTGGATTTTCTTCCTTAATACGCAAGCCCCCACAGCGCTAGCGAGCAGAGAATCATTCACACCAGGAATGCCGTTTGTGCTGCCCTTTAAAAGACCATTTGCATGTTAATGAGGCTTTGTTGTATTACACCTCTCCTTCGGCCCCTGCAGCTCCACTCTGGCTATAGCTAGAATCGCCCGGCCCCCACAGAGCAGCAGAGTCTCTCAGAGTTGCGCTACTTTAAAAATTTTAAACATAGATACAATGTCTACAAGGTCCACGGGCCAGCAAAGGAAGGCTTTCAGGGCCGCAGGCGGTCCGCGGGCCGTACTATGAGTACCTGTGCTCTAACCCATACCGACCCCACATACTTCTATGGAAAAGATTCATAGATGACATTTTGATCTTCCGGTCAGGTGATTTGATATCTTGCCATGATGTCTGTGCATCGATCAACACACTGAACCCATTCCTGAGATTCACAATTACCATCTCTCAGAACCAGATACCATTCTTGGATCGCACGATCAGACCTGAACAGGGGAGACTGACCACCACAATGTACAGAAAAGCAACAGACCGCACCAGTCTCCTACTTTACAGTAGTCATCATCCGCATGCATTAAAAGAGAACCTCCTCTTTGGACAGTTCCTGAGGTTGAGAAGAAATTGCAGCGAAATTTCAGACTACAAAAAAGAATCTGAAATACTAGCCAGAAAACTTGCAGCACGGAAATACCCCCATGAAGCATTGCCCTTAGCAAAAAGAGAGCCAGAAACAACAACTTGGAAGCGGTCCTTCAACAGAGAACGAAGACTCCTAGTGATACCCTAACCTGTGTGACCACCTTCACATCTGGGTCCAATGAACTTAGTAAAGTGATGAGGAAGCATTGGGAGATACTTAACACGGGTACCAAGATACTAGATCTCCCGCGCTTTGCTTTCAAGTGCTCACACAACTTGAAAGATATGTTGATTCACACCAGACCCAAATCAGCGATACCGACCGTCCAAAGAACCCTATGGGATTTACCGCCGATCAAGGGACACTATCCCTGCGGGTCATGCACAGCATGTACATTTACCACCATATGTAAGTCAATCACATTCACCACCGGCTTTACATGGGAATTACGGACTCACACCAACTGCAACACAACAAATTGCATCTACTTGTTTTCCTGTCCCTGTAATTTACAATACATAGGGATGACTACCCGCACCATCCAGACACGCATTGCAGAACACCGGAGCAACATCCGGTGTCAAAGGACAAATACGAAAACGTGCTCCCATTTTTTGGAGAAACACCATTCACCTGACTCACTTAAATGGGTGGTGTTAGAAACCTTCACTAAAATCACCAAGCATGCCCTCTTCCTCCAAGAACAGAGATGGATACATCGTCTATCCCTACATATACAAGGTCTTAATGATGATATACCATGGAGCACTCTGAGGTTATAACACAATCTAAGGCCACTCACTAACTTGCCCACAGATGTTATACCAGTCAAAGTCCGCGTGTCTTCCTTTTTTTTTTTTAAATCTTTATTTTAGACATCCGGTACATATAAATATTTACAATACAGTGATAAAGTGAAAGCAATACAAAAACATATGCACAGGATGTCCATTATTTTTTCCAAGGCCCTCTCTCCACCCCCAAACCCGACCCCCACCCTCTTCCCAAAACCATAGGAAGTCGAATTTTGCTTAAGTTTAATCACTATCTGCCCTTTAGTAGGTATACTTTCTCCACAACAATCAACTTCAACATTGCCTCTCTGTATCACGTGGTTAGGATGTGGGTTTGTTAATCCAGATACTAAATGGAGAACAAATATCGACCCCTTTTTTCCTAGCTCTCAAACCTCTACGTTTATATATTTCTTTCTCCCAGTTGTTGTTATGGCAAGGTCATCTGCGTATGCTATGCTAAGATCTTTGATTCACCCCCCAGGCTTTGAACTGCCTGAATCTGTTGTTCTCCACAATCTTCCTAATTAAAGGGTCTATATACAGTGCGAATAAAAGTGGAGAACAAGGACACCCTTGCCGTGAGCCGCGCGTAATTTTAAATATATCAGAAGAGGCGCCCATCGCAGTGATCCTAGCCACAGGATTCTGGTACATACAGCCAATTGCGCTGATATAACCCTTACCCAAACCCATGATTGCCCATAGAAAGGGCCAGGAGACCTTATTGAAGGCCTTCTCTGCATCAAGAAAAATGTCCGCCTGACAAGGTCAAACAAAGTGATTATACGTCTTATATGCTCTGTGGTCCCCCTGCCCGGTACAAATCCATGCTGGAATGGAGAGACTAGCTTTCCAATAACTGCAGTCAGCCTGTTTGCCAGAGTTTGTGAATATATCTTCACATCACTGTTAAGCAGAGTAATTGGCCTGTATGATCCCAGTTCCATAACTGGTTTACCTTTTTTTGGGAACACATTTATATTAGCCCCTTTCCAAGAATCCGGTGTGGCCCGATCAAGTTGTGCCCTTCGTAAAACTTCCAGCATCAATGCCAAACGTTGTTGTTTAAATTTTTTTTAAAACTCCCCAGGAATTAAGTCCGGGCCTGAGGCTTTGCCCGATGGGAGATGATCTATGGCTGATGACAATTCGTCCATAGTGATTGGCTCATCTAGTCAATCTCTTTCCTCTGCTGAGAGCTGACCCAGGGCCACCCCCAATAAGTAATCCTGGATTTCCCGGCTCCCAGCCTGTGTGTCTTCGGTATACAGATTTTGATAACAATTTGGAAAAGCAGTAAGGATAGCATTAGTCTCGGTCACTAGGCCAACCCCCGGATCCCTGATTTCTCTAATCCGAGATTGCACTGCTTTCTCCCTTGTAAGCATTGTTAATAGATGCCCTACTCTGTCGCTGCTCTCATAAGACCGGCTTTTCCACGCCAATAATTTACCAGCTGCTTTCTTTGATGAGATTTGCGTAATTGCGGATCTGGTGAAAGTAACTTTTAGCTGACTTGCCTCTGAATCTGCTCCAGCTGATATAATCTCTATCAATTGAGCCTCCGCCACACCTAAGTCCTCATATAATACATGCAACAAAGTTTTCTCTTGTCTCTGTGATTCCCAACCGAACCTGTTTGTTTGTCCTCTAACCCCTGCTTTTAAAGTGTCCCAAACGATGCATAGGTTTGTGCTTCTGTAATTCTCTTCGATAAACCTCGGAATCCAATCCCCTATCTGTCGTGTATACTCTGCATTGCTTAATAATGCCCTATTGAATGACCACCGCAGCTGCTGGGGTGGGAGCTCAATATCCAGCTCGATCACCAAGGAGTTATGGTCTGACATGACCTTAGGATATTTATTAATAACACTCTTCAAGGCAAGTTCCTGCCTAGCATGTAGTTTATGTGGAGCGGAAAAATACGTAAAGCCTAAGTCGGAACCCCTTTTCAGAGCCCATACATCCTCTAACCCATGCAGTGACTTGAGTTGTGACAGTGAGTTATACACTTTGGGTTTCCTGCCTTGATATGGAGCCTTCTTAGTAGCAACTTGGCAGCTCAAATTAATATTCAAATCTCCGCAAATGATCAAAAGTAAAGTCCAGCCTACAAGTTCAGTTTTTAGCCAATCAAACAAAGCTGGATCATCTAACACAGCTCCATATACTGAGCAGAGAGTGAACATTTTATTTTCAATACAACCTTGAACAATCACCCATCTGCACATTTTGTCAACCAGGCAGCGAGAAAAACTAAGAGAACTACCCAACCCATTCCGAACCAAAATAGCCACCCCCTTAGTGCGAGTTTCTTGTGTCGTATTTGCCACAATTTGGTACCCCGACAACTCCAGAAGCCATTTCCTACCTCCCTCGATATGAGTTTCCTGGAGGCATAGAATATCAGCCCTTAAAAATTGAACATCCATGCTGACCCGCCTCCTTTTTTTGGGATCATTTAAACCACATATATTAACCGAAGCTATTCTTATTTTCCTCATTTACAAAAGAAAAAGAGAGTCAACGCATACAGCACAACAAAATGAAAAATTGCGAGGACCATTTTTCTGGATAACTTCTTCTTCTCCCCTTGCTCCCATGGTTCCAACCCCCCCCTCCCCTCCCCACAACCCATCCCTCCCCCTCCCATCAAAACAGCAAAACAGGTCCCGAGATCCTTGTGATGCCTCCTGCATGTGGATGCGCCCCTAGATGCCCCCTACCACAGCCCAAAAATCACCCCAAAAAAGAAAAAACATTTTAAGAAATGATGCCTGAATTCATCTTGTAGCTCATCTCCTAACCTAGCTGTTAGTAAGCTCTTGTAAATACTCCTGGGCTTGAATCTCAGAAGTGAACACTCTGCCTTTACAGATAACTTTAAGCCTAGCTGGGTTCAATAAAAATGTTTCACACCCCTGTTGCGCAAACGGAGTAATTAGAGAGTGGAGTCTCCATCTCCTCTCCACCGTGGAATGACAAAAGTCAGGTCGGACAAAAAAGGAATGTCACACAGCAGATCTTCTCGCGTCCGGCCTAGCCTTCTCAAAAATAGCTTGGCGGAGGAGAAAGTTGCAGAAAAAAATTAAAATAGCTCTGGGTTTTTCTTCTTGGCCTGGCTTTCTTTTAAGCATCAAGGGATATCTATGCACCCTTTGTACTTCTGTATTCCAGTTCCAGTGAGCCATCTCCGGAAAGGCCTCCTGCAAGAGCTTTAAAACAAAACAATGAATATCATCTCCATCCGCTTTTTCAGCGATTCCCAGTAGGCGCAGGTTATTCCGTTGTTGTTTATTTTCAAAATCCTCCAGCTTCCAGAGGACGTCAGTCATTCTGCTCTCGTTAGAGGTGGACTGTTTATCAGAGTTTTCCACACTTGCCTCTAGTTGTACAATGCATTCTTCTAGCGCCGTAGTACGTTCATTAATCTCCGTGCAAGCTTTGTTAACTTTCCGGACCGCGCCCTGAAGTTTCCTGGTTGCCGCATTATCCCTCTTGTGTTCCTGATGGGCCTCTGACTGTATTTGTTTCAATGTAGCATAAATTAGTTCCATTGAAGGTTGCAGCATCTGAGCACCTGCCGTGCTGTTTGTGCCACCATGCCCCTCTGCAGTTTGCGTTCCGGGTTCATTCTCTAGTGCTCCTTCAAGATGCGAGGCAGAATAGTCCCACTTCAGCTGGCTAGACTGGCAACCATCAGTAGTAAAGCCTTTGTCTTTTTCCGAACCCCTAGTGCTTTTCTTTTTGCTACGAAAGGGGATGCGCTTCTGAGTATCGGGCTTCGTAAAAGGGCTGCCACTGTCTGAAGAGTTTCCATCTATGCTGTTTTTCCAACTGTCCTCTGATAACTCGGATTCATCTGTCATTGAATAAACATTATCCCCATCTGGTGGCCCTGCTGGGACGCATTCAGCCTGAGTCGGCAAGCCAAGCATTTCCTTTACCGGAGTGTGTGGAAGATCCGAGCTATTGCAGTCCAATCCTGATATGTCACCCTCTGGAAGCACCTCCTTATAGTGCCCCTGTAGTGCTTTTAGTGCAACGCTGCTGAAGATATTGGCTAATTCTGTCACTAGGCCATTTATCACATCTGCCCCTGGTACAGTTTTACCTGAGCTCGGAGGACTTTTATTAGTCTTATTTTGCGCCCCCTTATCAACATTCAACTTTTTTTTCAGGTTATCTTTAGGCAATTTGACATTCAAGTTACTTGCGCTTTTGCTTGTAGACTGGGAAAGTTTTGTGTCAGCTTGCAATGTAGATGTTGATGTGGAAGATCCTCTCCCGGCAAACATTACCGGCACCGTTGGCCCTTTAGAGTGAGCACCTTTCTCTGTCTTTTGTTCGCCGACTCCGCTCACCGCTGATTTCTCTCTCGGTGAACCTTCCCTGCCCAGACCATGCTGCGGAGCATCCATGCTGAGATCCAGGATTTTACCTTCCACAGCACGACGATTTATGGATGCTGACTTGGCCCCTCCGGTCGCGCTCAGGTCTTTCCCCAAAGGCTTTCCTTTTGGAGGCATTTCCAGACTGAAACAATCAGCAGCGCACCTCCTTTACGGAGCCTTCCGTCAAGATTTTTGAGACAATGTATCGACAAGTTCCACTCCTTTCTGGCCGCCCCATGCGTCTGGCCGCGTCTGCCGCAGAAGGAAGTGCTCTCAGAACTTGTGTCGCCAAAATCACCGCATCTGAGAAAAGCCTCATCCGAACCGCATCAGCCCAGTTTGCATTCTTTAGATTGGGTACGTTTTATTTTCTTTGAAATCCCAATGTGAGTTTCGCAATGTTTAGGCAGTCATTCTGTGACCGTGGTAGGGAGGCTGCTGCCCGCAAATCTCACGCAGCCGCCATCATGCCTTCATGTATGTCCCGAGTGTCTTCCAATAGATGAGGTTTAAAGACATAATAATAATAATAATAATAATAATAATAATAATAATAATAATAATAATAATAATAATATAATAATAATAATAATCCACATTTGTAAAGCGCACAATCACCCGTAAGGGTCTCTAGGCGCTGGGGGCCGTCGGGAAGATTAAGCGAGCTATTGCCCAGAGTCACACGGTGCTGGGCTAACCTGCCGCCGGAGCCGGGGATCGAACCCTGATCCCCAGATTCCAGCGTCAGTCGCCCTGGCCGCGGCGCCACACCTATCCCACCTACCGATGAGCCATACGATCTGATATGGTTTACACAGGCATACACTAGTAACACCCTACAGCTTGGCCAACCATGAAACTAACGGGTGATATTTAAGACATCCAATTAATTTGATTTAAAAAAGAAAATTCTAAGCATGATCTTAGAAACTCTGATTACAATGGTAAATTCTAGTAAGCTGTTGGAGGACCCTTGCCTAAGCGTTTTTGACAGTACTTTCAGCTAATACCTAATGATTACATTGTACTACATACTTTTGAACTTTAATCATCTACTACCACTTTTAATCATTGCTTTTGTGTTTTGAGCGCCGCCACAATTGAACGGCTTTGATCACAGACAACTGATAAATATCGAAACAATGTTCTAAAATGTCTGTTAGATCCACTACTACTGTTTAACGGATGACCCCCTTTCAATATGGCTGCCACGAGGTTTAGCGCTCTACACTTCCAATCGCTCCACATACACATCCCGACTCAGGAAATGCTCTGCAGGTCTACATACACGAAAGAGCAACACAACTCTACTACCCGGACCCGGTAGGGATGGGTAGATCGGCAGTGTCGTGCGAGCAGCACAAACGTGAGTACCTCACAGAGGTTGGAAGGGCATTACGGCATCACCACATACACGGGCCAAGTTCTGATTGTTGATTTTATTACAATTTGATGTTGGTACAATTCTCTATGGGGCTCCCATACTGTTCAAAATATAGCTGGGCAGCTATTTTTATGCTAATTACTCCCCATAATTGAATCCATGGCCCTCTCTCAGGGGACTATGAGCGTCTTGCTGAGGGCTGCAGATCGGGGCACTCTCGGTCAACACACTTGTTGGAGGTGCTGTGGACCATTATTAGTACACACATTTTCAACCGGAATAGGGGCCCTCCACGCCAACTAGAAAACTACGTGTTCAGGTAACACTGGGTAGGATCCGTGGAAGCCGGATTAAAGGAGTGGGCTACTGCGATGACAGGCACCAATTTTTAGACCTTAGTGACACGCGGCCAGACGATAACTACATCGCCTCATAGTGTTGAGTCTTTGTGTACAGACAGTGATCAAAGCTGTCAAGTTTGGCGACGTTCATACGATAACTGCATCGCCTCACTGTGCCAACTCATTATAGAGCAAACATACCAGTGTTGCCTCGTTCTGCCAGCTCTGCACATCAAACCATACTTATCTAAAGATCCACTATACCTATATGCTCTCATCGGTGCTTCTTGCAAGATAGTGATGATATTTCTGTGCACCTTCAACTTGTGGAGCATCTACATTAGGAATACGCCAAATCACTACATATTACGCCCCCCTAATCTTGCGTTGCTTGTTGTACAGCACATACCTAATGTTCAGTTTTTAACCTAACCATGACACATGTCCCTGCATTTGAGTTTCTCAGGACCCCATTAGACAGGGGATAGGAGGTCATAAGTGTATGTGTATTTGTGCATGATC
The DNA here is from genome assembly GCF_964261635.1 of Lissotriton helveticus. NCBI lineage: Eukaryota > Metazoa > Chordata > Amphibia > Caudata > Salamandridae > Lissotriton > Lissotriton helveticus. The sequence goes on along the minus strand of NC_136071.1, from coordinate 192,350,248 downwards.
TTGTAATAAATGCGATGTATTGATCCTTTTTGTGTCCTCTCTCTCTCGCTTTTGTTCCCTAGTACATGAGAAACCCCTCTTGTGTTTAGATCTACCGGGTACTGTAAGCCTGGTTAGTACACTATTCTGGGTAAGTCCCTTCTCGCAGCTACTTCCATGTGTGCCACTTTAGGCGATATTCAATGCTTGCTCACCTGATGTTTCCACCGTGTTGCACCCTGGTTTTTAATGGTTTTTAACTGCTTGTTGCTCACGATACAATTGCTGAGAGACAGCTATTCACAGAGAATATGAGCGAATCCACCTATTGCAACTTTACTACTCTGACCTAATTAATATATTCTCTCTCAACAGGTAGTTATAGTTCTACCAGGTGTTTGACTATTTAGTCCCATGGTTGATGTGAGTGTGCAGCCACAACACCAGTCCTAAAGTTTTAATTCTAGATACTTTTTCTCCCCCCTCTGGTCCTGACGAATTGCCTGAAGACTGTTCATTTTTGGCGAGAAACATGTTGACCGATTACTTATAAGAGCCCCACAACCTGAGACATTACCTCAACCTTGTGCCTTATAGTTTTATTTTTACTTAGGGTAGGAGACCCCTTGATTAAAGTTGTTTCCGTAGGTACTCCCAGCCCTATTTTACATTCACTTCCAACATCTACATACATTATAGACACAAGGACCCCCACCCGCATTTCACCAAACGGCTGTTGGAAAAAGATCTCCGATAAAGTGCCCCTACTATTAGGGAGCCCGTTGGATATTGCACTGCCGACCCGACGAGGAGCAGCCCGATGATGAAGCATGATACTCGACAGGGTGTGTGAGGGAAATACAATCCAATACAATGGATTCCCAACTTTGAACCCTAGTGGTCGGGTTGGTTTATAATTTCCTGTGTTCTTGTCTCTCATTCCATAGGAACAGCATAATCTTCTTGTTGAAACTACTGTCCTTGGACCCTTATGCTGGACCTGTCCAAAACCCACTGTCCCTTCTTTGGTTACGTCTTTGGATATATGAAAAAGAGTTACTTACCTGTAACTTCAGTTATCCAGTATTGGTATCTTTCATAGATTCACATGCTTAGAATCATCCACGCCGACGAGGTGGGAGTCTCGCGGTACAATAAAATATATACACTATAGTAATAATAACATTACACCATAGGCTATAGTAGATAGCAAAGTCACTACACTAGCCTATCTTAGTCCTTTTGCAAAAAGAACCAAACTTGGAAACCAGCCAATCAGGCATCAGCCCCTCCTAGAACCTTCCCCGCAGAGAGGCACACCCTCAGATTTTCGTAGCACAAGTGACAATAAGTATGCCATAATGATAAGATAAGCCTCTCAGGGGAGGAGGGAGCGTTGCATGTGAATCTATGAAAGATACCAATACTGGATAACTGAAGCTACAGGTAAGTAACTCATTTTCTTATCCAGTATTGGGGTATCTTTCATAGATTCACATGCTTAGAATCAGAGTAGCTAGCAGTAAATAATACTTTTAGACATAGTGGATGGATGGTATCATAAGAAGTTCAAGAGATACCATGTCAAACCATTGCAAAATATATATAAACAAACCTATACTGTGAAGAAGAGTAAGCCATACACATACACAACAATGATTTTATACAGGGGCGTGGCCAGCAACATGGCCGACTAGGTTGTGCCTCTCGTGAGCTCCGCCGAGCTTATCTTCATCCACCTTACTACACCGTCCACGGACCATTATTTGGTGATTGGGACATGTCCTGTGTCCTGTGAAGCTGGCGGCACCGTCTGCAGACAGAATACGGCGAAGCGGAGCGAGAGGCGGCGCACTGCCCCGGACGGCATGGATAGAGGCCTGATCCCCAAGATGGCGGCGTTCTAGGTCCCGGACAACGGAGGTCAGATCGGAGGAGTTGGAGCGCCGGAGGACACACCAGGTGCAGCGTGGCTCCTTGACGGGACTCAGGAATTGTCTGCCTCCTTCCCTCCCCCCAAGAACATCACCCCCCGCCCCGAGATCCCTCGGGGGGGGACAATGAGGCTGGTGAGGTGGGCATCGGTGCCCGCGTTCCTCCGGTGCGGCGGGGCGGAGTGAAGAGCCCTGCGGGAGGTGCCTCTGCTGACCGGGGATACTCGACACGGGGGCACGTCTGCCCCGACACGGCTCACGGGTGCCTGGCGGCCGACGCCGCAAAGACAGCGGAGGCGACACCATTCAAGGTGAGGTCTGGCCGGGAGGCCCGTGGAGCCCCGCTGCACTGTCCCCCGCACCCTGCTGCTGAGAGGCCCGAGGGGCGAAGAGACAGAGTGGCGGCCGCCACTGTCGGGGCTTAGAGACGGCCCGCTGCAGATCCATTCCCCCCCACTCACACAAAACTCTGAAACTGGGGGGGGGCAGCTGATGAGGGCAGGGGCGCGGAAGAAACACCTGTAGCCTCTCAGGGCCCCGACATCAGGCACTGGCCAGCACCGAGGAATAGTAAATACATCAGGGCAGGATGGTTGCGCCTCTCTCCCCCCCACCCCTCATCTGCTAGCGGGAGATACACGGGGTCGAGACCCCTGGCGGTGATCGGCCGGATAGGCGCACACTGCTTTGCTGCTGGGCCGGGGCCCTCTGAACTTGGAGGCCTGAAGGTGGATCACCAGAGCCGTGACTGGATTAACATCACAGACCGGTGGACGCATCGTAGGGGAGAAGGAGGTCGCCGCTCGGGCCCCGAGACAGGGTACCCTAGACCGTTATGCGGCGGCTCCTCCTGCCACGGAGTCGGAGGCCCAGGGCCCGCGCTCTGACATGGCGCTCCTGATGGACGCCATCCAGGCATCGCAAGAAGACATTAAAGTGTCCAGGGCCGCCCTTGAGGTCAAGATTGGTGAAGTAGGGTCACAAAGTTATGTTACTGCGCCAGGATTTCCGCAATTTGACTGAGAGGGTGACCACGGCAGAAACCCGGCTGACCACGGCAGAAACCCGGCTGGGAGAGGTGGAAGATACGCTCACCACCATTAAGAAGGCCATGGCAGACCTTCAGACGTCGCATAGGCAACTCCAATGGAAGGTGGCTGACGCAGAAAACAGGGCACGTCCCAACAACCTGTGCTTTTGGGATTTAGGGAGGGACTCGAGGGGACCAACACGGTGGCCTTCTTCCATACAGGGCTGCAGAGGACCTTCCCGACGGCACGCTTCTCCAGCTGCTTCATTGTAGAAAGTGTAAGAACAACAGGAGTAAACCCATAGACCAGATATCGAGAGCCCCTACGTCCTTGGCCGCCTTGCTTGATTCAGTTTTCATGATCTTTACTCCCTCTTTCCATATATGATCAATTATGGGAATAGAGCGTGTAGACTTCTTGTTTTGGTCTTTAAAATCATATAAGAAACACTCCGTCTTCTGTACTGGCATGTTTAGGTGAAACCTAGCAGATGCCCTTTCCATAATGGCATGGAAACCTCCTATGTCCTCAGGAGGAGAGTCTGTAGCTGGAGGAATCGGTGAAGCTGGAGCCGGAATTAGCTATTCATCCCATTCGTCTACGGTAATGGGTGAATTAGGAATTTCTCCATCCTCAGCTACCGTGTCCCTGTCATCATCTTGTAGTAGCTGTGAAGGCAACGTCACCTGGGGCTCAGAAACTGGTGTTGCAGGTGTCACAGGTTGCATCTGTAAAGGAGAAGGTTGTTGTGGAGGTGGAACTGGAGGAAAACGGCTATTATTGTCTTTTAACATTGCCGTAAGGTCCTGGAGCAAGGAAGCAGGCATTTGAACCACCGGCTCTTGATGGAATACTTCTTGAGGCCCTCTTAAAGACTCACATGGTTCATAATATTCTTCTTCTTCATCATCCTCTTGATATTTTATCCTGAGTTGTGAAGGGTCATGTGCCTGTCCGTAGGGGTCATCATCATCTTCAGATTCCTCCAAGTAATGGCTTGGAGGTAAAGGTGAAATATGTGATACACCATGGTAAAATTGTCTGGAAGACGACAATTTAGAGCTCAAAATAGGCGTAAATTGTAAAGGCGCAGGTTTTTTACGCTTCAAAGTGGCAGAAATATATGTCAATGGTGATTCATATTCTGCTAAAATGGCTGTAACAGACGGCATCGCCGATGTTGTGATCATAGTTGTCGTCGACGGAAAAGACATCGTCGACTATGCGGTCGTCGACGTCATGGTTGAAGTTGTCGTCGACGGTGGACTCGCCGGCGAGGGTATAATTTTCGTCGACGGTGAGATCTTCGACGGTATCGTCCTCGACAGTGGGCTCGTCGCCGGTAACCTCGTCGCCGGCGGGCTCGTCGACGAGATCTTCGACGAAGTAGCCGGCGTCAACATGATGTGAGTCGTCGATGGCGTAGGGACACTCGTCATCGATGCTGTCGACGGGGATCTCGTCGACGGTATACTTTTCTTCAACGCTGAAGATCCACTCACCTTCTGTGGTGATTTTCTTGTCGACGAAGATGTTTTACTCATCGACGGAGGGTCCTGAAGAGATTTTGAGGTAGTTTTCTGAGAAACTTTCACCTTATCTCTAGATTTTACCTCAGAAGAGACTTTCTCTTTTTTTGAGGAAGAGTGACCCACCTCAGAAGAGGATGTTTTTAAGGTCTTACTCAGCTTCTCAGGAGGATCTCCAGATCTATCCCTCTTCTTGGATATGAGGGTGGACCATGGGGGCTAACACTGCCTTCACCTTCAGATACCACTTCAGATGATGCCTTCAACTTCTCCAACCAAAGAAGCAGGTGTCCTTCTGGTAAATGGTCAAAATATCTATTCCAAAATATAGACAAACCAAAATATCGAGTCCAAAATATAGAACGGACAAAATATCGAATGGACAGAACATAGACATAAAAAATATCGTTTTGAAGGTAAGTAATGTAATATCGAATTAAAAAATATAGACAGTCACAATATCGATGGACATAATATAGTTTATTCAAAATATCGAATTTTTAATAATATCGAATTTTTTTAAGTGTTTGTATGTTAGTATATGTGTGAAAAGTGTATATATATTTGTAATTTATGTTAACTAATTAATTTTATGTTATTTAATTATTGCGTAATTTAATTCTGTAGCGGGTTGTGAGTTTATAGGGGAATAGGGTGGGAAGTAATTTAATTATAATTAATTAAGTATGTTAATTAATTAATTGGTATTTATTTAGAATAAATTGTTAATTAATTTTTAATTGGTAATTAATTAATTCTTTATTGATAATTATTTTTTATTAATTGATTAATTAATAAATATGTGAATTAAATTAATTTATTTTCTGTAGCGGGTTGTGGGTTTATAGGGGAATAGGGTGGGAAGTAATTTAATTATAATTAATTAAATATGTTAATTAATTGGTATTTATTTAGAAAAAATTGTTAATTAATTTTTAATTGGTAATTAATTAATTCTTAATTGATAATTATTTTTTATTAATTGATTAATTGATAAATATGTGAATTAAATTAATTTATTTTCTGTAGCGGGTTGTGGGTTTATAGGGGAATAGGGTGGGAAGTAATTTAATTATAATTATTTAAATATGTTAATTAATTAATTGGTATTTATTTTGATTAAATTGTTTTTTTTTTTTTTGTAACTTTTTATTTGAAACACAAAAAAAAACATCAAACAAACAAGCAAGGCAGTACAGTAATAATACAGTCATTAGGTCTGTGCTCAAGGAGGACGGGAGATACATGATAGCAGGAGAAAAAAGTCTTTGAATACAGATGAGGGGAGGGAGGCGGAGGCAGAATTGCATATGAACAGTACGATATACCACAGCCGGAAGGGATATAGGTCAGGGCGACGGGGAAGGACTCTGGATAGCGGTGAGCGGGGGTGTACAAATATCTCCACAGTATGAGTTCCACGGGTTCCAAATCTTCCCCCATTTTTGGGCCTGCCTCTTGCAATATATACTGTTTTCTCTCGAAACATGCACCAGTCCAGACTCTCTTTCCAAGCAATCACTGTAGGCGGCCTTGGGGATCCCCACAACTGGGCAATATCTCTCTTCGCAACCATATTGGCCAAAGTCACCCACCGAAGCTGCGACACATCATAGTCATTCGGACCCCATACATTCAATAAACATTGTCGGGCTTCCGGCATCATAACAACACCCGTGACATCATCCATAATCTCATGTATACGTTTCCAGAATTGCACCACCTCAGGGCATTCCCATATGATGTGGAGATAGGTGCCAAGGAGACCACACCCACGCCGACACATACCATCCGTAGAGAAGCCCATATGAATTAGACGGGGACCAGTGACATAGATTCTGTGGAGGATCTTGAGTTGGACCAGACGGAGGCGGGCCGGAATCGCCACCTCCTTGGGAGAGGAGATCGCGGACTGCCAATCCTCATCATCCAGTTCAATACCATCAGCAACCCAGGCCTCACGGAGGCGATCAAGCAGACCCGATCGGTCATTAATCATTTTCTTATAGAACAGTGAGATAGTACTATCCGGCACATAGCCATCTAGTATACGATCTTCGAGGGGGGAGGAATCCGGAACAGCACTACCCACTGGCAACACAGAATTCAGAGCATGACGTACCTGGATGTAACGAAATCTTTCCCTGTCACTCAGCTTATACTCTATTTGCAGTTCATAGAAGGCCTTAACCTTTCCTTTAACCCAGAGATCACGCACTTTACCAATACCGATCATGTCCCACTTATCAAATCCCTTCGTCCTCCATAGGCCACCCAACTTCGCAGAGGCATAGAGCGGTGTCGCACCCGTTAATTTATCACTCCAGCCCATAGCCGCCGTTGCGCTATGCCATACCCGCACAGCTATAGCGGTAGGTCCCGTGAGTTGTGAACGGGAGGGTCCTGAGTAAAGTGCCCTATAATAATCACCACCCGGGAGCAGCCACTTGTCCATTTCAAATGCTGGATTCAACGCCGGGCCATACATCCCGTGGTTGATAGCAGCAAGGTGGGAACCCCAGTAATACCTACGAATATCCGGGAGCGCTATACCGCCGTCACACCAGGGGAGTGTCAATTTCAGAAGAGCTATGCGCGAACGTCCGTCCCATATTAGTTGCATCTGCAACGATTCTACTTCCCGAAAATATGTCGACGGGATAATATCAAAACTATTCTGGAGGGCATATAGGAACCGAGGTAAGGACATCATCTTAAAAAGGGCCGCACGCCCTAGGGGAGACAACGGTAATTTACGCCAACGCGCTACATCCGAGCGTAACCGTTGGAGTGGGGGGAGCAAATTACGTTTGTAGCGAACCGCCGGTTCCATGGAGATAAACACACCCAGGTACTTAAAGCCAGACTGCGACAACTGGATGGGACAGCCCCGTGGCAAATGAGGGACATCACCCGCCAGTACATAAATGTAGGATTTCGACCAATTAATGATGAGGCCCGAATTCTTCCCGAAGGAGGTAAGTACGTCAAACAACACATTGAGCGATTTTTGGGGAGACGTAAGGTACAATAAAATATCATCAGCGTATAAGGAAATGCGATCCTCAAATTCCGGCGTCCAGCGTATACCCTTCATCGAGGGTTCCCACCGTAGCCAGGCGGCAAGAGGCTCCAACGCCAAAGCAAAAAGGAGTGGGGACAACGGACAACCCTGTCGTGTGCCCCTACCGATAGTAAAAGGCACAGAGACGCGGCCATTAACCACCACCTGGGCTAGCGGTGTTTCATACAGGAGTTTGACCCAACCGATAAAACCCGCGCCGAATCCAAACTTGGCGAGTACAGCCCAGAGATAAGACCACTCGAATGTATCAAAGGCCATCGTGGCGTCCAAGGACGCCAAGATGGCCGGTTCACGCAGCGTCGGGGCCCTCGCGAGAACACCATGCAGACGTCGCAAATGTAAAGCCGTGTTACGGTGCAGGATAAAACCCGATTGATCCGGATGAATCAGGTCGCCAATAACCGTAATCAGACGATTAGCAAGCAATTTGGCGAGGATCTTGGGCTCCCTCTTTAAAAGCGAAATGGGTCTATAAGACGAGCAGCGATCTCGTGGTTTACCCTCCTTATGGATCACCACAATGATCTATGGGGAGGGAACCATTATCTCGCGTAGCCAGAAACATAGCACGTAGATGGGGAGCCAAAGTATCAGGGCGTAACTTATACAGTTCCACAGGAAGGCCATTGGGACCCAGAGCCTTGCCGGAGCGAAGGGAGCGCAGCGCGAGAGCCACCTCATCCACCGAGGGCGTGGCATCCAAGCAATCACGCTCCGATTCCGACAAACAGGGTAGCGCTATGTCCCGAAGCAACAAGTGCGAATCCTCTTCAGGCCTGTCGGACACCGAGGTATAGACCTCTCGAAAATAATCAGCAAAGCATTCAACAATGCCAACAGGATCAGTTACACCCACACCATCACATGTCACAATCACCGGAACCACTCGATTCGCTCTCTCTCTTCTGTCCAGCCAGGCAATCAATTTTCCTGCTTTATCACCCACATCATAGAGCCGTCCCTGCTGTTCCCTACTCATCGTCTTTGCCGCATCAGTAACCAAAGTTTTATATTCTAATTGTTTAAGGTGGAGGACATGTAATGCTTCTCGAGACACCCCCCGCTCCAATGCAGTCTCCAGGTCTGTGATTTCAGTTTTGAGCTGAACAATTGCCTCGTTCTTACATTTCTTGGCACACCCCACCAAAGACAATGCCTGTCCCCTGATCACAGTCTTAAAAGCGTCCCACAACAAGACAGGTGAGGATACAGAACCAACATTTTCAGTAAAATACAGATCAAATGATTTAATCAATTCAGTGCGTGTCTTGGGGTTGAGGAGATACCATGGGTTAATCGGAGCCACCCTGCCTTCGGCCCCGATGCTAAGATTAAAATGAAACCAAATAGGGGAATGATCCGATATGCCCCGGGCCTGGTGTCTAATCTCTCCAATCCAGGGGGACAGTGCCGCCGGTATCAGGATATAATCTAATCTAGAAAGACTGCCGTGAGCTCCCGAGTGAAAAGTAAACTGTGTTTGCTCTGGGTGCATTAGTCTCCAGCAGTCTATGAGGCCCAATGTTTCCAGGAAGTCGCCCAACCAGGACTAAGCAGCAGGAAGATCTCGGGGGGGATAGCGGTCTCTCCTGCCAGAAATGACGGAGTTAAAATCACCACCCAGTATCAAAACACCCTCAGGGAGACCCAGCACCATCCGCCCCAGGTCCGTGAATGTCGTGGATTGCAAGCCCGGGGGGACATAAACTGACACCAACGAAATTGGCTTTCCCTTCCACCGCCCGACAAGTGCAACATATCGACCCCTGGCATCGAGGATCACATCATCAACTTCGCGGGGGAGGGAAACCCTAAGCAGAATACCCACTCCCCTAGAACTAGATGTAAAACCAGAATGGGCATCAAGACGATAACCCCTTCTATTAAGAGCGTGACAAGTGTTTCCTATCAAGTGTGTCTCTTGTAACAGAACGACATCAGGCGAAAGGCGCCGCAACAGCTGCATGACCACCCCTCTCTTTATGCGATCACCCAACCCATTCACATTCCAGCATAATACCTTCAACCCTCTACCCCCCATCCAAGTCCAAAATGAACTCCCATCGCAAAACGAGCATCACACCAGTGTCAAAGATAATGAAAGTACCTTGCCTTGAAAAAGAAAAAACAAACAATCCCAGAACTCGTCCCTCCCTCCCCCCAAGGTTCCCAACACAACTCCCCCCCACCCTGCACCCCTGCACCGACTCAAAATCCACCCCAATTTGCAGTGTTCCTGTCGCCCTAGCAATTACAAACATGAACTAATCTACACAAGAAAACCCCAGAGGAGGAAAGGGTCCCGCCATCCCCGCTACCTCCGAGGATACAAACGGAATGATAAAAAAAAAAAAAGTCAGTGAACTCCGGCTAATCACGCTGAAAATTGTTCCAGACACAGGCACCGTAATCATTCTTGGTCCATCAGTCCCCCTTCCGCACCATCAGCATGTTCCTAGCCAGCGCGGCGAGTCGGCAAAGTGTCCAACCAATCACTCACTTCCTCAGGCCTGACAAAGAAAAATGTTCGATTGTCATATTCAACACGCAGTCGGGCCGGGAATAACATAGTATATCTTAGTTCCATGTCTCTTAGTCGCCGTTTCACACCTTGAAATCCCATACGTTGTTTCTGAACCGATTGAGAAAAATCTGGATAAAAATTCACAGCGGCGTTCTCGAACTGCGTTAGGGCCGCTTGTTTGGCCGCCTGCAAAATGGCGTCGCGATCTCTAAAGTTGAAGATCCGCCTGTCCCCCTGTCACTCTGTGCACACGTTCGATGGCAAAGAATTTGCTCAGGCCCTTTGGTGCCAGATGATTAAAAATGAGGTCCTCCACTCGAAGATCAGTGGCGAGTGGAATAGATTCTTCCGGGACCCCAATAATACGCATGTTATTGCGCCATGCACAGCCTTCAAAATCCTCCAAGCGAAGAGCAAAAAAGTCATTAGCAGATCGAAGATTGTGCACTTCTGTTTGCAAGTCGGACACGTCCGTGGTAAGGCTGGATGTCTTCAGGTCTAATGACTTCACTTTCTCATTCGTCTTGGCCAAGTCAGTGCGAATGAGGTTGACATCAATAGCCACCGTGTCCAATTTCAGGGCCAAGGCTTCATACTGTTGGCCAATAGAAGACTGAATGCCAGCAATGGCGCCCATCACGTCTTGTAGTGTTAAGTCCGCCAACACAGCAGGATCGTTGACAACCTCCTCCCGGGTCTTAGGTGCGCCACCAGGGGATCCTTTAGAAAGTGTATAGCGATCCATGACGTTCGTCTGGGTAGAACCTCCACGGATGGTGGTCTTGACCTTCCGTATCTCACCCTCAGGCTTACCCGTCATGGCGAGTCGGGTGCCCCGAAGGGAGGCTTGGGATCTGGTCCAAATGGCTCCTTTAAATTCAAACACGGGAACACAGGAGGCAAAGTTGAGCAAAGTGGAGACCACAGCCAAACAGTCGCCCGCTCGAAACTCAATGAGCTGGCATCGGGGCTCGTCCGATCAACAGACACACCGCATATATGAGGCAGTGCGCCGGAGAAACGAAACCGAAAATGAAGTGAGGCTGTGGTCCGATCCCCGCAAGCCGTTGTTGTTAAATTACGACCCGGGCACTGCCACCACTCAAGGTCCAGGCTGCTCCATGGAGAAGGCCGCAAAGTTCAAGACGGCAAAGCTCGGGGACCCTGCGTCCGATTTCGACCCAAAAACCTGCTAGTACATCAGCCGGGTTGTGTCTTCAATGATCTTCCATCATATCAGGATATTGTACAGGATAAATGCGGGAGGCAGCGAGGGTCCTCGGGAGCCCTGTGCTCACGCGGCCATCTCGGATGCGCGCGAAGCTCCTCCTCTTTGATTAAATTGTTAATTAATTTTTAATTGGTAATTAAATAATTCTTAAATGATTATTTTTTATTAATTCATTAATTGATAATTATGTGAATAATAATAATTTATTTTCTGTAGTGGGTTGTAGGTTTATAGGGTAATAGGGTGGGAAGGAATGTAACTATAAATAATTAAATATGTTAAATAATTTATTGGTATTTATTTTGAACAAATTGTTAATTAATTTTTAATTGATAAATAATTAATTCCTAATTGATAATTAATTTTTATTGATTGATTAATTGATAATTATGTGAATTATATTCATTTATTTCACTAGAGTGGGTATAGTAGAATTTACCCCTATGCTATCCAACGCTTTCCCTACGGTTGCACTCTCTGGAGTAGGAATAGTAATTTTTACCCCTACGCTATCCAACGCTTTCCCTACTGTTGCACTCTCTGGAGTGAGAATAGTAAATTTTACCCCTACGCTATCCAACGCTTTCCCTACTGTTGCACTCTCTGGAGAGGGAATAGTAATTTTTAGCCCTACACTATCCAACACTTTCCCTACTGTTGCACTCTTTGGAGTGGGAATAGTAATTTTTTCCCCTACGCTATCCAACGTTTTCCCTACTGTTGCACTCTCTGGAGTGGAAATAGTAATTTTTACCCCTACGCTTTCCAACCCTTTCCCTACTGTTGCACTCTCTGTTGTGGGAATAGTAATTTTTACCTCTACGCTATCCAACGCTTTCCTTACTGTTGCACTCTCTGGAGTGGGAATAGTAAATTGTACCCCTACGCTATCCAACGCTTTCCCTACTGTTGCACTCTCTGGAGTGGGAATAGTAATTTTTACCCCTACGCTATTCAACGCTTTCCCTACTGTTGCACTCTCTGGAGTGGGAATAGTAATTTATACCCCTACGCTATCCAACGTTTTCCCTACTGTTGCACTATCTGGAGTGGGAATAGTAATTTTCACCCCTGCGCTATCCAACGCTTTCCCTACTGTTGCACTCTCTGGAGTGGGAATAGTAATTTGTACTCCTACGCTATCCAATGCTTTCCCTACTGTTGCACTCTCTTGAGTGGGAATAGTAATTTTTATCCCTACGCTATCCAACGCTTTCCCTACTGTTGCACTGTTTGGAGTGGGAATAGTAATTTTTACTCCTACGCTATCCAACGTTTCCCCTACTGTTACACTCTCTGGAGTTGGAATAGTAATTTTTACCCATACGCTATCCAACGCTTTCCCCACTGTTGCACTCTGTGGAGTAGGAATAGTAATTTTTACCCCTACGCTATCCAACGTTTTCCCTAATGTTGCACTCTCTGGAGTGGGAATAGTAATTTTTACCCCTGCGCTATCCAACGCTTTCCCTGCTGTTGCACTCCCTGGAGTGGGAATAGTAATTTTTACCCCTACGCTATCCAACGTTTTCCCTACTGTTGCACTCTCTGGAGTGGGAATAGTAATTTTTACCCCTGCGCTTTCCCTACTGTTGCACTCTCTGGAGTGGGAATAGTAATTTTTGCTCCTACGCTATCCAACGCTTTCCCTACTGTTGCACTCTCTGGAGTGGGAATAGTAATTTTTACTCCTACGCTATCCAACGCTTTCCCTACTGTTGCACTCTCTGAAGTGGGAATAGTAATTTTTACCCCTATGCTATCCAACGCTTTCCCTACTGTTGCACTCTCTGGAGTGGGAATTGTAATTTTTACCCCTGCGCTATCCAACGCTTTCCCTACTGTTGCACTGTTTGGAGTGGGAATAGTAATTTTTAGTCCTACGCTATCCAACGCTTTTCCTACTGTTGCACTCTCTGGAGTGGGAATAGTAATTTTTACCCCTACGCTATCCAACGCTTTCCCTACTGTTGCCCTCTCTGGAGTGGGAATAGTAATTTTTACACCTCCGCTATCCTACGGTAATAATATTGTGTATTTTTAATTAATAAAATGTTAATATATATATATGTTTTAACAGATATGATTGTATATTTGTTTATATAAGTTAAATTAGTTATTTAATAATTTTAAGGTAATTTAAGTATTTTTAAGTATATTGTAGCTATTTATTTTTAATATTTTTTACTTGTACATTAATTTTAAGAAATTCAATATTTTATAATGTATATATATATAAACGATATTTTGGGGTCGATATTTTGGTACTTACCTGTTTGTAGATAGGAATTCGATAAACTTGTCTGTCGATATTTTGGAATCTATATTTGGGTAGTCTATATTTTGTCCCTCGATATTTAGTCAGTGATCCGTCCTTCTCTATCCTTCAAGGTCTTGGCAGGAAAGGGTCTACAGATCCTGTAGTCGTTGACCTTGTGTGCTGGGTAGAGGCAATAAATACACTCCTTATGTGGGTCCTCAAAGTGTAGTCTCTTCTTCCCACATGAAGAACAGGCCAAAAACAAACTCTTCTTGGAATCAGACATATTTCTTCACAGAAAGTAAAGCTTAAGGAAAAAACTGAGCAGAGCTCAGGGAGACTCCCTAACACACGAGGTGCGGTAGAAAATCTGAGTGTTTGCCTCTCCGTGGGGAAGGTTCTAGGAGGGGCTGATGCCTGATTGGCTGGTTTCCAAGTTCGGTTCTTTTTGCAAAAGGACTAAGATAGGCTAGTGTAGTGACTGTGCTATATGTTATTATTACTATAAAGTATATATTTTATTGTACCGCAAGACTCCCAACTCGTCGGCGGGGATGATTCTAAGCCTGTGAATTTATGAAAGATAACCCAATACTGGATAACCTGCTGTTCTACGGAGTAACCCGTACTATATATATATATATATATATATATATATATATATATATATATATATATATATATAAAAAGGATGCCATGGCTACTTCCCCCGAAGAAGGTCAAGAATTGACCGAAATGCATCGTTAAAATCATGCCGCAACTGCAACAGAAGAATAAATGTTTTTAAATTGCCGGAACGAGTGCGACTCTTCTTTGTCTCCGTGTGAGACATCCTGCCTTATATATATATATATATATATATATATATATATATATATATATATATATATATATATTCCATTCACTCCGTCCGACGCTCCTGCATCTCAGTCACTCTGCTTAGACCTTCAAGACGAACAAGTCAAACCCAGTTCTGGTGCGTAATCAGTGTTTTATTCCTTTGAACAGAATAACACCCAGCAAGCCCGCATACATATATATATTCACTGAAAAAACCCATAGGTGATGACATCAGCCAGTGACTGTGTGTTTCTATAAAGTTTAAATATGTTTAAAAAAATATATCTATATATCTATATATATAAAAACGAAAGTATGTCGGTCTGTCTGTCTGTCTGTTTGTCCTTTATGCATTACTACACCATTCATCCGATCGCCATGAAACTTTGGGAAGTTGTTGAGTACACTCCCGCGAAGGTTTCTGGCCTAATAATTTTTTTTAAATTGGCCCCCCAGGGCCCTCATAATCTTTGGAATACTGATGTACCCACCAGACAGAAAAACAACAAATCGTGTATCCACAAGCACTCAAATAAATAAATAGAATTAAAACACCATTCATCTGATCGCCATGAAACTTTGGGAAGTTATTGAGTACACTCCTGCGAAGGTTTCGGCATAAATTTTTTTTAAATATCGGCCCCCCAGGGCCCTCATAATCTTACAAATACTGATGTACGCACAAGACGAAAAAAATACATTGTGTATCCACAAGCACTCGAATAAATAAATAGAATTAAAACAGCATTCATCCGATCGCCAGGAAACGTTGGGAAGTTGTTGAGTACACTCCCGCAAAGGTTTCTGGCATAATTTTTTTTTTTAATCGGCCCCCCCAGGGCCCTCATAATCTTTTGAAAACTGATGTGCGCACAAGACGGAAAAACAACAAATAGTGTATCCACAAGCACTCGAATAAATAAATAGAATTAAAACACCATTCATCCGATAGCAATGAAACTTTGGGAAGTTATTGAGTACACTCCTGCAAAGGTTTCTGGCATAAATACATTTTAAATATCGGCCCCCCAGGGCCCTCATAATCTTTCGAATACTGATGTATGCACAAGACGGGAAAAAAAATCGTGTATCCACAAGCACTCGAATAAATAAATAGAATTAAAACAGCATTCATCCGATCGCCAGGAAACTTTGGGAAGCTGTTGAGTACACTCCCGCAAAGGTCTCTGGCATAAATGTGTTTTAAATATCGGCCCCCCAGGGCCCTCATGAACTTTCGAATACTGATGTATGCACCAGACGGAAAAACAAAAAATCGTGTATCCACAAGTACTCGAATAAATAAATAGAATCAAAACGACACTTTGAAATGTTTTCCATATTAAAATGAATAAGTTTCAATAAAAATGACACAATGTAAATTGAATGTTATCATAACGAGTTTCCTTGAATTTCCTTTCTTTGGAGATCGCAGCAACGCGCGACGAGTAAGCTAGTATATATATATATATATATATATATATATATATATATATATATATATATATATATATATATATCACAGCTCAAGTTTCTTTCAAGAAAGAAATTACGGCACTCACAGGGAAAGTGTTCAGTAAGTTTTTACTCGCTCAGCAGACAAACGCGTTTCGGTATTTCCTTCGTCAGTGTCTACCATTGACACGGAAGGAAGCGTGTTTAAAAGGTTTACGTCACATTTGTGCATGTACATAGAAAGAGGACTGACGTTATACCTCCGTGAAGAACGCTATTGACATAGTAAATTACTGTTTGCATCAACATTTCAGTATTCACAATCATTAAGGCATGTCAATTGCATATCCAATTTAAAGGCACTTTGTATTTTGTGATTTACCCACATTTTCGCATACAAGTGTAAAGTATATTTGCCTTAGTTGTGTAGTATGAGTTATTAAGCCGTGGATCGGCATTGTTCACGGGGTATAATAAATCTCATTTTACAGAGCTTATGCTTTACCCAGGTGGGAGGACAATTCTTCATTTCTATTTAATCCCCGCGGGGCCTTGGTTTGGAGGTCAATTATGTAGCGGGATTCTAATCTTCTTAATTTCCGCAACCTGTCTCCACCCCTTGGGTCTGCTGGTATATGGTCTAGTGCAAAGAATTGTAAGAGTTCCCTATTGCTATTATGTTTCAAGGCAAAGTGTTTAGCTACGGGGTAGTTAAAATCTTTATTCATAATAGCACGTTGGTGCTCCAATATCCTAAGCTTGACATTTTTCACTGTGCTGCCTATGTACTTTAATCCACATGAGCATAATAAGCAGTAAATAACATATGTGGTATTGCAGGTGAGGAACTTGGATATTTTCTTGCTGTGTCCTGACCCTGGAATTTCGAAAGTTGTTCTTTTTTTACTCTTTTCGCAGGCTTTGCACTTGCCGCACGGGAAAAAGCCCGGCATATCCTTGATTCTGCCTGTCACTATAGTTTTTTCAGGTAAGTGACTATGTACAATTTTATCCCTGATGGATCTTCCTTTCCTGAAGGTTATCAGGGGAGAAGTTGGAACCTCTTTTCCAATGACCTGATCCGTTTTCAGGATATGCCGACTCCTTTTCAGGATGGTTCTCAAGTGATTGGAATCTTCTGAGAAGGTAGTTATAAACCTAAATTTTCCATCATTTTCTGATTTCCTAGTTTGTTCTTTTAGGAGTTGGTTTCTGGGGATTCGTTCCACTCTTTTCAGAGTCTTTTCTAGGAGGATGTTGTCATATCCTCTCGCTTGGAATCTAGTGATGCTTTCTTTCGCAGCTCGTGCAAAGTCGGTTTCTTTGGAGCAATTTCTCTTGATTCTAAGAAGTTCTCCGTAAGGGATACTTCTAACTAGGGTCGGGGGATGGCTGCTTCTGGCATGTAAAACCGAATTGCCAGCTGTTGTTTTTCTGAACAATTCAGTCTCAATTCTCTCACCATTCAAATTGACTCTTAGGTCCAAATAGTTCACAGTGGTTGTATTAATGTCTGCAGTGAAATTTAAATTCAGGTTGTTACAGTTTAAAAATGCTACAAACTCTTCAGCTGAAGTAACAGATCCCTCCCATACAAGGAAAAGGTCGTCGATATACCTATACCAGACTTTCAAATTTTCTGCCCATTTTTGGAACTCAGGGCTTTGGGTCACCTGCTCCTCCCACCAGCCCACGAATAGATTCGCGTAGCTGGGGGCGAAGCAGGTTCCCATCGCCGTCCCGGTGACCTGTCTATACATTTGACCTTGGAACAGGAAGATATTATTAAAGAGACAGTATTCAATGAATTCCAGCAGCATTTGGCTGTGTTTGCTGAACTTCATGGGTCTCTTGTCGAGGTAATATTTCATTGCAAGTAATCCTTGGTTATGATCAATACTCGTGTACAGACTAGTAATGTCCATAGTTATTAAAATACACGAGGGGTTACATTTTACATTTTCAATCTTATTCACAAAGTCTTTCGTGTCTCTGATATATGATTTGAGATGGAGGACACTCTGAAAAAGAAAATGGTCAATGAAAATAGACATGTTCTCGGATACACTTCCTATGGAGGAGACTATTGGTCTACCAGGGGGGTTCGTACTGTTTTTATGTATCTTAGGCAACTGGTAAAAGGTAGGCACAGTTGGATTGTTGTTTTTCAAAAAGAAATACTCGTCGGTGTCCAACATGTCATTGCTATGCCACTTATTAATAAGTGATTGAAATTTAGCGATGCTGTCTTCGTATGTCTTTCTAGATGTTTTTTCATATGATGTTGGGTCTTCCAATTGTCTTAGTGCTTCTTGGCAATATTGTGCTCTTGACATGACTACGATGTTTCCACCTTTATCCGATGGCTTACAAATGATATCTGGGTCATTGTCAAAAGTTTTGAGGATCTCTCTTTGTTCCTTCGTCATGTTTGGTGAAGGGAAAGTGTACACAGTAAATACCAAACTATGGAAGATGAGATGTTTGGTGACAAGGCTCGGCAGGAAGCGGCAAGTGGCATGTTTCAAAAACGCCAGAAAGAGACAGAGGGTGCAAAACCCGATGGGAAGACGAATCAAAAAGACACACTGACAAGTTTGTTTATCAAACTGGAGAGACTGCGAGAAAGAGAGACTAGAAAATGGTGGGAAGCCACCTCTCTACAAAGCTACGTGGATGTAAATAGGGTGCCAAGAGGCCTTAGAATCTACACGGTCCCGGCATACGAAAACCCCGATCCCCGACTGTTGGAACTATGGGCAGAACACACAGCCCTATCCAGTCAAGGGATGTTAAAATTGCTAATTCGATTCGCATGGAGTGACAGAGAGAAGGCGATCAATGAAATCAAGGCACTGGAGGACGAGATCAATAATGACACAAATACCCAAAGGAAAGAAGAACTGAGAACGGAAATGAGAAAGCGACTGGAAAGATATGAATTGAAGATTCGCCAAAGGAAACAAGAAAAATTCGAGAGGGACGAGAGAGACTACTCCCAAGGCAGGATTTTAACATTCGCGAAAAAATTCGATGCCCCACGGAGAGAAATGAAGAAAAGAGCTGCCCGCGCGTCCCAACCGAGAGTTGAAACTTCTGAATCAGAAGTCACCGAAAATGAACAATCGGGGGATGAACAGGCAGGTACCGCACAGGAAAAGACCCCTTTTCACATGGAGTACGATCTAGTCCGGGCAACATGGCTAAGGGGAGGAAAAAGCAGACCCCCGGAAGCAACAGAAGAACCCGAAGAGGGGGCTGGAAGGGGTCGAGGCAGAGGTAGAGGCAGAAATCAAGGCAACCTCACGCCGAGAGTCACGAGAAGCAAAAGGGGAGCGAAATGGTAGAAAGGGAGGACAGTCTAACCATTGTAAATCTGACCAACAGGACTCTATCATCATTGGAAGAAAAAACCCTACAATTGGGCTTATCATTCTGCCCTAACGAGAGACTCGAATTTACACAAACAAGAATTGATCTGTTCACCTTTGTGCGAAAAATGAAATTACATAAATACTTCAAACTAAAACCATCATTGAAAGAAACAAGACAACTGAGAACGAGAGAAACTGACATCCTAACAACAAACGATATCACAACTTGGGAGATCCTGGAAGAACTAAGGACAGAGGAAAATGGTGAACTAGAAAATACAGATTCAATCACCCAACGAACAAGAAGGATTGGTGTCGAACAAGAGGCACCAACAACAAATTTCCGACCTTCCTCAACATTCGTACCAATCATGCCTTATGATGCCATTGATACCTTCTCGGAGGCGGTCATAAAAGATTTGATAAAATTCAGAGCACAGCAAAGAACTATGAGAAGGAAAACACCAAACATGACGAAGGAACAAAGAGAGATCCTCAAAACTTTTGACAATGACCCAGATATCATTTGTAAGCCATCGGATAAAGGTGGAAACATCGTAGTCATGTCAAGAGCACAATATTGCCAAGAAGCACTAAGACAATTGGAAGACCCAACATCATATGAAAAAACATCTAGAAAGACATACGAAGACAGCATCGCTAAATTTCAATCACTTATTAATAAGTGGCATAGCAATGACATGTTGGACACCGACGAGTATTTCTTTTTGAAAAACAACAATCCAACTGTGCCTACCTTTTACCAGTTGCCTAAGATACATAAAAACAGTACGAACCCCCCTGGTAGACCAATAGTCTCCTCCATAGGAAGTGTATCCGAGAACATGTCTATTTTCATTGACCATTTTCTTTTTCAGAGTGTCCTCCATCTCAAATCATATATCAGAGACACGAAAGACTTTGTGAATAAGATTGAAAATGTAAAATGTAACCCCTCGTGTATTTTAATAACTATGGACATTACTAGTCTGTACACGAGTATTGATCATAACCAAGGATTACTTGCAATGAAATATTACCTCGACAAGAGACCCATGAAGTTCAGCAAACACAGCCAAATGCTGCTGGAATTCATTGAATACTGTCTCTTTAATAATATCTTCCTGTTCCAAGGTCAAATGTATAGACAGGTCACCGGGACGGCGATGGGAACCTGCTTCGCCCCCAGCTACGCGAATCTATTCGTGGGCTGGTGGGAGGAGCAGGTGACCCAAAGCCCTGAGTTCCAAAAATGGGCAGAAAATTTGAAAGTCTGGTATAGGTATATCGACGACCTTTTCCTTGTATGGGAGGGATCTGTTACTTCAGCTGAAGAGTTTGTAGCATTTTTAAACTGTAACAACCTGAATTTAAATTTCACTGCAGACATTAATACAACCACTGTGAACTATTTGGACCTAAGAGTCAATTTGAATGGTGAGAGAATTGAGACTGAATTGTTCAGAAAAACAACAGCTGGCAATTCGGTTTTACATGCCAGAAGCAGCCATCCCCCGACCCTAGTTAGAAGTATCCCTTACGGAGAACTTCTTAGAATCAAGAGAAATTGCTCCAAAGAAACCGACTTTGCACGAGCTGCGAAAGAAAGCATCACTAGATTCCAAGCGAGAGGATATGACAACATCCTCCTAGAAAAGACTCTGAAAAGAGTGGAACGAATCCCCAGAAACCAACTCCTAAAAGAACAAACTAGGAAATCAGAAAATGATGGAAAATTTAGGTTTATAACTACCTTCTCAGAAGATTCCAATCACTTGAGAACCATCCTGAAAAGGAGTTGGCATATCCTGAAAACGGATCAGGTCATTGGAAAAGAGGTTCCAACTTCTCCCCTGATAACCTTCAGGAAAGGAAGATCCATCAGGGATAAAATTGTACATAGTCACTTACCTGAAAAAACTATAGTGACAGGCAGAATCAAGGATATGCCGGGCTTTTTCCCGTGCGGCAAGTGCAAAGCCTGCGAAAAGAGTAAAAAAAGAACAACTTTCGAAATTCCAGGGTCAGGACACAGCAAGAAAATATCCAAGTTCCTCACCTGCAATACCACATATGTTATTTACTGCTTATTATGCTCATGTGGATTAAAGTACATAGGCAGCACAGTGAAAAATGTCAAGCTTAGGATATTGGAGCACCAACGTGCTATTATGAATAAAGATTTTAACTACCCCGTAGCTAAACACTTTGCCTTGAAACATAATAGCAATAGGGAACTCTTACAATTCTTTGCACTAGACCATATACCAGCAGACCCAAGGGGTGGAGACAGGTTGCGGAAATTAAGAAGATTAGAATCCCGCTACATAATTGACCTCCAAACCAAGGCCCCGCGGGGATTAAATAGAAATGAAGAATTGTCCTCCCACCTGGGTAAAGCATAAGCTCTGTAAAATGAGATTTATTATACCCCGTGAACAATGCCGATCCACGGCTTAATAACTCATACTACACAACAAAGGCAAATATACTTTACACTTGTATGCGAAAATGTGGGTAAATCACAAAATACAAAGTGCCTTTAAATTGGATATGCAATTGACATGCCTTAATGATTGTGAATACTGAAATGTTGATGCAAACAGTAATTTACTATGTCAATAGCGTTCTTCACGGAGGTATAACGTCAGTCCTCTTTCTATGTACATGCACAAATGTGACGTAAACCTTTTAAACACGCTTCCTTCCGTGTCAATGGTAGACACTGACGAAGGAAATACCGAAACGCGTTTGTCTGCTGAGCGAGTAAAAACTTACTGAACACTTTCCCTGTGAGTGCCGTAATTTCTTTCTTTAGACTTGAAAGAAACTTGAGCTGTGATTTATACGTGGGGCGCCGCCACGAGAGGCACCCGCCTGCGAGTGACCCGGATTTTGGTGCAACGGAGCGAGAATATATATATATATATATATATATATATATATACTCATCTCTGCTGTGGTGTACCAAGATAACGTTGAACAAACACCTCAAACTGGATGGAATGACTGAAGTCCCTTCTCACTGTCCTATGAGCTACGTTATTTAAACCTCAACGAACCCACGGACACGGCAGCTTGGCATTTGAGGCAGAGTTATGTAAACTCGAAACGCGTCATGCCTGTGTGTTTTATTTAATAAAAAGAACTCTTGCAAGTACTGATGGGGTGGTCCGTGCAGCGTGATGTATTGCGCACGTTATTTCTGGATATATATATATATATATATATATATATATATATTACCTACTGGCGGTCGCCAGTAGGTATATATAGTTAGGATTTTTTCTCTATGGGATTTTTGAAAATTCTATGTCTAATAACTTTGGCGTTTGTGGACGGAATTGGCTGAAATTTTCAGGAAAATGGAACATTTTGTTTCTGAGCAGCCCCTGAAAATTTGGAGGGGGTTCGTCAAGGGGGGGCCGAGAAAAAAGGGGGGTCCCAAAACGCGTTTTTCCCATGTTAATTTCCATAGGGCGGTTGGCCTCACTTTTAGCCCGAACGGCTGAATGGATTTGCACGAAACTTGGCAAAATTGTAGGGACTGGTAGCCCGATGTGCCTTTGCTAGGTCTCAATATATGTGCTCCAGTGAATTTTGAGAAATTAACGTTCAAAAAAAGATATATATCTGTGACAGCGTCCCGGGTAGCGCTCCGTTTCGCTTACTTTTCGCGTTACGGAGCTTTGCGAAGCGAAGCCGATTGGCTCTCCGGTGTCTGTAAACATTCCAAACAGTTCGTAGCAGCCGCCATCTTGTCTCTCGGTAGGATCGAGAGACAAGAGGAGGCCAAAGCGAAGGGGCAAATGACCATAAGGGGGCATAGTAGATCCTCCCTGACCCCCTAGGTTTGATGTGGAGGCTTTAAAAGGGCCCCGCGGGGCAAAAAAAAAAAAGAAAAAATTCGTTTTTTTTCGTGAGGTGCGCCCGGTTCGTGAACCGGGAAGCGGTCTGGGGAGCGTACTACAAGGAAACAAGAATGATTGACTTTTAACTTATTGTATGTTTATAGACTTTTTTTGATATATTTTTTTTTTTTCTGCTGAGTGACGTCTTGGCGTATCTCCACGGGATGCAGTCCCTACTATCTCGGCGTTTAAGCCCAGGGGGACCGGTAGTGTGGGAGAGATAACGTCTGTTAACGTTCGATTCGAAGGAAATCAGGAAGTGTTGAAAAACATTGTCTGCGCCATCTTGCCTTTTTTCAAATGCCACACTTTTGTCGTGCACGGCAGCCATTTTAGATGCCTTGACCAGACCCACTCTCTGCACGCTGTGGATCCTTAGCATGGCTCCCCACCCTCGCAAGCATCTCCCCCAGGCACTGGTCACCCCCGCTCTCTGTCTTATGCATGGGCAATAAACCTCCCCCCATCTGCGCTGCTCTTCCTTGAGAATCACACCCTGTGCCCGCCCGACACCTCCCTTTCGCCCTATTCACTACCGCACCCTCTGACACTCCTCTTCCTCTGTGTCCGATTGTCCAGGCCGGTCCCAGGCTATCACCTAGCCCTGCAGATGTAGTTTATGGCCCCAGCTGTAAAGAATCACCTCTCTTCAAAGGAGTTACAGTAGATCAAGGCCCCCACCCGATGAGATCCGTCACACCACACGCGTTCCTACTATCTGAAAACCATCCTGTATTGTGATTGGGGAGGGGACCGAGCCTGAAGCGGAAGATTCCAGGGATGCCTCTTTGTACATCAAAGTTTTTACAATTATGTGTCACATTAAAAAAATATAGCACTCCAACAAAGTAGTAGGATTATAAAACTTTAACCCCTTTAAAGCGTTGTAAATAGACCTCCCCAGTGCTGCGCTGTCCATTGGAACTAGTGCTGAATGGACGTCCAACGGTCGTGCGCAGCACTGGGGAGGTAGTGGCCGTGACGACCGTTGGCCGACGGCAGCAATTAAGGGGTTAATAACTTATAAATATATACAACGCAACAAAAACAGTAAATACATTTAAAAAAATTTTTGAAAAAGAAGCAACAATGGTCAGTAGCTGTGTTTTGTGCGAATAGTCCCAAGGCAGCACAACGTGCTGAGTTCTGGACGGCACCCAGGTGATGTTACCTGGGTGCCGCACTGGTTTTGGGTATCCTACAATGCAGCTCCGCAAAACGGCGTGGGGCGTCCCGGGGGGTGCGGGAGGAGGCCTCGTCATTAGCGGTCTGTTGTGCGAATAGTCCCAAGGCAGCAGAACGCGCTGAGATGTGGATGGCACCCAGGTGATGTCCAGTAAGTTGCCGCACTGGTTTTGGTATCCTACAATGCTGCTCCGAATAACGGCGTGGGGCGCCCCGGGGGGGGGGGTGAGGCGGCATGAACAGGCCTCCCCAGGTGGAGGCTCGTCTGCTGTAGTGGGGCGCCCCTTTACCGTTTCAGTTGCCATTCCGCCCGCTTTTCGTACACTGTGCCAAAATCCGCCATTCAGCTGAGTTGCGCCCACTCTTGCGGTGCAGCGATAGGCGGCTGCCACAGGACTCTCAAAATGGCGGCAGGCTCTTTCCTTTTTGGGCCTGGTCCACTGAAATGGCCCTGGGACACCTTGGAACTCGGACGCTTGTCTGCTAGGTCTTGGACCCCATTCTCGAAAGCGTCCCCTCAGCCTTGAAGATTCTACAAAAGTCTTGGGGGCCCCCGACTCCTGCAGGCTTCCGGTGGGGAGCGGCTGCCATGATTGCTCGCGGAATGACCACGACGGAGCCACGAGATGGTGGTGCTTTCATGCTGACGCCAGCTTCAGTCTGAAACATCCAGAAACAAGGTGGGGCTTTCATCGTTTGGGAAAAAAAAATGTTTTAATCCAATGAAAAGTGTTATTTTTAGGTCATGTGATCAAGCCTTCCATCATTAGGAAACCAAAAGTAAATTGAACCAATGAAAAGTTTTATAAACAAGTCACATGACCTGTTATGCGGCATAGGGCTATAAAAAGCGTAGAAAATCCGTTGGCACGTGAGGTGGCGTCAGTAGCGGACCGATGTGCGAATAGGCCGAAGGCAGCACAACGCGCCAAGATCCGGATGGCACCGAGGTGGTGTCCAGCAAGTTGCCGCACTGGTGTGGCCATCCTACAATGCTGCGCCAAAAGTCGGCGTGGGGCGCCCCGTTGGCCTGTGAGTTCGCGTCAGTCAGTGGGGGCTGTTTGAGGATCTGACTGCATTGGAAAGCAATGTGATGCTGTGCGTCGCCCCCAAGATGGAGGTTCCTCGGCTGCAGTGGGGCGCCCCTTGGTGTTTCACTCGTTATGCAGCTGAGTTGCGTGCGCACTTGCGGCGAATAGGCCGAAGGCAGCACAACGCGCCGAGATCTGGATGGCACCGAGGTGGTGTCCAGCAAGTTGCCGCACTGGTGTGGCCATCCTACAATGCTGCGCCGAAAGTCGGCGTGGGGTGCCCCGTTGGCCTGTGAGGTGGCGTCAGTAGCGGACCGATGTGCGAATAGGCCGAAGGCAGCACAACGCGCCAAGATCCGGATGGCACCGAGGTGGTGTCCAGCAAGTTGCCGCACTGGTGTGGCCATCCTACAATGCTGCGCCGAAAGTCGGCGTGGGGTGCCCCGTTGGCCTGTGAGGTGGCGTCAGTAGCGGACCGATGTGCGAATAGGGCCAAAGGCAGCACAACGCGCTAAGATCCGGATGGCACCGAGGTGGTGTCCAGCAAGTTACCGCACTGGTGTGGCCATCCTACAATGCTGCGCCGAAAGTCGGCGTGGGGTGCCCCGTTGGCCTGTGAGGTGGCGTCAGTAGCGGACCGATGTGTGAATAGGCCGGAACCAGCACAAGGTGCCAAGATCCGGATGGCACCGAGGTGGTGTCATAGTTGAGAGTTCTGAGAAGTGGGGGGGAGGCGGCGCAAACGAGTCTCTCCCTCCATGTGGAGGCACTTCATCTGCAGTGGGGCGCCGAGATCCGGATGGCACCGAGGTGGTGTCTAGCAAGTTGCCGCACTGGTGTGTGTTGAAAAGATGAAAGGTCCACAGCAAGTCTATGTTCCTTCAGTGGAGCGCCGTCTAGCTGAGATTCGCCCGCTCTTGCTGCTACAGCGACAGGCGGCTGCAACAGGACTCTCAAAATGGCGGCCTGTTCTTTGGATTTGGGCCTGGTCCACTAAAATGGCCCTGGGACACCTTAGAACTCGGACGCTCGAATTTTTTTTCCTTTCCTCTACATGCAAAAAAGGTAAATGCCCGGTACGTTACCTGCCTCATCTGCCACGATGTACTCTGCAGAGGAACCGAAAAAAAATATAGTTATGGTAATTGTGGCAAATTAATTTCATGTGGACAGATGA
Organism: Lissotriton helveticus; assembly: GCF_964261635.1. Taxonomy (NCBI): domain Eukaryota; kingdom Metazoa; phylum Chordata; class Amphibia; order Caudata; family Salamandridae; genus Lissotriton; species Lissotriton helveticus. The sequence continues at coordinate 192,323,702 of NC_136071.1, read as the reverse complement.
GTGTTACTCTAATAAATACAGCATATGAACATCATCATAGTCGATGGTTGGTGGAGACATTTTGACTATATCCTGGACCTGCCCGTCCTCGCCCAAAATGGCGCCGGAATAAATGGGACTCGTAACTCCTTGTTGTGTACTGGTTGCACAACCTTGATATCACGAGATACGTATGCAGTTTTGAAGCACATGGCGGGCGGGGACGAGAATTGATTGAATATTTCGACATCCCTATTGATATTAAGTTCTGATGTGTTATTGATTACTGTACTATTGAAAGTTCGAATTAACGTCACCCATGGTACTTGCCCGCAAATGTATATCTAGATAATTTTATTGTAACTGGCCCTGTCGTATTTTAATTATAAAATGTACGTCCACCGATTCCGCAACTGTTAGACACCTTAGTTCTTGCCACCTAATGGCCCGCCCGTTACGTTCCTCTACAGTGTAAATGTCTCCTCATCATATACGATTACAGTTTGCTCCGTGGCCGGCCCACGTGGTTATAGGCCCGTATTTGTATACTGACATTTTCACAATAAAGGTTTTTAAAAGAAAACATGGTAGTAGTATTTACATTGGTAAAGTTTTTAATAATAGTCACTGTTTTCGAATCAGTAAAAGGCAAGTGAAATAAAGCAGTCCAATTACATGAAGGGTAAAAGGTATAATACGCAGTAAAGATAAATGGTCAAGGGCTGTTGTGTTTTCTACTCCTGCAACATAAAGTGATCGATAAGAATCTGATATTCAGGCGTATCGGCGACTAAGACAGCAGGCCGAGCCTCTTTTGCTCAACGGCTCCGTCATGGGACGAAGAAACGCCCTTTTTCTCGAAAAAGGAATATATTTTACTTGCAGGACAGTTGTAAATTTTCCTGGAAAGTACATTAGCCTGGAACATTATAACATATATGTTTAAGAAAAAATAATGTTCGAAAGTAATAAAAAGTGTAATTTTTAGGTCATATGACCAAGCCTTTCATCATTAGAATAAGAAAAGTAAAATGAACCAATGAAAAGTTTTATTAACAAGTCACATGACCTGTTATGCTTACGTTACGCGCTGCGCGCCGCGCCCCGCGCCCCGGATCACTTCCGGGAAGCTGCGCACCGGAGCACTTCCGGATGCGCTAACGCGGCACGTCATATGACGCATTACGTGACAACGCAGGTCCAGAATATAGTCAAAATGTCTCCTCCAACCAGCGGTCGGAACACAACCCCTTTCAGCAGGCTAAATAGTTCTGTTAAATGACAACAGAAGGGACAGGCAACAAGAACCATCAGTCAAAGAGGGGATGGCAAGTTCTTCTCTACCGGGTGACGTTGGGGCGCTACCGGAACTGATCGAATTGGTAGTCTACAGTGTTTCTGGATGTTTCAGACTGAAGCTGGCGTCAGCATGAGAGCACCACCATCTCGTAGCTCCGTCGTGGCCCTTCCACAAGCAATCATGGCAGCCGCTCCCCACCAGAAGCCTGCGGGAGTCGGGGGCCCCCAAGACTTTTGTAGAATCTTGAAGGCTGAGGGGACGCTTTCGAGAATGGAGCCCAAGCCCTAGCAGACAAGCGTCCGAGTTCCAAGGTGTCCCAGGGCCATTTCAGTGGACCAGGCCCAAAAAGGAAAGAGCCTGCCACCATTTTGAGAGTCCTGTGGCAGCCGCCTATCGCTGCACCGCAAGAGTGGGCGCAACTCAGCTGAATGGCGGATTTTGGCACAGTGTACCAAAAGCGGGCGGAATGGCAACTGAAACGGTAAAGGGGCGCCCCACTACAGCAGACGAGCCTCCACCTGGGGAGGCCCGTTCACGCCGCCTCACCCCCCCCCCCCAGGGCGCCCCACGCCGTTATTCGGAGCAGCATTGTAGGATACCAAAACCAGTGCGGCAACTTACTGGACATCACCTGGGTGCCGTCCACATCTCAGCGCGTTCTGCTGCCTTGGGACTATTCGCACAACAGACCGCTACTGACGAGGCCACCCCCCGGGACGCCCCACGCCGTTTTTCGGAGCTGCATTGTAGGATACCCAAAACCAGTGCGGCACCCAGGTAACATCACCTGGGTGCCGTCCAGAACTCAGCACGTTGTGCTTCCTTGGGACTATTCGCACAAAACACAGCTACTGACCATTGTTGCTTCTTTTTTCAACAAAATGTTTAAAAGTATTTACTGTTTTTGTTGCGTTGTATATATTTATAAGTTATTAAAGTTTTATAATCTTACTACTTTGTTGGAGTGCTATATATTTTTAATGTGACACATAATTGTAAAAACTTTGATGTACAAAGAGGCATCCCTGGAATCTTCCGCTTCAGGCTCGGTCCCCTCCCCAATCACAAAACAGGATGGTTTTCAGATAGTAGGAACGCGTGTGGTGTGACGGATCTCATCGGGTGGGGGCCCGTGATCTACTGTAACTCCTTTGAAGATGGGTGATTCTTTACAGCTGGGGCCATAAACTACATCTGCAGGGCTAGGTGATAGCCTGGGACCGGCCTGGACAATCGGTCACAGAGGAAGAGGAGTATCAGAGGGTGCGGTAGTGAATAGGGCGAAAGGGAGGTGTCGGGCGGGCACAGGGTGTGATTCTCAAGGAAGAGCAGCGCAGATGGGGGGAGGTTTATTGCCCATGCATAAGACAGAGAGCGGGGGTGACCAGTGCCTGGGGGAGATGCTTGCGAGGGTGGGGAGCCATGCTAAGGATCGACAGCGTGCAGAGAGTGGGTCTGGTCAAGGCATCTAAAATGGCTGCCGTGCACGACAAAAGTGTGGCATTTGAAAAAAGGCAAGATGGCGCAGACAATGTTTTTCAAAACTTCCTGATTTCCTTCGAATCGAACGTTAACAGACGTTATCTCTCCCACACTACCAGTCCCCCTGGGCTTAAACGCCGAGATGGTAGGGACTGCATCCCGTGGAGATAGGCCGAGACGTCACTCGGCAGAAAGAAAAAAAAAATCAAAAAAAGTCTATAAACATACAATAAGTTAAAAGTCAATCATTCTTGTTTCCTTGTAGTACGCTCCCCAGACCGCTTCCCGGTTCACAAACCGGGCGCACCTCACGAAAAAAAACGAATTTTTTCTTTTTTTTTTTTGCCCCGCGGGGCCCTTTTAAAGCCTCCACATCAAACCTAGGGGGTCAGGGAGGATCTACTATGCCCCCTTATGGTCATTTGCCCCTTCGCTTTGGCCTCCTCTTGTCTCTCGATCCTACCGAGAGACAAGATGGCGGCTGCTACGAACTGTTTGGAATGTTTACAGACACCGGAGAGCCAATCGGCTTCGCTTCGCAAAGCTCCGTAACGCGAAAAGTACGCGAAACGGAGCGCTACCCGGGACGCTGTCACAGATATATATCTTTTTTTGAACGTTAATTTCTCAAAATTCACTGGAGCACATATATTGAGACCTAGCAAAGGCACATCGGGCTACCAGTCCCTACAATTTTGCCAAGTTTCGTGCAAATCCATTCAGCCGTTCGGGCTAAAAGTGAGGCCAACCGCCCTATGGAAATTAACATGGGAAAAACGCGTTTTGGGACCCCCCTTTTTTCTCGGCCCCCCCTTGACGAACCCTCCCAGATTTTTAGGGGCTGCTCAGAAACAAAATGTTCCATTTTCCTGAAAATTTCAGCCAATTCCGTCCACAAACGCCAAAGTTATTAGACATAGAATTTTCAAAAATCCCATAGAGAAAAAAGCCATCACACCGTCCCTCGGGGGCCTCTGTCAAGCGGTTCAGGGAGGCACCGCATCACATTGTTTTCAAATGTAGTCACGTCCTCAAGCAGCCCCCACTTACATTGAGAATAGTGAAGCTGTAGCAGGTGCAAATAAGCTTCAGACAGTCTAACAAGCACTCCTCAAAACTTTGAACTATCAGAGTGCATGAGTTTCATGCTCGATCGATTGAGCTAGCTGGATCGGGCAACAAAAAGTATAAAATAGTTATGTAAATAGTTATTTAATAAAATGTTTTACCCTGTTACTTTGCTGGTGTGTTGTATATATTTGTAATATTTGCATAGAGTTTATCGTTATTTTGGGCGGGGTGGGTGGCGGAGCCGAGCTGTCTTGCAGCCATCATGGTGTGGAGCTCAGTTCATCTCATTAGTTTCATATTTCTCATGAGGGGTTGTTCCTAATGTTTCTATTTTAGCGAGGTCGAAAAGAGATCCCATTAGTGGCCTACTGATTTTGCTCGATTCCTTTTGTTTTTTTACATGATTTTTCACTATCTGCAAAGACTAAACAGAGTATTGCGACTCTGTGCTTGTTTGTAAATAGAGAATGAACCAAAGAGAACCAATTCTAAAACAGTAAATGCTTAGATAACAATCAATCAAATGGAGAGAGAAGCAGGCACGACGGATTACAACGGGGGCAAAGGCCTGCGTTAACTACCCTTCACTATCTGCAAAGAGAGAGTACTCCTAATAGAAATGAGGGGGGGGGGCAGCATTCAAAGCAGATCAGTGTGCATAAACACGAAAATGTTTTTACTTACCACGTACTTGACATTCGACAGCTTATGATATTTGCTATTAAAAAACCATTGAAATTCACTGAAAAAACCATGGGTTATAGACCATATATAATTAGGAATTAGCATTTACAAAACCTTGAAAATTCACTGAAAAAACCATAGGTTATAGACTATATATAGTTAGGAATTAGCATTTACAAAACCTTGAAAATTCACTGAAAAAACCATAGGTTATAGACCATATATAGTTAGGAATTAGCATTTAAAAAACCTTATTTTACTCACACAAAACCATTGAAATTTCATATATAGTTAGTTGCACTAACTATATATCGCGCACCCGCAATCCACTGCTGATGATGTCACATATTACATCATTCATGACATGGTCAGTGACATCACTGATGACATCACTGATGACATCTCAAATGACATCACTGATGAATTTCAATGAATTTCAAAGGTTTTTAAATGCTAATTTCTAACTATAACATCCCTGAAACCTATGTTTTTTTCAGTGAATTTCAAAGGTTTTTTTAACTGCTAATTTCTAACTATAACATCCCTGAAACCTCCGTTTGATCAGTGAATTTCAAAGGTTTTTTTTCAAATGTTAATTTCTAACTATACCTGCAGAGGTAGGACATGTGCAGAAAGAGGAAGAAATGTCCAGAAAAAGGAAATAGAAATGCAGAAAGAGGCAATAGAAGTCCAGAAAGACGAAGAAAGCTGCGGAAAGAAGCAAAGGATGTGCACAAAGAACCAACAGAGGAGCAGAAAGAGGCCTTGTTGCAAAGTCATCCTGTGCCCCTAACCTTTTGCTGACGAGTACGGGTGGTAACTGACTCTGACTAACCAGGCTAGAGCCAGTGCAATGCTAAAAGACACTTAAAATACAGTGAAAACACCAACATACACTAGGGAACACTATGCATTGGAGTACCCCTGTGATTGGCATGATGTCTTCTGTAAGGCCCTAGTACATAATAGTAAGTACGTCATTTTATTGTTTGGTTCATTAAAACTTTTACAATTCCTCATTTAAAAAGTTATAGGAGTAATATTCATGATTTAAGACAAATTAAAAAATTACGCTCCATAAAACATCTGTGCATTATGCTAGCATCGATGATACAATTATCAGTAATTGATATCTAAAGCAGTACAGACTTAAAATTTGATAAAGCAAGTACTCAGTTCTCAGTAAAGGGTAAATGTACAATAATCAGTTATTTTATGGCCGAAGGCAGTAATAGATTTCTGTTGACTGCTATGATGTGCCAGAGAGGAGAAACCTAAATGAGTGATGTTTGCTTTGATGTGATACTTTAAAAGTCTTTTTAGTGCAGTGGTAAAGTGTACCGGTCCTTTAACGACCAAGTTTCTCCCCTACTGCTTCCATGAATTGCATAAAAGCGACCCGCTAGCTGAACGTCTCCTCCTCCGAAGCATGCCATCACAGCTTGTCTACAGATTCTTAGCCCCTTGCTTACAAAGAATGGTTTCAGTAATTGACGTTGTTCAGCTTGTAGTGCTCCGCTGATGCACAAAAGGTGTAATATACTTTCGCTGACTTCCTCACATAAGCAACATGTTGTCTTACCCGGCGATCGTTTCCAAGGGGGAAACGCGGTGATGATAGAATGCCCATTCGGAAGTGAAGATATATTTCTTTCTTCCTCCTATTGAAGCCTATGCCTAGGTAAGATTGCGGAGAGGGCTTGATGTAACTTTTAACAACAAACCATCCAAGGGATCTTTCTGCAAGTGCCGCTTTCTCTTCTACTAGGGATAACTTTTTCACTGTCTTATTTACGATTTGTTTAAAACGTTGATAGAACCCTGAGGCCACCCAGAGTTCCTCCAGGCCAAGGCGCTCTGTTGATGCTGTTAGATACCTCATCGCTGCTCAGTCCCTCTTTCGATGTATTTCGTTCCATATGTAAGAATTCAGTGTTCCTGCTTCAGCCCTTTTATTCCTGTACCAGCTTTTGGCATAAGCTCCTTTGTTGGCTAATTCTTGGGGTTGCAGGCAGAATTCTAACCTTATATGGGCTGGCGAAACATACTTAGGTAGATTGAAAATCATTCTGGCCGCTCTTGAGAGAGTGCTATCTAATATGGCCGCATCTCTTCCCCAGAAGCACTCACTCCCATTAGCAATTGCCGGAATGAGCTTTGCTTGCCAGACTTGTAGAGGAGAATAAGACTTGGACCAGTAGCTTTATTTTTGATAGATTTTATTGCTGCCGCAACAGAGTTGCCTCTTCTTTTAATTACTTATTTTTGTGAGTTGAATGTACCTCTGTTGTCTATTATCACTCCTAAGTATTTATATTGGTCAACTTCTTCTATTGTTGAGTTAGCCAAGTGCCAGCAAAAATTTGAGTTTTTCTTCCTTTGATGAATCCTCATTATCTTTGTTTTGTCGTAGTTGATTGTTAAACCATTGTTTACTGAATATCTACTGGTTGTGTCTAATAAAAGTTGAAGGCCAATGGGGGTTCAGCAAATCAACACGAGTTTGTCTGCATACAGGAGGTTAGAAAGTAGCAGCCCTCCTATGTTTGGCGCATGCGAGTTGCAGGTGTCCAGTTCAGATGAAAGGTCAGACATGTACAAGTTAAAAAGTGTTGCTGCCAACATGCACCCCTGTTTGAGCCCCATGGTTGTTGGGAATTTCCGGGACAGGAACTTACCATCTCTTAGCTTGACTTGAACCCACGTATTTGTGTGGGGAAGTATTAGCTGGGTAAGGAGAGCAGTTTGTATTTTTTTATCTTTGAGCTTATGCCAGAGTATGTGCCTTTCGATTTTATCAAATGCTGAAAATAGTCAACGAAACACATAAATGAAGGGTGTTTTGCTGCCTTCGCCCTGTCATAATAGGGCAGGGGGATTAAAACTACCTCCAAGCCAGAGGTGTTGAAAGAGGTTTCTTTAAGTAGTAGTCACGTTTGCAGAGTGGTGGAGAAAGGGTGCTGGGCCTCTGACCAGCGCTCTGGAATTCCGCTGCATAGGACTTAGAGGAGGTACTAGAAGGGCTTATTGGCGCCTAAAGACCCTCAGGAGTTAACTGGACTTAATCCTCCAACCGTAGTCTGCCAGGAGGCATGTTTGCAGAATGGAAGAGAAAGGGGGGAATGTCCTCTAAAGACATCTTAGCAGTCCCACAGTGTGGGACTTACTGGAGTTAACACGAGGGGTAGTTGACCCCCAAGGACAACCTTGGGGGCCAACTACACCTCCTATTACTTCCAGTAAGTTCCACACAGCGGGATTGCTAAGTTCTCATAGTAGGCCATGCCCCCTTTGCCCACCACTCTGCAAATGAGCTCCATGGAGAGCTCTTGGGTGGGGGTTGAAGTTCCCTTTGCTGCATGGGGTCCTTTAGGGGCCAACAAACCTACCTCTTACCTCCAGTAAGCCCCACACAGTGGTATTGCTAAGAGGTGTACAATGGCCACGCCCCCTTTCCCCACCACTCTGCAAACGCGCCCCTGTCACATTGTAAGTTGGAAAATTAAGTCCCCATGAATACTGAGGGTCCCTGGGGGCCAACTAGCCCACCTGCTACCTCCAGTATGCACCACATAGCTGGTTTGCAGACAGGTGGTCCTAGGCCACACATCCTTTTTACACCACTCTGCAAACGCAGCTCCTGGGGCACTGCTGCTCGAGGGTTGAAGTCCACTTGTGTCCTGAGGTCCTCAGGACACAAGAGGACTTCATTGCCCCAAGGTAACTATCACTTGCACCACAGTCTTTAGTGCAGTATATTGCAGAACACATAGTACCCACACAGTACCCCTTCATAAGCTGTTTGCCAGAAGTGCTTAAACAGATCCAGAATTAATATGGGGCAGCACCTCCCCTGGAGTTGGGGATGAAACTGATGGGCAACTTTGCCGCAGTATCCGCCAATATGTTAAGTAACATAAAAGGGGAGACAGCAGTGTTGGCTATACGCCAGCATCTACGGGATTTAACTATAGTACAACAGGAGCACGAATTACCTAACATTATTGAAGAAACCTGTGCTACAATGTGTAGAGATAATTTGGGAGTGAGACCTGGTAAACCACAACTAAAGAAGAATTCTGAAAAGGATAACTGTAAACAAGCACCCAAATAGTCCACAAAGAAGAAGCGGAATAATAAGAAAAACAAAGAGAAAACTAAATTGCGGGGTGCGTGACCTCTACAGGAAGCCACTGAGAAACGCAATAACCTGTGTCACTGCGGCAATATTAGACCACTGGACAGGTATCAGGATACTGATACACATTTCTTTTGTTCCTTTCAGGGGTCATCTGATATACGTACGGGGAGAGGAGAACTATCAGAGTGCTGATCGGAGGAACACATGAAACAGAAGAAGGACTTACTGCACTCATCTGACTACATCATTAAACTGGAAGACAAACCTAAAACGCCAAAACCGAAATAAAAAAAAGAAGGTACCTGGACTTAAGGTCAGGCATGTAGCAGATATTGAGGACATTGCTTCAGAGTGGAGAATGGGCAGGGGCCATGCTGGACATCCTAACAGAGGTCATGTTAGTTCACCAGAACTTGCTGGATTGTCTGCTGGGAGTAGTGCTGAGTGAATATATCCAGGTGGAGACAACGGATACAAGGGTAAGCATCCCACATCGCTTATACAAAATACAACTCCAATTGGAGGGGGCCGTACCTAGGAATATTAATGTTCTTGTTTGGGAGGATTTAACATATGGTTACAATATTCTCTTGGCCGAAAAGGATTGGCCACCTGATGTTGTTTTGTACCAACGGAGAAACTGTAATTTTGCCTGCTTTTTCCAACCTTGTTCCAGAATCAGTTAAACATTCATATGCCAAGGAGTGGGCATTAGCACTTGCTCCTGCGTTATACCGCAACCATGTAGGGTTGGATGATGGTCCCTCGTATTATGGAAAGCCAGTGAGGACTACCCCACAACCTCAAAGACTATTGCCATTAAAAACAAGGCCAAAAAGCAAGTTAGGGAGATTCTAGTCAACTTGAATACCAAGGTATAATAGAATGTTGCACTTCTCATATGAATAATCCCTTATTTCCTGTGTTGAAACCAGACCATTCATATCGTCTAGTTTTAGATTACAGACACTTAAACACAGTTACATGTACAATTGCCTTATGAAACACACATAGTGCAGCACTAATGGACAACATAGTGCGGAGAAAACACAAAACTGTACTAGAAATTTTGAATGGATTTTTTGGCCAAAATACAGCACCTAGAAGTAGATACTTGACCACATTTTCCACGCTGGGTTCTCAAAACAGGGTCTGTCAATTGCCACAAGGGTATAAGAATTATACCGGGCTGTTTTCAGCCAGGGTAACAGAAGTCCTACAAAGATTTCACAGTAAGGCATTGTTCTATGTTGATGATAAATATTTGAAGGATGATGAACTTTAGGGACACTTGACAAGAGTAGATTGCATAATTCTTAAATCTGCTCACAAGGGATACAAATTTAATTAAAAAAAATTAAAATTGTCCACCTCAATGTCTGTTTCTGAAATACAAGTTGTCAAGTGAATGCAAAAGCCTAGTGACAAGCTTCTTAGAGAAGTGTGTGCTTTTACAGACTCCAACAATGTTGAAGAGATTACAATCCATATTAGGATTCCTCAATTTTGGCAGAACTTACATGACCTGATCCATCCAGATTTCTCAAGCACACACTGGACCATTGAAAATACACAAATACTACATTCAGTACAAGCTGACATGTTAGCTTCAAAGCACTTACTCACATGTGTAAACACAACAAACCTGGCAATCTGCGGTTTTGCAGGGACATCAAGGTACATCTATGTGAAATTCAATGAAGGTGTCACTGCACCGACTACATATAAATCACATTTATATACTAATGCTGAATTGTGTTTTAAACCCACTGAAAAAAATTGACAGCGGTGCAGACTGCTGTAGTGAGGGAAAGAGTACCTACTCAGGGAAAACAAATAATTGTTGCAACCCTATGCCTACCTTAGAGGCAGTCACAAGAGCAAGAGTTCCAAATGCAAAAGCACTGCACCCACATTGGATACAATGGGCTAACTCACTCACAGAAACAGATGTATACTACAGATTTGACTCTACACTACAAACACAAGCCTTTCTGCAATATAGACAAGAATATCCTTTGCCTAATTAAATTACGAGTCCAGAACAGTATGATTCCATCATATATACTGATGGTTTAGTACAACCTGCCGTTGAGACAAAACAGCAATATTTGGCAGCATGACCTATGGTAAAAGGGTGCATGCAGGATGGAGAATTCCATCCTGCAAAAACATACACATTTACTTGGTGACAGCACTGCACAGTTGGCCGAACTCAGGGCTCTAATACTGACACTAGAGAATACAGGTCCCGGATTCCCTAAGCTCTTAGTGTTTGATTCATATTACCGTTTCCAGTCTTATAATACATATTTATACTACTGGATCCAGAATGGATACAGAGATTCAAAAGGGTGCACAATAAAGCATAACATTATTTGGGAACAAGTGGCAAAGCTGAAAGATTGCTTGCTATAAACTAATGTAATTCACACATTGAGTCATCAGCGTGTTGTGGTACACTTTGCAGGGAATTCATCGACTGATAAAGTCGCAAACGCAACTGTGCGAATTGCTGCAGTTTCTGCAATAACTTGTTCTAGCAAAGGGATAGACACAGACATCAGGGTGGCTTTCAACGCTGCATGCAACGATACCCACTTGCGTAAAGGTATTCCACTCAAGTACTCCTACAAGTTAGATGCACAAAATATACCATTTGCTCACATTCCTGGAGTGGGGGATAGAGTAATACCAAATTCATATTGCAAGTTATGATTAATTCTAGCCGCACATGAGGGTCTTGCTTCCACAAACACGGGAGTGGCTGCTACAGGTTCACTATTGCAGCAAAGCTACTGGTGGCAGGTCTGTGTTAACAGACCAAGGACTTTGTCTTCAAATGTGAAAGCTGTGAGCAAATGAAGGGCTCCAATGTGGTGCGTCCACCACAGATACCTCTACTGATTTCAAACAAATCTCTGGGTTGCGTTTACCTGGATCTTTGCGGCCCCTTGTCATCTGATGGGGCTTACAAGTATATTTTGGGTGCAGTGGATTCTTGCTCTCTATTCCTGTGGGTAATGCCACGGCGATCAGCTGACACCCAAACTGTGATAAAGGATCTGTGAGTCTTTATCGGCACATATGCAATTGGCACACTGCATTCCGACCAGGAACCAGCATTTGCATATAAGGCTTACAAAGAGGCCATTGGAAGTTTGAGGGTGCATCTGAGGTATTCTTCCGCATACCATACTGACAGAAATGAGCTTATGGAAAGAACAAAATGGGACTTAAATCAGTCTTTAACAGCTAGGGTATTAGGTTCACGTTTCATTTGTGTCCATTATCAGATTGGGCTCCAGAGGACACTTAACAATCGGCATAGAAAATTTCTGGGTTTGAGGACTCCTTATGAAATGCTGTTTGGGGTAAAGATGTGAGTCCTAGACCGCAACAGTCCCCGTACAGTGGCGGCGGAATCACCATTTGACTGAATGGTTTTACAGGGACTGAACAGCTTCCAGAACAAGCAAAGTAATGTCCAAGTAAAATGTACCGCCACTGTAGAAGTGAAGGTAGTCCCAGAGATGCCAGGCTGGATCCCGAAGGTTGGGGATCTTGTCAGGGAGAAAACTTTAGACCAGAAAGAATTAGGTCCATCCTACAGAGAGTCTGCACCTGTCCTGGCTGTTGAAGGTACCAGACACTTACTTCTTCCCCCCCTTGCGGGCAGCAAAAGCAAGAGATGTGACTCCTTTGATCTGATCAAACCACACTATGTGACTGATACTCAACAGTGGGCCATGTGGGCTCTTGGGTATTTGCCTGCCTCCTCTCACTACCATACAGGAAGTTCAGATGGAAGCTTTGATAACCAATAAATCACCTTCTCCCAAACGGGAGGTTACAGTAACTACAACTGAAGTACCTCTTCTACCAGTTACCACAACAACGGTACACTCAACTAGACTAATTTCAATTCAGGATTAATTTTATTTAATTCATTAAATTTACGTGTCAGTGCAACAGCTACCCAAAAAGGGTTTCCCGGCACCATGAGGGAACAGTAGAGAGAAGAGAGAGACCTAATGGCTAAAAAGCCAAGTCTTGAGAGGCCTGCAAAACAGAAGGAGATAAAGGCAGAGCATTCCATAAAACAGGACCCAAGTATGCAAAAGAGTGCCCTCCCATGCGGGAAAGTCTGACCTTAGGGACTTGGACTTTCTCTTGTGTGGAGGACCGAAGAGTGCGAGAGGGAACATAAAGACAGGCTAGGTGTTGCAGGTAGCGGGAAGACTTGGCTTGCTTGATACGAAACATGTAGGTAAGAGCCTTAAACATGACCCGTTTCACCACTGGAAGCCAGTGGAGATTCCCCAGCAGCCTGAAGGCCGATGCGGTTCTGGACGCTCAGCAAAGTAATCTGGCAGCAGAGTTTTGCACTCGCTGCAGCTTACACATTACCTCTTTGTTGACTCCCAGATAGAGGACGTTCCCATAATCCAGCCTAGATGTAACAAGGGCCTGGACTACGGTACGCTGGGTATGATCAGGTAGCATCCACACAATCTTCCTCAACCATTTCAAAATGGTGAAACAGGTGGCGGCAAACTTGGTAACTTGTTGACGCATGGATGGAGAATTGTCGATGTAAAAGCCAAGGTTGCGTACCTGGGTGGAGGGTTGTGGGAGAGCACCCATTTCTTGGGGCCAATGTTGAGGGTCCCAGAGACCTCTATCTTTGCCCAGAACCAGGACCTCCGTTGTCTCGCCATTAAGTTTTAAAAAATTGGCGTTCATCCAGGCCATAACTTTGCTGAGGCCTGTCCTGAGAGCAGAAGGCTCTGAGGTCTTACCCGCTGAGAGAGAGAAGAGAATCTGGGTATCGTCAGCGTATGAAAATAGCAACAACCCAGATTCCTCTACCATAACTGCCAGGAGTCTAACGTAAATGTTAAACAGTAGGGGACTGAGAATTGAACCCTGTGGGACTCCATAAGGTGAAGAATATGGCTTGGATTTAGCGGTGGATGAAAAAAACCTAAAATTTGCGCTTAGAAAGAAAAGACAGTTGAGGGCCACCCTGGTGATACCAGAAGATTGGAGGGCCTTTATGAGTACGGTGTGGGAAACCGTATCAAAGGCCGCCCTTAGATCAAGCAATACCAGGGCCATGGTTTCGCCTGCATCCAGGTTCTGTCGGAGCATTTCTTTAACACCTAAGAGTGTGGACTCAGTAGGATAACCGGTCCTAAAACCGGACTGAGAAGGATGCAAGAGCCCATTAGTTTCGATGAACTTAGATAAGTGGCAATTGATGTGTCTCTGTAGAATTTTTGAGAGCGCAGGAAGCAGCAAGATTGGACGATAATTTGAGGGAAGCGCGGGTCAGAGTTAGTTTTTTTTAATAGTGGACGACCATTGCATGTTTCCAATCTGGAGGGACAAGTAACTCCATTAGGTTTGCATTAAGAAGTTCGAGGATGTAACGAAGTGAAGGCTGTTCGATCTGCTGTATTACTGTAATGGGCAGTAGGTCGCAGGGAGGTCCAGATTTAATTTTACTAAGATGTGGTATAAGTGTCACCATGTCCAAGGGTGGCCAGGTGTCAAGTGAATTCATATGCATCTGGTCCGGAGCGGGAGCAGTGCAACTTTAAGACGAAGAGCCAGGACGGTCAGCGGTCGCGGTGGGCAAAAAAGTTAAGGGGGGGTAGTTTTAGCCAATGCAGAGTAAATTGTTTCCACTTTGATTAAGAAGAATTAGGCCAAATCCTGACCCAAATCCAGTTTACATACACCTACCGCAGATCGGGTCACCTCCCAGTTCTACAAAACCTGCAGAGCTGCCAGAAATAGATCGTACTGCCTCTGGCTACTTCATCGACTTGAATCAGTTTTCCTCTGATTCATCTGTTCCATCTGCACCACCATCTCTATCATTTCAACTAAAACTGTGTGATATCTATCTTTGGCTGAAAAAGACTTAATTTGTTCCTCCATGGTTACAACCTTGGATTACAACTGCGTTACTTTCCTGGTCCTTTGGATTGATTTTGTGACAGTCTTTTTCTTGCTTCTCAATGGACACTATCTCCATGAACGCTCTGCTGTACAACTGGTGAACTTGGTTCTCAAACCACACTTGTCATCATACAAAGAACGAAGAGACCTTCCCCGGGAGAACATTTTGGCTCTTCCAGTTCTTGATGGAATTGATTGGGATATGGCATCGTATGATGTGTATGGCCCACTGAACTTTAACAAATTCCATATTTGTTTAAAGTATCCTTAAAAGGCTTGTCACCCCTAGTACTGTCTCTGCTGATTGGGATGTAAACACAGTACATGAAATGCTAGAAATCTATGGCATTCTACTGTTTTTTCATCTAACGAATTGCATGAAGGTACATCTAATTATGATGATATGTTCTTTTTTCAAAATTACAGTTATCATTTCCTGTATAAAGCAAGTAATCCATGCACTGTTTTGAACTAGACACAATGGGAACCTCACCCTACACCACCACAGGGTAGTTCAAAGATATTTGCACAGAAGTTTGCTTTTTTTCTCCGGTTATGATACATTAGACCCAGTGTCTTATTGTTCTAAGCTTGCACCCTCACCTACAAATAAAATATGCTAACCAACACCAAGCTGATATATTCTGCTTCTTATTTTCCCAGTTGTCCACACAAGGATTTTAGTTTTGGAGGGAAATTATTGATTTAAAATCGATTTGGGGGACAAAAGATAGTCAGGTTCATGGGAATAAGGCTTTATTTAGAGACCATGAACAAAAAGGCAGGAAACACCCCGCGCCCTGGACGTCACCCAGGGAAATTTTTATACATACATAAAATACGCTGCCTAAATGAACATGAGGGCAAGTCCCCGTAAGTATATATGTCTCAAATTAGCGATACGAGCACCACTCTAAGATGGCGACTCGGCATATACATATAAAGCCCTGGCTGACAAGTGACTACACAGCTGTGAGTAATTGAGGGGCGGAACGAACACGTAAATAGAAGCGCGTTCTGCATAGACAACAGAGAGAGAACAGAACGAGGCAGAGACGCGGCACCCGGTATACGAAGGTAAGAAGTAGAGAGCCCGAGTTAGTCCAACTAGACAGATGGGGGCCAATGTTTTTGTTAAAAACTGGTAGAACAGTAGACCTTTAGTTTAATGCTAAGGTGCTCGAGCAGAAAAGTGGAATATGATAATGCAACGTAATCCAGGACCTGGTGGTGATTAATCTAACATTCCACAACCACTGCCACAACTCTGTGTAGAACCCGGGGACAATACATTTATATGAAATGCAACAGAGAGCTAGACTTAAACGAGGGTTTAAAGCAAACTTTAAAACCACAAGTCCTAAAGTGGAGAGTGCCTAAAAAAGTTTAACATCCGATGTAGTGCCCAAGAAAAAAAGAATAGATAACAACTAAACTGAGTACGCTTTCTAAATAATCATCCCATACGTTTTTTGACCCCACCAGAACACATCCAGTTCCCGTGAGGTCTGCAAACACTGTATGCCCGTTCGAAGAGAGTTGTATAATATTTTAAGGTAAGACACGCACGTGACAAAAGCACTATAATAATACGATTAAAGTCAGAAACGGAAAGGCAATGATGAATGTACCGTCTTGTTTAAATAGATACACGCACATATAAGCCACAAAGACGAAAAAAACAACAACAAAACTGAAAAAGAAACCCCCACACGAGGAGGCTTTTATCTAAAGACGAAAAGGTAATCAAAACTCCTTTTTCTCCTGTGGGCTTATGGCTCTCTCTTAACAAACCTGTGCCTGACCTAGTGTATATGTCCCTTACTAGGCTATAGCAGCTAGAGACGGCAGACATCGAAGGACACGCCGTACTGGCTTTGATTGGATCCTTTTCAATAGGGAATACACCCCTGATGTAAAGGTGAGAATATGAGAATTTTGCGAAAGTCACCACTATCTATCTGAGAATCCATGTTATTCCTGTAATAAACAGTCCCTGACCCAGGTCATATGTCTCCTATCAGGCCATGCCAGCAAGACAGTGTGGATTGTAAATAACACGCCGCAGAGGCCCCTCCTGGATCCCCTATCATATCTACCGATGGGGAGAATACCCTTCATGTAAAGGTCAGATCATGAGAAATTTTTACTCTAGTTTTTCCAATTGCCCAATGTATATGGGGAATGCCCACAGTAATGGTTTCCACAGTGAAATATATTTGGAGGAAATAAGAGTCACCATATACAAATGATATGCTTGTAAGTAGTGGATTAAGAGACAAAGTATGACACCATGAGAGAACGACATCTGCACCATAGTAAAAAAAAATTTAAAAAAAACTTGGACTATATCAAAAACATGGTGCAAGGTCCCTGCCTTGACGAGTCTAGGCAGATATAAGGTGGTGACCCTAGATTGCACTGTATGGAGGTATATGAATGCTCCCCACAAAGGTGAAACTGAAGCAATAGGGAGAACCATTAAATGATGAACAGTACACATTTGAAGAGTACGGATACTGACACATTATTTTTGCTCCCCAAACAGAGAAACTAAAACTCGAAATCTTCTAAACACAGGAAACCCCTATCAAGAAGTCCTGAGGAAGGTGCCATAAAATCAGATGAATTGCACCGAAACGCGTCAACGCATTTTTTTAAGCCAAAGAATCCAAGGGAAGCCTAGTACAAACTGGATGCACATGTATTTTTGTCACAGTTATACAGTACAGTAAGAGTAATTTTAGGCTGTTGGATCGAGGAATCTATAGTGGCGAGAACATACAAGGGGCCACAGTTACAACAGGGGTTCATTGTTTTATAGTGTGTTTTTGTGAAATTTCTTATTGTTTATGAACTGCAAATATGTAATATATGTACTCTTTGGTTCTGAATTTTTTAATTATTGTACACATGAGATATTGATTGTATGTCTTTTTACTTTTCAAAGAATATTTCTTTGGAATTTTAAACATTGTGTCTTTTTTATTGTTGTATGAAAAATCCTTTATTAAATAGATTGTTAACAAATTTTATTTTTCTGTGGAAATTATTACCTGACTGGACACTATAGCATAGCAGAGTATAGTGGGTAGTCTTAATGCTCTAGTGTAACTCCAATGGTACATACACATTGAGCAAACGAGCTCACTCCAGGGATTCCCTTTGACTTGTTGTCACTTGTGCCCTGTTCCCTGGTCGCAGTGGGGCACCCTCTCTCTTGAAATCTTTATTTAGAGAATGCCTAATACCACAACAAATTAATTTCCTGAAAGAAATGGTGCAACACATGTCTTGTCTTGGATTAGCTAAAACAAAGATATGAGCACACCAAGCATTCCCAACATTTGCACGTTTTGAAAACTGGAAGCAATTTACAAAATACAAGAAGGGAAAATTAGACATCATGCTAAGCAGTGGAATGTACAATACATCAAACACCAATTGGAAGGGATGGTTAGTGTGGCTGTTACATACTAACCAGCCGTGGCCCGTAGAGGGAGTTCCATGGGGCAGAAAGGAGGGGCAGGGTGGGGGTTCTAAACACTGGAATATGGATAATGTGATGTAAGTAAACAATTTAATAAATAAAACGAATTTCATAGCGCGCCCTGCATCGCATTTTGAGATGCACGGCGCGCTATGAAATTCGTTTTATTTATTAAAATATATATATATATATATATATATATATATATATATATATATATATATGTGTAAATATATGTATGGATTTTTTTGTTTTTAATGAAGCGAGGACTTCTGGGCTTTATTTCTAATCAGCCCCAATGGGGGACAGGTCGAGAGAGCATGTCTATAATATGTACTATGTATGAGAGGGCGCATAGGGCCCCCCTCCTAGGAGCCTTAAAGCCCTGGTGACGGCCACCTCCTATTATGCAGGGATACCCTGGGCAACACCCGCGCCCTGGGGTCCGCCACCTCCCCAGGGTACATTTATGAAAGTGGGGGGATCACATGCGCCCCCAAAGCCCCTGGGTCAGCCACCTCCCCGGGGCTGGGTGAAATATTAATGCGGGTGGCTCCAGCCTCCCTCAGGCAGGCCCGGGAACCACCATTTCCCTGGGGCTGGGTGCTGCAATAGAAGGGGTTCAAGTGTCCCCCCTCCTGGAGCAATAGATGTTCCTGGGGACACCACCTCCCAGGGCCAGCTTCTGCTAACCTAAGAGGTGCCCACCCTCAGGAGGTCTCATTCAAAAACAATGGTCTCCAACTAATCCTTTTTGTAGAGCCAATTAGGTAAATAATTCAACTTTCTCTTATTTAGTGGGCATACAAAATTACCCCGGACCAATCAATGTCAATTTTATCCGCAAGGAACCAAAACAAAAAGCAACAGCAACAACAATTGTAAGTAGGGCAATTTTACTTCATTGCATTTCTAACTGTCTCAATAAAAAACATATTGTAGTTGCCCAAAGAGGAGCGTGCAAAAAAGGTTGAGTTATAGAGTGCTGGAGATAAAAGATTGGGAAAGGACACAGCAAAGAAGATTATATTTACATATTCATATATACAGACAGTAAATTTATACAATATACAATTCCTCTATATCCTGGTGTGTTTTAAATAGTTTAAACACAGTTTCTTTTGATTGGGTATTATACTTCCAAACTACTATTGCACCAAATATTTTCACAACATCATCCAGGAAATATTAAAGCGTCGACGTTTCGACTCGTCTTGTGGCCTTAAGGTGATTTAAGCCGTGGCCATGCGAGTCTTCATCAGGACTACAGTTTTTGGGCAACCCAAGGGAGCAGCACAGAGCCCTAAAAACATAATGAATATGTATATCAGACTGTTGCTATTGCATTGCGAACATTCATGTATCGCAAAAATCATGGTAAGAGAAACTTACCCACTGGTAATAAATGACAAGGGAACACTTGGGCTATTAATTCCTGTTCCACTGGTAATAGTATTAATACCTGAAAGTAACAGAGGGGTCATTAGACCAATTCTAGGGTACACCCAGACCCTGTTTTTACACAAAAATGCCTCTGTCATTACCTTCAGACCGGTCGTTGCTGGCGTTATAATTACTCCAGTGTTTCCAATTTGAATTTCAAGCCGGTCCTATAATTATAAAGAAGGGGGGGGGGGGGGTTTATTTTAGTTGATTACGGTAGGCTAATTCTCAACCTTAAAATCTCAATTTCAAAAGATTAAGTCTTACCGGAGGGTTCAACATGTGTTTGCCTCCATCCGGTCGGTCTCACGATAATTTGAGTCAGGGTATCACTGCCTGTGCATTCGTATAATGGATCAAGTCTATAGGTGAAGTCACTTTAATCCCTTTTGTTCAACGACTGCCTGCAGAGACAAGCAGAGAACATAACGGTTCCACATTGCTTGATTAAGAACCAGAACAAATCCTCGAGACGGGGGAGTGCAAGGAACTTGACAATACACTCACCTCACTAGTTAATAGTGTTTCACAGCGGCTCAGCGCAACGCAGCGTCTCTCTGTTGTGCTCAATATCCCTCGATACAGAGGAGTGATTGCACGGAGGAACTCAACCTTTTTTGCACGCTCCTCTTTGGGCAACTACAATATGTTTTTTATTGAGACAGTTAGAAATGCAATGAAGTAAAATTGCCCTACTTACAATTGTTGTTGCTGTTGCTTTTTGTTTTGGTTCCTTGCGGATAAAATTGACATTGATTGGTCCGGGGTAATTTTGTATGCCCACTAAATAAGAGAAAGTTGAATTATTTACCTAATTGGCTCTACAAAAAGGATTAGTTGGAGACCATTGTTTTTGAATGAGATTGACTATCCAGGTCTGCTGACAAATTGGGTTACCCCATTTTCTTGATGGGCACCCTCAGGAGGTAGCTGTTTCCTATGGCTTGGGAGGATCTCTACCGCTCCCTCCAAGCCATAGCATTCTGTGCTTGCTTTCAGCAAGCAATAACACTAAAACACTCTTGCTTGCCGAATGGGAGCTCAATTGCTTAGACGGAGAGGGAGATGCATGTTGACATCTCCCTCTCTGTCAAAGCAACGCTGGCTCCTGCAGGAGGGGGAGCTGGCAGGGACCGCGAGGGCCTTGAGGCTCCCCAGCAGTCCCCAACTCTATAATGTGGGTGCCCTGGGTGGGACCTGGGCACCCACACTAGTGGCGGGCCTCGAGGTACCTCCTCAGCTTGTGTGTTTTTTTATTTAAAAAAATGAAAAGGTCAGGCCCATGGGGTTGGGGTGTCAGGCCTGAAATCATCCCTGGAGGGGGGCCAAAAAAACATTTTAGACATAGGCCAGGCCCCAGGTAATGGGGTCCCCTGGGCTGAAATAGGCCCAGAGAAGGGGGCCACGCGGCTTCCCTCCCTTAAAAAAAAAAGAGAGACCGGCAAGTCACCGGCAAGTTACCTTCAGTAAGTCCCCCTGAGCGTGATTTCTGAGAGGACTTGGAGACCAGTCCCCCTTTCTCCACCACCAGCAAAGGTGCATCCTGGTGCACTTCTGGTTAGGGGATGAAGTCCCCTTGGCTCTGGAGTGCCATTAGAAGCCAACAAGCCCTCCTGTTACCTGCAGTAAGTCCCACAAGCAAAATTGCTAAGAGGTGTGGCAGTGGTTCCCAAAATGTGCGCTGTGGCTCTCAAGGTAAGCCGCCAAACCTAGCCAGGGGAGCTGAGCACCAATCACTTTAATGCATTTAATGTTAACGGGTCTGTTGGCTTCAGTAAAACAAATTAGAATTACACGCATGTTGTCAATGATTTGTAAGTGACATGCCTAAAGCTGTAAATATGGTTCTTAATTGATGGCATGTAAAGGGAGATGATCTCGATATTTTACTGGATCCACATGTTCCAACACTCCTGAAATAAGCAGAAGATGCCTGATTTATTTTGTTAGACTTGTTAATAGTTTTGTTTCTTTCTAAATGTATTTTACACCAAAACAAGTTATCAGGAAAGCACAGTTGGCCTCTATATTAAACACATCAAGTATTATTAAGTATGGACACTTGTACTTGAACCATAGGTACTTCCAGTACATGTTTCTTTCAGTACACACACATTTCCAGACAGGCCCGCTCTCTCCTTGAGCACAGGGAAGTAAAATACCATATACAGAAAAATGCCATCATTTGGAAGCAAGAAAGTGTGATGTTTAAAAAAAAAAAGAATTCTGAAGAATGTATTTGGCTTGCATTGATTTGGAGGCATTTTAGGGAGGACACAGGAAAAATAAAGCTGTATGTGGTTTAAAAAATCCAGAATTACCCTGCTGAGACAGGTGTGTTGACACAAATGACATGGGTAGAAATGGAAGTGCATGCAAATATTCTTCAAGCGCAGAAGCACTTTTGCAATGGGACCTACATGCATTGGGGTGCTATATAACACTGTAAGTGAGATAAAAAAGTTTAAGCGGGTACTCTAAAAAGCCATAGGCAAAAAAGTGTAACTAGGAATATTTTATTAGGGGGCCGCCTTAGTAATACGAAACATGTGTATATGATGAGGGGCCGCCTTAGTAATATGAAACATGCGTATATGATTATAATACATTTATCAGCTTCATCCCAATTATTTTCAGGGAGAAAAAGGCAAGTATTCCCAAGGCCGGGCTTACATCCCCCCCCACTCCCCCTAACCTCCAAAAAAAAGTAAAAGTGGGGAGCCACTGGCAATGGCCAATGGACAAGTGAGCCGCAGGTCGAAAAAGTTTGGGAACCACTGGGTTACAGGGATGTTATAGTTAGGAAAAACAATTTGAAAAACCTTAGAAATTCACTTTAGAAACCAAAGCTTACAGAGATGTTAAAGTTAGGAAATAGATTTAAAAAAAACCTTAGAAATTCACTGAAAACACCAAAGGTTACAGGGATATTATAGTGGGTGTGTGGTTGCCTCTATGGAGGAGTGGGTGAGATTGTGAGTAGTGTTATGGGTCTCTGAATAGGTATGTGACTGCTTGTGCATTTGTGTGAGTGGGTGTAGGAGAGTTTGTATGGGGGTGTGAGTTGGTGTGTGAGTGGTACTGTGAATGATGTACTCAATTATGTCATCAGTGATGTCATTTGAGATGCCATCAGTGATATCACTGACCATGTCATGAGTGATGTAATATGTGAGGTCATAAGCAGGTCATAAGCAGGACATTGTGGGGGTGTAAGTTATAGTTAGCTCAGGTAACTATAACTGCCAAATTTCTATGTTTTTTACGACTGGAATCTGAGCCTAACTATAATGTTCCTGTAACCTTTGGTTTTCTCAGTGAATTTCTAAGGTTTTTTTAATTTGTTTTCCTAACTTTAACATCCTTATAACCATTGTTTTATTAAGTGAATTTCTTAGGTTTTTCAAATTCCTTTTCCTAACTATAATGATCCTGTAACCTTTGGTTTTTTAAGTGAATATATATTACCTACCATCCCTCCCTTGCCTTCCTTCTTAAAATGTGAGGCCCTCTGCCTCCCACAGACCCAACCCAAGCCTATAGAATACACCCCACCCCAATCACCTCCTGATCTTTTTTGTCTGCCGAGGGAGATTTACCTGCTGGTTTCCTCTCCATGACAGGACAAGGTGGTCTTCAAGACGCAGATCTCAGCCTCTGCAGAGCAGCGGGAGGAGGTTCTGCAGCGACGCAGTTGCCTCCTGGGTCTCCTCATTCTTGAGGCGCAGAGCTCTGGCGTATGGACGCCATGACAGAGTCCAGCGGTTCATGAACGGCTGGGGCTGTGCCACTTTAGGGCTGTCAGACTCTCCAAAATATATATCAATGCACTCTCTGCCGTTTGTAATTCCGACCCGGCTGGTCTGGTGTGCTTTTTAAACTCCTGGTAAGAGCAACAGAATTCCATATAGTGACTCCATGCTGTGTTCCTTTCATCAAAGGAACAAGGCATGGAGTCTACTTTTCTCTCAGCATACTCGCTGACAAGGATTCAGACCATTCACAGCGTCTTTTAACCAGACCATTTGACGGGAGATACACCGGTCTACATTACAGGGTCACTATATGGAATTCCATTGCATTTAGCAGGAGTTTTAACCGCACACCAGATCAGAGAGGTCAGAATTACAACCAGCGGAGAGGGCATTGATATACAAACAGGAGAGCCTGACAGCCCTCAAGAAGTTGTGGGGTCTTCCCCTATTGACGAAACACGTGTTGGCTGGGTGATTCGGATTAAAGACCAAAGAAAAAAACAGAAACTAACTACTCTCTTTCTTTGATTGTATTTAATTACTTGTTACATTATGTATATGATTTATGCGTGTGCAGAGGATAAGTGTTACTTGTAATTTGGGCTCCCGGTTTTATGGTATTTTTTTTTAACATTTCCGTCTGTATTTATCCATATTTATTATTGGGCCTATTTTATCTGTATGTATCCATATTTATTTTGTGTTTTGCGTATAAATGTAGTACTAAAACTGTACATTTCCATACTTATTTAAATGAGGGACGCGTATTCATACATTGATGTCTGTCGTGTTTTAACTATTTAAGTTGCCAAATTTTACATAACAGTACATCCACTGACAAATATTACCATTATAGTACAATTGTAAGTTGACAAATGCAGTTATTTAAAGAAATGTCATCCTGTTTTTTCATTTACCATGCTTTCCATCTGCTCAGCTGTTGGGCTATAATTCACGAAAGACAGCACAAAGAGTCACTTAAAAGAAGCAAATTTTCTGTATTTATCCATTAAAAAAAATAAATGTTGACAGAAAGCACATTGTTTTCTGTCTATTTTTATCTGTAAAAATCCGTAAAAACGGAAAACAGGGAGCCTTACTTGTAATAGACCTTAGGGTTGATGTATTAGAGGGTCTATGGTGTTTTCCCTTGCCTTTAGCACTGCTGAAATTACAAACCTGCTCCTTTTTTCTTCATTACTCAAATTTCTTGGGAGCCTTGTACATCCTAGTATCAATGACATCCCAATATTACTTTAACCTAGTTCAGAAGGTCTCTGGAGGTTTTCGACCCGTTCTGGATCTAAAGTTGGTCAACTCCTTGATTTGGGCTGTTCACTTTCGAATGTTGACCATTCAAGCAATAATTCCTCTGGTCCAGCCGAGAGATTTTTTGGAATTTTTGGATCTCAAGAACGCTTATCTTTACATCCCTGTCGCAGCCTCCTCTCAGCGATGCCTGTGGTTGATGGTGGGTGGCGCCAATTTTCAATTTTGAGGTCCACCCTTCAGCTTCAATTACTCTCCGAGGCTATTATCAAAGGTCCTGTCACCGCTCATGGCTATCCATATTGCACGCGTGGGTTCGTATCCCATCCTCATCGCCATCTGATGTAATCGAAGTTATTAAGTCAGTGAAGCCATTGAGGTAGTTTAGGTACTTTAATAGAAGTACAGAGAAAAGCTGGTGTTCCCATTAAAGGCTCAGGAGCAACTGACAATAAGAGAACACCAGAGCATTAAGTTGCAAGGTGACATCAGCAGATATAGAATGTTCTACTTAAAGGGAAGATGTAAAATAAGAGAATACAACATGCATCCTTATTTGGACAAAATTTTGCTTCATGCAGTGGAGGAGTCTCTGTTGCTCGCTCAGGTCGAAGGGGTCTTGGAGGTGCTACTGAATCATGTTTTTTTGGTGAACTGGGAAAAATGTTCTTTGGCCCCCCTCTCAGGACATGGTCTTCAACGGGGCTCGTTTTCAGACTCTGGAGGGCCGTGTTACTCAGTCCAAAAGGCGCCTGGTCTCATTACAGGGACAGGTTCTGGCATTGATGTCCCAGGAGGCTCTTCCGGTGGTGGAGTGGTTGATGGTGCAGTGACATTTGGCTTCTGTGGTGTTTCTTGTGCCCGGGGCCTGTTTTCACCTTCTTCGTCTGGCCAACTGGATTCTGGCTGGGTGGTCTCCAGGGGCCCATAATCTGTTAATTCCGCTGCAGATAACAGACCTGGTCCGGGAGAACCTCTCCTGGTGGCTCTGCCAGCGTCATCTTCTGTCCAGGATCTCACTGTCACCCATAGCTCAGCTGGTGGTGACTTCGGATGCCAGCCTGTCTGGTTGCAGTGCATGGCTGGGGTCAGAGTAGGTTCAGGGGTGCTGGTCTCTACAGGGATCCCGAATGGCTTCGAACTGGCGGGAGTTGCAGGCGATTTGGCTAGCTCTGCTCCATTTTCAAGATTCTCTGCAGGGGCAGATGGTGTTGGTTCAGACGGACAATCTGGTGGCAAAGTCCTATGTCAACCAGCTGGGGTGGGACCAGGTCCAGATCCCTGAACTTAGTGGCCAGAGACATCTTCCTGTGGGCTCAGGACTGGGTTCTCGGGCTGTTTGCTCTATACATTCAGGGATGGAGAATGTTCATGCCAATTTATTGAGCAGGGACATTCCTTCATCCAAGGATTTCTTCTACCTCCCGGTTTGTTCAGCCAGTTGGTGGTTTGTTGGGGCTCCCATTGGTGGACCTGTTTGTGGTCCCGAGGAATGCCAAAGTGGGGCGGTTTTGTTTCCTGGGTCAGTGTCTCCTTGTGTGGGGAGTCGACGGCTTGACCTGTCCTTGGCCTCAGAGCCTGCTCTATGCTTTCCCTCTGTTCCTGTTGGTCCATGCTTTTCTGGTTCGGGTCTGGAGGGAGCGGGCACAGGTGGTGTTGATTGTGCCCAAGTGGTCTCGTGTGAATTGGTTTCCTCTCCTTAGCTTGTTGAGTTGCGATCTGGAGTGGATTCTTCCTGTTGTCCTGTCTCTGTTGATTTTGCAGGCTCTTCCCCTGGGCACCTTAAGGTAGTTGCACTTGATGGCATGGCAGTTGAGCGGAGGGACTTAGCCAGTTTGGGGGTCTCTGATCAGTTGGCTATGACGTCGCAGGCTTCTCATAGGTCCTCTACACTTCTCTCTTATACCAGGCATTGGAGAGCTTTTTCGGCCTGGTGTGCTTGTAAGGAGGTTAATCCTACTGTAGCTAACCTATTTTTAGTTATGCAGTTCCTGTAGGATGGAGCTCAGTCGGGTTTGTCAGTTGCTTATCTGTGGGTGCACTAGGCAGCCATTCAATCATTGAGAGGTTCCTGGTGTATTTTGCAGGATGACGGGGGACTGATGCCTCAGTTTTTCATGGTCTTTTGAGCCTTTTTCCTCTACCTGTTGATTCCTTTCCCAGTTAGAATTTGCAGTTGGTCTTGGATGTGTTGCCAGGTCCCCCTTTTGAGCCCCTTGAGGGTCTAGAGTTGAAACTCTTGACTTTCAAGGCTTGTTTCTTGGTCAGTTGGGTGCCTTGTTCTGTAAGTATCCACTCCACAAGATCTTTCGGACCGGGTGGTACTGGTGCTGGTGCCATTTCCGTCTTTTGTCCCTAAGGTTAATTCGGCTTTTCATCTTAGAAGGGAGGTGATTTTGCCTGAGTTTTGTCCTGATCCTTCCACGGCTGAGGAATGTCGCTTGCACTGTTTGGACTTGAGGCAGGCTTTGCTGTGGTATTTGCATGTGTTGGAGTCCTTCCAGAAGAGGGGTGTTTTGTTTGTGAATTTTGGTCTGGCTAAGAAAGGGGAGGAACCATCCTCAGCTACTTTGAATCGTTGGATTCAGTCTAAGGTCCTTTTGGCTTACGAGGTGAAGGGGGTGGATCCTCTCTGAGGGTATAGGGGTGCTCTTCGCACAGTATGGCGGCTACTGTGGCTGAATTGGAGGGTACATCTGTGGTGGAAATCTGTAGAGCTGCGAATAGGTTTTCACCTTTCATTTTTCTCTGCCACTATCGGATTACTGGTCTGGAATGTTTGGATAATGGCCTGAGTCACAGGGTCTTGTCCTCTACGAAGTTATTAGGGGTTTGTATTGTGATGTGGGCTCTGTTTTTGCTTGCTTTTTCCTCACATGTTAAGAAGGAAGGCGAGAGAGGGACGGGAGGTAATGCGTCCATTACTTACTGATAATGGCTTTAGTCCTAGTCCTACTCCCTTGCCTTCCTTCTAGGTCCCTCCTGCCCTCCCGGTGCGATCCAACCAAGTTCTCTACCAGCTTGTTTATGTACAGAAGGTGGTGGGGGCGCCGACATTTTTTATAGGCTGAGGGTGGGTCTGGTAGAAGCAGAGGGCCTCACATGTTAAGAAGGAAGGCGAGGGAATTGCTTTTGCACCTACCTGTGGTCCTGGCTCCTCTGTTTCCTGAGGCATTGTATGGATTGATTGAAGGTACGAAGGAGTATGCTAAAATATATATACATATATATATATATATATATATATATATATATATATATATATATATATATCCAAAACGAATTTGCTCACACTTGGAAACACCATACCCAACGTCTGATTTATCCCTTTTATTCCGGACGGCAACAGCAGCACAACCATTACTTCACAATAAAGTATTTTCACCAATTTCTGCCAGACACGTTTCGTGGACAGTTCCCCTTGATCACCGGCTTGCTTGTGGGGGAAAGGGACAGCGTTGCATTTGCGTGCTTAAATAGTCAAAGTTCTTGATACCGCCCATCCGGGCGTGACTTCGCAGTGCATCATGGTAGCAGTAGTTCTCGTGAAATCCTTAGTGGATACTGCTGTACCTTAACCTCCCAAATTATTTTTCCATCAGGTTATTGTTCAGTTTTGGCCAAACTGCTGTTTCTCTTGCGCCAAAACCGGAACAGGCACGTTGCTCCATTAGTGCGTCTCCTACTTAGAGGCACACGGACCCGCTTTTCCAGCTGTGGGGTGTTTCCATGACCTGAACCTGGCCACTTAATATTCAAAACGAATTTACTCACACTTGGAAAAACCACACACAACGTCTGATTTATCCCTTTTATTCCGGACGGCAACAGCAGCACAACCATTACTTCACAATAAAGTCTTTTCACCATTTTCTGCCAGACACGTTTCGGGGACACTTCCCCTTGATCACCGGCTTGGTTTTGGGGGAAAGGGACAGCGTTGCATTTGCATGATTAAATAGTTAAAGTTCTTGATACCGCCCATCCGGGCGTGACTTCGCTGTGCATCATGGTAGCAGTAGTTCTCGTGAAATCCTTAGTGGATACTGCTGTACCTTAACCTCGCAAATTATTCTTCCATCAGGTTATTGTTCAGTTTTGGCCAAACTGCTGTTTCTCTTGCGCTGAAACCGGAACAGGCACGTTGCTCCATTAGTGTGTCTCCTACTTAGAGGCACACGGACCCGCTTCTCCAGTAGTGGGGTGTTTCCGTGACCCGAGCCTGACCACTTAATATCCAAAACGAATTTGCTCACACTTGGAAACACCACACCCAACGTCTGATTTATCCATTTTATTCCGGACGGCAACAGCAGCAAAACCATTACGTCAGAATAAAGTCTTTTCACCAATTTCTGCCATACGCGTTTCGGGGACACTTCCCCTTGATCACCGGCTTGGTTTTGGGGGAAAGGGACAGCGTTGCATTTGCATGATTAAATAGTTAAAGTTCTTGATACCGCCCATCCGGGCGTGACTTCGCTGTGCATCATGGTAGCAGTAGTTCTCGTGAAATCCTTAGTGGATACTGCTGTACCTTAAGCTCCCAAATAATTTTTCCATCAGGTTATTGTTCAGTTTTGGCCAAACTGCTGTTTCTCTTGCGCCGAAACTGGAACAGGCACGTTGCTCCATTACTGTGTCTCCTACTTAGAGGCACACGGACCCGCTTTTCCAGCAGTGGGGTGTTTCCGTGACCCGAGCCTAGCCACTTAATATCCAAAACGAATTTGCTCACACTTGGAAACACCACACCCAACGTCTGATTTATTCCTTTTATTCCGGACGGCAACAGCAGTACAACCATTACTTCACAGTAGTTCTCGTGAAATCCTTAGTGGATACTGCTGTACCTTAACCTCCCAAATTATTTTTCCATCAGGTTATTGTTCAGTTTTGGCCAAACTGCTGTTTCTCTTGCGCCGAAACTGGAACAGGCATGTTGCTTCATTAGTGTGTCTCCTACTTAGAGGGACACGGACCCGCTTTTCCTGCAGTGGGGTGTTTCCGTGACCCGAGCCTGGCCACTTAATATCCAAAACGAATTTGCTCACACTTGGAAACACCACACCCAACGTCTGATGTATCCCTTTTATTCCGGAGGGCAACAGCAGTACAACCATTACTTCACAGTAAAGTCTTTTCACCAATTTCTGCCATACGCGTTTCGGGGGGACTTCCCCTTGATCACCGTCTTGGTTGTGGGGGAAAGGGACAGCGTTGCATGTGCGTGATTAAAAGTCAAAGTTCTTTATACCGCCCATCCGGGCGTGACTTCGCAGTGCATCATGGTAGCAGTAGTTCTCGTGAAATCCTTAGTGGATACTGCTGTACCTTAACCCCTCAAATTATTTTATCATCAGGTTATTGTTCAGTTTTGGCCAAACTGCTGTTTTTCTTGCACCGAAACCGGAACAGGCACATTGCTCCATTAGTGCGTCTCCTACTTAGAGGCACACGGACCCGCTTTTCCAGCAGTGGGGTTTTTCCGTGACCCGAGCCTGGCTACTTAATATCCAAAACGAATTTGCTCACACTTGGAAACAGCACACCCAACGTCTGATTTATCCCTTTTATTCCGGAAGGCAACAGCAGCACAACCATTACTTCACAATAAAGTCTTTTCACCAATTTCTGCCATACGCGTTTAGGGGACACTTCCCCTTGATCACCGGCTTGGTTGTGGGGGAAAGGGACAGCGTTGCATTTGCGTTATTAAATAGTCAAAGTTCTTGATACCGCCCATCCGGGCGTGACTTCGCTGTGCACAATGGTACCAGTAGTTCTCGTGAAATCCTTAGTGGATACTGCTGTACCTTAAGCGCCCAAATGATTTTTCCATCAGGTTATTGTTCAGTTTTGGCCAAATTGCTGTTTCTCTTGCGCCGAAACCGGAACAGGCACGTTGCTCCATTAGTGTGTCTCCTACTTAGAGGCACACGGACCCGCTTTTCTAGCAGTGGGGTGTTTCCATGATCCGAGCCTGGCCACTTAATATCGAAAACAAATTTGCTCACATTTGGAAACACCACACCCAATGTCTGATTTATCCCTTTTATTCCGGACGGCAACAGCAGCACAACAATTACTTCACAATAAAGTCTTTTCACCAATTTCTTCCATACGCGTTTCGGGGACACTTCCCCTTGATCACCGGCTTGGTTGTGGGGGAAAGGGACAGCGTTGCATTTGCGTGATTAAATAGTCAAAGTTCTTGATACCGTCCATCCGGGCGTGACTTCGCTGTGCATCATGGTAGCAGTAGTTCTCGTGAAATCCTTAGTGGATACTGCTGTACCTTAACCTCCCAAATTATTTTTCCAACAGGTTATTGTTCAGTTTTGGCCAAACTGCTGTTTCTCTTGCGCCAAAACTGGAACAGGCACGTTGCTTCATTACTGTGTCTCCTACTTAGAGGCACACGGACCCGCTTTTCCAGCAGTGGGGTGTTTCCGTGACCCAAGCCTGGCCACTTAATATCCAAAACGAATTTGCTCACACTTGGAAACACCACACTCAACGTCTGATTTATCCCTTTTATTCAGGACGGCAACAGCAGTACAACCATTACTTCACAGTAGTTCTCGTGAAATCCTTAGTGGATACTGCTGTACGTTAACCTCCCAAATTATTTTTCCATCAGGATATTGTTCAGTTTTGGCCAAACTGCTGTTTCTCTTGCACCGAAACTGGAACAGGCACGTTGCTCCATTAGTGTGTCTCCTACTTAGAGGGACACGGACCCGCTTTTCCAGCAGTAGGGTGTTTCCGTGACCCAAGCCTGCCCACTTAATATCCAAAACGAATTTGCTCACACTTGGAAACACCACACCCAACGTCTGATTTATCCCTTTTATTCCGGACGGCAACAGCAGTACAACCATTACTTCACAATAAAGTCTTTTCACCAATTTCTGCCATACGCGTTTCGGGGAGACTTCCCCTTGATCACCGGCTTGGTTGTGGGGGAAAGGGACAGCGTTGCATTTGCGTGATTAAATAGTCAAAGTTCTTTATACCGCCCATCTGGGCGTGACTTCGCTGTGCATCATGGTACCAGTAGTTCTCGTGAAATCCTTAGTGGATACTGCTGTACCTTAACCTCCCAAATTATTTTTCCATCAGATTATTGTTCAGTTTTGGCCAAACTGCTGTTTCTCTTGCGCCGAAACCGGAACAGGCACGTTGCTCCATTAGTGTGTCTCCTACTTAGAGGCACACGGACCCGCTTTTCCAGCTGTGGGGTGTTTCCGTGACCCGAACCTGGTCACTTAATATCCAAAACGAATTTGCTCACATTTGGAAACACCACACCCAACGTCTGATTTATCCCTTTTATTCCGGACGGCAACAGCAGTACAACCATTACTTCACAATAAAGTCTTTTCACCAATTTCTGCCATACGTGTTTCAGGGACACTTCCCCTTGATCACCGGCTTGGTTGTGGGGGAAAGAGACAGCGTTGCATTTGCATGATTAAATAGTCAGAGTTCTTGATACCTCCCATCCGGGCGTGACTTCGCTGTGCATCATGGTACCAGTAGTTCTCGTGAAATCCTTAGTGGATACTGCTGTACCTTAAGCTCCCAAATTATTTTTCCATCAGGTTATTGTTCAGTTTTGGCCAAACTGCTGTTTCTCTTGCGCCGAAACCGGAACAGGCACGTTGCTCCATTAGTGTGTCTCCTACTTAGAGGCACACGGACCAGCTTTTCCAGTAGTGGGGTGTTTCCGTGACCCGAGCCTGGCCACTTAATATCCAAAACGAATTTGCTCACACTTGGAAACACCACACCCAACGTCTGATTTATCCCTTTTATTCAGGACGGCAACAGCAGTACAACCATTACTTCACAGTAGTTCTCGTGAAATCCTTAGTGGATACAGCTGTACGTTAACCTCCCAAATTATTTTTCCATCAGGTTATTGTTCAGTTTTGGCCAAACTGCTGTTTCTCATGCGCCGAAACTGGAACAGGCACGTTGCTCCATTAGTGTGTCTCCTACTTAGAGGGACACGGACCCGCTTTTCCAGCAGTAGGGTGTTTCCGTGACCCAAGCCTGCCCACTTAATATCCAAAACGAATTTGCTCACACTTGGAAACACCACACCCAACGTCTGATTTATCCCTTTTATTCCGGACGGCAACAGCAGTACAACCATTACTTCACAATAAAGTATTTTCACCAATTTCTGCCAGACACGTTTCGTGGACACTTCCCCTTGATCACCGGCTTGCTTGTGGGGGAAAGGGACAGCGTTGCATTTGCGTGCTTAAATAGTCAAAGTTCTTGATATCGCCCATCCGGGCGTGACTTCGCAGTGCATCATGGTAGCAGTAGTTCTCGTGAAATCCTTAGTGGATACTGCTGTACCTTAACCTCCCAAATAATTTTTCCATCAGGTTATTGTTCAGTTTTGGCCAAACTGCTGTTTCTCTTGCGCCAAAACCGGAACAGGCACGTTGCTCCATTAGTGCGTCTCCTACTTAGAGGCACACGGACCCGCTTTTCCAGCTGTGGGGTGTTTCCATGACCTGAACCTGGCCACTTAATATTCAAAACGAATTTACTCACACTTGGAAAAACCACACCCAACGTCTGATTTATCCCTTTTATTCCGGACGGCAACAGCAGCACAACCATTACTTCACAATAAAGTCTTTTCACCATTTTCTGCCAGACACATTTCGGGGACACTTCCCCTTGATCACCGGCTTGGTTGTGGGGGAAAGGGACAGCGTTGCATTAGCGTGATTAAATCGCTGTGCATCATGGTAGCAGTAGTTCTCGTGAAATCCTTAGTGGATACTGCTGTACCTTAACCTCGCAAATTATTCTTCCATCAGGTTATTGTTCAGTTTTGGCCAAACTGCTGTTTCTCTTGCGCTGAAACCGGAACAGGCACGTTGCTCCATTAGTGTGTCTCCTACTTAGAGGCACACGGACCCGCTTCTCCAGTAGTGGGGTGTTTCCGTGACCCGAGCCTGACCACTTAATGTCCAAAACGAATTTGCTCACACTTGGAAACACCACACCCAACGTCTGATTTATCCCTTTTATTCCGGACGGCAACAGCAGCAAAACCATTACTTCACAATAAAGTCTTTTCACCAATTTCTGCCATACGCGTTTCGGGGACACTTCCCCTTGATCACCGGCTTGGTTTTGGGGGAAAGGGACAGCGTTGCATTTGCATGATTAAATAGTTAAAGTTCTTGATACCGCCCATCCGGGCGTGACTTCGCTGTGCATCATGGTAGCAGTAGTTCTCGTGAAATCCTTAGTGGATACTGCTGTACCTTAAGCTCCCAAATCATTTTTCCATCAGGTTATTGTTCAGTTTTGGCCAAACTGCTGTTTCTCTTGCGCCGAAACTGGAACAGGCACATTGCTCCATTACTGTGTCTCCTACTTAGAGGCACACGGACCCGCTTTTCCAGCAGTGGGGTGTTTCCGTGACCCGAGCCTAGCCACTTAATATCCAAAACGAATTTGCTCACACTTGGAAACACCACACCCAACGTCTGATTTATTCCTTTTATTCCGGACGGCAACAGCAGTACAACCATTACTTCACAGTAGTTCTCGTGAAATCCTTAGTGGATACTGCTGTACCTTAACCTCCCATATTATTTTTCCATCAGGTTATTGTTCAGTTTTGGCCAAACTGCTGTTTCTCTTGCGCCGAAACTGGAACAGGCATGTTGCTTCATTAGTGTGTCTCCTACTTACAGGGACACGGACCCGCTTTTCCTGCAGTGGGGTGTTTCCGTGACCCGAGCCTGGCCACTTAATATCCAAAACGAATTTGCTCACACTTGGAAACACCACACCCAACGTCTGATGTATCCCTTTTATTCCGGACGGCAACAGCAGTACAACCATTACTTCACAGTAAAGTCTTTTCACCAATTTCTGCCATACGCGTTTCGGGGGGACTTCCCCTTGATCACCGTCTTGGTTGTGGGGGAAAGGGACAGCGTTGCATGTGCGTGATTAAAAGTCAAAGTTCTTTATACCGCCCATCCGGGCGTGACTTCGCAGTGCATCATGGTAGCAGTAGTTCTCGTGAAATCCTTAGTGGATACTGCTGTACCTTAACCTCTCAAATTATTTTTCCATCAGGTTATTGTTCAGTTTTGGCCAAACTGCTGTTTTTCTTGCACCGAAACCGGAACAGGCACATTGCTCCATTAGTGCGTCTCCTACTTAGAGGCACACGGACCCGCTTTTCCAGCAGTGGGGTGTTTCCGTGACCCGAGCCTGGCTACTTAATATCCAAAACGAATTTGCTCACACTTGGAAACAGCACACCCAACGTCTGATTTATCCCTTTTATTCCGGACGGCAACAGCAGCACAACCATTACTTCACAATAAAGTCTTTTCACCAATTTCTGTCATACGCATTTTGGGGACACTTCCCCTTGATCACCGGCTTGGTTGTGGGGGAAAGGGACAGCGTTGCATTTGCGTTATTAAATAGTCAAAGTTCTTGATACCGCCCATCTGGGCGTGACTTCGCTGTGCACAATGGTACCAGTAGTTCTCGTGAAATCCTTAGTGGATACTGCTGTACCTTAAGCGCCCAAATTATTTTTCCATCAGGTTATTGTTCAGTTTTGGCCAAATTGCTGTTTCTCTTGCGCCGAAACCGGAACAGGCACGTTGCTCCATTAGTGTGTCTCCTACTTAGAGGCACACGGACCCGCTTTTCTAGCAGTGGGGTGTTTCCGTGATCCGAGCCTGGCCACTTAATATCGAAAACGAATTTGCTCACATTTGGAAACACCACACCCAACGTCTGATTTATCCCTTTTATTCCGGACGGCAACAGCAGCACAACAATTACTTCACAATAAAGTCTTTTCAACAATTTCTTCCATACGCGTTTCGGGGACACTTCCCCTTGATCACCGGCTTGGTTGTGGGGGAAAGGGACAGCGTTGCATTTGCGTGATTAAATAGTCAAAGTTCTTGATACCGTCCATCCCGGCGTGACTTCGCTGTGCATCATGGTAGCAGTAGTTCTCGTGAAATCCTTAGTGGATACTGCTGTACCTTAACCTCCCAAATTATTTTTCCAACAGGTTATTGTTCAGTTTTGGCCAAACTGCTGTTTCTCTTGCGCCAAAACTGGAACAGGCACGTTGCTTCATTACTGTGTCTCCTACTTAGAGGCACACGGACCCGCTTTTCCAGCAGTGGGGTGTTTCCGTGACCCAAGCCTGGCCACTTAATATCCAAAACGAATTTGCTCACACTTGGAAACACCACACTCAACGTCTGATTTATCCCTTTTATTCAGGACGGCAACAGCAGTACAACCATTACTTCACAGTAGTTCTCGTGAAATCCTTAGTGGATACTGCTGTACGTTAACCTCCCAAATTATTTTTCCATCAGGTTATTGTTCAGTTTTGGCCAAACTGCTGTTTCTCTTGCGCCGAAACTGGAACAGGCACGTTGCTCCATTAGTGTGTCTCCTACTTAGAGGGACACGGACCCGCTTTTCCAGCAGTAGGGTGTTTCCGTGACCCAAGCCTGCCCACTTAATATCCAAAACGAATTTGCTCACACTTGGAAACACCACACCCAACGTCTGATTTATCCCTTTTATTCCGGACGGCAACAGCAGTACAACCATTACTTCACAATAAAGTCTTTTCACCAATTTCTGCCATACGCATTTCGGGGAGACTTCCCCTTGATCACCGGCTTGGTTGTGGGGGAAAGGGACAGCGTTGCATTTGCGTGATTAAATAGTCAAAGTTCTTTATACCGCCCATCTGGGCGTGACTTCGCTGTGCATCATGGTAACAGTAGTTCTCGTGAAATCCTTAGTGGATACTGCTGTACCTTAACCTCCCAAATTATTTTTCCATCAGATTATTGTTCAGTTTTGGCCAAACTGCTGTTTCTCTTGCGCCGAAACCGGAACAGGCACGTTGCTCCATTAGTGTGTCTCCTACTTAGAGGCACACGGACCCGCTTTTCCAGCTGTGGGGTGTTTCCGTGACCCGAACCTGGTCACTTAATATCCAAAACGAATTTGCTCACATTTGGAAACACCACACCCAACGTCTGATTTATCCCTTTTATTCCGGACGGCAACAGCAGCACAACCATTACTTCACAATAAAGTCTTTTCACCAATTTCTGCCATACGTGTTTCAGGGACACTTCCCCTTGATCACCGGCTTGGTTGTGGGGGAAAGAGACAGCGTTGCATTTGCATGATTAAATAGTCAGAGTTCTTGATACCTCCCATCCGGGCGTGACTTCGCTGTGCATCATGGTACCAGTAGTTCTCGTGAAATCCTTAGTGGATACTGCTGTACCTTAAGCTCCCAAATTATTTTTCCATCAGGTTATTGTTCAGTTTTGGCCAAACTGCTGTTTCTCTTGCGCCGAAACCGGAACAGGCACGTTGCTCCATTAGTGTGTCTCCTACTTAGAGGCACACGGACCAGCTTTTCCAGCAGTCGGGTGTTTCCGTGACCCGAGCCTGGCCACTTAATATCCAAAACGAATTTGCTCACACTTGTAAACACCACACCCAACGTCTGATTTATCCCTTTTATTCAGGACGGCAACAGCAGTACAACCATTACTTCACAGTAGTTCTCGTGAAATCCTTAGTGGATACTGCTGTACGTTAACCTCCCAAATTATTTTTCCATCAGGTTATTGTTCAGTTTTGGCCAAACTGCTGTTTCTCTTGTGCCGAAACTGGAACAGGCACGTTGCTCCATTAGTGTGTCTCCTACTTAGAGGGACACGGACCCGCTTTTCCAGCAGTAGGGTGTTTCCGTGACCCAAGCCTGCCCACTTAATATCCAAAACGAATTTGCTCACACTTGGAAACACCACACCCAACGTCTGATTTATCCCTTTTATTCCGGACGGCAACAGCAGTACAACCATTACTTCACAATAAAGTCTTTTCACCAATTTCTGCCATACGCGTTTCGGGGAGACTTCCCCTTGATCACCGGCTTGGTTGTGGGGGAAAGGGACGGCGTTGCATTTGCGTGATTAAATAGTCAAAGTTCTTTATACCGCCCATCTGGGCGTGACTTCGCTGTGCATCATGGTACCAGTAGTTCTCGTGAAATCCTTAGTGGATACTGCTGTACCTTAACCTCCCAAATTATTTTTCCATCAGGTTATTGTTCAGTTTTGGCCAAACTGCTGTTTCTCTTGCGCCGAAACCGGAACAGGCACGTTGCTCCATTAGTGTGTCTCCTACTTAGAGGCACACGGACCCGCTTTTCCAGCTGTGGGGTGTTTCCGTGACCCGAACCTGGTCACTTAATATCCAAAACGAATTTGCTCACACTTGGAAACACCACACCCAACGTCTGATTTATCCCTTTTATTCCGGACGGCAACAGCAGCACAACCATTACTTCACAATAAAGTCTTTTCACCAATTTCTGCCATACGTGTTTCAGGGACACTTCCCCTTGATCACCGGCTTGGTTGTGGGGGAAATAGACAGCGTTGCATTTGCGTGATTAAATAGTCAGAGTTCTTGATACCTCCCATCCGGGCGTGACTTCGCTGTGCATCATGGTACCAGTAGTTCTCGTGAAATCCTTAGTGGATACTGCTGTACCTTAAGCTCCCAAATTATTTTTCCATCAGGTTATTGTTCAGTTTTGGCCAAACTGCTGTTTCTCTTGCGCCGAAACCGGAACAGGCACGTTGCTCCATTAGTGTGTCTCCTACTTAGAGGCACACGGACCTGCTTTTCCAGCAGTGGGGTGTTTCCGCGACCCGAGCCTGGCCACTTAATATCCAAAATGAATTTGCTCACACTTGGAAACACCACACCCAACGTCTGATTTATCCCTTTTATTCCGGAAGGCAACAGCAGCACAACCATTACTTCACAATAAAGTGTTTTCACCAATTTCTGCCATACGCGTTTTGGAGACACTTCCCCTTGATCACCGGCTTGGTTGTGGGGGAAAGGGACAGCGTTGCATTTGCGTGATTAAATAGTCAAAGTTCTTGATACCGCCCATCCGGGCGTGACTTCGCTGTGCATCATAGTAGCAGTGGTTCTCGTGAAATCCTTAGTGGATACTGCTGTACCTTAAACTCTCAAATTATTTTTCCATCAGGTTATTGTTCAGTTTTGGCCAAACTGCTGTTTCTCTTGCGCCGAAACCGGAACAGGCACGTTGTTCCATTAGTGTGTCTCCTACTTAGAGGCACACGGACCCGCTTTTCCAGTAGTGGGGTGTTTCCGTGACCCTAGCCTGGCCACTTAATATCCAAAACGAATTTGCTCACACTTGGAAACACCACACCCAACGCCTGATTTATCCCTTTTATTCCGGACGGCAACAGCAGCACAACCATTACTTCACAATAAAGTATTTTCACCAATTTCTGCCATACGCGTTTCGCGGACACTTCCCCCTTATCACCGGTTTGGTTTTGGGGGAAAGGGACAGCGTTGCATTTGCGTGATTAGGTAGTCAAAGTTCTTGATACCGCCCATAGGGGCGTGACTTCGCTGTGCATCATGGTAGCAGTAGGTCTCGTGAAATCCTTAGTGGATACTGCTGTACCTTAACCTCCCAAATTATTTTTCCATCAGGTTATCGTTCAGTTTTGGCCAAACTGCTGTTTCTCTTGCGCCGGAACCGGAAAAGACACGTTGCTCCAGTAGTGTGTCTCCTACTTAGAGGCACACGGACCCGCTTTTCCAGCAGTGGGGTGTTTCCGTGACCCAAGCCTGGCCACTTAATATCCAAAATGAATTTGCTCACACTTGGAAACACCACACCCAACGTCTGATTTATTCCTTTTATTCCGGACAGCAACAGCAGTACAACCATTACTTCACAGTAGTTCTCGTGAAATCCTTAGTGGATACTGCTGTACCTTAACCTCCCAAATTATTTTTCCATCAGGTTATTGTTCAGTTTTGGCCAAACTGCTGTTTCTCTTGCGCCGAAACTGGAACAGGCACGTTGCTCCATTAGTATGTCTCCTACTTAGAGGCACACGGACCCGCTTTTTCAGTAGTGGGGTGTTTCCGTGACCCTAGCCTGGCTACTTAATATCCAAAATGAATTTGCTCACACTTGGAAACACCACACCCAACGTCTAATTTATCCCTTTTATTCTGGACGGCAACAGCAGCACAACCATTACTTCACAATAAAGTCTTTTCACCAATTTCTGCCATACACGTTTCGGGGACACTTCCCCTTGATCACCGGCTTGGTTGTGAGGGAAAGGGACAGCGTTGCATTTGCGTGATTAAATAGTCAAAGTTCTTGATACCGCCCATCCGTGACTTCGCTTCCATCATGGTAGCAGTAGTTCTCGTGAAATCCTTATTGGATACTGCTGTACCTTAATCTCCCAAATTATTTTTCCATCAGGTTATTGTTCAGTTTTGGCCAGACTGCTGTTTCTCTTGCGCCGAAACTGGAACAGGCACGTTGCTCCATTACTGTGTCTCCTACTTAGAGGCACACAGACCCGCTTTTCCAGCAGTGGGGTGTTTCCGTGACCCGAGCCTAGCCACTTAATATCCAAAACGAATTTGCTCACACTTGGAAACACCACACCCAACGTCTGATTTATTCCTTTTATTCCGGACAGCAACAGCAGTACAACCATTACTTCACAGTAGTTCTTGTGAAATCCTTAGTGGATACTCCTGTACCTTAACCTCCCAAATTATTTTTCCATCAGGTTATTGTTCAGTTTTGGCCAAACTGCTGTTTCTCTTGCGCCGAAACTGGAACAGGCACGTGGCTCCATTAGTGTGTCTCCTACTTAGAGGGACACGGACCCGCTTTTCCAGCAGTGGGTTGTTTCCGTGACCCGAGCCCGGCCACTTAATATCCAAAACGAATTTGCTCACACTTGAAAACACCACACCCAACGTCTGATTTATCCCTTTTATTCCAGAGGGCAACAGCAATACAACCATTACTTCACAATAAAGTCTTTTCACCAATTTCTGCCATACGCGTTTCGGGGAGACTTCCCCTTGATCACCGGCTTGGTTGTGGGGGAAAGGGACAGCGTTGCATGTGCGTGATTAAAAGTCAAAGTTATTTATACCGCCCATCCGGGCTTGACTTCGCTGTGAATCATGGTAGCAGTAGTTCTCGTGAAATCCTTAGTGGATACTGCTGTACCTTAAACTCTCAAATTATTTTTCCATCAGGTTATTGTTCAGTTTTGGCCAAACTGCTGTTTCTCTTGCGCCGAAACCGGAACAGGCACGTTGTTCCATTAGTGTGTCTCCTACTTAGAGGCACACAGACCTGCTTTTCCAGTAGTGGGGTGTTTCCGTGACCCTAGCCTGGCTACTTAATATCCAAAACGAATTTGCTCACACTTGGAAACACCACACCCAACGTCTAATGTATCCCTTTTATTCTGGACGGCAACAGCAGCTCAACCATTACTTCACAATAAAGTCTTTTCACCAATTTCTGCCATATACGTTTCGGGGACACTTCCCCTTGATCACCGGCTTGGTTGTGGGGGAAAGGGACAGCGTTGCATTTGCGTGATTAAATAGTCAAAGTTCTTGATACCGCCCATCCGTGACTTCGCTTCCATCATGGTAGCAGTAGTTCTCGTGAAATCCTTATTGGATACTGCTGTACCTTAATCTCCCAAATTATTTTTCCATCAGGTTATTGTTCAGTTTTGGCCAAACTGCTGTTTCTCTTGCACCGAAACTGGAACAGGCACGTTGCTCCATTAGTGTGTCTCCTACTTAGAGGGACACGGACCCGCTTTTCCAGCAGTGGGGTGTTTCTGTGACCCGAGCCTGGCCACTTAATAGCCAAAACGAATTTGCTCACACTTGGAAACACCACACCCAACGTCTGATGTATCCCTTTTATTCCAGACGGCAACAGCAGTACAACCATTACTTCACAATAAAGTCTTTTCACCAATTTCTGCCATACGCGTTTCGGGGACACTTCCCCTTGATCACAGGCTTGGTTGTGGGTGAAAGGGACAGCGTTGCATTTGCGTGATTAAATAGTCAAAGTTCTTGATACCGCCCATCCGGGCGTGACTTCGCTGTGCATCATGGTAGCAGTAGTTCTCGTGAAATCCTTAGTGGATACTGCTGTACCTTAACCCCCCAAATCATTTTTCCATCAGGTTATTGTTCAGTTTTGGCCAAACTGCAGTTTCTCTTGCGCCGAAACTGGAACAGGCACGTTGCTCCATTACTGTGTCTCCTACTTAGAGGCACACGGACCCACTTTTCCAGCAGTGGGGTGTTTCCGTGACCCGAGCCTAGCCACTTAATATCCAAAACAAATTTGCTCACACTTGGAAACACCACACCCAACGTCTGATTTATTCCTTTTATTCCGGACAGCAACAGCAGTACAACCATTACTTCACAGTAGTTCTCGTGAAATCCTTAGTGGATACTGCTGTACCTTAACCTCCCAAATTATTTTTCCATCAGGTTATTGTTCAGTTTTGGCCAAACTGCTGTGTCTCTTGCGCCGAAACTGGAACAGGCACGTTGCTCCATTAGTGTGTCTCCTACTTAGAGGCACACGGACCCGCTTTTCCAGTAGTGGGGTGTTTCCGTGACCCTAGCCTGGCTACTTAATATCCAAAATGAATTTGCTCACACTTGGAAACACCACACCCAACGTCTAATTTATCCCTTTTATTCTGGACCGCAACAGCAGCACAACCATTACTTCACAATAAAGTCTTTTCACCAATTTCTGCCATACACGTTTCGGGCACACTTCCCCTTGATCACCGGCTTGGTTGTGAGGGAAAGGGACAGCGTTGCATTTGCGTGAATAAATAGTCAAAGTTCTTGATACCGCCCATCCGTGACTTCGCTTCCATCATGGTAGCAGTAGTTCTCGTGAAATCCTTATTGGATACTGCTGTACCTTAATCTCCCAAATTATTTTTCCATCAGGTTATTGTTCAGTTTTGGCCAAACTGCAGTTTCTCTTGCGCCGAAACTGGAACAGGCACGTTGCTCCATTAGTGTGTCTCCTACTTAGAGGGACACAGACCCGCTTTTCCAGCAGTGGGGTGTTTCTGTGACCCGAGCCTAGCCACTTAATAGCCAAAACGAATTTGCTCACACTTGGAAACACCACACCCAACGTCTGATGTATCCCTTTTATTCCGGACGGCAACAGCAGTACAACCATTACTTCACAATAAAGTCTTTTCACCAATTTCTGCCATACGCGTTTCGGGGACACTTCCCCTTGATCACAGGCTTGGTTGTGGGGGAAAGGGACAGCGTTGCATTTGCGTGATTAAATAGTCAAAGTTCTGGATACCGCCCATCCGGGCGTGACTTCGCTGTGCATCATGGTAGCAGTAGTTCTCGTGAAATCCTTAGTGGATACTGCTATACCTTAACCTCCCAAATCATTTTTCCATCAGGTTATCGTTCAGTTGTGGCCAGATTGCTGTTTCTCTTGCGCCGAAACTGGAACAGGCACGTTGCTCCATTACTGTGTCTCCTACTTAGAGGCACACGGACCCGCTTTTCCAGCAGTGGGGTGTTTCCGTGAACCGAGCCTAGCCACTTAATATCCAAAACGAATTTGCTCACACTTGGAAACACCACACCCAACGTCTGATTTATTCCTTTTATTCCGGACAGCAACAGCAGTACAAC
Organism: Lissotriton helveticus; assembly: GCF_964261635.1. Lineage (NCBI taxonomy): Eukaryota > Metazoa > Chordata > Amphibia > Caudata > Salamandridae > Lissotriton > Lissotriton helveticus. Next base: position 192,280,440 of record NC_136071.1, on the reverse strand, counting down.
CATTACTTCACAGTAGTTCTCGTGAAATCCTTAGTGGATACTGCTGTACCTTAACCTCCCAAATTATTTTTCCATCAGGTTATTGTTCAGTTTTGGCCAAACTGCTGTTTCTCTTGCGCCGAAACTGGAACAGGCACGTTGCTCCATTAGTGTGTCTCCTACTTAGAGGGACACGGACCCGCTTTTCCAGCAGTGGGTTGTTTCCGTGACCCGAGCCTGGCCACTTAATATCCAAAACGAATTTGCTCACACTTGAAAACACCACACCCAACGTCTGATTTATCCCTTTTATTCCAGAGGGCAACAGCAATACAACCATTACTTCACAATAAAGTCTTTTCACCAATTTGTGCCATACGCGTTTCGGGGAGACTTCCCCTTGATCACCGGCTTGGTTGTGGGGGAAAGGGACAGCGTTGCATGTGCGTGATTAAAAGTCAAAGTTCTTTATACCGCCCATCCGGGCTTGACTTCGCTGTGAATCATGGTAGCAGTAGATCTCGTGAAATCCTTAGTGGATACTGCTGTACCTTAACCTCCCAAATTATTTTTCCATCAGGTTATTGTTCAGTTTTGGCCAAACTGCTGTTTCTCTTGCGCCAAAACCGGAACAGGCACGTTGCTCCATTAGTGCGTCTCCTACTTAGAGGCACACGGACCCGCTTTTCCAGCTGTGGGGTGTTTCCATGACCTGAACCTGGCCACTTAATATTCAAAACGAATTTACTCACACTTGGAAAAACCACACCCAACGTCTGATTTATCCCTTTTATTCCGGACGGCAACAGCAGCACAACCATTACTTCACAATAAAGTCTTTTCACCATTTTCTGCCAGACACGTTTCGGGGACACTTCCCCTTGATCACCGGCTTGGTTGTGGGGGAAAGGGACAGCGTTGCATTAGCGTGATTAAATCGCTGTGCATCATGGTAGCAGTAGTTCTCGTGAAATCCTTAGTGGATACTGCTGTACCTTAACCTCGCAAATTATTCTTCCATCAGGTTATTGTTCAGTTTTGGCCAAATTGCTGTTTCTCTTGCGCTGAAACCGGAACAGGCACGTTGCTCCATTAGTGTGTCTCCTACTTAGAGGCACACGGACCCGCTTCTCCAGTAGTGGGGTGTTTTAGTGACCCGAGCCTGACCACTTAATATCCAAAACGAATTTGCTCACACTTGGAAACACCACACCCAACGTCTGATTTATCCCTTTTATTCCGGACGGCAACAGCAGCAAAACCATTACTTCACAATAAAGTCTTTTCACCAATTTCTGCCATACGCGTTTCGGGGACACTTCCCCTTGATCACCGGCTTGGTTTTGGGGGAAAGGGACAGCGTTGCATTTGCATGATTAAATAGTTAAAGTTCTTGATACCGCCCATCCGGGCGTGACTTCGCTGTGCATCATGGTAGCAGTAGTTCTCGTGAAATCCTTAGTGGATACTGCTGTACCTTAAGCTCCCAAATCATTTTTCCATCAGGTTATTGTTCAGTTTTGGCCAAACTGCTGTTTCTCTTCGCCGAAACTGGAACAGGCACATTGCTCCATTACTGTGTCTCCTACTTAGAGGCACACGGACCCGCTTTTCCAGCAGTGGGGTGTTTCCGTGACCCGAGCCTAGCCACTTAATATCCAAAACGAATTTGCTCACACTTGGAAACACCACACCCAACGTCTGATTTATTCCTTTTATTCCGGACGGCAACAGCAGTACAACCATTACTTCACAGTAGTTCTCGTGAAATCCTTAGTGGATACTGCTGTACCTTAACCTCCCAAATTATTTTTCCATCTAGTTATTGTTCAGTTTTGGCCAAACTGCTGTTTCTCTTGCGCTGAAACTGGAACAGGCATGTTGCTTCATTAGTGTGTCTCCTACTTAGAGGGACACGGACCCGCTTTTCCTGCAGTGGGGTGTTTCCGTGACCCGAGCCTGGCCACTTAATATCCAAAACGAATTTGCTCACACTTGGAAACACCACACCCAACGTCTGATGTATCCCTTTTATTCCGGACGGCAACAGCAGTACAACCATTACTTCACAGTAAAGTCTTTTCAACAATTTCTGCCATACGCGTTTCGGGGGGACTTCCCCTTGATCACCGTCTTGGTTGTGGGGGAAAGGGAAAGCGTTGCATGTGCGTGATTAAAAGTCAAAGTTCTTTATACCGCCCATCCGGGCGTGACTTCGCAGTGCATCATGGTAGCAGTAGTTCTCGTGAAATCCTTAGTGGATACTGCTGTACCTTAACCTCTCAAATTATTTTTCCATCAGGTTAGTGTTCAGTTTTGGCCAAACTGCTGTTTTTCTTGCACCAAAACCGGAACAGGCACATTGCTCCATTAGTGCGTCTCCTACTTAGAGGCACACGGACCCGCTTTTCCAGCAGTGGGGTGTTTCCGTGACCCGAGCCTGGCTACTTAATATCCAAAACGAATTTGCTCACACTTGGAAACAGCACACCCAACGTCTGATTTATCCCTTTTATTCCGGACGGCAACAGCAGCACAACCATTACTTCACAATAAAGTCTTTTCACCAATTTCTGCCATACACGTTTTGGGGACACTTCCCCTTGATCACCGGCTTGGTTGTGGGGGAAAGGGACAGCGTTGCATTTGCGTTATTAAATAGTCAAAGTTCTTGATACCGCCCATCCGGGCGTGACTTCGCTGTGCACAATGGTACCAGTAGTTCTCGTGAAATCCTTAGTGGATACTGCTGTACCTTAAGCGCCCAAATTATTTTTCCATCAGGTTATTGTTCAGTTTTGGCCAAATTGCTGTTTCTCTTGCGCCGAAACCGGAACAGGCACGTTGCTCCATTAGTGTGTCTCCTACTTAGAGGCACACGGACCCGCTTTTCTAGCAGTGGGGTGTTTCCGTGATCCGAGCCTGGCCACTTAATATCGAAAACGAATTTGCTCACATTTGGAAACACCACACCCAACGTCTGATTTATCCCTTTTATTCCGGACGGCAACAGCAGCACAACAATTACTTCACAATAAAGTCTTTTCACCAATTTCTTCCATACGCGTTTCGGGGACACTTCCCCTTGATCACCGGCTTGGTTGTGGGGGAAAGGGACAGCGTTGCATTTGCGTGATTAAATAGTCAAAGTTCTTGATACCGTCCATCCGGGCGTGACTTCGCTGTGCATCATGGTAGCAGTAGTTATCGTGAAATCCTTAGTGGATACTGCTGTACCATAACCTCCCAAATTATTTTTCCAACAGGTTATTGTTCAGTTTTGGCCAAACTACTGTTTCTCTTGCGCCAAAACTGGAACAGGCACGTTGCTTCATTACTGTGTCTCCTACTTAGAGGCACACGGACCGGCTTTTCCAGCAGTGGGGTGTTTCCGTGACCCAAGCCTGGCCACTTAATATCCAAAACGAATTTGCTCACACTTGGAAACACCACACTCAACGTCTGATTTATCCCTTTTATTCAGGACGGCAACAGCAGTACAACCATTACTTCACAGTAGTTCTCGTGAAATCCTTAGTGGATACTGCTGTACGTTAACCTCCCAAATTATTTTTCCATCAGGTTATTGTTCAGTTTTGGCCAAACTACTGTTTCTCTTGCGCCGAAACTGGAACAGGCACGTTGCTCCATTAGTGTGTCTCCTACTTAGAGGGACACGGACCCGCTTTTCCAGCAGTAGGGTGTTTCCGTGACCCAAGCCTGCCCACTTAATATCCAAAACGAATTTGCTCACACTTGGAAACACCACACCCAACGTCTGATTTATCCCTTTTATTCCGGACGGCAACAGCAGTACAACCATTACTTCACAATAAAGTCTTTTCACCAATTTCTGCCATACGCGTTTCGGGGAGACTTCCCCTTGATCACCGGCTTGGTAGTGGGGGAAAGGGACAGCGTTGCATTTGCGTGATTAAATAGTCAAAGTTCTTTATACCGCCCATCTGGGCGTGACTTCGCTGTGCATCATGGTAACACTAGTTCTCGTGAAATCCTTAGTGGATACTGCTGTACCTTAACCTCCCAAATTATTTTTCCATCAGATTATTGTTCAGTTTTGGCCAAACTGCTGTTTCTCTTGCGCCGAAACCGGAACAGGCACGTTGCTCCATTAGTGTGTCTCCTACTTAGAGGCACACGGACCCGCTTTTCCAGCTGTGGGGTGTTTCCGTGACCCGAACCTGGTCACTTAATATCCAAAACGAATTTGCTCACATTTGGAAACACCACACCCAACGTCTGAATTATCCCTTTTATTCCGGACGGCAACAGCAGCACAACCATTACTTCACAATAAAGTCTTTTCACCAATTTCTGCCATACGTGTTTCAGAGACACTTCCCCTTGATCACCGGCTTGGTTGTGGGGGAAAGAGACAGCGTTGCATTTGCATGATTAAATAGTCAGAGTTCTTGATACCTCCCATCCGGGCGTGACTTCGCTGTGCATCATGGTACCAGTAGTTCTCGTGAAATCCTTAGTGGATACTGCTGTACCTTAAGCTCCCAAATTATTTTTCCATCAGGTTATTGTTCAGTTTTGGCCAAACTGCTGTTTCTCTTGCGCCGAAACCGGAACAGGCACGTTGCTCCATTAGTGTGTCTCCTACTTAGAGGCACACGGACCAGCTTTTCCAGCAGTGGGGTGTTTCCGTGACCCGAGCCTGGCCACTTAATATCCAAAACGAATTTGCTCACACTTGTAAACACCACACCCAACGTCTGATTTATCCCTTTTATTCAGGACGGCAACAGCAGTACAACCATTAATTCACAGTAGTTCTCGTGAAATCCTTAGTGGATACTGCTGTACGTTAACCTCCCAAATTATTTTTCCATCAGGTTATTGTTCAGTTTTGGCCAAACTGCTGTTTCTCTTGCGCCGAAACTGGAACAGGCACGTTGCTCCATTAGTGTGTCTCCTACTTAGAGGGACACGGACCCGCTTTTCCAGCAGTAGGGTGTTTCCGTGACCCAAGCCTGCCCACTTAATATCCAAAACGAATTTGCTCACACTTGGAAACACCACACCCAACGTCTGATTTATCCCTTTTATTCCGGACGGCAACAGCAGCACAACCATTACTTCACAATAAAGTCTTTTCACCAATTTCTGCCATACGTGTTTCAGGGACACTTCCCCTTGATCACCGGCTTGGTTGTGGGGGAAAGAGACAGCGTTGCATTTGCGTGATTAAATAGTCAGAGTTCTTGATACCTCCCATCCGGGCGTGACTTCGCTGTGCATCATGGTACCAGTAGTTCTCGTGAAATCCTTAGTGGATACTGCTGTACCTTAAGCTCCCAAATTATTTTTCCATCAGGTTATTGTTCAGTTTTGGCCAAACTGCTGTTTCTCTTGCGCCGAAACCGGAACAGGCACGTTGCTCCATTAGTGTGTCTCCTACTTAGAGGCACACGGACCTGCTTTTCCAGCAGTGGGGTGTTTCCGCGACCCGAGCCTGGCCACTTAATATCCAAAATGAATTTGCTCACACTTGGAAACACCACACCCAACGTCTGATTTATCCCTTTTATTCCGGAAGGCAACAGCAGCACAACCATTACTTCACAATAAAGTGTTTTCACCAATTTCTGCCATACACGTTTTGGGGACACTTCCCCTTGATCACCGGCTTGGTTGTGGGGGAAAGGGACAGCGTTGCATTTGCGTGATTAAATAGTCAAAGTTCTTGATAACGCGCATCCGGGCGTGACTTCGCTGTGCATCATAGTAGCAGTGGTTCTCGTGAAATCCTTAGTGGATACTGCTGTACCTTAAACTCTCAAATTATTTTTCCATCAGGTTATTGTTCAGTTTTGGCCAAACTGCTGTTTCTCTTGCGCCGAAACCGGAACAGGCACGTTGTTCCATTAGTGTGTCTCCTACTTAGAGGCACACGGACCCGCTTTTCCAGTAGTGGGGTGTTTCCGTGACCCTAGCCTGGCCACTTAATATCCAAAACAAATTTGCTCACACTTGGAAACACCACACCCAACGCCTGATTTATCCCTTTTATTCCGGACGGCAACAGCAGCACAACCATTACTTCACAATAAAGTATTTTCACCAATTTCTGCCATACGCGTTTCGCGGACACTTCCCCCTTATCACCGGTTTGGTTTTGGGGGAAAGGGACAGCGTTGCATTTGCGTGATTAGGTAGTCAAAGTTCTTGATACCGCCCATAGGGGCGTGACTTCGCTGTGCATCATGGTAGCAGTAGGTCTCGTGAAATCCTTAGTGGATACTGCTGTACCTTAACCTCCCAAATTATTTTTCCATCAGGTTATCGTTCAGTTTTGGCCAAACTGCTGTTTCTCTTGCGCCGGAACCGGAAAAGACACGTTGCTCCAGTAGTGTGTCTCCTACTTAGAGGCACACGGACCCGCTTTTCCAGCAGTGGGGTGTTTCCGTGACCCAAGCCTGGCCACTTAATATCCAAAACGAATTTGCTCACACTTGGAAACACCACACCCAACGTCTGATTTATTCCTTTTATTCCGGACAGCAACAGCAGTACAACCATTACTTCACAGTAGTTCTCGTGAAATCCTTAGTGGATACTGCTGTACCTTAACCTCCCAAATTATTTTTCCATCAGGTTATTGTTCAGTTTTGGCCAAACTGCTGTTTCTCTTGCGCCGAAACTGGAACAGGCACGTTGCTCCATTAGTGTGTCTCCTACTTAGAGGGACACGGACCCGCTTTTCCAGCAGTGGGGTGTTTCCGTGACCCGAGCCTGGCCACTTAATATCCAAAACGAATTTGCTCACACTTGAAAACACCACACCCAACGTCTGATTTATCCCTTTTATTCCAGAGGGCAACAGCAATACAACCATTATTTCACAATAAAGTCTTTTCACCAATTTGTGCCATACGCGTTTCGGGGAGACTTCCCCTTGATCACCGGCTTGGTTGTGGGGGAAAGGGACAGCGTTGCATGTGCGTGATTAAAAGTCAAAGTTCTTTATACCGCCCATCCGGGCTTGACTTCGCTGTGAATCATGGTAGCAGTAGTTCTCGTGAAATCCTTAGTGGATACTGCTGTACCTTAACCTCCCAAATTATTTTTCCATCAGGTTATTGTTCAGTTTTGGCCAAACTGCTGTTTCTCTTGCGCCGAAACTGGAACAGACACGTTGCTCCATTAGTGTGTCTCCTACTTAGAGGGACACGGACCGGCTTTTCCAGCAGTGGGGTGTTTCCGTGACCCGAGCCTGGCCACTTAATATCCAAAACGAATTTGCTCACACTTGAAAACACCACACCCAACGTCTGATTTATCCCTTTCATTCCGGACGGCAACAGCAACACAACCATTACTTCACAATAAAGTCTTTTCACCAATTTCTGCCATCCACGTTTCGGGGACACTTCCCCTTGATCACCGGTTTGGTTGTGTGGGAAAGGGACAGCGTTGCATTTGCGTGATTAAATAGTCAAAGTTCTTGATACCGCCCATCGGGGCGTGACTTCGCTGTGCATCATGGTAGCAGTAGTTCTCGTGAAATCCTTAGTGGATACTGCTGTACCTTAACCTCCCAAATTATTTTTCCATAAGGTTGTTGTTCAGTTTTGGCGAAACTGCTGTTTCTCTTGCGCCGAAACTGGAACAGACACGTTGCTCCATTAGTGTGTCTCCTACTTAGAGGGACACGGACCGGCTTTTCCAGCAGTGGGGTGTTTCCGTGACCCGAGCCTGGCCACTTAATATCCAAAACGAATTTGCTCACACTTGAAAACACCACACCCAACGTCTGATTTATCCCTTTCATTCCGGACGGCAACAGCAACACAACCATTACTTCACAATAAAGTCTTTTCACCAATTTCTGCCATCCACGTTTCGGGGACACTTCCCCTTGATCACCGGTTTGGTTGTGTGGGAAAGGGACAGCGTTGCATTTGCGTGATTAAATAGTCAAAGTTCTTGATACCGCCCATCGGGGCGTGACTTCGCTGTGCATCATGGTAGCAGTAGTTCTCGTGAAATCCTTAGTGGATACTGCTGTACCTTAACCTCCCAAATTATTTTTCCATAAGGTTGTTGTTCAGTTTTGGCGAAACTGCTGTTTCTTTTGCGCCGAAACCGGAACAGGCACGTTGCTTCATTAGTGTGTCTCGTACTTAGAGGCACACGGACCCGCTTTTCCAGCAGTGGGGTGTTTCCGTGACCCAAGCCTGGCCACTTAATATCCAAAACGAATTTGCTCACACTTGGAAACACCACACCCAACGTCTGATTTATCCCTTTTATTCCAGACGGCAACAGCAGCACAACAATTACTTCACAATAAAGTATTTTCACCAATTTCTTCAATACGCGTTTCGGGGACACTTACCCTTGATCACCGGCTTGGTTGTGGGGGAAAGGGACAGCGTTGCATTTGCGTGATTAAATAGTCAAAGTTCTTGATACCGTCCATCCGGGCGTGACTTCGCTGTGCATCATGGTAGCAGTAGTTCTTGTGAAATCCTTAGTGGATACTGCTGTACCTTAACCTCCCAAATTATTTTTCCATCAGGTTATTGTTCAGTTTTGGCCAAACTGCTGTTTCTCTTGCGCCGAAACCGGAACAGGCACGTTGCTCCATTAGTGTGTCTCATACTTAGAGGCACACGGACCCGCTTTTCCAGCTGTGGGGTGTTTCCGTGACCCGAACCTGGTCACTTAATATCCAAAACTAATGTACTCACACTTGGAGAAACCACACCCAACGTCTGATTTATCCCTTTTATTCAGGACGGCAACAGCAGCACAACCATTACTTCACAATAAAGTCTTTTCACCATTTTCTGCCATACGCGTTTCGGGGACACTTCCCCTTGATCACCGGCTTGGTTGTGGGGGGAAAGGGACAGCGTTGCATTTGCGTGATTAAATAGTCAAAGTTCTTGATACTGAACATCTGGGCGTGACTTCGCTGTGCATCATGGTAGCAGTAGTTCTCGTGAAATCTTTAGTGGATACTGCTGTACCTTAACCTCCCAAATTATTTTTCCATCAGGTTATTGTTCAGTTTTGGCCAAACTGCTGTTTCTCTTGCGCCGAAACTGGAACAGGCACGTTGCTCCATTAGTGTGTCTCCTACTTAGAGGGACACGGACCCGCTTTTCCAGCAGTGGGTTGTTTCCATGACCCGAGTCGGGCCACTTAATATCCAAAACGAATTTGCTCACACTTGAAAACACCACACCCAACGTCTGATTTATCCCTTTTATTCCGGAGGGCAACAGCAATACAACCATTACTTCACAATGAAGTCTTTTCACCAATTTCTGCCATACGCGTTTCAGGGAGACTTCCCCTTGATCACCGGCTTGGTTGTGGGGGAAAGGGACAGCGTTGCATGTGCGTGATTAAAAGTCAAAGTTCTTTATACCACCCATCCGGGCTTGACTTCGCTGTGCATCATGGTAGCAGTAGTTGTTGTGAAATCCTTAGTGGATAGTGCTGTACCTTAAACTCTCAAATTATTTTTCCATCAGGTTATTGTTCAGTTTTGGCCAAACTGCTGTTTCTCTTGCGCCGAAACCGGAACAGGCACGTTGTTCCATTAGTGTGTCTCCTACTTAGAGGCACACGGACCCGCTTTTCCAGTAGTGGGGTGTTTCCGTGACCCTAGCCTGGCTACTTAATATCCAAAACGAATTTGCTCACACTTGGAAACACCACACCCAACGTCTAATTTATCCCTTTTATTCTGGATGGCAACAGCAGCACAACCATTACTTCACAATAAAGTCTTTTCACCAATTTCTGCCATACACGTTTCGGGGACACTTCCCCTTGATCACCGGCTTGGTTGTGGGGGAAAGGGACAGCGTTGCATTTGCGTGATTAAATAGTCAGAGTTCTTGATACCTCCCATCCGGGCGTGACTTCGCTGTGCATCATGGTACCAGTAGTTCTCGTGAAATCCTTAGTGGATACTGCTGTACCTTAAGCTCCCAAATTATTTTTCCATCAGGTTATTGTTCAGTTTTGGCCAAACTGCTGTTTCTCTTGCGCCGAAACCGAAACAGGCACGTTGCTCTATTAGTGTGTCTCCTACTTAGAGGCACACGGACCCGCTTTTCCAGCAGTGGGGTGTTTCTGTGACCCGAGCCTAGCCACTTAATATCCAAAACGAATTTGCTCACACTTGGAAACACCACACCCAACGTCTTATTTATACCTTTTATTCCGGACAGCAACAGCAGTACAACCATTACTTCACAGTAGTTCTCATGAAATCCTTAGTGGATACTGCTGTACCTTAACCTCCCAAATTATTTTTCCATCAGGTTATTGTTCAGTTTTGGCCAAACTGCTGTTTCTCTTGCGCCGAAACTGGAACAGGCACGTTGCTCCATTAGTGTGTCTCCTACTTAGAGGGACACGGACCCGCTTTTCCAGCAGTGGGGTGTTTCCGTGACCCGAGCCTGGCCACTTAATATCCAAAACGATTTGCTCACACTTGAAAACACCACACCCAACGTCTGATTTATCCCTTTTATTCCGGAGGGCAACAGCAGTACAACCATTACTTCACAATAAAGTCTTTTCACCAACTTCTGCCATACGCGTTTCGGGGAGACTTCCCCTTGATCACCGGCTTGGTTGTGGGGGAAAGGCACAGCGTTGATGTGCGTGATTAAAAGTCAAAGTTCTTTATACCGCCCATCCAGGCGAGACTTCGCAGTGCATCATGCTAGCAGTAGTTCTCGTGAAATCCTTAGTGGATACTGCTGTACCTTAACCTCCCAAATTATTTTTCCATCAGGTTATTGTTCAGTATTGGCAAAACTGCTGTTTCTCTTGCACCGAAACAGGAACAGGCACGTTGCTCCATTAGTGTGTCTCCTACTTAGAGGCACACGGACCCGCTTTTCCAGCAGTTGGGTGTTTCCGCGACCCGAGTCGGGCCACTTAATATCCAAAACAAATTTGATCACACTTGGAAACACCACACCCAACGTCTCATTTATCCCTTTCATTCCGGACGGCAACAGCAACACAACCATTACTTCACAATAAAGTCTTTTCACCAATTTCTGCCATCCACGTTTCGGGGACACTTCCCCTTGATCACCGGTTTGGTTGTGTGGGAAAGGGACAGCGTTGCATTTGCGTGATTAAATAGTCAAAGTTCTTGATACCGCCCATCGGGGCGTGACTTCGCTGTGCATCATGGTAGCAGTAGTTCTCGTGAAATCCTTAGTGGATACTGCTGTACCTTAACCTCCCAAATTATTTTCCCATAAGGTTATTGTTCAGTTTTGGCGAAACTGCTGTTTCTCTTGCGCCGAAACCGGAACAGGCACGTTGCTCCATTAGTGTGTCTCGTACTTAGAGGCACACGGACCCGCTTTTCCAGCAGTGGGGTGTTTCCGTGACCCAAGCCTGGCCACTTAATATCCAAAACGAATTTGCTCACACTTGGAAACACCACACCCAACGTCTGATTTATCCCTTTTATTCCAGACGGCAACAGCTGCACAACAATTACTTCACAATAAAGTATTTTCACCAATTTCTTCAATACGCGTTTCGGGGACACTTACCCTTGATCACCGGCTTGGTTGTGGGGGAAAGGGACAGCGTTGCATTTGCGTGATTAAATAGTCAAAGTTCTTGATACCGTCCATCCGGGCGTGACTTCGCTGTGCATCATGGTAGCAGTAGTTCTTGTGAAATCCTTAGTGGATACTGCTGTACCTTAACCTCCCAAATTATTTTTCCATCAGGTTATTGTTCAGTTTTGGCCAAACTGCTGTTTCTCTTGCGCCGAAACCGGAACAGGCACGTTGCTCCATTAGTGTGTCTCATACTTAGAGGCACACGGACCCGCTTTTCCAGATGTGGGGTGTTTCCGTGACCCGAACCTGGTCACTTAATATCCAAAACTAATGTACTCACACTTGGAAAAACCACACCCAACGTCTGATTTATCCCTTTTATTCAGGACGGCAACAGCAGCACAACCATTACTTCACAATAAAGTCTTTTCACCATTTTCTGCCATACGCGTTTCGGGGACACTTCCCCTTGATCACCGGCTTGGTTGTGGGGGGAAAGGGACAGCGTTGCAATTGCGTGATTAAATAGTCAAAGTTCTTGATACTGAACATCTGGGCGTGACTTCGCTGTGCATCATGGTAGCAGTAGTTCTCGTGAAATCTTTAGTGGATACTGCTGTACCTTAACCTCCCAAATTATTTTTCCATCAGGTTATTGTTCAGTTTTGGCCAAACTGCTGTTTCTCTTGCGCCGAAACTGGAACAGGCACGTTGCTCCATTAGTGTGTCTCCTACTTAGAGGGACACGGACCCGCTTTTCCAGCAGTGGGTTGTTTCCATGACCCGAGTCGGGCCACTTAATATCCAAAACGAATTTGCTCACACTTGGAAACACCACACCCAACGTCTAATTTATCCCTTTTATTCTGGACGGCAACAGCAGCACAACCATTACTTCACAATAAAGTCTTTTCACCAATTTCTGCCATACACGTTTCGGGGACACTTCCCCTTGATCACCGGCTTGGTTGTGGGGGAAAGGGACAGCTTTGCATTTGCGTGATTAAATAGTCAGAGTTCTTGATACCTCCCATCCGAGCGTGACTTCGCTGTGCATCATGGTAGCAGTAGTTGTTGTGAAATCCTTAGTGGATAGTGCTGTACCTTAAACTCTCAAATTATTTTTCCATCAGGTTATTGTTCAGTTTTGGCCAAACTGCTGTTTCTCTTGCGCCGAAACCGGAACAGGCACGTTGTTCCATTAGTGTGTCTCCAACTTAGAGGCACACGGACCCGCTTTTCCAGTAGTGGGGTGTTTCCGTGACCCTAGCCTGGCTACTTAATATCCAAAACGAATTTGCTCACACTTGGAAACACCACACCCAACGTCTAATTTATCCCTTTTATTCTGGACGGCAACAGCAGCACAACCATTACTTCACAATAAAGTCTTTTCACCAATTTCTGCCATACACGTTTCGGGGACACTTCCCCTTGATCACCGGCTTGGTTGTGGGGGAAAGGGACAGCGTTGCATTTGCGTGATTAAATAGTCAGAGTTCTTGATACCTCCCATCCGGGCGTGACTTCGCTGTGCATCATGGTACCAGTAGTTCTCGTGAAATCCTTAGTGGATACTGCTGTACCTTAAGCTCCCAAATTATTTTTCCATCAGGTTATTGTTCAGTTTTGGCCAAACTGCTGTTTCTCTTGCGCCGAAACCGGAACAGGCACGTTGCTCCATTAGTGTGTCTCCTACTTAGAGGCACACGGACCCGCTTTTCCAGCAGTGGGGTGTTTCTGTGACCCGAGCCTAGTCACTTAATATCCAAAACGAATTTGCTCACACTTGGAAACACCACACCCAACGTCTTATTTATACCTTTTATCCCGGTAGCAACAGCAGTACAACCATTACTTCACAGTAGTTCTCGTGAAATCCTTAGTGGATACTGCTGTACCTTAACCTCCCAAATTATTTTTCCATCAGGTTATTGTTCAGTTTTGGCCAAACTGCTGTTTCTCTTGCGCCGAAACTGGAACAGGCACGTTGCTCCATTAGTGTGTCTCCTACTTAGAGGGACACGGACCCGCTTTTCCAGCAGTGGGGTGTTTCCGTGACCCGAGCCTGGCCACTTAATATCCAAAACGAATTTGCTCACACTTGAAAACACCACACCCAACGTCTGATTTATCCCTTTTATTCCGGAGGGCAACAGCAGTACAACCATTACTTCACAATAAAGTCTTTTCACCAATTTCTGCCATACGCGTTTCGGGGAGACTTCCCCTTGATCACCGGCTTGGTTGTGGGGGAAAGGCACAGCGTTGATGTGCGTGATTAAAAGTCAAAGTTCTTTATACCGCCCATCCAGGCGTGACTTCGCAGTGCATCATGCTAGCAGTAGTTCTCGTGAAATCCTTAGTGGATACTGCTGTACCTTAACCTCCCAAATTATTTTTCCATCAGGTTATTGTTCAGTATTGGCAAAACTGCTGTTTCTCTTGCACCGAAACCGGAACAGGCACGTTGCTCCATTAGTGTGTCTCCTACTTAGAGGCACACGGACCCGCTTTTCCAGCAGTTGGGTGTTTCCGCGACCCGAGTCGGGCCACTTAATATCCAAAACAAATTTGATCACACTTGGAAACACCACACCCAACGTCTCATTTATCCCTTTCATTCCGGACGGCAACAGCAACACAACCATTACTTCACAATAAAGTCTTTTCACCAATTTCTGCCATCCACGTTTCGGGGACACTTCCCTTTGATCACCGGTTTGGTTGTGGGGGAAAGGGACAGAGTTGCATTTACGTGATTAAATAGTCAAAGTTCTTGATACCGCCCATCGGGGCGTGACTTCGCTGTGCATCATGGTAGCAGTAGTTCTCGTGAAATCCTTAGTGGATACTGCTGTACCTTAACCTCCCAAATTATTTTTCCATCAGGTTATTGTTCAGTTTTGGCCAAACTGCTGTTTCTCTTGCGCCGAAACTGGAACAGGCACGTTGCTCCATTAGTGTGTCTCCTACTTAGAGGGACACGGACCCGCTTTTCCAGCAGTGGGTTGTTTCCATGACCCGAGTCGGGCCACTTAATATCCAAAACGAATTTGCTCACACTTGAAAACACCACACCCAACGTCTGATTTATCCCTTTTATTCCGGAGGGCAACAGCAATACAACCATTACTTCACAATGAAGTCTTTTCACCAATTTCTGCCATACGTGTTTCAGGGAGACTTCCCCTTGATCACCGGCTTGGTTGTGGGGGAAAGGGACAGCGTTGCATGTGCGTGATTAAAAGTCAAAGTTCTTTATACCACCCATCCGGGCTTGACTTCGCTGTGCATCATGGTAGCAGTAGTTGTTGTGAAATCCTTAGTGGATAGTGCTGTACCTTAAACTCTCAAATTATTTTTCCATCAGGTTATTGTTCAGTTTTGGCCAAACTGCTGTTTCTCTTGCGCCGAAACCGGAACAGGCACGTTGTTCCATTAGTGTGTCTCCTACTTAGAGGCACACGGACCCGCTTTTCCAGTAGTGGGGTGTTTCCGTGACCCTAGCCTGGCTACTTAATATCCAAAACGAATTTGCTCACACTTGGAAACACCACTCCCAACGTCTAATTTATCCCTTTTATTCTGGACGGCAACAGCAGCACAACCATTACTTCACAATAAAGTCTTTTCACCAATTTCTGCCATACACGTTTCGGGGACACTTCCCCTTGATCACCGGCTTGGTTGTGGGGGAAAGGGACAGCGTTGCATTTGCGTCATTAAATAGTCAGAGTTCTTGATACCTCCCATCCGGGCGTGACTTCGCTGTGCATCATGGTACCAGTAGTTCTCGTGAAATCCTTAGTGGATACTGCTGTACCTTAAGCTCCCAAATTATTTTTCCATCAGGTTATTGCTCAGTTTTGGCCAAACTGCTGTTTCTCTTGCGCCGAAACCGGAACAGGCACGTTGCTCCATTAGTGTGTCTCCTACTTAGAGGCACACGGACCCGCTTTTCCAGCAGTGGGGTGTTTCTGTGACCCGAGCCTAGCCACTTAATATCCAAAACGAATTTGCTCACACTTGGAAACACCACACCCAACGTCTGATTTATACCTTTTATTCCGGACAGCAACAGCAGTACAACCATTACTTCACAGTAGTTCTCGTGAAATCCTTAGTGGATACTGCTGTACCTTAACCTCCCAAATTATTTTTCCATCAGGTTATTGTTCAGTTTTGGCCAAACTGCTGTTTCTCTTGCGCCGAAACTGGAACAGGCACGTTGCTCCATTAGTGTGTCTCCTACTTAGAGGGACACGGACCCGCTTTTCCAGCAGTGGGGTGTTTCCGTGACCCGAGCCTGGCCACTTAATATCCAAAACGAATTTGCTCACACTTGAAAACACCACACCCAACGTCTGATTTATCCCTTTTATTCCGGAGGGCAACAGCAGTACAACCATTACTTCACAATAAAGTCTTTTCACCAATTTCTGCCATACGCGTTTCGGGGAGACTTCCCCTTGATCACCGGCTTGGTTGTGGGGGAAAGGCACAGCGTTGATGTGCGTGATTAAAAGTCAAAGTTCTTTATACCGCCCATCCAGGCGTGACTTCGCAGTGCATCATGCTAGCAGTAGTTCTCGTGAAATCCTTAGTGGATACTGCTGTACCTTAACCTCCCAAATTATTTTTCCATCAGGTTATTGTTCAGTATTGGCAAAACTGCTGTTTCTCTTGCACCGAAACCGGAACAGGCACGTTGCTCCATTAGTGTGTCTCCTACTTAGAGGCACACGGACCCGCTTTTCCAGCAGTTGGGTGTTTCCGCGACCCGAGTCGGGCCACTTAATATCCAAAACAAATTTGATCACACTTGGAAACACCACACCCAACGTCTCATTTATCCCTTTCATTCCGGACGGCAACAGCAACACAACCATTACTTCACAATAAAGTCTTTTCACCAATTTCTGCCATCCACGTCTCGGGGACACTTCCCTTTGATCACCGGTTTGGTTGTGGGGGAAAGGGACAGAGTTGCATTTACGTGATTAAATAGTCAAAGTTCTTGATACCGCCCATCGGGGCGTGACTTCGCTGTGCATCATGGTAGCAGTAGTTCTCGTGAAATCCTTAGTGGATACTGCTGTACCTTAACCTCCCAAATTATTTTTCCATCAGGTTATTGTTCAGTTTTGGCCAAACTGCTGTTTCTCTTGCGCCGAAACCGGAACAGGCACGTTGCTCCATTAGTGTGTCTCATACTTAGAGGCACACGGACCCGCTTTTCCAGCTGTGGGGTGTTTCCGTGACCCGAACCTGGTCACTTAATATCCAAAAAAATTTACTCACACTTGGAAACACCACACCCACCGTCTGATTTATCCCTTTTATTCCGGACGGCAACAGCAGCACAACCATTACTTCACAATAAAGTCTTTTCACCAATTTCTGCCATACGTGTTTCAGGGACCCTTCCCCTTGATCACCGGCTTGGTTGTGGGGGAAAGGGACAGCGTTGCATTTGCGTGATTAAATAATCAAAGTTCTTGATACCTCCCATCCGGGCGTGACTTTGCTGTGCATCATGGTACCAGTAGTTCTCGTGAAATCCTTGGGGGATACTGCTGTACCTTAAGCTCCCAAATTATTTTTCCATCAGGTTATTGTTCAGTTTTGGCCAAACTGCTGTTTCTCTTGCGCCGAAACCAGAACAGGCACTTTGCTCCATTAGTGTGTCTCCTACTTAGAGGCACACGGACCCGCTTTTCCAGCAGTGGGGTGTTTCCGCGACCCGAGCCTGGCCACTTAATATCCGAAATGAATTTGCTCTCACTTGGAAACACCACACCCAACGTCTGATTTATCCCTTCTTATTGCGGAAGGCAACAGCAGCACAACCATTACTTCACAATAAAGTGTTTTCACCAATTTCAGCCATACGCGTTTTGGGGACACTTCCCCTTGATCACCGGCTTGGTCGTGGGGGAAAGGGACAGCGTTGCATTTGCGTGATTAAATAGTCAAAGTTCTTGATACCGCCCATCTGGGCGTGACTTCGCTGTGCATCATGGTAGCAGTAGTTCTCGTGAAATCCTTAGTGGATACTGCTGTACCTTAACCTCCCAAATTATTTTTCCATCAGGTTATTGTTCAGTTTTGGCCATACTGCTGTTTCTCTTGCGCCGAAACTGGAACAGGCACGTTGCTCCATTACTGTGTCTCTACTTAGAGGCACACGGACCCGCTTTTCCAGCAGTGGGGTGTTTCCGTGACCCGAGTCTGGCCACTTAATATCCAAAACAAATTTGCTCACACTTGGAAACACCACACCCAACGTCTGATTTATCCCTTTTATTCCGGACGGCAACAGCAGTACAACCATTACTACAAAGTAGTTCTCGTGAAATCCTTAGTGGATACTGCTGTACCTTAACCTCCCAAATAATTTTTCCATCAGGTTATTATTCAGTTTTGGCCAAACTGCTGTTTCTCTTGTGCCGAAACTGGAACAGGCACGTTGCTCCATTAGTGTGTCTCCTACTTAGAGGGACAAGGACCCGCTTTTCCAGCAGTGGGGTGTTTCCTTGACCCGAGCCTGGCCACTTAATATCCAAAACGAATTTGCTCACACTTGGAAACACCTCACCCAACGTCTTATTTATCCCTTTTATTCCGGACGGCAACAGCAGTACAACCATTACTTCACAATAAAGTATTTTCACCAATTTCTGCCATACACATTTTGGGGAGACATCCCCTTGATCACCGGCTTGGTTGTGGGGGAACGGGACAGCGTTGCATTTGCGTGATTAAATAGTCAAAGTTCTTGATACCGCCCATCCGGGCGTGACTTCGCTGTGCATCATGGTAGCAGTAGTTCTCGTGAAATCTTTAGTGGATACTGCTGTACCTTAACCTCCCAAAATATTTTTCCATCAAGTTATTGTTCAGTTTTGGCCAAACTGCTGCGTCTCTTGTGCCGAAACCGGAACAGGCACGTTGCTCCATTAGTGTGTCTCCTACTTTGAGGCACACGGACCCGCTTTTCTAGCAGTGGGGTGTTCCTGACCCGAGCCCGATAACTTAATCTCCAAAACGAATTTGCTCACACTTGGAAACACCACACCCAACGTCTGATTTATCCCTTTTATTCCGGACGGCTACAGCAGCACAACCATTACTTCACAATAAAGTCTTTTCACCAATTTCTGCCCTACGTGTTTCAGGGACACTTCCCCTTGATCACCGGCTTGGTTGTGGGGGAAAGGGACAGCGTTGCATTTGCGTGATTAAATAGTCAAAGTTCTTGATACCTCCCATCCAGGCGTGACTTCGCTGTGCATCATGGTACCAGTAGTTCTCGTGAAATCCTTAGTGGATACTGCTGTACCTTAAGCTCCCAAATTATTTTTCCATCAGGTTATTGTTCAGTTTTGGCCAAACTGCTGTTTCTCTTGCGCCGAAACCGGAACAGGCACGTTGCTCCATTAGTGTGTCTCCTACTTAGAGGCACACGGACCCGCTTTCCCAGCAGTGGGGTGTTTCCGCGACCCGAGCCTGGCCACTTAATATCCTAAATGAATTTGCTCACACTTGGAAACACCACACCCAACGTCTGATTTATCCCTTTTATTGCGGAAGGCAACAGCAGCACAACCATTACTTCACAATAAAGTGTTTTCACCAATTTCTGCCATACGCGTTTTGGGGACACTTCCCCTTGATCACCGGCTTGGTTGTGGGGAAAAGGGAAAGCGTTGCATTTGCGTGATTAAATAGTCAAAGTTCTTGATACCGCCCATCCGGGCGTGACTTCGCTGTGCATCATGGTAGCAGTAGTTCTCGTGAAATCCTTAGTGGATACTGCTGTACCTTAACCTCCCAAATTATTTTTCCATCAGGTTATTGTTCAGTTTTGGCCATAGTGCTGTTTCTCTTGCGCCGAAACTGGAACAGGCACGTTGCTCCATTACTGTGTCTCCTACTTAGAGGCACACGCACCCGCTTTTCCAGCAGTGGGGTGTTTCCGTGACCCGAGCCTGGCCACTTAATATCCAAAACAAATTTGCTCACAATTGGAAACACCACACCCAACGTCTGATTTATCCCTTTTATTCCGGACGGCAACAGCAGTACAACCATTACTACAAAGTAGTTCTCGTGAAATCCATAGAGGATACTGCTGTACCTTAACCTCCCAAATAATTTTTCCATCAGGTTATTGTTCAGTTTTGGCCAAACTGCTGTTTCTCTGGTGCCGAAACTGGAACAGGCACGTTGCTCCGTTAGTGTGTCTCCTACTTAGAGGGACAAGGACCCGCTTTTCCAGCAGTGGGGTGTTTCCTTGACCCGAGCCTGGCCACTTAATATCCAAAACGAATTTGCTCACACTTGGAAACACCACACCCAACGTCTGATTTATCCCTTTTATTCCGGACGGCAACAGCAGTACAACCATTACTTCACAATAAAGTATTTTCACCAACTTCATCCATACACATTTTAGGGAGACTTCCCCTTGATCACCGGCTTGGTTGTGGGGGAAAGGGACAGCGTTGCATTTGCGTGATTAAATAGTCAAAGTTCTTGATACCGCTCATCCGGGCGTGACTTCGCTGTGCATCATGGTAGCAGCAGTTCTCGTGAAATCTTTAGTGGATACTGCTGTACCTTAACCTCCCAAATTATTTTTCCATCAAGTTATTGTTCAGTTTTGGCCAAACTGCTGCTTCTCTTGCGCCGAAACTGGAACAGGCACGTTTCTCCATTAGTGTGTCTCCTACTTTGAGGTATACGGACCCGCTTTTCTAGCAGTGGGGTGTTTCCGTGACCCGAGCCCGGCCACTTAATATCCAAAACGAATTTGCTCAAACTTGGAAACACCACACCCAACGTCTGATTTATCCCTTTTATTCCGGACGGCAACAGCAGCACAACCATTACTTCACAATAAAGTCTTTTCACCAATTTCTGCCATACGTGTTTCAGGGACACTTCCCCTTGATCACCGGCTTGGTTGTGGGGGAAAGGGACAGCGCTGCATTTGCATGATTAAATAGTCAAAGTTCTTGATACCGCCCATCCGGGCGTGACTTCGATGTGCATCATGGTAGCAGTAGTTCTCGTGAAATCCTTAGTGGATACTGCTGTACCTTAAACTCTCAAATTATTTTTCCATCAGGTTATCGTTCAGTTTTGGCCAAACTGCTGTTTCTCTTGCGCCGAACCGGTACAGGCACGTTGCTCCATTAGTGTGTCTCCTACTTAGAGGCAAACGGACCATCTTTTCCAGCAGTGGGGTGTTTCCGTGACCCTAGCCTGGCCACTTAATATCCAAAACGAATTTGCTCAAACTTGGAAACACCACACCCAATGCCTGATTTATCCCTTTTATTCCGGACGGCAACAGCAGCACAACCATTACTTCACAATAAAGTCTTTTCACCAATTTCTGCCATACGCGTTTCGGGGACACTTCCCCTTCATCACTGGCTTGGTTGTGGGGGAAAGGGACAGCGCTGCATTTGCGTGATTAAATAGTCAAAGTTCTTGATACCGCCCATCCGGGCGTGACTTCGCTGTGCATCATGGTACCAGTAGTTCTCGTGAAATCCTTAGTGGATAATGCTGTACCTTAAGCTCCCAAATTATTTTTCCATCCGGTTATTGTTCAGTTTTGGCCAAACTGCTGTTTCTCTTGCGCCGAAACTAGAACTGGCACGTTGCTCCATTACCGTGTCTCCTACTTAGAGGCACACGGACCCGCTTTTCCAGCAGTGGGGTGTTTCCGTGACCCGAGCCTGGCCACTTAATATCCAAAACGAATTTGCTCACACTTGGAAACACCACACCCAACGTCTGATTTATCCCTTTTATTCCGGACGGCAACAGCAGTACAACCATCACTTGGCAGTAGTTCTCGTGAAATCCTCAGTGGATACTGCTGTACCTTAACCTCCCAAATAATTTTTCCATCAGGTTATTGTTCGGTTTTGGCCAAACTGCTGTTTCTCTTGCGCCGAAACTGGAACAGGCACGTTGCTCCATTAGTGTGTCTCCTACTTAGAGGGACACGGACCCGCTTTTCCAGCAGTGGGGTGTTTCCGTGACCCGAGCCTGGCCACTTAATAGCCAAAACGAATTTGCTCACACTTGGAAACACCACACCCAACGTCTGATTTATCCCTTTTATTCCGGACGGCAACAGCAGTACAACCATTACTTCACAATAAAGTCTTTTCACCAATTTCTGCCATACGCGTTTCGGGGACACTTCCCCTTGATCACCGGCTTGGTTGTGGGGGAAAGGGACAGCGTTGCATTTGCGTGAATAAATAGTCAAAGTTCTTGATACCGCCCATCCGGGCGTGCCTTCGCTGTGCATCATGGTAGCAGTAGTTCTCGTGAAATCTTTAGTGGATACTGCTGTACCTTAACCTCCCAAATTATTTTTCCATCAAGTTATTGTTCAGTTTTGGCCAAACTGCTGTTTCTCTTGCGCCGAAACCGGAACAGGCACGTTGCTCCATTAGTGTGTCTCCTACTTAGAGGCACACGGACCCGCTTTTCCAGCAGTGGGGTGTTTCCGTGACCCGAGCCTGGCCACTTAATATCCAAAACGAATTTGCTCACACTTGGAAACACCACACCCAACGTCTGATTTATCCCTTTTATTCCGGACGGCAACAGCAGTACAACCATCACTTGGCAGTAGTTCTCGTGAAATCCTCAGTGGATACTGCTGTACCTTAACCTCCCAAATAATTTTTCCATCAGGTTATTGTTCGGTTTTGGCCAAACTGCTGTTTCTCTTGCGCCGAAACTGGAACAGGCACGTTGCTCCATTAGTGTGTCTCCTACTTAGAGGGACACGGACCCGCTTTTCCAGCAGTGGGGTGTTTCCGTGACCCGAGCCTGGCCACTTAATAGCCAAAACGAATTTGCTCACACTTGGAAACACCACACCCAACGTCTGATTTATCCCTTTTATTCCGGACGGCAACAGCAGTACAACCATTACTTCACAATAAAGTCTTTTCACCAATTTCTGCCATACGCGTTTCGGGGACACTTCCCCTTGATCACCGGCTTGGTTGTGGGGGAAAGGGACAGCGTTGCATTTGCGTGAATAAATAGTCAAAGTTCTTGATACCGCCCATCCGGGCGTGCCTTCGCTGTGCATCATGGTAGCAGTAGTTCTCGTGAAATCTTTAGTGGATACTGCTGTACCTTAACCTCCCAAATTATTTTTCCATCAAGTTATTGTTCAGTTTTGGCCAAACTGCTGTTTCTCTTGCGCCGAAACCGGAACAGGCACGTTGCTCCATTAGTGTGTCTCCTACTTAGAGGCACACGGACCCGCTTTTCCAGCAGTGGGGTGTTTCCGTGACCCGAGCCTGGCCACTTAATATCCAAAACAAATTTGCTCACACTTGGAAACACCACACCCAACGTGTGATTTATCCCTTTTATTCCGGACGGCAACAGCAGTACAACCATTACTACAAAGTAGTTCTCGTGAAATCCTTAGTGGATACTGCTGTACCTTAACCTCCCAAATAATTTTTCCATCAGGTTATTGTTCAGTTTTGGCCAAACTGCTGTTTCTCTTGCGCCGAAACCGGAACAGGCACGTTGCTCCATTAGTGTGTCTCCTACTTAGAGGCACACGGACCCACTTTTCCAGCAGTGGGGTGTTTCCGCGACCCGAGCCTGGCCACTTAATATCCGAAATGAATTTGCTCACACTTGGAAACACCACACCCAACGTCTAATTTATTCCTTCTCATTGCGGAAGGCAACAGCAGCACAACCATTACTTCACAATAAAGTGTTTTCACCAATTTCTGCAATACGCGTTTTGGGGACACTTCCCCTTGATCACCGGCTTGGTTGTGGGGGAAAGGGACAGCGTTGCATTTGCGTGATTAAATAGTCAAAGTTCTTGATACCGCCCATCCGGGCGTGACTTCGCTGTGCATCATGGTAGCAGTAGTTCTCGTGAAATCCTTAGTGGATACTGCTGTACCTTAACCTCCCAAATTATTTTTCCATCAGGTTATTGTTCAGTTTTGGCCATACTGCTGTTTCTCTTGCGCCGAAACTGGAACAGGCACGTTGCTCCATTACTGTGTCTCCTACTTAGAGGCACACGGACCCGCTTTTCCAGCAGTGGGGTGTTTCCGTGACCTGAGACTGGCCACTTAATATCCAAAATAAATTTGCTCACACTTGGAAACACCACACCCAACGTCTGATTTATCCCTTTTATTCCGGACGGCAACAGCAGTACAACCATTACTTCACAATAAAGTCTTTTCACCAATTTCTGCCATACGCGTTTCGGGGACACTTCCCCTTGATCACCGGCTTGGTTGTGGGGGAAAGGGACAGCGTTGCATTTGCGTGAATAAATAGTCAAAGTTCTTGATACCGCCCATCCGGGCGTGCCTTCGCTGTGCATCATGGTAGCAGTAGTTCTCGTGAAATCTTTAGTGGATACTGCTGTACCTTAACCTCCCAAATTATTTTTCCATCAAGTTATTGTTCAGTTTTGGCCAAACTGCTGTTTCTCTTGCGCCGAAACCGGAACAGGCACGTTGCTCCATTAGTGTGTCTCCTACTTAGAGGCACACGGACCCGCTTTTCCAGCAGTGGGGTGTTTTTGTGACCCGAGCCTGGCCACTTAATATCTAAAACTAATTTGCTCACACTTGGAAACACCACACCCAACGTCTGATTTATCCCTTTTATTCCAGACGGCAACAGCAGCACAACCATTACTTCACAATAAAGTCTTTTCAGCAATTTCTTCCATACACGTTTCGGGGACACTTCCCCTTGATGACCGGCTTGGTTGTGGGGGAAGGGGACAGCGTTGCATTTGCGTGAATAAATAGTCAAAGTTCTTGATACCGTCCATCCGGGCGTGACTTCGCTGTGCATCATGGTAGCAGTAGTTCTCGTGAAATCCTTAGTGGATACTGCTGTACCTTAACCTCCCAAATTATTTTTCCATCAGGTTATTGTTCAGTTTTGGCCAAACTGCTGTTTCTCTTGCGCCAAAACTGGAACAGGCACCTTGCTTCATTACTGTGTCTCCTACTTAGAGGTACACGGACCCGCTTTTCCAGCAGTGGGGTGTTTCCGTGACCCAAGCCTGCCCACTTAATATCCAAAACAAATTTGCTCACACTTGGAAACACCACACCCAACGTCTGATTTATCCCTTTTATTCCGGACGGCAACAGCAGTACAACCATTACTTCACAATAAAGTCTTTTCACCAATTTCTGCCATACGCGTTTCGGGGAGACTTCCCCTTGATCACCGGCTTGGTTGTGGGGGAAAGGGACAGCGTTGCATTTGCGTGATTAAATAGTCAAAGTTCTTTAAACCGCCCATCCGGGCGTGACTTCGCCGTGCATCATGGTACCAGTAGTTCCTTAGGGGATACTGCTGTACCTTAAGCTCCCAAATTATTTTTCCATACTGCTGTTTCTCTTGCGCCGAAACTGGAACAGGCACGTTGCTCCATTACTGTGTCTCCTACTTAGAGGCACACGGACCCGCTTTTCCAGCAGTGGGGTGTTTCCGTGACCCGAGCCTGGCCACTTAATATCCAAAACAAATTTGCTCACACTTGGAAACACCACACCCAACGTGTGATTTATCCCTTTTATTCCGGACGGCAACAGCAGTACAACCATTACTACAAAGTAGTTCTCGTGAAATCCTTAGTGGATACTGCTGTACCTTAACCTCCCAAATAATTTTTCCATCTGGTTATTGTTCAGTTTTGGCCAAACTGCTGTTTCTCTTGCGCCGAAACCGGAACAGGCACGTTGCTCCATTAGTGTGTCTCCTACTTAGAGGCACACGGACCCACTTTTCCAGCAGTGGGGTGTTTCCGCGACCCGAGCCTGGCCACTTAATATCCGAAATGAATTTGCTCACACTTGGAAACACCACACCCAACGTCTAATTTATTCCTTCTTATTGCGGAAGGCAACAGCAGCACAACCATTACTTCACAATAAAGTGTTTTCACCAATTTCTGCAATACGCGTTTTGGGGACACTTCCCCTTGATCACCGGCTTGGTTGTGGGGGAAAGGGACAGCGTTGCATTTGCGTGATTAAATAGTCAAAGTTCTTGATACCGCCCATCCGGGCGTGACTTCGCTGTGCATCATGGTAGCAGTAGTTCTCGTGAAATCCTTAGTGGATACTGCTGTACCTTAACCTCCCAAATAATTTTTCCATCAGGTTATTGTTCAGTTTTGGCCAAAGTGCTGTTTCTCTTGTGCCGAAACTGGAACAGGCACTTTGCTCCATTAGTGTGTCTCCTACTTAGAGGCACACGGACCCGCTTTTCCAGCAGTTGGGTGTTTCCGCGACCCGAGTCGGGCCACTTAATATCCAAAACAAATTTGATCACACTTGGAAACACCACACCCAACGTCTCATTTATCCCTTTCATTCCGGACGGCAACAGCAACACAACCATTACTTCACAATAAAGCCTTTTCACCAATTTCTGCCTTCCACGTTTCGGGGACACTTCCCTTTGATCACCGGTTTGGTTGTGGGGGAAAGGGACAGAGTTGCATTTACGTGATTAAATAGTCAAAGTTCTTGATACCGCCCATCGGGGCATGACTTCGCTGTGCATCATGGTAGCAGTAGTTCTCGTGAAATCCTTAGTGGATACTGCTGTACCTTAACCTTCCAAATTATTTTTCCATCAGGTTATTGTTCAGTTTTGGCCAAACTGCTGTTTCTCTTGCGCCGAAACCGGAACAGGCACGTTGCTCCATTAGTGTGTCTCATACTTAGAGGCACACGGACCCGCTTTTCCAGCTGTGGGGTGTTTCCGTGACCCGAACCTGGTCACTTAATATCCCAAAAAAATTTACTCACACTTGGAAACACCACACCCACCTCTGATTTATCCCTTTTATTCCGGACGGCAACAGCAGCACAACCATTACTTCACAATAAAGTCTTTTCACCAATTTCTGCCATACGTGTTTCAGGGACCCTTCCCCTTGATCACCGGCTTGGTTGTGGGGGAAAGGGACAGCGTTGCATTTGCGTGATTAAATAATCAAAGTTCTTGATACCTCCCATCCGGGCGTGACTTTGCTGTGCATCATGGTACCAGTAGTTCTCGTGAAATCCTTGGGGGATACTGCTGTACCTTAAGCTCCCAAATTATTTTTCCATCAGGTTATTGTTCAGTTTTGGCCAAACTGCTGTTTCTCTTGCGCCGAAACCAGAACAGGCACTTTGCTCCATTAGTGTGTATCCTACTTAGAGGCACACGGACCCGCTTTTCCAGCAGTGGGGTGTTTCCGTGACCCGAGTCTGGCCACTTAATATCCAAAACAAATTTGCTCACACTTGGAAACACCACACCCAACGTCTGATTTATCCCTTTTATTCCGGACGGCAACAGCAGTACAACCATTACTACAAAGTAGTTCTCGTGAAATCCTTAGTGGATACTGCTGTACCTTAACCTCCCAAATAATTTTTCCATCTGTTTATTATTCAGTTTTGGCCAAACTGCTGTTTCTCTTGTGCCGAAACTGGAACAGGCACGTTGCTCCATTAGTGTGTCTCCTACTTAGAGGGACAAGGACCCGCTTTTCCAGCAGTGGGGTGTTTCCTTGACCCGAGCCTGGCCACTTAATATCCAAAACGAATTTGCTCACACTTGGAAACACTTCACCCAACGTCTGATTTATCCCTTTTATTCCGGACGGCAACAGCAGTACAACCATTACTTCACAATAAAGTATTTTCACCAATTTCTGCCATACACATTTTGGGGAGACATCACCTTGATCACCGGCTTGGTTGTGGGGGAACGGGACAGCGTTGCATTTGCGTGATTAAATAGTCAAAGTTCTTTATACCGCCCATCCGGGCGTGACTTCGCTGTGCATCATGGTAGCAGTAGTTCTCGTGAAATCTTTAGTGGATACTGCTGTACCTTAACCTCCCAAAATATTTTTCCATCAAGTTATTGTTCAGTTTTGGCCAAACTGCTGCGTCTCTTGTGCCGAAACTGGAACAGGCACGTTGCTCCATTAGTGTGTCTCCTACTTTGAGGCACACGGACCCGCTTTTCTAGCAGTGGGGTGTTTCCCTGACCCGAGCCCGATAACTTAATCTCCAAAACGAATTTGCTCACACTTGGAAACACCACACCCAACGTCTGATTTATCCCTTTTATTCCGGACGGCTACAGCAGCACAACCATTACTTCACAATAAAGTCTTTTCACCAATTTCTGCCATACGTGTTTCAGGGACACTTCCCCTTGATCACCGGCTTGGTTGTGGGGGAAAGGGACAGCGTTGCATTTGCGTGATTAAATAGTCAAAGTTCTTGATACCTCCCATCCAGGCGTGACTTCGCTGTGCATCATGGTACCAGTAGTTCTCGTGAAATCCTTAGTGGATACTGCTGTACCTTAAGCTCCCAAATTATTTTTCCATCAGGTTATTGTTCAGTTTTGGCCAAACTGCTGTTTCTCTTTCGCCGAAACCGGAACAGGCACGTTGCTCCATTAGTGTGTCTCCTACTTAGAGGCACACGGACCCGCTTTCCCAGCAGTGGGGTGTTTCCGCGACCCGAGCCTGGCCACTTAATATCCGATATGAATTTGCTCACACTTGGAAACACCACACCCAACGTCTGATTTATCCCTTTTATTGCGGAAGGCAACAGCAGCACAACCATTACTTCACAATAAAGTGTTTTCACCAATTTCTGCCATACGTGTTTTGGGGACACTTCCCCTTGATCACCGGCTTGGTTGTGGGGAAAAGGGAAAGCATTGCATTTGCGTGATTAAATAGTCAAAGTTCTTGATACCGCCCATCCGGGCGTGACTTCGCTGTGCATCATGGTAGCAGTAGTTCTCGTGAAATCCTTAGTGGATACTGCTGTACCTTTATCTCCCAAATTATTTTTCCATCAGGTTATTGTTCAGTTTTGGCCATAGTGCTGTTTCTCTTGCGCCGAAACTGGAACAGGCACGTTGCTCCATTACTGTGTCTCCTACTTAGAGGCACACGCACCCGCTTTTCCAGCAGTGGGGTGTTTCCGTGACCCGAGCCTGGCCACTTAATATCCAAAACAAATTTGCTCACAATTGGAAACACCACACCCAACGTCTGATTTATCCCTTTTATTCCGGACGGCAACAGCAGTACAACCATTACTACAAAGTAGTTCTCGTGAAATCCTTAGTGGATACTGCTGTACCTTAACCTCCCAAATAATTTTTCCATCAGGTTATTGTTCAGTTTTGGCCAAACTGCTGTTTCTCTGGTGCCGAAACTGGAACAGGCACGTTGCTCCATTAGTGTGTCTCCTACTTAGAGGGACAAGGACCCGCTTTTCCAGCAGTGGGGTGTTTCCTTGACCCGAGCCTGGCCACTTAATATCCAAAACGAATTTGCTCACACTTGGAAACACCTCACCCAACGTCTGATTTATCCCTTTTATTCCGGACGGCAACAGCAGTACAACCATTACTTCACAATAAAGTATTTTCACCAATTTCTGCCATACACATTTTGGGGAGACATCACCTTGATCACCGGCTTGGTTGTGGGGGAACGGGACAGCGTTGCATTTGCGTGATTAAATAGTCAAAGTTCTTTATACCGCCCATCCGGGCGTGACTTCGCTGTGCATCATGGTAGCAGTAGTTCTCGTGAAATCTTTAGTGGATACTGCTGTACCTTAACCTCCCAAAATATTTTTCCATCAAGTTATTGTTCAGTTTTGGCCAAACTGCTGCGTCTCTTGTGCCGAAACTGGAACAGGCACGTTGCTCCATTAGTGTGTCTCCTACTTTGAGGCACACGGACCCGCTTTTCTAGCAGTGGGGTGTTTCCCTGACCCGAGCCCGATAACTTAATCTCCAAAACGAATTTGCTCACACTTGGAAACACCACACCCAACGTCTGATTTATCCCTTTTATTCCGGACGGCTACAGCAGCACAACCATTACTTCACAATAAAGTCTTTTCACCAATTTCTGCCATACGTGTCTCAGGGACACTTCCCCTTGATCACCGGCTTGGTTGTGGGGGAAAGGGACAGCGTTGCATTTGCGTGATTAAATAGTCAAAGTTCTTGATACCTCCCATCCAGGCGTGACTTCGCTGTGCATCATGGTACCAGTAGTTCTCGTGAAATCCTTAGTGGATACTGCTGTACCTTAAGCTCCCAAATTATTTTTCCATCAGGTTATTGTTCAGTTTTGGCCAAACTGCTGTTTCTCTTTCGCCGAAACCGGAACAGGCACGTTGCTCCATTAGTGTGTCTCCTACTTAGAGGCACACGGACCCGCTTTCCCAGCAGTGGGGTGTTTCCGCGACCCGAGCCTGGCCACTTAATATCCGATATGAATTTGCTCACACTTGGAAACACCACACCCAACGTCTGATTTATCCCTTTTATTGCGGAAGGCAACAGCAGCACAACCATTACTTCACAATAAAGTGTTTTCACCAATTTCTGCCATACGTGTTTTGGGGACACTTCCCCTTGATCACCGGCTTGGTTGTGGGGAAAAGGGAAAGCATTGCATTTGCGTGATTAAATAGTCAAAGTTCTTGATACCGCCCATCCGGGCGTGACTTCGCTGTGCATCATGGTAGCAGTAGTTCTCGTGAAATCCTTAGTGGATACTGCTGTACCTTAACCTCCCAAATTATTTTTCCATCAGGTTATTGTTCAGTTTTGGCCATAGTGCTGTTTCTCTTGCGCCGAAACTGGAACAGGCACGTTGCTCCATTACTGTGTCTCCTACTTAGAGGCACACGCACCCGCTTTTCCAGCAGTGGGGTGTTTCCGTGACCCGAGCCTGGCCACTTAATATCCAAAACAAATTTGCTCACAATTGGAAACACCACACCCAACGTCTGATTTATCCCTTTTATTCCGGACGGCAACAGCAGAACAACCATTACTACAAAGTAGTTCTCGTGAAATCCTTAGTGGATACTGCTGTACCTTAACCTCCCAAATAATTTTTCCATCAGGTTATTGTTCAGTTTTGGCCAAACTGCTGTTTCTCTGGTGCCGAAACTGGAACAGGCACGTTGCTCCATTAGTGTGTCTCCTACTTAGAGGGACAAGGACCCGCTTTTCCAGCAGTGGGGTGTTTCCTTGACCCGAGCCTGGCCACTTAATATCCAAAACGAATTTGCTCACACTTGGAAACACCTCACCCAACGTCTGATTTATCCCTTTTATTCCGGACGGCAACAGCAGTACAACCATTACTTCACAATAAAGTATTTTCACCAATTTCTGCCATACACATTTTGGGGAGACATCACCTTGATCACCGGCTTGGTTGTGGGGGAAAGGGACAGCGTTGCATTTGCGTGATTAAATAGTCAAAGTTCTTTATACCGCCCATCCGGGCGTGACTTCGCTGTGCATCATGGTAGCAGTAGTTCTCGTGAAATCTTTAGTGGATACTGCTGTACCTTAACCTCCCAAAATATTTTTCCATCAAGTTATTGTTCAGTTTTGGCCAAACTGCTGCGTCTCTTGTGCCGAAACTGGAACAGGCACGTTGCTCCATTAGTGTGTCTCCTACTTTGAGGCACACGGACCCGCTTTTCTAGCAGTGGGGTGTTTCCCTGACCCGAGCCCGATAACTTAATCTCCAAAACGAATTTGCTCACACTTGGAAACACCACACCCAACGTCTGATTTATCCCTTTTATTCCGGACGGCTACAGCAGCACAACCATTACTTCACAATAAAGTCTTTTCACCAATTTCTGCCATACGTGTTTCAGGGACACTTCCCCTTGATCACCGGCTTGGTTGTGGGGGAAAGGGACAGCGTTGCATTTGCGTGATTAAATAGTCAAAGTTCTTGATACCTCCCATCCAGGCGTGACTTCGCTGTGCATCATGGTACCAGTAGTTCTCGTGAAATCCTTAGTGGATACTGCTGTACCTTAAGCTCCCAAATTATTTTTCCATCAGGTTATTGTTCAGTTTTGGCCAAACTGCTGTTTCTCTTGCGCCGAAACCGGAACAGGCACGTTGCTCCATTAGTGTGTCTCCTACTTAGAGGCACACGGACCCGCTTTCCCAGCAGTGGGGTGTTTCCGCGACCCGAGCCTGGCCACTTAATATCCGATATGAATTTGCTCACACTTGGAAACACCACACCCAACGTCTGATTTATCCCTTTTATTGCGGAAGGCAACAGCAGCACAACCATTACTTCACAATAAAGTGTTTTCACCAATTTCTGCCATACGTGTTTTGGGGACACTTCCCCTTGATCACCGGCTTGGTTGTGGGGAAAAGGGAAAGCATTGCATTTGCGTGATTAAATAGTCAAAGTTCTTGATACCGCCCATCCGGGCGTGACTTCGCTGTGCATCATGGTAGCAGTAGTTCTCGTGAAATCCTTAGTGGATACTGCTGTACCTTAACCTCCCAAATTATTTTTCCATCAGGTTATTGTTCAGTTTTGGCCATAGTGCTGTTTCTCTTGCGCCGAAACTGGAACAGGCACGTTGCTCCATTACTGTGTCTCCTACTTAGAGGCACACGCACCCGCTTTTCCAGCAGTGGGGTGTTTCCGTGACCCGAGCCTGGCCACTTAATATCCAAAACAAATTTGCTCACAATTGGAAACACCACACCCAACGTCTGATTTATCCCTTTTATTCCGGACGGCAACAGCAGTACAACCATTACTACAAAGTAGTTCTCGTGAAATCCTTAGTGGATACTGCTGTACCTTAACCTCCCAAATAATTTTTCCATCAGGTTATTGTTCAGTTTTGGCCAAACTGCTGTTTCTCTGGTGCCGAAACTGGAACAGGCACGTTGCTCCATTAGTGTGTCTCCTACTTAGAGGGACAAGGACCCGCTTTTCCAGCAGTGGGGTGTTTCCTTGACCCGAGCCTGGCCACTTAATATCCAAAACGAATTTGCTCACACTTGGAAACACCACACACAACGTCTGATTTATCCCTTTTATTCCGGACGGCAACAGCAGTACAACCATTACTTCACAATAAAGTATTTTCACCAACTTCATCCATACACATTTTAGGGAGACTTCCCCTTGATCACCGGCTTGGTTGTGGGGGAAAGGGACAGCGTTGCATTTGCGTGATTAAATAGTCAAAGTTCTTGATACCGCTCATCCGGGCGTGACTTCGCTGTGCATCATGGTAGCAGCAGTTCTCGTGAAATCTTTAGTGGATACTGCTGTACCTTAACCTCCCAAATTATTTTTCCATCAAGTTATTGTTCAGTTTTGGCCAAACTGCTGCTTCTCTTGCGCCGAAACTGGAACAGGCACGTTTCTCCATTAGTGTGTCTCCTACTTTGAGGTATACGGACCAGCTTTTCTAGCAGTGGGGTGTTTCCGTGACCCGAGCCCGGCCACTTAATATCCAAAACGAATTTGCTCAAACTTGGAAACACCACACCCAACGTCTGATTTATCCCTTTTATTCCGGACGGCAACAGCAGCACAACCATTACTTCACAATAAAGTCTTTTCACCAATTTCTGCCATACGTGTTTCAGGGACACTTCCCCTTGATCACCGGCTTGGTTGTGGGGGAAAGGGACAGCGCTGCATTTGCATGATTAAATAGTCAAAGTTCTTGATACCGCCCATCCGGGCGTGACTTCGCTGTGCATCATGGTAGCAGTAGTTCTCGTGAAATCCTTAGTGGATACTGCTGTACCTTAAACTCTCAAATTATTTTTCCATCAGGTTATCGTTCAGTTTTGGCCAAACTGCTGTTTCTCTTGCGCCGAACCGGAACAGGCACGTTGCTCCATTAGTGTGTCTCCTACTTAGAGGCAAACGGACCATCTTTTCCAGCAGTGGGGTGTTTCCGTGACCCTAGCCTGGCCACTTAATATCGAAAACGAATTTGCTCAAACTTGGAAACCCCACACCCAATGCCTGATTTATCCCTTTTATTCCGGACGGCAACAGCAGCACAACCATTACTTCACAATAAAGTCTTTTCACCAATTTCTGCCATACGCGTTTCGGGGACACTTCCCCTTCATCACTGGCTTGGTTGTGGGGGAAAGGGACAGCGCTGCATTTGCGTGATTAAATAGTCAAAGTTCTTGATACCGCCCATCCGGGCGTGACTTCGCTGTGCATCATGGTACCAGTAGTTCTCGTGAAATCCTTAGTGGATAATGCTGTACCTTAAGCTCCCAAATTATTTTTCCATCCGGTTATTGTTCAGTTTTGGCCAAACTGCTGTTTCTCTTGCGCCGAAACTAGAACTGGCACGTTGCTCCATTACTGTGTCTCCTACTTAGAGGCACACGGACCCGCTTTTCCAGCAGTGGGGTGTTTCCGTGACCCGAGCCTGGCCACTTAATATCCAAAACGAATTTGCTCACACTTGGAAACACCACACCCAACGTCTGATTTATCCCTTTTATTCCGGACGGCAACAGCAGTACAACCATCACTTCGCAGTAGTTCTCGTGAAATCCTCAGTGGATACTGCTGGACCTTAACCTCCCAAATAATTTTTCCATCAGGTTATTGTTCGGTTTTGGCCAAACTGCTGTTTCTCTTGCGCCGAAACTGGAACAGGCACGTTGCTCCATTAGTGTGTCTCCTACTTAGAGGGACACGGACCCGCTTTTCCAGCAGTGGGGTGTTTCCGTGACCCGAGCCTGGCCACTTAATAGCCAAAACGAATTTGCTCACACTTGGAAACACCACACCCAACGTCTGATTTATCCCTTTTATTCCGGACGGCAACAGCAGTACAACCATTACTTCACAATAAAGTCTTTTCACCAATTTCTGCCATACGCGTTTCGGGGACACTTCCCCTTGATCACCGGCTTGGTTGTGGGGGAAAGGGACAGCGTTGCATTTGCGTGAATAAATAGTCAAAGTTCTTGATACCGCCCATCCGGGCGTGCCTTCGCTGTGCATCATGGTAGCAGTAGTTCTCGTGAAATCTTTAGTGGATACTGCTGTACCTTAACCTCCCAAATTATTTTTCCATCAAGTTATTGTTCAGTTTTGGCCAAACTGCTGTTTCTCTTGCGCCGAAACCGGAACAGGCACGTTGCTCCATTAGTGTGTCTCCTACTTAGAGGCACACGGACCCGCTTTTCCAGCAGTGGGGTGTTTCCGTGACCCGAGCCTGGCCACTTAATATCCAAAACAAATTTGATCACACTTGGAAACACCACACCCAACGTGTGATTTATCCCTTTTATTCCGGACGGCAACAGCAGTACAACCATTACTACAAAGTAGTTCTCGTGAAATCCTTAGTGGATACTGCTGTACCTTAACCTCCCAAATAATTTTTCCATCAGGTTATTGTTCAGTTTTGGCCAAACTGCTGTTTCTCTTGCACCGAAACCGGAACAGGCACGTTGCTCCATTAGTGTGTCTCCTACTTAGAGGCACACGGACCCACTTTTCCAGCAGTGGGGTGTTTCCGCGACCCGAGCCTGGCCACTTAATATCCGAAATGAATTTGCTCACACTTGGAAACACCACACCCAACGTCTAATTTATTCCTTCTCATTGCGGAAGGCAACAGCAGCACAACCATTACTTCACAATAAAGTGTTTTCACCAATTTCTGCAATACGCGTTTTGGGGACACTTCCCCTTGATCACCGGCTTGGTTGTGGGGGAAAAGGACAGCGTTGCATTTGCGTGATTAAATAGTCAAAGTTCTTGATACCGCCCATCCGGGCGTGACTTCGCTGTGCATCATGGTAGCAGTAGTTCTCGTGAAATCCTTAGTGGATACTGCTGTACCTTAACCTCCCAAATTATTTTTCCATCAGGTTATTGTTCAGTTTTGGCCATACTGCTGTTTCTCTTGCGCCGAAACTGGAACAGGCACGTTGCTCCATTACTGTGTCTCCTACTTAGAGGCACACGGACCCGCTTTTCCAGCAGTGGGGTGTTTCCGTGACCCGAGCCTGGCCACTTAATATCCAAAACAAATTTGCTCACACTTGGAAACACCACACCCAACGTCTGATTTATCCCTTTTATTCCGGACGGCAACAGCAGTACAACCATTACTTCACAATAAAGTCTTTTCACCAATTTCTGCCATACGCGTTACGGAGACACTTCCCCTTGATCACCGGCTTGGTTGTGGGGGAAAGGGACAGCGTTGCATTTGCGTGAATAAATAGTCAAAGTTCTTGATACCGCCCATCCGGGCGTGCCTTCGCTGTGCATCATGGTAGCAGTAGTTCTCGTGAAATCTTTAGTGGATACTGCTGTACCTTAACCTCCCAAATTATTTTTCCATCAAGTTATTGTTCAGTTTTGGCCAAACTGCTGTTTCTCTTGCGCCGAAACCGGAACAGGCACGTTGCTCCATTAGTGTGTCTCCTACTTAGAGGCACACGGACCCGCTTTTCCAGCAGTGGGGTGTTTTTGTGACCCGAGCCTGGCCACTTAATATCTAAAACAAATTTGCTCACACTTGGAAACACCACACCCAACGTCTGATTTATCCCTTTTATTCCGGACGGCAACAGCAGTACAACCATTACTTCACAATAAAGTCTTTTCACCAATTTCTGCCATACGCGTTTCGGGGACACTTCCCCTTGATCACCGGCTTGGTTGTGGGGGAAAGGGACAGCGTTGCATTTGCGTGAATAAATAGTCAAAGTTCTTGATACCGCCCATCCGGGCGTGCCTTCGCTGTGCATCATGGTAGCAGTAGTTCTCGTGAAATCTTTAGTGGATACTGCTGTACCTTAACCTCCCAAATTATTTTTCCATCAAGTTATTGTTCAGTTTTGGCCAAACTGCTGTTTCTCTTGCGCCGAAACCGGAACAGGCACGTTGCTCCATTAGTGTGTCTCCTACTTAGAGGCACACGGACCCGCTTTTCCAGCAGTGGGGTGTTTTTGTGACCCGAGCCTGGCCACTTAATATCTAAAACTAATTTGCTCACACTTGGAAACACCACACCCAACGTCTGATTTATCCCTTTTATTCCAGACGGCAACAGCAGCACAACCATTACTTCACAATAAAGTCTTTTCACCAATTTCTTCCATACGCGTTTCGGGGACACTTCCCCTTGATGACCGGCTTGGTTGTGGGGGAAGGGGACAGCGTTGCATTTGCGTGAATAAATAGTCAAAGTTCTTGATACCGTCCATCCGGGCGTGACTTCGCTGTGCATCATGGTAGCAGTAGTTCTCGTGAAATCCTTAGTGGATACTGCTGTACCTTAACCTCCCAAATTATTTTTCCATCAGGTTATTGTTCAGTTTTGGCCAAACTGCTGTTTCTCTTGCGCCAAAACTGGAACAGGCACCTTGCTTCATTACTGTGTCTCCTACTTAGAGGTACACGGACCCGCTTTTCCAGCAGTGGGGTGTTTCCGTGACCCAAGCCTGCCCACTTAATATCCAAAACGAATTTGCTCACACTTGGAAACACCACACCCAACGTCTGATTTATCCCTTTTATTCCGGACGGCAACAGCAGTACAACCATTACTTCACAATAAAGTCTTTTCACCAATTTCTGCCATACGCGTTTTGGGGACACTTCCCCTTGATCACCGGCTTGGTCGTGGGGGAAAGGGACAGCGTTGCATTTGCGTGATTAAATAGTCAAAGTTCTTGATACCGCCCATCCGGGCGTGACTTCGCTGTGCATCATGGTAGCAGTAGTTCTCGTGAAATCCTTAGTGGATACTGCTGTACCTTAACCTCCCAAATAATTTTTCCATCAGGTTATTGTTCAGTTTTGGCCAAACTGCTGTTTCTCTTGCGCCAAAATCGGAACAGGCACTTTGCTCCATTAGTGTGTCTCCTACTTAGAGGCACACGGACCCACTTTTCCAGCAGTGGGGTGTTTCCGTGACCCGAGCCTGGCCACTTAATATCCGAAATGAATTTGCTCACACTTGGAAACACCACACCCAACGTCTAATTTATTCCTTCTTATTGCGGAAGGCAACAGCAGCACAACCATTACTTCACAATAAAGTGTTTTCACCAATTTCTGCAATACGCGTTTTGGGGACACTTCCCCTTGATCACCGGCTTGGTTGTGGGGGAAAGGGACAGCGTTGCATTTGCGTGATTAAATAGTCAAAGTTCTTGATACCGCCCATCCGGGCGTGACTTCGCTGTGCATCATGGTAGCAGTAGTTCTCGTGAAATCCTTAGTGGATACTGCTGTACCTTAACCTCCCAAATAATTTTTCCATCAGGTTATTGTTCAGTTTTGGCCAAACTGCTGTTTCTCTTGTGCCGAAACTGGAACAGGCACTTTGCTCCATTAGTGTGTCTCCTACTTAGAGGGACAAGGACCCGTTTTTCCAGCACTGGGGTGTTTCCTTGACCCGAGCCTGGCCACTTAATATCCAAAACGAATTTGCTCACACTTGGAAACACCACACCCAACGTCTGATTTATCCCTTTCATTCCGGACGGCAACAGCAGTACAACCATTACTTCACAATAAAGTATTTTCACCAATTTCTGCCATACACATTTTGGGGAGACTTCCCCTTGATCACCGGCTTGGTTGTGGGGGAAAGGGACAGCGTTGCATTTGCGTGATTAAATTGTCAAAGTTCTTGATACCGCCCATCCAGGAGTGACTTCGCTGTGCATCATGGTAGCAGTAGTTCTCGTGAAATCTTTAGTGGATACTGCTGTACCTTAACCTCCCAAAATATTTTTCCATCAAGTTATTGTTCAGTTTTGGCCAAACTGCTGCTTCTCTTGCGCCGAAACCGGAACAGGCACGTTTCTCCATTAGTGTGTCTCCTACTTTGAGGCACACGGACCCGCTTTTCTAGCAGTGGGGTGTTTCTGTGACCCGAGCCCGGCCACTTAATATCCAAAACGAATTTGCTCACACTTGGAAACACCACACCCAACGTCTGATTTATCCCTTTTATTCCGGACGGCTACAGCAGCACAACCATTACTTCACAATAAAGTCTTTTCACCAATTTCTGCCATACGTGTTTCAGGGACACTTCCCCTTGATCACCGGCTTGGTTGTGGGGGAAAGGGACAGCGGTGCATCTGCGTGATTAAATAGTCAAAGTTCTTGATACCTCCCATCCAGGCGTGACTTCGCTGTGCATCATGGTACCAGTAGTTCTCGTGAAATCCTTAGTGGATACTGCTGTACCTTAAGCTCCCAAATTATTTTTCCATCAGGTTATTGTTCAGTTTTGGCCAAACTGCTGTTTCTCTTGCGCCGAAACCGGAACAGGCACGTTGCTCCATTAGTGTGTCTCCTACTTAGAGGCACACGGACCCGCTGTTCCAGCAGTGGGGTGTTTCCGCAACCCGAGCCTGGCCACTTAATATCCTAAATGAATTTGCTCACACTTGGAAACACCACACCCAACGTCTGATTTATCCCTTTTATTGCGGAAGGCAACAGCAGCACAACCGTTACTTCACAATAAAGTGTTTTCACCAATTTCTGCCATACGCGTTTTGGGGACACTTCCCCTTGATCACCGGCTTGGTTGTGGGGTAAAGGGACAGCGTTGCATTTGCGTGATTAAATAGTCAAAGTTCTTGATACCGCCCATCCGGGCGTGACTTCGCTGTGCATCATGGTAGCAGTAGTTCTCGTGAAATCCTTAGTGGATACTGCTGTACCTTAACCTCCAAAATTATTTTTCCATCAGGTTATTGTTCAGTTTTGGCCATACTGCTGTTTCTCTTGCGCCGAAACTGGAACAGGCACGTTGCTCCATTACTGTGTCTCCTACTTAGAGGCACACGGACCCACTTTTCCAGCAGTGGGGTGTTTCCGTGACCCGAGCCTGGCCACTTAATATCCAAAACAAATTTGCTCACACTTGGAAACACCACACCCAACGTCTGATTTATCCCTTTTATTCCGGACGGCAACAGCAGTACAACCATTACTACAAAGTAGTTCTCATGAAATCCTTAGTGGATACTGCTGTACCTTAACCTCCCAAATAATTTTTCCATCCGGTTATCGTTCAGTTTTGGCCAAACTGCTGTTTCTCTTGTGCCGAAACTGGAACAGGCACGTTGCTCCATTAGTGTGTCTCCTACTTAGAGGGACAAGGACCCGCTTTTCCAGCAGTGGGGTGTTTCCTTGACCCGAGCCTGGCCACTTAATATCCAAAACGAATTTGCTCACACTTGGAAACACCACACCCAACGTCTGATTTATCCCTTTTATTCCGGACGGCAACAGCAGTACAACCATTACTTCACA
Organism: Lissotriton helveticus; assembly: GCF_964261635.1. NCBI lineage: Eukaryota > Metazoa > Chordata > Amphibia > Caudata > Salamandridae > Lissotriton > Lissotriton helveticus. The sequence goes on along the minus strand of NC_136071.1, from coordinate 192,240,621 downwards.
ATAAAGTATTTTCACCAATTTCTGCCATACACATTTTGGGGAGACTTCCCCTTGATCACCGGCTTAAGTGGGGGAAAGGGACAGCGTTGCATTTGCGTGATTAAATAGTCAAAGTTCTTGATACCGCCCATCCGGGCGTGACTTCGCTGTGCATCATGGTAGCAGTAGTTCTCGTGAAATCTTTAGTTGATACTGCTGTACCTTAACCTCCCAAATTATTTTTCCATCAAGTTATTGTTCAGTTTTGGCCAAACTGCTGCTTCTCTTGCACCGAAACCGGAACAGGCACGTTGCTCCATTAGTGTGTCTCCTACTTTGAGGCACACAGACCCGCTTTTCTAGCAGTGGGGTGTTTCCGTGACCCGAGCCCTGCCACTTAATATCCAAAACGAATTTCCTCACACTTGGAAACACCACACCCAACGTCTGATTTATCCCTTTTATTCCGGACGGCAACAGCAGCACAACCATTACTTCACAATAAAGTCTTTTCACCAATTTCTGCCATACGTGTTTCAGGGACACTTCCCCATGATCACCGGCTTGGTTGTGGGGGAAAGGGACAGCGTTGCATTTGCGTGATTAAATAGTCAAAGTTCTTGATACCGCCCATCCGGGCGTGACTTCGCTGTGCATCATGGTAGCAGTAGTTCTCGTGAAATCCTTAGTGGATACTGCTGTACCTTAAACTCTCAAATTATTTTTCCATCAGGCTATTGTTCAGTTTTGGCCAAACTGCTGTTTCTCTTGTGCCGAACCAGAACAGGCACGTTGCTCCATTAGTGTGTCTCCTACTTAGAGGCACACGGACCCGCTTTTCCAGCAGTGGGGTGTTTCCGTGACCCTAGCCTGGCCACTTAATATGCAAAACGAATTTGCTCACACTTGGAAACACCACACCCAACGCCTAATGTATCCCTTTTATTCAGGACGGCAACAGCAGCACAACCATTACTTCACAATAAAGTATTTTCACCAATTTCTGCCATACGCGTTTCGGGGACACTTCCCCTTGATCACTGGCTTGGTTGTGGGGGAAAGGGACAGCGCTGCATTTGCGTGATTAAATAGTCAAAGTTCTTGATACCGCCCATCCGGGCGTGACTTCGCTGTGCATCATGGTACCAGTAGTTCTCGTGAAATCCTTAGTGGATAATGCTGTACCTTAAGCTCCCAAATTATTTTTCCATCAGGTTATTGTTCAGTTTTGGCCAAACTGCTGTTTCTCTTGCGCCGAAACCGGAACATGCACGTTACTCCATTAGTGTGTTTCCTACTTAGAGGCACACGGACCCCATTTTCCTGCAGTGGGGTGTTTCCGCGACCCGAGCCTGGCCACGTAATATCCAAAATGAATTTGCTCACACTTGGAAACACCACACCCAACGTCTGATTTATCCCTTTTATTCCGGACGGCAACAGGAACACAACCATTACTTCACAATAAAGTCTTTTCACCAATTTCTGCCATACGCGTTTCGCGGACACTTCGCCTTTATCACCGGTTTGGTTGTGGGGGAAAGGGACAGCGTTGCATTTGCGTGATTAGATAGTCATAGTTCTTGATACCGCCCATCGGGGCGTCACTTCGCTGTGCATCATGGTAGCAGTAGTTCTCATGAAATCCTTAGTGGATACTGCTGTACCTTAACCTCCCAAATTATTTTTCCATCAGGTTATTGTTCAGTTTTGGCCAAACTTCTGTTTCTCTTGCGCCGAAACCGGAACAGGCACGTTGCTCCATTAGTGTGTTTCCTACTTGGAGGCACACGGACCCGCTTTTCCAGCAGTGCCGTGTTTCCGTGACCCAAGCCTGGCCACTTAATCTCCAAAACGAATTTGCTCACACTTGGAAACACCACACCCAACGTCTAATTTATCCCTTTTATTCTGGACGGCAACAGCAGCACAACCATTACTTCACAATAAAGTCTTTTCACCAATTTCTGCCATACGCGTTTCGGGGACACTTCCCCTTGATCACCGGCTTAGTTGTGGAGGAAAGGGACAGCGTTGCATTTTCGTGATTAAATAGTCAAAGTTATTGATACCGCCCATCCGGGCGTGACTTCGCTGTCCATCATGGTAGCAGTAGTTCTCGTGAAATCCTTAGTGGATACTGCTGTACCTTAACCTCCCAAATTATTTTTCCATCAGGTTATTGTTCAGTTTTGGCCAAACTGCTGTTTCTCTTGTGCCGAAACTGGAACAGGCACGTTGCTCCATTACTGTGTCTCCTACTTAGAGGCACACGGACCCGCTTTTCCAGCAGTGGGGTGTTTCCGTGACCCGAGCCTGGCCACTTAATATCCAAAACGAATTTGCTCACAATTGGAAACACCACACCCAACGTCTGATTTATCCCTTTTATTCCGGACGGCAACAGCAGTACAACCATCACTTCACAGTAGTTCTCGTGAAATCCTTAGTGGATACTGCTGTAGCTTAACCTCCCAAATTATTTTTCCATCAGGTTATTGTTCGGTTTTGGCCAAACTGCTGTTTCTCTTGCGCCGAAACTGGAACAGGCACGTTGCTCCATTAGTGTGTCTCCTACTTAGAGGGACACGGACCCGCTTTTCCAGCAGTGGGGTGTTTCCGTGACCCGAGCCTGGCCACTTAATAGCCAAAACGAATTTGCTCACACTTGGAAACACCACACCCAACGTCTGATTTGTCCCTTTTATTCCGGACGGCAACAGCAGTACAACCATTACTTCACAATAAAGTATTTTCACCAATTTCTGCCATACGCGTTTCGGGGACACTTCCCCTTGATCACTGGCTTGGTTGTGGGGGAAAGGGACAGCGCTGCATTTGCGTGATTAAATAGTCAAAGTTCTTGATACCGCCCATCCGGGCGTGACTTCGCTGTGCATCATGGTACCAGTAGTTCTCGTGAAATCCTTAGTGGATAATGCTGTACCTTAAGCTTCCAAATTATTTTTCCATCAGGTTATTGTTCAGTTTTGGCCAAACTGCTGTTTCTCTTGCGCCGAAACCGGAACAGGCACGTTGCTCCATTAGTGTGTCTCCTACTTAGAGGCACACGGACCCGCTTTTCCAGCAGTGGGGTGTTTCCGTGACCCTAGCCTGGCCACTTAATATGCAAAACGAATTTGCTCACACTTGGAAACACCACACCCAACGCCTTATGTATCCCTTTTATTCCGGACGGCAACAGCAGCACAACCATTACTTCACAATAAAGTCTTTTCACCAATTTCTGCCATACGCGTTTCGGGGACACTTCCCCTTGATCACCGGCTTGGTTGTGGGGGAAAGGGACAGCGTTGCATTTGCGTGATTAAATAGTCAAAGTTCTTGTTACAGCCCATCCGGGCGTGACTTCGCTGTGCATCATGGTAGCAGTAGTTCTCGTGAAATCCTTAGTGGATACTGCTGTACCTTAACCTCCCAAATTATTTTTCCATCAGGTTATTGTTCAGTTTTGACCAAACTGCTGTTTCTCTTGCGCCGAAACCGGAACAGGCACGTTGCTCCATTAGTGTGTCTCCTACTTAGAGGCACACGGACCCTCTTTTCCAGCAGTGGGGTGTTTCCGTGACCTGAGCCTGGCCACTTAATATCCAAAACGAATTTGCTCACACTTGGAAACACCACACCCAACGTCTGATTTATCCCTTTTATTCCGGATGGCAACAGCAGCACAACCATTACTTCACAATAAAGTCTTTTCACCAATTTCTGCCATACGCGTTTCGAGGACACTTCCCCTTGATCATCAGCTTGGTTGTGGGGGAAAGGGACAGTGTTGCATTTGCGTGATTAAATAGTCAAAGTTCTTGATACCGCCCATCCGGGCGTGACTTCGCTGTGCATCATGGTAGCAGTAGTTCTCGTGAAATCCTTAGTGGATACTGCTGTACCTTAAGCTCCCAAATTATTTTTCCATCAGGTTATTGTTCAGTTTTGGCCAAACTGCTGTTTCTCTTGCGCCGAAACCGGAACAGGCACGTTGCTCCATCAGTGTGTCTCCTACTTAGAGGCACACGGACCCGCTTTTCCAGCAGTGGAGTGTTTCCGTGACACGAGCCTGGCCACTTAATATCCAAAACGAATTTGCTCACACTTGGAAACACCACACCCAACGTCTGAATTATCCCTTTTATTCCGGACGGCAACAGCAGCACAACCATTACTGCACAATAAAGTCTTTTCACCAATTTCTGCCATACGCGTTTCGGGGACACTTCCCCTTGATCACCGTCTTGGTTGTGGGGGAAAGGGACAGCGTTGCATTTGCGTGATTAAATAGTCAAAGTTCTTGATACCGCCCATCCGGGCGTGACTTCGCTGTGCATCATGGTAGCAGTAGTTCTCGTGAAATCCTTAGTGGATACTGCTGTACCTTAACCTCCCAAATTATTGTTCCATCAGGTTATTGTTCAGTTTTGGCCAAACTGCTGTTTCTCTTGCGCCGAAACCCGAACAGGCACGTTGCTCCATTAGTGTGTCTCCTACTTAGAGGCACACGGACCCGCTTTTCCAGCAGTGGAGTGTTTCCGTGACCCGAGCCTGGCCACTTAATATCCAAAACGAATTTGCTCACACTTGGAAACACCACACCCAACGTCTGAATTATCCCTTTTATTCCGGACGGCAACAGCAGCACAACCATTACTTCACAATAAAGTCTTTTCACCAATTTCTGCCATACGCGTTTCGGGGACACTTCCGCTTGATCACCGGCTATGGCAGAAATTGGTGAGAAGACTTTATTGTGAAGTAATGGTTGTGCTGATGTTGCCGTCACCGAACTGTCAGAATGTACTTTTAAATTTTTATTTTTTAACCCCGAAGACTCCAGAAGAACATTTGGAAAGCTGCAGCAGGTGCGGGTTTCCAGACTTTCTGCTGGCAGTGTAATGTGACGTCTCCTTTGAACTACTATTACACTGTACACAGCGCAGATTTTAAAAAATAGGGGAGGTATGCCTGTTGCACAAGTCTTTCTCTACAGGAAAATGTTCTTCCCCATGAAGAAAACCCTACCCTAAACACCCACCAAATTTGGGGATGATGTGTTCAAATTCCATCTTGCAAGGGCCGCTACTCCTGCCCTTGGTTGGTTGAAATTCCAAAGCATTTTCAGAGTGGGAAGAGTATGAATGAATGTGCGCAAAAGTACATATCAGAACTTTCCTGAAACAAAACACAGTAAAGAGTCACCCATACCCCGACCTCAATTCACTAGTTGCGACATGAAATGCATGGACAGCCCCTCCGCGCCCTGGACCATGATAACAGCATATCCCGCGTAGAGTATACGAGCATGTTGCATGCCATGCTGTTTTCTCACATGTAGTAGTTATTAAGAAATATATTTAACCTTAGCCAGAACACAAGAAGTTAACTCTGTTTCATGAGATCAAATCAAAATAACGAAGACTTGTGAGTATGGATCCAGTGTTATTTTTATTTTATGAAGTCATTTTATGCCTGAACGTGGGAGACATCAATCAGTGTTTCTTCAAGTCATTTAGCTCTACCCATATTTCACAGGGTCCCATGAAATATGTTTCATGTTTCACGGAAATTGCATCATAATGACAGCCTCTGAAGAACTTCACCATTGCTCTTGTTATTAGAAACAACTGCCCTTATAAACCTGCATTACAGCATTCACACCTTTATCATTACGTGGCAAATGTCAAATTTAACCTACTAGCACTCTGCAGGCCATCTCTACTGAAGAAAACACCTTATCTCGCAGAAGAGGTCTATTCACTTGGATGTAATCTCAATGCATTTCTCTGGTCTTCCTGTGTCTCTTTCTGGTTAGCTCCTTTTGCTTATGATTGTTATAGATGACAAACTGGAATACCGAACAGTGCATTGAGAAAAGCAGAAAATAATTTGCAATGTATTTACTTTGTTGAGGGAGGGGAGAATGATCATGACTCGCGCGAGGACAAAGTCATGACCCTACCTTAAGTCAACATGGAAAATAAATGGCAACGCCTGTGTAAATGCAATGTAGAAAATATTTACTTTTATACAAAACAAAACGTTAAGATTGGCCATGGAGTACTTGACTCCCATTGCACTGATGTCTCTGATAGGTACTAGAAACATTGCACCGTGTTCAAAGATCGTATGTTCCCGCAATAGGCATGTTTTCTTTATTGAGTTGACAACGGTATTGAGAGAGAGAGAAAACGCTCGAACTATTTTATTATGTGCTGTTCTGTTTGGAAAGAGCAATCACAAATCACCTGTCAAATCAATTTAACTATAGATTAAAAGCGTTGAATTAGTTTTACTTACCAGTACAATAAGATAGAGTGCATGCGCCTAGTGGTGTACCTTGTAGCTTGTAAACATAGAATCCTGCAGGACACTGCCTGACCTGTATTGTGGTTGACCACAGACAGCAGCTGTACGAAGGGGGCGAGTCATCATACCACGAGGCACAAGCAGTCCTACTAACAATGCCATCTTCAACGGCTGGGTGTATTCCATTCAGCCACACTGGAGCTAAGGTATTGCATTTAAGGATATGTACACAGGTCTCTGGCATCCGAACCCCGCCGCTGCCTGTGAACCTGTACCATCCATTCAAATAACTGTCACAATTATAAGATACGAGACCATAGGACGAGCTTCTCCTGTAATCATTCAGTGTGGTGTACTCCTGACATGGATCAAGGCAGAGGTAGGAGTCAGGGAATTCTATGCACTCAGTGCCACTGGGACAGGGGTTCGGATTGCATGCACGCTGGCGGCAGTGGTATCCGTCTCCCCGATACCCTTCACTGCACCAACAAGAATATCCGCCATCGTAATTGGAACAAGTTGCGTTCCCATCACATTGGTTCAGATCAGGGCTAGAACATTCATCGATGTCGATACAGCCTCCTTCGCTTGCTTGGAAGCCACCGTAGCAATGACAAACATAGGAGCCAAAGGTGTTTTTACAGTAGCCTGGGGAGCAGCTATAGGTCCTTGGGTAGGCGCACTCATCGACGTCACTGCAGCTGAAGCCGTCACCAACGAAGCCGTCATTGCACCTGCATTCTCGAACGCCAGCGAATTCTTCACAGGTTGCATTGGCAGCACAGGAAGTGCAGTCGTCTGTGGCTGCGGGAGAAAGAATACGAAAAACTTTAATCCATGGCTTTCTGAACGTTCAAAGAAATGAGTGTGCTAGTCATACCAAGAGTATTCAGAAATTAATATATTTCGGGGAACATGCCGATAAACTGTCCAAATCCCACACGAATGTTGCTCTAAATTTGCAGCTTTTTCTGAGTGCTCCAGTAAAAGACTGAAGTAATACTACATAGGAAATTACCAATACTGTAGGGTTTTGTTTGTTTCTCACATTTGGTACTACTATTTCATTATTAGTTCCACAGTTTGGAAAATGGGACAACGTGGCCTCATCATTGTTGCCCCACTGCGAGGCGCTAAACACGTAGGGGCAGATTTATGAGGCCCTTGCGCCTCTTTGCGCCGCAATTGCGTCACTTCATTTGACGCAACGGCGGCGCAAACAATGCGCCCTATTTACAACGTGACGCATCTAGGAGATGCGTCACGTTGTAAAGCCCTGCGCCATAAGGAGGCGTTCCTGCGCAAGGGGGGCGTTCCTGCGCAGGAACGCCTCCTGAAAGTGGCTGAGTGAAATCTATAAGATTTCACTCAGTCACTTTCAGGCCAATGCTGCATCAAAACCCTGCGCCTGCTTGAAGCAGGCGTAGGTCTTGACGCAGCATTGTGAAGATGGGGCACCCCCGAGCCTTGCTGGAGCTGCGTCGCGCTTGCGACGCAACTCCAGCAATGCGCCACCTTTACGGCACAGATGCGTCACACATCTGTGCCGTTTTTGCCCCATGGTGCGCCGCATTATAAATGCGGCGCACCATGGGTGGCGGAGCTGTGGCGCACTGTAGCGCACATTAACTGGCGCATCCCTGGGGATGCGCCAGTTAACATAAATCTGCCCCGGAATGTTGCATTTTCTCCACACAGGGATATTTGACAAACAATCGGGGGGGAGGAGGACCACCGAGACGTCATGCACAAAACTCGGAACACAGATTTGAGAGCTAATATCTCTTTGCAGGGCAATCTAATTTAGGGTTTTAAGGCCATATAGAAGCATTGTTGTTGTGGCAAACAACTCAAATTGAAAAATCTCATAATTTGCGATGGTAAAATGCTATTCCTGATGTACAAACACCCAAACTGCAAGTGTGCAGAATTACAGTTTAGGTGTATTAATACGTATTTTGAATGGAGGTTTGGGGGGCAGCCAAGCGTAGGGATGTCTGCCCCCCAAGCAGATTGGGAGTGGCGTGGCGGGCTAGGTGGCCGGCCATTTTGTATAACTTTGGGCTGCATAGGTTGTAGCCCAATAAAAGCTCAAGTATAAGGGATAGCCGTTGTCTCCCCCAGCCACCATTTTAGGTTTGTTGACCTGGTGGCTGTGAGCGTTTTGTAGCGTAGAAAAAGCTTTCTCCCCCCTCCCGTCCCAAAGGTAAATTGGATTGCATGGGGGTGTCTCTGGGTGCAATGTTTTTTGTGCGGCTACCTTTGATTGGGATAGGTGTGCAAGGGTTTAGTAAGTGATTTGTTGCTTGGAACAGGTGCGTATTGAGTTTTAACGGGGTGTGCCCTAAAAGCTCATAGACCTGGGTCATTAAGTAAGTACAAAAAAGTGGTCCGAGTTTGAACCATTATTAAACAGTTATCCTTGTGAATCTGTATTCAAACCATACAGGTGTTCACCACATACATATGTCATCATTCATTACCCTAATTGATAAAGTGAACCATAAAGTTTTTTACGATTCAAAGTCAAGTATGAGCAGTGAGTAGGGAATACCTATAATTATAAACGGCCTGCGTCTCAACCGTCTACTTGAGGGCCATCATGGGCTCCTTAGGACTCTAATAGAAGGAACAGTTTTGATTAAAATCAGTGACACGCGGGCCGCGTGTCAAACACTGTGAAAGATTAAAGTAGGGAGACTGGGGCGGTGCTCGTGCATTCAAGCATACAGTATCCCTCCTCATACGGGTAGTGGTACAGGTTGGTATCCGTGGATTACCTTCAAATTAAATCCGCACATAACACCGTTCTGTGGAATGAAATATATACATCGTCAGGGCCGGAGTGGTCCCTCCCAGCATAAGTTAATACTATTCTAGCCGTACATCAAAGCTTCCTTAGTGTGAAATCCGCTTGCTATCGTAGTTCACATGTATTACAGAAAAGGGGCCGCTGTGGCCTGGGCAGGGTGTTAGTCAGGTCAGGTAGCCAGTTTTGACAATGGGGCTCAGATGGCCGTTACGTGAGAAGTCTAATAGGGTCGAAAGGTTCTCTGAGTCTAAAACAGTTAAAACGTGACGGGCAGACAGCTCCCGAAGTGCCTCCTACCTGGTCCGTGCAGTCGTTACTGCTGAAGTCATGGCGAGGCACTGACCGATCACTTCTTATTTTTCCCCCATTGGGGCCCATCGGGAGACGGGGAGGGGAAAAAACCGACCGGACACAGAAATTAAGGTGTGTTAAAGGCCGCTTTTATTGGGAAACAGGTGCATCCTGAAACATAACCCCAACCTTGGCCTTTGCCGCACAAAACTAGGCCTAACTAATTAAACATCTACCTGTCCAAACCCCCACCCCGCCCCTAAACATTCTCCCACCAACAGCATAAACCTCATTATCATTTTCCAAACGCCTGCCTCACTGTTTTTACATCTGCGTTATGTACATTCCCTCCCCTTCAACCAGTCAAAACCTCCTTCCTCCTATCCTACCCCCCCATTTTAACTAGGAAGAGCGCCACTCGAAAGCCCCTTACCGCTTTTGACCCCCCCCTAGGACCCCTTCACCTTCAGATACCTTTTTACCCCTATCGCCAAATCCAACGCCTCCTTTAACTGTACAATGTAAAGCTCCATGCCATATCTCGACAAATGTACTCCATCTTCCAAGAAAAAGTAAACTGCCCCATACCTCAGATCCGGGTGTACCATTCTCCCCATCCCCTCCTTCTCACAAAAGGTCCTCATCTCTCTATTAATCTTCCTCCTTGTCCTGTCAATTGCCCCCGGCCTCTCCGCCCCCCTCCAACATCTCCGAGGTATAAACTCTGACCAGATGACGTGACACCCCGCCCACTGTCTCTTGATCTCTAGCAGATCCCTCCTCATCTGCTTCACCAACGCCAAACCTTTGCACTGAACCAGGTCGTTCACCCCCAAATGAACCACCAAAACATCCGGGCACACCCCTCCCCGCACGATGTTATTCAACGCCGGCACCAACTCGTGCCAACGCATGCCCCCTTTCCCCCGCCAGTGACACCTAAACAATTGTTCGTCCAATTCCAAGTTAAGATTCCTGCATTTCTCCCACTCAGCCTTCTCCGCTCTCCTGACAAAAGAATGGCCCACCACATATATAGATATTGCTGCCGCTGTAGGCCCCGCCACCGCACCTGAAAAGAAACAAATGTGAGCAGCTTATCCAACCATCCTAATTACCAACTACCCCTCGCAACCTGACATACGTCTTATAACAGTCCGACTTCCATCGCCCCAACTGTTTAATTTCTTCCTTCCCCCAACCTCTCCGCGCCGCCTCCGTCGCCGCCCCGATGCGGAACGAATGTGTCCCGAAAGCTTTTGGATCCTCACCCATTGACCGCAGGGCGTGCCGCAGGACCCATAACAACTGAGCCGCCGTTACTCGTCCCACCTCCCTCCTGCCAAACACATCCTCCTCAACCTGTACCCCTCCGCTCGCTAGCCGTCTCCCCCACGCCACCGGACACACCGCCTCTGTTCCCCCAGGACCCAGCAAAACCCAAGTACCCCTCCCTCGCTGATCCGTCTTGGAACGTTGAAGCCGCACCGCGACTTCCCTGCCTCGGAACTCCACCTCCCTCCACGTCAGCCCCACACGCCCCTTCAAACCCACCAACTCCGACACCCGGAAAGCCCCGAAATACATCCACGACATCAGTGTGGAAAACCTCACCGTCTCCTCCTGATCTCTGCACACCGCTGACAGGCACCCCACCAGGCCCGTCAACATCGCCTCCGTAATCGGCCGTCTCTCTCGGACCCGGGCCCCTCTCTCTCTCTCCCAACCCTCCAAAAGACGCCCTCCCAGCTCACCTGCCGAAGGGGCATAACCCCACCACAGTTTGCCCATGAACGCCACACCTGCCAGCTTACCCGCAATTGTCACCCTCGCCAGACCTTTGTCCATTAACCCCAGCATGAATTGCACCACCTGCTCCTCCCGACGCCACTTGTCTCGCTGCCTTACCGCTCCAGATCGCAGAAACTCCAGCCAGGCTTGTTCATAACACTTCCATGTAGACGCTGCCATCGACGACCTCACCAATTGAACGACCCGCGCTCTCCTACCAACCACATCTCCTCCGGCACCGCTGTCTTGACCGCCGCCGCCTCCGTGGCTAGCCCATGGAACCTCTGCCACTGTGAACGAGACAAAGCATCCGCAATGTCATTGTCCACTCCCGGCACATGCTGAGCCCGAAACAAAATATTGTGCTCCAAGCACCTCAACACGAAAACGCGCATCAGCTTCAGCACCTGCGGCTCCCGTGCCGACTGCCGATTCACCACCTGTACCACCGACATATTGTCCACCTTGAACAACACTCGCTTGTGCGCCAGTTCACTCGCCCACACCGTCACAGCCACCACCAACGGGAACAATTCCAAGAAAGCAATGCTCCTACCTCCCGCCTGCCATTCCTCCGGCCACTGTTCCGCGCACCACCGGCCCGCCCAGTAGAGTCCGAAACCTCCGACTCCCGCCGCATCCGAGGACATAGTCACATCCCACTCCCACTCATCCGGAGGCGCCATGGGAACACCGTTGAAACGCTCCAAAAATGCCAACCACATGTTCAGATCCTCCCTCACGCCCGCCGATAACCGTACGTGATGATGTGGCCGCGACAAACCGGCCAAGGCCAGTCCCAACCGCCGACAAAAGGTCCGTCCCACCAACACCACGCGGCACGCGAAGTTCAAATGCCCCAGCAACACCTGTACCTCTCTCACCAACACCTTCCGTTTCGACAACATGCTCTTCACCAACTCTACCATCCCCACCCGCTTGTCCTCCGGCAGGCGTGCTTCCATGGCCGCTGAGTCGAGCTCAATCCCGAGGAACGACAGCACCGTGCTGGGCCCCTGCGTCTTCTCTGGCGCCAACGGAACCCCCAGGTAACCCATCAGGTCCGTAAAACTGCTCAGCCGCTGTTGGCAGTCCGCCGAACCAGGTCGGCCCACCAGGAAGAAATCGTCCAGGTAGTGCGTAATCGCCTCAGAGCCTGTGCGCCAGGAAAAAGCCCACTGCAAAAAGGAACTGAAACGCTCGAACAGAGCACACGACACCGAGCACCCCATAGGGAGCGCCCTATCAACAAAGATGAGCCCATCCAGCTGTATTCCCAGCAAATGATGATCCTCCGGGTGAACCGGCAGCAACCGAAAAGCCGATTTGACATCGCATTTTGCCATGAGCGCCCCCCGACCAGCCATCATCACCAACTTCCTCGCGACGTCCACGGACGAGTATGACACCGACGCCAAATCCGCCGAGATATAATCGTTCACCGACGTTCCCTCCGGCCACGACAGATGTTGAATCAGGCGGAATTGCCCCTTTTCTTTCTTCGGGACCACTCCAATGGGTGAAATGATCAAATCTTCCAACGGCGCTACTTCGAAAGGTCCCGCCATCCTCCCTTCTTTTACCTCCTTGAATAGCTTCTCCCGGACGATACCCTTGTGCGCGTTCACGGACTTCAGGTTCTCTGCCCACCAAGCAATCCGTGGACCCTCGTACCCCAGCCGGAAACCCTCCCTGAAGCCCCGACGCAGCACCGCCGCATCATCCGCCCACGGATACGCCTCCAAGAACGGTTCTAGGCGATCTATCCTAACCGGCGTATGAGCCTTTTCCCATGTTACTCGCTCCCCCCCTACCTCCACCCCTCCCCCTGCCAGGCACGGGAGCCGGGTATTGACCTTGTGTGGGGCCTCCCCAGAGCCCCCAGCATCGTGCCTCTGGGTGGCGTTTTCCACACGAGGAGCACTCGTGCCGAAATTTGCACGTCTGCCGGAGACAGGAACCCCTGTTAAAATCCCAGCATGCTCCTCCGCTCTGTGAGCTCCCGGGTCCCCCCGTCACCCCCCCCACGGGTGGGGCGGGCCGAAAAGGGGGTGGGCGCCAGCGGCAAACCACTTGCCGTGTAAAGAGTGCGGACGAATTTCGCCCCACTCATCGTCTGTTGGTAGAGATCCGCATCCAACTCCCCCCACTTAGCCTCCGGGTCCGACGCCATGCGCGCCCGGAATTCTTCGTCGTAATGTGACCAAGCGTTGCCCCCGTAGGTCACTTGTGCCCGCCTCACCACGTCCATGTACTTAAACAGCGCGACCGCCCTGTCTGGGTACTTCTCGCAGTATACGCTCGCGTATATCAAGAATGCCGCCGACCAATTCTCTATGGTCAACGGCACCTTCGGCCGCCTCGCTAATTCCTGTTCTTCCTCCTTCGATCCTTCCTTAGCCATCAACTCCCGGTGTAGCAGCCTCAAAATCTCAACATACTCCCCCTTCCAGATCTTTTCCTTTGTCGCCAATGCCAAATGTGCCCCCAGTGGCTTCGCCACCCCCATATATGGCAGCTTCTTGACCGGCACGTCACAGCTCTCCTTTGCCCCACTGCTACCCGCAGTCGACCCGCCGGACGCCACGCCCGTCCCCGTACTCCCCGACGCCACGCTCTCCGCCTCAGTACCCACCCCGGCATCCAACACATACCTACCCTTCACCAGTCGCACCTCATCCCCACCCCCAGCATCCGTCCCCACTGACACTTGGCCACTGCCATCCGCCACCCCACCCGCCTTGCCTCCGGCAGGCTCACCCAAGCCACTCCCCGACCCCGTACTGGTCTTACCTGGCGTCAAGGCTGGAGTCCTCACCGGATCCCGCCGCCTAACCAGATCTGCAGGGGGGGCCGTCACTCGCGGCACCACTTTCCGGGGGCACACCTGTAAAATACTGGTAACAACATTACTAGGTTCCCCCCCGCCCTCACGCAGCTCTCCTTCCTCTTCCGACTCCATCTCCCCGCTGCCCCCTCCGTCCACCAAGATCCTTCCTGGAGACACCCTGCTGAAACCTGCCTGATCTCTACACGCCGCCATCAACGCCCCTAAGTCCACACTCACTCTCCTCCTACCATCCGGTTGGCAATCATAGTAACCTTCCACCTCGGTGCTCCATCCCCGTCCCCCGGCGGCCGAATCGGCCCTTCGGGAGGGGGGCGCAAGAGACCTATGACCTCTCCATCTGCCATCTGTATGCACGTGGTCCCACGTTGGAGCGCGACCGCCCGTACTAGGCAGAGCCGGCCCATCCACTCGGCGGGGTGGAGCCGCATGCTGCTCACCCGAGCCCCTGCCCCACTGCTCCTGCCAAGAGAAAAATGGGGAAGTCCAGCAAGCCGAGGCAAAACCGTCTCCGTCGCCACCCCAACCGCCTCTCCCCCACGCCGCGGAATGCCCACCCCTCCGTGCTGGCCGCCCCCCCACCCCCACGCCCCCACCTCATCCCCTCTGGCCCCTACCCCCTCCCATGAACCCCCACACTCCACACACCCCACAGGCCCCCCACCGCTACCCCTGGCAAACCCCCCTACCCCTCGACCCCCCCAACTAAGTTCCCCCCGGCCCCCTCCCCACCCTGAAACCGCCCCCGCCCCCCTGGCCACCTCGCCCCCTCCACCCGTCCCCCTCCGCCCCCCCTCGCACCCCCTCCCTGCGCAGAGCCCCTCCACCCGCCCCGCGGCGAGCCCCTCACACTGAGCGGCACTACATCCTCATCTGCCGATGACCCCCCCTCCAACCCGCTAGCCCCCCATCCCCCTCCCCCTCCTCCGACTCTTCGATCAACAACGGGGACTCCCCCCCTTCCCCACCTGACCCCCCCTCCGCCAATGCCCCACCCTCCACTCTCCCCCGAGCCCCCCCGCCCCCCCCCCTCTTGCCGTGCTCCGGACCCCCCTGCCCCCTCAGCAAACCTGGGCTCCCCCCTTCCGCCCCCCCCATCGCCTGGCCACCCCCACCCCCTGCCGCCCCCCCCAAACCGGCCTCCTGGCTCAAACTTGGGACGCCCCCCCCACTCCCCTCCCCTCCATTAGAGCCGAGCGCTTCCATGTCCATGCTTGTTTCCCCCTGCCCCACCCCCTCGCCGCCCCCCGCTCCCCCCAGGCCCCCCGCCTCATCCACGAACTGCAGCGGAGCCTTCTTACAGCTTCCGCGCTTCACCCCTGCCCTGCCAACCTTCTTGGGCGCCCCAGCCGCCCGCCGACCGCCACCTCGCGCCGCGCCTCTCGCGGCTCCCGCCCCCTCCCCCTGACGCGCCCGCGAACGCAGAGGCTCGCACGCTGCCACAGCCGCCGCGGCGCCATCAGCAGCACGCCGCGGCGGACGCACCCTCACCTCGTCACGCAGTAGATCCGTCCTGCCCGCCTCCCCCAGCAGACGCAACGCTTCGCGCACCCTGGGATCCGCCATCGCCTCGGCCGCCATCACGCCAGGTACCTCAGCCGTCGTCCCGCCGCTCACCGCTACCTCGTCCTGTCGCACACTGCTCCTCACCGCCGCCCAACCAATTCGCTATGTCACCGACTCGCCTAACAAACCTACTCCCACGCCCTCGCCTCAAACAACACAACAATGCTCCTCAACCAAAAAACGCTCGCCTACACCTCCCGGCTGCTGGGTCACTGTCCCACTAAATGGTGCACAGTGACCCAAAATGGCCGCTTTTATCTAAAAAAGCCCAAAAGGAGCCCAAAGTCCACCAACCAGCCCAACCAGCCCAAAAAGCCCTTCCTGGTGTCCCGTCTAAAGTCTTCCCCCCTCCCCTTCCTCCCGGGGCCCCAAACTCCCCGGGGGGGCGAACCTCCCTCCGGTCGGCCACCCCCCCAAAGCCCCAATCTCGCGGTGCCGCCGCTGGATGCTGGTATAAGGGGCTCGGCCCGCGTGAGCCAATCACCTGCCTCTCTCCCCATAGCCGTGTCATGTACTGACGAGCAGTTAAGGGAGTGTCTCAAAAGAGCCTAACTGGGGTAAAGCTGGCAAATGCGGGATGCGGGACACTTCCGTAGAGGTGTGTGTGTAGTGTATCACCTCATTCTACTATGCGACCTCCTTCTGCCATCTTGACGTTCTTACGCCACTCACATCATATTAACAAAAGTGCCATATGTCAATGTTCTGTGCGAGGCAAGCAATCAATCATAGAGATACAACAGTAATAACACGTTATTGTCAAAGGTGAGATTACTCCACAGTGGCAACCGCCATCTCCTCTCGCATAATGTTGACAGTGATACATTATGTCAATGGCAAGCAATCAATCATATAAATACACCAGTACATTGCTACACTGTGGCAACATCTCAATAAATTACATTTTTCAGTGCATGTGTGTATACATAGTCTACACGTATGGTCATATGCATTAAACAGTCACATCCTATTGTTGCCTATTGGGACGCGAGTGTGATGGTAAACAAACAGTGAGGATATAGCGTTGCGCATAATAGGGTAACGTTCCCAGTGTTGTTGATCGGGCCTTGTGTTTGGCTGATTTGAGCGTGAGCTATAGTAACTGGTCCTGTGGTACTTGGGCATCAGTGAGGTGCATTGAGTATGGTGTGAACCCAAACCCTCCCGATGGTGTGTTTATTCGGGATAAAGTCTAGCCATTTGGGCAAAGTTAGCGTCTAGTTAATTCAATCCCTTTGCTATTGTATTAAAGGTATGCATCCATTTGCACTCCCTTGTGTTCAAGATGGAGTTCAAATTACCTCCTCTCGGTCCCAGTGTGATCTTTTTAAGGATCACCCATCTCATTGATTCTGGGGTGTGGTTCTTTACCGTGTAGTGTTCGACTAGCGGTGCCCCTGCCGTTTGGCATTGGATCCTGCTGCAGTGTTGGAAAATCCGGTTCTTTATTTTTTGTCTGGTTTGTCCAATGTACATGAGCTCACACAGGCAGAGGATGGCGTAAATTACTTCACTGGAGTTACAGTTATTGAAAGACTTGAGGTCAACAGTAAGGTTATTGTGAGTCACTTTCTTTGCTTCCCAGCATGTGGGGCATGCTTTGCACATGGTGCATTTGAAATGTCCTACCACCTCCGGTAGGTTCCCCAGTCTCTGGATAGTAGGCGCCGGTGGGGTATCTAGCAGGGAGCGGACCACATGGTCCCTAATGTTTTTCGCTTTCTTGAAAGCGTGCATAGGTGGTTCTGGGGTGTCTCTTACATCAGCGACCAATCCCCAATACTTGTTGACGATTCTTTTGATTTCATTGCTTTTGGTGCAATGTTTCGTAACGCATATCATCCGGTCTTGAGAAGTGGTACGTTCTTTGGGCATGAGCAGGGTCGTTCTGTCCTGGTACCATGCCCCTTTTCTGGATCTTGTAACAAGTCTCTTGGGATATCCCCTTTCTATCAGGCGAGAGATTAGGACTTCAGATTCTTTAACCCCTTCGGCGCTGATGACAAAGCCAGCTCATCATCAGCGTTACCTGCGCTGCGCGGATGACGAGCTGGCTTTGTCACGATCAAGCCATTTTTGAAATTCCCGCGCACAGCGGGAAAACGCGGTAGCGCGGTAGGGGTTAAAGAAATCCTCCTTCAAGGAGCAATTTCTCCGGATGCGGAGAAATTGTCCGAATGGGAGATCGTCCCGGAATCCTCTGGTGTGGTGGCTCGTGTATCTCAGAAGGGTATTCCGTTCTGCTGGTTTCCTATAAAGTGTGGTGTATAATTTGCCGTGTTTACAAAAAGGGGGGAGAGAGAGGGGATCTTTGTAGATCCATAGGGCCTAATTACCACTCGCGACAAGTGGAAGGTCCAGGCCGCAGTCTGGGCCCTCAGATAACTGGTACCAAGGAGGGGACTGGGCTGTTCCTGGGTTCAAGGTGCAGGTCACTGAGGAGTGGATATGTGGAGGTGGTTAAATGGTAACCTACCAGTGGGTATCCATTTTGTTGGACATGTTGGCCTCACACACCCTTGCAGGTGTCATGCTTCATCATGGGCAATGCTCCTCGTTGGGTGGGCGGTGCAATACCCAACGGGCTACACCTCAAAGAGGGGCTCTTTGGCAGAGATCTTTTTATCCAACTGCCCTTGGGTGAAGTGTGGGTGAGGGGCCAGAGAAGTAGTAGACAGTCTGTGAAGTCTACAATAACGCAGGGGTACCCGAAGGAACTTTATTCGGGTGGTCCCATGCGCTAAGTAAAAGCAACAGTTAGTCTAGGAGGTCTGGAAAGTGATGTTTTCCGCACTCAAGACTATACTAGTAAGTGAGGGTTGTGGGCGACATGTTTCTCGCTCAGGGCTTATTTACCCGCGATTCATCAGGACCTTTAAAAAAATATATCCTCATTGTCTACAGTATTGCTGATCTGTCTAAGTATCAGTGCTTACATATATAGTTAGGAAATGGAGTACCTGCATATACATTGTTCCATGCCTGGGTTTGGAAACAAAAGGAGAAGGTAGGGGGTTATATCTCTCTAGCAGGTACAGTACAGTTATCCCCATATGTTATGACCTGGTGCATTCAGTGGCATGCTAGTGTTGGTGACTCATAGCACGTGGTGAAAGTGAAACATCTCCAAATGGAGCAATAGTGAGTGACAGGCTCTCATGTGTAGGAAAGGAGATGTTTCATGAGACATTAAAAAACAAGAAGAACAGCAGCATTTAAAAGTTACGAAGCAGCAGTTCCGGTCTGCATGGGTCCAAAATGACCTCTCTCACCTAGAGGTCAATTGTAAAATGTAACAGCAGTGTCTGGCGGGATGGACATCGGTGAGTCAAGCCTCTGTAGCTAAGGCTAGAATGAAATTGAAATAAGGGAGGAATAGGGACAAAATACATATTCAACTCAACCTACAGTAGGCCTTACTTGGTGATTCATCTAGCCTCACTGTGCCTTAGTATTGCAGGTATCTAATATAGATAAAATGGTGTAGTTGAATAGGCTGATTTAAGGGTTCAGTTATTTAACCCGCCACTACCTGTCTTGGAGTGGGTCAGGGCATCAGGTTAAGCCGTGACTCAGGTTGTTACCAGTGTGTGTGTTCACACGGTCCTGCTACCACTCATAAGAGGAAGCAGGACGTGTGAATGCATCCATCGTGGCCCTCGGTAAGTAACATGGCAGGCCAAAATGCCACGGTACCCCTACTCGGTCAGCGCCAAAAATATATGCCCCCTTTCGTTAATGCATCCAGCGAGCCGCTCAGGGGACCGCAAAGCCAAACAATTACTGGACGCTCTGTTCAGATTTACCCCGTTAACTAGCAGGGCGTTCACTTACTTGAAGCTCCCGTTTCCTCCTTGTGTTGCCTACCCCTCTCCGCTAGGACCGGATAGAACCGAGGGTCCGGCGGTTGCTGTATTTATCTTAGTAATGGGCGGGACAGGTCTGGAGGGATTTTGCCGACTTGATGCTGGTTATGTGATTAGCTCAGTTAGCGGAGCGGCCATTTTAGAGTGGTGTGGCGAAGCTCTATTGTCCATAGCATACACTATTAAAGGCGGGACAACTCATGCGCCTAGTGTTTGAGGAAGAAATCCATGAATCTATGTTGCGTAGGATGTGTATCACATAGATTCTAGCAATTATTATGTCGTGGTAATCGCATCATGATGTCCTATTCTCGTCAAGTAAGGATATTTACCCAGCTCACGGCGGGTCATGTGATCTAGTCCATTTAGAGAAGCGGCCATATTGGAGAGGTGTCAGGTAGCTCAATTGCCTATAGATTAAACCATTCTGGGGCGAAACATCTCGTGCGTATTGTGTTAAGAGAAGGTATCACTGAAACATAGGTCAAGGTTTTAGCATGACTACGGACTTCATATATATGTTTTCAAGTACTCTGCGATGGGTCAGATAACCATCATATATGTACCTGCCAACATTATGTTGTTGTAATTTTCCAAATCTTCCCTTCATATATAGGTCCTAATGGCTAGGGGAGTAACCAATCAGTCATCAGAGGCATCACCCAAAGCGTGTGGAAATGTAGGTGACGATTACAGGGAGCTCCAGGGGATGTCCTCGTTTAGACCTTTCCTGTCTGTGGCCATACGATGGATCCATCTTTGCTCCCTGAAAAAGAGATTATGTTTCGAGATGCTCGCGCTTGCTTCAATTATTAGCCATTTCATAGAATCGGCTGTGTGGTTAGTCTCTAAGTAGTGCCTACACATCTTTGTATTCTTCTTCTTGCAGCGGAAGTTACTCCGATGCTCTGAGATGCGTTGTTTGATTGGTCGAGTGGTCATCCCCACATATTGGAGTCCACACGGGCACACTAGTAAGTATACACAGTTCGGTGTGTTGCAATTTGTGTGTCCCCTTAACTCCCACTTGAAAGAGTCTGTGAGCTGGACAGTTTTGTGTATTGCAGTGAAAGGGCATGCCCTGCATGAGCCACAAGGGTAGTGTCCTTTCACCGGTGGTAATTGCCACAGGGTAGTCTGGCCCGTTGCATTTTGTTTTTTGGTCTCGTGTTAATGAGTATGTCCTTCATGTTTTTAGACCTCTTGAAGGCAAACCTCGAAGGTTCAAGGGAGAGTTCGCCTGTACTGAGGATTTGCCAGTGGCGCATAATGATCTTTCTCACTGCATTTGAGGCTGCCGTGAAGGTGGTGACGCATGTCATCGGTTCATTGATTTTGGGGATCCGGTCCCTGTGTTCTAGGAGCGCTCCTCTGTGATTATTTTGGGCTCTTTTCTGTGCTCTTGCTATCTCTCTACATGGGTAACCCCTATCAGACAGATTCCTGGATAGGATATTAGACTGGGTTCTGTACTCAGATAGGCTGCTGCAATTACGCCGTACTCTCAAAAATTGCCCGAAGGGTAGGTTGGCTCGCAACGCTTTTGGGTGGTGGCTATTATAATGGAGTAGGCTATTGCGGTCTGTTGGTTTTCTGAACATGCTGGTACTTAGTTGGCCTTCCGTTAGTTTGATTGTCAAGTCAAGGAAGGAGATCTGTGTGGCAGAGGCCATTATTGTGAAATGTAGGTATGCATTCAGTGTGTTTACCCATTCAAAGAATTCATCGAGGGAGTCCCATGATGAAGCATGACACCTGCAAGGGTGTGTGAGGCCAACATGTCCAACAAAATGGATACCCACTGGTAGGTTACCATTTATCCACCTCCACATATCCACTCCCCAGTGACCTGCACCTTGAACCCAGAAACAGCCCAGTCCCCTCCTTGGTACAAGTATAATTTGCCGTCCGTTTCCCTCATGCTGATGTCCAAGAAGTCTATGGACTCCTTATTCGTGTGCATTGTGAACTTAATGTCTTCAGACTGTATGTTCAGCCACTGGGTGAAGGCAATCAGTTCTTGTTCATCTCCTGTCCATATCGTGAAGATGTCATTGATGTACCTATGCCATGTAGAGATCTGGTTACGATATGGGTTGTGTCTTGATAAGATGCATTGCTGTTCATATTCGGCCATGTATAGAATCGCCAGATACGGGGCGAAGGCAGCGCCCATGGCAACTCCTTTGCTTTGGATATAGAAGTTATTCTGAAACACAAAGAAATTCTTGGTCATGGCAATTTCTAAAAGATCAATTATGAATTCTGTAGGTACCCCTGATGGTTGTTCTCTCCTTTGTAATGCTCTTCTCATGCATTCCGAGGCCGGTCTCTGTGGGATGCTGGTATAAAGAGAGACGATGTCCATCGTCACCAAAAGTTGGCTGTTTTTGTTGAAGGGCATCTGGTCCACTAAATTGATCACTTGCATCGTGTCCCTGAGGTAAGTCGATGTTGCTTCAGCGAGTGGTTTGAGAAATACGTCTACATATTTACATAATGGCTCTAGAAGAGATCCACATCCTGATATGATGGGACGTCCTGGTGGCTTCACCGGGTTTTTGTGAACCTTGGGTAGTACATAAATAGTTGGTACCCTGGGTTGCTCTACATTGAGATAGTCAAATTCCTTCTTCGTGAGGAAGCCTATTTCTCTTCCTTTCTTGGTAATGGCTAGGATCTGCAATCTAACCTCCTTTGTTGGGTTGATTGCTACGTGTCTGTAGCTCACACCATCCCTCAGTTGGGAATAGATTTCTGCTTTGTAGTCTTCGACATTCAACATCACTATGGCTCCACCCTTGTCCGCTGGTTTTATTACCACGGATTTGTTGTTCTTGGGTAGATTCAGTGCTGCCCGTTCTCCTTGCATGATATTATGTTTCACAAAAGGTCTGGTTTCACAAGTTTTTAAAGCATCCCTGAGTACCACACTCTCATAGGTCAGTATCTTATGAGAAACTGATGCCATAGTGGGCATGAAGGTTGATGGAGGTCGTAGTTCTGTAAAAGCCGCCATAGCTGTCAAAGGTCGGTTTTGGAAGAAGTTCTTCAATCGTATTTTTCTGAAGAATCTAGTGAGTTCAGCCTTGATGTTAAATCTGTTGGCGTGGGATGTGTGTACGAATGATAGCCCTTTACTAAGTACACTTGTTTCTTCGAGGGTGAGTTCATGGTTGGATAAGTTGATGATTGGGTTGGCTCTGGCCGCCGTCGGACGAATACTTCCGGTTACCATCTGTAGGTTTTCCTCCTGGTGCTCCTCTCCCCGTGGTCTTCTTGCTGGAATCTCACCTGTTTGGTGTTCTGGCCCTGTTGTCTCCCTCCGTCCCAGTTCTGTTGATTCTGTCCCCTGGTAGGGCGGTTGTTCCAGGAGCCTCCTCTGCCTCTGTCTCTCGGTGGTCTCCATTGTGTGTCCCCTAAAAAAGGCGACTGTTGTCCACTTATTCGCTCTTGAGGTGGCTGATACCATTGGTCCTGGTATTGGTAGTTCCCACTCGGCCCTGCCTGCTCGTTGTCGCTTTCACCGCTGTATGAAGATTCTGAGAAGTTGGTAAATCTCTGTAGCCGCCTCTCCCTCTGTTGAAGAAACGCTCCTGGGTATCTTGCCTGTAGTAGTCTGCTTGTAAATAGGGATAGGTCTTCTTCTTCTCGTAGTATTGGATGTCTTTCGCTAGTTTATCTATTTTTTTCGCCTGTGTCTCCACATCAAAGTCCTTCAAAGTTTTTTTTAGTCTATCAAGTGTTTCTTTGGCGCTCGCAAAAGCAGAGTGGCTGGCTATTTCCTGTTTAAAATCTTCAATTTCTTTAGTTAACAGCTCTACTTGTTCCTTAGCCATCTCCACCCCCAGCACCAACCAGTGGCGCAAACAATTATTTGCTACGAAGCTGAATCCTTCTTTAAACTTAGGACTGTCGACAAAAATGGCAGGTTTGTTACGGACTTGTAGTCCTGTCGGTATGATATTGGATCTCAGGTATCCTGTAAGTAGATGTCCGTGTAGCTTTGTTCGTACCAGCTTTTTTTCCAAACGTTCTAGTTTGTTTATTTTTTCATTCAGAGAATAGTCTACACTAAAGCTATTGGGTGTGAGGAAAGCTGCCCCGATGTCTCCCTCTATTAAGTTCTTTATGTAATCCTCCGTATAAGAGAGGGACTCATGTTCCATTGTGATGTAACCCTCAATATGGAATCAAAATACTAATAAATAGTCACAAATTATAATAAAAGAACCCTCGCAAGACAACTCTTGCACCGAGAGTATTGAGTTTTAACGGGGTGTGCCCTAAAAGCTCATAGACCTGGGTCATTAAGTAAGTACAAAAAAGTGGTCCGAGTTTGAACCATTATTAAACAGTTATCCTTGTGAAGCTGTATTCAAACCATACAGGCGTTCACCACATACATATGTCATCATTCATTACCCTAATTGATAAAGTTAACCATAAAGACTTTGAATCCTAAAAAACTTTATGGTTCACTTTATCAATTAGGGTAATGAATGATGACATATGTATGTGGTGAACGCCTATATGGTTTGAATACAGCTTCACAAGGATAACTGTTTAATAATGGTTCAAACTCTGACCACTTTTTTGGAACAGGTGCATGGCGGGCTTTGAAAAGTTGGCCAGGGTTGGCAAAAGTTTTTGGTTAGTGCTGGAACTTGGTAACAAGGGCAGGAAAAGGGTAGTCAGGTAGTTTAAGGTTCAGTTGTAGACGTTTTATTAGTTACAGTTTTATAAAGGCAGGCATAGGATGTTGGTTTAATAAAAGTGCATAATTTTAACTGCAATACTTTGTAATGCAGTTTAATAAGTTATTGGCAGGGTGGGGGCATGTTTGAGGGAATCGTAGGGGCAGGGGCGGCATGAAAGGTCAGTTATCGGATGTATAGTGAAGTTTTAGTTTTGTAAGGCAGTTGTCAGGTATGTCATTGTAATGTGCACCGGTTTCGATAAAGCAGCCTTTTTCACACACAAATTGGTCTCAGTCTGGTCTGTCCCCCTCTCTACCAAATCGCTATTCCTACTCTTTGTACATCTCGATCTTTTCTTGCTGGTGTGATTCAACCTGATAGCTTTGTTGCATCTGCTCATACTATTGGGAAATAAATTATCACAGGGAAATTGAACACCATTTTAATTGCGTTTACCCACTCCTGGGATCTGTTTCATTCTTTCTTTATACTTTAATAATGACACCTATAAAAATAACTCCAGCTATGAAAGGCTGGAAGAAAAGTGGAAAAGCCCATACACAAACAACTGTGTGGTATAAAAAGGCCTTCTGTGTAACTAAACCCTCTCCTATCACAGCTCTTTATCAAAAGGCTTCACCTGTATGTCAAGGGTTAAGACATTGGGAGTTCGGAGGGAGTTGGGCATGCCCGGTCTCTCCTCAGGCATTTCGGGCAGGTGACAGGGCCCGGTGACAATGCCACAATTGGTTGGTGACAAGAGAAGGGGCAAAGTGTAGTTAGATGGGAGTGTTAGGTTTGAGGCAGCCTCTTTGACCATTGTCACAGAATATGTCACTTTACTCCGCACAAGTTTACAATGGGTGCCATTACCCCACATTTTTTGCTCTGCAAAATCTTTTACGAGGGCTTTACAGCGCATTCCATTACAACTTATTATCCATTACAACGAAATTTACTATTCTAACTCCACCGGGTCATTGTATTGGTGAATGCATTGTAATGGGTTGCGGTGTTAAGCCCAGTGTTGTAAAAGTTCTTGCGGTGGAAAAAATGGGGGGTAATGGACAGTGTTGTAACACAGTCGTTGTAAAGGATGTTTACTATCGTCACACCTAGGGACAGGTAGTGTTAGGCTTTTTTTCTTATAGTCAGACCAAAGTAGTTGGTTGTTGCCATTGGTTCAAATTTAGATATTTTATGGTCAGGGTGGGCATCAGTAAAGTAGTCGCTGCCTTGAAAGTTTAACAAGAGGAGGGTCTAAATGATTTGCTGAAAGAAGGGCTGCTTGAGCAAGCCCTGAGAGGGCATTGGCTGAAGGGGTACAACGGCGGTGATCGCATGTTTACCTCCGTGTACGAAATATGTAAAATGTAAAGAGAAAAAATAAATTTGTAGTGAGGAGGTGGAGAGATAAGCAAGAAGCATATACAGTAGCTCCCCAATGTTGACAAAAAGCAGAGAGCCTACCTCAGGCATGTTCGGCTGTGGATGTGTCTTAGCACGGTGCAGCATGTTTATCATGTAGGAGTGGTGGATCTTTAAGAGAGCAGGTGTGCAGGAGAGTGCAGAGAGCAGCCTCCTTTCAAGTGGTGAGAGTGCAGTAGTGCGATTTACACAGGAGGGGGCAGCTGTCCTGCAATGGCCATGACAATGAGTTATACATTAAAGGAAAGCCAATGGCAGTGACAAAGAGGATGGCGTCAAGCAACAGGGAGCGTCACATAATAATTATTTCTGATGAAGAGGACAGCATCGTTTATGTGATATTAGATAGGGCGTGTGTGGAGAAAGTTAATAACTTATTGGGGGGAAAGTACAAGGATTAGGAGGAGACCGCTGAATTAAAACACATACAGGTTAATGAAAGGCAGTGCAGTCCCATGATAAACAAAGTGCAGAGGCGAAATAGGGCAGTTATGCCATATATTTTGTGGTATGTCACAGTTTCATGGTGACAAGGAGAATACAGCAGGGATGTGGGTATGGCTGGTATACAGACCCCAGGCAGTAGATCAGGGAGAGCTTGGGGTGGCTGGTGGGGCCACTAGGAGTGACATATTGCTCATTTCCAGTGGAATGGGTGGTAAGGCTGCAGCAATACTTACGTATGAGGTAAATGGAAATTTCCTAACCCTGGTCACATCAGGAGCGATGTGTGGGCACCAGGTCGAAGAGAGGGAGAGGTCCTGAGTGACTTTCCTGACTAAGAAGACAAGCAGGATTTTACATTTGAATGATGGTGATGTTTGAGTTGAGGAAATGCTGAGCAAGAGTACAGGTATAAGTGGAGGTTTGGGTGTATTGGGGAAAGTATGTGAAGAAAAGTTAGAATTTGGAGATGACAAGTCATTGGAGGATAGTGAGATTGTGGATGATGAAGCAGAGGATATTGTTACAGAAGCACCAACAAATGTGTATGATCAAGGAGGGATGTGGTGCAGTTAATAAAAGGCATAGAGTTGGTGTTTTGCAGCTGCAAGAGAAGGTGGTGGAGACACAGGACAATTTGTTGGAGATGACAAACTTGGGGATCCAGCGGCAAGCTGTTACAAGGACATTACAGCAAGGGGGTGAGATTTCAAAGGTGCATGAAATGAGGGAGAGGTTGATAAATCAACAAAAAGTATTGCGTGGTAGTGTCTGTGGGGTTTGGTAACAGTCCTGAAAAAGGAACAGTTACAGCTAGTGCTACAGGTAAGGACAGCATGGCTAAGCTTCCAGGTACACAGTCTGGATGTGCCATGGTGTATAGTGAATAAGGATACAACTCTCAGTAGAAAAGAGAACATGGAAGCTAAGACAGAGGACACAGTTGGTAAGGTGTTATATTTTGCACTGTTTCTTTAACTGCATGTGCTGTGCAGACCATGCTTGGCATTCTCTGTTCCTTACAGAGTTTTGCTAATGTAGCATTCTACCATCTTCTGTCAGTTGCTGCTTGAACATTGCTGTACCTGTACCTGATGCTGTGCTGTCAATAAACAACTCATTTATACAATTTCCTGCTCAACTTCATACAAATTGGCGACAAGGATAAAGCCACTCCAGCCATCTACAGCACAGGAGCGGAGTTTTGGGATATTTTTATGGATATTTCGGTTTTTGTGGATTTTCGATTTCTACCGGATTACTACTTCTGACCTGGATTGTGGTCAGTTTCATGTAAACTCTTGTCCTGCTGAATGCCCGAGTTTGAGAGCGTTCAAAGCGACTTTTGGACAATTTTGTTTGGTATTGGGATTTTTCAAGTTGTAGCTCGAGCAGCTTGAGTTCTGTGGAATACGTCACTGCGCCTCACCTGTGGTTCCAGATGCTGACGCGTGATTTGGAATCCATCTGCCTCGTACCTTCTGCCTCCCGAACGCCGCCTCTAAGACTGCGTTTCAGCTGGATCCGATCTACGCGCCCCTGCATCTGAACGCTCCATAGCGTCACCGCGTGTGGGCGTACTTCCGTCATTGCGCTTGACGCTGACGTGGCGTGCCACCATTTTGTTGTTAGTGTTTCCTAGCAACCAGTTCACGGCTAAGTGTTCATCGGCAATCACAAGGAAAGAATTTTCTTCGAGTGTTGTACATCGCTAAATTTCAGACGGCAGCCACAAGGAAAGCAGTAATTTTGGAAACGCAGTGTATGTTTTTATATTTTACTTTGCAAGCGTTTTCAAGGCACGCTGTACATTTCTTAGTGTTCCACTTCATCGTTTCGGATAGCGGTACTTCTACTTCAGCGTTTGGATTTTGGGAAACAAGTACTGTTTCACGACGATCCCTAAGACTCAGTTTCACAGCTTTTATGATGCTAACATAATTTTTTCTTACCAAATTGTGCTGTCATTTCATGCTGGTTATTTTTGCTGTGTTTTCTGGTGAAGAAATTCTGTGCTTTTCTTTTATATTATTATATGCATTGCAAGTTCATTTTATAACTAATTTCAATTCAGTTTCCTTACTGCCACTTTTACAAAGGGGTGATATTTTGAAGGTTATACAGTAACTAGTACATTACTCCTTTGAAATGCAGTTTGATCCACCAGCCAAGTTTTTACAGGTTAAAGGTGACCCTCCTATGCCTTGGTCTAGATGGAAGGAGGAGTTCTTTAACTACATGAGAGCTATTGATGGGGAACGGATGGGTTCTGAAAGGAAAAAGAAGTATCCTATTACATTGCCTTGGTTCGGAAGGCCAAGAAGTTTTTAGGACTTTACCCCAAATTACTGTTGCTTCAGGGAGCGGTGATTCCTTAAACGTATATACAGAAGCTCTCAGTAGGTTGGAAAAAAGATTTAAGCCTACAGCCAATATTGCATTAAATCGTTTTAAATTCTATACCAGGGCACAAAAGCAAGAAGAATCATTTGACGATTTTCTCACTGCCTTGAGATCTCTAACATTGCACTGCAATTTCGGTGCAATGGCTGATGAAATGATCCGCGAATAAATCATCGTGCATGTTAGAAACAAAAAAATTCAAGATAAATTATGGTGTATTGGTGATCCCAATTTAGAGGAAACTATTTCTATTGCTAAGTCAACTGAAATGTCTGAAAAGTGGATGGGCATTGTGGATAAACAGAGTTCTAATCCCAGTAAAACCATTTCTGAAGAGGAAGTATGTGTTGTTAGAGCTAAATGGAATGAAAGAAATCCTATATCCAATCAACCAAAGAATAAGAATACTATTAACACTAGCAATAGGAGACCTGATGTTGCAAATAATACATGGTCTTGTTTTAGATGTGGTAGCAGGTCTCATATTGCGTCATTTCAAGGTTGCCCTGCCATAAACAAAACATGTAATGTCTGTGGTAGAGTGGGGCATTATAGCAGTGTCTGTAGGGAAAGACGTTACAGTGCACAATGGCGTACTGGTCCACCATCACGTCCGCCCTCCAGCAGCATTACACCCTCAAAGATTTCCTCTCTTAATGAGGTGGAGGAGGAAAAACAAGTTCCTGAAAGGGGTTTTGTTGTGTCTGTTATTCAAAGTGGTTGTACTCTAATAACAAGAAAGAAATCCCCTAAGTGCATTTTTCATGTTTTCTCAATTGCAATTGAGCTTATGGTGGATTCTGGATCTCCCTGGACCATTATTACTAGAGACTACTTTAATGAGAAGTTAAGCAATGTTTGTGATTTGATTAGTTTGCAACAATCAGACATTTTAGCAGAAGGCTTTAGTGGATATTTGATTGATATAGAAGGTTTCCTCAACGTTCCGTTAACGTTCAGAGGCAGAGTGGCTCAAATTAAATTATACATTGCCGTGAAGGGTATAAATGTTTTAGGTTGGCAAGACCAATGGGAACTTGGTATTAAGCTAAATCCACGGGCAAAGGATCCTATTTCGATGTGTACTGATCAGGAAATGATTGGGTCCATTTGTCCTAGTGTGGGGAAGAGTAGTGACATTTCGTTTTGGAGCAAAAAGTTTGATAAGGTATTCAGTGATCAGTTGGGTAAGTTAAAAAATTTCGAGCATCAGATAAAATTGAAGGAAGGTGCCATTCCAGTTAAACAAAAGCTAAGAGGGGTTCCATTAAATGTCAGGGATGAGCTTAAGAAAATGCTTGATGATTTGCTTAGAGATAATATCATTGAGCCTATCGAATCTGCAGAATGGGTTTCGCCTATTGTTTTGGTGCGGAAACCTGATCAATCTTTGAGAGTCTGTGTTGATTTAAGGGCTCTAAATTCTAACATCATTGTGGATTGTCATCCACTGCCTAATATTAATGAGCTTGTTTCATTGTTTGATGGTGCGCAAATCTTTTCCACTTTTGATCTTAGGTCTGCGTACCATCAAATTGAGTTAACCGAAGATTCTAGGAAATACACAGCTTTCATCACCCCTATGGGTTTATTTCAATACAGGAGGATGCCGTTCGGATTAGCATCCGCGGCCTCAGTTTTCCAACGTGTAATGTTTCATATTTTTAAAGACTGTGATGTATTTGTAAAATGCTTTCAAGATGACATTTTGGTATTTTCTAAGGATGAAGTTGAGCATGTTTCACATTTGGATGTGGTATGTAGTAGACTGGAAGATTTTGGTCCCACTCTTAAAGCACACAAGTGCAATGTATTCAAAAAATCAGTTGAATATTTGGGACACACATTGTCAGGGGAAGGGTTGGTTCCCAAAAGATCCAATGTTGAGGCTATCCTCAAAGCTCCTTCTCCAGCCAACAAAGAACAACTCCTTTCTTTCTCTGGCATGTGTGAGTATTATAGTAAGTTCGTGGTCAATTTTGCCACAAAGATGGAGCCGTTAAGAAAATTGCTAAGACGAAACAATGAATTTCTTTGGGGTTCTGAGCAAGAAAAAGCTTTTGTTGACATCAAAAATGAAATTGTTAATTCGCCCACTCTGAAACCATTTAGGATGGGTAAGTTTGTATTATCACAACAGATGCGAGCTTGTATGGCTTAGGATGTGTATTATCGCAGTCTGATGGTGTGCTTGAATGGAATGTGGCATTTTCCTCAAGGACTTTGAGTGAAACAGAACGAAGGTATGCAGTTATAGAGTGGGAGTTGTTGTCTTGTGTTTGGGCCATAGAACATTTCAGAATTTATATTTGGGGAAGCAAATTTGTTCTCAGGTCAGATCATAAGCCTCTTGTAAATATTTTATCGGTTGGGGGTGGTTGGAATGCCACAGCTAGGATTGCACGGTTAGCTTCCAGGTTGCAAGAGTATAATTTTACAGTTGAGTACATTCCTGGAAAAAAATTTTTTACGGCCGACTGTCTGTCACGTCTTCCGTGTGACAATAAAGAGGACAAGGTCAATGTTTTGAAGGAGTTAGATTTTGTACTAGGTTTAGCTGATGTTGTTTCTTCTCAATATCAGGATATATCTGAACAGTTTTGGTTGGAATGTCAAGCTAAGGATGAGAGGTTTGTATTACTTGGTAAATTTATGTTGGAGGGTTGGCCAAACAAAACCAAGGTCAGGGATGATTTACTCCCATTTTTCAATGTTGCTGATGAGTTGCATTTTGAGGGTGATTTCGTGTTTAAATCTGACAAATGTATTCCACTTTCTGGTGTTCAGGAGCTTATTTTAAAGTTGGCACACAAAGCGCATCCTGGTATTTCTAGCATGAAGCGTTTGATTAGGCTGAATTTTTGGTGGCCAGGGATGGACCGCTTCATTGACCGAACTGTTAGGGACTGTCCTGATTGTTGTGCCAAGGACAAAATGTTAAAGCTGCATGTTCCTCCCTTTAAATCTGTTGAATGGCCTGTGTTGCCATGGAGCAAATTAGCTTTTGATATCTCAGGTCCTTTCCACCTTCTTCCAGAGACCTCACATTTTCCATTAGTAATGATAGATTATCATTCTAAATGGCCAGAGGTAAGATTTGTCGCTAAGGTTACGTCTGAGGTTGTTATTTCATTTTTCCAAGAAGTTTTTGCAAGGGAAGGTAGTCCTGCTGTTCTAGTGTCGGATAATGGGGTGCAGCTAGTTTCTTCTGAGATGCAGTCTTTCTTGCGCTCTTGCAATATCAAACATATTCGCACTTCCTTGTATGAGCCACATGAGAATGGACAGGTTGAGCGTTTTAATCGAGTTTTAAAAGGTTTTGTGGTTGATGCTGTTAAGGAAAAGGGTAACTGTTTGAATGCGTTAAGAGAAAAGTTGTGGATGTATCGCATCACTCCTCATACCACTACAGAAGTAAGTCCCTTTAGGTTGCTCAAAGGCAGGGATCCTGCGTCATCTGTTTGTCCCTGGTGGCTTAAGGAGAAGTGCAAAAGTGTGGGTGAAGATGTAGTTGATATTCAGAAAGTGGCAGATAAAGTGGTTGACAAACAAACCAAATCTGCTGAGTGGTACAACCGTAGATGGAGGACTAAAGAGCATGGTCTGTGCATGGGAGATTGGGTCAGAGTTCAGAAACCTTTCTTTGTCAGCAAGGGTTTGAGTACGTTTGGCAGACCCATTCAAGTTAAAAGGGTTTTTAGTAACTCAGTCCTCACCCAAGATGGTAAGGTCTGGAATATTAGGAAGGTTGCTAAATGTCCTTTGCAAAATGTTCAGGTTGATGATTCTATTATTGATTCTAGTTCTTCCTCTGTCCCTGAGTCTGTGGCTTCCAGGGTCAAAGATGATTCGCGTATCAGATGGAGACCAAATTCTTTTCAGGATTTTGTTTAATGCATTTCCCTTTTTGTTTGTTTTGTTAAAGAGGGAGATGTGTTATATTTTGCACTGTTTCTTTAACTGCATGTGCTGTGCAGACCGTGCTTGGCATTCTGTGTTCCTTACAGAGTTTTGCTAATGTAGCATTCTACCATCTTCTGTCAGTTGCTGCTTGAACATTGCTGTACCTGTACCTGATGCTGTGCTGTCAATAAACAACTCATTTATACAATTTCCTGCTCAACTTCTTACATAAGGTTAAGACAAATGAGAGTGTAAAAAGCAAGAAGTTGTCATATATGGGGATTTCAATGCTTCTAGGGGAACATATGGCACAAGCTTCCAAGAAGAACATTTTAAAGAGAGAATTTATTGATGTATTTAAGCTGTTAAATAGCTAAAAAAAAAGGTTTACAAAAAGAAGAATGTGAGCTGTAATGGAGGCCTAGATGCCCACCACAATAGAGAATTGTACTTCTGCAGTTTTAATACATGCAAGTGTCTGCTCTGAACGCCATCCAGAGTGATGTGTCACATTTTCCAAATACATGGTTGTGGTGCGTAGGACGCAAATGGACTATGGTAGTTTCACATGCTTCAGGTATGATGAGCAGTTTCTGGCAAGGTTGGCAGTAAACATGGAAAAGGTATGAGCAATGTAGATGAGTTATGGATGCAGTGGAACGGGCCGGTTAGGCAGTTTCTTTAGCTCATATGACCAGTGATCTTCCCATTGCCTATGGGCTCTTTCAAGGGTGTCCCACCCAGTTTGTGGTGGGTTTCGCAAGAAGGGGAAATATACCGCAGAATGGAGCATGCTTGAAGAGGAAGTTACATCAGAGTGCAATATTAATTTAGACATGATTGCTTCAATTGTGGAAGGAAACATTCAGTCGCACAGTATATGGAGCAGTTCAAATTCAATAGTCAAGGGGGACAGTATAGGAGTAGGAAGCAACAAAATATCAGAGGAAAAGGGGCCTATGCCAGTTAAGCTGGAAACACTGTGTTATTGGCTCCGTTTTTACACTAACAAGATAAAGCCACGTCTCTCTACTGGTGCTTTAAGGAAAGTTTCAAGTTATGCTATCTGGGGCCTAAATGGTGTAGGTGGGCCAATAATTTTAAATCAGCAAATTCTCAGGCAGCAGTAAGGGAAATATTACAGAAAAAAGTGCAGGAAGGTAGAATTGTTGATCCTTTTATGGACTGGCCAATGGAAAATCTTACTATCACACCATTAGAAGTAGTTCTAAATAAACAATAAGGAGAGGTCAGGCCAATACATCATTTATCTAGGCCTCGAGGTGAGTCCATTCATGACTTTATCGAAGGCGAAGACGCCACTGTAAGGTATGCTTCTTTAGATGATGCCATGGCTCTGGTATGTGCATGTAGAAGAGGAGTGGAATTGGCAAAATAAGACCTAAAGGCTGCTTCCCGGGTGTTGCCGGTTGACCTAGAGGACTTATCATTGTTAAGTTTACAGTTAACAGTTTGACGCCGACGCCGCCTATCTTCCCCTGTCCTGTATTCGATGCCTCGCCTCCTCACAGACACAACGCCTCGCCTCCCCTATGGCAGCAAGGGACCCAGCTTCTCCTCGACACCGATGCCTCACCTCCACTACACCATGCTTCCTCCACAGACTTCGTTTCCAAAGTATTGTTGTTTGGTGTTCCAAGTGACTCCATACCTGACACCACACACCTTGCATTCGGCACAGTACTTTGGATTTACGCCTATCACGACATTGTGATAGCCCCAGGTGGAGTTGTTTTGTTTCTACAAGCTCTTAATGGTTACCTTGCAAACTACAGAATTAAACTAGCGGTGGGTGCACCTCATAATTTCCTCCAGAGTAATTACAGGAATTACCACAAAATTACACATGATTCTACATAATTGTGCCAGAGGAGTAATTCGCCATTTGGTCCTATTTTCTTATCACATCCAAAATTGACCTGAGGATGCATATTGTGCTAATAAATAGCACTAAGTACCGCAAAACACAAATAACTGTGCTATTTTTCCCCCACTCATGGCATTTAGCTCTGTTTCCTTTACACAAAATGCAACCTTGCATCCAAATTGGACGTGAGGATGCATTTTGCACTAAGAAAATAACGCTTAATGAAAAACAACATTAACAGGAGCATGATCAACCACAGACGCTCACTAAATTTGTTGTTTCTCTGCTTATTTTACCCCAGTTGCTATTAACATTATTGGAAATTCCATGTCAAAGAGCAACGTGGAATTATGTAGATTATTCAGATTACTACAGAATAATAAAAATTACTTTTAGGCCTAAACTAAACATAAGTCAACAAGTTTCTTAGCTCAGAGTCTATGTGAAATCAGAAAAGGACTGTGTAAGATAACCAGAAATTATAATAATTTCACTAAATAGAATACTGCTTCTTTTGCTTACTATCACCTAGATCACGAAAAATATAACATATAGGAGATATGGGCAAGTTTAAACTTGATGTGACAAAATCAATATCAATAAAACTTACCCCATGGTGCTGAGGTTTCAGGGGAAAAGCAAGAGCAAATGAAGACAATATTTAGCATATACCTACAACTTTTTATGTTTTCAAAATGTGAAGCATTGTATTTACCATTCACAGAAAAAGCATAGAAAGTTATATTATATAATCCTTGAAATAACGTAAACTAATGGTCTGACTTTGCATTACTTTAGCAGCCCAAAAATATCACAAGGAGGTGTATATTTACTAAGGGCCTGATTACAATGCAGTTATGAAGGCCTCCTAACGGCATTTGCTCCTTCCGAATCGGATTGGGAACGTGTCTCTCTGACTGATTACGAGTTAGGTGTTAGGAATATCGTAATCCAAACCGGAAGGAATTTGGAATGACGGAGCCGTACGGAGCAGATTGGTATGTCTCTAGGGGCCGCGTTTCCAAACAACCAATTATGTTGCTGGATTCGGACAGCCTTTTAAAAATCATGTTGTAGTGTGGTTCCTATATTCCCAATAGGCTCTGCGCATTGGAATAGTATTTCCTATAGATATGACGTAGGACTGAGGTCGACTAGGTCTCTATCGAATATACTAAACTTAATAGTGAGTGCCTTCTACCTCAGAGGTCACTAGAAACTTTCTTGAATTCACAAGAAGGGATTAGTTTCTGACAACCGCATACACATGACAACTTTATTTCCCAAGAATAAGAAAATATATCTCTAGAGTCGTGGAAACAATAGATAAGTATTTCACTTAGTCAATAGTGCATGCTTAGTTTCTACAGAGTTGTGGAGAAATAGAGAGACGGACATTTTCAATAAAAGGTTTATTGAACAGTCTTCTTTCTCATACAAGAGAAGTGAACTGCTACAATCGGCTGCAAAGTATAAAGCGTACAGCGTAAACAGTAATATGAAATAATACTGTAAGATCATTGTATGGTTTCTAAGCCATATAAAATACATACATAAATAACAATGATTAAAATACTCAACTGGTGCTTCTAAAATACGCCTACCCCAATGTACCTAACCTAAGTCTAGTACGAGGGAAGAAGTAAGTATTATGTAGCATAGGTTTAGTTTTCTTTGCCAAGAATCTATCCAAGATTTCTCTAAGTTCTAATCAGCTCCATACCTTAGGTTTAGAATGAAGGAGGTCTGGTATCTCTGTCTCGGCACTGGATTTCCCAACACCCCGCAAGGGGAGCTTGGAAACACTGGAGCTGGATTCTCAGCAGGAGAAATGCAGCCTCTGATTTGTGTGTCAGCTGGAGGGTCGGCTTCCTTCGGCACTTGCTGTATTGAGCTGCGTCGGGCAAGTAGATAGTCGAACTGCTCCGTACCACTGTGTGTTTGCTAGGGCAAGTGAAGGTATATTTATACCTTGAAGGTGTTTAGGAATTCCACAGTTTGACGTAAAGTCGGGCATAATAACGTCAAGAACGAACCCCAAGAGAATAGTGGTTCTTTGAAAAGTATATGAGTTCTTGGACAAATCAATATTCGAGCAAGGGGAGGTTCCCTAACTGCTTAAGCCGATGTTCCAAGAAATCGTTGTGACGTTTGGTACGGGTGGAAGTAGCCATGCCTGTATTTGGACTGCATGGGTTATGTCTAAATAAGGGCTTGATTTCTATGCCTATATTAGGGCAATGTGAATTGTACCTATATAAAGGCATGAATTGGGAAAATTAAATTGGAGCCTAAAACGCCACACAACACCCACTCCACTTTATTATGTATGATATTGCTAAGTTCT
This sequence comes from Lissotriton helveticus, assembly GCF_964261635.1. NCBI lineage: Eukaryota > Metazoa > Chordata > Amphibia > Caudata > Salamandridae > Lissotriton > Lissotriton helveticus. The sequence goes on along the minus strand of NC_136071.1, from coordinate 192,204,034 downwards.
AAACACATTAAAACATAACTAAATATGATGTGTTAAAACCCACCCAAACATACATAAGAATGCATTGGTATTGGTTGTACACGAAAAGAGCATTTATGCTGTACGCATTTTTAAAGCAATGTGTCATTTAAAGCATATAGTTTGATAGATGAAAATGTCAACCGAATGAACCACGAAAAATACATTTATGAAATGGCTCTTAATTACAGAAGAAAAAGTCAAGACCATTTCATGCTAGATGATATAATGTGTTTGAGGGTGGACAAGGTAAAATATTGTCTCTTGGAAGTATTCAAAGAATGTCTAGTTCTCTATGAATAGTTCTACTGTAAGCAGACTACTTTGTGCCAAAAAATGAAAAAGGTCAAATTTGGAAAAGCAAAAAGTTTGATCATAGAAAAAGGAGTTCCAAAGTTAGAAGTTTGTTGTGAACAATTGAAGGTCGAAATCAGAGTCCCTCAGAACACTGTGTGCCAACTTCAAAAGTCAGTGTTATTGTTAGGAGAAAACATCAAATCTTATAGTCTGTAAAGAATTTGTCTACCATTGTAGGTGAAAGTTGGATTACCTCATTAAGAAGATCAACTGTACACAGATGTGAATGATCGCCGTCAGCGCTGGTCGCATTAGCAATGTTGGGATTAGGTGGTACCTGTGTGCCTGCGAGATCTCAACAAATGCCGTCATCATGATTGGTAGCTGCTGGGGACAACACAGTGTATGAGCCGTTACTGGTTCAAGCAAAGTATCAACTTCCGCTGGCATGACTGATGGGAGTGTAAGACAAATGTCCAACACGCATTCCTCTCCGCATAGCAGGCATCGTAGAACAGGTAAGATGCAATCTTGCCAGATTGATCTGAATGATAGAAACCATGTGGTATTCAGCTCTCTTAAAAAAGTTAATCCCAAAATTTGGATTATGCGCTCACGACACCTCAACGCCAGTAGAGTGTCCTCCACGGTTAACTGGGTGTCGTTGGTGAGTTGGCTTGCCATATCGGCGCAGGAGCAAAAATCGTATCCCTGCTGCGAGTCCCAAAACGAGAGGTAGTCTGCTAAACACTAAGTGCACGAAGTTTGGAAATATCCCTAGGACTGCTTCATAGGGTGCTAACAGTCTCGCTAAAACTGTCTTAAATACATGTACAATAACACTCGTATCAGACATGTTTAAGATACGACTTAACATTTCCGAGAAATGTACAGGGAAGTTTGTTGTTAAAAGACTGTGTATTTCCGCAGCAGTCCTTGCAACTTGCAGATCATACTTTTCTTTGAACGAGGCAAGTGGCACAGTTTTTTGAAAAAGAATGGCCTTTAGTCAGCTTAAAGTATCAATTTGTATAGAAGAGATGTTCAGTGAGGGCCATAACGGCGACTCCCCATCTGTCTTGGTTTTTGGAAACAATACTTGCATACAGCAAGTGACCCTGGCTGACACAGTTATGAGATAGGCTATTCCTGGCAACATGCCGCAGCAGCTGTGATCATTCAACATTAAATAACTTCCATTAAAAAGTTGCCCAAAAATTGGATCAATCACTGCAGCTGGTGAACCTTGCAGGTGGCAGGATAAGTTGTTCGAGGAACCATCAAAGGCCCTGTGTAAATTAATACCCTGACATAGGAGAGAGCCACTTAGTGCGTTTTCGCAGTTTGTGCCACTAAGAAACACCTCTTTCCCCCCATACCAACATCTGTGTGTATAAGGTAAAACCCAGAATGTCTTGATGTATTCTTTACCCAACCTTTCATACAGGCCTGCTGGTATATGATTTAAGCAATACTGAAAATGGAAAAACGAAACCGGCAGAGTGATTGTTGCATGTATTATCCATTCTGTTGCTGGTTTCTCAGAAACAGTTAATGGCAACCTTTCCAGTTTTTCAATGCTCAGCACCGTATCGTCTGCTCCCCTCTGTGCCAGTTAGATTTGTTTATCTGTAAGGTTAAATACAGAAAACAATGATGTGGTGTTGATTAGACATCAAGGCACATAACCTGATGAAGATTTTGTAACGTCCAGCCCAATAGCATTATAGAGCGCAGTTGTGATTGACCACGTTGTAACATGACCAAGTCCTGTTCCATTATGTCTATGGCAGATGATACTATGCTGTTCAAAGAATATATTCTGGATGACAGAGTCGTTAACCCATTGTCAACTACAGAGAGAGTTTTCTCTAAATTAATAGGATCATTTTCCTGTGTACGTTCTGCAGTCTCTGCTTGCGTGATTTTCCAAGTTTCATTATAAGCAGTATAGATACCGGCGTATATGAAACGTTTATGATGTGGATTAGTAGGTCCTTGTAAGAAGTCCCTTAGATCAGCTCCATCTTTAAGTAAAGATAAGTGTTGTTTTACTTCCTTTAGTGTAGATTTGTGTAGCCACTCAAGGCACAGTTTCCCTACACTGTACTTTGTTATTATCCCTGGATGTTGTCTTTGGACATATCTTGGATCTGGCCTAGTGAATGTGAACCCTTCTGTCTTATTCAGGAATCTATTTTGACAGTTGTTTGTGTCTGTGAGCCAGATTAACCATTTTTTCCAATCAGGATTTGTTCTGTTTTGTTGTAAAATGTTATTTATGTGAACCTCCCCCTCTGAAGTGTTATTACTATCAGGTGTTGGTTTAGGTATGGACGGTTTGTTTAAATCTTTTATCTTGGCTAACCCAAGACAAGCTGTCTGTTGAACAGTGTCATTCAAAAACATTATTTGTTCAGGGATGATGCAGGCTCTAAATATGGCTTCTAATCCCTTCACCTGCCAGTCTTTTGTGCCCCAGACAGTTTTCATCTCAATGTTGTGTTTCCAAAAGTCAAATCCTCGTGATGAACCTTCTAAGTATTCATGATTTGTAAATTTTGCAGACATTTCCAAGTCTGACATCATATTGTTGACAGTCTTAAAGTCCCAATCATCAGAAAATGTACTGGATGAAACAAAGTCACTCAAGGAAACCTTGAATTGGTGTGGAATCTTCAACAGCTCTGCAGGACCAAAGATGTCATAATCAGTTCTGTCCCAAGCTATACCACCAGGTATAGGAACAACTGTGATGTTCACCAATGACAAGTCTCTTTGTTCACGATGTGAAGATTTGTGTGGCTTGAGAAGTAAGTTGATCTTACTTGCGGTGTCCTTTTCAACATATCTTCCATTTATCAACATTCCTAAAGTAATTAGAGGTCAACCAAAGTAGAAGAAAAAGTACACCTAACCCAATCCAAAGTTCAACCCATGGTGAAACCAGATAAGTTTTTCCAGTTGATGAAAAAGTTCTGTTGTTTGTTCTTTAAAAGTTCTTTTTACTGGCGCCGTTTCAGGTTTGCTGGGATCCTCGGAATACGAATCAAAGTTAATGAAATAGCCAGAGGCAGTTCTGTCAATTGTAGGGATTGCATCAGGATTCGTTGAAATCGCTGGAACCACTTGATCACTTTTCATACTTGTATAGTCAGATGCTATTTCATTGTAGACAGGCGTTTCTTGACGAACTGTTATTTGGGTCTCAAGAGGAACAAGTTCCATGGCTTTGTTGCATAGTCCTATATTTCGCACTGCAGATTCTTCAAAGGTGATGAGTCTCTCAGTTTGAACCTCTTGGATAGTAGCCAGATTCGGGTGTCTGCTACATCTTTGGAGTCCACTTGGCCTACTACTTATGATCGGCCACATGATGTGGTTTGACCAGATCGATGGACACAAACCTGTTCTCCTTTTTACCAGCAAGGGGCGGTAGTAGCACTGTTCTTGATTCATGGATTGCTATGACAGGTACTGGTTGTCTGTAAGAAGGCCCAAATTCCTTCTTGTCCGTTCTCTGACTAGATCCCCAATCTTTGGAATCCAGGCAGGCCTTGCTGGGACGGGTGGTTTTTCTTCAGTGGTCGTTGGCTTCAGTAACATGTTGCTTTGGCTTTTTCTTATTTCATTTAAGTCCTGCAAAAAAGCCAAACGATCTTTGATATCAAAGGGTTTTTGTTCTACCACTGAAGTGTGACGATCGAGGTGCTGAACAATCATTCTAGTTCCAAAAAGGAGTTCATATGGAGTGATACCCCCTAGAGAACTTCTTGGCAGATTGTTAAGACTACTTTGGACACTTATTAGATATTTGACCCACCCGTCACCCGAGCCTAATACCCTAGCTGTTATAGATTGCTTTATGTTTCGTTTTTTTCTCTCCACTACCCAATTTCCCTCAGGATGGAATGGACTGGAATTCCGCACTGCAACGCCCAGATTGGCCACGGCCTCCTTGTAAGCCTTAGAGGTAAACGCAGGACCCTGGTCAGAATATAGCGTGCCGACTGCGTATGTGCCGATAAAGACTCACAAATCTCTTATAACAGTTTGGGCGTCAGCTGAGCACTGAGGCCACATCCAAATGAATCTTGAACATGAATCCACTGCGACCATGATATATTTATATTTACCATCCCTCTGTAAGGGACCACAGTGGTCCAGGTAAACACAAGCTAATGGTTTATCTGAAATTAGCAGGGGCGTCTGCGCAGGACGTTTTACAGTAGGGTATTTAATCTTTTGGCAGATTTCACATTCCAAAACATAGTTTCTGGTCTGTTTCCTCATGCGCGGCCACCAGTATCTTTGCTTTAATAATGACACTGTAGCGGAAACACCCACGTGTGCAGAGGCAAGCCCTTCATGTGCTGCTAAAATTAGTCCTAATCTATGTTCCATGTTTGGAATTACTCTATCCCCCACTCCAGGGATTCGAGTAAACTGAACATTATTTGCATCAGTTATGTAAGAGTATTTGAGTGGAAAGCCTTTTGGTAATGTTTTACCACTGTCTTTGCTTGAAGCATTGACAGCTAGAATTATTTCGCCGTCTAGTTTCGTTTATGAACGAGTGATTGCAGTTACAGAAGCCGTTTGCACAGCTGCCTTCCCGGTTTCATCAGCCAATGAATTCCCTGCAACGTGAACGCCATCACGCTGATGACTCAGTGTATGTATCACATGAGTCTTTTGTAGTTCTTTCTGTAACAGAACTACCTGTTCCCAAAGCAACTTATGCATGAATGTGCCACCTTTTGCATCTATGAAACCGTTTTGAATCTAGTTCTGCAAGTATTCATTGTAAGATTGAACGCAGAAATAGGAATCGCACATTATTAGTGTGGGGAATTCGCGATCAGTATTTTCAAGCACCATCTTGAATGCTTGTAGTTCAGCTCGCTGAGCTGTAAAATCTCCTAGAGATTGAGTTTTAGTGACCATAGGTCAGAATTTATGCTAGTCGCAGAGATTATAGCAGCGTACCCTACAGTGCCTCACCTTAAATCCAGTTCCAAAGATAATATATACTGTTTTGTGCTGCCAACCCCGACGTCAGCTGCTGATTGACGTCATTGTGCTATCCAGATCAAAGGGTACTTTTTTTTCTATTCTTATTGGGGGCGCACCATGAAAGAAGTCCAAAAAGATCAGCCAGCGCGTTTCACTCCCTTCAAGGGAGTTTCTTCAGGGCTGAAATAAAAGTAGATAAAAAAACTTCCATAAGTTTTATATATCATAAATCACAAAATATGTGATATCACACAAGAGATTATGATATTTTGTATTATGTCTATAACTGCTTTTATCATGATATTTTGTATTGTGGCCCTATGTGTCTTTCCAATATTAGGTACTGTGTCTCTTCATGTAATGAGAGTTATTGTTTGTAAACTATCTTTTTTAATCTAGAGCAAATATGGAATATATACGGTAAAATGTACTTAGGAACAGGATTTATGATATATAAAACTTATGGAAGTTTTTTTATCTACTTTTATTTCAGCCCTGAAGAAACTCCCTTGAAGGGAGTGAAACGCGTTGGCTGATCTGTTTGTAAAGTGTCCAGCGACTTGTTTTTTAAAAAAGATTGGATAAAAATAAATAAAAGAACTTTTCTATAGACAAAAGCAACTATATTTTTGGACTTCTTTCATGGTACGCCCCCAATAAGAATAGAAAAAAAAAATAGGTCAGAATTTACCATCTCGCCAGCGACCTTTAATGATCACGCACGCTTGTTTACCCCCAATTGCGGGTTGTGCTGATCCGTCTGTATAAATTATACATTCATACTGTTCTAGAGGCAGAATCTCAGTAGGCAGAGGACATTCTTGGTCGTATTCTAGAAATTCTTGTGTTTTCAAATAAGGGTCAAAAACGTATTCAAAGCAGGAGAATAGTATACATCTCGGCTGTAAAGCTTTTGCATTTGGAATGCTCGCTTTTGTCACTGTCTCTAAGGCAGGTACAGGAGTAATGACCATTATGCGCTTACCCTGTGCAAGGGCTCTCTCTTTTGCTACCGCAGTTTGAACCGTTGTCAGGATTTTTTCTGTAGAAGTGAATTTCATTTCTGCTTGTGTGTACAAGTGTGATTTGTAAGCTATTGATACTTTTTCTCCTTCATTTAAGGTTAAGTACATGAATCCGCATCTTCCTGGAATGATTCAGATCACTTGGTTGCGTACGTTTACGTGTGTCTGTAAATGTGTTGTTGCCAACATGTCTGTTTGGACTAAATGCAAAATTTATGTGTGTTTTTGAGTCCAATTAACAGGCTTGAATAATTCGTAGAGAGGTTTAACCCTTTCTGCGTAATTTAGAATGTAAATTCTTCCGAAGTTTAGGAAACCTAGAATTGACTGTAAGTTGTTCGGCATTTTTGGAGGTTGGAGCAGCGCACATTTCTCTAGAAAGTTTGCTGCCAGGTTTTTGCCTTCACTTGATAACTTGTATCCAAGGAAAAGTACATTGAGGCTGGCAATTCTTGATTTCTTACAATCAAATTATTTACCCTTCAGAGGTGAAACCAAGTATAATGATGTTCACTCTGTTCAAGTGTCTTCCTAAGTCATCGTCTGTTAGAGAGATGTCATCGATATAAGATAATGCTTCATCATCATAGGTTTGTAGTAATTCGGTTACTCTGGCTGAAAATAACCCTGGACTATTCTTGAATCCCTGAGGGAGACGACAGAAGTGATGCTGTGTCCCCATAATTGAGAAAGCGGTCAAATACCTACTTTCTGGTACAATGTTTTGACAGAAGAATCAGTTAGAGATATCTAATGTGGTTTTGTATTTTTTACACACAATGTTATTCATTAGTGCTGCACTGTGTGCATTTTGTACCGCAAAAGTTTTGCAGCAAGAGTTTAAATGTCTGTAATCCAAAACTAGATGATATGTATTGTCAGGTTTTGACACAGGAAACAAAGGATTGTTCATGGACGAGGTGCATGTTTCAATCACCCCTTGGTGTTCAAGCTGATCTAAAATCTCCCTGGCCTGTTTTTTATCTTCTTGCTTAACTGGGTACTGCCTTCGTGCAGTTGGTTGATTTTTTTAACTGGATTTTATGTTGAGGGGAATCCTCATCCCATCCAACATGATTTTTATATAATGCAGGAGCCTGGGCTACTGCCCATTTCCTGGCATAGGTATATTTTTTATCAATTGGAACATGATTTGAGAAGGCTGGCATAATGATCTCTTCACTATGTGGGCATTCCCTGACAAATTCAGGTGGCCAGACTTGTTCACCTAGAAGAATGTCATAGCCCTGTGAGAGCTTTTCCCAAAAGAGTGCTCTTATTTTTGTAGTTATGACCCCCTCCATCCGGAGTGTTACTTCATATATATCTTATGTGGGACACTAACCCTGGTATCTGCAGTTTCCACTTGAATGTATTCATTCAAGTTCACTGTCTCCAGACGATCCTTCAAGATCTTGCGAGCTGTGGTGACTTCTGCTGCGCTGTCCAAAATTGTCTCAGCCCACTCCCCCTTCTTGAGTTGTGTCCTCAAGATCCTCGGCATGTCTGATTTTTAGACCTGCTAACTTCTTTTTGGTGAATTGAGTTTTCTTATTTTTCTGAACGTGTTGATCGTCTTTGGACTTCACGCATTCTTCCTTGTTTTCTGACCGTCCTCTTCTTTCAGATTTCTGTGATGAAGTCTGAAAGGTACGAGAGGAACGTGTATCAGTATCTTGATATTTATCAGTTTTATTCATATTATCCCTATTCCTGAGGTTGTACCTCTTTTCAGAGGGCTCCTTTTGAGGAGACCTACCTCAGGATTGAGAACGCTTCTCTTTAGAGGTTTGTTTATTGTTCTCCCACTACTTTTTGGGAGGAGTAAGAGTATTTTTAATAAAGACCTTTTCAGGACTTTCTGTCAGTTGGGGTTTAACTGGTTTACCACCCAAACTGTCTCTACTTAGTTCTTCATAGGATTTTTCAATTATTCTTGTCAGTTCTTGTGGTTGTTCAGTTACATCAAATTCTCTTCATTTCTGGCTGATCGCCACGGATGCTGCTTCACCTTTAATATTAGCTAATATTATTGCTGAGACCTGTTTGATATCATTCAGTAATTTCATACCTAGATTTAAAGCAAGCTCTGCCCCGTATTCATTTTGAATCTGTTTCAGGACATCTGGTATCACCGCCATAGACGGAACACCATGTGTTTTGGTGTAGATAGCAGCGAAGACTGTACCCCAAGTGTCGCAGTCCTCCAAGTGTAGTGCGATCCCCATCGGTAAACAGAGTGTCAGAATTCTGTGTTTCTCATTAGGGGTAGTATCAGGAAATACTGCCTCGATTTGAGTAATTTTTGGAGCTATCCAGAATGTAATTTGTTCCCGTTTTGCGGGTAATTTACCAATGACTGATTGTATAGTCTGTGATGTAATTTTATTTGTGTTCCCCTGGTAAGGGGTGTGTTGTGGAATTCTTATAGCAGGTTGGAATGTTAGAGTCCGCATGACATATTGAACCAATTGTCTATGGATTTTGATTAGTTGTATTAGTTGACTTAATAGTTCTGCCCTGTCAGCTCTTCAATGGTAGGATGTGGTGTACAGCTGGCTAATACCGGCCATGTAGATCCTGGTCTACCTAGTGGACCGAGCCTGGTAATGTGATTTATATGTTGTAGGGCACCTTTAAACCAGAGCGCATGCTCTTGGTATGGTAGTGGAATTTCAACATCCTCAAAAGGAATGTATTCCCTTGCAGGTTTCTCTTCTTTGTAGAAGTGAAACATGTGTGTTACTGCATTTGCTTCAGGGAATAGAATCCATGATTAGAATACCTCTGTCTGACGATATTCATGTGCCTCTATTACAAAAATTACCCTACTTCCTCTTGGTGGTAGGCCATTTGTCATAATTTACAGTGATGGTTTTCCTTACTTTTTCTGGGATGATGAAAGCATCTGCATCGGCTTCATTAAAGCCTGTAACGTCAAAACCTGGTGCTGGATTTTCCTCGTCGCCTATTTTGTTGACTGAAAGTTTGCAGAGCAAGTTTCAAGGAAACAAAGGTAAGGTGTACAATATTTTGGAACACTGTATCCTTCAACGTTGAACAAAACCAAAAGCTAATACATAGGAGTTTTTCGTCCTACTCAGCTATGGTGGATATGTTATCCTTTAACCCACTCCAGACATCTATTGGAGTATTTTACGGGAAAAAGGGGTCTCTGAGAAAAGCACGACTGAGTTACTTTAGTATCTAGCGTTAAATTAGTGCCTTACCAAACATTGGGCGCCATGTAGTGTAGTTCCTATATTCCCAATAGGCTCTGCTCATTGGAATAGTATATCCGATAGATATGACGTAAGAGTGAGGTCGACTAGGTCTCTATTGAATATACTAAACTTAATAGTGAGTGCCAGGTAGCTCAGATGTCACTAGAAACTTTTCTCGAATTCACAAGAAGGGTTTTGTTTCTGACAACTGCATAAACATTACAACTTTGTTTCCCAAGAGTAAGAAAATATATCTCTAGAGTCGTGGAAACAGTAGCTAAGTATTTCACTCAGTCAATCATGCATGCTTCGTTTCTACGGAGTTGTAGAGAAATAGAGAGACAGGCGTTTTCAATAAAAGGTTTATTGAACAGTCATCTTTCTCATACAAGAAAAGTGAACTGCTACAACTGTTAGGCAGGCTGTATAGTATAATGCACCCAGTGTAAACAGTGTAACAGTGTAAACAGTGTAAACTTCCGTCCTATTTCCTTATTACCAGTCTTTTCTAAAATCCTTGAAAAGCACATCCACCATCATCTTGCTCAGTTTATTGAAGATAATCATATTCTCCATTTTTCACAATCCGGTTTTCGTTCTGGTTTTTCCACAGAGACTACCTTGCTAAGGGTTACAGAAAACCTACGTAGGCTTTTGGATAAAGGTGAGACAGTGGCACTGATTTTATTAGATCTCAGTGCTGCTTTCGACACCATCTCACATCCCATTCTCATTAAAACATTAGTTGATGTGGGCGTAGGCGGATCAGCTTTGGGTTGGCTGAGCTCATTTCTTGAGAAACGTACATTTCAAATTTTCTCTAACTCTGCAACCTCTAAACTACATATGTCTCCTTATGGTGTACCCCAAGGCTCAGTCTTGAGCCCGCTTCTTTTTAATCTTTATGTGAGCCAACTATCACATATAGCAGAACAAGAAGGCCTCACACTTTTCACCTACTCCGATGATTCCCAGATCGCATTCTCTCTCTCAAACACTACTCAGGATTCGCCATCTCTCCTGCAGTCAGGGTTGAGGAGAATTGCAGACTGGATGAATCTTAATTTTCTAAAACTCAACGGCGAAAAAACTGAGGTGCTAATATTGGGCCTGCAATATGACTTGTGGTCTTCCAAACATTGGCCCGCTGAAATGGGCTCGCTCCCCCGTCCATCAGACCATGTGCGCAATTTAGGCTGCACTGACAATGCAAGACCAAGTCAACAAGGTCTCGGCCACATGTTTTGTTATATTGCGCTGGCTAAAGAAAATTCTTTGGATGTTGCCAGAAGACTCTGAAAAATCCGTAGTCCACGCTCTCATAACCTCCCGTTTAGACTACGGAAACATTCTTTTCTTAGGGGCAAAGAAAGATGTAATAGGGCGACTGCAATTGGTACAAAACGCAGCAGTGAGATTGCTGTGCAAATTACCTCGCTCTAGCCACATTTCAGGTCCTTTACGTAGTCTTCACTGGCTCAAAATAGATAGCCGTGTCAAATTTAAGACACTGACCTACATGTTTAAAATTAAAACTGACCTGGCCCCCCATTACCTTAAGTCCCTTGTTCACATTCATGTACCCTCCCGGAATCTGAGATCTGCCCACATGGCCTATTTTGTAGTGCCTAGAATTAGGTTAGCCAGAATGGGAGGAAGATCTTTCGCTCTGTTAGGCCCTACTCTGTGGAACTCTCTGCCATTGCACATTCGAACTGAAACTAACTATGTGCAGTTCCGCAGAGCCACTAAAACCTGGCTTTTTAATCAGTAACTCTTTTGTAGTTGAAACGGAGATTTAATAGAACATTGCCTGTCCAGCGCCGGGAAACCCTTTTTGGGTAGCTCTCGCGCTTAATAAATGCAAAAAATAAATAAATAAATTACTGTAAGAGCATTGTATGGTTTCTAAGCCATAAAAAATGCATACATAAATAACAATGATTAAAATACTCGACTGGTGCTTCCAATGTACCTAACCTAAGTCTAGTACGAGGGAAGAAGTAAGTATTGTGTAGCATAGGTTTAGTTTTCTTTGCCAAGAATCTATCCAAGATTTCTCTAGGTTCTAATCAGCACCATACCTTAGGTTTAGAATGAAGGAGGTCTGGTATTTCTGTCTCGGGACTTGGTTTCCCAACACCCCGCAAGGGGAGCTTGGAAACACTGGAGCTTGATTCTCAGCAGGAGAAAGGGAGCCTCTGATCAGTGCGTCAGCTGGAGGGTCGGCTTCCTTCGGCACTTGCTGTAGCGAGCTGCGTCGGGCAAGTAGAAAGCCGAACTGGTCCGCACCACCATGTGTTTGCTAGGGCAAGTGAAGGTATATATATATCTTGAAGGTGTTTAGGAATGCCACAGTTTGACGTAAAGTCGGGCAGGATAACGTCAAGAAAGAACCCCAAGGGAATAGTGGTTCTTTGAAAAGTACATGAGTTCTTGGACAAAACAATATTCGACCAAGGGGAGGTTCCCTAACTGCTTAAGCCGATTTTCCAAGAAATCGTTGTGAAGTTTGGTACGGGTGGAAGTAGCCATGCCTGTATTTGAACTGCATGGGCTATGTCTAAATAAGGCCTTGATTTCTATGCTTATATTAGGGCAGTGTGAATTGTACCTATATAAAGGCATGAATCGGGGAAATTCAGCCGGAGCCTAAAACGCCACACAACAATGCCATCCAACTGGAATTGGCAGTCAAAATCAGAATTTGGGGGCCCGTAGCGGGCTCCCCAGCACCTCGAGCCTTCCCAATCGGGCCCGTGTGGGATACCTATGGGTCCCCCCTTACAAGCCATGCAAGCGTGCCTGATTTTCCCCAGCCACCCCTTTCATCAATGGAAGCCTATGCATTCGGTTGTAACATAGGCTCCCATTGAAGTCAATGGGAGTACGACTGAATCGTACCTGGAAGGATCCGGATGCATCATAATCTGTTGATTGGACTCTCCTGTTCCGAGTCGGTCATAAACCATTCCCAAACTGATTTGGTGGGAATGCTCCTAAATATTTCCTTGGGGGCTTGTTTGGCACAGTGAAAAAATAAAATGTACTATCTATTTTCTATGTGTGAAAAAGGCTCACAAGTGCAACACAAAATTGCAAAAATGCCCTCTCAAACGTTTGCAAATATTCCCTGAAATTTCATCGAAAGAGATAACATCACAGGGTGGAAAAGGTGAAATGGACTTCCAAAATGATTGTGGCCTTTGCTAAAAATTAAAACATAATAATCTAATTTAAATATATTGAAATACTATCAATGGCTCTGCAGCAGCGTTGATGCAACTTTTTCAGGGTCTACACAACATACAAAAGACAAAGTCCACCCCTGAGAGAGAATTTTCTCATGCCTAGTATTACAGGACTTGCTTTGCCAAATCTTAATTTTGTTCAGTAAAATTACACTGTTAGGTTGATTCACAGTGGTAGTAATGTGAAATGGACATATTTTAGAGAAACTGGGTGGCCATTACAGAGAAAAAAATTTAAAGTCAGATAACAAGACATTTTTGTCTGAAGCCAATGCTTGTATTTGGTGGCAACTAAGTTAGTACCTGATGCCAACACATTTTACTGCCATACTATGAACGTTGATTTGTGGAGGGGATAATGTGTGACAAGACTATTTGTGCATATGTATTGTGCTGCTTTGCTGGTGTTTATATTTTGTTTTGTGTTAAGAGAAAAATGACATCCTCTAGCCTTTCCTTTCAGACTCACTCTACCCAGCAAAATGGTGACACCATTCACTTTACAAAATCCTCTAACTTTGCTTTCAATGAAAGGGAAAGGAGAAGACTATTGCAACATTTGGCGTCTGTCTTTGAATGCACTGAAAATGTGAAAACAAAACACAAAATATAAAAGGCTTCCTTGTTGCTCATTCAATTTCTGCCCTCCGACACGGTTATTTTTGGGAGCCGCAGCACCCTCCACCCACCTCTAGTTCCAGCATGTGTGTAGTAGTATCCAGTCATTTACTACTTTTTTTTCATTGACCAGAATCTTTTTCTAATTGTCTTTTCCAAGGTAGTAAAACAAGTTATAGACCTGTGCATCTAATCCTTGTGCTGATATTGCTAGTATATCTCATCACACAATTACTAACAAATAAACATGTTTTATTTGTTCCAAAAGCACAGACCAAAACTAACCAATTCTGCTGAAATTATGTTCATTCAAATTAGGAGTACATTATTATCAGAAAAATAAATTTTACATTCTCCAAATATTACATTTGAAACATATTTAAAAAGAAACATTATTATGTATGTATAAATCTCCATGTTACAAATTCTACTAAACAAAAGTCAACTGTTTTTATAATAATGATGCCTTTCAACACCTCAAATACAATATTTGATAGCAACCTTGATACATCTCTGAATAGACCAGGTTCTATTTCCTTTTAAATAAAGATAAACTCATTGAAACACAAATAATTTATCATCACAATATGCCAAAGTAGAATTCTAATCAGGTCAACGCAGAGATATTACAATCTATGAAAACAGCAATTTTATCAGTCTAAACTATCTTCACTTGGTTGGTATGTGAATATGTGCAATCTCCTGTCCTTACTACAAGTTCTTTGTTTATTTGTTGCAGTTACTAGAGTTTTAACCCAAAGCATTTTATTAAATTGCTTACACTTGAGTCATAAGCAAAGTGCGAAATGATGATCTACAAATCTAAATAAAGAAAAGTAAAAGTTCAAAAAGATGATGCACAAAACCATGAGAGATGAACCAGATTACAGTCAAAATAATTGACCTGTGTGAGTCATGAAATTTCGCAAATGATCCATGCTACCACTAGTTCCTTGCCAACTAGGAGGACAGTAGTGAAGTTTGATACATGAAGCCACAGGAAAATGGGAGAGGGGTGTCGCTTGGACCCAATGGAGTCTGCAGCGGAGCTGGTGAGCTCCCGAGGCTGAGCTGCCACTCGGCCTCACCCTACACCCCAAATGCTGCCCGATCCCGAGAGGAGTAGGGGGGCCTCTGCAAATGCCCCCAAACCTATTGAGCCTCATTATGCAAAACATATAAACCACCAGGAGCAATTTAATTGGCACTTAAACTTGGCTGGCAAGATGGGGTGCCTGCGTCAACCGGGTGAGCTCTCACTGGCCTAGCTACTGCTGCGATGCTCACCTGAGCTTGTTCCCTGAAGCTGCCCAGAGCTGGGGTCATCAGGTGCTGATGTAGCGTAGCCTGGGGCATGAATGGCCTTGAATGAAGTCCGTCCACCTGGAGGAGTAAGGAGCAGGGGCGCTGAGTAAATGAAACAGTGAGCAGGGATGTGACACCCGGGGTGGGGCTGACCAACTGGTTCCCCGAGGGGCAACCAATGAAGCGGATCATTCTGGGGGGCTCGGCACAGCTATGCGAGGGCCCAGCTACTTTGGCCATTGGAGAAGGTGAGTCCAGACAAGGGACTTTTATTTACGATGGGAGGCGGTGGTGAACTGTGCTACTGCAAAGGCTGAGGTGCTCATTAGGCCCCAAGGTGAACATTGCTCTGCTTGCCCTCGACAGCATGGTGGGTGGAACTGCCCGGAAGTAGGATGCCCTTCTATGGCTCCTGGTGCAACAGGAGCAGCAGAGCTCCTGATTCAGGTGTTGGGTATGGGTGACATTGAGGTGAGTATCCTCCGGGACAACCAGCGTAAGTTAGCGAACCGCAGAGCAATGACAGACCGCAACATCACCGAAATGCAGCCCACAGTGGGGGGGACGGGACTCTCGACTCAAATGGAGGTTGTTAAGTTATGGATAGGCTGTGTACTCAAGAGTACAGGGCAGAGCACGCAGGAGCAATATCCGTATAGTGGGCCTCTTGGAGTACATAGAGGAGCAAAACATGATTTCATTTTCTGTAGGCATGGATCAAGACCAAAATAGCTCTGAATGGTCTCTCCCCCTTCTTTGCAGTGGAATGGGCCTCTAGACTACCGGCCCCAGCTCTGCCATGTCCCGTGATGGCACATTTGCTCTATTTGCATGACAAGAACTACATCCTCTGTAGGGCCCAGCATAACGGGGGGCTACCATTTGAGAATCACAAAGTGATGGTGATCCCAGATTTTCTGCTGGCAGTTCAAAAACGATGATCCTCCTTCTTGGCTGCCAAGGACAATTGGGGATCAAATATGCCATGCTCTTTGTGGCTAAACTGTGGGTTGCCACAGATAATGGCAGCAGATTCTTCATGGATCCACCAGAGGTCTAGAACTAGATAGAGGTGCAGCTGATAGACAGGGAAATATCATCCATGGCCGCATGACCTTGTTGGCGGTGCTAGCCTGGGACTCTGTCACCCGGTTGTTCCTTGAAGGAGCAGGCTCAGATTGACCAACTGAGCACAATGGTGGCGAAGGCAAACATCAGGATGGTTGGAGTAGATACCTGGCCCGACGTGGGGGTGAGCCATTCAGTGCCTCAGAATCAGAGCTGCAGTCTGACTCTACCCTACACACTGCTTCTGGTGTATCGCCACGGAACACGCTCCAGACAGCTGATGAACTGGGGTGACAGCAAGCTGCAGACAATGGGTGATGTACTGTTGGTAACTGCATAGGGAAGGTGGGGTGCTCTATACATCTGCCTTATCCTACAGTGACCGTTTAGCATGCCATGACTAGGCTGTGTAATTCATGCACGTTTTTTTCTGGTTTGGTTTGTCATTGTTGCATATGGGGACTGTTGCCTTCCTATCATGAGTAGGAGGTGGGTTGCTGCTTCAGTACAAAGAGCTTTCTGCATATCCTTCCAACATCATGGGGATTCTAAAGGTACCCAGGGTTTGTGGATTCCCATGGAGGGGTCCCATAAATTAGCCAAAATACAGCAAAAAGTTTTTGTTTTTTCAAATGGGAAAAAACTGCTGCAAATGACAGCATCTGGGTTTTTCCCTGCAAATGTTATAAAAAAAGGGGTTGTGGGTCTGAAATCACAATTTTTCCACCTTTTAGGGAATGACAGACTTTTGTCAGAAAAACAACATTTTTTACACAGTTATGGCATTTGTCTGGGACAAAGCCTCTTTATGCTGTTTTCTGTGCTTTCAATGTCTTTCCAGTTAATGGTAGAAATGGGTGTGAAAGAAATAATGGATCCTGGTAAGCTATACATTTGAGAGAAGTAGACAAAATTCTGAATTTTGAAGATCCATCAAGGTTTCTTTATAGAAACTAACACTTAAAGATAGGACAAATTGAAAATTAGTTGAAAAAAACAGCCTTTTGTGTCAACGTTTTCACCTGTAACTTCTTCTAATTATGACAGCTCTTTGAAAGCAATATACCGTTACATCTGCTGGACCTTCCTGGTTGTGGGGATATATAAGACTTGTAGATTCACCAAGAACCTGACGAACCCAGAGTCAAAAACTGAGCAGCAATTTGCAATGGCTTTTTATTATGTACCGGGTATATAGCAATTATTGTGGGAAAATGTATACTGGAAAAATCGGTATGAAAGACACCTATATATTTATGAAATGGGAACAAATTATAGAGTTTAGAAACAGTACATACTTGCACATTTTCAAATTATGAATTCTCATACTAGCATGAGAATTATCAGTCATTTTTCAAAATGACTTCTTTTTTACACAATGTCTTTCATTTGGAAGGCAAAAAAAGGGTCAGTTTTCACTGTGAAAATGTGGTGTGTCCACGTTGCGTTTTGGGCTGTTTCCTGTCGCGGGCACTAGGCCTACCCATGCAAGTGAGGTACGATTTTTCTTGGAAGACTTTGGAGAACGCGGTGTGAGTGGAATTTTGGGGATGGGGATCCATGCACATTCCAAAACTTTCCACCGCAGAAATGGGGGTAACAGAACCTGGTGAGAGCCAGTCAAGTTACGCTATCCTGGATTCCCTGGGTGTCTTGTTTGTAAACATTTACAGGTTTGCTAGGTTTCCCTATGTGCCGGCTGCGCTAGGGCCCAAAATCGACAGATAAACATATTGCTAAAAACAAATCCGTGCCTAGTCTGCTTTCTGCCGCCCTGGGAGGAATATTGGGGGGTGGGGTTGCCCTGATATGCCCCCAAGGGGGTCAGAAACACTGTAGCTATTTGTTCATGGGGTGGGGGCATTGGTATGCCCATTCTGGGCAGCCCCCACACATAAAAAAGCCAGCGTAATCGTTGGCGCCTAGTGGGCTTTTTGCCCCCGGGGGGGGGCAGATTGGGGGCTACTGTCCTCAATTTCCCCCAGGGGGCAGAAAGGCTGTAATTGTTGCAGGTGGGGGTGGGGGCATTGGCATGTCTGTTTTGGGCAGCCCCCACCCTAATTAAAATTTGCCCAAAAAAATCCCTTGCGTCTAGTGAGCTTTTAGCTCCCCCGGGGGGTAGATTGGGGGCTACTGGGGGCTATTGCCCTATCTGCCCCCCGGGGGTAGGAAGGCTGTCATTTTTGTGGGGAAGGAGTTGGGGGTATGGGCATGCACGTTTTGGGCAGCCCCAATCTAATTAAAATTTGCCCCCCAAAAAACCATGGCGTCTAGTGGGCTTTTTGCCCCCCGGCCGGGGCACATTGGGGGCTAATGCCCCCATCTGCCCCCCAGGGTGGACTGATAGTCCACTAGACACCAGGGAGTTTTTGGGCAAATTTTAATTAGGGTGGGTGTTACCAAAAACAGGCATGCCAATGCCCCCACTCTAATAAAAATGTTTCCCCAAAAAATCCCTGGCGTCTAGTGGGCTTTTTGCCCCCCCAGGGGGAAGATTTGGGCCACTGCCCCATCTGCTCCCCAGGGGGACAGGAAGGCTGCAATTGTTGCGGGGGAGGGGGCATGGGCATGCCTGTTTTGGGTAGCCCCCACCCTAATTCAAATTTGGCCCCAAAAAATTCCTGCTGACTAGTGGGCTTTTTGCCCCCCCCGGGGGTGGGAATTGGGGCTGATGCCCCCATCTGCCCCCCGGGGGAGGGGGGCAGAAAGCTTAGTAAACACCAGGGATTTTTTGAGCAAATTTTAATTAGGGTGGTGGTTCAATCAATCAAGCAAGAATTTGTAGAGCGCACTACTTACCCGTGAGGGTCTCAAGGCGCCGGGGGAAAAAGGGGGGGTGGTACTGGTGGAACAGCCAGGTCTTGAGTAGCCTCCTGAAGGTCAGCAGGTCTTGGGTCTGTCGTAGGCTCAGTGGGGGGGTGTTCCAGGTCTTGGTGGTGAGGTGGGAGAAGGATCTGCTGCCAGTGGTTGTTCTTCAGATGCGATGGATGGTGGCGAGGGCGAGGTCGGCAGAACGGAGCTGGTGGTTGGGGATGTAGAAGAAAAGTCATCTGTTGAGGTAGTCTGGGCTGGTCTTGTGGAGTGCCTTGTGTGCGTGGATGAGGAGCTTGAAGGAAATCCTCTTGCTGACGGGGAGCCAGTGCAGGTTTCTCAGGTGGGGGGTGATGTGGCTGTGGCGTGGTACGTAGAGGATCAGGCGTGCAGAGGCATTTTGAATGCGTTGCAGTCGTTTGATGAGCTTGGCCGGAGCTCCCGCATACAGGGCGTTTCCATAGTCTAGTCTGCTACTGACGAGGGCCTGGGTGACTGTTCTTCTTGTATCTGTCGGGATCCACCTGTAGATCTTGCGGAGCATGCGGAGGGTGTTGAAGCAGGAGGAGGAAACTGGTTTGACTTGCTTGGTCATGGAGAGTGTTGAGTCGAGGATGACTACCAGGTTGCGTGCGTGGTCGGTGGGTGTCGGGGCTGCTCCCAGTGCCGTAGGCCACAAGGAGTAGTCCCAGGCGGAAGGGTTAGAGCAGAGGATGAGAACCTCCGTCTTGTCCGTGTTCAGCTTCAGTCGGCTGCTCTTCATCCAGTCGGCGACGGCCTTCATTCCTTCGTGGAGGTTGGATTTGGCCGTGATGAGGTCCTTAGTGAGGGAAAGGATCAGTTGACTGTCGTCGGCGTAGGAGATTATCTTGAGGTCGTGCTGTCGGGTGACTTGTGCGAGTGGGGCCATGTAGATGTTAAACAGTGTCGGGCTGAGGGATGATCCCTGGGGTATGCCGCAGATGATCTTGGAGGCTTCGGATCGGAATGGGGGGAGGCGGACAGTCTGGGTTCTGCCGGAGAGGAAGGAGGTGGACCATTCCAAGGCCTTGTCTTGGATCCCTGCGTCGTGAAGGCGTGTGCATAGAGTGCGGTGGCAGACGGTGTCAAAGGCTGCGGAGAGGTCCGGGAGGATGAGGGCCACGGTCTCACCATTGTCCAGCAGGGTCCTGATGTCGTCGGTGGTGGCGAAGAGGACAGTCTTGGTGTTGTGGTTGCTGTGGAACCCTGACTGGGATAGGTCCAGGATGCTGTTTTCTTCGAGGTATCAGGTTAGCTGTCTGTTGTCGATCTTCTCGAGGACCTTGGTTGGGAACGGAAGCAGGGAGATGGGCCGGAAGTTCTTGGGTTTTTAGGCCTCGCTGAGTCAGCGCGCATGCGCTGCTCGGAGAGACATTTAATGGCGGCTTTGGGAAGTGCTCCAAAAGCGGTGACAGGTCACTAGAACACGCTCAGGCACGCGCGCTGCTGCGCGCGCATCACTTGCCATGTTTTAGCGCGTCATCACGACCACTTTCGTTTTCACAGCGATCGTGATCGCGATGACTTTCGTTGCCAATGCTTGTTCATTCTGTCTCCTCCTGCATCTTCTCATACAGTCCCCCGTCTACTTTTCTTTTTGATTCTCCCTTTTCACTTCTCTTCTAAATCCGTTTTATCTATCACTTCTTTCTTCCTTTGCCAAGAGACCCTTGCGTCCACCACTATGGCGTCTCTGTACTTCTACCACGCAATTATATTTTGTCAGCAGTTCCTCCTTCACTCTAGCTCCCCCTTGCCCTCTTTGCTCCTCCTAAGGCTCTCCTTTACTTGTTTTCAGACCCTGTGGGGGGCAGCTCCGCCTTCTTGTTGGAGCCGGTAGCTGTTCTCCTCAGACAGCCCAGAGAGTGATTAGTTGCAAGAGTGATTAATTGCCTAACCAGGGAAAGCGGTGAACACTGGAGCTCTGAGAGGGGGCAGCAGGGCCAGCATTCCAGGTTGGCCGTGTTAGGCTTCCATGGCAGCAGTAGTGCCCCTCCTTCCGGCGCTTGGCTGTAGGCAGCCGTGCTCTCTAAGGGAACTCCGAGGGCACGACGAACACTGGCACTAAACTTTGCCGCTTCTCCCTTCGGCTCCAGGATGCTGGCGATGGGCGTCAGCCCAGCCTTCCTTGGCTCCCTGTGTCTCATGCGGCTCATGTTCGCACTATATATTTCCTCAAACAAACAAACTTTTTGAGCTCCATCTTCCATGTTATGCATTGCGAAATAAAGTCACGTGACAGCAAGGTCCCGCTACATGAAAATGTGATGTAGAAGTATGGAAAAGCAAAACAATTGAACTGTAGAATGTTGGTGCATAAATCTTATGTTAGAAGTGGTATGACCTTTTAATAGCACTTATATCTTACTCAGAACCCTACTGAATGCTTTTAATTGCTTGCTTCATGAGCCACTACTTAACACAGAGCTTCTGTCAAGTTTTATCTAACAAGGCTATGAGCACCCATTCACAGTCTTGCGAGAGTCTCTCTGCTCACTGTGGAACATACCAAACTGCTTGATCAACATACATTCACTACACCGTGTTCTCACACTCCCGTCTCCCTGTCTGCTGATTGTCTGCGCAAGTGCAACCTCCACTCATTGCTCGCGGTGCACCCACGCGCTGACTGACCTCTCTCTCCCTGCCACATGAACGTCCAATCACTCAGAACGTGCTACTCCATCTCCTCTTACTGAATGCTGGACTGCCTACTGATCCTCCTTTGGATGTCAGAACAATCCAGTGGTTACTTTGAGCAGGTGGTTTCCGGTGCTCAGTAACTCACACTTAATTGTCAACTCGGCATTTATGACACTTTGCAACACTGCTCCGAGTTGTGCCTGACGAGTCTGCCATGGCTGCCAGTAGTGGGGTAGGGTAGGTCAGTGCATTTGCGTTCGCTTCATATATCTGCACATCACAGGTCTGGTTTATGGCGCCATGCGGAATGCAAGCCAGGCATATTCTGAAAACAGGCCTACTGAACACAAAACGTGTAAAAGACAAGCATTGGCATAGCCAATAGGTCTTGCCTTTTCGACATTATAAGTGTTTAGTTATCCAGCACAATATCCTTGGTGCAACAACATTAAGAAAAGAAAGGAGAAAAAAAAGGCACAGAATCACGGGGGCAATGAAGGGGAGAGGAGAAAAAAGGCACAGAATCATGGGGCGGCGAAGGGGAAAAAAGGCACAGTATGACGGGGGCAACGAAGGGGACCGAAGGAGAAAAAAGGCACAGAATCACGGGGGCAGCGAAGGGGACAGAAGGAGAAAAAGGCACAGAATCACGGGGGCAGCGAAGGGTACAGAAGGAGAAAAAAGGCACAGAATCACGGGGGCAGCGAAGGGGACAGAAGGAGAAAAAAGGCACAGAATCACGGGGGCAGCGAAGGGGACAGGAGAAAAAAAAGGCACAGAATCACGGGGGCAGAAGGAGAAAAAAGGCACAGAATCACGGGGGCAGCGAAGGGGAAAAAAGGCACAGTATGACGGGGGCAGCGAAGGGGACAGAAGGAGAAAAAGGCACAGAATCACGGGGGCAACGAAGGGGACAGAGAAGAAAAAAGGCACGGAATCACGGGGGCAGCAAAGGGGACAGAAGGAGAAAAAAGGCACACAATCACGGGGGCAGCGAAGGGGACAGGAGAAAAAAAAGGCACAGAATCACGGGGGCAATGAAGGGGAGAGGAGAAAAAAGGCATAGAATCACGGGGCGGCGAAGGGGACAGAAGAAAAAAGGCACAGAATCACGGGGACAGAAGGAGAAAAAAGGCACAGAATCACGGGGCAGCGAAGGGGACAGGAGGAAAAAAGGCACAGAATCACGGGGCAGCGAAGGGGACAGAAGGAGAAAAAAGGCACAGAATCACGGGGGCAGTGAAGGGGACAGAAGGAGAAAAAAGTGACAGAATCAGGGGGCAGCGAGGGGACAGGAGGAGAAAAAAGGCACAGAATCATGGAGACAGCGAAGGGGACAGAAGGAGAAAAAGGCACAGAATCACGGGGGCAATGAAGGGGAGACAGACAACAGCAGTCACAGACACCAAGAGAGTGCAATACAATGGAATGACAAATGACAAACAAACCTAAGGCCTACCACTGGCCACCAGGGATGAGGCGCAGGTGGTAGCCTGTGGCTGGTGGAGGGCCTCAAACTTCCTCGGCAGCAGAAGTGGGGCAGGGAGGCACAGGAGGTGCTGTGCGGAGGGGGAGCGACCTACCTGGTGGGGTCAAGGGTTGCCAAAAAATGGGCACGCCAATGCCCCCACCCTAATAAAAATTTGCCCAAAAAAATCCCTGGCGTCTAGTGGGCTTTTTGTCCCCCCTTGGGGGCAGATTGGAGGCTACTGCCCCATCTGCCCCCCGGAGGGGCAGGAAGGCTGTAATTGTTGCGGGGGAGGGGGTAGGGGCATGGGCATGCCTGTTTTGGGCTGCCCTACTCTAATTCAAATTTGCCTCCCAAAAAAACCCTGGCGTCCACAGGGCTTTTTTGCCCCCAGGCGGGGCAGATTGGGGGCTAATGCCCCCATCTGCACCCCAGGGGGGGATGAAAGTCTACTAGACACCAGGGAGTTTTTTGGGCAAATTTTAATTAGGGTGGGGGCTGCCCAAAACGGGCATGCCAATGCCCCCACCCTAATTAAAATTTGCCAAAAAAATCCCTGGGTTCTAGTGGGCTTTTGCCCCCAGGGGGGGCAGATTGGGCACTACTGCCCCATCTGCTCTCCAGGGGGGGGCAGAAAGGCTGCAACTTTTGTGGTGGAGGGGGTGGGGGCATGGACATGCCTGTTTTGGGCAGCCCCCACCCTAATTCAAATTTGCCCCAAAAAATCCCTGGGGTCTAGGGGGCTTTTTGCCCCCAGGGGGGGGCAGATTGGGCACTACTGCCCCATCTGCTCTCCAGGGGGGGCAGAAAGGCTGCAACTTTTGTGGTGGAGGGGGTGGGGGCATGGACATGCCTGTTTTGGGCAGCCCCCACCCTAATTCAAATTTGCCCCAAAAAATCCCTGGAGACTAGTGGGATTTTTGCCCCTCCCCCGGGGTGCAAATTGGGGGTAAGGCCCTCACCTGCCCCCCAGGGGGGCGGGGGGGGGGGGTCAGAAAGCCTACTACACACCAGGGATTTTTTTTGCAAATTTTACTTATGGTAACGCCCCACCCTAATAAAAACTTTCCCAAAAAAATCTCTGGGGTCTAGTGGGCTTTTTGCCCCCCGGGGGAGATTGGGGGCTACTGCCCCATCTGCCCCCGGTGGTGCAGGAAGGCTGTAATTTTTGCGGGGGAGGGAGTGGGGGCATGGGCATGCCCGTTTTGGGCTACCCCACTCTAATTCAAATTTGCCCCCCAAAAAAACCCTGGCGTCTAGAGGGCTTTTTGCCCCCCCCCCGGCGGGGCAGACTGTGGGTTAATGCCCCATCTGCCCCACAGTAGGTCTGAAAGTCCACTAGGCGCCAGGGAGTATTTGGGCAAATTTGAATTAGGGTGGGGGCTCCCCAAAACGGGCATGCCAATGCCCTACCTCAATTAAAATGTGCCCAACAAATCCCAATCAATCAATCAATCATAACATTTGTAAAGCGCACTACTCACCCGGAAGGGTCTCAAGGCGTTTGAGGGGAGGGGTCCGCTATTGCTTGAACAGCCAGGTCTTGAGTTGTCTCCTGAAGGCGAGATGGTCCTGGGTCAGCCAAAGGTGGATGGGGAGGGAGTTATATGTCTTGGCCGCCAGGTAGGAGAAGGATCTGCCTCCGGCGTTGGCTCTTCGAATGCGTGGTACGGCGGCGAGGGCGAGGCTAGTAGAACAGAACTGACGGGTGGGCGTGTAGAAGGTCAGGCGGTCGTTGAGGTACTTGGGGCCCAGGTCGTGGAGAGACTTGTGTGCGTGGGTGAGGAGCCTGAACGTGATCCTCTTGCTGACGGGGAGCCAGTGCAGGTCTCTCAGGTGGCCGGAGATGTGGCTGCGTCGGGGGATGTCCAGGATGAGTCGGGCGGAGGCGTTCTGGATGCGTTGGAGTCTTTTCTGTAGCCTGGCTGTGGTTCCGGCGTAGAGGGTGTTTCCGTAGTCCAGTCGGCTGGTGACGAGTGCCTGGGTGACCGTCTTCCTGGTTTCGGTCGGGATCCAGCGGAAGATCTTGCGGTGCATGCGTAGGGTGTTGAAGCATGATGAGGAGACGGCGTTGACTTGTCTGGTCATGGAGAGGGAGGAGTCCAGGATGGAGCCCAGGTTGCGTGCGTGGTCTGTTGGCTTGGGAGCGGTGCCCAGGGCGGGGGGCCAAAAGGAGTCATCCCAGACGGAGGGCGATGGTCCCAGGATGAGGACTTCCGTCTTGTCTGAGTTCAGTTTCAGGCGGCTGTTTTTCATCCATTCGGCAACGTCTTTCATCCCTTCGTGTAGGCTAGTTCTGGCGGTGTCAGGGTCTCTGGTGAGGGAGAGGATCAGCTGTGTGTCGTCGGCGTAGGAGATGATGTTGAGGTTGTGCTGGCGTGCGATGGCTGCAAGAGGTCTCATGTAGACGTTGAAGAGGGTGGGGCTGAGTGATGATCCTTGCGGGACGCCGCAGATGACTTCCGTGGCCTCGGATCGAAACAGGGGAGGCGGACTCTCTGTGTTCTTCCGGAGAGGAACGAGATGATCCACTCCAGTGCCTTCTCTTGGATACCGATGTTGCTTAGGCGTTGGACTAGGGTGCAGTGGCAGAAAGTGTCGAACGCTGCAGAGAGGTCCAGGAGGATGAGTGCCGCTGTTTCCCCGTTGTCGAGCAGGGCTCGTATGTCGTCGGTGGCTGCGATGAGGGCGGTCTCGGTGCTGTGGTTGGCTCTGAAACCGGACTGCGAGGGGTCGAGGGATCCGTTCGTCTCAAGGAAGGCGGCAAGCTGTCTGTTGACGGTCTTCTCGATGACTTTGGCAGGAAAAGTGAGGAGCGAGATGGGGCGGAAGTTCTTGAGGTCGGTGGGGTCCGCTGTTGGTTTCTTCAGTAGGGCGCTGAGCTCGGCATGCTTCCAGCTCTCCGGGAAGGTGGCGGTGTTGAAGGAGGTGTTGATGATGTTCCGGAGTTGGGGTGCGATGGTGGAGTCAGCCTTGATGAAGTCTACTGGGCTTTTTTCCGCCCATGGGGGGGGGCAGAAAGGCTGTAATGGTGGTGGGGGTGGGGGCATTTGCGTGCATGTTTCAGGCAGCCCCACCCTAAAAAAATGGCGCAAACAATAATCCCTTGCATCAAGTGGGCTTTATGCCCCCCCGGTGGGGCCAGATTGGGGGCTACTGTCCCATCTGCCCCCCAGGGGGGCAGAAATACTGTAATTTTGTGGCCAGGGGGGTGGGAGCATCGGCATGCCTGTTTTGGGCTGACCCCACCCCTAATAAATATCCCATAAAAAATCCCTGGTGTCTAGTGGGCTTTCTACCCCTAGGAGGCAGCTTGGGGGCTACTGCCCCCATATACCCCCCAGGGGGGCAGAAAGACTAATTATGCCAAGATTTTTATGGGGAGCAAAGGCCCTTGCCCAAGCGGCAGCTCCCCCTCCCTAGTGCCTAGTGGGTGGATCCCTGCTTGGGGATTGCCCTCCTGGGGCGATCCCCAAGCAGGGATCCACTAGGGAGAGTTTCTCCCCTTTCCAACTATACTTCTCCTGAGTTTCTACGTGCTTAGGGGGCTGAGATTGCCCCCTGAGCACGTAGAAACTGAAACTGAAATGAGCCTCTTGGCTCATTTCAAATTCGATTTCACTGAAATTACGTCAGCGCGACGTGAGCGTTGATCGTCATTTCAGGGTAACCAGGGGGGGGGGGCCTCGGGCGCTGGGGAAGCTCTTCCCCAGCTTCCGAGGCTTTAAGGGAGAAAAGGGAATCCCTCTGGTGCCCATACCAGAGGGATTTCCGGTGCTGGGTGTCATGGCGAGCTGGGCTCGTCATGAGCACAAAACCACTGTGTGCCCTGACGAGTTCAGCTCATCATGAGCACCCAAGGGGTTAATAAATATAAACACAAAAAATATGTCAAAATTGCCTAAAAAAGTTAGATATAAGACATATCAAGAATTTTCTATTAGACTTCGCCACTTTTTTTCGCGAAAAGCGAAATCTTCGGGATTATTTGGGGCTGTCAGAGCTTAAAAGTTTTGGCCTTTTTATTCGCCATAACCACATTGAATTTTGTAAATTAAAAGGCTTTAACGAGTTAGGCCATTTTATAATAGGAGGCAGATGTGTCACCTGGGAGGCGGTTCAGTCCAGATGTGGTCCTTTTCCATAGTTTTCTCCAGATAAGATCTTTGATAGATAAAAAATGTCTTTTAGCCAACACAGGCGCCCCTTTGTTCCTTTCGTCTGTGTTCAGAACTAAAGTGACAGGTATAGGGAATTGGTATAGACTCTTTCAAAATCAAGGGGAGCCTCCTGCTGTCACCAATATCCTGGAAAAAATAAAACAGGAATTGTCCTGCAACCTCTAAATTAGAGAAAGGCAAGTGATTTCGCAGTATGGTAATCAGGCACTTAGGGCTGCAAATTTCAAAAGGATGGCTTTTCTGTCCCATTGGTCGGCTTACCATACTCCATATGCTCTTCATAAAATGTATCCTGAGATTGAAGATACCTGTTTTCGCTGTCAGCAAGCTGGTGAGGGCAGCTGGCTCCATATTGCTTGAACATGCTCAAAGCTGAATCAGTTTTGGATGGAATTATGCGCCGGGCTTAGCCATACTCTGGACAGTAATATACTATTAAAACCAGAGCTGGCACTGTTTGGTCTATTAAAACGATGCCCAAACCAGGTTATAACAAAAGGGGGGGAAATGTTTCTATCAATCTCCTTTCTGGTGGCACGCTCTCTGATTCTGCAGAACTGGAAGTCAACAAAAACTCCAACCTTTTTTGAATGGTATAAAAAAAAGAAACGAGTTAGAGCATACAAAGAAGTATATGCGAAAAGGGTTGGAGTCGTTAAAAAAGTTGTCTTGTGTGGAAACCTTTTGATCAAATGGAGAGGAATGTTTGTGGCATTGTCGGTTTAATTTTATTCCAGCGATTCTATTCTGTTGTGCACTTCAGTTGAAGAGAATGTTTGCTCTCTCCTAAGTATTATTATATAGGTGATGTCTTCCATTTGTACCTGTATTTTTATCTCAAGTATTAGTCTTCAAGTCGTATGCACGCCTCTTTTGAAGGAATGAATTGTAAAGTGTATTTGAATTTGCATTTGCACTTTAGTTAACTATATCAATTCTCTCTGTATAATTGTACTTCTCGGACCTCAATTGAATCTGCATTCGCACTTTTTTTTTTTGATTGGGAGTTTGGTCACCTTTCCAATATATATCATTTAGGCGACGACCCCTGCTAATGTTGAAAATAAGCTTGCCGAGTCTGTAGTATATTACTAAATGCACTTCAATTTTGATGATTGGATCATTTACACGTCTATATAAAAAAATGATGTTTTTATGATTTTATGTATTGCAGAGTATTAATTGTATTAAGATGTATATATCTGCTTATTTGTGTCTGTTCTAACTTGTAGTTTTCTATTCTGCTCAATAAAAAAAATTTGTACATATACATATATTTACTTAAATACATTTTATTAACTTTTATCTTTATTTAATTTATAAACTTTTTAAATTATATAAAAATAAAATAAACACATATAAATAATTTAAAATAAAATATTCTATATTTAATTAACACATTAAACTATTAAAAAATAATAATACATACAATTAATAACAAAATAAAAACAATAGTAGTTAAAACGTTGGATAGCGAAGGGGTAAAAATTACTATTTCCACTCCAATGAGTGCAACAGTAGGGAAAGCGCTGGATAGTGGAGGGGTAAACATGACTATTCCCACTCCTATGAGTGCAACAGTAGGGAAAGCGCTGGATAGCGGAAGGGTACATATTACTATTCTGACTCCAGTGAGTGCAACAGTAGGGAAAGCATTGGATAGCGGAAGGGGAAAAATTACTATTCCCACTCCAATGAGTGCAACAGTAGGGAAAGCGCTGGATAGCTTGGGGATAAAAACTAACCCTGGGCGTAGTGTGCGTAGTAGCACTACACGTAGCTGCACCTAGAATACTTTGAACTACACGTAGTACACAAAGTTGCATAGCGTAGCTAATGGCACTGTGTACTTGTCTGCACTATGCAATAATTGCTAATGGCATCTTGCACAGTGCCAGATATGATCAAATAGGTATCTCTATCTTTATATGCTAAAGAGCATACAGTACTTTCACAAAAGTGAAACTGAAAAACTAGTTAGCAGCGAGAGAGGTGATGATTTTGGGATCCTCCCTAACCTAGGGAAAGAACCAAGCAGATGCCTTGAAATCAAAAAGCACATCTAGTTGAATGATTCGGTGGTGGTCCCATCCTCTTAGGACCACCCCAAGCACAGTTATTGGCAAAAAAACAATCCCAACCAAAGGCCCTGCAAAGCATTATGGGATGAGATTAGCAGTGGGCAGTGAACATTATATTATACAATATCAAAATAATTCTACAAAGAGCTGCAGTTCAACTAGTTGTTACTAGATGTCCCTCACGAGTCAAATGCAAAGTTATTGAAATTATTCTTACATCAAGCTGCAGTTCCTCTAGTCATTACTAGATGTCCCTCACAAGTCCAATGCAAAACCTTAATGAAAGAGTTTCAATGCTTTTGCATTTGACTCGTGAGGGACATCTAGTAACGTTACTTTGCAGCAAACGCAGTGTCCACTGAGTCTGCTTTGGTGGAATGGGAGGCTTTTAAGACAGTAGTTAGGGAACATTGTATCGCACCCACAAGGGGGCTCAGCTGGCTGTACTTGATGAGACATGAGCACAGGAGGTTATGCTTTGGCTGCTAGAATGCGATAGACACACTGACCCCTCAGTGCACAGCTCTATGCTCGCTGAGAAGGAGAAACTGGTGGCCTTAGTGGAGAACCTTTGTTACTTTGATTACTGGGCATACATGGTCACAGCCCGTGCAGAACGGTACAAGGCAGGTGCGTTATTGGCTTGGTTGGTGAATCCTAATAAGCTGGGGTCACAGATATTGGAGCTGACTGATGAGTTTGGTGCCTGTGTCTATGATCTAGGAATTATTCAATGGCAGTTCCAAACGTATTACACTATCTTAATCATTCGCTGGCCACCTGCGCGCCCCCTGCACCTTTTCTTAGACCTTTTGCCATTGCCAATACTTTTACCAGATGTGGCGAAAGGGTTGGGCACAGAAATTTCATTAGCGGTGGTCCTGGCTTTGATCAAGGCCATTGCCTAGGGTAACGTGCCACAATCAGACTGGCTCCCAGTGGAGTTTTATGTCACCTATGCTACCAAACTGGTACCACTTCTGGTGGAGGTCTACCAGAGAGCATGTGTTGATCGTGTCCTGCCACCCGCTATGAAAGAGACATTGGTAATCCGCTTCCTAAAAGCAGACCGCCCCCCCTAGGAGCTGGCATCCTACTGGCCCTTTTGGATGGTGAACTTCAATCTTAAGATCCTAAACACAGTTTTAGCCACACACTATCGCCGTATAACATTAGACAGGTGACGGCGCTACTGCTTGTTGCATTAGCTGTAAATGACGAGGCAGGGGTGATACCTTTTGATATAAAAAAGGTCTTTGGTAGCCTGGACTGGGAATATTTGAATGCTGTGATGCACAAAATGGGACTTGTGGTGGTTTTATTGTCTGCACCAGGCTCCAGTATGCGGACACTATGGCAAGACTTAAAATGGGGAGTGTGATCTCGGCAGCCTAAAGGGTGGAGCAGGGTAAGGGGAAGGATGTCCCTTGTCCCCATTGCTGTTGGCCATTGTGCTGGAGACCCTGGCCTGAAGGCCCAGGAAGGAACTTCTTATGTGGGTATCATGCTCCGGGTGTTGTTCATCACATTGCCTACTATGTGGATGACATACTGTATTTCGTTAAGGACCATTGAGTTGATGTCCCCGGGCCTCTTGTCTTCTGGGGAACTTTGGTATTATATTGACCTTGCATGTCAATTGGCAGAAGAATAGCATGTCTCTCTTGCACCGAGTCCTGGGGACCACCTCCCTATGCATGTTCACGTGTAACCAACCTAATGTGCCTTATCTTATATGCATCCTTTTCTTAAATGACAGACACTAGCAGTAATACGCTCAGTCTGTTTACCATGTGATTACCATGGGTAAACCACAAGTAGTGAGACTCGCCCATGGTAAAAAGTTCAAATCCGGTTGAACAAAAAGCAAAAATGTTTGTGTGTACTAAATAAGTGAAACCCATTTGCAACATAGGCTCACCTTAATCTGCTCACCCACAGCTCAATGAGAGACATCTCTTTTGATTGCCAATTTGATGTAAGTATATACTTAGCAATCAGAATGACAATAGCCACCATCTCCAAGATGCTTTAGCATCTAATGCCAAGTGCCCTAGAATGACACACTAATATTAACAATGCATCGGAAGTTACTTGAATACTTAAAATGTTGCAGATATTTTAAAGGATTTATCTTAAAACAGATGTGCATATTTACAGATCCAAATTATATCAATCCAGGTTCCAAGTTTGTCGCACCTTCGGCATTTTACTGAAATGTCTGGATTTAGCTTATTCAAGTAAACCAGAGATAAGTACATGAACCATTGAGGATACAATTGAATGCTTCTATAAATAACCTCTGTAATGCTGTTAAATTACATTCACATATTTCTTCCCAAATTGTGGGATTGATCCCTGTAAGGGTATCATTTTGCAATTTTTTTAACAATGTGATCATATAAGGGAAATGTAGTAGCTGTCTGTGCTTGAAGAGAGGAAACCTAATACTGAATCCTAAGGGTGATTGTATGTTTCTTAAAAAGATTATCAACTATAGCTCTAGTACTTTAAACTGGGACCGTCTGCCATGCATGTGGCGGTCCCGCATACCAGATCAGGATGCGACCGCCACCATGGCAGTTGGATCCTGCATCTTAACATTGCGGCGGTTTCTGCTGACAGCAGCACCCACCGCGTTGTGAATATGCAATGTTGTGCTTTTCCCAGCACTACGTGGCAGGCACCACACGGTGCCTGCCACGTAGTGCTGTGAAATGTAGGGGGGTACCATGGGTACCATGGGTACCCCCCTAAGTGCACACTGGCCTTCCCCAACACAAGGAGGGCCCGCAACGGGCCCCAAACCCAATCCCCGCCAGCCTTTCTCCAGCCTTCATCGTAATTTGGCGGACGTTGCCTGCTAGGAACCATGCCATTTTGCGGGTGAAGACCGCTCCGCCAGGCAATCGGGAGGATTGCCTGTGGTGGTTCCATGGCGGATGGTCTCTGCGTCCACCACACTTGTGGTGAGATTCCCCCACCATCCTAATTTGGCGGGGGAAACTCTCAGTCAGCGTACGGAAGGATCGCCACTGCATGGCTGGCGGTAGCGGTCCTTGCTTCCGCCATCGTAATGGACCCCGACATGCTTGATAAAATGTATGTTGATAACAGTCTTTATTGTTAAATGTTTCCCATCATTTCAATTCCACATTGAATAGATCTGGGAGGTTTATGGGTATGGAAGACTACTTTGGGAATAACGAGTTGTCCAAAAAGTTGCTGGTGTATCACATTTATATAGAGAGAGAATCCTGTAGTGTAGCAATTTGGGATTGCATGTCAGGGTTTTTTTAGGCAGCGGGTACCTAAACAACGCAATAATATTATGATTCAAAAGGTAGTTATCAATAACCGAGTATTAGAAAAGTGGCTTGATAATTGTTTAAAAAATCAGGCATGGCGAGACACCTCTTCCTCCTTTTAAAACACAGGTCTTTTCAGGCTTTTCCAATAAAAAATCTCAAATAACACACATGAAAGTGTTGAAAATTGACCGGTAAATGAGAGGAGAATATTCATATGAACAGCTTCTCTACCAATTATAGAGATAGGAAAATTGTTCAACCTCTCCTGTAGCATTTGCATTTTTTATTAAAAAGTTCAAAACGTCATTTATTTATTTGATTATCTATCTTTTTATTTATGTATTCATTTATTATTTTTCATCCTATCTCACTGTTTTGCTTCATCTTCTTTATCTTATTTTATTTTATTTCCCTTCCACTTTTCATATCATCTTTTCATCTTCCTTTAAACTTATATAATCTGACTTTCTCAATCTTTTTATCTCTATTAAGTTATTATTATTACTTAAATATAACATGTATTCATATATTTTACATATTGTTATTTATTATAACAGATTATAGCGTATGCACTGTTAATCTCTTTTCTTGTTTATGTTAATATCTATAAATTTACTAATGTATCTATTTATGTATTTATATTTCAATATTTATGATTTTTTATTTATCTTATTTAATATGCTCACCCGCTTCTATTTGTCATCACAATATGTATTCTCAATATGTCAATGATCTACTGTTTTACTAAATTGGTATTTACTATGTATTTTATTGTAAAATTCAATAAAAATCTCAACACAAAACGTCATATATATAAGTCTACAAACTAAATCGTCAGAAATCTAGACTCATAGGTACTTCTTTCGGGAATTATTATATTTTCATGATACAAATTCTAGGGGCATATAAGTGGGGGAGTTGAATAGAAAAGTTGTTGTTTTTGCCTCATTACTCTGAAAACCCCTGATCTTTGAGAAAAAAGATATCCGATGAGAAAGAGATTCTAAAGAATGTTTACCTAGAGATGTATATAATAGTAAATTATCTGCATACATTTTAAGTTTTCGGAAATTTGTGGGCAATCGTTTTAATCTCTGCAGGTGCTAAGGTTTCAATCTTTAATCCAAATAAAATTGGTGAGAGGTAACAACCTGTCAGGCATGACACAAAATATTAATATTATTTAGAGTAATTTTGCCCATTCAAAAAAAGCACCGGAGTCATTCCTTCCTATAGTCTTGTAGTGCCGATAGAGACCAAAATAATTTATTGTAAACCTCATCTTATTAAGCAAGCAAAAAATAAATTTCTATTGTTCCAAATGAATGCTTTTTCCGCACCTAAAAAAATAAAGGCAGCACTACTGTGTGTGGCAGTCAAGTAATTAAGGGCCCTAATCAGAAAATTATCTTTAAATTTGATCTTTATAGATTATTTGCAGGATTATAGCTGCCACTGTTTTTGCAATACATTTAGGGGTCTATTAGGATGACGGGCGGATTGCCCCCGCCCGTCTGGCGGTAGCCACCGCCAGCCTGGCGGGGGCAATTCGCCCATCATCCTTCCCTGTATTCCACCCGCCATATTAGAATGGCGGGGGAGACCACGGCGGAGCAAAACACCGCCTGCCACTTTTCCGCCCATGTCGCATTGCGGCCGGGGTGGAAGATGATTAATATGGTGTCAAGCAGACACCGCCAGCCATATTTTGATAGGCAGGCGGTGTGTGCTGCGGGGGCCCCCTGTGGGCCCCCCTGATGTAGGCAGAGGTGGGGGAGGACAGGGGGGTACCTATGGTACCCCCCCACATTTGCATATGCAAAGCAGTAAACACCGCGTGGTGCCTGACGCTTTGCATATGCAAATGCGAAAAAACATTTTTAGCATTGTGGCGGGTGGTGCAGAGTGCACTGCCCGCCACAATGCTAAAACTACAGGATGTGCCCGCTACTGTGGCGGGCACATCCTAATTCCCCCCACGGGACCCCTGCCCTTCAGGTGGGCATTCCCGTTCTACGATAGGGTGGCGGGCGGACAATGTCCGCCCGCCATCCTAATGGACCCCTTAGAGTCTACTTTGTATTGTAATTCAAACAACTTTATTTATTGTTCTAAATTTAAATTGACTAGATTCCTCCTTTTTTTTTAAAAAAAGGCAGATTGAATTTCTTGTAAAAAACAAAGTGGGAATTTTAACACCCATGAATAGGTTTTTCACATTTTCGACAAATGTTTGGTACCATTCTGAGGAAAATACATCTTCTCCTATCTCTTTACCCTTTGGGGCATTCCTAATGACTGAGTGACCCCTCCCTGGGTAATCAGACAATTTTTCCTTGACGCCAGATCAGGGGGACAAAGAAGTAATATGTAATTCATTTATTCCCTTCAGAGATTTCTTTCTGCTCTGTGTATTTATTTTGCAAATGTCTCCAGAATATGTCCTCTATTTGTTTTAGATCTGTAGTGAAAGAGGGTATTGAGATTTTTGTTATACAACTTGAAACAACTCAGGTTTATATACGTCAAACCAAAGGGTTTTCGAATATGCTCTCTCTTTTCATAAAATTGTTGCCCTACTGATCAATAATAATGAACTAACTCTTTTTCTAACAGGAGATGTTTTAAATCCTCCTTCGCACCTATGATAATTTTCTTGATTATTGTGATTATTAAGGGGGACGTCAGCATGTTTGAAAGCATTCTATTAAGGATCTAGCTCCAAATTTGGCTGTTTTTTCAGGTGAGCCTGAAAGGCTATCACTCCCCCTCTCAAGGTTAGTTTGTGTGTTTGACAAACAACCTCCAACAAATTCATACCCATATTCTGAGGGAAAAAAAGTAAACTTATTTTTTGTGATCCTGATAAACTGCCATTGATACAAGTGATTTATTGAGCTTCCATCTTGGATTATTTTTCCCTGAATTGAGTAATTACAAATTTAAAGTGACGATTGGAGGATCATAAAAAACATTTTGACAGCAAATTACATTAAAAATCAGTAACGTTGTTTAAATTAAAAAAATCTACATGTTAAATAGTTTGGAATCTCTTTAAAAAAAAGTGTGAACTGCCATTGTGTATTGTTAAAGGATCCCCAAAAACGTATTAACATTAACTTTGATTTAATAATTTGGAGAGGTCATGCAACCTGGGGCTTTCTTTGTACTATATCACATTTTTTAGGACCCAAACAAGACAGATTCGCAAAAAGTTAATGTTCCTTATATGATGTTACATTTAGAGAAATCGAATTAAACTGCCTTTAATTCATAAGATTGTGTAGGATTGTCTGCCAGGGGTCATAATAAGGCACAATTGTCACAATTAGCTTGATTAATTTCAATAGTTGTGAATACCTATCTTCCAGCTGCATCCTGTGCCCTTTTCATAATAAAACCCTATGTACGATGGGTGTACCCATTGTATATGGGGTACGGCTCGTACAAATAACAGGGGAGTGTGGGGGGATCCCACACTACATCCAATGGGCGCACCTATGTAGGTGTTAACCTCAAATGAAAATGCGTAGTTGATTCAAGGTTCTTCAAACCAAAAATTTAGTTTTATTCAAGAGTCATATATTTCAGATCATATAAACTGTTGAATGTCATACTGGATAGGTCATCACATTAATATCCAACGAAATCATGAACAGTTCCCAGTTCCCAATGCATTTCGGGACAGCGTCCCTTCATCAGGGGATATAGTGATCTGTAGGGGAACCAAACACTGTGTCGGGGGGGGGGAAGGCCTCTACAATGTAGTCATAACATATGCATTCATGGATGAGAAATCAAGAATCAGGGAAAACTAGGAAAAATAACATAATTATAAGAAAAAGCCCAAATGTGCTCATAACGGTGAGGAGTGTTAGAAAATAATCGATAATCAAGAAACAAAATAGTAGGTCAAGAAAAAACGCCACACATTTAGGACACAACAAGTTGTAAGGTAAAGGAGTAAGTTAATCCGATAGAAAAATGTGTGCAGAAAAATATAATGAGGATAAGGTAACGTAGACAACAAGTCAAGGACCACCAGCACCATAGCGTACATTTAGTGGATCAAACAGAAGTGAATCGTGCAACAGGAAAAGGAGACAGGTAATTACCCTACCGGGATAGTGCAGAAACCGCGCTCTCCGGCGGTGTCTCAGCTAGGAAACTAGCGGGTAGCAGAACCCGGATATAAACAAAAAGAACGAGAGATGCAAACATAAACAGCGGACTGGAACCAGACCGCCTTCGGCAACTCGATAAAGAGATTGCATGGTATATACAGTTAGAAATGTTGAAGTAACGATCATATATCGTACAATGTAGTACGCAAAAATAAATTAGAGTGAAAAAGTGGATCGAAAATTATAAGAGGAAAAATAACGAAAGTGAATAAGGCCGGGACTACAATTATCCATCAGCAATTAGCAATCAGTAAAATTAAAAAAGAAATGGATAAATGTAGATGTGGAAGCACACAAGTTCAAAAACAATGAGTAATTAAAGAAAAACGGTCGGCCATTTTGGAACGGGTAAAAGCCACTGTGGAATAACACCCGAAGTAATATGTGGGGAAAATAAAATTCGAGAGAACAAACATGAAATGAGAGTAGGAAGGAAAAAGGAAAAAAAATGAAATGAAAGTTGGAAGGAAAAAAGAAAGAAAAAGGGAATAGACGTGAAACAGGAAAGTCAAGAAAAGATAAAGTAAGATCAGTCAGGGTATTTCCTCTCTCTGTATTTGTGTAAAATCATCTTTTCAGTTGATTGATAGTCATTCGGATCAGAGCAAATTCTTTTAGCCCTCAACAGTTGAGAAAACGGTAAATGGTTTTTCAACGGAGTAGGATGACAACTGGTGTACCAAAGGGCATTATTCCGATCTGTAGATTTGGTAAACAAAGAAGTGCTTAAGCAGTCATTCTCAAGTGAGAACAGAATATCCAAGAAGGGTAAACACTTAGAGTTAGTGCTGTGGGTAAATTGAATGTGATCATCAACTTGATTGATGTAGGAAATGAACTCAGATATTTGTCCAAAGTGACCTGCCCAAATTAAAAAGATATCGTCGATGTATCTCCAATATGTGACGATTTTATCTCGCCACTGGGTATTTTCCAAAATGTGGTCAGTCTCCAGTCGGTGCATAAACAGATTCGCATAGCTTGGGGCAGCAATTTTTGAAAATCTTGAGAACCATTCTTGATAAAGCGGTTGAAATGGGGACTATCTCCCAAAAAGATATGAAGTACTTAATACACCCTCACCCGAAGTGTCCAAGCATACACATGCTACCAAAAATCCACAAAAACTTGGAGCAACCTCCCTTTAGACCGATAGTATCTACCAGGAATTCCATCCATGAACTACCGGGAAGTTCATTGACCTATATCTTCAGCCTATAGTGAAAGGCATGTCCACCTACATACGGGATTCTACTGACTTTTTGAATCAATTGATGAAAGTGAAGCTACATTCCAATATTCAACACACTCTGGTTACCATCGATGTATGTGCCTTATATACTTCCATACCTCACAACAGAGGGATTGAGGCTCTTGAATCTTTTTTACTTTCTAATTCCATGAACGATGATTTGAAAGTACTACTGTTAGAACTTATGCAGTTAACGCTGTATCACAGTTATTTTACCTGGGACAACAAATTCTACCTGCAACTTGTGGGGACCTCCATGGGAAATTGTGCTGCCCCAAGCTATGCGAATCTGTTTATGCACCGACTGGAGACTGACCACATTTTGGAAAATACCCAGTGGCGAGATAAAATCGTCACATATTGGAGATACATCGACGATATCTTTTTAATTTGGGCAGGTCACTTTGGACAAATATCTGAGTTCATTTCCTACATCAATCAAGTTGATTATCACATTCAATTTACCCACAGCACTAACTCTAAGTGTTTACCCTTCTTGGATATTCTGGTCTCACTTGAGAATGACTGCTTAAGCACTTCTTTGTTTACCAAATCTACAGATCGGAATAATGCCCTTTGGTACACCAGTTGTCATCCTACTCTGTTGAAAAACCATTTACCGTTTTCTCAACTGTTGAGGGCTAAAAGAATTTGCTCTGATCCGAATGACTATCAATCAACTGAAAAGATTATTTTACACAAATACAGAGAGAGGAAGTACCCTGAATCTACCTTACAGGTTGCATGCAACCGTATTAAGCTCAAGGACAGAAACGATCTTCTGACTGCCGAACAGCACAAAAAAACTACTGAAAAGCCTGTGTTCGTTTCTAAATACTCCTCCAGAAGTCCTGCGATAAAAAAGATTATTCTGAGCAATTGGCAAATGATGCAATCTGAACCCGACTTCCAAGGTTTATTCAATAACACTCCTTTATTTGCCTACCAAAGAGCAAAGAATCTCAAGAACATGTTGGAAATTAAACCTAAACCCAATGTCATTTTCCGTGGTACCATACCCTGTTACAATTGCAGTCATTGCAATAACATCATTAAAGGCAATGTCATCAACCATCCATCTTCTGGTATATCCATCAAACTCAAGACCAATGCCACTTGCGACTCTGTGAACTTGGTGTATCTACTAAAATGTCCATGTGGACTACCGTATGTTGGCAAAACTGAAAGGAAACTCAAAATCCGTTTAACTGAACATAAGAGCACGATTCGGAATAAGAACTTGAAGTCTCCCCTAGCCGCCCATTTCATCTCTTCTCAGCACAACATCAGTCAATTGAGGTTCCTTGTTCTGGAAGTTGTCCAAACGAGAGCTGGCGTTGATAATCGGAAAATACTCTTACAAAGAGAACTTTATTGGATGAAATTCTTGAACTCATGCCACCCGAGGGGTCTAAATGAAAGAATTGAATACAGTTGTTACCTGTAATACTGATTCTCGGATCTGCACTTCTCTTACTATCTGCATTTCTCTTACTATCTGCAATGGTCCCTTTTATCTTACTTTATCTTTTCTTGACTTTCCTGTTTCACGTCTATTCCCTTTTTCTTTCTTTTTTCCTTCCAACTTTCATTTCATTTTTTTTCCTTTTTCCTTCCTATTCTCATTTCATGTTTGTTCTCCCGAATTTTATTTTCCCCACATATTACTTCGGGTGTTATTCCACAGTGGCTTTTACCCGTTCCAAAATGGCCGACCGTTTTTCTTTAATTACTCATTGTTTTTGAACTTGTGTGCTTCCACATCTACATTTATCCATTTCTTTTTTAATTTTACTGATTGCTAATTGCTGATTGATAATTGTAGTCCCGGCCTTATTCACTTTCGTTATTTTTCCTCTTATAATTTTTGATCCACTTTTTCACTCTAATTTATTTTTGCGTACTACATTGTACGATATATGATCGTTACTTCAACATTTCTAACTGTATATACCATGCAATCTCTTTATCGAGTTGCCGAAGGCGGTCTGGTTCCAGTCCGCTGTTTATGTTTGCATCTCTCGTTCTTTTTGTTTATATCCGGGTTCTGCTACCCGCTAGTTTCCTAGCTGAGACACCGCCGGAGAGCGCGGTTTCTGCACTATCCCGGTAGGGTAATTACCTGTCTCCTTTTCCTGTTGCACGATTCACTTCTGTTTGATCTACTACATGTACGCTATGGTGCTGGTGGTCCTTGACTTGTTGTCTACGTTACCTTATCCTCATTATATTTTTCTGCA
The DNA here is from genome assembly GCF_964261635.1 of Lissotriton helveticus. Lineage (NCBI taxonomy): Eukaryota > Metazoa > Chordata > Amphibia > Caudata > Salamandridae > Lissotriton > Lissotriton helveticus. Next base: position 192,164,020 of record NC_136071.1, on the reverse strand, counting down.
CACATTTTTCTATCGGATTAACTTACTCCTTTACCTTACAACTTGTTGTGTCCTAAATGTGTGGCGTTTTTTCTTGACCTACTATTTTGTTTCTTGATTATCGATTATTTTCTAACACTCCTCACCGTTATGAGCACATTTGGGCTTTTTCTTATAATTATGTTATTTTTCCTAGTTTTCCCTGATTTTTGATTTCTCATCCATGAATGCATATGTTATGACTACATTGTAGAGGCCTTCCCCCCCCCTGACACAGTGTTTGGTTCCCCTACAGATCACTATATCCCCTGATGAAGGGACGCTGTCCCGAAATGCATTGGGAACTGGGAACTGTTCATGATTTCGTTGGATATTAATGTGATGACCTATCCAGTATGACATTCAACAGTTTATATGATCTGAAATATATGACTCTTGAATAAAACTACATTTTTGGTTTGAAGAACCTTGAATCAACTACGCATTTTCATTTGAGGTTAACACCTACATAGGTGCGCCCATTGGATGTAGTGTGGGATCCCCCCACACTCCCCTGTTATTAGTCTTTACCCTTTTGTCCTTCTGCCGGAAGGGACACCAGAATCCAACGGCGCCCAGAAACATATACTCACCTATCTTGGATTACCTATTTTTGAAATTCGCTAAAAAGCGGTGTGCCACAACATCACCTTTTTTTGTTTCGAACTGTACGGCTCGTACACCCATCGTACATGGGGTACGGCTCGTACACCCATCGTACATGGGGTACGGCTCGTACACCCATCGTACATGGGGTATGGCTCGTACACCCATCGTACATGGGGTACGGCTCGTACAACCATCGTACATGGGGTACGGCTCGTACATCTATCGTACATGGGGTACGGCTCGTACACCCATCATACATGGGGTATGACTCGTACACCCATCGTACATGGGGTACAGCTCGTACACCCCATGATCGCAGGGGTACGCACCGTACCCCTGCGATCATGGGGGGTACGCACCGTACACAGGGGGCCGTTCCGTACCTGTTTCGGCGCGAACTCTGCTTTTACGGCTGTTTTCAGCTCCCATAGACAAAGGGTCGTACGGTGCATACCCGACACGTATCGTACTTGCTGGGTCGTAAAATCCAGCCGCGAACTGTACAGATGTCGCGTACAGCGGGTTCCGAGGGAGAATCGTACGGAGATTAGAGTCGTACGGTCTCTGTACGACTCGTACGGACTACGGCTCCTGGTACGAATCGTACTTCGTCGTACGTACGGGGGACGTTGCAGGGTACGATTCGTACGGGAAAAGCGCTCCGAACGGCTATTCGGAGCGTTTTTTCCCGAATCGGAATCGGCCCCTTTTAAATTACCAGATGTGACCGCTGCGGTGGTGGTCGCATCACAATTAGGTCGCGGTACCACTACGTTACAGGCGGGCAGTCCCGATCCCGCTACGATGGGGGGTGGACTCAAGTCTGCCCGCCATCATAATCAGTCCCTTAGAAAGGAGACCAGATATAGGGGCCGATTATGATCGCGGACGGACTTGAGTCCGTCCGCGATCACCGTGGATGAGGGAACGTCCGCATGGGCTGCGGCGTTCCCTCCTGTGCTATTAGGATGTGACCGCCACCCTGGCGGTCACATCCTCTATTTTTAACATTGCGGCGGGTGCAGCTTCAAGCTGCACCCGCCGCAATGTTAAAAATGCACGCATTGCATTTGTATGTAGAAAGTGGCAGGCACCGCGCGGTGCCTGCCGCTTTCTACATACAAATGCGGGGGGGTACCATAGGTACCTCCCATGTGCACCACCCACCCCCCCTTCACCTAGGGGGCCCGCAACGGGCCCCTGTTGTGAAGATCCATATGCTTTTCCTCGGCGGAAAACCCGCCGCGGAAAAGCATATCTTGCCAGCAATCCTAATATGGTGGACGGTGTCTGGAAGACACCGCCACCATATTAGGGCTTTTCCGCCGCGGTTGTAAGCCGACCGCGGCGGAAAAGCTGTGGACTGAAACCAAGACCCACCAGGCAACCTAATGTGGCGGTGGGTCTTTGGTGGGTCCGCTGCGGAATTTTCGCATCCTCCGGGCCGGCGGTGGCTTCCGCCGGCCCGGAGGATGCGGAAATTCCGCAATCATAATAGGCCCCTAATTCTGCTCACATGCCATGTTAATATAGCTTTCCTTTTACATAGGTTTTTATCAGATTTAAATTTACTGGTAATGTCATGAATTGATCCATAGTTAAAATACCAAAACACTGTCTTCTCTACGACCTATGCTAAGCTGTGTCCTTATCCTGTTTTTTTTACATCTTTCCCTTGTTTCCTGATCTCCACTATGGCTCTCTGACAGAATATCGAGTGCAGGATATCGAGTTACACAATTATCTCATAATTATCATTGTAAAAAATATCGACTTCCTATCTTTATAATGGTAAGTACAAAAATATGGAAAACAAATATCGTTAAAAATATCGAAATAAAAATCGTTTTTTATGTATAAAATATCATGTAAAATTAATTAAATGATACATTTAACATTAAAAAAATGTAGATTTATTTGTAAATCTTACCAATTAAAAGTAATACATTTAATTTAAAAATAAATAAACATACATATATATAAAATGTAGTTTATATATATGTACTTAAAAATAATTAATACATTATTATTTTAATTAATTGTAAAATGTTAGAAATATATTAAAAATTATAAATAAATATACATATACATATACATATACATACACCTGTAACATAAAAATATTTTGAACAAAATTATATTATACATTAAAATAATAAAATATTTAATATTTTTCAAAACTGCATTTTACCTACCTTGAGTGCAACAGTAAGAAAAGTGTTGGATAGCATAGGGGAAAAATTACTATCCCACTCCAAAAAGTGCAATAGTAGGGAAAGTGTTGGACAACAGAGGGGAATAATTTACTATTCCCACTCCAATGAGTGTAACAGTAGGGAAAGTGTTGGCTAGCGGAGGGGGAAAACATACTAGTCCCACTCCAACAAGTGCAACATTAAGGAAAGTGTTGGATAGCGGAGGGATAAAAATTACTATTCCCACTCCAGCCAGTGAAACAGTAGGGAAAGTGTTGGATAGCGTAGGGGTAAAAATTACTATTCACACTCCAGTGAGTCCAACAGCAGGGAAAATGTTGGATAGCGGAGGGGAATAATTTACTATTCCTACTCCAGCAAGTGCAACAGTATGGAAAGTGTTGGATAGCAGAGGGATAAAAATTACTATTCTAACTCCAGCGAGTGCAACAGTAGGAAAAGTTTTGGATAGCGGAGGGATAAAAATTACTATTCCCACTTCAGTGAGTGAAACAGTAGGGAAAGAGTTGGATAGGGGAGGGGAATAATTTACTATTCCCACTCCAATTAATGCAACAGTATGGAAAGTGTTGGATAGCCGAGGGGAATAATTTACTATTCCCACTCCAACAAGTGCATCAGTATGGAAAGTGTTGGATAGCGGAGGGGATAAAATTACTATTCCCACTTCAGTGAGTGCAACAGTAGAGAAAGAGTTGGATAGTGGAGGGGAATCATTTACTATTCCCACTCCAACGAGTGCAACAGTATGGAAAGTGTTGAATAGGGGAGGGGATACAAATTCTATTCCCACTCCAGTGAGTGTAACAGTAGGGAAAGAGTTGGATAGCGGAGGGGATAATTTACTATTCCCACTCCAGCGAGTGCAACAGTAGGGAAAGTGTTGGATAGCAGAGAGGTAATATTTACTATTTACACTCCAGTGAGTGCAACAGTAGGGAAAGTGTTGGCTTGTGCAGGGGTAAAAATTACTATTCCCACTAAAGAAAATATCAACTACAATGCAAAATGTAATAAAAAAAACAAAAACAAAACATATATAAAAATATGAAAAATTACAAAGCATAGAAACATATTATAAATAGAAAAAATCTAACATTTACATGAAAAGATAAATTTTTTAAATGTAACAAAAAATTAACAAACAAATAAATATTTTGTAATAGAAATTAATTTTAATTAAAAAAAGTATTACATAACTGTAATATTTTTCCCTACCCTTTAAAACCACACAAATTACAACAAACATCTAAATAAAAAAAGTATACCTCCATAATTAACTCAATTAATTATCAATTAAACAAATATCAATAATTAACAATCATTTTGAAAAAGGTAAAGATTAATGTATTAACCAAGTGTTACAGCTATAAAACCTAACTCCCCAAACAAAATAAAAATAAAAAATTACCAAAAATAAGTATCAATTAATAAATTAATATTAATGATCATGTAATAATTAATTATTTAAACTAACTTACTTTTCACCCTATACCCCAATAAACCCCAAAACAAATATTTACACAATTTCCATAACTAAATCTGTGTTAATAAATTAATACCAATTAACAACAAGTCATTAATAATTATTTTTATGTGGGTTTATAGTGGTAATGGCCACTATCAACCCCACAACTCACACATCAACATAATTACACAATTGTCATATTTAAATTTGTATTAATTAATTAGCATTAATTAAAATAGAATTAATTAATTATAAATAAAAAACCTCCCATCATATTCCCCTATAAAGGCCACCACTAATAAACCCAATTAATTAATTATTAACAATTAACATTCAAAATATAAATAATTATTAATAAATTATTTCATTCAATTAACACTATAATATAACATAAATTAAATATATTAAAAATATGAATACCTTTAATAAAATTAAATTACATCCCACCTTACTCCCCTATCGACCCACAACCCGCTCTTAAAAAATGACACAATTAACATAATTACCAATTAATTAATAATAATTAACAATTAACACATAATTACCAATAAATTAATTCCAACAATTTTCAATATTAAATATTAAATAAATAGATTTTATGTAATACAAAATATTAATAATTTAATTACAATTACATTATTTCCCACCATAATCCCCCTATAAACCCACAACCCGCTCCTAAAAAAATGACACAATTAACATATTTATCAATTAATTATTCAATAAAAATTAACAGGCAAGTATTAATTAATTAATTAATGATGAATGAATTCCCACAAATAAAACTATAAAATCAAAATTAAATAAATACTAATAAATAAAAAATGTATATTAAAATTATTATAATTAAATTACTTCCCACCCTATTCCCCTATAAACCCACAACCCGCTTCGGAACTTAAACGCAAAATCTAATTAAAATAACAATAACCACTTCTAAAAATGTAACAAATATGTTAAAAAACGAATGCAATACTTAGACAAAAAAATAGAGCACATACATTTAAAATACATTCTAAAATACATAACACTAACTAAAAAACGATAGTTTTACCAACTATATTCTTGCAAACGATATTAATGACTTCGATAGTTTTGAAAACAATATTTCTTACCTTAAACTCGATATTCTTGACCACGATATACTTACAGTAGATATTTCTGTATCTCGATATTCTGCACTCTATATTAGTGCAAGTCGACATTTCTAACTCAATATTATGACTCTTTACCCTTCACTACCACTCCCAGAAACCCCCCTTTTTAAATCCAACTCTACCAGCATCTTCCCCGCCTTCTTCACTGGAACTTCCACCCTTTCTCTTTATGGTGCACTTTAAAGCACCTATTAACCCCATGGATGCTCAGCATATTCCCCTGCTGTGCTGAGAAATCGGAAATCCCACACAACATGACGAGCTGGGCTCGTCATGAGCGTGCGAGGAGGCTACTTCATGACGAGCCCAGCTCGTCATGAGCGTGGAAGGGGTTAATGAAGCTACATGCACATACATGTCAGCCACCCTGATTTCCCTCCCACCAAGTAAATTGTTATGTTATGTTAACTGTATTTCTCAAGTGCGCAAATGCCTGGGGGCGTCAAGGCACTAGTTCTATTAGCAAGATAAGGACTAAGAGCTGGACACTAGGTAAGGCAAAGAGCCATGTTTTTAGTGTCTTCTGAATGCCAGGAGGCTAGGCAAGGCTCAGATAGACCAGCAATAGTTAATTTCAACATTTGTCTGTGCCCCATACAAAGCTTCAGACTCCCCAGTTGAACTGTAAGACCCTGGGAATAACCAAATTATTTGGCTCCCGCTGGCCGCAGGTGTCTAGGTGGCTCATATTTATTGAAACTATGTTTCAGAAAAGCAGGGCCACCTTCATTCACAACCCTGAAAGCAACACAAAGAGCCTTAAATTTGGTCTGCTGTTTGATCGGGAGCCAGTGAAGCTGACAAATTGCCTGTGAGGCTGATTTATTTTTGGGATTTGTCATAAGTGGACTACCCGCTGTGGTTTGCAGCGTTTGCAATTTATGAAAACACTGTTTTTGTATATTTTGGTAGAGACCAATACAGTAGTAGGTTTTTGATAATGCTAGAACAGTGACTAGCATCCTTTTGGTTTCATCAGGTAAATAAGGGAGGATTTTCTTGATGGTGCATAAGGTGTTAAATGCCAAAGACACCACTGTGTTCACCTGTTTTGTAAAGGTGAGTTTATTGTCCATGACAACTCCTAAATGTTTGGCCTCATTGACTGGGACAGGGAGGGAACCAGGTTCTTCTAGCCACAATGATGGTGCCCAAAATGTGGGCTGATTCCCAAATAGGCCAACCTCTGTCTTGGCCGTAGACAGTTTCAATCAATCAATCAATCATATCATTTGTATAGCGCGCTACTCACCCGGAAGGGTCTCAAGGCGCTTAGGGGGGGGGGGGGGGGTCTGCTGCTGCTCGAACAGCCAGGTCTTGAGTTGTTTCCTGAAGGCGAGATGGTCCTCTGTCAGCAGGAGGTGGATGGGGAGGGAGTTCCATGTCTTGGCTGCCAGGTAGGAGAAGGATGCGTGGTACGGCGACGAGGGCGAGGCTTGTAGAACGTAGCTGACGGGTGGGCGTGTAGAAGGTCAGGCGGTCGTTGAGGTACTTGGGGCCCAGGTCGTGGAGAGATTTGTGTGCGTGGGTAAGGAGCCTGAACGAGATCCTTTTGCTGACGGGGAGCCAGTGCAGGTCCCTCAGGTGGCCGGAGATGTGGCTGCGTCGGGGGATGTCCAGGATGAGTCGGACGAGTTTGTATCCATCCAACTGCTGATTTCTAGAATGCAGCCTCTAAATCTTTCTCCTATGCCCGTTTGAGTAGCTGACACCAAAGCTACTATTTGTGTGTCATCCACATAGATGCAAGGGCAAAATCATATGATGTAATCAATGATGCAAGAGATGTAACGTAAAGGTTGAAAGAATTTTAGAAGACCAAGTGCAGGTCCTTTGATGCCTATGTCCTTGTCCAGCAGCCGGTCAGCCAACAGACAGTGGTTGACCATGTCAAAAGCGGCCGAAAGGTCGAACAAAATTAGAGCGGCTTTGCCGCCTCCATCTATGGCCATCCTAATTTCCTTGGTGGTTTTTATTAAGGCTGACTCAGTGCTGTGGCCTGGTCTAAAAACAAATTGTGAATCGCTTAGCAACTCATTGCTGTTCATGAAGTGTGCTAGTTGTCTATTAATTTCCTTTCTATTCATTATCTAAATAACTATATTGGGAATCGTTTTCACCATTTCGAATTTTCATCATTCAAATGTCCACAAAGATATTTTGTGTACTAGACCTGAAAAGGCTCAATTTTAGATACGAGGAAGAACAAAACCATTCCAGATAATACATATTTCTTCAAATATCACGATCTGTAATAATTGAGCCCAAATGTTTTCTTTTTTCTTTTGCACATCATTCAAACATTTAAATCTTTGGTTCCGGCAGAGCATGATATTTGCCTCTAACTTTTCTGCTAAGCCCATCTTCCTGCAATAGATCCCTGGTCTGCAGCTTAACAGGGGGCCAGCCCAGTTCTACTTGGAGAAGGTTTGGACTTTGTACTGGGAGGCCCAAGGCCTGTGGTATCTCTTCTGCTTTAAATTAGTGTGAGGGGTCACAGAAGAGTACAGCTAATGACACGGGTGGACTGTGGTGCCCAGTGCAGGAGCATGGGAGCATTTAGACCAGGGATCATGTGTGCAGCAGTGGTGAAATGAGTTGCAAATACTGAAGATGTTCCTCCCTTTGACTGTCAGGCTCCATTTACCCTCTTGTTCTTCCTCCGTCGAGTCGGCTCCCTGGTTTTCTTTGGACTTGGCCTTCGTAACTTTTGGACTGGAACTTGTGTGCGCCCGCTCTTGCCCTGGATGCATCTTGCCATGTTGAGATGGTTTCCATCGATGCTCACGACCCGGGTCCGCCATTTTGTTGATTCTTGTCCTTTCTTTGGTCCCTTGGATTCCATCCTGCTAACCTTCAGACATTTCTCTTAAGCTGGACTGCCTCATCTCTTTCTCCCCCTCAGGTCCTCCTCTCTCCTCTCACCAATCTCAGCCTCCAACTCTTCTCCCCCACATACCGCTCTCTACCCCTTTTTATTTTAATAAAAAAAAAAAATTATCTCTCTTTTCATTCTGTAAATATGTGATAAATACTTGTCAAAGCCGAATCGCTGGTAAAATGGAATCCTGAGAAAATCTAATATTTGTATATTTATGTATATAGAGATAACTCTTACCACTAGTATATGTAGTAGTCACTACCATTCCTATGTGATTCTTTGAGTTTATACATTTGTATCTCTTCCTTGAGTGACTTAACAACTTGTACATTTGCAATTTTTTCTATTTGTATCTCTTCCCTGTGGGACTTTACAACTTGTACATTTACAATTTTATTTTCCTGTTTGTATATTTTATGTAACTCATGTAATCCTAAGTCCTTATGTATCGCAACTGGTTCTTTTGTAAAGCGCTCTGACACCTTCGGGTAATGTTCGGGCTATAGAAAATCGTATTAAATAAATAAATAAATAATTGTCAGAGAATGTCAGCACTATATCAGCACTATATTAGCGCCGGGACACTGCCGTTGGTGGTAGACCAGGCAGCGCTTAATAAATTGCTTGGTATGGAACGGAATGGTATATCAATACATTTCTAATTTCTGGGCTGGGACAACCTCAGTGAAAGTTACAAATACACCATCTACTAAGGCCTTAAGCCAGGCAGATTGAATATACCTTAGAGCCTGACGTAGCAGGCTCTCATGTCAAATAAAAGCATGCTCCAGGGTTAAAGACCCGAGCCGAAGGGAAAGTCCTTTAAAAAGGGAGCGGGCCTTTAATGGCCAGTAGAGCCCGCTATGGAGGGTTCTAAGGCTATTAGAACATTCCGCCCCTAGAGGACATGAATGTTATAATTTGTTTCTTTTATCTATTTCTAATTCATTTTTGAATATGAAGGAAAGATGACATTGTTTCCTGGCATGTTTTGAGAAATTTCAAATGTGAAAGAAGAGACTGAAGAAGTTATTCAATGGTATGATAGGTAAATCCATGGAAATTATTTGTGCTTCGTCACTAAAATTTGAGTGTACATTTTAGAGTTGTAGGGGTGACGTTCCTAGATTCTTTTGTCCGCTAGAAGTCTTAGGTGTTTTTAGCTTGCTCTGCATCTCTAACAAATACAACTGTCACAGAAGTAAACAGTTTTTTCATATGTGGCAGCTTAGAGACTACTGTGTAACTGAGTTGAACGTCTGAGATGAAGGGACCAAGGTACAGATTCTCTTTTAGCTCCAGTCATTTGAATTATTGGTCAATATGAGACGTCAGAGTAGGTTTTATTTGATGTATCCGAGGTTTTATCTATCACTCATTCTACTTGTTCTTCAACTGCACGATTACCTAACACCCCCATACCAGATTTGTGATAATCCTCAAAGAGGGCTCTTTAGCAACTGTCATGATTTGATTGATAGCAGTCCATGGATCGAGCACTTTTGAGTCTGCAGTAGTCAGATTCATGGAGTTTATGATACATTGTTTATGCTGCTGCTGAATTTAATTTAATATTGAATCATTTCTTAGCTCAGATGCCTCTGCATAAGCACTTTCCAGTGAATTGATAGGTGTTTTATCTGGTTTAGATATAGCACTTTTTTCAGTGGAACTATTTTTATCTGCACCATCAATACCATTAAATTGAGAAGGAGGAGACCCGGCAGGGGAAACTATGGCTATTTTATATTTTGAAGCATTTGACATTTTTGACCTTTTATATTTTAATGAATAATGTGTCCCTTTCCGATGAAAAAAACTACTGGTCTTAGCCTTGACCATTAAAGGGAAAGTACTCTTGTTACGACACTTTAACAGTCAATGGTTCTTTTAGGTATTTTCAACAAAGTCTTTTTGGACAAAGTCCTACTGCTCATGAGCAGCCAAAAGTTATGTAAATAGAAAGTGTCAAACACCAAAGGCTGAGCTAGCCTATTTAGCTTACACATGGAGGAAATTAAGTTTACCCGGGATTTAGTCAGGCATTTAAAGATGAAAACTAATAACAGCTGCCTCCTCTACTGATTATTGAAGAATCTACCTGATAACTTTCAAAGCAGCTTCCTACCACCCTGAGCTGCTCATGCTTTTCTCATTCAAGACCAGAGGATGTAGAGGATTTTACGACTTTAGGCACCGCTTGTGTGATTGGGGAAAAACAAGTTTCAGTTCCTGCACAGTCTCCCCACTGAGCCCAAAGATCTTTTTGGAAGCGTTCGGCCCTGCTGGCCAGCCAATATGTTTTCCTTCACTACAGCTTTCACAACTACAGGGCTATAAAGGCTGACAGCTGCCTACCTACTGCGTCTGGCTCTGGAGACCCGCATGCAGCTGACGGTGAGCAAGAAGAGGGCTGTTCAGAGTTTTTTTGTTACATGTTCTGGGCTTACAGCCTGATTCATGAAACGACAATCGGCTCGCAAAGGGCCAGATTCTGAGAATCTGGCCCTTTGCGAGCGCAATTATTGCATTTGGGATTCATCATCCCAAATGCAATAATCGCTATTACAGAATTCGCTATTGTGCGAGGAATTGCATTTAAGGAATCTCTATTAGAGATTCCTTAAATGCAATTCATCAACCAATTTTAAATTGCTATTTCGCTATATTTGGCCGCTATTTACCACGAAGTCTGACTTCGTGGTAAATAGCGAAAAAATAGCTTAAAGCACTTTCAGCCTGATTCATCAATCTCCCGTTTTGCAAGCCCCTAATAGCGATTAATAACGAATCGCTATTAAGGACTTGCAAAACGGGATTCATGTAGGAATTGCATATTGAAATGCGATTCCTACACATTCCTTATTTGCGATTAGCAAATTGCTAATCGCAAATAAGGAATAACTCCCCATTCATTTCTATGGGCCTAAAGGGTCATAGGAATGAATGGGGAGACATTCCTTATTTGCGAATAGCAATTTGCTAATCGCAAATAAGATGGCGATTTCAAGGGTGCCAGTGGTGTCCAAAGGACACCCTGTAGCACCCCTGAAATGTAATCTACATTGGAGTTGCGCACACACATGTCCAAAGGACATGTGTGTGTGTAACATGCAAAAGAAAAAAATGCACTAAAGTGCTTTAAGCTATTTTTTCGCTATTTACCACGAAGTCAGACTTCGTGGTAAATAGCGGCCAAATATAGCAAAATAGCAATTTAAAATTGGTTGATGAATTGCATTTAAGGAATGTCTAATAGAGATTCCTTAAATGCAATTCCTCGCACAATAGCCAATTCTGTAATAGCGATTATTGCATTTGGGATGATGAATCCCAAATGCAATAATTGCGCTCGCAAAGGGCCAGATTCTCAGAATCTGGCCCTTTGCGAGCCGATTTTCGTTTCATGAATCAGGCTGTTTAGTGCATTTTTTTCTTTTGCATGTTACACACACACATGTCCTTTGGACATGTGTGTGCGCAACTCCAATGTAGATTACATTTCAGGGGTGCTACAGGGTGTCCTTTGGACACCCCTGGCACCCTTGAAATCGCCATCTTATTTGCGATTAGCAAATTGCTATTCGCAAATAAGGAATGTCTCCCCATTCATTCCTATGAGCCTTTAGGCCCATAGAAATGAATGGGGAGTTATTCCTTATTTGCGATTAGCAATTTGCTAATCGCAAATAAGGAATGTGTAGGAATCGCATTTTAATATGCAATTCCTACATGAATCCCGTTTTGCAAGTCCTTAATAGCGATTCGTTATGAATCGCTATTAGGGGCTTGCAAAACGGGAGATTGATGAATCAGGCTGTTAGTGTCAGCAGCAATGCAGAGGACCCGGGTGGCTTCATCCTCCATGCCTTTTTCGGGGGTGTGCCCTGGTCTGATGTGCGTAATGGATGGCTGCATTCATACCGTAGCTCCGATTCACAAGCATTGTTTGCAAGAAATAATACTGACACAAGTAACATGCCCAGGGAACAGTCCTTGAAAAGTATTTAAAGATATCTGACTGATTGTGGACCACTATTTTAATTATTTTCCTACATTCTCATTGTTGCATACAGAAAACATGTGTTTTAACTTGTTGTTGCCTCTTTTAATATTTATACATGTGCCTTTCTAGCTTTTATTTTCCTTGTTGAGTTTCCTATCATTAGATGTATAGCCAGCGTAAAATAATCAAAATAAATGCTAGAGAATAGTCAGTTACAGATTATTAAATTGTCTAGAACTAATACGAATAAATAATAAAAAGTTCATTAGATGTTTGCTATCAAAATTGTGCTTTAGTGAACAGGGTGATTTAAGTAGTGGGATTATATGTGCAGTACATCATGTATATATTTAAGAGGAAGGGTCTCTTTGGTAGCATGACTCTAAAAGTATTTGACCCCACCTTGGTCACCTATATTTTATAATACATATTACAGCATGTTTGGTTTTCAAATTGATTAGAAGAAATGAACTGTGCTTCAAGTTTTTAGGTCAATTAAAGGCACACCGTCTGGATGCAGCAGATCATATCCAGTATGGAATACACTGGTTTTAAAGTTTGTCAGGTCAAGAAAAATTATACACATTCCCAAAACCAATCATAAAAGAGAAGGCTGGGTATTGGCTGTTTGTTATCAGGGACAAGCACATCCAACTCATTTCATTGCCATAGATCATGCCACAGAAACTGCTAAAATATTGTTAATTTTTCTGTCAGGGATGTGGAATTCTTATAGCCAGACACCAAGGACATATTTTTGGGCGTCAAGGGCAACATGTTTTCAAGTGGTTTTTGTCCTTGGGACAAGTAGGCCCAACTCCCTGAAACACAAACCCTTTGACTGCCAGTTTGCAGTACAACATTACAGATCAGGGAAGGGCACTGTCGTCTGCTATTAAGGTAATATTTTTATGAGTTAATGCTATTCAAACTTGTATTTATGGTTCATTAATTGAAAGCCTTTATTATTAGCTCTCTAAATAAATGTTGTAAGCTCCGACTGCACTACTGACAGTAGTTCCAGTATAAAAATGTGTATACACTTTTTCACAGTATAGCAATATGTGGCTATGTATAATGCTCCCAGAATGCTCTCTGATCTGATGCAAATATTTGTAGAAGCTTGAAAGCAAGATTGATTATTCTTTGTTTTCAAAATAAAATAGTCATTAAAAAAAGAAAGCAGAAAAAAACCATTTCGCTAAACTACTGTAAAATTTTCAGGTACCATTTCTTTGCAGCATCATTTAGCAACATGTGTTGATGCATGCTATTATTTCCTAAAAGTATTCATAATGGAAAAACAGCGTAAACAGTTTCACTAAGATTATGGGAAACAAAATAAACAAGCATTGAAAAAGCCAGTAGGTCTGAAATTGGTGGTCAGATTTTTAGTTATGTCAATGTGTGACTTGTTTTTGCAAAAAAATGTTTGGTCTCAAAAAGCACACACGGCCACAGTAGTTACTTACACTGAACAAAACTACTTTTTGTGCCGATATGCTACTTGTGAAAGAGCAGAATGCTGTCAACTCACAGTGAAGCCAGCCAACAAAGAGAGAGAGACAGAATTTTAGTAAACGAAAAAGGTCATGGTAAATGCCACACCATATTATGGGCCCTATTATTAACGAGTCTCAAAAGTGCACCCATGGTATATGTCCTTGCATTAAGTGCAGCTATACGACTTACATGAATTCCCAAGAATTTACAGAAGTAGGACAAGAAATAGCTCTCCTAGAAAATATTTGTGAACTGCATTTTAGTATGAGCAAATATGCATGGGTAGATTTTCTCATGCGAAAATCTGAGTGTTTGCAAGTTCACTTTCCCTCCAACCACTTTTCCCAACTCTGGAAGAAGGTTTACATCTGCCATTGTCAGGAGTAAATTTCCAACATTTCTCAGTCTGGGAAAAAAATAGAGAGGAGTTGTGGAAAACCCATAAAACGTGCAAGTTAGTTGATTTGCACAAACTCAAAAGGGCATTCTAACCCTGGAACTATTGCTTACTACTACCTTCAGCCCAGTATGTAGATCTGCATAAACGTGGCAACATAAGGGAATTGCAAGTTTTCAAACACTAATTTGGTATGATCCCTTGCATAATCAGAGAGGCTACATAAGAGCTCTTATATAATGAGATTGCTGCCATAATTTGTTACCGTACTACATGGCACCAAAGGGATGCGTGGATTTTGTTATAGGACAAGTAGATTTATGAAGCAACCTGCCCCATGGACAAGTAGATATTTTATTAAATTCCACACCCCTGTTCTGTCATAGAGATGAGGAACAGCACCAAGTACTTCTCAAGGAATCCAAAGAGATAAAGATCCTGATAAAAGGTTGCTGTATTAATCTCACAGTAACCTTTTTATTCTCAAATGGAAGCTCCATGTAAAAAATGACTGGTGTCTGCAATTGTTTTGGTCTACAACCCTACACAATATTATAACAGAAGAAAGCATGCAGTTGGACCTCTTAGGACTTTATGGAGCATGGTAAACTCCATAACTCTCTCTAACCAGTCACAGAATTCGGAAGGTCACTAAATGGCCTGAAATGAAGATATGAGACTCGCAACATTGTATGAATTGCAAAGTGACATGGGCCTGGATGGAAACCTTTTCAATTCAAAACGGCAAGTCAAATAGCTTGTAATAGTATAGCCCATACCTCAGTTTGAACTCTAAAGAAACCAGTATGTGCCTATCCAAGGCCCTAAGCGGTACAAAAGGGGGTGGTGATGGACGGAGCATCTAAATCAATCAAACACTCACACCCAGTCAAAAGATCTGGGTTTAATCCATCACTGTTCTTTAGCCCACTCTGCCACCCCAGTTCAGACATGGCTATTTGCAAATCAGTCTGACCCTCTGCCTCATGGGAACAGTCCAGCCCAAACTGCTAAGCCATGCCTTCCCTGGACCGGAAACAAGCTTCCGAGGACCGGTTTCTGGCATTCCAGCCGTCTTCAGCCCGGCTTGCTTGAATCCAGTGGCAAAGTGAGCAAGGGACTCACGTCTGAGCATACCCTGCCACACTTATGGCGGCCAAAAGCGGTACAAAAGGGGGTGGTGATGGACGGAGCATCTGAATCAATCAAACACTCACACCCAGTCAAAAGATCTGGGTTTAATCCATCACCGTTCTTTAGCCCACTCTGCCACCCCAGTTCAGACATGGCTATATGCAAATCAGTCTGACCCTGTGCCTCATGGGAACAGTCCAGCCCGAACTGCCAAGCCATGCCTTCCCTGGACCGGAAACAAGCTTCCGAGGACTGGTTTCTGGCATTCCAGCCGTCTTCAGCCCGGCTTGCTTGAATCCAGTGGCAAAGTGAGCAAGGGACTCACGTCTGAGCATACCCTGCCACACTTATGGCGGCCAAAAGGGGTACAAAAGGGGGTGGTGATGGACGGAGCATCTGAATCAATCAAACACTCACACCCAGTCAAAAGATCTGGGTTTAATCCATCACCGTTCTTTAGCCCACTCTGCCACCCCAGTTCAGACATAGCTATATGCAAATCAGTCTGACCCTGTGCCTCATGGGAACAGTCCAGCCCAAACTGCCAAGCCATACCTTCCAAGGCCCTGGCATCCTTTGAGACTACATCACCCTGTATCACTCTGTTGGTATAGCCAAAATTAAAGGATTTTGCTATCCAAACCATAGGTTGCTACAAACTTTCTTTCTGTGATGAAACAGTATATTTGAGGTTAAACTGCAGACCTGGTTCTTTTACATGGGACAATTGTAGGAAATGTTATTAATATTTGGGGTGGGTGACTACCCACCTCAAGTAATAATCACAGCCCTTGTCAGGGTAAATAAACCCTCAAAGTCACTAAATTAACCTGTGATAAACCCCCTGCTGTGGTAGAGAGCAGACAAACTTAACTAAGCGCAATGTGTAAAGTATTCATGAAGTACCAAAACAGTAAAAAGGTCAAAATAAAAAATCCCAAAACAAATTAGAAAAATAGAGTACAATTTAACAAACAACATGACATCAAAAAACCAAACTCACCGATGGACTAATACAATTGATTCAATAATTTGAATATTACCTCTATTTTCTTCTTCAGTGACTTAATGGGAATTTATACACACTTCTCCATATGAATGAACGAACGAACGCCCTAACATTATAAAGGATATGCAAAGGCCAGACAACTACTGTAGACATAGAAAAACATCTACATTTCCAAATGGGAACCAATAGGACTGTGCACTAGTATTTGTATACTAGAAAGTGACTAAACCATTTGCACCCAATGGGAATTCTAGATATGTTTTTGAAGTGCATGACATGCTTTGTGACCCTCATTTAACACAACACAAGTGTTTCACATGGATCTAAATGATAGCTGTTGTTTTTTAAGTTTCCTTACACAAACTAAAACACTGACATGCAGACATTTTGCCTGCAATATTAATCTCAACTGTTTCATTGGACTCTTTTCCTATAGTGGTACAATAACCCATTTAAACAAAAAGCATCCCATAACGGTTAACATTAGAACAAACGTAAACTTTCCCTGTATTTTCTGTCTTTTTATAGAGGATCTTGTCTCCCACACCTTTGTCGTAATAAACTGTTTTGATTGGTCTTTGGTTGAATGCCATGTTCAACATAATCTGCAGCATCAGGGCTGGAGCAAAGACCACGGTTAATGCCAAAGCCTTTGCCTAGAACTTACAGCGCATGGACACAGTGGATCACTGACTAAATATCGACAACAAAAATATAGAATGGACAGAATATCGGCACCTAAATATCGAAGATCAGAATATCGACTCCCTAGCTACAAACAGGTAAGTACAAAAATATCGAAGACAAAATATTGTTGTTTAAAATATAGTTTGTAAAAAATATCGAATTTTTAAAATATTTTAAAAGTAATATTAACTTAATTAAATAATCAATATAATTAAATAAAACATACTTAAAATTAATGTAAAAATATAATAATTAATAAAAAATAAATGTAAAGTCTAAAAATAAATTTACATCAGTGTTCGATAGCAGGAGGGTAAAAATTACTTTTCCCACTCCAGTTAGTGCAACATTAGGGAAAGCGTTGGATAGCGGGAGGGTAAAAATGACTATTCCCATTTCAGAGAGTGCAAAGGTAGGGAAAGCGTTGGCTAGCGTAGGGGTAAAAATTACTATTCTCACTCCAGAGAGTGTAACAGTAGGGAAAGTTTTGGATAGAGGGAGGGTAAAAATGACTATTCCCACTCCAGAGAGTGCAACAGTAGGGAAAGCGTTGGCTAGCATAGGGGTAAACATTACTATTCCCACTCCAGTGAGCGCAACAGTAGGGAAAGCGTTGGATAGAATAGGGGTACAAATTACTATTCCCACTCAAGTGAGTGCAACAGTAGGAAAGTAATGATTTAATTTTTAAATAAAAATAAATTAATTATCAATACCAATAAAAAAGTAATTCAAATGAATTACCAATTACAAAATATTTAATAATTAATTAATTATAAATATCAATAAATATTATTTTAAAAAAATTAATTACCTAGCAATAATTAATTAACAACCAATTTATTTTCAATACCAAAAATGTAATAAGGAATACATTTTTTACCAATTAATAATTAATTAACAATACATTAATTATCAATACACAAAAATAATTTCAATAATTACTTAATTACAATTAAATTACTACCCACCCTATTCCCCTATGAACCCACAACCCAATCCAAATAATATATTAATACAATTAACATAATTATCAATTAATCAAATAATAAAAATTAATTACCAATGAATATACATTAATGACAAATTAATTATTATTTAACAAAATATTAATTATCAATATCAATCAATAAAAATAAATATTTACTTAATTACAATTAAAGTACTTACCACCCTATTCCCCTATAAACCCACAACCCGCTACGGAATGATTTTACGCAAAAATTCAAAAACATAAAATTAATTACTTAAAAAAATAAACATACATTACAAAAATGATAGACACTTTTAACACATATACTAACATACAAAACACAAAAAAATCGATATTATTAAAAATTCTATATATTTTAATGCCTTTATTATGTACTTCGATATTTTGACAGTCGATATTACTTACCTGCATTTCAATATTATTAACCACTATATTACGTCCATTCGATATTATGTCCATTATATATTTTGACTTCGATATTCTGTCTATTCTATATTTTGTATTCGATATTGTGTCTAGTTACCGGACACAGGCTGTGTGCAGTAGGTTCTGTGGGTATGAAGACTGGGTACTGGACAAGGCCTACAGAATGCCTTGTGCCTAAATGCCAATATGCACTACCAAGATCTTGGAGAGTGAATTCTCACTTTGCCCAGGAACTAAATCACTGAAATACTGTGTTAAAGCTAAGTTACGGTTTATTACTTTGAAGTCAAAATAATAAATGTTATTAAAAACAAAGAAATTTCTCTTAGATATATTCAGTTGAAGGGATCTTATGTTTATAATGCAAAAGCTAAAGCCACAACTCTTGCTTTGTCATACACTCTGCTTTAATCATTATGATATGTATTTTAGCATATTCATTGCATCACAATATGTACTCCTTCTCAACCAGAGGCACACTGAGCGCAGATCTTTGGGCTGCCTCTGCTCACATTTTAAAGATGGCTATGTAGAGTTTTGCTGGAAATAACCTTGATCATTATCTAGGTCAGTGTTTTTTCTTAAAACAATATTACTACAAACACATGCATTTATGAATGAGTATAATAATTAATATAGGTCTCCATATTAACCGCATTTAAATTTGCACATTCCTTTGAGACACCTCACTATTGAGAAAACTAGGCGTAATAAACAAAAGAATCAACATAAGACCAGATGTACAAAAATGCATTTACTGGCCGCAAACCCTGCCATTTTGCAACCTGCTGGTTTTGCATTTTTTTGAATGTACTAAACCCACTTAGTAATTTAGTAACGGATTACTAGGTCGCTAAATGGGCTGAGGCAACCATACTGAATTGGAATTTGGAAAGGGAATGTTTGGGGCGTTCCTTCCACATACCGAATTTTTGTGGCATGTATTAATGTTTTCTGATCCAAAACTGGTTGTAAAATATTAATATTTTACTGACTACTGAAAGGTAGTGGTAACCCTCTTGCAAACAGGGGACCTGTCCCGTTTGGGAATGGGCTACTCAACCTGTCAGTATTGTAACAAAATTACTTCCTCTTTGTGAAAGATCCCAAAAAATTCCTTTCAGGAAAATGAGCTGCATTAAAAAACAGATTGACATATTTAAAAGCAATCACAGACATAGTGGTCTGCTGACCCCAGCCGAACCCCAATCCTGTGATGGCAATGAATAATAGTGGACCGCGATTTACAGCCTAACCCATTATTATGCATAAGGTAGGTTAGATTCTCACCCAAAACGGTTTGAATTTTTAAGAACTGATTGATTTTGTGACATCTTCACTGGTCACAAAAATACTGAGCATTAATTATGACCAGCATTTTTCATACAGTAAATTGTACATGTGCTCTATAGCTTCTACTGCCCTTGCAGATGCAGGGAAAAACAGAACGAAAACCACACTCCTGCCACCACAGATTCAGGCAGCTTAACTCTATACACAGCATGGGACCCAAAAACACTGCATGCACCATTAAGAAAGGCCATTGCGATAACAGCAATTGACAAATTACCTTTTTCAGTTTTCATGAACACAAAAATAAAGAGTAGAGTACCTAACGCTTTGCAGTTCTATGGCCCAGTCCATTCACGGCATTTCAAGACCGAAGGTTCTAAGTTTGCATGTAATACAAGAAAGCACTGTGCACCCAAACATTAGTAGTTTATACAAGACATTAAATATGGCTCAGGGAAGGAGAGAGACAAGGAGAGACAGACAGGGAGAGCGAGAGAATCCGCACGAGAAATAAAGCAAAGGGAAGGGGAGATGGACAGAGTAAAAGAAAGAGAGGAGGAGAAATGGAGAGAGAAACAGAGTGAGGCAATGAGAGAAGGCAGGTAAAAAGACTGAAAGACATGTGGAGAAAGACAGAGATAGGGCTACATGGGATAAAGTGACATAGAAACAGAGTAATAAAGGACAGGTTTCGAAGGACTGATTTAGAATGCCAGGGAGAGGGAACTACAGAAAAAGGCAGAGAAAGACGAATTCAAACAGTAAGATATATGGAGATTTGTCGGGAAAAAGGGGAGCTTGGGAGAGAGGGAAACGAGTCAAACAGAGATGAGTGACATAGAACGAGAGATGAGAGAGAGAGAGAGAGAGAGAGAGAGAGAGAGAGAGAGAGAGAGAGAGGGAGAGAGACTGATAGACATGCACAGGGAGAAACAAGGATAGCCAGTGAGAGACAAATAAATACAGGAAGAAAGAGGGAGAGACAAAAAGCCAGCAAAACTGTTGTCTACTATTGTTCTACTGCTACATCTGTGCAATATGTGAATAAATACAGTTACTTCTGTTGTGTGTTTTGTCAGTGTCCTTGCTGATTAAAGTTATGTTTCTGTTTGCATTAGATTGCATGTGCCCCATGCTCTATGTATCACTTCAACATTGCAAGGCTCTTTCCAGGCAGGGGTGACAGGATCTTCAGTCCATTCTGACACTGATAATAGTGTAATCTGTGATGGCTATTTTACCTGCCATGCAGTTATCTTCTTAGTGATTTGCTATTGTTGGATACACTGTTCACATGTCAGGTTGGGGGACACTGCCAGCACAGGGTGTGATGCTGTGCAAAGGTTTTGAAGCAGGCTGGGATATGTCATGATGTATGTGTGTGGATTCCTTTATGTGTGCCCAGCCGTGTATGTATATGGTCATCTGGTGTTGGCCCTTAGTCCTGGTACCATGGCCTACATGAGATGCGTGATCTTGGGTGTAGCAGAGGTGTGCAGTGTGAAGGGTGTAAGTTTGTAGTGGATGTATGTGTGCCCCTGTATTGTGAGAGACACACATGTGTCACCCAGGAGTTGTATGCCTGTTGTTTGTTTTGTCTTGCCCTGTGTAGAAGATTGTATGCACTTGTGTGAGCGGTTTGTAGTGCACTGTGCTGTGTGTTGGTGCGTCCATGCTGTTGTGTGTGACTCCTCCTTGTTGTGTTTGTAAGTTTGAAGTGTGCAAAGTGTGTGAGTTGCACATCAGTGTTGTGTTTGATTGATCCTCAATGTGTCTTGGGTGTGTTTGTGTAGACTGTGTGGCCCTGCTGCTCCACACTGGCATTGTGTTTGTGTTTGTGATGCATTGCAGCACATGGTGGTTTTTCTCCTCCTGTATGGCATGGTGTGTGTGGTGTTACGCTATCCTCCATGTGTGCCACTTGTGCCTTTCCATTGTGGGTCTTCCCTCCCTCTATTTGTGTGTGGTACACCCATTACATGTCTGCTACTAACATGCAGGGTATTTCACTTTGATGTCAGCTGTCCCCTTGGTTTCCAGGTGTGTGTGCCTCCCCATCACTTCATTTGTTAGCTTGTGCTTTGTGGTGCAGTTCTTTGGCCATAAGTGTTGTTCCACTCTGGACATTGCCACAATGGTTTATGTGTGCTGTCCTTGTGCTATTAGTCATTCTGTAGTGGTCATGTGCACTTCAGCTGTGTGTGCTGCCTAGTGATCTGGTGGAGATGGCTTGGCTCTTGTGTCCCAGAGTGGTGCATGTGTAGTTGTTGTGTTGGATGTGTGGGAGTTGGCTGTGGTATTGCTTCAGTTCCTGGGTGTGCTGTTGTATTTGTGCAATCCTGATTTGTGGTGTGTGTGATGTGGTTGTGTTTATTATGTGTGTGTGTGGCTGTTGTACTTGTTATGCACACACTGCTTGTTGAGCATGCAGTGCTGTGTGTATGTGGCCTTGGCATTGCCTGATGGGCATCCCCTGATGCCTTGTGGTGTTTGTTGATTAGGGTTTCATGTGCATCTGTGGTCGGTTTGATGTGGCAGTCTGTGTTTGTTCAGATGCACTTCTTGTGTGATTTGTGTTATGGTGTGTGTGTTTTGTTCCTGAGTGTTGATGTTGTGTACTCCTGTTGTTTCTGTGCTCCCATTGCTTTTCCCCAGTTGGGCTGACAGGGTATGTCTGTTTCTGTTGGAGTTCAGTATGTGTTCCAGTAGTGTTTGTGTGTTGTTCTTCTGCAGGCATTTGTTGAGGCATCCCTGTGTGTGTGTTGTGTTTGTGGCTACACCCAGGGTGTGTGTTTGTTTGTGTGTGTATGTGCTGGCAAGTATTGTGAGCCTTCAGTGTGTGTGGCACTGGTGTTGTGTGTTCCTTGTCAGCCACTCCTGCAGTGGCTGTCTCCCTGGTTGTGTGTTGTGTGGTGCAGAGAGTGTGTATTGTGCTTGTTGTTGCAGTGCTTGTTGGTGTGCATGGGAGTGCATGGGATGGGCACCTGGCCTGTGACTTGATGGGGTGTGTTGATGTGTGGTTGGGTGTAGTGTGTCCCTATGCTGTTTGTGCCCTGCCCATGCCTTGGTGTGGCCCTGCTTTTTGCATAGTGCACATGTGTTGACCGCGGCGGTGACGTGAGCGGGACCGGGACGTTGCTGCTGGTTGGCGGACAATGTGTGTCCCGGATGCTGAGGGGTGCCATGTTGTCAGGTGGGTGATGTGTGGGTGCCCTTGTGTATGTGTTGCGACCCCCAGCAGGGTGTCTGTGTGGTGATTGGACCCTGTGTCGGCCTGTGTGTTGTGTGTTGCATTTGTGTAGTTGCGTACCTGCGGCGGCGTACGCGGCGGCCCATCTGACGATAGTGTTGGAGGAGGAACATCGCCGGATGCATATGGAGGGCTGGGTTCATGGTGTTCAGGACCGTGTCTCGGCTATCTTGCTCCGCTGTCGAGTTTCCGCCAGCTCAGACTGGGCGGTGTCTCCGCTGCGGTGCGTCGACTTGTTTGGGCCATCCTAATTTGTGGAGCGGTGCGGATGTCATTCTGCACGGCGGTAAGTCTCGATTGTCTCCCACCGCCGCGGTGGCAAGCGCACTTTGATGGCAGTCCGCGGCGCTCCGCGGCAGACGGGAAATGACGTATGTTTTGCCATACTAATATGGCGGGCGTGAGTTCCGCTGCTAGCGGGCGGAAAAAGGCGTTTTTCCACCCCGCCAGCACCGCGGTGGTGCCACTGCCCGACATCCTAATGGGCCCCTTACCCTCATGCAAAGAGGTAAACTCTTTACTTATAATGAGCCCTTCGTTTTTCAAATATCTCATTTTGTCTCACTTCTTTCAGCATATTTTGGTTACTACGAAGTCCGTAGTCAAAAGAAGTACCTGGTAAAATAGGGACATCAAACTGTAAAATTATTCTTTGGAAGTACATCGGTTAGAAGACAACGAGCGCCATAAACAGATATCCACAGATGCACTTTTCTGCCAACAATCAAATCACACACGTGTGCTACATACAGTTTAAAAAAATAGAGGGCCTCACTCATGAGGCCCAACCGATCAGTCAGTCAATCAATCACTGCATTTGTAAAGCGCGCTACATACCCGTGAGGGTCTCAAGGCGCTGGGGAGGGGGGTGCTACTGGTCGAAGAGCCAGGTGTTGAGGAGTCTTCTGAAGGCTAGCACGTCCTGGGTCTATCGTAGGATGGTGGGGAGAGTGTTCCAGGTCTTGGCGGCGAGGTAGGAGAAGGATCTGCCGCCGGCCGTGGTTTTGTGGATGTGGGGGACTGTGGCGAGGGCGAGGTTGGCTGAGCGGAGGCTTCGGGTGGGGGTGTGGAATCTGAGTCGGTTGTTGAGGTAGGTGGGTCCGGTGTTGTTAAGTGCTTTGTGTGCGTGGATCAGGAGCTTGAAGGTGATCCTTTTGTTGACGGGGAGCCAGTGCAGGCCTCTCAGGTGGAGTGTGATGTGGCTGCGGCGGGGGACGTCAAGGATGAGTCGGGCCGAGGCGTTCTGGATGCGTTGGAGTCGTCTCAGGAGCTTGTTTGTAGTTCCTGAGTAGAGGGCGTTCCCGTAGTCTAGTCTGTTGTTGATGAGGGCCTGGGTAACGTTTTTTCTCGTGTCGAGGGGGATCCATTTGAAGATCCTGTGGAGCATACGGAGGGTGTTGAAGCAGGACGCGGAGACGGCGTTGTCTTGCCTGGTCATGGAGAGGGATGTATGACATTACAATGCATGCTTTCACTCCGCATGCCAATACGACGCAACTTTTACAACGCAAGTCGTTACAACGACTTGAGTTGGGGGGCGCTGGATACTGAATAGTTTAATTTACTATTCCAACTCCAGTCCCCGTGGATAGTAGGGAAGGTGTTGGATAGTAATTAAACTATTCCCTATCCTAGAGTGCCCTCCAGCGCAAGTCGTTGTAATGACTTGCGTTGTAATAGTTGCGTCATAATGGTAGTGCGGAGTAAAAGTTGTGTTGTAAAGGATGTTTCCCCATGGAGAGAGTGGAGTCGAGGATGACCCCCAGGTTGCGTGCGTGGTCCATGGGTTACGGGGCTATGCCTAGTGACGTGGGCCACCAAGAGTCGTCCCAGGCTGATGAGGTGGGTCCGAGAATGAGGACCCCCGTCTTGTCTGAGTTCAGCTTCAGTCTGCTGTCCTTCATCCAGTCAGCTACGGCCTTCATTCCTCTGTGGAGGTTAGCTTTGGCGGTGTGAGGATCTTCGGTGAGGGATATGATCAGCTGGGTGGCATCGGCGTAGGAGATGATGTTGAGGTTGTGTTGTCGTGCGACGTGGGCGAGGGGGGCCATGTAGATATTGAACAGCTTCGGGCTGAGGGAGGATCCCTGTGGGACGCCGCAGATGATCTCTGTGGTTTTGGAGCGGAACGGTGGGAGGCGGATGCTCTGGGTTCTGCCGGAGAAGAAGGATGTAGTCCAGGCCAGGGCCTTCTCTTGGATACCGGCGTCATGGAGGCGTGCTGATAGGGTGCGGTGGCAGACCGTGTCAAAGGCTGCTGATAGGTCCAGGAGGAGGAGGGCGGCTGTTTCTCCTTTGTCCATCAGGGTCCGCATGTCGTCAGTGGTGGCGATGAGGGCGATCTCGGTGCTGTGGTTGCTGCGAAAACCAGATTGGGAAGGGTCCAGGATGTTGTTAACTTCAAGGTAGCGGGTCAGCTGTTTGTTGACAATCTTCTCGGTCACTTTTGCCAGGAAAAGGAGCAGGGAGATGGGCCGGAAGTTCTTGAGGTCCTTGGGGTCCGCCTTGGGCTTCTTCAGAAGGGCGTTGATCTCGGCGTGCTTCCAGCTTTCTGGGAAGGTTGCTGTTTCGAAGGAGCAGTTGATTGTTTTCCAGAGGGGGAAGCGATGGCTTTGTTGAAGACGTGGTGAGGGCAGGGGTCTGATGGGGATCCGGAGTGGATGGAGTTCATGGTATTGATGGTGTCTTCATCGCTGACGCTGGACCAGACGGTCAGGCGACTGGTGCGAGTGGTAGTCGCAGGGGTGGTGGACTCGGTGGTGGGTGCGGGGGGGTCGGAGTTGAAGCTGTCGTGGATGTCGGTGATCTTGCGGTGGAAGAAGGTGGCCAGAGAGTCGCACAGGTCTTGAGATGGTGGGATGTCGTTGGTGTTGGAGCTGGGGTTGGAGAGTTCTTTCACGATGCTGAAGAGCTCTTTGGTGTTGTGTGCGTTGTTGTCTAGGCGGTCCTGGAAGGCAGTCTTCTTGGCGGTCCTGATGAGTTGGTGGTGTCTGCGGGTTGCTCTCTTGAGGGCTGTGTGGTTGTCTGGTATTCGGTCGTGGAGCCATTTCTTCTCCAGCTTCCGACAGGTGTGCTTGGAGATCCGGAGGTCCTCGGTGAACCAGGCAGCTTTCTTGTTGGTGTGGTTGGTTGTAGAGGTCTTGAGAGGGGCGAGGGTGTTGGCGCAGTCGTTGATCAACTGTGTGAGGTTGGTCGCGACGGTGTCTGGGTCGGTGGGGTCGGTGGGTGGTCTCAGGGCAATGGTGGTAGTCAGTTGGTCCTCAGTGACCTTGCCCCAGCAGCGGCGTGGTAGCTGTTGGGTGCGGTGGTGTGTGGTGGGTTTTCTGAAGGTGAAGTGGATGCATCTGTGGTCGGTCCAGTATGGTTCAGTGGTGTGGTTGAAGGAGACGTGGGGGCTTACGGAGAAGATGGGTTCGAGCATGTGTCCAGCGGCATGAGTAGGTGTCGTTACGAGCTGTTTGAGTCTGAGGTTGTCGATCAGGGCAGTGGAGTTGGCGTCGTTGTTGTTCTCGAGGTGGAAGTTCAGGTCCCCGAGGAGGATGTAGTCTGTGGAAGCGAGGGCGTGGGTGCTGATGAGGTCGGCGATGGTGTCATTGAACTGTGGGCGGGGTCCGGGAGGTCTGTAGATGAGAGTTCCTCTGAGGGTGGTGTTGGGGTCGGTGTGGATCTGGAAGTGCATGTGCTCGGCGGTGGTGAGGGTGTCATCGGTGTTCGTTGAGATTTATATGGAGTCTTTGTGGATGATGGTGATTTCTCCTCCCACTCCGTTGGTGAGGTCTCTGCGGGAGATCTTGTAGCCTTGTGGGATGGCTATGGCGATGTCTGGTGCTGAGGTGGCGTTCAGCCAGGTCTCCGTCAGGAAGGCGACGTCGGGGGCGGTGGAGTCTAGGAGGTCCCGGAGTTCAATGGCGTGCTTGTGAGCGGAGCGGGTGTTGAGGAGGATGCAGCGGAGGTTGTTGGGTCCTCTGGCTGGTGGTGTGGAGGGTTGGATGCTGGTGAATCTGCAGTTCCAGGGGAAAGGCCCCTGGGTGCGTTTCGGGGTGGCCCGGTAGCAGGGCTGGTCTCGTCTGGTATTGAGTGCGTGGAGGGTGCTTGCGTCGTAGTGCAGTCTGGTGTTGCGGGGGGTGCGGGGTCCAGGGGTTCTGGCGCTGGGTGCAGTCCAGGCATGCACGGGCGCAGACGGGCTTGCCTTAGGCGCGCCTCCATATGAGGGCAGAGGGAGGGAGGAGCAGCTGGGAGGTGGGAGCGGGGCGGCCAATGGGAGTGAAGGGGGCGGGGCCGCAGGGGCGGGGGAAAACCGGGGGAAAACCCGGGGAAAAAACGGCGGGAGAGGGACAACAGAGCACAGGGGTACAGAAAGCAAAACACAGGGGCACAGAATGAAAAAACAAGTGGCACAGAAGCCAAGCGCAGGGGTACAGAATAAAAAAGGGAGTGAGCAGTCAGGCGGCAAAAGCGGCAACGGAGGTTCAACCCACAGGGGGCTGCGTGGCGGATGGGGGGAGCGACCTGCCTGGTGACAGGGTCAAAGGTCGCTCTCTACCACTGCTTCGCGGCCTCCATACGAGGGCAGAGGGAGGGAGGAGCAGCTGGGAGGTGGGAGCGGGCGGCCAATGGGAGTGAAGGGGCGGGCCGCAGGGGTGGGGTAAAACCCGGGGAAATCCCGGGAAAAAACAGCAGGAGAGGGACAACAGAGCACAGCGGTACAGAAAGCAAAACACAGGGGCACAGAATGAAAAAAATAAGTGGCACAGAAGCCAAGCGCAGGGGTATAGAGAAAAAAAGGGAGTGAACAGTCAGGCGGCAAAAGCGGCAACGGAGGTTCAACCCACAGGGGGCTGTGTGGCGTATGGGGGGAGCGACCTGCCTGGTGACAGGGTCAAAGGTCGCTCCTATTGCACTGCCCGAACGTCACTTTTTTTCGCATTCCGGTGGCGCAATGTACCACTGGCATATATATGGCCACGTAAAGCCCTGTTACATGGCTTTTCATGTACTTATAAATATGTGCCCCTTTCACACAGAAAACTGCTTGAAAAAAGGGTTCACTGGGTGTTGCTGGGGGTGTTCCCAGCAACATCCATGGCTTTTTGACACTATCCCAGATTTATGAAAAATCATAAGTCTGAGGCAGCGTCAAAAATATACCCCTCCCCAGGGGAGGCAAAAGGTAGGCACAACGAGGAGAAATATCTTCATTTCTTCTTGTTTTTCCTCTTTCTATGTGTGCTGCATTCTGCAGCACACATAAAAAGTGAAAAAAAAACTCTTGTGATTGTTTTTAAGGAGGAAGGTTTCCTTTCCTGCAGAAAAAGAATCATCCCCGCAACGCAGACACCCTTGCACCAGGAGGAAAAGGTGCCTGCGTTGTCGCACAGCGTCCCATTGTGTGGCGGCACCACGGAAAAGAACAGGAATGCACTGTAGCTAATAGATAGAGGGCTTTCCTGCCCTTTTCTTTTGTCTTGGGGCAGCACAAGAGCAAGGCCTGCTACGCTGCCATACAGCAAAAAAACATAAATGAGGCCTAGGGTCCTCACCAGGGCTACCTACTTCACTCCAAACCACATCCTAGGGGTGA
The DNA here is from genome assembly GCF_964261635.1 of Lissotriton helveticus. Lineage (NCBI taxonomy): Eukaryota > Metazoa > Chordata > Amphibia > Caudata > Salamandridae > Lissotriton > Lissotriton helveticus. The sequence continues at coordinate 192,135,391 of NC_136071.1, read as the reverse complement.
TCCAAACATCTAAGCAAAGCATCAGCTACAGTCTTTGGCTGATATCACAGCACAGTTCACGTTCCAAAGGTTTTCCAAGAATTAAGAACAAAACAAAAGATTTTCAGAAAATCATTAACTGCGACACTGGAAAAACAAGCATCTGCAAACAGGAAAGTTCTTCTATTCCCCCAACACATGTTTCCTACAGTTCAGAACACAATATCATCAATATAAGAAATATTTGCCACATCTCTCAGAACAAAATATTAAAATATTCATTACCAACCAACGGAACTTCAAACACAACACAAGCGCAAATACACCCGAACATGGGGTTCAGGTGCCATATATAAACCACTCAGCGTACTTGTAACTGCAGATAGATGTATATCACTGAATAAAACAAAAATATCAGTTAAACTGATGTTATAATTGGTGTTGAAATGAGGTAAAAACTAATGTTTAAAAACCAGAAAACCTCTGAATTTCACAACTTCGCCAGTTATAATTTACTGAGCGAACTATAACTTGCTTCCCCACCATGCAGTGCTTGTGAGCTCGCATATTACATCTCTCATGACTTGTTAAATGACATCAATTCAATGTTTGGTTAAAGTTCAGGAACTTTGTGACAACACACTGGAAGACTGAATACATATTTACAAGCACTGCAGAAGGAGGTGCAGGGTTCTTATGTCCCCATCATCGCAGTAACAGGGATTTGTATTATTATAGAGAGAGTGAGAGTGGTTGTGCTTGTGTGTGGGTGTGATTTACTTACTTGTAGTTGACATGGGCAGCTTGTCCCCAACGACGCTGAACAACAGCATGGACACGCACAGCAGGTGTCCATTCATGATGCCAGGGCCCTGTTCGTTTGTCACAAGCAGTCACACCTGTTGTGGAGTCAAGAAAAAATGTCAGTAGTTCATTTCCTAAACTGCATAGCAGCCATCTGAGCGGACAGCATCCTAGAGTAAAACAAACCATTGGCCTTGGAGGATGAGAGCCAATAAGCACACCGAGCAATACGTGCTCCATTATACATACCCTGTGTGATATATTTCATGTTACTAATTTACAGAAGACATATGTAAGGTTAATGTCCTATGGCGTGACCATTCAGAAAAATATGGAATCCGTTACCTACCTACAGATCGATCTGTTCACGACTTGACAACAGGTGAAATACGTAGCGAGTTGTGCCCGTGCCTTTTATCTATGCAGACGAGGAAGTAGCCAGCAGTGCATGTTATTCAATGTCATGTATTTGTCAGTAAAAATGCTGTATAGCTGGCTTGCCCATGCTATCTGTTACTAAGCATTCCAAGGTACACCATTCCCCGTAACTGTATCAGTGTGAAGCCTTAGGGGATGGCTGCTGAGAGGCCAAGCTGCTGACGTGAGTCATACCATATATCACACATCTTTATACCACCACCCTCCACGCCCTCTGCCACCCTCTTCGACTAGAAGTGATGCTGCTGCTTTGAAACTAAAAGAAGCCAGCCTCAACCAGATTTGAACACTCTGATACATTTTCCCCCGTTTAAGCCCTCGAGGGAAGAGTGGAACTTAAGGTCTCTGTAGGTAAAAACTCTATTTCAGGCCCGGCTTCTAAAGCTCTTACCCAGGGTGGAAGGCTGCTTCATTAAAAGTCACCAAAGTGCTCAACTTACAGTAGCACGTCGGGCTCTTGAGATCATTACAATGCAATTCATGTATAAGTAAGCACTGGCAAGTTTTAGTTGTGCTTTGTTATTTGTAATCACTTCAGTTACAGATGCTGTAGTTACCAAGACTAATGCAATAGTGCAGCCTCACTGAGCCCAGTCATTTGCATCAGTGACCACACAGAGGACGTGCATCAATGGGCCGAGTAAGAAGTGCCAGTGCACCCACATAGTTCATGTATGAATGGGCATAGTAACGGGAATCAGGTCCACCATGCCGCACATGCATCTATAGGCAGTGCCTACACACAAATCGTGCATTAATGCACCATGTAATAGATATCAGTAGCCCCGCAGAGTGCATGCATCAATGAGCCTAGTAAGGGACTCCATTGACTCTGCAGAGTGTATGTATCAATTGGCCTAGTAAGAGATGTCAGTGGCTCCGCATAGTACATGCACAAAAGGCATAGCAAGGGGTCTCAGTGGCCCGATGCAGATCCTGCATCAGTGGGCCTAGTAACATGTAATTGGATCAGCACAGTGCATATATCATTCGGCTTACTACGAAGCGCCAGTGGCCCCAGCGAACGCATACAGGATGGTACCTACGAAAGGGCATCAGTGGCCCCACATAAGAGCAGGTTACTAGTGCCCTGTGAAACAAGGGATCTAGGCCCCGATGTAGGTAAAATAGATTTACCGATTTTTAATTACCGAATTTTACCGATTCGGTAATTAAAAATCGGTAAATCTAAGGGGTGGATATGTAGGAACATCCAGATGTTCCTTTTACCGAATCGGTAAATATCTGTATTTACCGATTCGGTAAATACCGACCGGTAATGCCCCATTCATTCCTATGGGCTTTGAAGCCCATAGGAATGAATGGGGCATTACCGGTCGGTATTTACCGAATCGGTAAATACCGATTTTGACAAGGGTGCAGGGGGTGTCACTTTGACACCCTCTAGCACCCCCAAAAAAGATTCGGGGGCCATGTGGCAGGCATACCTGCCCTAAGGGCAGGTCTGCCTGTCATATGGCACAGGTGTGCATGCACACATGTGCATGCACACCTGAATCGGTATTTTACCATCAAATATATTTGATGGTAAAATACAGAATCGGTAAGGGTTGTGGGACTCAGAAGAGTCCCACCTACATATCAAAAATACCGAATAGGTATAAATACCGATTCGGTATTTTACAGAGTCGGTAAATTTACCGATCGGTAAATTTACCGAATCTGTAAAATTCTGGGCCCTACATACCAATTCTGATTTTCCGGTCGGTAACGGCCGAAAATACCGATTTTCGGCCGTTACCGACCGACCTACATCTGGCCCCAAGTGTGCGGCTTGATCGAGGCTATATGGCTCAGCGCAGCAAGAGATCACGTGGGAGGGGAGCACGTCACCATGGCCAGGCGTAGAAGTAGGAGTGCGTTAAAGAAGACACCAGGACATTGCCCATCAAGAGATGATGACAAAAGGAGCAGGTCAACAGGGCCATGAGCATCAGGACACCATCTGCTCCACATCACTATGCTTAGAAGTGGAAAGAGCAAACCATCAACGCCTGTCCATCAGGACACGTTTTAGTAGATCAGCAAATTACCATTGCTGTGAGCAGGAAAAGCCAATAACCACATACTTGTGGAGGAAGAACAGACTCATGTACAGCAGGAGATCATCTATAAGGACAGGTTACTAGGGTTGTGTGTGGCATGAGTTTGTGTTAAAAACAACAAGTCAATAGAGTCTGTTTGGTACGTAGAATGATATGCTGTTTCAGCGGATATTCCAAAATATCTTTGACACTGTTAGAACTGGGGGTCTCTAGTTGGCAAATATAGGCTACTTTGACCAAATAGGGACCATTTATTCTAAGTCAGGGAAAAGGGGATTACACTACTGGATAACCCCTGCTCACTCCCTTTGGTAGCTTGGCACGAGCAGACAGGCTTAACTCAGAGGCAGTGTGCTAAGCATTTGTGAACACATATAGTATTAGAGTGAAATCACTACAGATTGACACCACACAGGTTTTTATAAAAATAAGTCTTTTTTATGTAGCCTTAGCACAAGACCATAAACGACAAAAATCCACAATCCTGTACTGAAAATAGACTTAAAGATGGTAGGCCTCACTTAGTTCAAGTTGATGATAAATGGAACACAGTTCTCACAAAAGTACCTGGATGTGTAACTAAAGGTTTGCAGGGATAGAGATGCGTTGGTTCCTTGCTTCGGGGGAGACGATGCGTCGAGCCTCAATGCTTGCGCAGAGTAGGAGATGCGTCTTGGTCCTTACCAGAGAGGAGGTGATGTATTGATTCTAGTACTGCGTTCCGGTTACGATGCGACAAAATGGCACCTCGATGCAATGCGACAATCCGGTGCAATGCGATAAGATGGCGCCCTTGATGCGATAATGTGAAGACGATGCGTGCATGCCTGACGGCAGTGCTGCGAACTCTGTAACTTTGGTGCAGCGAATAGCCCTGCGAAACGCTCTCCAGTGATGCAATGGTGACCTCCACAGTGGCCACACGGTCCTCCGGTGATGCGTCGGTAAACAGCTTTGATGAAGGCATGCTTCTCTGGTGATGCGGCGGCGACCTCTGCGGCGGCAACACGCTTCTCCAGCGATGCGACGGCATCATCTTCAACTGCAACACACTTCTTCTCGTTGAGTCGCGCTTCCAGCACCCAGCGATGCGATAAGATGGCGCCCTTGATGCTACGACGTGAAGACGATGCATGCAACGTCCGACGGGGCTGCGGCAAACTCTGTAACTTTGGAGCCGCGACTGGCCCTGCGACATGCCTCCGGTGGTGCAACAGCGACATCTATGGCAGCGACACGCTTCTCTGGTGATGCGTTGGTAAACAGCTTTGACGAAGGCACGCTTCTCTGGTGATGCGGCACAGACCTCTGCGGCAGCGACACGCTTCTCTGGTGATGCGGTGGCAACAGCTGCAACTGCAACACGCTTCTTCTCATTGAGTCACGCTTCCAGCTCCAGCGACACGCAGGCTTCTGCAGACAGAATTACCAGCAAGGAAATTCAGAGGGGAGCTGGTGGTGAAGTCTTTTGTCCCTGAGACTTCAGCAGGAGGCAAGCACAAGTTCCAGCCCTTGGAGTAATATTCTGCAAGAAGATGAAAGTTCTTTGAAAGTTCCTACTCCTCTCCTTTGCACTAAAGTCACCACTGTAGGCCAACCCAGCAACACAGCACACTGGTGGGGGCAGTCCAACTCCCACATTTTCCTTGGTTCCTCTCCTTGTCAGAGGTTTGTCTTGTTGTTCCAGAAGTGATCTAAAGTCTTGGGGTCTAGGTCCCCATATTTATACTACTAAATCCTTTGTCTTCTGAAGGCAGAGGGGCCTGTACCTAGTCCACACCAGTTCTGTGCAGTCCTGGAATATGTTGGTTACAGGACTCCTTTCCTTTGGCAGGGTGGGCCAGGGACATCAGTGGCACAACAGGAGGTGGAGCCAGCATTGTGGAAGGCAGGCACAGCCCTATTCAGACCCAGGTGCTACTCCTTCCACAACTCTACATGCAGCCCTGTGCTGACTCACCCTGTCTCCTAGAATCCCCCGGCTCCTATCACTCATAAAACCAGACACATGATACACAAGCTAGCAGAGGCAGGCTGGATGGTTAGGTAAGAAAATATCTACTTTCTAAAATTGGTATTTTCAAACGTAGAATGTTAAAACCAACTTCACAAAAAGATGTTCAGGCATACTAAACTCGAATTTCTACCATGTTCCCTGGGTTGGTTAGGATTATAAGGTGTTATAATCAAACTGCCCATTCTGGCCTATGGGGACTGGTAGCCTTGCAATAGTGCAAAACGAAAATGGCTGTAATTCACTATTAGGACATGCCACACACACCAGGGCATGTCCTACCTTATACTTACAATGCACCCTGCCCTTGGGCCTACCTAAGGGATCTCTGATATGAAGAAAAGGGAAGGTTTAGGGACTGGCAAGTGGGTGCACTTACCAAGTCAGCATGGCAGTACTAGACTGCACACAGACTCTGCAATGGCAGGCCTGAGACACACTTTACAAGCTGCTTCTGTGGGTGGCACAACCAGTGCTTCAAGCCCACCAGCAGCATTTGATGTACACGCCCTGGGCACACATGGTGCACTGTACAAGGGTCTGACAAGTAAATCAAATAACACAATCATGGAGTCACTAATCAATACATCAATTTACAATAGGGGGAGCATATGCACTTTAGCACTGATCAGTAGTGGTAAAGTGCCCAGAGTCATAAAACCAACAAAAACAGGTCAGAGAAAATACAGGAGGAAGGCAAAAAGTTCAGGGATGACCCTGCAAAAAGGGCCAAGTCCAACAGACACCAATAGCATGATTGATAATACAACTTTTGCATAGAACCAGTAAAGGAGAACTCAGTAAGTAATATTTATATACTAGGAAAATATTGATTAACTCGTGTTTTTGAACAGTGAGCTGAAATGTGTATTAAGATTTGTGAAGAAAAAACGCTGATATGTAGTACCAGCGGTTGATATCAATATAGGTTCTGATGAAGGTGAAATTCATGTTAGTTTGGGGAAATAAATGAGTGAGAATTAATATGGCAGCATGAATTTATATCAAAAAGAATTTTAATAATTCGTTTTAGTTTATTCATTGAACTAAACGAACAGTAAATTAATGATTGCAGTAACAACAACGAAGAACTATCAGTATAAGTCCATCATTTGAGAGTAAAACTCTGACTTCAAGGCTTCCTATTTACAATGTGGTCCTCAAATGCAATGGGGGAAGTGTCACTAGGGCTTGCTGTGCAGAACGAGATCATGTGCAAGAGGCCCACTGCACATTTTAGAGAGTGGCACATGAGATTCCAATAGACTATTTATTTCAGATCTGTCAGCAGCACAGATCACTAAACCAGGTCGCTTTATATAGGTGGACAGAACCTGAAGGTGGCCTCCATGCACAGCAGTGGCTGTAGGGACCTTCATTATGTTCATGACAAAACTAGCATGGGGCACATTATAGATGCAGCACAATGCCCACTCTGAGCTGTGACACACACTCCATATTACTTCAGTGAGGCTTAGGGCCAGATGTAGGTGGCCATTTACCGACCGGTAACGGCCGATTTCGGCCATTACCGACCGGTAAATGGGTATTTGGGATGTAGGGGGCCAATTTTACCGATTCGGTAAATTTACCAAATCTGTAAATTTACTGAATCGGTAAAATACAGAATCGGTATTTTTACCAATTCGGTAACTTCGAGATGTAGGTGGGACTCTTCTGAGTCCCAAAGGCCTTTTAGATTCGGTATTTTACCACCCAATCCAATTGGGTGGTAAAATACCGAATCCAGGTGTGCATTCACATGTGTGCATGCACACCTATGCCATGTGACAGACAGACATGCCCTTAGGGCATGTCTGTGTGCCACATGGCACACATGCCTGTATTTGGGGTGCTAGAGGGTGTCAAAGTGACACCCCCTGCACCCTTGCTTGAATCGGTAATGCCCATTGATTCCTATGGACTTCAATGCCCATAGGAATCAATGGGCATTACCGAATCGGTATTTACCGATTCGGTAAATACCGATTTTTACAGATTCGGTAATTCAATACCGATTCAGTAAATACCGATTTTTACAGATTCGGTAATTCAATTACCGAATTTACCTAAATCTCCCTCCTTCTATTTTACCGATTCATAAATACCGAATGTGTAAAATTCGGTATTTATGAGTCGGTAAAATAGAATTACCTACATCTGGCCCTTAGTCTTTAACAATAAAACACCTCCGTGCTTTCATGCCAACCGCACACATGTTTTGCCTTCAGGCTATTATTGTTAGAAGGATCTTGAGAAGTGTAATTTTGATCCCATCTGAGATACCATAGGAGTGTATTATAACCATGACAAGTCGGCACTCAAATATATCCTATGTGATTCATGTTACTAAGGAAAGTGGAGTATTTCCCATTTATAAAGTACTCCACATGAATAACTTGTGTATAGAAGTGATTGATAAGATGTCTATCTACCATTTATAGATTACTGCGACAGAAGAGGTAAACATAAATGTGTTCCATTGTGAGGTTAATAATTTAGAATGAGTTTGTGTGGACTAATTTTTAATCCTTATACACATAACCAGAATTTACCATATACAGGTGCATTTAGACATTACAGCTTCCTAATTTTCTAAAATGTATTATTGTATTAAGAATTTGCATTTATTATGTATGTTGAATTGTGCACATATTCTGTAGCCCTGTGCACTACTAAATTTGATTTGTGTAGGCTTCGAGAAAGCACCGCTCAGTTCAAGCTCACGCTGAGACTTAACATGTAATTTTCATTTAACCTTAATTTGAATATGCATTTTACTTGCATTTTGTTTCCACTGCAAGTATTGACAAAGCCTCATTAGTTAACATTGTAGGGTTTTGTTTTCACTATATAGCAAGGTATGAGAAGACGAGGTTGGCAAGGAGAAGTGTGGTAATGAACAAGTAGGTGAGTTCTCATGGAGGAGGAGAAGTATGGCCAAGGACGAAAGTTGCAACTTATCGATGTCGGAAAGGTGGTTCAAGTATTCCGTTGTGCCAGAGCCATGGAAATTTACTCTCAAACATCACTTGGGAGCATCTACCTTGAATGCAATTCATATTATATGCTGTGACTTAGTAATGGACAAAGAGACACCTTAGGACTTCACGAGGAACAGATCTATGTGTCTGCTTGTGTGCCTTTATGCTACTTGACCCCTGCTTGGAGTGATTTCTACTGAAGGCTCCGACTGTTGACGCCTTTTCAAATTTTGTTTGCCAAATGCTTTCAGACTAGGGTTGCCCCTTTTAAGGTAGTGGAGGGAGAGATAGCTTGCTCATGCTTAATTTGGAGAACCAATTGATGCAGTTTAATACTCAATTTCTTTTCCTGATTATTTGCATTGTCATTATAGAATTAGTAATCTGTTTTTATATTATACAGGGTACATTTCTTCAGGAGATTTGGACTCATTTTATTTGTCCTTTATTTCTATATGATAATGCTGAGTTTGGTTTATATTTACTTGTTTCTAAATTTATAATTAAACCCTACTAAACTCAGATTAAGTTGTCGAATGGATTATTGTGTGACCGCACTTTGGTTACACTCTATGTAGATTTTAAATCTGAGGGTTTGATCCCTCCACCTCTCATGCAAGACTGTCAACCTGGAGATAAATGGTTAAGTGGGCCCAGGCTAAATCAACTAGTAGTTCTGTCGGGTGGTTAGCTCTTGAAGGAGAGAGAGATAGAACCTAATTTTGAATAGTCTAGACCCCCAACCCCAGTGGTCCTAGTACAGAATCCAGGATCACGACATTTAGAATAGACGGAGTTCCAATGATGTGTGTTGAAACAGCGGCAGCGGAGGAGTGAGTATCAGTAGGGTTGTGTGTATGTGAGGATTACGCTAAGCTTGTGGTACAATTTTGATTGTGTGATGCCTGACGGAGATGTTGTGATAGTCGTGTGAATGTGTGATGTGCAGGATTTAGAGCAATAGTTGAAGGAACATAATAATAATGATTCAATTGGAATTTGGAGTGGAGAGGTGAGTCAATTAACAATAAAATCAGCTGTAAAGGTAGATTTGATAGATGTGGTTAAATTAAAAACATAATTGGATAAAACGAAAATTGGAGGCTTGGAACTTAATCAAATAGATACCTACCAACAGAATGAATTACTATTCATGAGTAAAGCAATCACTAGGAGAACGAGACAGGCCCACAAAAAATTATCTGATTGTGCTCAGCGGCAGCGGAGGAGTGAGTATCAGTAGGGTTGTGTGTATGTGAGGATTACGCTAAGCTTGTGGTACAATTTTGATTGTGTGATGCCTGACGGAGATGTTGTGATAGTTGCGTGAATGTGGTGTTAAGATGTTGAAGTTTTTGAAGTTATCGGATCCGATGTGACCTAAGATCCAGAGATAAATGATAAACATGCAGAAGATCCTCTGTTGTAATTGTCTGCTAAGGGAACTTTTGTGTGCAAGATAGAGTTGTGATTAGTGTGGTGAACCTTTTTGCGCAGAATGGAAACTATACTGACCTAAGTGATTCCCCGCTGCTCGAGGTTTCATTTGTGAATGTGTGTGATGTTTGTGTGATTACATTTTATTGATTGTTTTAGCTGGGCAGACAATTGTTAGTTCTTGTTATAGTAGAAAACAGAAGTGAATGAGAAAGAGATTGTGGGAAAGATTGCAAAGGAGGGTGAACTGCTACGAGGAGTGAGAGTGACTTCAGAGTATGCCATGCTGGGATAGGTCAGTTGGTGTAATGCCGTGCTGGGATTGGTTGAAATTGTCCCTTCGATGTTGTACTGTTATATTTGATCATATAGCCGCAGAACTTGAAACTGGTTTAATTTAAATTTGAATTGAAATTGTTGAAATAAAAGATTGAAAATGTAGATTTTTAAGGCAATATGATAGGAGGTGATGTAGGTGTGCCTACAAGAATTGATGAGGAAGCGCCACCAAATTATATGCCAGCTCATTATATGGAAACAAATGTAGGGCTTCATACTCTTGTTTGGCTTAAGAATTGGCACAAGTTCACAGAGAAGGAAGGTGCATTGGTGAGTCCACGCTATGGTTCTTTCAATTTGAGAATAAATGACCAATTGGGAGGGAGCTTGTTTGCAATAAAACCATTCCCTAGACCCACACAATTTAAAATGCTTAATGCATGGGTACGTGCAGCGCATGTCAAGCAAATTGAAAATATCATGGGAGGATGAAAAAAGTGATGTGTGCATTTGTAGACAGGAGATGGGATGAACACCAAAAGAAAAGGAGACTAGACATGATTGAGGGAGCGAGATTATACCCTGCCATAACAAGCGAGGGAAAGGATGATGAGAGGAGAAAGGAAAAGAAAAAGAAAAAGGAGGTGGGAGGTGGGAGGTGGGAGGAGGAGGGAGAGGGACATGCAGGCAGTGATGCAAGTGACAGCCTTTTGGATGTCAGATGCAAATGCAAAGTGGGGGAAATACGAGTCTTACAGGTTGTTCTGGAACTGCTTCAGCACCAGTTACTTCTAGTTCTGGTGTTGTCAGGGTTATAACACCTGGCACAACACAGTCTACAGAGGGAGGAAATATGGGAGAATGTGTGTCCCAGGAGCTTCTGGAATTTATAGCACAAATTTGGCTTCAAAACTTTAGGATGCTCTTACAGTACCAGTTACTATCAGACCTATAATTCCTATATACATACCTAGCCTAGAGAATGAGAGTGAGGGAGGGCCTGCTTCTACAGAAGCGAACGCACCAGAAAATGGAATAGCTAATCAGAGAATGCAATTTGTCCCGTTGGTTCCCATGAATGCTAGCTCACCATGTGATCACCATGTGTTCAGTCCCTATAAGGTCTTTTCCTGGATTCGCAGGTATAATCACCTATTTGGGAAACTCTCCCAAATGTAAGAAATAGTATGCCCGAAGATAGCACTACACAGAAAATGACTTCTCAGAGTCAACATCAATTTGATGTGCAGGATTTAGAGCAATAGTTGAAGGAACATAATAATAATGATTCAATTGGAATTTGGAGTGGAGAGGTGAGTCAATTAACAATAAAATCAGCTGTAAAGGTAGATTTGATAGATGTTGTTAAATTAAAAACATAATTGGATAAAACGAAAATTGGAGGCTTGGAACTTAATCAAATAGATACCTTCCAACAGAATGAATTACTATTCATGAGTAAAGCAATCACTAGGAGAACGAGACAGGCCCACAAGAAATTATCTGATTGCGCTCAGATGTATGATGTTGATATAGAATGAACAAAGGCTTTACGGAAAAATCATAGTCTTGCATTTATCAATAAGGTCATAGAGAATCTGAGATTATTAGAATTGAAGACCCAAATTCGAGAATTAAATCTAAACATTAGGATTTGGAGCACGTTAGACAAATGGGAAGAAAGATTGGCCAAAAGAAAGGGAACAAATAAGAGAACAGGAGAACTACCTCCTGTGGGAGAAACCGGAATGAATGTTAAGGGTTCCCCTTTACAGGAAGTACTGAGAGGAGGTTATGTGCACGTGCCTTGGAGTAGAGGTGACCTTGTGGCATTTACTAATGATTTCCCGAGGTTGAGAGAGAAGTCTGTGGAATGGTACAAACAGGTTGGCTGATTTGTGAACATTTTGAAGGTGTTGATCGATCGGAATACGTTGTTTGAAATTGTTATTCCCAGTGACTTGTAGTCAGCATGTAAAATAGCTCAAGAATGGCCTCAAGGTGCCCCAGAGAGAGAGCCAGCGACCCATGGTCCATTACCTGTAGTGATTAAGAAATATGAACAGGTGATTGGTTGAAAGCCAAAGTGCCTCCACAGGATATTGATTAGGTAAAGATTGACAGGACGACTCAAGAACCTAAAGAGACAATTCATACATTTTATGAAAGGTGACTTCAGGCTTTCAAACAGTATAGCGTGATTACCCTATAGCCCAAGGATATGAAACAATTTGTCTGCTGATTTGTGACTGGGCTGAGACCTGAAATTTGTTTGATGATACAACAGCATTTGATTTGCTGGCAGAATAAGTCTGAGATGAAGCACAAAAAGCTGAAGGAGAAGTTGCTGGTAGCGCAGATGAAGGCTGCTCAAAGGGGTCAGGGACAGCCTTATGTAGGCAATGATGTTCCTATGCAAGGAGTCTACCATTCTGGAACTCAGGTGCAACAAGGTGGAGGATTTCAGGGATAAGGAAGGGGAAGAGGTGTTTCTATAGATCCCTAGACTAGATTTGATGTTGCCACTTTAAAAAAAAGTCCAACCCATGTCACTTTGATAACAAGTTGGGGCATTGGAAGCACAAATGTTGCTTTAATCTTGCAAATCAAAAATAGAATGGAGGGCTAAATCAATCCCAGAGTAATGTCATGCAACCTCAGAATGTGCCCAGATCGAGATTCCAAAATTTGGCAGCTTTGCAAGAACTTATGATGCAAGTACTTCAGCCCATGATGCCACAGCAAACTGTAAATAGTGCGCCTTTCAATCAGAATGCAGACATGATTGGCTCTCCCAACAGTTTCCCGTATATTATGCATCCAATGAGTACGGCTTTGACCAGTCCTTATGACGGTGCCTGAAGGGGTAGGAAGACTGTACGATTGGTATAGACCAGAGCGGACCATACATTGATGTAGATGGTCACAATGTCACTTTCTTGATTGGCACTGGTGCTACCAGCTCCACTGTGAGAACAGCAGAGGTTCTAAACCTACCCCACTTGGGAAAAGCATTCTAAGTTATAGGAATTGCAAATAAAAGTTTGTCAAACCCACGTCCTGAGGAAGTGCCTGTAAATGTAGGGACATCTGAGGATAATTATCAATTTCTGGTGTGTGAGTCTAGTCCTTTGTGTCTGTTAAGACATGATTTGCTGTGCAAGTTAAACTGCACTATGTATTGCACACCAAAGGTATCGAACTCCAGACAAATGATGAGGAAATTGCCTTTAACCAGGCAAATCAGAATTTTTGCATTTCACTGCTCCCCAAGTTGACAATGGAAGACTTACCGTTAGATCTCAGAGATATGGTGAGAGACTTAGTTTGGGATTTTTCTCTAAAGGACATTGGTGTATTCCGAGGAGTTGAGCCATATCATATCCAAGGTAAAAAAAATGCAGAATATTCAAGAACACCATAGTATAACTTGAAGCCCAAGACAGTTGCTGGAATTACACCCCTGATTAAGACTATTGGGTTGATTACGATGTCGGTCGGAAAGACTCAGAATAGGAATGGGGTGTGCCGAAAATGATTCGGAACCCATCTTTCCGACTGATTCAGAAAGCTTTCAGAACGGCTGATTACGATGTTTGGAAAGCATTCAGACCTTCCGAGTCGGTTCAACTTAGTTCCGGATGGCATTCGGAGGAACTGAGTCGTTCTCAGCCGACTCGTTCAAGTCTACGGACTGTGTATCTGACCAAGCGATTACGATGTTGGATTCAGACAGCCTTTCCGATTTGGTTTGCCCGACACGGATCGGCTGTTGAAATCTGACTTCAAGGGGTCCGTAGCAGGCCCCCCTTCACCTGGAGCCTCCCAAATGGGGACCGTGGGGGTACCCAAGGGACACTCCTTTCAGACCATACACAGTGTGGCAGGCACCAAAGCTTTTCAGCTGGGGGAATCATGTTTTAGAGTGGTGCCGTGTTTCACAAGGGTATACGGAAAGCCCTTCCATATTCAACCAGATGTTGAAAAAGAAACGAGTCCCTGGTCTTGTCCTCCAATTCTGTCCTAGTCCAGTATATCGATGACCTGCTGGTTGCATCGACTACTCGAGATGCCTGTAAAACTGATACAATTGCCCACCTGAACCTATTGGATGAGAATGGACATAAAGTTTCCCCAGGTAAGCTACGGTACTGTAGGACAGAAGTCTTCTACTTAGAACATCACATTGTGAAAGGTGCGAGAAAGGTGTCACAGGAAAAGATCTCGGTGATCAGGTAAATGAATCCACCTAGTAGGCATAAAGAAGTCAGGATGTTCCTGGGAATGGCGGTCTACTGTCACCAGTGGATGCCCAACTTTTCTCTAATGGCCAAGCCTCTACAGAGGTTGAAACACAAGACTGTGTCCAATCCGTTACCATCGGACAAGGATTGCTTGAATGCGTTCCTGGAGCTGAGAAAAAGCCTTTGTTGCACTCCTGCATTAGGAATGCCAGATTACAACAAAGCGTTTTTGCTCTTTTGTAGTGAACAAGAAGGTTGTGTACTCTCAGTATTGACACAGAATCATGGATTTGCCCGTAGATCAGTTGCCTATTTCTCAGTTACTCTGGATCCAGTAGCATCAGCGTTGCCCAGGTGTCTCAAATCCGTTGCTGCAACAGGTGTCAGCATAGAGAGATGCAAAAGCATCGTAATGGGTCACCGTTTGACTGTCTACATTCCCCACTCAGTTGAGACATTGATGAATCACACTTGTACTCAGCACCTAACAAATAGTAGGCTCACAACGTATGACCACACAATTTTGCCAGCAGACAACATTACCTTGAAAAGATGTTCAATTCTTATCCCATGTACATTGCTTCCTATACCTGATTGTGATGCGGATGTGATCAAAGTAGAGCATGACTGTCTTGATGTCGCTGAACTATGCACCTAACCCCATAACAACATGTCTGATGAGCAATTGCCAGAAACTCTATTCACTCTGTTTGTAGATGGCTCTTGTCTAAGGGATCATGAGGGAAATCTGAGGCCTGCTTATGTACTGTTACTGGAGTGTTGGAAGCCACCTGGCCACAAGGACGGTTCTCTGCCCAGGTGGCAGAATTGATTGTGCTTACCAGAGCATGCTGCATTTCAGACCAACTAAAAGTGACAATATTCACTGATAGCTAGTATGGGTTCGGTGTGGTTCATGATTTCGGACAGTTGTGGCCTCAAAGGGGATTTATGACCATGTCAGGGACCTCGATCTGCAATTGAGAAAATGTAATAAAACTCCTAGAGGCCCTGCAGATGCCAGCACAAGTTGCTGTTGTTAAATGCTCAGTCCATTGTAGAGGAAATCATTTTGTGGTGATTGGGAATCTTTACATAGACGAAGTTGCACCATACTGTGCACTGAACATCTGTACTTTTCATAGTGAATACACAAATGAGGGAACAGATGAAACCAATTTCAAGCCTTTTGATGACCATTACTGGCACGTGTGAGGAAGTGAGGAGGTTTCAAGAGGAAGTTACTGAGGAAGAGCAGCATGGGTGGATTAGAGCAGAATATGTGAAACAAGACAATTACATTTGGGTGTCAGGAGATTGAAGACCTGAACTGCTTAATAGTTGATGCCACAATGATGAGGTACTGTCATGGATGGATGCATGTAGACAGGGATGCCATGGTGAGATTGTTTAGGCAGGCTTGGTTAACCCAATGTTTTGACCAATGACTGCAGCTATGTTACCGAAATGTGATTTGTCAGCAGATTAATGTGGGGAAACGAACAGCTGTTACACTGAGTCACATTGGGAGATCTGGAGGTCCTTTCAACAGAATGCAACTGGTTTCATTGAGATGCCAGTATGCAATAGATTGAAGTATATTTTAGTGGTGTGTATTTTTTCACATGCGGAGGAAGTCTACCCAACATGAAGATGCGATAGCCTTACTGTAGCAAAGCTGTTATTGAGGGAACTAATTCCAAGTTTCTGATTTCCAACCTCGTCAGAGTTAGACCAAGGAACTCTTTTTAATAATGACGTCCTGAGAATGTTATGTGCTGTGATACACGTGCAGCAGAGATTACATTGCACTTATCTGCCAGAAGCTTCAGGTATGTGGAACAAGTCAACAGTACTTTGAAATTCATGTTGGCTATGGGTGTGCTTCAGCATCCTTGAACTAGCCTGATGCTTTGCCTTTTGTGCTGATGAGTCTCCGCAGTATACCAGATCGAGGAACAGGACTGTAGCCCCATGAGATCATCATGGGAGTTGCCTGCAGTGTCTGCGCATGTACTTGCAAATATCACAGATGATTTGGTGTTAGATACTGCTGTAAAGGATTGGCTGATGTAGTTCGTTCTGTGCCTCACCGGGTTGAAATGACAACAGCACCCCCACATCAGTGCCTCACCAGGTTGAAATGACAACAGCACCCCCACATCAGTCCTGGTGACTGGGTTGTGGTGAAAAAGCATTTGAGAAAATATTGTTTTGAGCCTCGTTTGCGTGGTCTGTTCCAGGTGATCTTGGTCACGACAACTGCTGTGATGTATGGTGGTCTTCCTAATTGAGTTCCATGTCCCCTTGAACAAGAAAGAGTACCTCCCCCATAAGAGATGGCAACAGTAGTCAAAAGGCCAAGGAAAGAGGTCAGTCAAGCTGTAGGGGACCAGACAGAGCATGAGACAACACTTGAGCGATCTGAGGGGGTTTCGAAGAATATGAAACGGAGTAGTTTCTATAAAAATTTTGAAGAGTAACAAATCCCAATTCTTCCCACTGACCGCAATTTTGACATGACCATTGTAGCCCCAAAGGAATGCATTCATTTAAGTTCAACTTTGGGATCGAGCCATATATTTCCCATATTTTTTGAGAGAGCAAAGTAATCACCCTAGGGGTCTAATAGCATGTTTTTTGGGGGAGTTTGGGTAAACGTAAAAAGGGTGCAAGGTCGATCTCTGATTCCTTAAGCATAGTTGTAAGGAAAAAATTGACATCCATCAGATCCTCCAGAATATTATAGTTTAGCCAGTTGAGATTGAGGCATGATAATATAGCCGTACATCCGGCAAAGCTAGACCTCCATCCTCTGCTTCTAATTGAGGAATTTGTAGTTTTAATTTTGTTTTTTGTGCAGATGAGATAAAACATCTAAATTCTGACTGAACAGAATCGAAAAAAGATTTTGGAATTTTGATCATTATATTGGAGAAAATAAATAAAAATAACGGAAAAATGTTCATTTTAATGAGGGCGACTCGTCTCATATTCAAGATGGGGAGATTTTCCCATTGTTTAAGCAGGTTGCATGTTTTATTTGAAGTGGAGATAACATTTTATGGATATAAGTCCTCCAATCTGGTGGTCACAAAGATCCCACGGTATCCCATTGGCTTGGTTGCTAAATAATGTTTCCGCATAGCGAGGGGCGAAATAATGTTTCGCATAGCGAGGTGCTAAATATTGTTTCCGCTATGCGGATATCGATGGTGCTATTAAAAAGGAGCACCTCTGATTAGGTATGATTTATTTTATATCCTCCAATGTTAGTAAACTCCCTAATTTTATCCAGGGCTCTCGTTAGATTATCTCTATCAGCTTCTAAATGAAGTGCCATATCACCGGCAAATAATTTAAGTTTTGCCAAACTCTGTAGGGGAGCGGCTATAGCATAATCCTGCCCAATTTCACATGTCAGAGGCTCAATAAACAGGGAAAATAGCACAGGAGAAAGGGGGCAGCTTTGTGTGTCCCCTGACTGATAGTAATTGTGCCTGCGATATCCCCATTAATAACAATGGACGCTTTTGCATTGTGGTACAGATTTTTCACCGCCTGGCAGAATACACTTGGGATCACAAATTTGTTTAAGATTGTGAATAAAACATGCCATTGTACTCTGTCAAATGCATTTTCAGCATTAGGCATTATTACAGGCGGGTTGGTTTTACTAGTATGTGTGTAATCGATCGCTTGTACTAAATAATGAATGTTGGAAGCCAAAAGTCGGTGTTTAAGAAAGTCATTCTGATCATGATGGATACGTAAAGGGGCAACCTGCGCGAGTCTATTACCAAGAATTTTAGTAAAGATTTTGTAGTCAGAGTTTAATAGACTAATAGGCCTATACGAATTAACCTCATTTTCTGGTTTCCTTTTTTAACAAAGCTTATTACTGCGGCTTCTGTTAAGTTTTCCGGAACGGGGTCCCCTTCAAGAATCTCATTAAATAACTTTTTCATGAAAACAGAGAGTTGGAGAGAAAAATCTTGTAGATCTCGGAGAGGATTCCATCTGGTCCACAGGCCTTGGCTACCGGAGATGAATTTATCGCCTGTGTAACTTCCTCAAGTGAAATAACTGTGCTTAAAAAAACAAAAAACTAATGAAGCTTTTGTTATATGGGGTGGGGATTCTAATTCCTTTACATGTCAAAGGGGTGCTAAGGGGGTCTGCGGAATAACGTATGAAAAAGGCACCAGTCTTCCTCATTTTCCACACACACCCTATGGAGACCTCTTGAATGACATTATTTTTACATATGATATGGGCTTTGCAAACAATTTATGTTCACCAGTGGTCCCTTTTTGCCAAACGTTTAATGGACGAGGTACTTCTTCTATAATTGATTTTATACTGATAACCTGTAGGCACTCCTCATGTATTAAAGATTTCACCACTCATGATATTGCTTTAAGTCATCATTACCCGCAAAGTATTGACGTGTCAGTGTATAATCAAAGATTTTAACACAAGTGGTAATTCCAATCAGCTTTTGAAGAATATCACTTTGAGCGGACAAAATGGGTATGCACTAAGATGGGGAAAATTGGACCCAGAGGAATTTGTTCCAAAAATAGTTTCGAAGTGTAAGAACATGTTTTACTTGTGTCTTGATGAGAGGTCCTCTCACCAAGTAATCATAGAGAGCTTTTAAATTCTCTCTAATCAAATTAAAGCAACATTGTGTGTAAAAGCAAGAAGGAATAATGTACACAGTGAAGGCTGGTTTGATTCCCAATGCACAAAAGCCTATACAAAACTTAAACATGCACTAAATGCTAGGGTAAAAGATCAGAAGTACATTAGGAAATCCTGAAGGAATTATAAGAGGGCTTTAAAAGAAAGGAAGAAAAAGCTGAAAGTGGAATCCTGGAGTGCCCTGCACGAGGCTTCGGCTAATCGAGATTCCACTGCTTTTTGGAAGGCGGTTAACGCGCTATTTTTGGTTAAGAATAATAAAGCGACTATAGAAGTTGCTATAACTGAATCGGAGTGGAGCTCGCATTATTCTAAGCTGTACAACAACCCAACCAGTGATGAACAGGGAATCTTGGTGAATGGGGCTGACCTTGAGCCTTCCCCCCTTTCAAAAATTATCTCTGGATTTCACCCTGAGCGAGGTCAACGCTGGCATTAATGCAAGCCTGGGCGGTAAGGCCCTGGGACCGGATGGCATCCCGGTGGACCTATTTAAATCTAATTTGGCACTGTGAGGACCCCTTTTAGCACCAGTTTTTAATGCGTGCTGTACAAAGGGATTTTTAACAACCTGGTATGATTCCATTGTTAGATTCCACAGTGAAGATTATAGGATTGGTGATCCTAGAAAGACTATAGGCCTGGGTGGAGCAGCAAGGAATTATAAGTGACCTACAATACGGCTTTCATAAGGGCCTGGGGATAATCGAACAGGGATTAAATCTACACATTTTATTAGATAAATATACTAAAGCGAAAAGTGAAAGGCTGTTTTTTAACCTTCGTTGATCTAATTGCTACATCCATGAAAAGCTATGGTTCATTTTAGAGGGGCAGGAGGTAGACATTTTATTAATCTCCCTTTTGAGGCAGCTTTACTCGGGGTCAAGGGTAAGGGTGCGCCTTGGGAGGGACAGGAACTGTACAACATTTTTTAGAGTGATGAAATGTATTAGGCAAGGCTGCGTTCTCGCTCCATTTTTATTTACATCATATATAAACGATCTAGGGACCACTGTGGTTAAGGAGTGCAGGGATTCACCATCAGCAGCATCTCGCCCTATCCCTGCACTCCTGTATGCAGACAACGCGGTCCTTTTGGCTCTATACGCCACTAGTTCTCCAAAGGGTAGTTATCTCTTTTACAAATTTTATGTCATATTTAGGTCTTACAATTAATTGCTAAAAATTATTCATAATGAATTGTGCCAATTGATCCAACAAAAGGAGTGATACTATTTTTATTAATACTAAGGCAATAGAGAACACTAAAACTTTTTTGGTAGCTAGGGATTTATTTGACCAATCAGGAACTTGGACCAGGGCAGTTACATCTAGAAGGTTTTTGTTTAGTAAGTCATTGATGGCATTAACCAATTTTAGTAGAAAACTAGGAAAATGCTCCCCAAGGGAATTATTTCATATATGCAATGCAAAATGTGTTGCGATTGCCACCTATGGAGCAGGAATCTGGGGGTTTGCCAATGTATATTTATTACAGATGGCAGAAAATATGTTTCTCAAATTCCTCTTGTCAGTACCAGACAGTACGCCTAATTATATCTGTCACGTTGAACTTGGCTTGCCCTACTTGGAGGACATGAATAAGATCCAGCCCTTCCTCCTCTGGCTCAGGTTCTGGACTACAGATGAGTCTGCTTTTAATTGCCACATATTAAAAGATGCCCTGGGGATTGACGGAGCTAAACATATACGATGGCTAGAAAATGTTAAAACATTTGTATGTCAATTAGGCCATCAGAAATATTATAATAATCCCCATACTATGTGTAACGTGTCTAGAAAGGATCTAAAGTGTAGCTGTATGCGATATTTGAGTGAAATGAGAATTTTGACTGAAAAAATGAAATCAACGGTCCAGTCTCACCATCTTACTCTAGCCTTTGAGAACATTCAGCCATATGTCTTGTTAGTCACTAGCGACTACGATAGATTCTTGCTAACACGTGTCAGACTAAACATTCTATACAGATCGCTAAGTTTGTCCGAACTAAATGATTGGTTCAGAATATTATGTAAATGCCTGTGTGATGATGTTTCTGCACAATCGTCCATACATATACTGTTTTTTTTGCGAATTCTATTTTATCCCGAGAAAAAGATGGATTATACCAGTGCTAAAAAAACTGGGACTATGACAATGCCACCCTGCCTTTCTGGCATTACAATTCTTGGATAATGAATTTACTATTGCCTCTATTACTGCTTTTTTTTAAAATGTTTTTAAATTGCGGAAATCAATTAAGATATGACATATATTTGTTTTAATTTGTTCATGTTTTTTTTAATTGTGTAATATATGAATTATGCATTTATGGTTTACTCTGTACAGTAACTAAATAAAGTTATTGAAATTTAAAAAAAATGAATTGCTTAAAGAAAACTACCTAGGTCTGAGTGGAAGAAGAATAAAACTAGGGTTAACATTTAGAAGAATTCTGAGTGGGGCTAGGGAAGCCTCACGAAGATTGTCTATATATATCTTGTAAATAATGTTGAGTGCAAATAAAGACTGTTTTGCTGTTTGCACAGGTGGAGACTGACTGAGAAGATTCTGTTGCTGCTATTTCTATATCCACTTGGTCTGAATCTAAATAGTATGGAAACAAATACAACTAGGCATAGACACATGTACATAATAGGCACAACATTAATAATTATAGTGTTAGGGTTAGGCCTGATAACGCTAATTTTAGGATTACATTTGTGCCTGACCAAAGTCAAAGGGGAGAAACATACTCCTGCACAGAAAACAACACACAAAGTAGGTGGAGGGTTATATTTATTAGAAGGGCAGAGCCTACATACTGATTCACCTAGAGGGGATTACACATCAAATGCTTACACTAACTTGCTTTATGAGTACATTAACACAATGGAAGCAAGAGACTATTATGTTTGCATGCAGTTACCTTCTTCAGTGACTGAGCGCATTACTTACTATCACACTGATATGTGGTATTACATGTAGCTTTCTGTTAAATATATTTTATGATCTGGGTCATTTCCAGTATTGTTATTCCAAACATGACTTGGTTTTTCAGAAGTCCCACTGTTCAAATATTTGAACATTTGAGCAGCTGGTTCTGCTCCAGAACATTTGAACATCAAAAATGGGCCTCGCTGCTTGCTTATTTTTACCTGTTCTCTCCCCTCTTCTTGTCTCTCCTCTCTCCCTCCTTTCACCTATTCCCCTTCATCCTGTCTCTATCTCACTCTTCCTCAACTGCTATAAACCGTGAGTTCAAGAAATGGCGCTTATACTCTTTTTCATCGCCTTTCCTACATTTGTTTCCCTATGAAATGGATCTAAAAAAGAAAAAAAAATCACTACGGAAAATGTTGTCTTTTTCCAGACATTTTCGCTTCCAAAGTGCAGGACAGAGAAATTAAAGAAAAAAGAAATATTCAAAGAAGACAAAGTAGCTGAAAAGTGTCCAGATTGGTTTTATTCACGCCAAAACACATTAGCCCCACTTTAAAGTTTGGCAATAAAGCGCTAACTTTGTTTTCTCGTCCTTCTTTCATAGCATTGTTTTCCCCTTTGTTCTATCAGACGAGCGCAGCTGAGAATGCAGACTCTTAGGGGTCCATTAGGATGACGGGTAGGCAAAGTCTGCCCGTCATCCTTCCGGTGCAAGGGACCACCCGCCATAAGGGCGGGGGTCCCGTCCTACAGATTAGGATGTGCCCGCCACAGTGGCGGGCGCTTACCGCATTTTTAGCATTGCGGCGGGCGGTGCTGAAAGCACCACCCACCGTAATGTTAAAAATGCACGTTGTGCATTTCAATGCACAACATGACAGGTACCGCGAGGTGCCTGTCATGTTGTGCATTGAAATGCCAGGGGGGACCATAGGTACCCCCCATGTGCAACCCCTACTCCCCCGGAGCACTGGGGGCCTGCAACGGGCCCCCTCAGGGGGACTCCACATGCCTTCATAATATGGTGATAGACACCGCCACCATATTATTCCTTTTCCGCCCCGGCCGCAAGGCGACCGGGGTGAAAAAGCGGTCGACGGTCTTTCCGTCCGCCGAGGTCACCCCCGCCATACTAATATGGTGGGGCGGGAAACAAGTGTGGTTGTCAGGCGGATTGCCCCTGCCAGGCATGCGGTGGCTACCGCCAGCCTGGCGGGGGCAATCCGCCCGACATCATAATGGGCCCCTTAATGTGTACAAACGTGCCAATGGGCAGGGCCCACTGACACAATTGTACTTTCTCCTCTGTAATCCCTAATGCGGCAGTTGGAAGCAGGCATCTATTGTGGCTCTACGGCATCACGTACTCATGTGTGTGTGTACATACAGCCAATAAGATGGCACCGTTTTTTTTCCTGTCTGACAGTGACTTTTTTTGTGGCCAAAGGGAGACATATCACGGCCATCGCACTCCTCAGCTGATTGCCCAATTATTTTGCGCATCACAAAATTCTGGAGAGTGTCCGCAATGATAAGAATGAGTACAATACTATTCATGTGGGGGGAAGTGAATTTGATCATTCCTTTGAGGTTCTAGGCCCTTGTAAGTATTTTCTGGATGGAACAGACCCTGTGATTCCTGGAGTTTATTTCACTTGTGGCAAGACTGTTTATTTTAAGTTGCCGAACAAATGGTATGGCGCATGTTATGTAGGAGTAGTGTTTCCTAAGATCTATCATCAGGAACATATTGATCATTCTGTTTCGGAGGAGAATTGAGGTCCAGACGAGATGCCAGTTTTGGAGAGATTGTGGGGGATATTTTGAGGATATAATTCCAGGAGTGGGTGTGACACTGAATGACATCAAGATTAGAAAACGTTCCACTGTATCATAGTTTATAAATTGTCTACTAATACTGCTGGAGCTTTGTTGCCTGTGAATACTGAGATGGTTACTATTAGGGCTATGGTTTTACATAACCGTCTTGCATTAGACATTCTGCTGGCAAAGAAGAACATAGTCTGCCGGATATTGTTGTACTTACTTCCCAGATAAAAGTAAGGCCTTGCAGAAGTTCATACAGAATATTACCGACTCACATAATGAAGTGAGTGGATAGGCAGCAGAAGGTGTTTGGAATTCAGTTGGACATGGATTAGTGTGGTAGGTAGGTGGTTTGCAGATTTGAGAAGCGGTATAGTTGGTTCCATTTTTAGACCACTGCTAATTATTGCCCTTTGCGTAGTAATTTTGATTGTGGGTGTGAAGGTGTACAGGCGATACAAGTTGAAGAAAGGGGTCTCTTGAAAAAGGGAAATCTTGACGCTAGAAAGGAAACAGAACAAATATTACAATATGATGAAACATTTAGGGAACTTCAAGAAAACAACAATTGCGACTACAAAGGTTTAACTTGGTTAATCTGATAAGAATAAGAGATAAAATAAAGAGATTTTGTGAGGGCTCGATTTGCCATCAGAGGCAGGATTGGATTTGTATAATCTTGATCCCATCTGAGATACCATAGGAGTGCATTATAATCATCACTAGTCAGCACTCAAATATATCCTGTGTTATTTATGTTACTAAGGAGAGTAGAGTATTTCACACTTTTTAAGTACTCCACATGAATCACTTGGGTATAGAAGTGATTGATAAGATATCTATGTAACATTTATAGATTAATGCGAAAGGAGAAGTAAACATAAATGAGTCCCATTGTGAGGTAAATATTTTAGAATGTGTTTCTTTAAACTAATGTTTAATTCGTATACAGCTTAACCAGAACTTTCTCCATGCAGGTGCATTTCAACATGACATCTTCGTATTTTTTTACAATTTATTCATGTATTAGGAAGTTGCATTTATTATGTATGTAGAATTGTGCACATATTCTGTAGCCCTGCACACTACAAAATTAGATTTATGTAGACTTGAGAAAGCACTGTTCAGTTTGCATTTAAACTTCATTGCAGAATGCATTTTACTTGCATTTTGTTTCCACTGCAGTTATGGACAAAACCTCATTAGTTAGCGTGGGAGAGTTTTGTTTTCACTAGACAGCAAGGTATGAGAAGACAAAATTGGCAAGGAAAAGTGCGGTAACGAGTTAGGAGGCAAGTTCTCATTGAGGAGTTGAAGTATGGACATGAACGAAGGACCAATTGTGCCAGAACCATGGAAATTGACATGCAAGCATCACGTGGGAACATCTACCTTGAATGCAATCGATATTAAATGATATCACTTAATCAGGAACAGAGAGACACCTTAGGACTTCACAGAAGCAGATCTATGTGTCTACTTGCGTGGTTTTATGCTACTTGCCCCATGGTAGGAGTACTTTCTACTGAAGGCTCCGACTGCTGACACCTTTTCAAATTGTCTTTGAAAAATGCTTTCAGACTAGGGTTGTCCCTTTTAGGGTAGTGTAGGGAGTGATAGATTGCTCATACTTACTTTGGAGAGCCAATTAATGATGTTCAATACTAAATTCTTTTTCCTGATTATTTGCATTGTCATCATACAATTAGTTGTTTGTTTTGTACTATACTACGTAAATTTCTTCAGGAAATTTGGACTCATTTTATTCATCCTATATTTCTATACAAGAGTGCTGAGGTTGGTTTATATTGAGTTGTTTCTAAATGTATAATTAAACTCTACTCGACTCAGATTAAGTTGTTGAGTGGATAAATATGTGACCACACTTTGGTTACACTGTATTGAGATTTTAACTCTGATGTTTCCTTCTCTCTACGTCTCATGCAGCTAAAAAGACCATTGACTTGGAGATACATGTGTAATTGGGGCCAGGCTCCATCAGACCCTTTTATGGCTTGTGGAGGATTTCATTCTTGACCACGTTTAGTGCCTGATACATGTTTAGAAAGAGAGATAACTACACCAGTTTCAAAGACGTATTAATCTGTGTGTGACACAGACAATGCTCTTCAGCTAGTGCTACACCCACAGAAAGTGTAAAACGCCCTGCCTGTTCCTTGTATTGGACCTGAAGAGGCATTCATTGATTATTGGCCAAAAGGCATTGACTAGATTTTGCGAGAATTAAAACAATGATTGACAAGATAAAGACTCATTTGAGTTGTTAAGAACTAAGGCTTGCTGATGCAAAATGGAGCCTTCCATATGAACCAATGACTGGTTTTAAGTTGGGCAATGTAATCATGTATAACACCCTTAAATTATGCATGCAGGGACTGAAAGATAGTAGTTTAAATGATGTATTGACCAAACTTCCAAAATGAGGATGGCTGACAAAATGTAATAGAATCAATTAAGTTGAACGCTTGATTAATGGATAAGGAAAAGGAAAAAAAAATCTTTTACACATTTTCAACATTTCTGACAAATAAGTTGGATGCATTTTTACCACCATTGGGCCATGTAATTGTTGTGAAAATAATACAGTCTTAAAGTAATATTTGCATTTTCCACTACTGACAATAGCATTATTGTCTATCCATTAGCAAACCGTCCCTTTATTTAGCTCCAAATTTCCACAGGAGGATAGGCACTGGTGATTTGGGCACAAAATGCCAGTGAAACGAGACAGCAAACAGTTGGAGGGGAGAAGGCACACCAGCAAGGACACTTCTGGCAGGGCAGCCTTCAAAACCTACCTCAACCTCTACCACCACCTGCTGAGGGCAACAAAGGAGACAGCCATTGACTCATGCATCAATGCCAGCGCCAACCATTCCAAAGAACTTTTCAACATTGTTAAGAAATTCTCATACCCAGCTGCCAGCGAAAATTACATCACATCATCACAGGAGATGTGAAACAACCTCGCCCACTTCTTCCAGAACAAGATTTCAACCATAAACAGAAACTTCGAACCCCAACCCACACCTATGGACTTCCTTGATAGATACGCTACCACCATCACAGACACAAACCAAACACTAACCACCTGAAACATCCTCTCCACTCAGGACACAACCTCCACCATGAAATCCATCCACTCGGGAGCTCCCACAGACCCATGCCCACACCACATCTCCAACATCAGACACCAAAGGATCAGCCAGGAACCCACCACCCTATTCAACACCTCTATCACCACCGCAATATTTCCTGATGCTTGGAAACACGCCAAAGTCAGACCACTACTCAAAAAAAACACCGCCTACCCCAGCGAACTTCCGGCCAATATCACTGCTCTCATTCCTAGCAAAAGTATTGGAAAAAATCATCAACAATCAACTAATTACACACCTGGAGCAGAACCAGCTACTCAACTCCTCCCAATCCAACTTCCACAGGAATCACAGCTCTGCAACTGCTCTGATCGAAGCCACCGACAACATCAGAACCCTGCTCGACCGAGGAGAAACAGCAGCTTTGATCCTACTCGACCTCTCAGCAGCCTTTGACACCATATCCAACCACACACTGGTAGAAAGACTCCACCACATCTTCATCCAAGGGGACGCGCTCAGATGTATCACCTCCTTCCTCACCCGTGGAACCCCGAGAATCCACTTCCCACCTTTCACCTCTGAACTCAAGGAGATCACCTGCGGTGTCCAACCAGGGCTAAAGCCTCAGCCCCACGCTTTTCAGCGCATATATGATACCGTTGGCCAACATCGTCAGATCCCATGATCTCAACATAGTTTCCTATGTAGACGGCACCAAACTCATCCTCTCACTCCCCTATGACCACACCACCACCAGAACCAACTTCCACAGATGCATGACAAGCATCGCTGACTGGATGAAGAACAACTGCCTGCAGCTGAACACAGACAATACAGAAGTACCGTTCTTTGGCAACAGCAGTAACACATGGAATGACTCCTGCTGGCCATCAGACTTAGGACCAGCCCCACTCCCTCCAGCCAGGCCAGAAACCTCGGATTCATCTTTGACAACAAGCTTGTTATGGGGCCCTTAGGGTCATTCTCGACATTGCTAAGTTAGCATGAGCTCTGCTGCCATGATGCTGCTTTTGGCAGATTCCTCATGACTTTATTTTGCAAGACTCTGTTTGTGTCTTTCACATGAGAACGGTCTGCTTTCTGCGTTCTCTTCTCTTCCTGGAGTTTAGTCTGAACACAATGTGTAAGGTCCGAAAACATGCCCCTTGTTATTCTGTTCTGGTCAGTCCCTATGAACTAGATAAAACATGCTACACACAGCTGCAATGCTAGAGAGCTTGTGCTTTTATATTGCGTTGTTGCATGTTGTTTGCACACACTTGCAGGGAATCCTTTCCTTGGAGAAGAGCTATGCTGTTCTTATGATGTAGAGTCCACAAAAGGAGGTTATGGGTCCTATCCCTGACCAGCCTGGACCTCAACAAGCGCTAAACAGAACAGAGTGGCTGGTCCGGTTCGTTATTTAGCAAATTTTCGCCCTACCTAGCCTATTAATGCTACGTGGGCCACTCTTTATTTAGAAATTATTTAGTTCTTATGATGTAAACCTACCATCTAGGCTCTAAGATATAGGGTCTGCTGACAAAGCCCAGAGATCTTCCTTTATATAATAAACTTCAACTTACCAAGGGGAGGGTGGTCAGGCCTTATAGTCCTTTTTCCACTGTCTACATATAAGGACTTCCCCCTTCACATTCTATGGTATTGTAACAATGCTAACTGTGCTCGGTTTATGCATTTTGCTGCTGGTAGTGGCTCATACACTGCATTATAGAGCAGGATGGTTAAAATAAATATTTTGCAACTATAAAGTGATTCTGACAATCCTTGTTGTGGACAAGTACGATTGATTCAGCAAAAGGGTATGTCTTGCTACTGCACTTCTGAGAGGGTCGGGAGTGTTGTGTTCTGTGTTGTCTAATCATTTGTAGCTTTGTGATTTTGTCGCAAAATGAATGAGACACTACAGTTAGTCGGTTCTGGGATTTTGGGTGCTAAGGTGGTAGGAAGGTGCAACCCCTATACACCGAGGTCCTGTTTTCCTGCGCATAGTTCTGTGTATGTGCAAAATCCCTGCAACATGGCGCCACCAATGTTTGTTCTGGTTCTTATCTGCAAGACTCCTGAGTAGTGCTTGTGCTTGTCCACAAACCCTTCGCTTCTGTTTCCGGAGACGGCTGTGACAGTGTAGCCTTCTATATTGTGATATTTTATATAGGTTTTCCAAGCTTGAATTTTAAAAGGTCTTTCTCTTTCTTTTAACCCTTTGTTGCACTGGCATCAGTTGTTATAGTCTTTTATTAATTATGGCATTTGCCATAACGCCTCCTAACTGTGCACGGCTCAGGGCTTATTTACAACAATATGGAGTACCTGATGCTGGTGTAGCGTTAATCTTTGCTGTGGAAGCAGATCCAGCTTTCTGCTTTGAGGTATTTTACTCTTGGGTTACTTTTCCAGCAGTAGATGCAGCAGAAAATTTGTTTCACGAATATACTGCCACCGCAACTCCGCTGGAATATCGACCGTATAGTACTCTTGGCATGGCAACATCAGATTTGGTTTAATGGCGCCCTTCCTCACCCAATAACGGCAGTCCGCTCAGGCCCTTTATCGATAGATGGGGCCACGTGGCCCATTTTGGTTGGGCATACCCCACACCTGCGTTATGTTATGTTATGTTATTCACTATTTGTAGTGCGCACAGCTACTCGGAAGTGTCCCGCCGCGAAAGCTAAATGGTGTGAGCGGATATAGACCAGACAGGCTGAAAAATTACTTAAATAACCAAGTTTTCAGGTGTTTTTTAAACAACCTGAGGTCGCTGGTGTTCCGCAGTTCAAAGTGCAGAGCATTCCAAGCCATGTTCGATCTCACCAAGAGGGAGCTGCCTCCCATTCTGGCCAGGCGATACCTGGGAACAAGAGTGAGGCATTGACCAGTGGAACGCAACTGCTGGGGTGACACATAAAACGAGAACCGACATCTGAGATACTGAGGCCCAGACTTATAAAGCGCACCATGGACAAGCGTAAGAGCTTTGAACGAAATGCGTTGGTCAACCAGGAGCCAGTGCAGATCCACCAAAAGCTGCCTTGCACTGGACCTTCCTGGGATACACAACAGGACTCTAGCTGTTGCGTTTTGGACAACCTGAAGCTTTTTTATCTGATATGCTGGAAGGCCGATGTACAGGGCAATAGCATAGTCCAGCCGCAACAGGATAAGAGCACGGGTCAGCATTTCTTTGGCCCCTCTGGGCAAAAGTGGCAGAAACTTCTTGAGTTGTTTCAATGTGCCAAAGCACGCCCCTGCCAGCCTTTAATCTGAGGCATAAATCTCAGTTCCTCACTGAACCATAAACCCAAATTTTTAGCCGGGCTCCCCGTCGATTTAGGCATGGGGTAGCCCACAGGCCAGATATCTTCTCTAAAATGTGGGGGGAAGGATCCGTAAAGTAGCACCTCTGATTTTTCTTCATGACATTTTAATTGAGCCTGCGCAAGCTAATTAAACACTTCCGCCAGACAATTTTTGGCACTAGCTGGGGAGAAATCAGTTTTCTTCCATGTGAAGCGGAGCTGGGTATCATCAGCATAAGCTATGATCTTAACACCCGGCTCCTCTGCCAGGTAAACAAGGGGCGTCATATAGATGTTGAACAAAAGAGGGCTCAATGTTGAGCCCTGGGGAACCTCTGTCATCAGGCTTCGCGGGGAAGAGGCGAAGGCCGGCAACCAAACTTGCTGCATTCTATTGGTTAAAAAGGATTTAACCCACTCCCATGCCTGGCCAGAGATGCCGATTTGAGACAACCAAGCCAACAGTTGATAATGTGGCACTGTGTCAAATGCGGCAGAGAGGTCCAGTAACACAAGAGCCGCTCTGCCACCAGCATCCAAGCATTCCCTAATGGCCTCTGACACCTCCACTAGGGCCGTCTCAGTGCTATGAGATGCCCTAAAACCTGACTGGGCGGCATGAAGAGCGCCCAAGTTTTCCACAAACTCTGAAATCTGTCTGTGCACGGCCTTCTCACACATCTTATCCACCGCCGGAAGGAGTGAGAATGGACGGTAACTAGCCAGGGTACGAGGGTTGTGCGAGGGCTTTTTCAGCAAAGGGAGGAGTTTTGTCTGTTTCCACTCCGGTGAAACTGTGGCATCCCTAAGGGACAGATTAACATTTTTATTAACTTCGGGGTTAACCACTTCCGCCACCGACGCCTGCAGCCTGGCTCAGCAAGGATCCGAAGGGGAACCTGATTTAAGCAATTGTAATGTAGCTAGAGTATCTGACAGTGGAATGGGGTAAATGCCATCAAGCATGGATGCACAGGATCCGGGACAGTAGCCGACTGAAGCAAGTAAATCGTCTGCTGATGAGCAACAGTCCCAAAACTGTCCTGTATAGCTTGGATTTTATCAATGAATAAACCCGAAAGCTGCTCACACCAATCATTCGATCCCGGCACGGACAGCTGTTCCGCACAAGGCTTCTGGAAATTTTGTATAATTGCAAAGATTTCCTACGAATTGTTTTTTGATTGAACAATTTGCTCTGCAAAGAAGTGGCTTTTGGCTAACTTAATCATAGAATCATAATTGTGTTGGGCTTTCCTAAGTGCAATTTTAGCGAGCGGACAGTAAGCCAATCTCCACCAGCGCTCTAATTATTTTTTTTCTGCAGGATTTTTTGGGGTCTTTTAAATCCTTTGCAAACCAAGGTTGGGACGGGGATTGTCTCGCTCTTTTGTGATCCAGGGGTGTAGAGAACCACTCCACTGCACTAGGCAGCCAGTTACTGAATCCCCCAACTGCCTCCGCCGAACCCCCTAACCTACTAGGGCGGGTATCCTCCAAGACTCTACCAAATGCATCAGATTCGATGCGAGGAGGCGGTCTCGCCGCTAAAGTCTTTATGGTAAAATAGGATGGTTTAATGGTCCAAGAAAATTGAATTAAAACATGATCGGACCAGGCAACAAGGAGGGGATCCTATATAACTAACGGGAAGTTGGAGCAAACCCCATGAATGGTATGACCCCCGCTATGATAAGGGGATTTAATCCATTGAGTCAACTGAGCAAGATCCATGGACTCATTGAAAGCACGTGTCTCAGAAGCCTCTGTACAATCAAAATGAATATTAAAATCGCCCAGCAAAATATAATTAGAAAAATGTAGAGATCTGAGCACAATGACTTATTCTAAAGCTTTTAAAAAGGCATTCGAAGGCCCGGGTGGGCAATAAACAAGCGTCGCTCCAAATAAAAACTGAGGAGAGATAGTTAGGGAGAAATTCAATGCTTACCCCTCGCTAATATCCTGCGACTGTCCCAAAGTGAGAGTCCAATTCTCCATGAAAACTACTGCCACCCCACCTTCTTTGCCTGATTTGCGGTCAACCCTAGTAATTTTATGCCCTGTCAGGATGGCCAAGGCAATGACTGGGGCTGAGAACTCATTAAGCCAGGTCTCAGATATAAATAGCAGCTCAAGCTTATTATCGACCAGTAGGTCAAAGATGTCCAAGGCATGTTTAGCCATGGACCGTGCATTGATCAGCGCAGCTTGAATAGGTTGCACAGACATAGGGGCAGAGGGAGTAGAAATTGGTGTAGAAATCACATCAGCATTTTGGTTAAAATGAAACCTGCAGATTGGGCAAATGCTACAAACATTTACCAGCACTGCCCTCACATGGCTGCACTTACTCAATGGTGCCCCAATCAACCTCAATTCCTCTCCACTCCAGGCTCTACGTGTCGAAGTCACATGCAACTGGGAACGAGCAGCATGGCTGGTGCTGGCCGCTTCCGGGACGCTGACGGGCGCAGACGGGCTTGCCTTAGGCGCGCCTTCGGCACTCCAGCGGCGCGTCCGCTGCATGTCCGTGCAGCGCGCATGTTTTTTATTGGTGAATGCCCCCAACGACTAGAGCGCACCCTTCACAAGATGGCAGTCTAGATCGTCACACCAGAGTTCTGGTGTTTGCCTGGTGCGTGAGTGTGAGTAAGTGCTCCGATTTAAAAAAAATAGTGTCAGCATATATTTTTAAGCAAGTGACAGCAATCAGTTTAAAAAGAATTACGGTGCAAATAAAAGCCAAACATGTTCTAAGCGCACCATGTGGTACATACTCCAGCACGAGAGAGCCAGGACAACTGCAATACTTGCAGAACTCCACGTATTACATACTTCCTTGATAAGTGTGCATAGAACTGTCATACAGTTCATGTTGCGCAACTTTCAGGTGGGACCACCTGGCGTTGCTGCACAACCCGCTGGACCTGGTGGCATTACCATCAGCCCCTTATGGTTAATTCAGTGATGGGAGAAGCGTCCACAAAATAAGGATGAGTTTCCTTATTGGCTTGCTGAAAAATTTGGAAAACTAGAGGCTATTTTTCCAAATACCACTCCTGTGGAGAAACACAGGATTTTGACCATAAGTTTGCCTAAAGACTTCATTCCCAAATTAGCTGATTGTAACACCAGGGGCAAGGTGTTTGCAGCGGTGTATTTCGCAGTGTTTCGGCACTCCCTCCATGACCGTACTCGCTTCCATGATAAAATGTGTTCAAGATGTACGCGGTCCTAGGTGGCTCTGTAGTTGGGAATGAGACTAGTGGGGATGTTCGACGTGGTTGCTGATATGATCCTTGCTGATGTCAAAGGTGATGCTGTAAGCTTTCAAGTGGCTAACCGCTTAGAGGCTGTCACAGATGCAGACAAGCTACATGAATTACCAAACATTATTGCAAAGGCTTAAAAGACCATAGGCTGCAATAGTCTGGGAGTTCAGCGTTTTACTCAAATGCAGACGCAATCTCAAACACAATAGGCCCAGACTGACAAAGACAGTCGCCCTTTCTTTCCTAAAAAGAACTGGCAAAATAAGAAACAGGGGCAGCAACAACAGAAGCAAGGTTTGCATGCTGGTTCACCCACACCTGAGTCTTCTGAGCGTACTTGTAACTTGTTCGACCGCATGAAAATTAAGACTCCTGATAGATTTCAGGTCCCTGACCAGCACTCTTCTCGTTCTTTACAGGACACAATCAGATGTCAGTGGTGGCGAACGCCAAGATCGTGCCAAAGGTCCGGCCTCACAACAGGGATGAGATGAACCTCAACAGTTTGAGGAGCTGCCTCTTTCTCGACCCCTGTATCAGAAGAAAAAAGTTGCAGCTTTGACAGCGAGATTTGCCTCAGACAGTGAGAACGCGACTCCAGGACTGGACATGGGCAGTGACTCTGCTCGACAGCGCAGCAGAAGTTATCATTGTGCGGGACGCACTGAGTCCCTGTCTTGAGGCAACAGCAACTGATACATTCATTACGGTAGAAACAGCAGATATCCGGGTTGCCCCCCCCTGGTAGACTCTATGAAATAGTTCTCTAAATTGAAGGTGATATAGAGTGTACAATCACAGCAGTTTTTTGGGAGAATCTAACCTCTTCATATGCCATTTTGTTGGCAGAGGCAGATTGGCCACCACCTTTTGTGCTAGCCGCACCAAAAGGGGAAGATGTGATTCTACTGAGTTTTTTACGTCATGTCCCTGAGGACCATGCAAGGGCTTGTGCAGCAGAGTGGGCTTTGGCCCTTGCCCCGACGGTTTACCGCAATCATGTGGGCTGGGATAGCGATTCACCAACACATGAGATCCTTTTACGGTTCATGCCACACCCACAGCTGCAATATCCAATCAAACGAGAAGCTAGGGCTCCTGTTTGTGATATTCTAGCTAACCCTGGGCGTAGTGGGCGTAGTGGGGCTTCGTGGAGCTACGTGAAGTGGGCGAGAAACTCCGCCCACCTCCGCACTCCGCGTAGCCCCACTACGCACCGCAGGCCTCCCTCCCGCCCTCCCTAAATACTTTAAATTAATGGTGTAAAAGAATTAAAAGGCACTTACCTTGCCCGCCGCGTCCCCGCCGCGTCCCCGGGGCTCGCTATCTTCATGGCTGCCGTCTTGTGTACTAATGCGCATGCGCGGTCGACCGCGCATGCGCATTTCTCGTGAGAAATGCGCATGCGCGGCCGCTCGCGCATGCGCATTAGTACACAAGACGGCAGCCATGAAGATAGCGAGCCCCGGGGACGCGGCGGGCAGCGGCGGGCAAGGTAAGTGCCTTTTAATTCTTCTACACCATCAATTTAAAGTATTTAGGGAGGGCGGGAGGGAGGCGGGTGGCGGCCAGCTACGCTCCGTCTGCGGAGCATGCATAGTGCCGGATTCTACGCCTGCTACGCAAAATGCGTAGAAGCCGGCACTACGCACACTCCGTGCACGGAACGTAGCCGCCCGCCCAGGGTTAATTCTAGCCCAGTTGGAGTATCAGGGTGTAATTGAATATTGCGTATCACCTGTATCAAAATCTGACGGATCGTATCGCATTGTTTTAGATTATCGACATTTGAATAGTCATTGTCGTACATTTGTGATACAGAATATGCACAGCTCTGAGTCAGTGAACACACTAATCTGTAACAAATACAAAACTACACTGGATATATCCAGTGGTTTCTATAGTCCCAACTTGGCTCCTGAGAGCAGTGACTGGAGCCTTCACTGCTGTCTGAAATCAGAAAAACTTTACATGTTTGCCTATGGGGTATAAGAATAGCCCCAGGGCTCTTGCAGCACGTGTTGTGTCTTTGCTACATAGCACAGACCCTGATGCGTTCTCGTACGTTGATGACATTTATTTGACAGACGATTAACTAATGGCCCATCTTGTCTGAGTCAGCCGCATTATTTTGTCGTTTGCCGACTATGGATACAAATTCTATTTTGCAAAATTGTATATCGCACAATTTGCCGTGCTCTTTTTGGGCTATGAGCTCAACAATGAAGGTAGGAGGTTGGCCCTCACTTTCTGGAGAAATGTGCACAATTGCAACCCTCTCCTACACTGAAAAAGCTTCAGTCTTTGCTGGGATTTTAGAATTTTGAGAGAACATACATTTCTGATTATGCCCAGCGTATCAAACTGCTGTATGCGTTGATACAACCTAAATTTTCTCCAGCCAGCTGGCAACCGGAGCATACATCAATCCTGCAGTCTTTGCAAACAGACCTGCTCACTACTAATTGACGTGTGACAATGCCACGAACCTGGTGATACGTATAATACCGGGGTTGGTGGGTTTCACTAACTTAACGTTCAATGAGGGAGACACAGTACCTATTGCTTACAAATCACATTTATACACATCAGCTGAAATGCGAGTTTCCACCACTGAAAAAGTTTTGACCACGGTGCAGATGGCGATCCTAAAGGAACGCTCTCTTGCACAAGGTAAACGCATTCTTATGGTCACCCCTCTCCCTGCTTTAGAAGCAGCAATTAAGGCGAGTGTACCAAATTCTAAGGCTTTAACCCCCCTTTGGATGCAATGGGCTGCATCTTTGACATCGGCGGATGTCACGTTTATTTTTAATCCTTCTCTTCGGACACAGGAGTTTTTACAGTATGAACATGTTCATCCTCCTCCTCTGTCCCTGCTACTTTTGGATGAATACGAATGTATCATCTATACTGATGGATCGGCTCAACCGGCTGTTGGTTTTAAACACGCTTAGTCAATTGCTTGTGCAATTGTGGCTGGTACGATTGTCAATGGAGAGTTTAAGTCTTCCATAGTGCACACCCAGGCATTTGGGGACTGTAGGGCACAATTGGCGGAGCTGCGTGCTCTTGTTCTTGCTCTTGAATTTGCTTATCCGAATGTGAATATACTTATTGTATGCGATTCTTACTACTGTGTCCAGTCTTTCAATGACAACTTATTCTTTTGGTCACAAAATGACTATAGAGACTCTAAAGGCAGTGCAATAAATCATAAAATGCTTTGGGTTCAAATGACGGAACTTAAAAAACATCTCCCACTCACACATGTTATCCATACTCTTGCCCATTAGCGTGTGGGAGCACATGCTGCTGGTAATTCATTGGCTGATAAAGTGGCCAAGTCAGCAGTAGCCATGTGTTCTGTAGCAGCAGTTGCAAGATCCATGATTAAGATTGATTATGAAATTTTGCCAGCTATTGCTGCTGCGGAGGATGGAACTGCCCCTCCGCAGGACTTCCCATCAAAATATTCTTATAATTTATCTCCCGAACAAATTCCTTATGCCACAATTCTGAAAGTAGGGGATTGGCTGATTTATAACATGGACCGCAGACCTGCTTTGATCATTGCTGCACACTGCACACGAAGGTATGGCTTCTGCTTATGCAGGAGTGTCTGCAACTGTTTCTATTTTACAGCAACGTTACTGGTGGTGTGATTTATATGAACAGACCCGTAATTATGTACTTTCATGTGACATTTGTCAACAAATTAAGCCATCTACGGTCTAATGACCACCACAAGCACAGCTGTGTATATCCAATGAGCCATTCCAATGTGTGTATCTTGATCACTGCGGTCTGTTCTCTTCTGATACTGCATATATTTTGGTTGCAGTTGATTTGTGCACTAGATTTCTTTGGGTTTGGCCGAAACGCAGAGTGCTGAAGCTCAAAATGTCACTAGAGATTTGCGTGTCATTGTCGAGATGTTTGCTGTGGCCCCTTCCACTCTGACCAAGGTCCAGAATTCGCCACAAAGGCATACAAGGACGCAATGATGTCAATGGGGGTGCAGGTGCAGTTTTCGTCTCCATATAGGCCTGACGGCAATTCCATTGTGGATCGACTGAACCGTGACTTAAAGCAATCTTTGACAGCTAGGTACTGGAAGGAACTGGCTGGCCCACTTGTATGGGGTTCAACGTGCACTCAATTCTCTTCCTAGAAGATCTCTGGGTGGGTGGACCCCATACAAAATGCTCTTTGGCATTAAAATGTTTGTGTCAGACCTTGATGGTCTAGAGGTTGTGGTGGCTGCCACAACCTTTGATGTAGATAATCATTCTACTATGTTACAGGATCTACGAAAGACCCATGACAGCTACGTGACTGAACATTTTCCCTCTTCCAATGATGCCGACTGGCTTCCTAAGATTGGAGATCTGGTATGAGAAAAGCTGGAGAACAAAAAATGATTTGGTCCCTCTCATCGTGCACCGGTTCCAGTACTTTGATTGAAGGTTACTCGTACAGTCATTTTACCACCTTTACCTGGTTGCTAAGAAAACAGATACATCTCAGTGGACAATGTCAAGTTACACCATTTGGCCGATTCTGAATAGTGTCATGCCTGCTGTTTTGTGCAACGCAATTTCATTGAATCCACTGTCTTCATCCACTTCCACTAATGCTTGTGTGGGAGAGGAAGTGATGGACACAGCTATTGACCTTTTACCAGTCCTGCCTTCATCATCCAATACCGACATTGAGTATACTTATCCTACAGATGAGTCCACTAGTGAGGTGCCGATCAGTCCTCGACAACATCACACTGACCCGTGCTGGCCGTGCTGGCCACCTCTAATGAACAGAACTGCAAGCTGTTTCTTTGGTGATTATGCCAGCTTCTCTTCTGAGTCATCCTCTTCGTCTTCCAATTTGCCATTTCCACTGACAAAATTGTGTATTTTTATAACTTGGA
This sequence comes from Lissotriton helveticus, assembly GCF_964261635.1. Lineage (NCBI taxonomy): Eukaryota > Metazoa > Chordata > Amphibia > Caudata > Salamandridae > Lissotriton > Lissotriton helveticus. Next base: position 192,097,015 of record NC_136071.1, on the reverse strand, counting down.
TCATAAAAACTAACCTGGTCCCATTCTGGTCCTACATCTGGTCGATGCTTGTCCTGATTTTCCTCTTCATTTTGATTGGATTTGTGATTGCGTTCTTTTTACTGAACAATGGTCATTATTTGCCAGAACGCTGGTCAACGGAGTTCTGGCACCTCATAAATCCTTTTAACAAAAAAGGGGGGGACCAAGGAGCTATAAAGGTCCAGTGTCCATGCTCCTAATATAAGTCTATTTATCAACAAGAGGACAAAGTTCCTAGAACAGGGTGCAAAAGTCACCCATAGATCAAGGGGCAAACAGTCACCAACAAGGGTGCAAAAGTCACCCATGTATCAAGGTGCAAAAAGTCACCACACAGGGTGCAACAAGTCACCCATGTATCGGGGTGCTGGCAGTCACCCATATATTAAAACAAAGAAAGATTAAGAAAAAAGGGTAGACGAAAGTAATCCTAGGTTAGAAAATGTCATAATGTGAGAGGGAAGATAATTCTACATCCTCTGCTGCCCTCACACAGCCCGGGGGGTGTCATGCTTCATCATCGGGTGTTTGCTCCTCGTAGGGCCGGCGCTGCAATTCCCTACGGGTCCCCCGAAGGGTCACTTTATCGGAGATCTTTTTTGAGGATTGCCGGATATTGCATGCGGGTGTGTGGGGATTAGATAAAAGGAGGGTAAATCAATTTATGTGCACGTGATAGTGTAAAAAATGACTGACCCCAAAAGGGCCCATTCGGCCTGGGTGTCAAAAGTCAAGGCCAACATGTTTCGCGCCTCTGTTGCCCGTAGGTCATTGGCGCTTCTTCAGGACCACAATAATAGACAGTGTAGTGCACGTGCTATAATAAGTAAAGATTAAAATGAGAACCTTCTTAACTCAGCCAGGGCGGGTCTGTATACCCTCAAAGTGGTTACAGCTGCTACTTGGAAGCCGCTCCTGGGTAACACCAAGGACTCGTTACAAGTGCTCCTCCGAGCGTCAAGTCAAGGGACAACCACGTATGGTCGGGAATTGTATGTGGGTGCTGCCTCTTGTGCACCTACCACTGCCCTGACCAGACGCTTGCCGAAAGAAAATACAGGCGGCAAAACGCAGCAATTAAAAGTTCGGGTCAGGTGAACGGCGGTACCTCATAAATCCTCCCATATCATGAAACGTGATCAAGCTCTAGTTAAAATTTTGTCTATCCCAGTTGCAGATGGAATCGTATGAGATAAAATAGATCCATGATCCGACGGAGGTGATTAAGATACCATATGTAATTTGCGTCTCCTTAGGAGATGTGGTAACACAGGATATACATTTGGATGATTGGGATGTGCAAGATGTACATTCATTGTTTTCTGATTTAAGACATTAGGCTGCTTTTGATGCGGAGGATTTGTATTTAAATTCTGCCAGTTATGCAGATTTATTCTGTTATCAACATCATGGGCATCAATATTTACACAAAACGAGCACATTAAGACGTGTTTATAATTACACTCAATGGGAACATTGTCCAATTCCCATCCAAGGGAGTTCTAAAAAACCTTGGGATAGGTTTGCTTATTTTACCGATTACAACACATCTAATCCAGAATCCTATTTTTTTAAATTGCATTCATCGCAGCCCAAATGTATTCTTACCCATAATAAATGTATCTATTCCACTTCCTTTAGAACTGAATTGGCGAAACAGGGTTATGAACACTGGAAAGATGCAATTGATTTACAATCAATTCGGGGTACTAAAGCTTGGCAGGTTCAAGGAACTGAAGCTCTGCATCGTGAACGCCTGATTCCGACTCAAATTTTATTTTTTAATGAAACAGTACACAAGACCACTTGTTTTGGCTTGGCAACTGCAAAGAATTGGAACATTCCTTCAATTCCCTCCTTAGCGGAATATGACAGTAGGAGCACACAGACTAATTATACTATTTATGTATTACAAGCCTTATTTCGCAATGACACTTTGATTGGAATTGACCAATCTGGTCAACAAGTTCAAACAAATGCCAACCGCGTTTTTATAATGTAACTCCAGGTTTCATGCAGACTAGACCGGATCCCCGTTTTCCAAATTCAAACACAGTCACCACATATTCTGTGGGTAAATTATGCCAACAGTAGTTGGAATATTCCATTTTATCATCAGTATAACAACATTTATCACTCTTGTCAAGCGACATTAATTTGGGTGATTTTCTCCTGGGTCATTGAGCCCCTAGAAAGAAGAGGTTTCTGTATGAAGCTTACAATGAAATCGGGAAACTTTTGCAGTCAGAAGCAGCTTTTCGGCTACATCAAATAGATCAGGCAAATTTAGAAAAAGTTCTTGCTGTGTTCGACAATGGCATTAGTACACTGTCCTCACGCATTTACACCTTGGATAATATTGTATCATTTGATATTGTTTAGAATGATGTATCTGTGTTCTATCATGGTCGCAATCAATTAGGATCGGTAATGCAGTTTACATGGATGTTTACATGACGTTACAAACTCTCAAAATGAGAAAAATCCCTTGGGATTTCTTGAAAGCTACTTCTTTGTTTTCACCTTTTAATTTGACTGATAAACAGCGATTTATGTCCATGAAAGATGCTACATATACGCTATTACACATTGAACAGTTAGAGCCCTTGCCATTCCCTGTGGCAGAAATGGACTCAGCTGTTTGGATAATTCATGGGATAAAATCTCTCCTATTTTCTTTGTTGCAATTTAAATCATGTATGCAACATTTTCCGATAGGTCGCTTTGAACCCCTGGGTAGTTCATTTCTCCATGAATTATGGTCCCTTCCTTTCACTTACAGATGTCAACGGGACGAAAAGGACGTTTTCCTCACAGGGGAGGACTGCAATTCTATAGTAGGTCATTCCCTAGTTTGTAAACATGTTAAGTTGTACAGCACTTGTAATGTAACGGTGCCTAATCTTGCTTGTTTTTTTAAGGCAACTCCCATCCCATCAATAATTCCCGCTTTTACATTGCTTACAAACGGCAGTTACCTTATTATGACTAGCCACGACTGCTGTGGGTTACGGGTAGGAATCCCGTATCTAGTAACAGTTTCACAACGTGTTACTTGTTGTAGCAATGTAATTTTTCTAACCCCGCATGGGAAAGTAGAAAGTTCAATTTGGCCTTCCATTCCAACTTTGAGAACAGATTTCAACGAGTTGAGCAGGCTAAAAGCGCTTTTATTCAAGCATGAAGTGTCCCTCACTTCAGCTCGAGAGACCTTTGGGCTGCAGGTTGCTAGGACATCTAGCATGATTCAGTCGCTTCTGAACACTAACCTCCCACTTCACTTTGGGGAGCTTATACACCAAATATTTAATGTGTCTGACACACAAGGCCTTGCTAATTTTTTTAAGAATGTGGGATCCGGCCTTGGGACTTCATTTCAGACGATATTTGGGGTAATACCAGCTTTTTTCATACTATCTTTTCTAGCGTCTTCAGAGGATTTCCTTTGCTACTGGCGCTTACAGGTAGATTACTGATCCTTCTGCTCCTACTACGCAATGGCTGCTCATCATGTGGCAATGCACAGACCAGGCCAATTGCAACTGTACCGTGACTGAATGCAACAACGTTTTGTATGCTTGCCATTAGCGACGCTTAGCGTGAGTTATGGATTGACTTTTCGCTTTGCCTACTTTTCGCTACCTACTAGCGGAACTTGTTGGACAAATCAAGTCAGGCTCTAATATAGATCCATGCCCCCCAAAAATCTTTAAAATGGCCTTGCCAGGCATCCATCCCCAGGTGCTGAGTCTATTGAATAACTCACTGAAAGCAGGCTATCTTCCAAATCAGATGAAGGAAGCTAGGATCTCTCCACTTCAAAAGAAAGCAGGAACGGACACGAAAGCCTTAAAAAACTATAGGCCTATCTCGCAGCTACCATTCCTGAGCAAGATCCTAGAAAAACACGTCCTGAGCATATTAGCCGGTCATCTGGAGGAACACCATCTCCTTCATGCCAGGCAGGCTGGGTTTCGGCCCCAACATAGCACAGAATTAGTCATGGCCTCGGTCGCCGATGAGCTCAGAGTCAGGGCGGACAATAAACAGCCATGCGCCCTGATTCTTTTAGACTTATCGGCGGCTTTTGATACGGTCAGCCACACCATCTTGCTGGACCGTATCGCGAAGCTGGGGATTACAGGCCAGGTGCTTAAGTGGCTGGAATCCTTCCTGTCAGGACGAACTCAGAGAGTGCAGTTGGGAGACCAGCTGTCTGGGGTTAGTGCTGTGGCTTGGGGGTGCCCCAGGGGTCGGCATTATCCCCCCTGCTTTTCAATATCTATTTACAACCGCTGGTGGAGGAGCTCATGCGTATGAACTGCGAAATCTTCAATTACGCAGATGACACCCAGCTATTGGTCCAGCTGGAAGACACTAAAGAGGTCCAGGAATCAGTGAGGAACCTGCTCAGTTTCACGGTCAACTGGATGACTAACAATCTGTTGAAAGTGAATGCTGATAAAACGGAGGTGCTGGTGATCTGCAACCGAGAGAATCCCTGGAACAACCTGTATTGGCCCCCAGAGTTAGGAGCCACTCCCTCTCCTGGGTCAGTGGTAAAAAGCCTGGGGCTGAGGATCGATGCGGACCTCTCGATGGCTCCTCAAGTTTCAGCTGTGGTCGGATCTTGCATAGGGGTGTTGAGGCAATTACGAAAGCTAGTTCCCATCTTATTTGCCTCCACCCTGCAATCGATCGTATCTGCCACAGTTATCTCGAGACTTGATTATGGCAATGCCTTATATCTCGGCCTGCCACAGAAGCTGTTGAGGAAGCTGCAGGTAGTACAGAACGACGCTGCAAGGCTGATCTACTCCCTGCCCAGAAACTCGCACGCAACTCCTCTGCTTCAGAAGTTGCATTGGCTTCCAGTGAAATTTCGAGTTCAGTTCAAGTGTCTCTGTGTGGCCCATAAGGCACTCTTTGGGACAGCCCCAGAGTACATTAAGCAACGTTTGAAGAGGTATGTTCCTGGGAGACCTCTGCGCTCAGGAAAAACTTCCAATTTGTTTCAACCCAGGTTCAAACTAAAAACCAGAGGAGGCAGGGCCCTATCTGTGCTTCTCCCGCAATTGTGGAATGAGCTCCCGGCCATTCTGAAGGAAGAATCACAGCTACTACCCTTTAGAAAAAAACTGAAAACCCATCTATTCAGAAAGGCACTGATTCCAGTTTAGGCGGTGGAACAGCTGAGGGTTTCGGGGTACCAGTGTGTTATGTTCTTCTGTTAAGCGCTTAGAGACCGGTGGTGATAGGCGCTATATAAACAATCTATAACATAACATAACTTGCGTGCAACCTGTGTTCTACTGTCAGTGGTGCCCTTTCTATTGGGCTTTGGATTCATGCCTCTCCAATACAACATGTACGGTCCCTGATTTTCACCAGGTAATGGGTCCCTTAGAGGCCCATGAGTGGGCTTATTCTAGGAACGGCAACATGGCGCGTGCGGCTGCACTTGGCATCTTGGCAGAATGGGATATCTGTGCAGCTGCGCAGAACATCCTACACAGAAGTTTCATTGAATATCATGCAAGTTGTCCGGATATGCTCTTGGAAGCATCATAATATGAGGAGCATGTCTGGTCCTTCGACATACTTAATTGGATCTCATCCCTTTTTTCTACTAATCACAGACATGGCCTTTTAGAACGAATTGCACTCTTAGGTTCACTTTTATGGATTTAACACCTCCTTTTTAATTCCGTTTTTCATGATCCAACACCTTTTCATGACTGAACTTTTTTTATTATTTTTTTCCTTTACCAATTTTTTCCCCACAAACTGTTTTTTTTTAGGGGAGCTTTTGGACTTTGCTCAATTTTGAACTCTGTTTTAGTCTTTTGTCTTGGCACTGCGACCTTACCAGGGGGAGGATGTCATGTGGCCCTTAGGGTGATTCTCTACATTGCTAAGTTAGCATGAGCTCTGCTGCCATGATGCTACTTTTGCACACGTTTTTACATGACTTTATTTTGAAAGACTCTGTTTGTGTCTTTCACATGGGAATGGTCTGCTTTCTGCCTTCTCTGCTGTTCCTGGAGTTAGTCTGAACATGATGTGCAAGGTCGGAAAACATGCCCCTTGTTATTCTGTTCTGGTCAGTCCCTATTACCTAGACAAAACATGCTACACACAGCTGCACTGCTAGAGAGCTCATGCTTTGATATTATGTTGTTGTGTGTTGTTCACACATACATGGAGGGAATCCTTTCCTTGGAGAAGAGCTACGCTGTTCCTACAATGTGAACTACCATCTAGGCTCCAAGGTATGGGGTCTGCTGACAAAGTCCAGAGATCTTCCTTTCTATATTAAACTTCAACTTACCAAGGGGAGGTTGGTCAGACCTTATAGTCCCTTTTCCCCTATCTACATATAATGACTTCCCCCTTCATATTCTATGGTATTGTAACAATGTTAACTGTGCTAGGTTTATGCATTTTGCTGCTGGTAGTGGCTCATATACTGCGTTATAGAGCACATTAGTTAAAATAAACATTTTGAACTATACAATGACTCTGACAATCCTTGTTGTGGACAAGTACGAGTGAATGAGTGAAAGGGTAAGTCTTGCTACCACGATTCTGAGAAGGTCAGGATTGTAGTGTTCTGGGTTGTCTAATCATTTGTAGCTTCGTGATTATGTCAGAGAACGAATGAGACACTATAGCTAGTCGGTTCTGGGATTTTGGGTGCTAAGGTGGTAGGAAGGTACAACCCCTATACACCGAGGTCCTGTTTTCCTGCGCATAGTTCTGTGTATGAATCCCTGCAACAAGCTCACCATGAAATCAGAGATCAATGCCATCACCTTTGTCTGCTTTCTCACTCTGTGAGTGCTACGTAAGTTCTTCAAGTGGCTACCCCTACACACAAGTGACACTGTAGAGACAGAATACCGAGTACAAAATATCGAGTTGCACAAATATTTAGCCATTATATCGTGGGTCAGAAATATTGACAGCAAGAATATTACACTGACATCCAATTGATTAATTAATATTTGGTTGTTAAATAATTTTAATTCATTATTTGGTAATTGATTATGGTAATTATGTAATTAATTTTAGGTGTGTGTTGTGGTTTTTATAGGATTAAAGGGTGGGAAGTAATTTGTGATTAGTTAATTAGTATATCGGTGTTAATTAATGTTAATTATTTCATATTTATTTGGGTAATTATTTTTGTGTGTGTTGTTTTTAGTTTAAAAGAGGTAAATGGTGGGTATTAAATACATTTTAAATATGTAATTATTAGTTGTTAATAGTAACAGTTTTTAATTTTAAAATACATTTCAAATGTGTTTGATTATTTTATAGATTACTTTAGGTGTGTGTTGTGGATATTATAGTGTTAAATTTTGTGTAGTCAATTAATGTTTATTAGTTTTTTTATTAATAATATGTTTTAATTGATTAATAATTATGTAAATAGTTTTAATTAAAAATGTTGAAGTGTTTTGTTATTGGTGTGGTGTTATAGGGTAGAAAATAAAGTAAATACATTTATGTTTTAATTAATGCTTTTGCTTGTAAATATTTTACATTTTAAAATAATTATTTTTATGTAAATGTATTTATTAATTTATGTGATATATTTGTTGGTTTTTGTTATATGTAATTAATATAATATGTGGTCTTATTATATGTGCAATTTATTTCTTTATTAAATATTGTTTATTTATTATTAATATTTTATTTAATTTTTAAAATATTTCTTTTGAGTGCTTGAGTGTGAATAGTAATATTTTTTTCTACGCTATCCAACACTGTCCCTACTGTTGCATTCACTGAAGTGGGAATAGTCAGTTTTACCCCTCCGCTATCCAACATTTTCTATACTGTTGCATTCACTGGAGTGGGATAGTAATTGTTACCCCTCCGCTATCCAGCACTTTCCCTACTGTTGCATTCACTGAAGTGGGTATAGTAATTTGTATCTCTTCGCTATCCTGTATTTTCCCTACTATTGCACTCACTGGAGTTTGAATAGTAATTTATACCTCTCCGCTATCCAAAACATTCCCTACTGTTGCACTCTCCGGAGTAGGAATACATTTTTTTACCCCTCCGCTATCCAACACTTATACTACTGTTGAATTCAGTGGAGTGGGAATACTAATTTTTACCACTCCGCTATCCAACATTTTCTCTATTGTTGCAGTCTTTGGAGTGGGAATAGTAATGTTTGCCCCTCACGCTATCCAACACTTTCCCTACTGTTGCTCTCACTGGACTGGGATTAGTCAAATTTTACCCCTCCACTATCCCACACTTTACCTCATGTTGCACTCACTGAAGTTGAAATTGTAATTTTTACCTTCCGCTATCCAGCACTTTCCTTACTGTTGCACTCATTGGAGTGGGATTAGTCAATTTCAACTCTCCGCTATCCAACACTTTACTTACTGTTGCACTCCTTGGAGTGGGAATAGTTAATTTACCCCTTCGCTATCCAACACTTTCCCTACTGTTGCACTCACTGGAGTGGGAATAGTAATGTTTTCCCCTTCGCAATCCAACACTTTACCTACTGTTGCTCTTACTGGAGTGGGAATAGTATGTTTTACCCCTCCGCTATCCAACACTTTCCCTACTGTTCCACTCACTGGAGTGGGAATATTAATTTTTTTCTCTCTGCATCCAACTCTTTCCCTACTGTTTTTCTCCGTGGAGTGGTAATAGTAATTTGTACCCCTCCGCTATCCAACACGTTCCCTACTGTTGCACTCTTTGGAGTGGGAATAGTAATTTTTACCCCTCCTCTATCCAATACTTTCCCTACTATTGCACTCTTTGGAGTCGGAATAGTAATTTTTCACCCCTCTAATATCCAGCACTTTCCCTACTGTTGCATTCACTGGAGTGGGTATAGTAATTTTTATCTCTTCGCTATCCTGTATTTTCCCTACTATTGCACTCACTGGAGTTTGAATAGTAATTTATACCTCTCCGCTATCCAAAACATTCCCTACTGTTGCACTCTCCGGAGTAGGAATACATTTTTTTACCCCTCCGCTATCCAACACTTATACTACTGTTGAATTCAGTTGAGTGGGAATACTAATTTTTACCACTCCGCTATCCAACATTTTCTCTACTGTTGCAGTCTTTGGAGTGGGAATAGTAATGTTTGCTCCTCACGCTATCCAACACTTTCCCTACTGTTGCTCTCACTGGAGTGGGAATAGTACATTTTACCCCTCGACTATCCCACACTTTCCCTTATGTTGCACTCACTGGAGTTGGAATAGTAATTTTTACCTTCCGCTATCCAGCACTTTCCCTACTGTGGCACTCATTGGAGTGGGATTAGTCAATTTCTCCCCTCCGCTATCCAACACTTTCCTTACTGTTGCACTCCTTGGAGTGGGAATAGTTAATTTACCCCTTCGCTATCCAACACTTTCCCTACTGTTGCGCTCACTGGCGTGGGAATAGTAATTTTGTCCCCTTCGCAATCCAACACTTTACCTACTGTTGCTCTTACTGGAGTGGGAATAGTATGTTTTACCCCTCCCCTATCCAACACTTTCCCTACTGTTGCACTCACTGGAGTGGGAATAGTAATTTTTTCCTCTCTGCATCCAACTCTTTCCCTACTGTTTTTCTCAGTGGAGTGGTAATAGTAATGTTTACCCCTCCGCTATCCAACACTTTCCCTACTGTTGCACTCTTTGGAGTGGGAATAGTAATTTTGACCCCTCCGCTATCCAATACTTTCCCTACTATTGCACTCTTTGGAGTCGGAATAGTCATATTTTACCCCTCTGCTATCCAACACTTTCCATACTGTTGCATTCACTGGAGTTGGAATAGTACATTTTATTAATTTGCTATCCAACACTTTCCCTACTGTTGCACTTATTTATTTATTTAGGGCAGTACCATTGACAGTTCCGAATGACTTTGGGGGGTTATTAGCAATTTCATATGGGGCTATAAACAACTACGACGCACCGTAAGATACTTAAAGCTTTCCTATAAATACAGAGCATTTCAACTACCTGACTTTAAACTTTACTTTTGGACCTCTTTTGCAGGTCGCTTACGTGATCTTCTCTCCCGCTAGCATGCAGCACTGCTGCTATAGCCTTGCTATTGGTAGTTATAGTAGTATGTTTTTATATAGGATCAATTATCCAAATTACTTCAAAAGGGTACGGTTTTAGCAGATATCTGGCGTGAGATCACAGCCAAAATCTCTGCCACTGATGCATTTTAGTCTATCATTGTGGAGCAGTCCCATGCTTCCGGAAATATTTCATGATGCTCAAGCTAAATTGTGGTATAGATATGGTATTAGCCAACTTAGGCATTTGTATAATAACAACAGGTTTGGTACGTTTGAAGATTTACAGATGGTATCCGGTATCCCCAAGAATATGTTTACAAATACCTACAGATTTTAGACTGCTTATGGGGGTGCAAGGATATAAGAAAACCCAGGGGATCAGATATATTGATTTAGCTGCATTCAGATGCAAAATTGACTATCAGCAAGACCTATCCGTTATTCTCTCAATTTTGGGAAAATGATGGTACAAAGTTGGCATCCAAATGGAGCGAGCAACTGGGTCAAGATATTAGTTCTGGGGATATCGAAAATACGCTGGAGACTTTAGATGAGGCGGTACACTCCACTAATCTAAAGCTGCAAGAGTTTAAAACCATATGCATGCTTTATTACACTCCAGAACAAATCGCTAGGTGGGCATCTATTAAGGGTACTAATATGAGTGATAAAGGCAAATGCGCTAAATGTGGATTGGTTGCCGCAGACAGTTTACACACGTTTGTTACTTGCTTAGACTTGACAGCATTTTTGAAAGATGTTATGCATATAATAGGTGATCGCTTGAAGATTGACATACAGTTTGCGGAAAAAGAGTGTATGCTTGGCTATAAAATAGAGCTGGACTCTGGATTAAGATCTCTTATTTTGGTCATCATAGTAACAGCGCGATTATGCATTACCTGGGCTTAGGTCTCCAAAACACTGGATAGGGCTCTGGAATGGTGGGCAATTCTAAGGGAAATATTTCGAAGAGAAATGTTTTGGCTAAGATTAAGGGCATTCGTTCGGGGGAAATTTCACAGAATTAGGGGGCCCATGTTTAATATAGGATTATAAAAATGTGAGGTATCAATGTGATATTTTATTATATGGATCTTTTCACTTGTTTTATTTATGTTTATTTTCCCTCTTCTTCCCTTTTTATTTTCCTTGCACACTTGGGGGCCCATTAGGATCACAGGCGGAGCGCCACCGCCCGCATGGCGGTGGCGATCCGCCCGTATCCAACCCCGCCCGCCACCCATTTCCCCCCGCCAGATTACTATGGCGGGGGGACCGCAGCAGACGGAAAGACCGTCTGCCGTTTTTCCGCCCGGTCAACTCGTTGACCGGGCGGGAAAGGGTTTAATACGGTGGCGGTGTCTGTTAGACACCGCCAGCCATATTAACATGGCTGCGGAAATATGCCTTTCCGTGACGGCTTTGCTGCCACTGAAAGGCATGCAGGCATTGACTGCCGGGGCCCGTTGCGGGCCCCCAGGTACTCTGTGGGGTGGGGGGTGCACATGGGGAGTACCTATGGTACCCCCCTGCCATGTTGTGCATGGAAGTGCACAACATGCCTTCCTGGCATTGTGACGGGCGGTGCTGAGTGCACCACCCGTCACAATGCCAGGAATGCAGGATGCGCTCGCCACAGTGGCGGGCGCATCCTAATTGCCCCCGCGGGACCCCCGCCCTTATGGAGGTCGGTCCCTTTTACTATGAGGATGGCGGGCGGACATCTATACAGATTGCTTTCAAGCTCATTTAGTTTGTTTTGTTTTTAACACATGCTGTACTTGTGTTGTAAAGGCCATGGAAGATATGCTTGGCCTGGAGGAAATTATTCCCTGACCTGCCATTGACTAAGACTAGACAAGTAGGTTAGCCAATTGCTAATGAATTTTATGGCACCTGGGGTCTATATTTAACACTCTGGCCTATTACTTACTTTCATGGACCATACCTCAAACACTTCTGTACAGAGTGATGTAGTTTATCCATATATTGGTAATATTAGCTGACACTTCATGATATAATTCAGTTGCACAATTCTAATGATGGCTCCTTATTTTGCACAACTATTGAGTATGCATAACTCACAGATTGTGTTTTGTGTTATGCTCAATACAATTGGCTTGGCCCTTGGTTGATTTCTCTTATTGCGGATTTCCTGCTTTGGTACCCCCACAATTCCAGTTGTTTTTATTTACAGCTTAGCAGTTTTTCACTGTTAGGACATGTAAAATTAAACACACATATCCTACCTAAATACTATACCCCCGGCCTGAGGAGCTTTTAGGGCCTACATTATTGGTGACATACGTTTTTATAAAAGGAAGGTTTGGGCTAGCAAAAGGTTTATTTTGTCAGGTCAATATGGCAGTTTAAAACTAGATTACAGGCTGCAGTGCCAGACCTGAGACATGTTTTGAAAGGTTACCTTAGTGGGGTGCACAATGAGTGCTGCAGCCTACTAGCAATATTTAAATTTCAGGCCCTGGGTACCAATAATACCATAAACTAGGGACTTCCATGTAAATTAATTGTTCCAATCAGTCCTAAAGCCAACACATACACAATCAGTAACAGATGGCAAAAACCTCGGGGTGACACAGAAAATGGGCCAGGTTTAAAAGAGACTGTAAAACAGTTTTTTTCTTCTGGAACTTGGCCACAGAGAACCTGCATAGGGAAATCTCTCTATGGAGCTCTCTGTGCCGAATGCCTTGGTTTGATTTTGGATGACAGTGCTTTATTCTGGGCTTGTGTCAGGCAGTAAATTTGAAAAAATGTGTTTCAGAATATAACAACCATTCATACATTCCTTCTTCTTTTTCTAATATTTTATAGCAACTAAACTGTTTTAAACACTAATTACAAACACTTCGGAAGTAGAGCCTCCCTAAATCAGCCATCAAATCTAACTGTTAAATAATGCTTTTTAGAGTTAAAGCACTTAAACAGAACTGAAATGTATTGCACGCCACATGCCAAGTGGCACACCCTCTCCCTGATGACTCTTATAGTTGTGGAAGAAATTGATGTAAATCATAACTAGGGCTCCCGATTGTATGGTACTTATTTTGTAACATTTCCATCTGTATTTATCAATATTTATTTTTTGCCCATCTTATTGGTATTTGTCCATATTTATTTTGTGTTCTGAGAATAAATAGATTTATAAAAGGATATATTGCCACATTTATTTAACTCTTAGAAGTGCCTGTTGCGTTTTAGCAAATTAAGATGCCACATATAACAAAACAATAAACAATATACCCATAGGTACATATTAGTGCTATATTACAAATATATTTTAAAATATGCTTGTATTTAGGATAGCTCATCCTGTTTTTTAAGTCCCCATGCTGTCTATTTCCTCAGCATTTGCCTAGAATTCATGAAAGAGATCATGGAGAGTCTCAATTTAGTATTATTCCGCTTTGGAAAACAATACAGACCGGAAACACGTTGTTTTCTGTCTGTACTTATCTGTAAAAATCTGTAACAACTGAAAACTGAGAGCCTTACTTATAAATGTGCACACACTTGAATTGAGTAATCGAGTTCCAGATTCTGCAGTTGCATTAAGTGACTCAAAAGTACTTCCCAAGTTAAGTGGCTGTATTTAAGGATAGCTCATCCTGTTTTTTAACTCCTTATGCTGTCTATTTGCTCAGCATTTGCCTATAATTCATTAAAGACAGCATGGAGTGTCTCAATTTAGTATTTTTCTGCTTTAAAAAAAAAATTCAGACCAGAAACACGTTGTTTTCTGCCTGTACTTATCTGTAAAAATCAGTAAAAACTGAAAACTGGGAGCCTTACTTATAAATGTGCGAGCACTTGAATTAAGTAATCGAGTTCAAGATTCTGCAGTTGCATTAAGTGACTAAAAAGTACTTGCCAAGTTAAGTGGTGGTGATATAGTTGCGTCCGAAGCGATGTACCACAAAAAGTTTCTTGTTAGTTTTATGACCATCCTTGGCAAATACAGAACAAAGAAAAAGCAAATACAACAAATTGACATTAATATATGGCTTGGATTAGGTGAAATTGTTAGATGTACTTCATAATTCTGCAGTATCGCCAGTATTTTCTTTACTAACATCAAATCACTTGTAGTTCATCGTATGACAGAATTAGGTGTCGAAAATGCAGACAAATATGTCCACAGCACACAATTAAAAGAAAAGATTCTTGCATTCATACCAGAACTTACAGCTGGACCAAAAGGCAGACATATTCTTCTAATACATAAAAACAATATAGGAGAAAATATATTCGGTATCTGTAAACAAAATGCTCTTCAGGAAGGTGTCTGCCTGGCCAATGGAGCTGATATTATTAAAAAAGAAACGTTTCAGCTTGAAGTAGATGGATTTAGTGGACAGTTTGAGCAAAATTGACAAGAAAAGTCAGTAGGGACTGCTATGCTAAATCTAATAAGAATGATTTTGGAAGGATGTAACATTTCAAATGACAGCACAATAAATAAGAGGAGTGCAGCTTAGTCAGTCTCACAGCTTGTTCAGTCTCATACCAATAGGTGTAAGAAGGCAAATCCTCAAAAACGGGAATAAGTTGACAAACTGCACAAATTGGGCGTATGCGTGCCATATGAGCATGTTCGAACAGTGTCAGCAACAATAAATAACAAACAATGTAAGCAAATCTGCAATGACAGGGTTGTGTGTCCAGCATGCCTTCAACTCTCGACTTTCACTAGTGCTGCAATAGACAATATTGATCACAATCCTTTGTCATCTTCATCTACTCAGTCATTCCACGGAACAGTCATATCTCTGATACAGAGAAAATCAGATGCATAAGGTATATCAAGCCTTCTTAAAAAAAATGAAAAGTGAGTAGACCAAGAAATGTACTTCATCCCTACCAGAGAGGTATTTGTAGTTACCATGTACAATGACATTAAAACAGCCAAATGTACCTGTAAGTAATATCAATGCCTTCCAGCCTCCTCCTATTCATAATACACCTATGTCAGATGAATGGCTGCAGATTATTGAAACTCTCGATCTCCATAATCTAACCAATATAAGTCACACCAGTTGGGAAGCTTTCCACTCCAACATAAGTGATTCTACTAAAACGTACACTGGCCACAATTAATCCTAATCAGACTCCTGTGGTGACGTGATCAACCCGTCTATACAACAGCTAAACAATTACAGTGGGTACTTCCAGAATTTAATGGGGAAGACAAAATGGTAGTCATGATGGGAGCATTACACATTTAAATGCCGTTCCTTACAGTTTTAGGAGATTGGCTTGATGGTATTGGCTTAGCAGATATTTTAGTTGAAGCCAATTTTACCAGTGAGGGTGAAGTTTGACAATGTCTAAAAGGGTCTCATGTAAAACGATCCCGCCACATACATGAAGTTAGTGTTGCATCACTGTATATACTATTGAAGAAGGATGATGCTGTATCTTCCGATGGGCAAATATCCATGAAAGAATGGATTGTGCAAAGAGTTGCAGAGTCTGTTCATTTCAAATATTGGTATATTACACTTCAACTCAAATTATTGCTATTCCGATTTCTTGATACCATTCGTTCAGCAAATTTTGATACGTTTATTGTAACTCTGCAAATGATCTGTCTTTGGATGTTTACTATGGGACACACCCACTATGCGAAGTGGATGCTGGTGTTCATTAATATGTTTGTCGAGCTGAAAACAAAAATTCCAGATGTTTATGAAGAATTTTCAAACCAATATTTTGTTGCTTGAAAAGTAGTAGACCTTATTCCTGCATATCTCATGATCAGATGCATGAGCAGTGTAACAAGGATATAAAATCAGATGGCGGGGCAGATAGTATTCTTGATAATCCTAGTGCATTGTTGAAATGGGTGGTGTCAGGACCTCTGATTGGCAACTTACTGGGACAGTTTGATGAAGAAATGGGATTCAGTGTAAACGAAAATAACTGTCATCACCATGAAGACGTCCCCTGCAACACTCAATTTGTAAATTAAAAAGCGACTTCTCACTTTTCAATAGACTGTATATTGCATGCCAAGGAAGAAAAGGAGATTTAAACGATTTTTTATGCCCAAGAGAATCTTGAATATCCCCCATCACTTTCTGAGGGATGATTGTTAAGAAAAGGGACAAAGTCTGATATCATCTCTTGTTCGGAAACGCTTAATGGTGCTGTAGATAACATGAATAACATTCCAGACACTGCAAATGGTGGTATTATGGATGGATCTGCAATAATTAATCCCTTAAAGCCCAACAACATATGCAATTTTCAAGACTATAGCACCAATATATTCCCGTCTTATGTAATGAACATACTTAACAAATCAAAACGAGTAGACATAGTATTTGACCATTACATAGAGGGGTCTCTGAAAAAGGAATAACAAAACAGGCTAGGTTTTGATCCACGCTAATGTGTAAAAGGTTCAACAAATATACCAAAAAACTGAACAACCTTTCTGCAAAATGAAGATAAAAATGATTTGTTCCATTCCTTGGTTTCTAACTTTTTGAGTTTTGAGATACCAGAGGGTAGAATTAAGGTACTGGGAAAGGATGATAACATGGTTAATATTCCTGAAAATATGAATGCATCTTAGCTCACACCATGTTATCAAGAAGAAGCTGATACCAAAATACTATTACATGCAAAACATGCTAGTGAAAGTGGGCAGATATCGATAATTATATGTACTGTTGATTCCGATGTAGCAGTTATTGCTCTTTATGCATTTACCAGTTCAATCTTTCAAATTTGTGGATTGATTTTGGTATTACGAAACATCAAAGGCTACTGCCTATCCATGAGTATGCTAATAAACTTGGCAAAAGTGTTTGTGACGGTATTTTTTTCCATGCATCTGCAGGTTGTGACACAGTATCTTCATTTGCACGTCGTTGTAAGAAAACAGGTTGGGAAAAGTACTGAAATATTCAGGCTGTCACTGAAACATTTATTGAGCTCTTTTATTCCCCACCGGAAATTTCAAATAACAGTTTCAGTCAGCTTCAGCGATTTGTAATTAGATTATACAATAAGAACTTTAAAACAGATTCTGTTAACGTTTTGAAGAATGATGGTGACCAAACCTATTCGCTATATAGAAAATGTGCCACCTAGTGAGGCTGCTTTTTTACAGCACAGCAAGAGAGCTAGCCTATTTTACAAGTGGGTTATGTATGGTCTCAGTGGTGGAATGTGTATCCTGATATACCAGATCCAGCTCAGTGTCGATGCCAGAGGGAAGATTCTGGACATGAACCTCTGTGGTCACTTTTGCCAAATGCTTCAAAATACTGCTAGGGACTTGTTAAGTGTGGATGAAAAACATTGTGTGCCCATGCTTGTAAATGTAAACAATTGTTTCTTTCATGTACTACTCTTTGTGTTTGTGATGGAAAATGCTACCAGAAGGACATGTTTTAGATGACTGACCAAATTGTAACCTTAAAAAAACAATAAACATTGATAAAAATATAATTTCTATCTTAATTCTTTTTCAATAAAAAGATGCTTTAATGTTACAAAATCAGTTTTTGTATTATAACAAAAAAAAGTGTCATTTAATATTTTGTAATAGACTTTTGGTACACCCTATATAAGGGCCCCAAGTGTCCTTAAAATAGTAAAACGTAAACTAGAAATTTTTTGATAAACCATGATTATGTTTGAAATTTCTATCTTTAGCCGTTCAAACATTAAGATAGGTGAGCAGTTATGTGGAACACCTTGTATATCTATGATATATCTACGTACTTTTCAAAGTGTACTATGAATCAATTAAATTGCAACATTTTTCAAATTCTTTTTAAAAAAACGATTACAGTTATGTGCTTGAAGACTAATATTACATTTATGATAATTTACTGGCCCTTGTGGCTGACATTTTGTATTATAAGATCACACGTCTAAAATTTGGGGTTCAGATTTTTGGGGTATATGTCAAAAATATGTATTCATATGACTACCTAACACTGTGATAAGTGCCATATTAGTATCACATTTTGCACGATTCGTTTTTTTTTTTACTCTAAGCTACTTTAATCTAAAGCAATGCAGCGCAAATCGCCACATTGTCTTACTCTGCGCTAGGGAGGCATTGCGTGGGTATTCCCAAGCAACTCCCATGGTTTTTTATGCATTTCGCGATTTACCAGAACTGGTAAACCTGGGAAAGCAGCCAAAATGATACGCCTTCCCAGGAGAGGCGTAACAGGAGAAATATCATTATTTCTCCTCTTTACTTCCTGTTTCTTTGTGTGCTGCATTCTGCAGCACACATAGATAGAAGAATATGCCTCTCAGGATTGTTTTTGAGCAGCTGCCCCTACCTGCACAAAAACAATCCTGCCTACAACGCAGGCACCCTTGCACCAAAGTGGGTTATTAGTGATGGAGTTTACAACACTGCACTCAAATCTAATATACCTCAGGGCCACAAACCCAACTACATCAGGGCAGCCGGTTTTAACCCACTGTGCAGTAGGCAGATCTACCAACTTAGAAGATGTGAAAGAAATCAACGAAGCCTTCTACACTCACCTCTCACACTACATAATCTGTATCTACTGTACAATCAACATTTACAATGCAATAAGTTTGCAATTGCAAGATTTTGAGCCCTTGGCATTGTAAATGACAATGCCTTTTATTTGTATTTAAAAAACCTGCAACAATAAAAGGCACTGTCATTTACAATACCAATAGGTCAATGTTTCTAAAATGGAAGCCCTATTGCATTACAAATGCTTGTTTTTCTCTCATTTCACCCTGAACTTACATCAGCTAGTGGCATTTCAATTCATTTTTCTTCTTAAGAGCTCTGAACATGTCCCTCTGTGGGATTCTGCATCATCGCCCACTGGTCAGTGGTATCGTACACTACTGATACTAATAGAACCAAGGTGAGCAGGGCAATGGTACACAAGTGAGCACTCACAGGGAACAGAGAGCAAAGACAAAGGGATAGAAACACACAACAAAAGGGTGTGATAGAGGCAGTGCTTGATTGTTAAAATATTGAGTTCCCTGCACAGAGCGCTTCTCAGTAGCCTGCGACTGAAGCTATTAAATGTCACCAAATGCAGTGGCGTAACAAAAGCCCCGGCAGCCCCCGCTATGCCCCTCAGCAAAAGTGATAGGTGATGGGCTGTCCTCCATGTAAAATTAGGGGGACCAACTGGCATGGGTGCAAATTCAGGATGGTGAGTGTAAAAATTCAGGACATAGGGTCAAAATCCAGGATAATAATTCAGCACAGAAGGTCAAAATTCAGGAACAAAATTTGGGACAAAAGGTACAGGTGAAGGGTTGCGCAATTGTATATAAGTAAGTAAGTAGACAACCACTAAAGTATAAGTCAAAATAAGTTTTTATTAGGTTGAGACAATTGTGCACTTCACGGTTTTTCAGTATTGGTGCAGCTTTGAGCAACTGTGCATGTCTTTGTGTGGTATTCCATGTGATAATAATCTATTTATATGAGTACTGCACCTGGTTGTCCAGTATGATATTTTGTTTACAATTCATGGTCCTGAGCAGGCATGTTTGGTGAGAGAAATGGTCAGGAATATCTGCTCGAATAGACATTGTGAGAGGTAAAGCGGCACGCACAGGGTGCAGCTAATTGGGATCTGCAGTGCTGGACTAGAGTAAATTCCATTTCTCTTCAGCTGGTGATGACTGGTATAGGGGCTGGTATAGTACTGAGTGATGGGTAAGACCCATAGCAGAGAGGTCTTTATGAGGGCAAGAGCATTAAGCAGGAAAAGGGAGTTATTAACCAGCCTGCATGAGCTAGAATTGGCTGCACACTGCTCAGTGTTATGGTATTATTGTGGGTAGGAACGGTTAGCTAGAAGTTGACATTACTATGTAATGCCCTGGCTAGCGATATATCAGCCCTCTTTATTTTACCTGTATATTGGAAATAGTATACTGATTGGGCTGTTTCAGTTCTGTGAGCTTTAAACTTCAGATTCTCATTGATGTGAGCTACAGACTAGAAACTGTATACGCTGTTGAGGGCAGAAAGAGGTACTGTCTTTTACATACACAACATTTTATATTGAAATGGAAGCAAAATGCTATCATGCAGTTTTACTGATAAATCTACATGGCACACAAATACTAATGTGTGGAAATAGGGTTTCAGCAACTATGCATCATTTGAAAATAACCAAGTAAAGTGTCTTGATCCTTTTAAAACTCAGTCTCCAGCACACTTCTGAATTACAAACAAGTTGTCCATTTGTGGTTGCTGATATGTTTTGAAACATTTGCAATGTTCATTTTCAGATATTTAAAAACTGTTGTGCGTTACAAACAAACTGACAGCTTACAGCCTTCGTTTTCACACCCCAAGAAAATTTGGGAAAACATGGTACATTCTACAACACACTTGTCCTTATATATCAATTGTATTAGCTTCTAAAGCATAGTAAATAATGACTTTACAGTGCACCAGGATACAACAATATTTGATGGCGTTCTTCAATGATTCCCTCACTGTCACCAGCAGTAACTCTCATCTCTATTTAGCCCCTCTCTCACGTGTATTTCATTTGTTGTATAGCCCTTTTCATCCATACTAATAATATAAAGAGAGAGACCAAACCGTTGAGGCGGGTAAGCTCCGGAACCACAACGCCAACCGGAACACCGCATACAGCATTGGAAAGGTGAGGCAAAGCAGATGGACATAGGCTATACACCAGCGCAACATTTACTTTGGAAGGGACAAAGCACGTTGTGGGACAAAGTACGCCGTTGGAAGTAGCACCAGCTCTGAGGTGGGCGTGTGCTTTCAGCATTCGTGAGAATAGCGTTCTATCACGTAGAAATGTGTGGCATCTGATACGCCACCTGCAGCATTGTAAAGCGTGAGAATAGCGTTCAATCACGTAGAAATGTGTGGCATCTGAGTACGCCTTCGGATGATGTTGACGCGGTGTGTGGCGTCTCAGTGTTTTTGAAGTGCGTGAACGTAAGAAGGCACCCGGGCACATTGTGCAGGACAGGACGGCTGTGGTGCATTTGCACACTGTCTAATTGGGAGCGGCCACACACGCTCACCTTCTGCGCCAAGGACAGAGAACCTCAGAGCACACGCTCACCTTCTGCGCCAAGGACTAAGAACTTCAGAGCGGGCACACACGTTCACCTTCTGTGCCAAGGACAGAGAACCTCAGAGCATACGCTCACCTTCTGCGCCAAGGACTGAGAACTTCAGAGCGGGCACACACGCTGAACATCGGCGCATTAATCAGCGGATGCCGAGGCACATGAGCATCGCTGGGGCGGTTTTTCACATTTAACTGAGAAATTTGGGACACGCACAGCATCGCGGTGCCGCTTTTGGACACTGTGAGGCCAAGGGACTTGACAGCAGCCACACATGCTGAACGTTGGCGCCGTCATCAGCGGATGCAGAGGCACATATCGCTGGGATGCTTTCGGGCAGTGGCTGGACAAATGGAGACACATGTTCTGCTGCAAGGTACACCCAGCATTAGCGTGTCTGCACAGATCGACAACACAGGTAAAAAACGAGGTTTTGAAATAAAATATTCTTACTTATTCGAACCATTGCAGACAATCTTTTTCATACCCAGACAACGTCGGGACGGGCCGCTAGTACCATTATAAAATGTTGGAGCACTTTATATTTCACACACATACAGAGACAATGAATCACATGTGTGTAAATCAGTGTATAGAACATGTTACATCAAAGGGCACTACAAGTGGTAGGATGCAGGTCACCCATACTGGTAGGCATTTTTAAAGAGTGCTTGGTCTGGAGAAGCACAGACGCAGGATTCAGAGCATAACAATGTGGTTAGGGTTAACTTTAATGATAAGAATGTATTCCTACCCTAACAAACCTTTTTTAGCAACATCAGGATAATGAAAGACAGGGAAGAAAACATAACTTTGTAACCTACACCATGCAGCTTGAATGCAGCTCTTTGATGGCAGTTCATTGCTCACTGTTCTAGATTACGTATGTAACTTAAGAACTGCACTGCAACAAACAAATGTCAGTGACAAAAGCAGTAACCCACTGAGATCTGCACATAAAATATTATTCTTTGATATGCATGATACACATTCTTTGCAGCAGGCATATTAACCCTCTGTGCTACCTTAGATGATTCAAAACTCCCCTCTAGCAGGATTAGTCACCAGACACTGGTGAACCACACCTGACTATAAGATAGGCCACTTTTAATTGTTGCATGAAAACTGCGGAATATACAGGGAACTTTGCAGTGCCAGCCCCCAGTAACAAAACCGCCCTCCCCCACCTTTCCAGCCTCCCAGGGAAACGCCTGATGATCGGTCCGTGGCACCGCCAGTACAGCCTTGCTTCCACTCTCCAATGGTGCCCCTCATTTTCACATAGACCCTCTCTTACGTGTATTTTATTTCTTTTATAGTGCTACTCATCCCAAGTATGTAGGGCAGGATGTACATTACATCACACACATATTATATAGAAACAATGACTCATATAAATGTGGAAGTCAATGTATAGGAAATGTTACTTAAGATAATGGGGCTACAAGGTGTAATCATTCTTTCATCTATCCTTCAGTCTTTCACCATTAATTCTGTCCTTTCATCTGTGTGCCCATCCATATCCAACCATATGCAACCATATGCAAACCTATCCATCATGTATCCTTCCATCCATCCATTCACTGATCCATCCAGCCATTTACCCTTTTACCCAAACAGCCATCCTTTCACTTACTCATCCATCCACCCAGTCAGGCATCCTTCCACCCAGTCACCTTTCAGTCAGTCATCCATCCATCCTCTCTTTCTCTCTCCAACCCCCTTTCACTTAGCCATCCATCCTTCCATCCACCCACCCATCCATCTACTCATCCACGCATTAATCCATCCATTGACCCTATCACTCATCCATCCTTTCACTCATCCATCCATCCAACTTTTCACTCCTTCACTCATCTATCCATCGTTGGGGGCGTGGCCTAACAGCCACGATGGCGGACGGCGACTGTTAGAGCTCCGGGCCCGGCCGAGAGCTAGATCCTGTTGAAGCGGAGCTGCGGGCGTTGTCCGAAGTGCAAACGGACCGGCAGCTGCGGACGGAGCTGGGCTGCTGCTCTGGGCCCGGTCCCGATAATAGCCGAGCTTCATTCCGCCCGGAAGAAGACGGGGCCTCCTAGGCGGCGTGAGTCATTGGAGCAAAGGAGTGGCGTGGAGGCGGCGCCCGGCCGGCCTGCAGCGCGGTCGGGTGAGGAGCTCAGCGACCAGCCCGGGGATCGCCGAGGACGGGCTGTGGGCCTCCCTCGGCAGCGAAAAATAAAATAATATCGGAGCTCCCCCCCACTTGGAACTCGGATTGGACCCAGTGTGTAGGAAACGGGCTGCCGGGAGAGGGAGAGATGCGCTGATCACGGCTGCCCTGAAGGGTGCTTGAGTCACCCCGTCGGCGCCATTTCTGCTGTGCGGTGGACGGCCGCGGCTTGGGACCTGGTAGCCGCGGCGGTGAGTACTGGTGTCAGCGCTTCTCACCCCGCACAAGTCCCCGATCAGACTGAGGAGGCGGGGAGCGGTAGCGCGGCGAAGGCACGCCGCGTGGATTGGGACCGCACTGGAGGACGCCAGAGAATCCCCACCGGCGCCATTTTAAATGCATAGCGGACGGACGGGGACTGGGACCCAGACGCCCCGGGGTGAGGCGGCGCTATCGGAGGGACACGGTGCAAGCCTGTTGCGGCAGAGCCTTTCTCCCACCCCCTCTTCCCCCTCCCTCCTACTGACCGCCCTGAAAGGCAGTTGGAGAATTACCCATCGCTCCGTGGTGGGTGTGCAGGAACTGCGAGGTGCACAGAGAGTGCAATGTAGGAGCCACAGGCCATGGTGGTGAGAGGGGCCCAACTGCGACGGAAGGACTCTAGAGCTCAGTGTTGAGAATAAGTTCCCTGACATCGCCGGACGTGCGGCGGGGCGGTACCCGGGGATCGCTGTGGGTCTGACTTCTACCCTCGACGGATTGTGGGGTGAGTGGGTTCCGGAGAGGGCGCCTCTGGATTGAGGAGACACCGGAGAAGAAGGTGCGGGCACCGGGCGCTCTACTCTTGGCTCGGCCTGGTGCGGGCCGCACCGCCCCCCCCTGCCCCCGCAATGCCGCGCGGCTGAACGCTCCGGGGGACAGACACCTACACTTTCCGGGACGTGGCACCTATCCTACGGGAGTGGAACCGACACTGAGACTGCACCCTGAAGTGAGGAGACCCTGGTACAAAGAGGACATGGTGCGTAGAGGCCCGAAAACTACTGAGGGACAGAGAGATCCAGATGGGCCCCACCAGCAGACTGGGGTGGGAGAGGGCGGAGGCCGTCCGGGGACTGCTGAGATGGTCCAAATGGGTGCACAACAAATGGACAAGCTTGACCTTATCCTCCAGGAAATCAGAGATTCTAGGATAGCAATGGAACAACAACTGGGGACCCTCACCACTAACTTTTCTCTTCTGAAGGCAGATCACGCCAAACTGCCGGAGAGGGTCAAGGACCAGGGACTAGCGGTTGCAGACCTTACACCAACGGTGGCGGAACACACTATCTCTATACAGGAGCTGCAGAACCAGGTCACTTCCCTGATGGATAGGGTGGAGGACGCAGAAGGTCGAAATCGCCCGAACAATATAGGGGGATTGCCCTGCTGGATAAATGCGAAGGGACGAAGGCTGAAGAGTTTATGGAAAACTGGTTCCGCGACCAGATTACAACTGAAGGACTATCCCCACACTTCTGCGTGGAACGTGCACACAGGATCCCGTCCGGTCAGCCCAGACCGGGCCGCCCACCGCGTCCTTTGATAGTCTGTATCCTAAATTATCGGGATAGGGATGTCCTTCTACAGAGAGCCAGAGAGAAGTCCACCATTCACTTCGAGAACCAGAGGGTGTCCCTCTACCCAGACTATACAAACATGGTGCAAAAACGGCGGGCGTCGTACCTGGAGGTCAAAAAGAAACTTAGGAAGGCACAGCTGAAATATGCTCTCCTTTTCGCCGCCCGCCTGAAAGTTATACATGGGTGGAAAACTAATTTCTTTGAGAGCCCCTCTGACGCTGATGAGTGACTGGAGGTAATGGGCATTGATGGCTGCCAGGACAGCTCTCAAATGGCTGCTACCGACAATTCGAAAGAAGATTCGGGCCACGCCGACCGACGGTCCCCGGGAGCCGGGAAGGAGAGGAACCCACAAAGCCCGTCCCGGGCACAACAGCAGAAGGACCGGCTAGAGGCACTGTCGATGGCCGGCAACTTTAGAGAAGATGCAGCGAAAATAACTACGGATTCGGAGGACAGCACACTACAATCAGACTCGGAGAACAGTGTGGTCCTATTCCCCAGGGTCACACCACGAGCTGCGAATGAGCTAATGGATAATTGACTGGATGGCTGAGGCATCTTAGAACTATCTCCCTCGAATGCACTTCACCGTATCCTTTTTCTTATATTGCACAGTGCTGACCCTGTAATAGTTATATGAATGTGGGGTGGGAGGTGGTCACGGGAACTAGTGACACCTGGGTAGCTCTACCAAGAACCCACCTTGTTTATAGAGGATGTATACAGGGGACACTCCCACGAGGTGCTGAGAGAGACCCATTGAGTGCCCCGCGGCAACCGTTTTGAATTATGCTTTGGTATTCTTTGTAAAATAGACTCTCTGGCTGGACTACCGTTGAGCCGACAGCGCCTGATGACAACAACACCATGACCGTGTGTGTGCTTGGCCGCCCCCCCCCCAATGGCGAATGCACAAGACTTCAGATTTTTATGTTACAATGGTTTATGTTGGGCTCAGCTGGGTTGCACCGCTGTGCCGAGTTGGTTCTGTTTTTGTTAGACACTTTGGCGTATGCATTCTCCTGGGCGCTTATCTGTTGGGATCCTTGTAAATGACTACTGACACTGATAGATCTGACAATGGATGATCATGGCTGACAAAGCTGGATCGTACAAACTTATTACTTGGAATGTGCGGGGTCTAGGAGCAGTGCAGAAACGGCACAGAGTCCACTCTTTCCTCCTCAGACAGCAGACACAAATAGCCTTCATACAAGAATCACACCTCACGACATCAGAAGTGCATAAGCTGAGAAAAAAGTGGAGGGGCACTATTTATTCCACGTCATACTATGCTTTCTCTAGAGGGGCAACTATTTGGGTTCGCCACGGGACACCTTTCGTAGAACTGGAAAGGAGGACGGACGATCAGGGCAGGTATATCCTAGTTAAGGGCACCCTAGATGGCACACTGATAATCCCGGGCAGTATATATGCCCCGAATTATGAACAGGACAAATTCCTACACAAGGTGGGGATGGCATTATCAGACTGGGCCGATATCCCCTGGGTACTCGGGGGGGACTGGAATGCCGTGTTGGATCTGGACCTAGACCCTTCAGGCGTCCTGTGCTACGAAGCTGACTGACACATTTATTGCATGGGCAGACGGCTGGGGACTGACTGCTAGCTGGCGAACACTACACCCCTCCTATAAAGAATACTCCTTTTATTCCCCGGTGCATGATTTACACACCCGCATAGACCGCTTCCTGTGTTCCCGCACTCTGGTCACGTCGGTGGGCTCCTCGGAGTATCTGGCGAAAACCTTTTTGGACCATAGGCCCCTAGCATTCACTCTCCACTGGGGCAGAGTGCCGACCCCGGTATCAACCTGGAGACTTAACCCACATCTCCTCGAGGACGGACCATTTCGGGCGACCCTGTCGGATGCCCTAACACACTACTTGGATGACAATTGGGATTCCGCTACCTCTAATCTGGTGGTGTGGGATGCAATGAAAGTAGTAGTATGGGGGGTAGCGATAGGTCAATTAGTGGGGGCCAGACAAGAAATTCACAAGAAATTGTGCGAGGTGGAGGAACGACTAAAGGGGCTTGAGCGAGAGGCAAGCGTAGATCCGGCAAAAAAAAAGGAATTACAAGAAGTATACATTGATCACGCAGAAACGTTAGAGTCCTTGCGAAACGTAGATTTTAAGGCATACCTGCGGAGACAACACACTGAAGCTGACCGTTCCGGTGCTCTTCTGGCCCGTTTGGTGCGGGATAGACCGGACCCACCGACAATTACACAAATACATAACCCGATGGGTGCCCTAGTACACACTCAATCCGACATTAACCTGGCATTTCACGACCACCTGAAGGCACTTTATGCTCCTATAGGCTTAGAAGACTCTACGCAGATAGCTGAGTTTATGCGGGATCTCCCCTTCCCATCCTTAGCAGCAGACACTAAGCATGGGCGGATTTTGCGAATTGGCAATCCGCGAACTTGCGTATTTACGGATTCGCAATCCGCAAAATCCGCGAACTCTCGCATATTTGCAGATTTTTTATTTTTTTGTGTTTGCAAGGGTTTCTGCCAGTTCGCGAGGGTTGTGTACCAGTTCGCAATTGCGAACTTACTTGTCGGCTCGCAACGGCCGCGACTATGTTGTTTCTACGTCTGGTTCATCATCACAGGTTCACAGCACCCTCTCTTTCACCACTGCCACCCTCTGGTACACCCATGCCACCCTCTGGTACATCACTGCCACCCTCTGGTTGGTTTATCACTGTAGATTATGGGGGTGAAAAAAGCAAGCACACCTGCCCTGCTTCAACTGACATGAATTAATTTGGGGTTGATTAATGTGTCACTGAATTTAAACTTCCAGTCTGGCTGGCACCTGCTTCCTTATCTGTAATTTGCTTTCTGTTGCAGTGCAATGTTTTTTCACAGGACCTTTGTGGCCTACTTGTAGCTATTCTTTGAGCCTGCTGTGAGGGTCAGAGCAGGGTCAT
The DNA here is from genome assembly GCF_964261635.1 of Lissotriton helveticus. Classification (NCBI taxonomy): domain Eukaryota; kingdom Metazoa; phylum Chordata; class Amphibia; order Caudata; family Salamandridae; genus Lissotriton; species Lissotriton helveticus. The sequence continues at coordinate 192,069,042 of NC_136071.1, read as the reverse complement.
AGAATAGTTGCAAGTAGGCAACTGAACTCTGAAGGGGCCCCTCAGGAAGCACTACAGGGAATGGTTACTAATGATAAGATTGAACTTTTGCACCTGCTGAGTGCTTTCAGTTTTGCAAAAATCCTAATATCCAGCAGCATCCACAAAAAGTAATCCTTCCAGGTCAAGATCCAAATCAAAGTGACCAGCACATGAAGAAAGCACTGGGAGGAGCCTGCTGGACAGGAACAGGAAGTTGGAGACTGTGGGGCACTTCCTTCCTCCCACCCCCCCCCCCAAAAAATGGACTCCTTGCAAAGAAAAAGTGCAGGCAAATGTCAACCTGAGGAGTTATTCTGATAAAAATCATAATTTTCAAGGTTTATGCTGCCTGCTGGTGGATTTCTTGTGCGAAATTGCAAATTTTGCAATCTCGCAATTGCGAGATTGTCGCTGCCCGCCGCATCTACTTGTTCGCAAGTGTTTACTCCCGCGAAATTGTATAGTATTCTAGTTGGCAAGTGCGACCAAGCAAAAAATCCGCTTCGCACGGATTTTACGAATTTTCGGCAAGTTCGCGAGAGTTCGCGGATTGCGAATTTGCCGAAAATCCGCAAAATCCGCGAGCGGAACGGATTTTACGCTCATGCTTAGCAGACACACAAAAGGCGATTGAGGGGCCTATCACACAACATGAGATACGCGCTGCGATTAAACACTTAAACAGAAATAAGACGCCGGGCATGGATGGGCTCCCGGTGGAGTTTTACTCGGCCTATGCTGAGATTCTGGTACCGGTCCTGGAAAAGATCTACAGGACAGCGTTTGAGGAGGGACACCTGCTGAAGTCAACCATGCAAGCCCTGGTAATCTCCATACCTAAGCCGGACAGGGATGTCCTAGAACTGGCAAAGTATGGACCTCTATCCATGCTGTCTACAGAATATAAAATATTGAGCAAAGCTATTGCCCTGCGGATTCAACCCCACCTGCCCGCTCTTATACACCGGGACCAGTGTGGATTCCTCCCTGGGCGTAATACTTCCCTGAATACGAGACGCCTGCACGCACTGATGGCTGCATCGCCAAAAGAACTGGACCGAGTGGGGTGCATTGCACTGGACCTAAAGTATGGCGTTTGACTCCTTTTCCTGGCTCTTTATGTTCGAAGCTTTGAAACACTTTGGCTTCCCTGCTTCTTTATTGCAATGGATTCGGTTGCTGTACACCGATCCCGCCGCCCGAGCAAGAACGGGGCGATATGTTTCGGCGGAATACTCAGTGCATAGGGGTACCCGGCAGGGTTGCCCCCTATCCCCAATGCTGTTTGTTTTGGCGCTTGAGCCACTGGCCATTGCCCTCCGTATGCACACCAAACAGTTGGGCATTCCAGTGGCGGGGACGTCCCACCTAATTTCGGTATATGCGGATGACATGTTGCTTTACCTCCGGGATCTGGAAGCGGACCATACACTAGTGTACGACACATTCCGCAGGTTCGGAATAGTGTCGGGATTGGCCATAAACCCAGATAAATCGTCGGCTTTTATTTCTGGGACGCACCTAACCCCCCTTCCATACCCTTCGGGGCCTATCAGATCCCGGTGGCACAATCCACCTTTAGATACCTGGGGATTTGAATATATAGGACAACGGAGGACTAGATTGACGGAAATATCTCTAAGGCCATTACTGGTCTCCGCAGCAGCATTGGGTTCTGGACCTCATTACCCCTGTCCGTCATGGGTCGCATTGCGATAGCCAAGATAGTCATGCTCCCTCGCCTATTGTATTTTTTCGTTAACCTGCCAGTATGTCTCCCACAACAGGTATTTAACACGATAAACACTCTGCTGATTACTCTCATATGGGGAAGGGCAGAAGGCGGATAAGTCTACGCAAACTCCAGCTTGGCGCCAGACTGGGCGGCCTAGGAGTCCCAGACTTCCGAGGTTACTATTACGCCAGCCAGCTCCAGTGGTTGTCATTCCGGTTGGCAGGAAGGAACCTCCACGAGATTGGACTCACGACGGACCGATCAGATCGGGGAGAACTACATAGTTTACTGCTGCCAAAAAGTAAGATACCACAGACATGTCACCCATTGCTTCGCACGGCCCTCAATTGCTGGAAGAAGGCACTAGCGTACACTGCGTCAGTAACACCCTATGAGGGGAATATCCCCTTATTGGGCATCCCAACTCCACAGGGGAGACTCACAAGGCAGACGGTACTCGAACACCCTAAAAGAGTCTCACGAATGTGAAATTTAAATTTATTCAGACCATGGTTCTTCATAGGGCGTATCTAACCCCGGAGAGGATCCACCGGATGTTTCCAGACTCTCCCCACTGTTGCCCTCGGTGTAGAGCGGACGAGGCGGGCCTCCTCCACATGCTTTGGACATGCCCACAACTGAGGAGATATTGGGAGGAGGTATGCCAGACACAAAGAGAGGTTACACACGTGCGGATACAGGAGATTGCCTTTTATTACCTAGTGGGAGCCCACCACCGCCCTAAAACACTGAAAGCCAAACTGAGATTTATAGATCAAGCGCTTCTCTTGGCTATCAGAGTGATCAAAATGAGGTGGAAATCCCTCAGAGCGCCTAGTGCGGAGACATGGAGGAGGGATGTAGAAAAATGGGGCCAGATAGAGAGCGTCACCCTTAAGAGAGAGGAGGACACTGGGAGACGGAAAAATCCCATGGCCATGGATTGGGAGGTCATGCTACTGGTTAGATAGACGGGACCCGGCACCATCCCAGGAAGATAGACCACAGGATACACACTAAGTAGAGAGGTCTGGGGACAGATCATACCAATGCCAGATTTGGAGTTTATTTCAGGATGAACACAGTAATATAGTAGTCGGTACTGTTGACCGGAGAATCGTACCAATGAGAGACCCTTGCGCCCAGGAGAAAGTAGGGCTGGGGGCGGGATAGTTGGGGTGGGAGTGGGAGGGGATGGGCCTTCTTCTTCAGACATATGTATGAATATAGACGTTCTGTATCAACCTTCCCGTAGATAGATGTGTGCTGTCACACGCCGAGGGGCCATATTGAAGGTATAAAAGTCACATAGATTTGTAACTGCTGAGGGGAATTACCACAGTGTTACCTATTGTTGGGGTGAAAATAGAAAACCATGAATGTTAAATATATGACGATTATAGGTATGTTCTGCCTTGTATGTACATTCATGAATAAAGAATTTATAAAAAAAATCTATCCATCCTTTTGTCCATCTACCCTCCCTTTCACTCACTCATCCATCCTTATATCCACCCTTTCACTCATCCATCCATTCATTCACCCTTTCACTTATCAAATCATCAATCCATCAATCATTTCACTTATCCATCCACCCATTCACTCGCCCATCATCCACCCTTTCACTCATCCATCCATCCTTTCACTCATCCATCCACCTTTTTACCCATCCATCTACCCTTCTACCCATATCCATCTATTTACCTCTTCCCTCATCCATCCTTCCACTCACTCATCCATTCATCCTTTCTCTCAATATCCATCCAGTCACCCGTTCCCTCATCCATTCATCCATTCCCCCTTTAACTAATCCATCCAGCATTCCACCCATCCCTTCACTCACTCACTCATCCACCTTTTGACATTAATTATGATCTGAGCCTTTGTCTGCAGAGTTGCGGACAGAAAAGACCCATCAAGAACTCCACCCTCGCTGTAGTTCCTAAAGCAAGGGGTGAGGCGGGGAGGGTTCGCTATGACCCTGCACATAAGCAATCTAAAAAACTGGAAGTCATGAGTCATGCATAATGCAAAGTGCCACCTGGTGTGAGTGTGACATAGTGTTGTTTTCAGGGCTTTAAGTCAGATGAAAAAACTGGAGGGTCTCTCCACAGGGGGTGTTTGATGAAATAAGGGTGTGACTTAAAACACCTAAGCTAAAAATCTGTGCTTAGCATAGTGTGCCTCCGAATGATATTTTGCTGTAATACAACAAGTAACCTTACACCTACAACAAGCCAGAACCATTGGCTTTGTCAATGATTGTTAGTTGCCCAAAATTAAAAAGCAGCACCCATGGTTTCGTTGAATATAATATTGAAAATGCGTCAGTTCTAAAATGATGAGACTGTGAAAGAACTATAATACCTACTTTTTAACCTGACGGCATTCTGTTCATGAACTGGATTCTCATGTAGTAGCATCGGCGTTTTTGTACATTTCTTTCATCTGACAGATGACAGAATGCCCTGCCCTAGACAGAGGCAGTAGGAGACCACCACATGCCATAACAGCCCTAGCTGGCCCATTGTTATTTAGTATGTGACAATCATCAGCCGCACAACGGGCGGGCTGCGGCTTCTCTTGTGCTCAGAGGATGAGTGCAGGTCGGCCCCATCAGGGAGGTGAGGCTTCTCACAGAGGAACAGTACTGCTCCCCGTAATGCCCCAAATTACGAGAAACGACGTCTGTCAAAAGAGATCATCATGGACAATGGACGTGAGATCCAGATCACAGACGGTCTGTGAAATTTACAGACGGTTGGTCACCCTATATACTTTGCTGGGGAGCCCCCCCAAGTTGCATTACGCCTCTGAGCGAATGCCAAGTCTGCTTAGTCTTAAACCCAGTCCATGTGTCCTTAATCCACTTCCAGACACTCCCTGCCCCTTCATGACGCTCTTGCAGGTTCCCGCTTTGTCCGTCTTTCTCTTCCTACTCTTTCCCCTTTGTGTGTTTTTCCCTTTCTTGAACTAACTAGCAAAAGATGATATGAGGAAAAATAAGTGGCGGTCCCAAAAAATGCATGCGGGTGGCAATAAACATCGGATCAAATCAAGCACTGGAGAGGACAGAACCTGTGTAAAAAAGTGAATGCTTGCTGTGATTGGTAGGGAATGAACAGGGAATGGAAACCAAAACCGAAACAGAGGAACAGCCATTGGCATCCCTACCAACTCCATAAAGTAAATGAAACCAGGCCCTCTGCGTGGAAAGAAGCACCTGGTGATGGCAACATCAAGGAAGGCATGGGATGGCAGCTGGAGAGGAAGGCGGTGGCGGAACAGCATCAAAATAGGGATCAATAACTAGGGCCAGACTAGGGAACCAAGGGCAGGTGTGGCAATAATGTCCCCCCCCCCTTGCTCTACTGCTCTCTTTCAGTCCGTCCTTTCCTTCTCCCATCTCTCTCTTCTCCATCTCTGATCGCTCGTTCTCTCTCCCTCCATCTCCACTCTTTCGCTCTCTGCTGTGAAGCCTCCCTGTCCTGCTCCAATAAATGTCCGATATCTGCGGGGAAGTGAGAGAGGCACCAGGAGCGGCCCCGGCGTCTCAAAATCAGCCTTCAATGGCTCCTGCCTACTGGTGAAGCCCGCTGAATGAAAGGACTGTCCGGCCCTGGCTATATCTGTTTCAGTAAGAATCTAATAGCTGCAAGATTTACATTAGATACATCACATAAATCTCCACAAAATGCCTTGGAAGGATGGCAGCTAATGTTAGGTGCCTGAAAGGCCACAGCCCCAGTTCAGGTCCAGGTAGTTGTATTGTCCTGGCTGGGAATCGAGGATCATTCTGGCATGACTGCATCTGAGGCCTTGCAAAGTGTGTCATCTTGGATTAAGTTTCAGTGATGGTGTCTTCTGGTGGCCTGCTTTGATCAATACTGCCACTTGTAGTGTGTGCAGCTACTTGGAAGGGAAAGTGGGGAGCATGGCAGCCCCCCCAGTATTGTCTGACCCACCAAGCTTTATACTGACATCTACGCTGTAAACTATCTCTTGGGCCTACTGCTTTCTGTAAATCTGAACTTTGACCTGTCACTTGCAGCTATGTGCTGTCCACAGCACTCTACAGTGCCCACATACTGCTCTTGCACATGTAGCCACAATGTTAATGGGCATTGCCCGCTCGGATAGTTAATGTTTTTTAGGGGCTGTTTTGATTTGCAAATATACTACCTGCAATAGCAAAAAACAGCCAACTGAAGTGAAATGAGTTTGTGTAGTTGTGTTCAACAAGTCCACAGCAAGCATGGGTAGAAATGTATCATTTATTTGGAATGTGTGTGTGCATTCGGAGGGCTCTGACGCAATCACACATATGGTGGGACAGCTCTGCTACGCTCTAGAATCTCACTATGATCCACTGTGCATGAGATCCAGATGGCATCTAAATCTACAGAACAAATCAGGCTTTTGTGGAAGCGAGTAGGGCCATCAAAAGGGGACTTCTGCCCAAGGCCCCTTTTCTCATTTATTTATATATTTTAACACAAGTCACCACTGTGTATTAATGAAGTGGCAGCTAACATTGCCATCACAGTGGAAGGACCATGATGCTGGATTTGCATTATTTTCACTTATTTTCTCCTAATTGTTTTAACTTATTAAAAGGACAGCATCCCGTGAGGGGCCCCGCTGAAGTTGTTGATCCGGGCCTCACAACAATATCTGAGAGGCATGACAAGTAGACATCTTGGCCATTGATGATGTTCTTGATGGCAGTTGCTTCAGGTTTTCAAGTATATTAGGGTTCTATACAATTTTTTTGTGCAGTAATACTCCACTATAGGTCAGGTGTTGAACAATAAGCTCTAGCAGAGGAAAAATGTCATTGAAATGTGATCAATGCCTGTAAGACGTCAACCTATCGCACATGCTAGTAACCTACCCAGTTATTGAACAATACTAGAAGCCAATTTTTTTTTAACAGAATTGCATCACAGAGATCTTATGAGATGCAGGAATTCCCTTTCACTGTAATTTTCGTGTTTAGGCCTTAGGCAGTAACTGAGAAACATGTATTATTTACCTTCGGAGGGCTCTGGCGCATCACACATATGGGGAGATAGCTCTGCTACGCTCCAGGATCTCACTATGATCCACTGTGCCATGAGATGCAGATGGCATCTAAATCTACAGAACAAATCAAGCTTTTGTGGAAGCGAGCAGGGCCATCAAAAGGGGACTTCTGCCCAAGGCCCCTTTTCTCAGGGCCCCGAGGTCGTGCATCAACATTTATTTATATATTTTAACACAAGTCACCACTGTGTATTAATGAAGTGGCAGCTAACATTGCCATCACAGTAGAAGGACCATGATGCTGGATTTGCATTATTTTCCCTTATTTTCTCTTAATTGTTTTAGCTTATTAAAAGGACAGCATCCCGTGAGGGGCCCCGCTGAAGTTGTTGATCCGGGCCTCGCAAAAATATCTGAGAGGCACGGCAAGCAGGCATCTTGGCCACTGATGATGTTCTTGATGGCAGTTGCTTCAGGTTTTCAAGTATATTAGGGTTCTATACAATTTTTTGGTGCCCCAATTTTTCATTGATTTATTGGTGCGCTCTTGAATTGTCCCAAAGCTCCGATTTATTCTGGTGCTGATGTTGTAAGTATGTTCAACAAGTAAGCCTGGATTTCAGGATTCTGCTCAACGTTTATGGCTTGTGTTCTAATAATACAAATAGAACTGTTTGTCAATGCAGTAGGGATTGGGATTCTGTATCAAGTGCTTGTATAATTTTTCCATCCTAAGCAGCCATTTAGGCGCTACAGTATGCTAACGTGAGTGTGCAGTAATACTCCACTATAGGTCAGGTGTTGAACAATAAGCTCTAGCAGAGGAAAAATGTCATTGAAATGTGATCAATGCCTGTAAGACGTCAACCTATCGCACATGCTAGTAACCAACCCAGTTATTGAACAATACTAGAAGCCAATTTTTTTAAACAGAATTGCATCACAGAGATCTTAGGAGATGCAGGAATTCCCTTTCACTGTCATTTTCGTGTTTAGGCCTTAGGCAGTAACTGAGAAACATGTATTATTTACCTTCTCTGCTGCAACTCTTCAAATACATTTAACTTAAAATATGTCATATTACATGACTAAAAGGTTATTGTAATACGATTTGCACGGGCCTGCCAAATACGTCGATTGACAGACAGGAGACAATCCAAAATCAAGCTGCAGCTGTGTATCTGAATCTGTATGCATTTGGAAACAAAACCAGGCTTTAAAAATTCGCCAAAGGCTCAAAACAAAACTGGTCTTGAAAGCACACCACTGGCTCAGAACGAAAACTGGTTTTGCAAGCACACCATTGGTTCCCAGTTGATGCCAGGATTAATTTCAAGATACTCTGCATCCTCCTCAAAGCCTACTCGAATAAAGACATAATATTACCAAAAGTTCCCCCCAACTAGAAGCCCCCAGTGAGTATTCCCCCGTGCATGGCACGACACCCATTTAATAATCAGAAACACGAAGGGTCAGAAACTTTAGAACACCCTTGACATTGACCAGAATTCTCTGATTCAGAAAACTGCTAATACAGCGAACTGTTTAAGAAGCCTTTGCTAAAGAACTTATGCCAGAGTGCGAAACTGAAGAATATCAGAGCCGAGGACCAATCCATCTGACAGGACGGCCTGGTTATTTTCAGGGCCTGGGTAACTGGGGGCTAGCTGGGGCAGGGCAGCCTTTGTTAATGTTCGGCCCGGCTCACACCCCAAATGTCCCTGAAAATATAGAGGACCCTCTAGGTCAAGAGATGGTGCTTGGAAAATAACTATGTATGTCATTATCAAACCTACCTAGCCGGATACAAGTATGAGCAGTGAGCTAAAAAGATTCTCACAATCGGCACAGTTGCGAGTGGGAAAAAACCTTTTGGCATGCATCATCCCAAAAGGCCCTTGCAGTATAGGGAATCACAAAATTTGTGATTCCCAATTTTGCCAATGCGTTTAAGGGATCGCAAATCGCGATTCCTTAAATGCAATGCAGGAAGCGCCCAAGTTGTGCAATTTTGCCTAAGAAATCACAAATTACCACCAACTTCAAGTTGGTGGTAATTTGCGATTTCTTTGAAAAATGCATTTTTCAAAGTGCCATGTGGTGCACATACATGCCCTTAGGACATGTCTGTGCACCACATGTGCACACATACACATTTCAGGGGTGCAACAGGGTGTCCTTTTGACACCCCTGCACCCTTGAAAATGCATTCGCAATGTGAGAGTACCTAATGGGTATTCGCAAATTGTGAATGTCTTCCCATTCATTCCCATGGGCCTCTAGGCCCATAGGAATGAATGGGAAGGTATTCCTTGATTGTGAATCGCAATTTGCGATTCACAATTAAGGAATATTAAGGAATCGCAATTATTATTATGATTCCTACATACATTCCATTTTCCAAGTCCTTAATAGCGATTCGCTAAAAATCGCTATTAAGGACTCGCAAAATCCACTGTTGATACATCTGGCCCAAAATGTCTTCAAAGCAATCAAGATTTAATTTATTTCTTCTTTTGTCTGTCTGTTCCGTTTTCTGTTCGCTGTTTCCACTGTTTTTCCCGTTGCCTTTTCTTCATTCCCTTTCGCTACGCTGCTGCCCTCGTGGCCCCTCCCCTCACGTGTCCACGCTCCCCCCTCCCAGCTGTCCTTCCTCCCCCCAGCACCTACTTAATGGCAGGGACTGTGTGATAGGGTGAGCAAGACCTCTGACCTCCTGGTCAGGGAAACTGCTCTCCCCTCAAACAGCTCCGTCATTGCGTCCCTGCCCCCAGCACCTTTCTGGTTCAGGTATGTTTCAAGGCCCTCCTCCACCCACTGGCTCCTGTCTGCACATCATCCAGTGGGAGAGCCTTGCTCTTCTGCTGGTCCACTCTGCCAGCCTTTCTGTTATTTTGTCTGTCTCCGCCTTGTTGTCTGCTTGTGCCTTGTGGACTGTTTTTGCCCCTTTTTTCTGTCTGTGCCTTGCTGACTGTTTGTGCCCTGTTGTCTTACTCTGCCTTGTTGACTAATTGTGCCCCTTTTTTCTGTCTCTGCATTGTTGACTGTTTGCGCTCCGTTTTTCTGTCTGTGCCTTGTTGACTCCATTCCAAAGCACCCACTGACCCCTGCTCACTGCAGATCTTCCACAAGGCAGTCTCTGCCATCGCACCAGAACTACGACGGATATCATCTGCACCCTCGAAACAGGCATGTTCCTCAATGACTGGAAAGGTACAGAATTCAAACCCCTCCTCTGGCTCCCCATTGAAAAAAGAGCGGCATACAAAGCCCTCCACAACACCGGACCCCAATACCTCAATAAAAGAATCTCCTTCTATGCACCCAGGAGAAACCTCTGCTCCACTGAAGAAGCCCTGACCAAAATCCCTCACATCCACAGATCCAGAATGGGAGGCAGATCCATCTCCTACATCGCACCAAAGACCTGGAACGAACTCCCTCTCAGCATCCGACAAAACCCCACACTGCAAGCATTCAGGAAGAGCCTGAAGAAGACCTGGCTTTTCAGATGACTGGAGCTGCCCAAATCCTCCCCTGCACCTTGAGACCCACACAGGTGAGTAGTGTGCTCTACAGATCCCTGGTTTATTGATCGATTGCATTTCTTTAACACAAAAAACAAATAAATGGTGCATCATTTCTGCAAAAGAAACAAAGCATTCACTTTGCTTTTGATGCACATCTTGGTGCACTTTTTCACCAGCAAAGGAGACCCTGCACAATCACATAACACAATTGTGAAGCTAAGACATGAATCTTATAGCACAGTAATTATATTTCTGCCAACAAGGAACTGTTTGGTTTGGACTTGATGTTTTTTCTTTCACGAAGCAAGTCAGAATATTGTTTTAAAACTTTTAAATCCATAACTTCTTCATTTCTCAGCCTTCCTCAACCTGTCCTTTTCCACTTCAAGTTCTCGGTTCCAATGACATTCTCAGTCCTCAGGGTCTTTCATTTCTCTCATGTTCCCTACTTACCTTTCCTTTGCCCCATAGTATTCAAAAGTAGAGTTAGGATTGCAAAACTGCTATAAATGCAGGCAATAACACGACAATGGCAAAGAAATACTAACAGTAATAATGGGGAACTAACATGGGGGCATTGAATATGACTCTATTAAAGGAGGAATGACAAGTGAGAAAGTTTGGGCACACTTAAACATCCCTACTCAACTTGATGGTCTTTTTTAGCTGCTTGAGAGGTAAGAGGGAGGACACAATCACCAATAAATCTCATTACAGTATAAGCAATGTGATTACACAATAAATACTCCACAACTAGAATTGGGATTAGTAAGGTTTTCATTATAAATTCAGGAACAGATTGATATAAAACAGCCTCAGCGTTATCGTCTAGAAATATAGGACAAACAGAATGAGTCCAAATCTCCTAGAGAGATTTACCCTTTAAAACAAAAAACACACAACAAGTAGAGTTATAAGAATGAACGCAATAAGGAAAAAATAATGAGCATTAAATTACATGAAATGATTTTCAAAGGTAAGCATGAGCATGCTATCTCTCCCTATACTGCCTTACGAGGGACACCCTTAAACTAAGAAGCATTGAGTAAGAATGAATAAAAGGAAGGTGTCAGCTGTCAGAGACTTCAGTAGAAAAAACTGCAACCAAGGGTCATATATCATGAAGCCACGCAAAGAAGAAGTAGAGGCCTGCACCTCATGAAGTCCTAAAATGTCTTGCTGACCCCTTCTACATTACAGCATTAGATATTAGTTGCATTCAAGGTACACCATGTGATCATCTTCAGTAACTTTCCACGATCCAGACACAAATTGGTTTCTGGCACCACCTTTCTCACATCGATAAGTTGCTACTCCACTCATCCTTGACCATTCTTTCCCTTCCTACAATGGGGCTCACCTTCTTGCTCGTTACACTTTTCTCCTTGCAAAGATTCATCTTCTCATACCTTGCTATCTAAGTAAAACAAAAACCTTTATTTTCTAACTAATGAGGCTTTTTCTGCACCTGCAGTTTAAACAAAAAATGCAAGCAGACACATTCTACATTGATGGCTAAATACAAATTAAATGTTAGACTTTATATATGTGCTTGTGCTGAAACTATGCTTGAGGCCGCAAAATCATGTCAACGTAATGGTGCACAGGTTTACAAATTTGTGCACATTCCTAAGCATATAGCAAATGCAGTTTCTTAGCGCATGAATACATTTCAAATGATTATGTCAAAATGTAATTCCAAATTACACCAACATTAATCTCTTTTCTTGTTATGTAAGTACTTGTCTAAAGATTAGTTTGCACATACATCTCATACTAATAATTTTAAAATAAAATAAGCTATAAACTTAGTTTTCTCTCAGAGTATTAACATATAAGTATTGCATACATCTCTATCAGTCACATTTCTATGCACAAAATTCATAAATCCCATTAGCTTTTACGTGGAGTACTTTAAATATGCAATACCTCATATTTTCTTAGTAGCAATAATCACACAAAATATATTGGAGTGCTGACTACACATGATTATAATACACTTCTATGATATCTAAAGATACAATTAAAAATTATGCTGCTCCAATCCCCCCTCTGAGGGCCTATCAAGCCATCACATAATCTCTTAATCTTATCTTTTGATTTTATCAGAGGAACTAATCTAAACCCATACAGTGGCAATTGCCTTTTGTCTGAATCTCTCCAAACATTTTCTTTCATTATAACAATCACTCTGCTTCGTCTCCAACTCTATATCTTCTTTTTTCTGGTATAATTCTTTCTTTGCCTTATATCTCATGTACCCCTTCATTATCAACATCTCGACCACTACACCAAGAGCAGTGATCAACAGAGTCAACAAGATGGAACCAAAAAAACTACTTACCAAGTTCGCAAACCATTTATCTATAGCACTAAATCAGTTCCCAACTGAAACCCAAATACCTCTGGTTGCCAATCCACTCAATTCCCTTTGTACGTCATTATTATTCTTTATATACTTAAGCGAATCCTTACTATTATCTGTGATATAAGTATGACATTGATGAACCTTCAACATCCAGCAGACTCCGCCTTCCTTTGCAAGCAGAATATCAAAAGCAAGCTGATTCTGCAAAACCATAGCATTTATAGCAACCATTTCAGTATTTACAAGCAATAGAGCTCCAGCAGTGCTAGTGTATAGCCTATCAACTACAGTAGATAACTTTCTGATCTTAATGTCATTCAGCATCACACCTACATTTGGTGTTATAGCGACAACCATATCTCCCACAATCTCTCCAGCATTAGCACCTCATTTAGGCCTATATTTTTCCCCCCAAACCAGATGATCTACATTTTCTGCATGATAGACCTTTGGAAACATTACTCCTTGACAACATGGGCCATGCCATTTATTAGGACATTTTTAATAAGCATTCTTACATTCTTCTGCAAAAAAACTCCAGGAATCACAGGATCACCACCATCTAAAAAAAATTCCACGATTGTTTGACCTCAAACGTTTGGTCATAGTCACTCTTCCCTAGAAAGATAGTATCACATTTATTTTTATCATTTGTATGCACAACTTCCATTGGTGTTGCCAATCTAATGTCAATATTACCGTGTTCCCTGATGTGTGATGTGCCTTTCCTTCTTGCGACCAATTGGAAAAGTGTGTTTCTTTAAGTTGCATTAGTCTTTACTTCTCTATACCTATCCTCCACTTGATTTTACATTTCTTCCCAATGTCAGTGAGAATAGAGGTTAAATTGTGTTTATGTGCATAAGCAGTATCTAACTTTTTAACTGGGGCAAAGTATCTACTAGCAGTTTCAGTAATCTGAGCATATGAATGTTTATTCAGGTGTTTGAATAGAGGAACTCCTGAAAGACCTAAATCATAATTGGAATAATAGTACTGTAAATTACTCTTTCCATAGGAAATGCTCAACAGTAAACTAAAAGTGATACCATAGGTCAGCGGTATATGATGTTAAGTAACACCTTCAACTACTGAAGCAGATACCTGCATACAAACATAGCAATGTTTCGTTTTCATAGTATTAACATACTCATAAAGCAACCTCATATAAGAGTTTTATATATAATCTCCTCTAGATAAATCTACATGCAAGTTCTGCTCTCCTAATGAGTATATACCTCCATCTACTTCATGTGATGATTTCTGCTCAGGTGTTTGCTTCTCATCTACAATGCTAGTGGAAACTGAATATGATACTACAAACATTATTATTAAGCCCAACACAATAATTGTTATTACACCTACTAGGTACCTACAGCTACTGTTAGAGGTATTAGGTGCCAAACTATTAAGATTGAGACAAAGTGGGTAGGGAAATAACAGCAACAGAATCTTCTCTGTCGGTCTCCACCTGTGCAAACAGCAAAATCAGTCTTTATATGTTTCAACTTTATCCACAAATGTTTGTACAGACTTTGTGAGGCTTCCCTAGCCCTACTACCTGTTCTTCTAGCTTTCAACCCTAATTTTATTCTCCTTCCACTCAGACCTACCTAATCTTCTTTTAAGCAACTCAACGAAGTTCATTCAACATCTCTAATGATAAAGGGACCAAGGGCCACATGTAGGAAGCCAAATAGCGAGCGCAAATTCTGATATTTGCAGAATTTCAGCGTTTGCAATCGCAATTTGGCTGCAAACAACGTAGGTACGTTTAAACCTACTCGCAAAATAAGGAATTGCAAAATTGCGATTCCCTATTTTGCACAAGCATTTAGAGAATCGCAGTTTGTGATTCCCTAAATACTATGCTTGTAGGCATTGCAAATTGCAATTTTGCCTTAAGGAATCGCAAAATACCACCAAGTTCAAGTTGGTAGTATTTTGCAATTTCAATTCAAGAAGCACTATTTGCCTTTTTACAAAGTGTCATGTGACACACAAACATGCCCTTAGGGCATGTATGTGCGCCACATGTGCACACATGCACCTTTCAGGGGGCAACAGGGTGTACTTTTGGAACCCTTGCACCCTTGAAATTGCGCCCGCAAAATTGCGAGTGCCTCTTAGTGACTCTCAAATTGCTGGCGCAAATCTTATTCATTCCTACGGGCCTCTTGGCCCATAGGAATGAATGGGATGGTATTCCTTGATTGCAAATCTCAATTTGCGATTCGCAAATAAGGAACAGCGATTCGATAAAAATCGCTATTAAGGACTTGCAAAATTGAATTTACCCACATCTGGCTCTAAGTTCATTAATTAGCATTTCTAATTACATGATTTTCAGTCCATTAACAAGCTCAGGAAATTCCCCTGAAACATATAGTACTAGGTGTCTAAAGGCACTCAGTCTTTCGAGTAAGGGAGTTCAAAAGTAGGAAGAAATTTCAGATCACTTTCCAAAAGCTTCAGATGACTCTCCACTGGTATTCCAGAATCTCAAAAGTTCACCCTCACTGTCATCCATAGCAAGATCAGCCAACTCAGGAGAAGAATATCTCAGATAAAGAACCCTCGATCTTCTGGACCGTCTCAGATTAGGTCCCTCACCTTCATCTCCACTCAGCTCAGATTCTCCAGGTGTTTCAAGTATGTCTGCAAGTGTTCTTTCTGAGGACAACTTCAGTCTTCTCCTCGCTTGGTTTCTTGGCCAGCTTTCTTCCACTGCCACTCATAGTCTCACAACACTAGTTCCTTCATTGGGGTTGGAATTTGACTCACTCACCACCACAGTATCCACTTCCTCAAGCCAGCTTTAACTTCTGAGTCTTGTGGACCATCCTCAGATCACTCTAGTACTGTCTCCTCCCCTACAGCTTGGGTAACCTCTTCCTGTTGTCTTTCAGCCACAGCTGGCGTCTTCTCTGGGAGAGGTCTTGAAGGGGACACATGACCCAATGAGTGTGGAATGTGTGCACCCAGTTCGGAAGGCCACCACACTTCACAGCAGTCATAGTGACAAGGCTACCTTTTTGCGATTGGTGCTCAAGGACGTTTGAGTCAGGATAAACCAGAATTAATCCTATGTATAGACTATATTCATGAGGCTTTTTCTGCACTTGGGACCCTAAATCTATAATACCATCCAAATTATTGTGTAAATTACACTAAATTAGAGTTAAAGATCATTTTTTTAAACATTGCCGCCAAGATTTTAGGTTTGCAAGTGCGTTATAGTTGACTACTGTGGTAATATTTTTACTGATTTTAACTTTGGAAGGTTTGGAACCTTATTTATCATGGACACACAAACTGCGAGGCCCACCAGAGTATGGCGGCGATGACCGGGGCTCAGGAATCACCTGAGAAGAGGCAGGGGCATGCACATGAGCCCAGAGCCCAACAAGCAAAGGTGAGAGCTGGCAAAATCACAATATAAAAAGGAAAGTCCTCTTGCGTGTCCCGCGCCGCAGCGGTCCAGGCAGCGCTTTATATCGCGATTACCACGCCTCCCCCAGAGGCAGCTGTTAACAATGAGGGCGCTGTGGTGTACCCTGGGACTGCAAGTCCCATCAGGGTATGGCGGCAATGACCGGGCTCAGGAATCACCTCAGAAGCAGCAGGGGCATGCACACGAGCCAAGAGCCTAACAAGCGAAGGTGAGATCTGGATAAATCACAATATAAAAAGGAAAGTCCTCTTGTGTGTCCCGCGCCGCGGGTGTCGAGGCAGCGCTTTATAGCGCGATGACCACGCCTCCCTCAGCGGCAGCTGTTAACAAGGAGGGCACTGTGGTATACCCTGGGACTGCGAGTCCCACCAGGGTATGGCGGCGATGACCGGGGCTCAGGAATCACCTCAGAAGCAGCAGGGGCATTCACACGAGCCCAGAGCCCAACAAGCAAAGGTGAGAGCTGGCGAAATCACAATATAAAAAGGAAAGTCCTCTTGCGTGTCCCATAGAGTTACTCACACATGTAGTCAGTCATGCAAAGAATCAATCAGACTCCCATTTACTCACCTATACAGTTATACATACACCTCTTCACTTATTCATACAGCTACTAACACACACTTACTCTCTTCTACAATCACTGACACAAGCACACACTCATCCATACAGCCACTCTCACAATCATTCACTCTCACTGCACATATAGTCATTTATGTACTCCAACACTCACATATACTGCCTTTCACATATGTAGTTACTCACACATGTACCACTGAGACATACATTCACCTACCAACACACCCATACACACACTCACCCAACCATACAGCCCTTCACAGATGCACTCTTGAACCCATACACCCAGTGAATCACCTACTCACACGTCTATGCACAGAGTCAGACACCCCCACCCACCTACCCACAGAGACACTCGGGCATGCAAACAGATTATCAGACAACCAATCAATAACCCATATAGACACTCATATAGCTACACACCAACCCATGCAGCCGCTTACCCACCAACTGATAGACTAATACAGACATTCACACAGTTTAGTCACTAACCCATGCATTCAGTAAGACATGATTAATCACTCACTTATGTAGTCAGTCAACCACCTACTAAATCATCCATTCAGACACTTATACACCCACTCATTCTTCCATACACCTTGGCATATATATATATATATATATATATATATATATATATATATATATATATATATATATATATATATATATATATATATATATATATATATATATATATATATATATATATATATATATATATATATACCTTGAGCACAGTTCCAAATGCCAATAAACTTCGGACACTTAGCGGGGCAGGTCCTCGTATCACGCTACAGGCAAGCGCGAAATACATCACAAACATGACCACTTGTAAAAGTAATCCGAGGACACAGCGGGGATTTCGTTGTGAGTCCTTTATTAAACAAAGATGAGGCATAATGCATTTCGGCTGGAATTGCCTTCGTCAGATGCCTCCTGCATCAGGGTTGAAACTGCTCCCTCTTTTGTAGTACTGTGGCGCTCCCATTGGCGGGAGTTCAGCAAATCACGGGCTGGACTTTTCCCATAGGGCACATGGTCAAGACTGATTTTCATATGGCTGGGTTCAAACTGGAATGACATGGTGAGCAAAAGAATAATAGATTTAGGCCCAGATCTCTGTAATGGGGTGAATGTATGACATTGTTCTGCATTCTGTACATCAAATGTTGTTTTTTGCATTTTTCACCCCGAGTGGGACGGGTATGCTCAGACGTGAGTCTCGTGCTCTCCATGCCACTGGAATCAAGCTATCCTGGCTGATGAGGGCTGAAAGCCCAAACCTGGTCCGAGGATGCTTGTTTTCAGTCCAGGGAGGACCTGGCTTGGCTGTTCGGGCTGGACCGTTCCCATGGGGCACAGGGTCAAGACGGATTTGCATATGGCTGGGTTCAAACTGGAAAGGCATGGAGAGCAAAAAAACGAGGGATTTAGACCCAGATCTCTGTACTGGGGTGAATGTATGACATTCTTCTGCATTCTGTCCATCAACTGTTGTTTTTGCATTTGTCACCCCGAGTGGGACGGGTATGCTCAGACGTGAGTACCATGCTCTCCATGCCACTGGAATCAAGCTATCCTGGCTGATGAGGGCTGAAAGCCCGAAACCGGTCCAGGGATGCTTTTTTCCAGTCCAGGGAGGACCTGGCTTGGCAGTTCGGGCTGGACTGATCCCATGAGGCACAGGGTCAAGACTGATTTGCATATGGCTGAGTTCAAACTGGAAAGGCATGGTGAGCAAAAAAACGATGAATTTAGGCCCAGATCTCTGTACTGGGGTGAATGTATGACATTGTTCTGCATTCTGTCCATCAATTGTTGTTTTTGCATTTGTCACCCCGAGTCGGACGGGTATGCTCAGACGGGAGTCCCGTGCTCTCCATGCCACTGGAATCAAGCTATCCTGGCTGATGAGTGCTGAAAGCCCGTAACCGGTCCTAGGATGCTTGTTTCCAGTCCAGGGAGGACCTGGCTTGGCAGTTCGGGCTGGACCGGTCCCATGGGGCACAGGGTCAAGACTGATTTGCATATGGCTGGGTTCAAACTGGAATGGCATGGTGAATGTCTGACATTGTTCGGCATTCTGTCCATCAACTGTTGTTTTTGCATTTGTCACCCCGAGTGGGCCGGGTATGCTCAGACGTGATTTATTGTTAGTTCAGCTAACTATAACTCGTGCCCCTGCAATGCACTGCTGATGACGTCACATACTACATCATTCATGACATGATCAGTAGCATCACTGATGACATCACTGATGACATCTCAAATGACATCACTGATGACATCTCAAATGACATCACTGATGGCATCAGCCACGTGATAATCTGATGCCCCTCCTCACACCCTAATATAACCTTTGAAACATCCACTCTAAAATGCAGACTACCATTTTCAAAACCATCGACACACCAATACTAGTTACTACATACCCACTCACTGATTCCTAGGTGTACACACATGTTCACTCATTCATCCATACAGTTACTCATACATGCAGTCACTCATCAATACAGCACTATCATATGCACGCATACACCTATACAGACACACACACCACCACTCACCCATAGAGTCACTGACACACCTAGTCAGTCATGCAAAGAATCAATCAGACTCCCATTTACTCACCTATACTTTATACACACACAACTTCACTTATTCATACAGCTATTAACACATACTTACTCTCTTCTACAATCACTGACACAAGCACTGATACAGCCACTCTCACAATCACTGATTCTTATGTATGATGATTTATATACTTCAACTTTCACATACACTGCCTTTTACATATGGAGTTACTTGGACATGTACAATTGAGGTATCCATTAACTCACCAGCACACCCATACACACACTCAGCCACACATACAGCTGTTTCCACATGCACTCATGAACCCATACACCCAGTGAATCAACCACTCAAACATGTATGTACAGAGTGACACACTTCCCACGCAGCCACACACACACTCAGGCCCACATACAAATACTCTGGCAACCAATCAATAACCCATATAGACACTCATATAGCTACTGACCAACCCATGCAGTAGCTTAAACAACAGCAGAGAGGCCGATACAGGCATTTACACAGTTTAGTCACTAACCCATGCATTCAGTAAGACACTAAAAATAACTCACTTAAACAGTCAGTCACACACCTACTAAATCCACCATGCAGACAGTTATACACCCACTCATTCTTCAATACACCTTGCTGTATATAATATATATTTAAACTTTAAAGAAAAACCCATACAGGTGCCCTGTAGTGCCCTAAAAGCCGAGGTCAAAGCTTTAAATTTGATTCTGCTTACCACTGGGAGCTAATGCAGATCGCACAGATGCGGAGAGACACGCTGTCTATAAGGGATATGCTTTATCAGGTTCGCAGCTGCATTCGGCACGGTCTGCAATCGTTGAATCAAAAATTTTGATAGGCCAAGGTAGAGGCCGTTCGCATAGTCCAGCCTTGAAGTAACAGTCGCATGGACTACCAATTTACAGCAATCTTCAGGTAATAGTGAAAGAAACTTGCGGAGATTTCTGAGTTTATGTAGACATCCTGCTGTGACCTGCTGAATGTGGGAAGAGAAGGAGAGGCTGTCATCCCATCTCACCCCCAAATTGTTAGCATTAGTGCTAGGGGGCGGCGGGGGGCCCATTACAGCTGGCCACCACAGGTCCGCGGGGGGTCGCATGTCTTTGCCAAAAAAGACCACCTTAGTCTTACCTGCGTTCAGTTTTAATTTGTTGGTATTCATCCAGGTAGCTACATCAAGAAGATAGCCCTTAAATTTGCTAAATGCTGCCACCGACACTTCTGAATAGGGGAAGACCAGCTGTGTATCGTCTGCATTTGAAATTGCCTTGACCCCCCATTTGGTAATCAAGGTGAAGAGTGGGGCCAAATAAACATTGAAAAGTAGAGGGCTAAGCGCCGACCCCTGGGGGACCCCACACCAGAGGCGCTTCGGTTTAGAGGAGAAGGAACCCAAAGCCACTTTCTGGGAGTGGTCGGTTAAATAGGAATGAAGCCAACCCAGTGCTTTATCCTTTAAACCGATATCCTCCAACCGTTGCAAGAGTCTGTCGTGGTCTACAGTATCGAATGCGGCAGATAGATCCAGGAGCACCAGCATTGCCCCTGAATCTAAAGACCACCTAATCGACTCCGCCACCTCAATGAGGGCGGTCTTGGTGCTGAAACCTGATCTAAAACCAGATTGAGTTTCATGCAAAATCCTGTTTTCTTCTACAAAGCTTTTCAGTTGGCGTTGTATAAGTTTTTCAAGCATTTTCCATGGGGCTGCTAGTAGGGAGATTGGGCGGAGATTGCTAAGGTCCTCACGGGCACCATTAGAGTTTTTCTTCAGGGGGAGAAGTGTGGCGTGTTTCCAACACTCGGGAAACACCCCTGACGCAATGGACGTGTGCTGTCATCAACAGAGTCCGCCATTACTGTGGGGCCGGGATTAGTGAAGGAATCATAAACTTTCAAAATGTTATTGTCGAAGAAGTCCGAGATGTCTTCGCAGAGTCTCTCTGTCTCAATGACTCTCGGCTTGAAAAAGGATTGGACAATCTTAAAGACTTCTTTGCTTGATTGCTCAGCTTGCTGGATGGAAGTAGCAATGAAGAGTTTTTTTACCTTTTTTATAGATTTATGAAGTTCACGGAGGGCTTTCTTATAGCAAATCTTAGCTGATTCACAATAATTTACCCACCAGACGCGCTCCAGTCTCTTGCTCAGCTTTCATGCTCAGCTTTCATGCTCATTTCAGACTGCTACCACTACACTTTCTGGTGGTATTCCGGGTCCAGCATTTTTACTTTTCCACTAAATGCAAAGTACATTAGTGATCTTTTACCAAGTTGTTCTAAAACATCATACACCAAATATGTGCATCTATATCATTTCAATAACAAAGTGCAAGTGCAGAAAAAGTGCATTCAATATTGAGCCAAGAAATATGTAAACAATACAATATGTAACCATTTTCGCTATGGGGAAGAGGGAGTGTTACAATAGTGGCATTGGTATGAAAGGTATTTCTAAAGTTCATGCAAAAATGATTGCATAGTTCCATCCGTAAAATCTTCTAACCATAAAACCATTGAAGGTTCAACTATAAAAAGTACATGGTATATATACACCTTAAAAGTCAAGACCCCAATGATAAAAATGTGTATGTGAAGTACAGAAAAGGCCAGTGTAATTAAAACGGATAAAACAATCAATCAAACCATTCCGGAGATCAAGGGGGAGTTCACGTTTCATTGGAACTTCTTCTAAGAGAGTATATTTCGAGTTTAGTCTCTCATAATTTGTGGACAGATAATTAGGAGGAGAGTAAATAATTGTGTTTACTGTTATTTCATAAAAATACAGTTCATAAACTATAATCCTCATTTGAATACACGTGTCTCAACTCTTTTTCACTGATCTCTATCTCTAAAGGTATTTGCAGTAGAGAAACGAGATATACAAAGAATAGTTCCAAACCCCTAAGACTGTTTGATCTCCATGTCAATTGTTAAAGTGATTATGTGCATAAATAATTAGGTAAACTCCACCCTATTTCCCCTTTAACTATTGCAATTGGTCCTCTCTAGAAAGAAAATGGTGTTTCTCGATATGATGTTTCTCAGATTGTCCCTTCATTCTGAAATTAGGCGAGCCATCATTTTAAATGTATATGAAGTTCTGCATCAAGGTTGTGGCCAAAAGGATTCTCTGTTACTATCGCTAGGATGTACCTCAACCTTTTTCTTCACTCCATTATTGTCCTATCACCACCTCTGTTTACTGAGGGTACGATCTTAATGCCAAAGTACCTCAGTTCACGGTATTACTGGAATGATGTTCAAAGAAATGTTTCGGGACGGGATAAGAGAAGTCTTTATTCTTGATGGCTCACAAATGTTGAAGTATTCTTACCTATTGTTTTTTACAGGGACATTCCAATATGTAGACCACATATTTGGACTTGCATGTTATGTGGTCCAAAATCTCCTCTGTTTTACCATTATCCAACATGATTTTTGATGTATTTCGGCCATATTCACATGCCCTACATTTGGGTCATTTCCAGATTCCCAGAGTGGTTAACCAAGTTGTTTTTTGGGGGGCCTTGATTTCAAAATGACTCTGTGTTAATATGTCCTCTAGGGATGCTGTTTTTCTGTACGTAATGCTGGGACATAATGGTATTTTCTTTTTCAGTGTTTTATCCAGCATTAGTACGTTCCAATTCGTTTTTACAATCTTTTTTAGTTCCTTGTTCTCATTATTAAAATCAATAATCAGTCGTGTTAGTCCTACCTCTTCATCTTGTACTGCTAGATCTTCTTGTTGAAACGTAAACAAGGATTCTCGTGATTTCTGGTTGACCTTTATTCTGGAAGTTCTGATTACCTCCAATGGATATCCCCTCTCCAGGAAACAGGAACTCATCTCATCAAGTTGTTGTTCTACATTATTTGTTTCAGAACAGTTTCTCTTAACCCATAACATTTGTCCATATGGTATACTCCACTTCAGATGTTGCGGATGTCCACTATTTACGTGGAGTATACTGATGCAGGTGGTGGTTTTTGGTGTATTTTGCTGCAGATTTTGTTGTTCTTGATGAATATTTCCACATCTAAAAATATCACTTTGTCTCTGCCGGTGGTGGATGTGAAAGTTAAGTTGAAATTGTTCCTGTTCAGTGATTCAATGAAATGTTTTAATTCATCGTTCCTGTTCACCCTCCTAAATGACGAATAGGTCATCGATGACTCTGGTCCAGATTTTAATATTGGACTTATGCTTGCCAGTTAATACATCCTTCTCCCATGCTCTCATGAGTAGATTTGCGTACGTGGGAGCAAATTATGTACCCATTGCCTTTCCCTGTTTTTGTAGAAAGAGTTCATCATTGAAGAGAAAAAAGGTATGGGTGAGGCAATATGATAACATTTCTAGGAGCATGGCTGAATGCTCCAAGAAGCTCACAGATGTGGTGTTGAGGAACACTTGCACAGCCGCTATACTGTCAGAATGTAAGATCGATTTATATAGGGAGCACACATCTATTGTGGCCATATGAGGTAATCACGGGGGCGTGGCTTGGCACTGGTGTGAGGGGAAGCAGACTCCAGAGCTCAGTCTGTGGCTTTCCCTCGCCCGCAACTATCCTGGCTATGTGAGGGGGCCCTCACCTTGAAAAAGGTGTCGAACTACTGGTGCCACTAACGAATGCCCGCAGGGCGAGGGAGGTGTCCCCGGGATGGAGAAAAAGTTGAAATACCTCTGGATCGGCTCCGGGCGTGGAGCTCACAAGATGGGAGCTGGATGCTGGTGAGCCTGATCTCTCCTGATGGTGGGCTGTGAAGCGGCTTCTAGCCGGGCCAGAGCAGCGGCGCAGAAGACGAACTGCAAACTGATTGCCAAGGTGAGGAGACCCCTGGGGGCTAGTGGCACAGTGCGGCTTGACTGGCACAGCTCTGACCGGGGAGTCCACAAGATGGCAGCCATGAGGTGGAGCAGGGAAATGGCCTCGAGAAGACCCTGAGTCCGCCTGACCGGGTGGGGAGAGTATCCCGCCGGAAGGGTTTCACGGCTCTGCAGGTGGACACTCCGGGGCAACAGTAGGAAGATGAGGAGGAAGTGGTTGACCAGCAGCGGGGTGCAGCAGCAGGGGATCCCACGCTGGTGGACATAATGCAGGCCATCACCTACTCGAGGGAGGACTTGGATACCAAGATGGACGCCATAGGGGTTGATCTCAATTTATTGAAAGATGATCACCACAAGCTCAAGGACCGGGTGAAAGTCAATGAGAAAGCCTTGGAGGTGATCCCGGACCCAGTCTCAACATTGCAGCACTCTCTTAAGTCGGTGGAAGACAGGCTCAAGATATTGGAGGCAAGGGCGGAGGACAGCGAGGGACGCTGTCGCAGGAACAACCTCTATATAGTGGGAGTTCAAGAACGGGAGGAAGGAGATGATGCCATTCAGTACATGGAGCGCTGGCTCTCGACAGTGGTGGCTCCGGAGGGGCTCTCCCCCTTCTTCGCCCTTGAATGTGCGCACAGGGTCCCAGCCATGCCCCCCAGGCCGGGTGCGCCTCCACGGCCGATGGTTGTGCGCTTGCTCCATTATCTTGGCAGGGACCACATCTTGCAGCAGGCGAGAGGGAAGCTGGACCTTCAGATCATGAACTCCAGGGTCATGATCTTCCCGGACTTCACCAGGGAGGTGCAGAGGCAGCGCGCTTCCTTCCTTGATCTAAAGCGGAAACTCCGGCAACTGCACTTCTTCACTACCCCGCTAGACACATGGCAGTGGCTGGAGGCCCACACAGCGAGACCACGGAATGCTTCTCCTTCGAGTACTGAGGAACGGGGATCACCTGCTCCTTTGGGATCACAGAGGTCTGGGACGCCGCCG
The DNA here is from genome assembly GCF_964261635.1 of Lissotriton helveticus. Lineage (NCBI taxonomy): Eukaryota > Metazoa > Chordata > Amphibia > Caudata > Salamandridae > Lissotriton > Lissotriton helveticus. The sequence goes on along the minus strand of NC_136071.1, from coordinate 192,043,882 downwards.
GGACTCCAGCTTGAGAGAGATAGGGCTGTGCAGGCGGTTGCAGAGATCAGCCTGGGTGAGAATAGCCCGAACACCACTGTCAGTTACCATAGCATGGACAGGCCTGCGGCTTCTCCTACCAGCAGCATGACCGGAGACTCTGGGCCTGAGCTTTCCGAAGTTACATCTCAGACGGTGGACTTATTCATGTGAGTAGGGCGCATGCAGCTGGCTGGGGAAAAGCTTATGGTGGTGTCGGGGGCTGGCTCCTGCATGCACTGTACTCTGGGGACTGTGAGACAAGGGCACCAGACATGAGCTGTAGTTGGGAGCTCACCTGCTTACTGAGGGTGGGGGGGCCGGGAGAGATCTGGGTGCTATTGGGTCAGCACACGCCTCACCGTATTTTGTTACCAGTTGACTGTTGCACTAGTTTGGATGGGAACTAGTTTGTTTGTACCTGTCCTGGGGAGTGGGAGTTGGAGAATTCAGGGAGTTGACAGGGTTTCTTTTGGGAGCAGGCATGCCACTGGGGGGGTTCAAGATGGGAAGCCGATGCGGTACGCTCAATGGGATTCACCGTAGGTATCAAATGTATGACCTGGAATGTCAGGGGAATGCACACTATGTCACGTCGCCATAAGATACATGCATACCTTGTGAGGAGAGGGGTGCAGATTGGACTATTACAGGAGACGCACCTCACAAAACAAGAGGGGGCAGCTCTGCAACACAGATGGCGGGGGCAGGTGTTCTCCATGGCTTATTTGGCCTTTGCACGAGGGCACATTAACATGGATCCGTGCGGGGGTTCCCTTTCAGTGCGCTGGACAGCTGGTTGACCCGGATGGATGGTGTGGAGTGGTCGCGGGGCGCCTTGATGACAGGGAAATTATGCTGGGCAGCATTTACGCCCCAAACATAGACCAAGCTACATTTCTTGCGCATTTATTGAGACAGCTGGTGACTATGCTGATGGGGTCGGTGCTGTTAGGGGGAGACTTTAATTGTGTTTCGGATGCGTTGACCTGGACAAACGCATCCTCCACTTCCGGTTGCCCCGGCAACCATACTGGCGGCTGTGAGATGGGCATGGCAGCAACAGTGGGGACTGACGGACACTTGGAGGGCTTCTCATCTAGACGATAGGGATTATTCTTATTTTTCCTAATTGCATGACTTACATGTTCATCTGGAATCGATTCTCTGTTTGCCAGACGTACATGGGGCGATCACCAATAGAGAATATTTGGCTAGAACGATATCAGATCACAACCCGCTGTTGGTATCCTAAATTGGTTGCGGGGTCGCCCCGCCATTCCCACCTGGAGAATGAGACCATAGGCATTAGAGAATCCACTGTTCAGGGTCAAAATAGGTTCAGCGATAGAAGACTATTTCGGAGTCAACAATGGGTCAGCGACGACTTCACTTATAGAATGGGACGCCTTTAAAGCAGTGATCAGGGGGCGCTGCATAGGGGAAGTGGCGGGAGTGAGAAGGGTGCTGTTGCAAGATGTCCACAGCGCAGAGTGTAAACTTAGAGAGGTAGAGAAAGAGAGACCAGCACGACCTGATAAGCAAGAAGAACTGCTTGCGGCTCGCGAGGCCCTGGCTGAACAAATAGAACGCTTACGATCCTTTGACTATAATGCCTACACTGCTCGGTCGCATGCCGACCGAGACAAATCCGGTATGCTGCTGGCTTGGATGACAAATCCTGCGAGGAGTGGATATCGATATTGGAATTGAGGGATCCAGAAGGCAATGCAGTGTATACACAGAGTGCCATTATTGAACAGTTTCTGTGGTAATACAAGTGACTATATCAGAGTAAGCTTGCCCCAGGACTTCCTGATGATGGGGACTTTCTGGCTGCAGTGGAGCTCCCCAGGATAGATGAGGAGGCAGCGGAAGAGATTGGCAGGGACATAGAGGTGGGGGAAGTGTGCAGAGCCATCAAGCACATAGCTAGGAACAAGACATCGGAACGGATGGGCTTCTGGTGGAATTTTATTCCACAAATGTTGACGCCCTGGCCCCCCACTCAGTAGCCCTGTATAATAGAGTGAGACAGGAGGATTTCCTCCTGGCGACTACGCGGGAGGCAATAATTGTCCCCCTTCTGAAACCGGGGGAAACCAGCCTGGGATAGGACCTCCTACAGCCCACTGGCCATGCTTAACCTGGACTACAACATATTGAGTTGTGTGTTGGCAAGTAGATTGATGGTTCATATGATGACCCTAATTCACTTGGACCAGGCAGGTTTTATTCAATCTCAGAACACAGCGATGAATGTTCAGAAATTTCTGCGCACTCTAGGGGCAGACACTTATTGTAAGGAGGATGCCTGTGTTTTCACGGGTAACACTGAGAAGGCTTTTGATAGTCTCATATGGTCGTACTTTTTTAATGTCCTGAGGGCTTTTGAACTGGGGAACCGCTTTGTTAAATGGATGGCGATCCTACACAATAACTTCACTGCCAGGGGCCGCACGGGAGGACTGATATCTGCCACATGTAGTGTAGGTAGGGGTACAAGGCAGAGGTGCCCTATGTCCCCTCAGCTATTCGCTCTGGCAATGGAGCTCATGGCTGTCCATGCCAGGTGGGTCGTCACTATCGGGGGCTGTTAGTAGAAAGACTGATGCAGCATATAGCGCTCTATGCAGACAATTTGCTTTTGTTTCTGGCCAACTCGGGGACTGAATTACGGGGTGCTAAAGAATTTTTAGACACACTGGGGAGGATTGCGGGCCTCAGCGTCAACTGGACCAAATCGTGCCGGTTTCCTGACAGACCTGGTAGAATCGGGGAGCAAAGTGCCAAAGGGGCTCCATGGGAAACCAGTTGCTTGCCGTATCTGGGGACAAAGATCTATCATGACTTTGCGGACCTTTTGGAGGGTAATGTAGGGTGGCAGCGTTAAGACCTGCTTCAAATTCTGGAGCATACTCCCGTTGTCTGTGGCAGGTAGGGTCCCATTAGTGAAGATGGTTACCTTACCCAGCTTCTTTATCTCTTTGGGACACTCCCCATTTGGTTCGTGAGTAGAATCTTTGCGCAGCTTAACGCCTTGATCGCGGGGTTTTTGTGGGGAAGCGGGAGGCCGAGAGTATCACTAGCCACTATGCAACAGCCTAGAGAGGAGGGGGGTTTGCCCTACCGGACCTTGAGGCCTATTATTATACGGCCCAGCTTCAATGGTTTACCAAATGGGCAGTGAGGAGAATTTGGGAAGCAGAAGATTTGGGAGGCCAAGATCCAAGCTCACCTCAACTTTCCCGGGTACTGTTGCGGTTGCCTGTGAGGGATAACACGATTCTACCTGATTTGAGATCGGTGAGACAGTGTTAGAATCGCCTGGCTAGAAGGGTGCGGATACATACTCCGTATGCGCCTGAGATCCCATCACGAATGTGTGAGGCGCTGCCGCATGGGGGTGACTAAATGTGTCCATACCTGGTTTGCTGAGGACGAAATCCCCATTGTACTTTACATATAATGGAGCAGGTTGCGGCAGTGGGAAGACGCGGGGGTCATCACTATTGTTGACTTGTTTGAGGATGGTAATCTCCTTCCCTTTGATGACCTCTTGCAGCGCCATGATCTCCCACAGGGGGACTTTCTCTACTATGTGGCTTTGACAACAGCCATTCGAAAGCACTGGCGGGAGGGGATGGTGGAACCCAAGACATTCCTGGCATGTCAATATGTAGTAATGGCTTTGGGGACCGTTAAGGTGGTGATATGTCTCTATAGGCGGATCACGCATGACCTGCGACAGCCCCTGATAGCTTTACGTCTCAAATGGGAAGCGGGTTTGGGGGAGGCCATGGGGAAGAAGCCACGGGGAGAGATGCTAGAAAGGGCTTGGAAGGGCACGAGGAATGTGCGCTTTCAATTAATCCAATTCTTCATATTGCACAGGTACCATCCACCTGCCCAAGGTGTAATCTGGAGGGAGCGGGGTTCCTTCACATGTTTTTGGACTGCCCACACTTGGGGGAGTACTGGAGAGGGGTGACGGCTGAGCAGACTACAATCACTGAGAGGGCGATAGCACTGACACCCAGGTGTTGCCTGTTGCATTGGTTCCTGCATACTCCCAAGACAAAAGTTACTAGTAAATTAATTGACCTGGGACTAGTGTTAGCAAAGAGGGAGCTTACTACTCACTGGAGATCAAAAAAGCACCTAACCTACTGAGATGGAACTAGGAGCTAGTGAAGTGGGCGGAGAGTGAGGGGACCTGCAGACTCCGAATGGCTATGTGCACTGGGAGTAAAAGGTTGATGGAAATTGCACCGCGTGGGTGGCACTGGTGGACTTGGTGAAGCACCCGCTTGAGGACGCAGAAGACACACTGGATGAGAGGAGTGCGCCACCGGATAACTGAACCCTGAGATCCCTGGCAGACCTGACCTTAGAGGGGGGCTTGAGAGGGGGTAGTTGAGGGCCTCCTTCCACTTTTTTCCCTAACATGGCTCCCCTGGGGTTAAGGAGGTAGGGGCCATGGATCATGGTGGATGAGATAGGGGACTATGCGCGGATGTATTAATGACATGGTGGCATACCTGAAAGGGTGGGGTGGGTGGGGGGTTCGTTAGGTAAGTGAGTTGTGGGTGCGGTGTGGGATGGGAGGAGAAGCAGGCGGGAGTAGCAGTCACCTGAGGACTCCTTCTAAGATGCTGATTATGAGGAGACACTTGGAGACACTTGGAAATGTCTATATGGGTCCAACCATGGGGAGGGTTGGTGGAATAGCAAGGGTAGCACATATTACCTGCCCGGTGAGAGGACTGATTTTGTTAAGGGAAGGGGGACCCCATGATAATAAGCGGGAGGATAACTCCACTGAATCTTACTTGCATTGTTTGATCATATGATAGGCCCACTGTCTGATTTTTCCTATGTTGATGCCACCTTGAAAACTCAATAAGATCTGTTTACAAAAAATAATGAGTCCATCACCCCATTGAAAATTTTAGATTTTCTTGAGGAAGTCTGTTGTATCTTTTAGATAAGACTGTAATGATGTTACATAGTCCATGAGAAAAGTGTCTATGAAGCATGATGTTTTCTCTAAGAGTGATCCAATCGAGCTCACAATTGGTCTCCCTGGTGGTTTGTTGACCGACTTATGAATTTTGGGTAAGAAGTATATGGTTGCAATGATAGGATGGTTTACTTTACAGTACATATACTCCTCAAAGTCGATCAATCCCAACTCATTCCATTGTTGTAATTTATCGTGGTATTCTCTTGTCCATGTTTCCATAGGATTTTTGTCTAGACGCTCATAGTGATCATTATTTGAGATTTGTCTAGTGGCTTCCTCTATATATTCATATACATCAGTGATGTCACATACCATGTCATAAATGATGTAATATGTGATGTCATCAGCAGCGCATTGCGGGGGCGCGAGTTATAGTTAGCTGAACTAACTATAACGGCTGAATTTCTCTGGTTTTGTACAAGTGAAATATCCAACTAACTATAATGTCCCTGAAACCTGTGGTGTTTTTTTGTGGATTTCTAAGGTTTTTTAAATGCTACTTTCTAACTATAACGCCCCAGAAACGTATGTTTTTTCAGTGAATTTCACAGTTTTTTTAAATGCAAATTTCTAACTATGCCTACAAAGGTAGGACATGTGAAGAAATAGGAAGAAAAGCGCAGAAAGAAGCAAGACAAATGCAGAAAGTGGCAACAGAAGTCCAGAAAGATGAAGAAAAGTGCAGGAAGAAGCAAGAGATGTTCAGAAAAACCAACAGAGGAGCAGAAAGTCCTCCTGTGCCCCCAACTTTTTGCTGACGGGAACTGGTGGTAACTGACTCTGACTAACCAGGCCTAGAGCCAGTGCTATGCTAAAAGACACTTAGAATAAAGTGAAAACACCTACATGCACTATGGAACACTATGCGTTGAGGTACCCCATGTGATTAGCATGACCTACTCTGTATTTTCCATGAGTTAGTGCCTGGTTCATTGCATGAATACATGGGTACTGACTGGATGATTAGAGTACTGCAAGGAGAGTGCATGGTGAATTTATAAGTGCTTGTGTTTTGGCGCAGTGATTAGACAAGGACATGGAACTGGCTGGGTGATTGGAGAAGTGCACGGGTAGTGACAAGGAGTCGGCTGGACTGCATCAGTAGGGCTCAGGGGATTGTAGCAGTGCATGTGTTAGTTACTGGGCCATTGCATGAGTACATGGGTAGTAGACAACAGAAAAACATCAAGGCTATGAGGCAAAAATGACTGCACCTATCTAAGATTTTGGTCTTTGAGTATTTATAAGATTTGGGTGCCAGAAACCTGAAGCCACACACCCCTAGACTTCCAAGGGCATTGCCCTAAACTTAACAAAACAGCACAATGGTTCAGCACTCCCCACTTTTAAACAATGATAATCAATTAAGAATGTAAGGAATCCGTTCAGTAGGGCTTAAAAATTTCTTTTATTCTTTTTTCTTCATACAAAAACGTAGCCAACGCGTTTCGTCCAGAGGACTTCTTCAGGGCTACAAAAAAAAGTGAATATACAAAAATACATATATTATACACTACTATTTACAAATAAAGACACAGTTTATAATACAACGTATTCACAAAAGCCGAGTAAGTTACATACAGTTTTTTAAAAACATATTTCAACTATATATACACACAAAATTCACCTACTAAGCGGAATCACATACATATTCATCATTAATTTTTACAGAACATGCTAACGTGCAATCTTATAAGAACAAATGAGGGAAAGAAACAACTAAACAAAATACTGGATGCAATGTAATCACATTTCTATAATATTTGTGCAGAGAAGAACTACTCATTTCATATTGTAAGGGCAATTAATATTATATTTTATTAGGAGACATTCTGTCATTTGGTCAGTGACAAGTCAGTTCTTTTCTTAACTGGAGCCTTTTAGTTCAATACCTTTGTATGTATAACTCTCTTGTTTTCATTTAGGGCAACTGTTCAGGTTATTATTTAAACATGTAATTTAGTCTTACCAAGAAGTGATGAGACCGTGAAGATGATCAATTCGATGAGAAGTAAATGTATTTCCAGGTTTTTGTGTATCAAAGAGTCCCAAAATGAGCCAAGACAGTCCCTATTAATAAAAGGAACAATGATCCTTACTTAAATCCAATCGCTAAAGTCCCTATTGTAATCCAACTTTATTAGCGTTAGAACTCTCCATAGCTTTTTATTATTTTGTAGGCCAGTCTCTAAGGGTTTTCTTCCTATTGTCTTTTAAGACAAAAAATGTCTTAGAATGGTGTAAAGTTTCACGTCCAACCTCAGTGGCTCATACAATCGCCCTTGACAGAAAGAAATAAAAGTAAAAAATATATAATATATGTGTGGGTTTATGGGTCATGTCGAATATAAAATACATTTATCCGATTTAAAAGTAAGTGAGGTGGATGCACAGAATGTATAGTTTGTGCAAACTTGTGATCGTGCAAAACGAGAAACCTAGAGTGGCAAGGAGACAGCGAGCGGTATCCCTCCCAGCGTCAACGCAACCTCCTCAGAGCCGAGCGGCCCCCAGCACAGCCCAGTCAGCGAGCAGACAGAGTGTGCAAGGCATGTCCCTTAGCTACCCGCGAGTCCGCGCTCCGCCTGGACCTATCAACCCCAGAAAGTTGCATGGTCGCCATACGGAAAGGACCCAGTCAATCAACTCCCGGTTTCACCGAATTTAACAGAACCCATATTCCCACATAAGAGTACATGTGCACATGGTGAATTAATCTTAATATGCACATGTAAAAGACTTTCGGTTTCTCGTTTTGCACGATCACAAGTTTGCGCAAACCATAAATTCTATGCATCCACCTCACTTACTTTTAAATCGGATAAATGTACTTTACATGCGACATGACCCATAAACCCACACATATATTATATATTTTTTACTTTTATTTCTTTCTGTCAAGGGCGATTGTATGAGCCACTGAGGTTGGATGTGAAACTTTACACCATTCTAATACATTTTTTGTCTTCAAAGACAATAGGAAGAAAATCCTTAGAGACTGGCCTACAAAATAATAAAAAGGTATGTAGAGTTCTAACGCTAATAAAGTTGGATTACATAGGAACTTTAGCGATTGGATTTAAGTAAGGATCATTGTTCCTTATTTGTAATAGGTGGCTGTCTTGGCTCATTTTGGGACTGTTTGATACACAAAAACTTGGAAATACATTTACTTCTCATCGAATTGATTATCTTCACAGTCTCATCGCTTCTTGGTGAGACTAAATTACATGTTTAAATAATAACCTGAACAGTTGCCCTAAATGAAAACAAGAGAGTCCTACATACAAAGATATTGAACTAAAAGGCTCCAGTTAAGAAAAGAACTGACTTGTCACTGACCAAATGTCAGAATGTCTCCTAATAAAATATAATATTAATTGCCCTTACAATATGAAATGAGTAGTTCTTCTCTGCACAAATATTATAGAAATGTGATTACATTGCATTTTGTTCAGTTGTTTCTTTCCCTCATTTGTTCTCATAAGATTGCACGTTAGCATGTTCTGTAAAAATTAATGATGAACATGTATGTGATTCCGCTTAGTAGGTGAATTTTGTGTGTATATATAGTTGAAATATGAATTAAAAAAATTTATGTAACTTACTCAGATTTTGTGAATACGTTGTATTATAAACTGTGTTTTTATTTGTAAATAGTAGTGTATAATATATGCATTTTTGTATATTCACTTTTTTGTAGCCCTGAAGAAGTCCTCTGGACGTAACGCGTTGGCTACGTTTTTGTATGAAGAAAAAAGAATAAAAGACATTTTTAAAACCTACTGAACGGATTCCTTACATTCTTAATTGATTAACATTGTTTAAAAGTGGGGAGTGCTGAACCATTGTGCTGTTTTTTTTTTAGTACATGGGTAGTGACTGGATGATTACAGTACTTCTAGGAGAGTGCATGGTGAATTTATGCTTGGGTTTTGGCGGAGTGATTAGATAAGGACATGGAACTGGCTGGGTGATTGGAGGAGTGCATGGTAGTGACAAGACGATGGCTGGACTGCATCAGTAGTGCTCAGGGTATTCTAGCAGTGCATGTGTTAGTGCCTGGGTCATTGCATGAGTACATTCCTATAATCAAATCATTAGTTCAGTTCCTTCTCCTTCAACTCTAGACTCAGTTTGCCTCCCAGTAAGTCCCAACACCATCTTTTCACTGGAATCCTTCAAAGTATCCTCAGTGGTGTTGATCTAGCTACTCTATAAGTACCAGTGTGCCACCTATTGGTATTATTGAGAGAATGGTTCAGGGCTGCTACTTACTCGCATCTGTCTGCCTTGACAGCAGCAAAGTACTCTCAGGATGGAAGTGATGTGATCATATTTCTTCAGGCCCTGGATAAGATGTCCAGCAGTGTGTAGGATCCCTGTAAGGGCTGCCAGTGTGGATACCATGGGGAGGGTTTACCACCATCAAGATTTGAGAGTGCGAGGGCTTGAGTAGGAGTTCTGAAATCACTTTCTTGAAGAAACTGTTTCACCTTCTTTAGAAAAAAGAGCTAATAGTAAGCTGGCCATTTTGGCAATTAGTTCCCTGAGGGTGATATTGGTGTCTAGACTGAATCCAAGTGACTTGCTATTCAGTGAAAGTTGGAGTAAAAAAGCTGATAAATCTAATTTAGTAGATATGTGGCCCTTGAAACCCCCATGTGTGGTGCAAGGGTGATACAATTGAATGATAAATATGCCCCTCAGTTTATTTTCTTTTATCCGTGCCTTGGTGAGACCCTGTAAAGTGAGGAAGTATTGTGTGCTGCAGCTGCACCAATTGCCACCTCTAAAATTGAGGGGAAGATGTGAAGATTCATGACAGAAGAAAGAAAACATATTCTACAGTGGATCACTCTGCTCTTTGCACTGAAAACCATTGTGATGCATTAGTTTAGTTTGTTGCCCAGAAGTACTGGTATGATGGTGTCCCACACTTCCAGCCATTATACAGGCAATATTAGACTTTCAGAAGGCCATAACCATTGATGCAAGTCCAGATGTAGATACTGTCCCTTGCTGGTGATGGAAGAATATTCTTGGTATGACTGCAGCTGTGTCAGTGAGTTCCAGAGCCCACTATGTTTCTCAGGTGCCCAATGCAGCTTGCACCAACCACTGTTTGTGCCAGCGCTGACCGATTCCAGCATCAAGATGACCTGCTAACCATAACACAAACAAATACAAATATGTATATAAACACAACTATGTATACAAATACATATATGACATTTTGGACTATTCCAGGTCACCCAAATCTGCAAAACTGGAGAACATTTATTAAATGTACATTGCATTGCTAAAATCACCACTTCTGTGTTCTGCTTAAAAATTGACAGGCACTATCCCCATGTGGTTAAATATAAAAATGTGCTGTTGTCAAAAGCTATGGGGTATATTAACTAGAAAATGAAGCAGCGTAGTGCTGAAAGTCATCTTGCTGGGCTGAGCTGAATCATCAGGAAAGTGCAGGGATGTGTCGTATTTACAGCAATATGACACATCCCTGTGCTAGCACACAATTGGCTACCTGGCCTCAATGCAGGCACCCTTGCTCCATGGTGTGGTGCAAGAGTGCCTGAATGGTGCAAGGGTCCCTGCACTGCAGGGGGGAGTGTTTTTGTGCATGAAGGGGCACCTTCCTGCACAAAAACTATCATTGATGGTGTTTTCTTCCTTCTATGTGTGCTGAAGAATGCAGCCTACATAGAAAGAGCAAAAACTGAGGAGAGAAAAAAGGCATTTATCCTCATTGCGCCACTTTAATACCTCCGTAGGGGAGGCGTTAGAATTGGTTGCATTCCCAGGTTTACAAAACCTTGTCAATCTGGAAATGCACCGGAATCCAAGGGTGTTGTGTGGGGACACACACAGCAACACCCATGGAATGCCTCTTTCACGCAGAGTAATGCGTGAAAGGGGGACATATTTACAAGGCCATGAAAAGCCACACATGGTGGCTTGCATGACCTTGTAAAAATAGCTCAGCATTGTGAGCCACGCAAGCATCACAAAAAGTGCTGCAGCAGTGGTGCAGGGTCCTTGTAAAAATGCCCCTAAGTGTTGTTGCTGAGCCCTGTCAAACACAGACACAAATTATGCAATGGATTAAGGCACAGAGAGGGTGTCATCTGGTAGCCTGTGGTCACTAGACGTATTTGTGGTTAGTGCTGCTGCTTGCAAAAATAGGGTGCAGCCAAGGCCCATTATCTGTCCCAGCCCAACCGTATACCTCTATCTACCACATAAAATTGCATTTAGTTGTGCCACCTGCTGTTGTTCCACCTTTGACCTAGTCCTTGCAGCCAGGCACTGTTGAACACACTCTATACTGCAAACCCACTTATATTGGGCAAGTATGAATAGGCTTGGCATGACTGTAAATTTGATTAGAACAGGGCACTGTTTTATTATGGCAGTTTCCTTAAATGCCTTGAAAGCTGTGAAAGAAGCACCAGAGCAACCAGCCTCACCGAATATCTGGTATGCCACTAGACCAGTTCACCTCCACTGTTAATGTGCCATCAAGTATTCTTGCATACTTAATGTTTTTATGTACTGTTATTGATTTGTAAATAAACTATATGTAACTTGAAAAACAGCTAAAAGGAAATAATAACATAATTTAAATTAAATTAGAAGATGTTCTTGTGTTGAATAGAACGAAATTTATATATTTTGATTTTTTTTATGTATTCTGGTTCTGTAACTCTGGACGTAATTGCACATATGTGGGGGATGTTGCTATCTCTGCCAAGTTCCAGATCTCAGATAATAGCCCTTGGAGCAGAGGAATCTTTACTCCAACCTTTGATGTTTGACTAGGCCACATATATGTTTACTTATGGCCATATGTACTCGTGTGATGTAACATTATTAATGTAATGTAGTGCACTTGAATAATTACAAAAAGTGCATTTACTGTGTAATCTCAACATTTACATAAGTGTGCATTTTATTGTTTTCTTTACAGTAACGAGTTGCAGTTCTCACATATATCTTCATTTGTGTGGTTTGAATAATACTTGCATTTATTTTATAACTGAAAATGTATTCCTTTGACTAGTACCCTATATCCATATTGTAACTATATATGTATCTGCAATCATGCATTTAACCTTGTATTGAGATGCTTGCCACGCTAAATTGACCAAAGGCCTTAAGGTTTTGGATTTCAGAATGTTTAACCTTCAATGTCCCTTCTGCAGGTGCAGACGCATGATCTAATGAATAGAGAAGGCACATTGTGTGAAAGAGATAGTTGGATTCAGGAGAAGTATTTTTGGCAAGGAAGAGCAGTTTTAACGAAGGGAAGAATACTGTCCATGTGGAATGAGGAGAGGGGAGGAATCCAGGGACATTCTAATGTGTGGACCAAAGGAAAGAAGTCTTGAGTGTAGTTGCCAAGATTTATTGTTTGAGGATGGGAAATAATTTGACGTGTGACATGGGATTCTCGAAGGATTTTTTGGTGGGTATAGTTGAACATTACACTTCAGGTTATTCAGATTCCTTTGAGACTGAGAGGTACAGACCTCTTTGCCACATCTCTGTTGTGTGACTTCATACTGTACAATATTCTTATCCTTTGAGAATTTCTACAGAAGTTCTGCTATGCAGGCACCTTTCTTGCTTTCCTGATATAAATAGGTCTTCCTGGATCCTAGGTTAGAATAAAGCTTAATAGTTTGCTTAGACAGCCTTATGTATAGGCAGGAGGATCGAAACTTTCAATCTAATCACCTGACTTTGCTTCGCATACTTTGCATTGCAACTACAGGATTCTTCATTTGCTTTCTTTTATTGAGAATACATTTTGTGAGACGTTTTGGATATCATTAGTGATTCTGTATTTTTATACCATGTTTCTGCGACAGATTTAAATCGGCTTGGCTTTGAATTTGTAATAAATCCATACTTAATCCCATCTATCGACTCAGAGCTTTACTATGTGACCAAATGGGTTGCATTGTAATTGTTAAATTGTAGTTGATCCTAACTCCTTTTATTGCTCAGGCACCTATAGCCTTCCATTGCAGGGGGCAAGAAAGAAAGAGCCAAAATTCTATGCGTTCTCAGATAGCAATAGAGGACGGTTAGGTTTCAAGATAGGGAGTCAGGAGACTTTATATGGGAATAGTTAAAATCCCTGTTTTGCTGCCTGTCGAGGTTGCCCCTGTAGTTTTGCTGTCCGCAAGGGCAGCGGAGGCAGACACTGTTCTAGAGGGTAGAGACGATCCTTTGGGCACTGCACTGCACTGGATCACATCAAGACCGGGAGACAACTCCAGATTCTGTCCTGTAATTTGGCAGGCTTAAGAAGTAAGCTTAACAACCCATTATGGGGTGATTGTATTTATTATTTAAGTATTCATTATTTATTAGGAGATCATGGGCCAGATGTACGACCCGTTTTTGCATGCGCAAACAGGTTTGCGAACCTGTTTGCGCATGCAAAAACATATTGGCCCATGTACATAGCCTATTTAGCGAGTCCCAATTTTTTTGCGACTCGCAAAATAGGTTTTGCCACTCGCTATTTGGAAGGGGCGTTCCCTACCAAATAGCAAGTCTCAAAACAATGTATTAGTATTTTGTGACTGCAATTGCAGTCGCAAAACACTTGCAATTACCACCTACTCCAAGTAGGTGGTAATGCATTTTCAAATGAGAAGGGGTCCCCCGGGGACCACTGCCTGCCCTTAAAAAATGAAACGAAAACGTTTCATTTAATTTTTTTTTAAATGCATCCTGTTGTCCTTTAAGGAAAACAAGCTGCATTTTTTCAAAAAAGCTGCTTTATTTAAAAGTAGTCCCAGACATGGTGGTCTGCTGAGCCCAGCAGGCCACCATCCCTGGGAGGGCTGTCATTCACAATGGGCTTGCAAATTGCAAGAGGATCATTCATATTGATGAGCCTCGCAATTTGCGACCTCATTGGGAAGCGCAAAACTGTGTAAACACACTGTTGTACATTTCATTTAGCACTTCGCAATTTGCGACTCGCAATGTGTCGCAAATTATGAGGCGCAAAATGAAAGAGTCGTACATCTGACCCCTGGTCCTTAAAGCCACTCCATAGATCCAACTTTGCAACTTTTTCAGTTGACGCACTCCCTTCTTCCTGTGGTCGCCCCTCTGGGGGCCTCTTGATATGGGACAAAATCTCTATTAACAGGAATTTTGAGCTTCTCCAAATCGATACGACGGATGTCCTAGGGCTGTCTTTAAGGACTCTCTATTAACATTTATAACATCTACAACCATAGTGTGAGTTCCAAATTTCCCTCGCCTACAGTGTCTGACCTTGATAATCACCTAGAGTCCTTGATATACAAACCAAAGCTTATCATCGGGGAGGATTTTTACACGACTTTTGAGCTGCTGGACTACATCTTGCTGGTAACTAAAGTGGAGGATTCCACCATGTGTTTTTCGGGATTGAACGCCCCTACCTTAAAAATATGCCCTGTAATCGAATTCCAAAAGGGCCCCTAAGTGGACTAAAATGAACTCTTGTCCTGCACAGCCTGCTTCTAACTACAATGTCTACAATGTATCTCTTTCTCCATATGAGGATGTCGATATAGATGACATCCCCATTACTATTATTCATGGCCACTTCTTCTCCCCCTTAAGCCATTTTTGTTTAGGTGATGTGGGCACCGGCATTAATAAGAGGACCACCTCTAAATCTACCCCCTGGTTCGCTAAAGACTGCAGACAGGCCAAATCAAATGTAGTAACTGCTATTAGATCTCTATGCCCCGAGCAGAGTCGTGAGGCAAGGAAAATGTGCAAAAAGGTGTTTGAGACCAGTAAGAAGTGTTGGGATGAGGAAAATTGGCAGGATCTATTAGGAGCTTCCAAAAGGATGTTCCCTTTTTTTGGCATGTAACTGCCCATGGCTGCTTGGAAGTTCGACGGACTACTGCCGATTATATTTATCCGTAGATGTGAGTCAAACATTTTAGTAATCTTTATTCTACTCCCTCCCTAGCCCAGTTGCCTTCTAGCCCTGTCTTACACTCACATTTGAACACAATCCAGTAATGCTTGATACTTTTACTTTTTTTCTAGAGGATACTAAGGTAGTGGTTTTATCTCTAAAACTGGGGAAAGCACCAGGGCTAGACCTTATTCCTGGCAAACTGTATCATTCTGAGATTGAGATCTGGGACCCTTACATCAACATTCTGTCCAATTCCATTATATCAGGTGCGCCTCTCCCTGATTCTTGTAGCAGAAGAGCAGTGATTATTTCATTATATAAAAAGGGTACAAGATCAGATTCAAGCAGATATAGGCCTATCAGCCTTATTGACATCTTGCAGAAGGTGTTTTGCGCCAGGTCCAGGCCAAACCTGATGTGTCGGCTAACAACTTTGATGTCCTTTCACCGTTCCGGGCTGGGTTTAGATCAAAGGTAGGAATCATGTATCAAATATTTAGTATTTTCCATGATACTTTGGAAGTACATTAAGATCTTAAAGGATCATCTATATGTTGCCTTCATTGATCTGAGAGCAGCATTCAATCTGGTCCCTTGGGCTAATTTCTGGCCACTCCCAGGTCAATGGGGGCTCCTCTAACCCTGGTAGGGAACTTGGAGAGGTTACATGAGAACAACTTTGCCCAAATGTGTTGGGGTAGGGACGGGGCACTAACAGAGAGGCCCTCCAGGGCTGCATATTGGCACCAATGTAGTTTTCTCTGCATATCAACGATGCGTTTAATTACCTCCATGTTTGCATCAATAACGCACCAAACTTGATGGTGTACCCATCCCTGGCCTGCTGTTCGGCAAGGATATGCTCCTTATCTCCAGAATACCTGTGGGGATTTAGAACTTGTAAAACAAATTTCAGGTGTTCTGTAGTAATAGGGAGCTCGAGATGAATGCAAAGAAAACTAAATTCAGGGCTCTAAGGCCGCACATGCCCTTTTGAAGGAACTTAACACTGGTGTCTGAGGTACTCGCGTAACACAAACACTTTGATTCCCTTGTTGTAAGTTTCAGCAATTCCATTACATGGTCATCCCATATTTAGAAATCCAGGGCTATTTTATTACATAAATCAGTGGCTATCGGAACACTGCACAGAGATTATACCCAGAGAGCAGTATCCCCAGTCTTGGAGGTTTATAAGGTTGTGTTCAAGTCGGCTGTACTTTATGGGACTGACGTTTGGGTCACAGGTTCCATGGCAGTGTTTCTGTCAGAGAAAACCATTTTATAAGGTCCACACTAATCCTCTGCAAATCCACGCCACTAGTCCCCTTGTATTTCGGCTTGGCTTTAAAGCAGATTGGTGATTTAGCCACTCTGAGACCTTTGGTATACTGGGTTAGGCTACGGTCATGCCCCGAGCTTGAGTCGTAAAGGCAAGGACGTAGGGGCAGATGTATCAAGCGTTTTTTTTTGTCGCAAACGCTGCGAATCGCAAAATAGCAGCGTTTGTGACAAAAAAACGGGAACTGGTATGTATCATGCAAAAAGCCTCGCAATATTAAGGAATGGCACATTTTGCGATTCCTTAATATTGCGTAAGCATTTAAGAAATCGCAAATTGTGATTTCTTAAATGCAATGTATCAACCATTGAAGAATTGCGAATTTAGGCTAAGAAATCGCAAAATCACCACCAACTACAAGTTTTACAAATGCACTTTATGCAATTTGTAAAGGTGCCATGTGACGCTCATACATGCCCTTACGGCATGTATGTGCGCCATATGCGCACACATGTCATTTTCAGGGGTGCAGCAGGGTGTTCTTGAGACACTCCTGCACCCTTGAAATTATTCTCAATGTGCGATTAGCAAATTGCGAATCGCAAAATGAGAATAATTTTACATTCATTCCTATGGGCCTCCTGGCCCGTAGAAATGAATGAGATATTATTCCTTAATTGCGATTAGCAATTTGCTAATCGCAATTAAGGAATTTTAAGAAATCGCTAAAAAAAGCGAATTTCTACATACATACCATTTTGCGATTTCTAAATAGCGATTCCTTAAAAATCGCTATTTAGAAATCGCAAAAGGGAATGTTGATACATCTGGCCCTTAGTGAACTCATCCTTTTGGGTGAGGACACGATTGTTCCTTTGTGTAGGCCACAATAAAAAATGCAGGTCTGGAAGCTCTGTGGACCAATCCCTCTGCCATTAACCCTGCTCAAAGGTGTCTTGTGAAGAAAATATTTTTGGGGCACAAAAAGAGGGAGTGTACATGGAGAGCTGATTGTGCCAGCCTTACTGGGAGGTTTCTGTCCATAAAATGTGCTCCTCAGTTTGAACCCTAATTTAATGAGGTAGTTCCGCGGTGGGAAAAGACGCTTTTTTTATCAAATTTAGGGTCCGCACTCTAGCGGTGAACAGCTACACTCATAAATGGAACAAGACGAGCCTCAAGGTGAGTGACAAGCAATCATGTGCCATTGTCCGGGCAGGGTAGAGACTATAGAACATATATTATTTTGTTGTCCACTGTATTCCGTAGCGTGGGCAAAACTGATGAAACCCTACTGTCAGGGTTTGAGGTTTCATCACTTTCAATTTGATTTCTGAATCTTGAGCTCCAACATGAGCAGACTGACTGTTCTTTATATAGGCAGATTCCTATTGGAAGTGGCTGTGATTAGGAAGCGACTCGGTCTTCCACTTAAAATTAGAGTTCTGCCATTTTTATTTATTTCGGTCGTGGATGGTATCAGGATATACCTAGGCCTTTTGCCGGAGTAATAGACACTTGCACTTTATCTACTACGGTTGCGGTCTGGGACTGTGCTTGGTTTGCACATGCACTCGTGCTGCAGTGAGGAAGCCATTGTTGCCATCTGCCGGTTCCATTAAGTTATATATTAGATAAATGGCGCATTCATTTTATCCTCGCCTGTAAATATGTCTACTAATGACCTTATCGGTGCACTCCATTTTATTGTCAATTCTTTACTTGATCTGTTACTGCACTCAGCTTAAGCTACTACTTACATTATGATATGTATGGACCTTACCTTTAGGCTCCGCGGACCATGTAGGTTTTTGCCTATGGTTTACGCTTGTGGATCATCTCTGAATCAGGCTGATTTTAGAATATTCTTATGTAATATTTTATGTTATTTGCAGTGTCGGTTTATTAAAT
The DNA here is from genome assembly GCF_964261635.1 of Lissotriton helveticus. NCBI lineage: Eukaryota > Metazoa > Chordata > Amphibia > Caudata > Salamandridae > Lissotriton > Lissotriton helveticus. Next base: position 192,025,690 of record NC_136071.1, on the reverse strand, counting down.
GAATGTAATGTGTTTTTAACAGTTTTATTTTTGTTACTTTAATGGCCTATGCCGAATAAAATAATTTTACTACTACTGGTTAAAATCCCAGTCCCAGAGCCTAAGGATAGATTCATAGGATCCTCAGAGTTCCAGTGGTTTGGTGGCGGCTTGGTAACAGCGGTAGATTGAGTAATAATAGGGTTGTTCATGTGCAGCTTATGCTTAGCTTGCGATGTTATAACAGCTGTGTGATGTTTGGAGGAGGTATTTCAAGTGTTGTGGGAATGTTGTGTTTAATGTGAAGACTTGGTAACGGGTCCGACGTGGCCCAAGATTCCAGGATGATATTAAAAGGTGTCGAAGACACTGTATTAGAATTGTCTGCTAAGGTTTTGTGGCATCTGTTGTGAGACGACGTCAACATTCCAATAGACATAGGAACATTTATCTTTATGTGTGAGAGTGAGGTGTGATTAGTGTGGTGGACCTTTTGTGCTGAGGGAAACTATTGATCAGGGTGATTCTCCCCAGGTAGAGGTATTATTTGAATATGTGGCAGACTAGATCAGGAAGAATTGCTCCATATTATTGTATTATTTGTTTTGTGATTGAATTCTGTCAATTCCTTTAGTAAAGCAGACAATTGTTATTTGTTGCTATTGCATTGTATTTGGATGCGTACTGCTGACAAGAGTGTATTTGTGAAAACTGTAAAGGAGGATGAACCGCTGCAAGGAGCGAGACTGATGCTACAGCATGCCTTGCGTGGATTGATGTAAACCAAGCTGTTATTCATTGTCTACGTCACAGAGTGCCGCACTGTTATTGGTTGTTGATTTGGAAAAATAATTGTGAGTCAATAATTGGGTCCAGCTTTGAAATAAACAATTCTAATTGTGATTATTGACATTTTACCTGTAAATAAAATGTTTTCAGGTCATACAAGATGTTATTAGGGAAGATGTGATGATACCTGTTAGGGAGGGACAACAAGCACCACCTGAAGATACTGCAGGTCATATATGGCATTAAATGTATGTCTACACATTTGTACCGTATTTGGCTTAAACGGTGCCACATTAACATTATGAAAAAGAACTGCACTGGCATTTCCACTCCATGGTACATTAAATGTGAGAATCATTGAAAACTTGAGAATTTTATATAAAATGAAACCACAGCCTAGACTTACACATTTTGACGCGCTCAATGCCTGGAGGCATTCAGCTAATGCCAGAAAGAAGAAAAGGTATCAGGGAAGAGCTAGAAAGTCAGTGCGTACCTATGTTGATACATGGTGGGATGCAGAACAGAAGAAGGGGTGAACGTACATGATGGAGGGAGCTAAGTTGTATCCGGCGTTGACAGGTGATGACTTTGAAAAGGGTGGACAAGAGAAGAAAAAGAGAGATAAAGGAAATGAGGCAAAGGAATCAGCTGAGGGAGGTGAGGACTGTGACAGCGACATTAGTGATAGTCTTTCAGAAGTGTTGTTGTTGAATCGTCCACGTACATACAATAAGACTCAAACAAGGGGAGATGGAAGTGTTAATGCTAGTGGAAATTCTGTAAGTGTTATTGCACCACTAACTGTGAATCCTTATGTAATAGGGGCCACCCATGTAAATATAAGAATCAAAATTCACTGGCGGGGGGGAGTCAGGAAGTTGTGCCTGTGGCCCCTTTCCAGCTTTGAATGTCTCCGATGCTCTCATTGTTTCATCACCATTGGCCCTGTAGTACCTATATACAGACCCAGTTCCACAGGGAGTGTCACACATAATTTGGCTGTTTCAATTGAGTTGAGTGCCCCAGAGAAGGCTCCTACAAGTTTGAATTGGAGGTTTATTCCCTTGATCCCAATGAATGCGAGTTTCCATTGTGGTGCAAGTGCAGACCCAACAGCAAATGAGACCAGATATTGGACCTTTGAGTAAGCCTGGGCCTAAAACTCCGCTCCACTTGCAGAGTTTGCGGAGTTTTGGCAACTCTGTGTTCTGAGTAGAACACGGAGTTGCAGATGTACTCCACACTCCGCAAAGGATTGGACATTTTTTTGTGCAGGCGTGCCCGAAATGTGTTTTGTGCGTGCGCAGGAACGGCTTACCGGGTGTCCGCAAATGGTGATGAGATTTCGGAACCATTCGCAAGCGCCATGAGATTTGCCAGGCGGCCGCATGGTCCCGCAAACGTTTGCGGTTGCCAACATGTCATTCGCAAGCGCCAGCGAAGTTCCGGTGGTGGCTTTGTGACGAGCACAATTATAAAAGCGCAGGATCTACAACAACTGCAATCTGGACTGGAGAAAGTTCTCTCCGTGAGCAGTCTCCAAACCTTCTCGAAATGACGATTTGAAGTAAAAAAAACTCCTTAAATTGACATTTGGCTAAAGTTTTTTTTGTGCGAGTAGTCCTTTTTCTTTTTTTACTTTTTTTTTAAGAGGAAGGAAGTGCCCCAGAGTCTTCAACTTCTTGTTCCTGTCCAGCAGGCTCCTCCCACCGCTTTGTCCATTTTCTGGTCACTTTTAATTTGGATTTGGGGCAAGAAGGATCACTCTTTGTGTCTACTGCATAATATATCATTTGATTTGAGGACTTTGAGTTTGAGATTTCACAAGTAAATTGGAAAACTTGTGTTGTTAGTTTGATTGGGGCCATGCACCTATATTTATTTGTACTTTTCATCAACTTTTTTAATTTATTGTGGTGGGTGGCCTGTAGTTTCAGTAGGGGCCTAGTTGAATCTTTGTAAGTAATTTTTCTTCTTTTATAAAGGAAACATGTTGCACAGTTCACTACATTTTCTCCATGTTTTGAAATCAATTTAAATATTGATTTAATTTACCATGTAACCCAGTAGTCTGCCAAGTGCCAATAGGCCTTTCAGCCAATAGGTCCAAAACTACTCATGGGTGCATGAAACAACTGTTTCTGTGATTTATGTTGAATTTAAACATCGTTCAGGCCACGGATGGCATTGGATTGAAATACAAAATGTGTTTTTGTGGCATTTTACTTTTTTTCATGTATGTTAATACCTTTGTTGGATGTGTGTGGTTGTTGTAACTTGCGAACCTTTATAGCCCTCTGGATTTTCGTTTTTGGCATTGTTGCATTAAACTTAAAGATGTGTTGTTGTTTAGCATGCCTCCTTTGAAAGTCCAGCGTGTGAGTATGTTTGCACTACAATTGTAGGCCAGCATTTGCCTTGGTTTCCCATGTGGCCAGGGGCCATTTTGTAAAGTCTGTCTCCATAGGCCTGCTTGTGCTCATTGTTTTCCAGGCCCTCTGCTTGTTGCTGTGACCATGTGGTTGGAGGCCATTTGTGAAGGTAGTCAGTGTGCTTTTGCCATAGGCCTGCATGTCTTCCCTTTGTTCCCCTCGGTTTGCTTCTTGTTGTGGCCTGGCCATGTGTCTATTTTGTGAAGTCGGCCAGCCAGTGTGGTTTTGTTTTGCCATAGGCCTGCATGCCTTCTTTGTTGTGGCTATATCTTCTTGCTGATTGATGTTTTGCATGAAATTTTTCTTCTTTTATTCAGCAAAAATGTAGCTCAGTTTACTACATGTTCTCCATGTTTTTTAAATAAATTTGCAATATTGATTTGAATTGATTCACTGTGTGGCCTAGTCTGCCGATGGGTTTTACCCCAATAGGCCCAGAGCTACTCATCATGGGTGCATGAAGCAACTGTTTCTGTGGTGTCTGTTGAATTTAACATAAAGGCCATGGATGGCATTGGATTAAAATACAAAATCTGTTTTAGTTTTTTGTGGTAATTCACAAAAAAAATGCATGTGTGTTGCCTTTGATGGATGTGTATGGTTGTAACTTGCAAACATTTTTAGCCCTGTGGATTTTTGTTTTTGGTATTGTTGCTTTAAAGATGTGTTGTTTAGCATGCCTCCTTTGTCTGGCCAGTGTGTGAGTGTGTTTGCATTGCAATATATTTGTATATAATGTATTTGCCTTGGTTCCCCACTTGGCCGGGGCCATTTTGTAAAGTCTGTGCCCTCTTTAGGCCTGCTTGTGTTCATTGTTTTCCAGGCCTCCTGTTTGTTGTTGTTGTAACCATGCGGCTGGCAGCCATTTTGTGAAGGCAGTCAGTGTGCACTGCTTTTGCCAAAGGCCTGCATGTGGCCTTTAATAAAATGATTAATGAAAATCCAGTTGTTGCACTGTACCCTATGATGACATGTGAAAAATTACCCTTGGATCTTAGAGAAACTGTGAGGTCCGAGGTTTGGGATTTGCCAGGAAAGCACATTGGACTCATTAAAGAAGTTGAGCTTGTCCATATACAGATAAAGCCAAATGCAGAATATCCCAGAACACCACAATATAATCTGACCCCTGAAATGATTGCCAGAATAACTCCAGTAATTGAGACAATGATTCAACAAGGCATTTTTAAAGAGATCTTGGGGAGAGGAGTTGGCCTAACGGCAAGGACGGTCGACCTCAAATCTGGGGAACCGGGTTCGAGTCTTGGCAAGGATGCGCAATCTCCCCGCGCCTAACAAAAATGAATGTGTGTTCATGTAATGCAAATGGTGCTAGTGTAAAGTGCTCAGATACTAAATACCTTCGGGTCAACTTCGTGCTATATAAAACTCTGTAAAAAAAAACATCAGTGGGAGTCAATGCAGTTCATCCATTATGGGCCTGAAGAAGCCTAGCAGTAAGTATTGCATAGTGCAAAACCATTGCAAGATAAACAATATTGTGATTCCTTGTTTTCCACTGGTACCGAATCCTGCTGTGATCTTATTTCGGATTCCACGTGAGGCTGAGTGGGTCTCGGTCATCTATTTGTGTTGGACTTTCTTCTCCATACCCTTGAACGAGAACAGTCAGTTCCTCTTTGCGTTTAGGCTCAGCAACCCTGTTTTGCATGGTGCCAAGCCCCATGAGGGCATATGGAGAGCCCTTTCATTTTTAGCCTGATCCTCAAAAATAATTTAGAGTCTTTGGTTATACCCTGCAACTCTGTCCTGGTACAGTATATTAACCTGCTGGTTATGTCAAGTACTCGGGAAGCTTGTAAAACTGACACTATAGCATTGCTGAACTACTTGGCTGAGATAGATATAAGGTGTCCAGCAGCAAGTTGCAGTACTGTTTGAAGGAAGCCTTGTATCTTAGTTATCATATTGAGACAGGAGTCAGAAAGGTGTCGAAGGAGAAAATCTTGGCAATTTTGAAAATGAAACCTCCAACCACCCATAAAGAGTCCAGGATTTTCTTGGGGATAGTAGGCTACTGTTGCCTGTGGATATCCAACTTTTCCCTAGTGGCCAAGCCTTTACAAAGGCTGACACACAAGGATGTGTCAGATCCGGTGCCTAGGGACAATGATCGTTTGGATGCCTTTCTAGAGTTCAGAGAAAGCCTCTGCCGGGCCCCGGCACTAGGAATGCCTGATTACAAAGTGTTTTTGCTATTTGCAGTGTGAAGGAGGGCTGTGCTCCCTCAGTGCTTACACAAACACATGGAAGTGATGTAGAACAGTGGGGTACTTTTCAGCTACCTTAGATCCAGTAACAGCAACTTTGCCCAGATGTCTTAAATCTGTAATGGACACCAACTAACAAGTAGCATTAAGTCGAAAAACCCTTTTAAGTGAGGGTTGGATGAATGCGTGTGCTGATGGCAAAATCAATCATGGGGCACCTTCAAGCGCCAAATCGTACATTGGGTCTCTCCTTGTGTACTTATGGTTGCCTTCCCAAATGATGTAGGGCGGTACAGGATGGAACTCTGATGGGAACACTGTAACTAGCTTGAAGGTGCCCCATGATTGATTTTGCCATCAGCACACGCATTCATCCAACCCTCACTTAAAAGGGTTTTTCGACTTAATGCTACTTGTTAGTTGGTGTCTAGTAATCTTGAGGGACGTAGCATTTTGGTCGTTAAATCTCCCTCTGACCCCCCCTAGTGAAGTTTTTAAATCTGTAATGCCCATGGGTGTCCATATAGAGAGATATGAAGGCATTGTCATGGGATCATCTGTTAATGGTGCACATGCCTCACTCTGTTGAAATACTGTTGATGTGTACCCACATACATCATTTGACAAACAGCCACCTGATCCGATATGAGCATATCATACTGGCGGCAGAAAATGTAACTCTGAAGAGATTTTCAGTTTTGAATCCTGCCACCCTGTTGCCTCTTCCTGAAATTGATAATGATGAAAATGAAGTGCAGCATGACTGTCTCAACGTCATTGAACTTGGCACCAATTAAAGAACAGATATACAAGATGAGCCATTGCATGAATCTGATTTTGCATTGTTTGTATATGGTTCATGTTTGTGAGACCATGAAGGAATTGTACGAGCAACTTATGAAGTCCGTACATTTTCAGGAGTAGTAGAATTGTCGTAACTTCAGAGAGTATTTACAGCACAAGTGGCTGAATTGACTGCTCTTACTAGAGCATGTTATGTCTCACACCAGCAGAGAGTGACCATTTTCACTGATAGTTAGTATAGATTTGCTGTTGTTCATGATTTTAGATAGTTATGGTCCCGGAGCGGGTTTATGACCTCCTCGGGCTCGCCCATTCGGAATGAGGAGCAAGTCTGAAAACTCCTTGAAGCATCACAGGTGGCTGCACAAATTGCTGTTGCTAGTACAGTACATTGTAAGGGGGATGATTATGTGACAGTTGGCAAAAGATATGTCAATGAAGTGCCCACTGTGCTTATAATGCATGTACCTTTAAAGGAGAGTATACAAATGAGGGAACAGACAAGACCAACTGCAACCTTTTGTTAACTAAAGCTGATACTTGGGAGGAAGTTAAGAGGTTACAGAAAGAAGTGTCAGAGGCAGAGCAGCAGAGTTGGGTCAACGTAGGTTGTGTTAAGAGAGATGAGAATGAGATTTGGGTTTCAGAAGACGGGAGACCAGTGTTGCCTAACAGTCTTTTACGCCATACGGCCAGGAACGATCATGGTCCTACTCATGTGGGAAGGGATACAGTGGTCTGGTTGTTAAGGCAAACTTGGTTCAATCAAAGGTTTAGTTTGATGATTGAAGCATTGTGCCACAGATGTGTTGTGTATCAACAGAATAATGTGGGGAAAAGGACTCCGGTAACACTGAGTCACAAAGGAAGGTCAGGCAGTCCATTGAACAGGATCCAGATGGACTTTAGTTAGATGCCTGTGTGCAATGGATTGAGGTATGTGTTGGTTGTGGTGTGTATCTTTTCACGATGGGTTGAGGCATATCCCACATGAAGGAATGATAGTCTCACAGTAGCAAAGATTTTGTTGAGGGAGTTAATACCCAGATTTGGCTTCCCAACTTCTTTGGAATCTGACCGAGGCATGCACTTCAATAAGAAATTCTGAGGATGTTCTGCACCGCTTTACAAGTTGAACAGAGAATACATTGTAGCTACAGACTTGAGGCTTTGGGTCTGGTCAGGTGGAACAGGTCAATGGGACTTTGAAATCCATACTTGCAAAAATGCGCGCTTCTGCATCCTTGAAATGGCCTGATACTTTGCTGCTTCTGTTGATGATTCTCCACATCATACCTGATCATAGGACAAGATTTTCCCCGTATAAGATCATCATGGGCAGAGTAATGAGGTTGCCAGCCATGCCTGCAAATGCGCATGTGAACATTTCTGATGATCTGATACTTGATTACTGCAAATGACAGGCAGATGTGGTGTGTTCTGCGTCTCATCAGGTTGAATTCGCTCCAGCCCCACCTCACCAGGAACAGTGCCATGTACTTAGCCCCAGTGACTGGGTCTGGGTGAAAAAACTCATGTGAAAGAGTTGCCTGGAGCCTCGTTGGCATGGGCTTTTCCATTCTTATCATCACGGCTGCTGGGAAGTTCAGAGGCCACCCTAGCTGGGTGCATGCTGCCCACATTTGCCGGGTTCTGTGTCCCCTTAATGATATAAAAGCACCTCTCCCAGAAGAACCAGTGGTGGTAGGGAGGCGATGGGAGCAGGTAATTCAAGCTGTTGGGGAACAGCAAGAATCTGAAACAACACTTGTTCAGTCTGAGGGGAGTCCTGGGGAGTTGGTTGTTGGAGCTGAAAATGAAGGGGCTAGTCCTGTGGTTGTGACTGAGCCAGACTCGAACCCCAACAAAGGGCCTAGTGCTGTAGAACTGCACATGACTGCAGGAGAACATTGGCCGAGAAGGCAGGAGAGGGGGAGACTGACCGCAGGGAGAAGGTGACCCCCAGTCATTCCAGAGGATACGGGGATTCCAATTTGAGTGACAGAGAAGAAGTGGGGATTACACTCAGAAGGGCAAAGCAAGCAAGCGGGCTTTGTCAAAGGTATTCTTCCCCTGAATGGACTTACTTCTCTGTAAATGACAGGGAGAATGAGTTCTGGAAATCTTGGAATAATTTTGAGAATCCAACTGAAACTTCAGGAATTTGATCTAACGTTTCAACATTTGAACTTCCTTTTTGGTGAAATTGAGTGCCTTTAAGCATCTTATTCTGGATGTGGCTAAGTTTCCTTTTCTGAATGCAAATGAAATGAAATGAAAAGGGGTTTCGTAGTGCGCGGCTGCCGCCCTAGGGCGTCCAAGCGCTAATAGTGAGGAAAAGTGCTCTGAGGGAGTGGGGATCAGGGGATGGGGTTCGTTTCTGAAGAGGGGTGTTTTTAGCCCTTTACGGAAAGATGAGAAGTTGGGGTTGGAGCTTAGGTGGATGGGAAGGGAGTTCCATAGCTTAGCAGCATTGAGCGTGAAGGACCTTCCTCCTGCTCTGGACCTTTTGACCCAGGGGACTGCAGCGAGAAATGCGTTCGTAGACTGGAGTAGTTTGCCTGGGCAGTAGGGGGTGAGGAATGAATTATTGAATCAGGGGCCGGATCTGTAAAAGGCTTGGTGGGATATGCACATGGCTTTGAATTTTATTCTTTCCTTAACAGGGAGCCAGTGGAGGGCTCTGATCCCCGCTTCCACTGATTCTCTGCGCGGAATCTGGAGTAGCGTACGTGCTGCGCAGTTCTGAGTCCGCTGGAGTTTTTGCAGCACGTATTCGGGGAGCCCCCAGGTAAAGGGCGTTGTTGAAGTCGAGACGGGATTGGATCAGACCCTGAATGACAACATGCTTGGCTTCAAAGGGCAGGAGTGGCAGGATTTTTCTCAGCATCCGGATGATCCCAAAGCAGATTGCGGAGGTTTTTGTTGCCTGGGTGTTGAGGGTAAGTGATTTGTCCAGCCATACTCCTAGACTCTTAATATTATCCTTCGGAGTTGGAGGGGGACCTAGACTAGAGGGCCATAGCTGGTCGATGGTGGTAGGAGTAGGGGGGCCAAGCAGCATAATCTCGGTTTTATCACCGTTGAGTTTCAGAGAGGATGCCGTCATCCATCTCTTAACATCTTTCATACAGGCAGTCAGGTTGGCTTGAGTTCCTTGTGCTAGTTGATAAACTGCACCACTTCGTTTTGGAACTTGGACCGGCTATTATAAAAGACATTTAAATAGACTTTGTTGGTAAGTAAGAGAAGTACCGAGTCCCTAGGCAGCTGAAAGAGACTAAAGTTGTCCGTTAGCAGAACACAGAGTGTGGCTAAAGGAGACTCATGTAGACTTTGTACATAATTTCATTGCATAAAATTTGAACGTGGTTTTGCTGCTTTCACTGGTGGAAACCGATGCAGAAGACTCTGCAGCTGCTACGTTCCTACCAACAGTATAGATTCCAATGAAGAAATGGAAGTCAATTCTGAATCAAAGAGGCATAGATATATTATAGCAGGCACGGTAATAGCTGTAGTATTAATCATAGTGCTTATAGAGTTAAATTCAGGTACATATGCGTTAGTAGAAGTTAAGTCTACTGTTGCTCAGACTACACCACATCCTACTGATAGTAACCTACAGTTGAGGGGGGTTAGGAAACTGCACAAAGATCTATCACAGGGAGATTATGCTTCAAATGCTTATTTTAGATTGCTTTATGAATACACTGACACTATAAATGCAAGAGATTGCTACAGTTGCACTCAGTTGCCTGCTTCTGTTATAGAGGGTATAAACTGCCACCATATTCCTTTGACATATGGAATTTCTTGTAGCCTTCTACTGAGCATATTCTAAAGACAGGGTAGTTGTCAATGTTATTTTTTGAACTATGGTTCAGTCCTTTTAGCAGTTTCTATGTTCAAACATTTGAATAAGAGTCCTAATTTCAAAGGTACAGAGATTGCAGGCAAATATTTTGAGTCTCTTCAGTCACTAGATACTGCATATGCACACAGTCATAATTTGACTTGATCAATGTCTGATGTGGAGAAGAAATTCTTGAATTTAGAGGAAGATAGGAGGAGAGATCGAGAGTTCAAATCTGAAACTGATAAAGATCTTAAAAGGCAACACAGGTGGAATAGTGGGAAAACTGAACATCCGGTGAAGGGAAATTTACCTGCCTTGACCTTAGATTGGCAGCATAAGGGAAAGCTTTGTAGACCTATTAGTTTTAGGACAGAGTGAATGTCAACATGTTTTCAATGCAAGAGGGAAGAATGACCTTTTCTTAGAAGGGAAGGGACTCCTGGAGTATACTTTATTTGTGGACAGTATGCATATTATAAATAGCCCCATGGATGGCATGGGGCATGTTATTTTGGTATAGTTTTCCTGAGGGTTTACCATGTTGAGCATTTCAATGATCCTGTATGGGTAACGAAATCTAGAACTAGACGAGGTGTTAGTGCACAGGAAGTAGTAGGAGATATTTTTCGTGCTATAATCCTTTCTGTGGGTGTATTTCCGAATGATCTGAAAATGAGAAAGCTGTCTACAATACTGCTACTAGTGCTGCAAATTCTTTATTGCTTGCAAATACTGAGATGGGTGTGATAAGGTCTTTAGTTTTACTAAACCGACTTGCATTAGACCTTTAACTCACCAAAGATGGCAGAGTCTGCAGGATGCTAAAAGTTCAGCAATGCTGTACTTATATCCCAGACAAAAGTCAGGATCTGGAGAAATATATTCAGAATATATCTGGATTGACAAAAGATTTAAGTGAGTTAGAATGGAATGGAATGTCTGCTGCAGGCAAATGGTTTGGAAACCTGGGAAGTGGATTTCTGGTTGTGATCGTGAAACCCCTTGTGTTAATTGCTCTTTGTGTAATATTCCTATTCATGATCTTTAAGGGATACAAGCTTGCACAAATTAGAAGGACAGTGAAGAGGAAGAGAGAGTTAGAGGTAGAGGAGAGTCAGAGTAAATATTATGACCACATGAAACGTCTGGAGGTTTCTAGATGAAAGATGCTCAAGACCACAAGGTTTTAGAAGGTCCGTGTGAAAACATTAGATTATAATCTGTGATTGCTTGATTTGCCATCAGAAGGGAGACTGCAACAGCATAATTTTAGTTCCACCCTTTCATGTTTGACTAGGCCACATATATGTTTCCCTATGGCCTCATGTACTCATGTGATATAACATCAATTATGCAATGAAGTGCACTTGAACAGTTACAAAAAAGGGCTTTTACTGTGTAATCTCAACATTTAAATGAATGTGCTTTTTAATGTTTTCTTTACAGTAATAACAAGTTGCACCTCTCACATATATTTGCATTTGTGTTGTTTGAATAACACATGCATTTAGTTTATAACTGAACATTTATTTATTTGACTAGTACTCTACATCCATATTGTAACCATATATATATCTGCAGTCATTTTTTATTTAACTTCTTAATTGGCATTTGATCCTAACCAACAATGGTCAACATAACCAGGGAAAGAGGAGGTGGGAAGGAGGGGGGCATGACATAAGCAAGCAAAGTACAATAATATCCGCCACATTAACCTTTCCATAAAGGGCCACTATTATTGCAATAGCAACATGGAACCTCCCATAGAGGATATGTACAATGTTCTGATCACCCGCCAGTTGTGTGCATGGCCACTGGTCTTCAAGCCTCTGTGTCTCAAACAGTAAAGTGTGGATTAGCAGGGTCAAGCATTGCCCTGGGAATAGGAAGGGTGCCCACATTGAGGGTGGGGTGGGTTCATACTCAGGCGGGAGGAATGTGTCTTTTTGGTGCAGAAAGGTTGAGTAGAGGTTCCAATGGTTCTTTGGGGCAGGACCATGGTTGAATGAGTTACCAAAATCTGGACAGTTGCTCCTGATAGTGTGTCATGTGTTGAAACCATGCCTCTATGGTGGGGAAAGGCTGTCTTCCCCAGTGCATGGCAACTGGACGTTTGGTCAGGAGAAGGAGGATAGTGATGAGGTGCTGATCTCCATGGAGACATCCCTAACATACCCCAGGACGCCGATCAGGAGAGTCCGTGGGGGAGAGTAGCCAGTAATTGTATGTATGAAGGAGAACACCCCAATCCAGAAATCCTCCACTCATGGATACTTCCATGCAAGATGTAAGAAAGAGGCCTTGGGTGCAGAGCAGTGAAGTCAATGAGAAATCAAAGAGAATCTGTCGGCAAGCCCATGCGGTGGAACTGCATTGGGGTGCGGTCTAACTTGTGAAGAATTTGAAGTGTATGAGCCACAATCTGTCGTTGGGTGAGAGGGTCTCCTTCTGGCAAAAACAGTTTGACCATTGGGCATCTGTAATGGGGAAGCCAGTGTCAGTCTCCCACGCAGCATGTGTCACCGACGTCAAGAAGGGTGCAGTGGCTTGCATAATGGAGTAGATGTGAGTAACTAATTTGCACGGTGAGGGTTGGTGAGTACGTGTACTAAAGCATGTAGAGTAGGAGGAGGGCAGTGAAGGTGTCGTCTATCATGAGCAGGTAGCGCAAAGTTGGTGGTAAAGAAGAATCTCAAGTGCTGTAGCTGCATTGTGTCAATGGCCTCAAACAGGGGTGAAAAGTGATCCTTTGTGTATAGATCAGCAAGGATCTTAAGGCCGCGCACACGTGCCCTCAACCTGACACCTTCATCTTGTAGGGGCAGTAGGAAGGAGTTTCATCCAATGGGTACGGAGAGTGTGTATAGGCAGGGGTGCCCGGCATACCATCTCATGCCATCCCACACCAAGCGAATGCACTCCACCGTGTCTATCTGTTTGCAGTGGTTTGTAGGGTACATATAGTGTTGTGTATAGAGAGCAGGGTGCCACATGGTCTGCCTCAACAGCCATGTGTGGTTGAAATTGTATGGTGTTGAGCCAAAAATTAATGTATTGCACCTGAGCACAGAGTGCATATAGGCCTATATCTGGTGTGCCCAATCACGCTTGTTCAAGAGGCAAAGTGAGTATTTCCCAGGAAATCGTGGGTTGCCTACCAGCCCAGATCAGTGCAACTAGGTTCTATTGCAGCCAACAAAAGAAGTGAGCAATGAGTAGGCGAGTTATGTTTAGAAAGTGGTACCGGAACTAAAGAAGTCTAACCATTTTTGCAATGGATATCTATCCCATCATGGATAGTGGCTGACGAGACCATACTGGGATCCTGTCCTCCAGCCATGCCATGACCAGAATTAACGTTCTACAGTTCATCTGGACCTCAGCTTAGCCGGATGACTAGGTAGAAAACCAGGCCAGAGGCCCACTGCAGCAGATAGTTGGAGGGGAAGGGCTGTGTGCAGTCGATGAGGGAAAAAAGTGTGGGTTTGGCCCAGTTGAATTGGATACTGGAGTATCCTGCGAAGCATATGACCTGCAGCTTGAGAATGTAGAGAGTCACATTGTCTGCATACATTGACACCCTCAGGCATCTGGGCATGAAGCCAAGACCCCAGCGGTCGTTGGTGCTGTTGCAGCCGGGCCAACAGAGGTTCCATCATCACTGCGTATAAGGTTGGAGCTAGTGACCAGCCTTGGTGTGTCCCTTGTGTGATCAGGAAAGGTTTAGCTAAAATTCTATTGAGTCAGAGACGGCAGATGAATTGAGGACTAAGCTGAGTCACACCAATAGTGAAAATTAATATGGCCATTTGAGGCAATTGAAGGCCTTTGTTGCATCCAGTAATACAGCGGCACGTGGAGTGTCCAAAGTGTGCATGAGGGCTAATATAGTGAAAAGGTTGTGCGAGGTTGACCTGCCCGGAATAAATCAAGATTGATCCAGTCACACTATAGTAGGCTTATGGGGGAAGAGGTATTTTGCCAGCAATTTGATGAATATTTTATTATCTACCTTGATCATAGAGAGAGGCCGGTAGGAGTTGCAGGGGTCTGTGGGATTATACAGTTTGAAAAGTGACACTATGACTGCCTTTTATAGGGATGGTGGTAATATCCTGATCTTGAGAGATTCTTCATACATCTGCATTAAGTGGGGGGCTAGTATGGGAGCAAATTCCATATAAAAGTCAGACCATCCAGCTCCGGCGCCTTATTGCATGGGAGTCTTTGAATGACTTGAATGATCTTGTTCTTGTTTCCAGTGAATGAAGAGTCCAGATACAACAAGTGAGCTTGGTCCAGCCACAACAGCTGGTTGTAGTCTAGGTGCACAACCTGCTCCTCTGCGGCATGTACCGGCGTTGCTTCATTGATCTTGAAATAGAAGGAGACCATCATGTTCAAGAGCCCCGTGGAAGTAGACTGCTGTTCTGCTCTTCATACAGAAGCTCCACCGCATAGCAGGAGGCCCGGGATTTTTGGAGCATACCATCTAGTGTATTGCCGGGTGGTCTCCCTCCCCATATCGTTGTGCCGTTGCCTCGCGGTTCAGATATTTAAGTCACTTGCAGCCTCCTTCGGTTATTTTTGCCTGAATAGTAGCCGTGCACTTTTTGAGGTGTAATAGTCTAGCTCTAGGGATTGTAAATACCGTTCTAACCTGGTAATTTGCCCGCGTATCGCCCGTAGAATACCAGATTGTTTTTTGATACATGTACCCCGAATAAATAATTTGAAAGCCTCCCATATGGTCAATGGGGAAGTCACTGATCTCTCGTTGTTGTTGAAGTAATCTACAATCATGGTGCAGACCTCATTGTGGGACACCACATCTAAAAGAGATCCAGGGGGCAGATGCCAAGTAAAGGCTTGGGTGGCCGTTAGTAGCACAGCAAGCTCCAAGAGGAGGTTGGCATGGTCTAACAGGGCACGAGGCAGGTGCTCCATCGAGGTGGCCCTGGTTCGGGCATCTCAAGATAATAGCCAGTAGTCAATGTATGACCATTTATTATGGAAGGCAGTGAAGATGTGCCCTCTCTGCTGGTTACATGTGTGATCTGCCAAATATCATTAAGGTAGTTGTTCTGTATGAGTGTGTTGAGATTGGGGCATCTAGGGGGGTCCGATCTGGCCTGTCAACTAGTATCACGTTAAAGTCTCCTCCCCAGAGAATGGCGCCCAGGCTTCCATTCAACCTCTAGGCCTCAGAGAAATCAGGGCTGTCAGTGTTGGCACCGTAGAGTACGGCCAGTAAAACAGCGTGTCTGTGTTGTGTACCTGCAAGGAGGACATATCGTCCTTTGTCATCACATAGGGCACATTTCTGTTGCAATAGAAAACTTTTGCGCATCAATATCGCCACTCCCCTGGCATAGTTAGTGTATAGGGATATATCAGCTTCCTCACACCAGTCTGCACACAGTCACAGTACTGTGGACTATGTCAAATGAAGTTCTTGGAGGTAGCAAATGTCTATCTGGTGTCTGTGGAGGTAAGAGTGGTCATTGGGTCCTCTTATGTTCCAAGTGGAGCATCTGGTAGTGGTCATGGCGCTTGGCATGGTTGGACGTTGGGAAATAGTTGGGAACATTTTATGGAGGGCCGCCATGAGGGGGGTAAGGGCATGATGTGTAGCAGAGCAGAGGATCTGTTGAGAGGGTTAAAGAAAAAACTGTGCAACACAAACAAAAGTCACCAACTCAAAACTCCAAACATGGTTGAGAGCATCTAACTGACCCATACACCCATCCCAAAAACATTGAAATTGGGGGAATCATCCCTGAGGGTGACACGCCAGGCGAATGATCCAGTCAAGATCTGGCTGAGTGGCCTATGGGGCATGTGTCCCCCAAAGTGAAGTCTAAGGGCTTCCGGTGCAGTCTGTCTCTGTCAATGGCTATCGCAGCCAAGAGGGTGTCTGAGACCCTCATTTCACAGAGCCTCCACCCGAGATTGTTGGGGCATCTCCTGCATGACGGGGGTACCTTGTTGGCGGCACTCTGTTGCCTTCTTGAGCGCATAAGATTAATCATTTTTACTGAGGTGGGCCTCCTTCTGGTGCCATGGGGATACCCAGGGTATTGCTTTCCAGTAAGTGACATGTTTGGCACATTTGAGGGCAGCCCCCTCATGTGGGAAACGCAGTATAGTGGGGCAAAGGAGTGCATACTGGATTTCAGCTTTTTGGAGGAGTCTCTTGGCTGGTAGGAACTCCCGTCTGGCAACTTGTACTGTCGGTATAAAGTCCGGCTAGAATGAAATTGCGTCGCCCTGATATTGAACTGAGCGGCGCTCCTAAGCCAGGCATAGGATGACCTCCCGTCCCTGTAGTTAAGGAGTCTGGAGACAATGGAGTGAGCTGGTGATCCCGGGGGTTGAACTGCGGACTAAAGGAGCAGTGGGCGCCCTCCACAATGAAGATCAGGAACAGGGCCTCCCTAAATAATGTGCAGAGAATGGACTTTACATAGAACTCCATTTTTTGAAGGGCAGTGGCCTCTGGGACCTTAGCAATACGAAGGTTGTTGTGTCATAAGTGCACTTCTAGATCTTCATTCTTCGATTTGATAAGGACCTTATCCATGCGCAGGAGACGTTCACTGAAGGCAGCCTTAGCGTCTTTGTTGGAATGGTTGAATACAATGTGAATGTGTACCATGATGTGGGCAGGCCCGACAACGGCAATACCAATGAAGGCAATGTCAACGTAAGCCATAATGGGTGCCTGCAATGCAATGACTTTACCTATGAAAACCAATGTCAATGAATGCCATGAACTATGCCCATGCAACAATAACAACACCGGTAAAACAATTTCAATGTATGCCATTTTCCATGTCTGCATGACAATACCAATATCAGTGGAGATTATGCCAATGTACTCCGTGTTCGAGATACACAGAATAACGTTGAAACCAATAAAGACAATATCAATGTATGCTATGACACCTGTACACACAAAAATGATGGTGTCTGTAAAAGTAGTGTCAATTGCTGCTACATTATTCGTAACAGTTCTGATGAGCTCATATAATTGCTGTCGAATTTACCCAAGGTGACCTCCCCAACAACCCCAAGTCAGAAATACATGGTTAGACAGGCTCTGCGACCTCAACCCACTGTTATTGAGTCACAAGTCACAGGTGGGGCCTCACTTAGTCCAGAGGCAAATGCAATCACAGGGAAACCCTGATTGATCCCAAAGATAGTCACCTACACCACAAACAGGACCGAGGAAATTGGCCCCAACAAAACCTGTTTGGTCAGGGTCACGCGTTCCCTACAAAATACCACAAAGCTAAATGACACATGGAGACAGAAACACTCTGCCAATCTGCACATGACATGCACACCTCATGTAGTGATCATGTGCCCCCCACACTAGACATCGGGACACATACATACTGGCCCACACTAGCTCTACCCGAGGTGAAGAACCCTTTGTGTCCTTACCAGATGACCAAAGTTGTTATTTATGACCAAGATGCATTTTCAAGAATGTAAAGAATACTTTATTGCACCTCGCGTATAAATTGTCAACCCAAACTTTGTACACTGAGAGACTTTCTTCAGACACACTCTGTTGACTTGCCCCTGGCTGCTGCATTTAATTAAACCAACTTGACCTTTAATTTATTGCAGGTAAATTCATATTCAAACATCTTCTTCATCCCACACACGGACTTTCAAGGTGATAAAACCGGTTTTCATGACTGTCAACCCGCTCCTTCATGCGGCAAGACGGCTCACCATGAGATCTAGTTTTGCATCTATCCCATGCAGGCTACATTTAACCTCCACTAGGAGCTCTTTAATGTCACTGTCATTTTGGAAGTCCCTACCGGGGCGGTCAGGAGGATCCTCAGATGGGACTTCCTGCTTCGTATGCCGGGTGTGTCCCTTGTCTTTAAACAATAACTTAGATTGTTGTGCATCTGGTTTCCCCATGTTGTTGGTCGGGCAGATGGTCAGTGGTGTAAGAAAGAGGTCTGTGTGCAGTCACGTGATGCAGAGACTCTGCCGCTGGACCAGTTTACTAGAGCAGGCCGATGAGTTGGTGGCCATGTATGCTGGATAGAGACCACCCCTGGCCCTGCCTCAGCCTGGCATGACCAGGCCTGAGATCAAGATGTGATTAGTGTGTGGGGGAGGGAGGGAAGTCTCAGTCCAAGGCGTCGGTGCAATGTCCCAGTATGTCTGCTTTCGTGGAATCAAACTCGGTTCTGCCTGACTCTGAGGGTTCACCACGTGGCAAAATTGTCTGGCCTCAGTAAGGCATGCTTCCAGTAGGGAGTCTCATGGCACAGGCAGATCACAGGGCCGGTTGCCCCCAAGGTCAGTGTTTTGCAGGGGGTCTCTGTCCAGGTGGCTGATCCCCAGGGGAAATTCATGGTGCTGCCCACTTACTACGTATTAGGCATGCAGTGCTCTATGGTCCAGCGCAGTGTCCCCGGGCCTCGGCTCGGGCCTGCTGTTTCTCAAAGTTAATTCAGGGCCCAGCTGGTTCACATGGCCAGAGTGGGGGCAGCGGCCTTGCATTATATTCCTCTCCACCTCTCTCTGAGATGAATTGGCAGGCGAGAGGGCCTAGAGTGATGAGCGCCAGCTGTGCTACGACCGCCTCCAGACGCAAAGTGATAGGCGCAGCAGAGGGCATCAGTGGCGCCCAGGGTCAGGCGCACCCTCGGGGGTAGACCCTAGCATCCACACTCCACGCGTCCAGCAAAACACCCAATCAGGTGTAAGGAGCACAAAGACACAGCATCGCGCAGCCACGAGGGCCAAGTGGCATTCAGGGTCTGGTGGAGGCAGCAGATTTCTTCGCCGCAGTGCAGACCTCCCATGTGGCAAGGAGGCCCGCCGAACACACGAGCAGCGTCACAGAACCACCAGGCAAGTCGCCATCTAGTTCCGGGGTAATTGCAGGCCTGTTGGAGCAGGATGCATACCAGATTTTAATATCAGCTGGCAGAGTCCTCTAGAGACTGGTCATCTTGCTGCCTGGCAAGGCTCTGCCCCCCTGTAATCATGCATTAAAACATGTGTTGAGATGCTTGCCGCACAAAATTAACCAAAGGCCTTAAGCTTTTATATTACACAATGTTTAACTTTCAACATGAACATTTGCTTCAGTTGCACAGTGTTTTCCCCTCTGCAGGTGCAGACACGTGATCTAGAGAATGCACATAGTGTGAAAGAGATAGGGGGTTTCGGGGGGGATCATTTTTGGTAAAGATGAGGGGCCTTATTTATGAAGGCCTTGCGCCGCCGGTGCGTCACTTTTAACAAGGGAAAAAGTGACGCACCGGTGGCGCAAGGCCTTCATAAATAAGGCCTGAGAAGTTTTAATGAACGAAGGGAGGACTACTGTCCATGTGAAATGAGGAGATAGCAGAAATCGAGGGACGTTCTAATGTGTAGACCAAAGGAAAGATGTTTCGAGTGTAGTTACCAATATTTATTTTTTGAAGACGGGACATATTTGGACATGTGGAATGGGATTCTCGAAGGATTGTTTGGTGGGTATAGTTGAACATCACACTTCAGGTTATTCAGATTCCTTTCAGACTTTGAGAGGTGCAGCCTTCTTTGCGACATCTCTGTTGTGTGGCTTCATGCTATATAATATCCTTTCCTTTGAGAACTTCTACAGAGGTTCTGCTATGCTGGCACCTTTCTTGCTTCCCTGATTTAAATAGTGTTTCCCATCCTAGGTTAGAATAGAGATTAATAGTTTTCTTAGACAACCTCATGTACAGGCAGGAGGATAGAAACTTTGAATGTCATTACCAGACTTTAGGCCTGATTTAGATCTTGGAGGACGATTTACTCTGTCATAGCGGTGATAGATATCCCGTCTGCCAAAATATAAATCCCATAGAATATAATGGGATTTATATTTTGGTGGACGTGATATCCGTCACTGTTGTGACATAGTAACCCCTTCGCCAATATCCAAATCAGGCCCTTTGTTTCTCATACTTTGCATTGTAGCTACAGAATTCCTCATTTGCTTCTTGGGATACATTTTATGAGATGTTTAGTACACCCATTAGTGATTTTGTATTTTTATACCATGTTTCTGTGACTGATTTATATCAGCTTGGCTTTGAATTTGTAATAAATCCATACTTAATCTCATCTATCAACTCAGAACTTTACTGTGTGACCAAATGCGTCCCACTGTAATTGTTAAATTGTAGTTGATCCTAACTCCTTTTATTGGTCAGGCATCTATTACCTTCAATTGCAGGGGGCCAGGAAGAAGGAACCCAAATTATATGCGTTCTCACCCTAATTACACAAATTCAGATGGGACAGCATCTGCATGTCATAACAGAATGGAATAAACCTGGTGTGAGATCTAGAACTTGGAAGACATGGCAAGTGTCCTATTATTTTAACATGGAGATTTGTGTTTACTTTCCTTTTAAAACTGCAAAATTAGAGGATTTTCTAAAGTGAACTTTCTGGCAGCCATACTGGATTACAGGGAATGTGAAATATTGTTTTTCTAACAAACAACAACATTTAAATACCTGTACATAATGGTACAAATATTTCACAATATATGAGCGTTTAGGAAAGCACAAATGAAGCAATGAAGAACTTTGTAATTCTGAAGTGTGATGGAAATAAAGATTTTATAAGGATCATAAATAAAATCAAATAACTTAACTTGGTGATGTGCCAATAATAAATATTTGCTTAAACCAATTTCCACACATTGTTGTTTGTGTACTATAGAGTTTTATGAGTAAAATGGCATCTCAGTGTGAATGTTGTGGCCATTTCAGTGGAAAATTTGCTGTCTGTAGATTAAAGAGTGCACATCCAAACCATGATTTACTAATACAATTGAAATAGTGTGCTTAAAAATGAACCCCTGGCTGCATTCCACTCCCTTACCACTCTTCTGCTGAATGAATTGTCGTAACCCATTTGCTATATTTGCTTTTTTGTGAGGCTTGGATTTTTTAAATCCCGAAGACTTTAGTCTTGTAACATCGATGCTAGTACCCCACCCTGAAAACTGTTCTAGCACCACTGGGCAAGACTTGCTGCTCTTTAAAGTAGGAAATGGGGTGATAATGTTTTAAGAACTTAGGGGCTGATTCCGACTTTGCTGCAGTTGCCCTGGCTCTCCTCCGGCACAGCTGCGCCAAAACTGCGCAAAGACCGCCCGCCTGATTATGAGATTATGAGTTTTTCTCCTTCAGGCGGATGGTCCTTTTGTCATTCCCATAGTGGTGCCCTAAAAAAAAAGAACACGCACTGGGAACTGCAAAAATGTTCCAGAATGGCATGGACGGTGACAACCATACCATGCTGTAACTGTGGGGAATATAGACAAGGGTTGACATGGTGTGACCCCCTGCATGTATCTCCATTGCGGGGAGGCATGGGGGCCATGTAGGGCCCTTTGTTCCTCCACCGCCAGCCTTTTCATGGCGGGTCTCCCACAAGGGAATGGCAGGCAGTGGTGGAACTCATAGTACACTGAGCGGGACTGCACCATTACCCACTCAGCATATTACACTGCACCTTTGCTGTGCCACAGCTAGGGAATGGCTGTTCCCTGGTGCAGCCAGTGGTCCTCCACCGGTACGACTACATGTAGTCGTAATATGGCAGACTGCCACTGCTCTACCACCACAAGAGCAAAAGTCGTAAGACCGCCGCACTCGTAATCAAGCCCTTGGATATTATTTTCACCCCATGCTGCATCTCTCTAACATGAATGCGCAGTAATACTCTACCATATGTCAGGTGTATGAAATCAAACTAAGCTGTGTCAGTGACCTCAATGAAATGTGATTGGCGTCTGTAAGACACCACTTACTGCATACACTAGAATGTTCTTTTTGTAGCAATATCAGAAGCCCTTTTTTGACAATTTAAGATACTGAGTGGGGAGATGCATGCATTGGCTATAACATTCGTTAATGCACTTGGGCCTTATGCTGATACCAAGAAAGATTTATTTACTATCTGTTAGAAATGGAAGTCTCTAGTTGGCAGAGGTAGGTACCTCTGTCCAAGTAGGGACCCTTCTTCCTAGTCAGGGTAAGGGGGATACACTTAGAAAGTAACCCCTGCTCACCTACTTGGTAGCTTAGCACGAGCAGCTATGCTTATCTCAGAGGCAGTGTGTAAAGCATTTGTGCACACATACAGTAATACAGTGAAAACACTACAAATGGACACAGCACCAGTTTAGAAAAATAAGTAGTCTTTATCTAAACCAAACAAGACCAAAACATCAACAATCCACAATACAGTAATCAAGTTATGACTTTTACAAGGTAAAAATAGTTCTGTTCAAAGCAAATTGCAGATGCAACACTTTTCACACAATGTACCTTGGATGCGTCGGGTACACAAACAAAAACTGTTGCGCGGTAGGTGACGCGTTGGTTCCTTATGCCCCGGTAAAGGTGATGCGTTTGCTCCTCACTTCAGGGGAGGTGATGCGTTGGTGCCTTACAGCAATGCAGGGGCGGTGATGCATCGATTTCTTACTGTGCAGGGAGGTGATGAGTCGGTTTCTTACTGAGACCCCGGTGTTCTTGCTGGCAAGGCGCCCAGATACCATGTGTGAGGATCAGGTTTGCGTTGGTTCTCGATGCAGCGGCGGCAACGACACTGCGTCCTTCTCTTCAGCTGTGGTCCCACAATGTGTTGGTTCTGCAGCGGCACAGCATGGCCTGCATCCGAATCGGTGCGGTGATCTCTAACTTTGGAGATCCGTGCACTGGATTAAGCATGCAGCAATCTCTCGAGCCGCAGCAGGTGAAGCGTCGATTTTGTCAGCGATGCATCGGAAACAGATTTGGATGCGTTGCGCTTCCCCGAAGTTGTGTTACTTTTCTAGCTTCCCGCGGCAAACGCCCTGCAGAGGTCCAAAGCAGCAGCAGGCACCTCTTAGCAGGTCAAAACTCACAGCAAGTTCATGGGAACTGTTGGTGAAGTCTTTGTGTCCCTGACACTTCAGAACAAGAGGCATGTTCTATTTCAAGCCCTTGGAGATCTTCCTCAATCAGGGGACGCAGCACACTGCAAAGTCCTTGTACTTTCCTTGTCAGAAACAGCTCCTGCAGGCCAACCCCAGACAGCAAACAGCTAATCGGCAGTACTCCTCCTCAGTTTCTCCAGCTTTTCTCCTTGGCAAAGGTTCCCCTTGATTCCCAGAAGTAATCTAAAAGTCTGGGCCCCTCTTTTTATAATACAAACTCCTTTGGTCTCAGTGGCAGAGAATCTCTTTGCCCAGCCAAAACTAGTTCTGTCTTCTCTGGTGCAGCTTCCTGGCAGGAGTTGGAGACTACATTGTCCTTGGCAGATCAGGCCCATACAGGTGTGAAAGAAATCTCCTCGCCCTACTCTGAATGCAGCCCAGGTCTATTCAGCCCAGCCCTGACTCACCCTGGAAAGGCAGGACACACCTAACCCCACCAAGTGGTTAATTGAACAGAATGCACATCACAGCCCCTGTCATTCCAAAGCCAGACAGTCAATACACAACCTAGCAGAGGCACACTGGATGGTTAGTCAAGAACATACCTACTTTCTAAAAGTGGAATTCTCAAACCCAGAATGTAAAAATCGCCCTCACTAAAAGATGCATCTTAACATTCTGAGTTCAGGCCTAGTATTTTCCTATCTTGTTCCCATGGGCAGTAACATTCATAAGATGTTATGAGCAAACTCTCAATTCTATCCTATAGAACAGATAGCCTTATAATAGTGAAAAAACAAATTGGCAGTATTTCACTATCAAGGCATGCCACACACATCAGGGCATGTCCTACCTTTCCCATACACTGCACCCTGCCCAGAGAGGTAACTTGGGCCTACCTTTGCAGTGACTCACGTGTAAGAAAATGAAAGGTTAGGGCCTGGCAAGTGGATGCACTTGCCAAGTCGACATGGCAGTACTAGACTGCACATAGCCACTGCAATGGCAAGCCTGAGACCTTGTTGCAAGGCTGCTTGTGTGGGTGGTACAATCCGTGCTGCAAGCCCACCAGCAGCATTCAGTTTAGAGGCCCTGGGCACACGTGGTGCACTGTACTAGGGACTGAATAGTACACAAAATAAAGCAATCATGGAAACACTAATCCCTAATAACAATTTACTAAGGGAGCACTCTTACTTTGACATTAATCAGCAGTGGCAAAGTGCTCAAAGCATCTAGACCAGCAAACAAAATCTGTCACACAGTAAAAATACAGGAGGCAAAGGCAAAAACTGCAAGGGAAACCCATGCCAAGGCTGCCAGGTCTAAGACTATCTACTCTGCACCAAAACATTTAACAAATTAAACTAACAAGGTGCCTTGTTTTATGACAGACACACTGTTATAAGAAGTTGTGTACAGGCCTTGATTGATGAACTGCAGAGATTCCACAATCAAGTGTCTAAGAAGTGCCTGAATTTACATAAATTTAAACACACAAAACCAATTTTGAAAGTTTGTCATTGGGTCCCAAGACATTCTGAAACATCCATAAATCCTACTTGAATAATGAGGATCATATTTACAAAAGCTCTGCCTCGTTACATTCCTGCAGGAATTCTCTGGTCGTGATTGTTCACCCCTGATGCCAAATCATCCGTTTAATAATCAGAAACCACAGAATCTGAAACACTGGAGCACCCTTGATAGCCAAACACAGCTGAACCCTCAGATTCAGAAAGCTATTCAAATAGCAAACTTTAAGGAAAGCTTTTGCTTAACTCCTCAGAAGTGAGGACCAAGCAATCCGATGGGACTTTAACTTCCAGGTTATTATCCTACTGCACTGTATGTATTTTTGTTCCTTTATTTTCTGTATGAAGTTATCATTATGAAGTTACCATTAGATAGTCTGAGAAATTGGGTTACTTGTTGAGGGGAAAGAAACTCTTCTCAAGCAGCAACCTCAACTATTATCAGGGTGAAGCACAAGTCAACCCTAAATTAATCTGTGTTCAACCCTCTGGTGACTTGTCACAGAGAAGTCAGGCTTAACCTAGAGGAAAAGTGTAAAGTATTTGTACAACACTTCAAACAGTAATAAAGTGAAAACACCACACAAAAAGGATGCCACACAAAGTTAAATATTGTGTTTTTTAATAAATAAAACAAGCTCAAAACGACAAAAATCCAATCAGTAGAACCCAAATATGCACTTTTTAAGATTTTAGTGATAATAGCACCAAAAAGCGATATCTATAGCAATCTGGTCTCGCCAGGACAAAGTCACAACTTTAGCCAACTGCGATGGAGCGGGAGCCAGCTACAGGGGCCCAGTTAGGCCCATTGAACAACTGTACCTTATATCTGTGTTGCGTAATGTTACAAGGTCCCATGTTGAAGATGTGTCGCACAGCTGAAGTGATGCGTCATTTCCAAAGAGCAACAAGACTAAGATGTGAGGTCCTGCATCATCGTCAAGGATCCCGTCGAGGAGGGGCTTGCGATGTGAAGTCCAGCATCAAAGATGCGTTGCCCAGTTGGGGCGATGCGTCGGTTCTAAGGAGCTGCAAGACTGCTATGTGGAGTCCAGCTGTGTCGAGGATGTGCCGTGCAGTAGCTGTTCTGATGGGTCTGAGAGGGTGATGCAGTCTCTTTGGAATGAGAAGACCCACACAGCAGAGGCAAGGCGTCTGTTCTGCTCAGCATTGCGCCGCACAGCAGAAGAGATTCATCGGTTCTACTGTATCCACATTTAGGGTGGCAGAGCTCCTTCAGGCCCACTTCAGAGCGTCCAGGACTGGGGTGGCACCTTTTGGTAGGGTAAGACTTAAAGATGGCAGAGTTCAGGTACTGGGTCCAAGGTTGTTGGAGCCTTCTGTTCCTGAGGCTCTAGTCAGGAAGCGAGCAAACTAGCCCTAAGAGTCACTCTGGTTCAACAGATGCAGGTCCAGTGTCTCACACAGGCAGCGAGGCAGCAGGTCAGCACAGCAAGGCAGAAGTTCTTCATAGCAGCAGTTCAGCAGAGTGGCAGTCTTTTCAACAGCACAGCGGTCCCTCTTCCTGGCACAGTTTCCTCAAGTCCAGAAATGCACTGAGGATTTGGGGTATGGGGTCCTTATTTATACCTGGTGCCCACTTTAAAGTGGAGGAAGCTTTTAGAGCTTTTTACCCCTTCCCTGGATGTGAGGAATTCCCTTCTTTGTTGTCCTGGCCCAGCTTGTCTGGGGTCACAATAGCCTAGAGACAAGCTCTGTGTGTGAGTTCTCAGGCAGAGCCTTTATTATGTAAAAGTGTGGTAGGGGACAGTTATTCTGCCTCATTAACTCAGAGTAACCCATACTGCCAACATGTACCTTCCTTTTGTTTCGCTATCAGGGACCAATACACAAAGACCAACTGGTAGCTACACATAGTCATGTGACCCAGGAACAAGCTGCTGGCACCAAATGATTAGGACAAGAAAAGGTCAACTTTCTAGAAGTGGCGTTTTCAGAATTGTGATAAAAATCTAACTTTACCATTAAAGAGGGCTTTTAATAACAATTCTTTAGACACCAAACTCGACCTGTCTGCCTGGTCCCAATCGGAAGTTACAGCCTATTAAATGAATAATGTAACCCCAATGGTATTGGTAGGAGAGATAGGTCTTGCAGCAGTGAGAAAACGAACTTAGGAATTTTTCCCTACCAAGACTTAAAAGTACATGTCCAACTTTTAAATAAATATATTGCACCCTTCTCTGTGGGATGTCCTGGGCCTACCATAGAGGTGACATGTAGGTATTATTTAAGGTTTATTCTGCCAGGTCGAAATGGCTGTTTGAAAACTACACACACAGGCTGCACTGGCAGGCCTGAGACATGTTTGAAAAGGGCTACTTAAGTGAGTGGCACAACCAGCACTGCAGGACCCCAAGTAGCATTTATTTTACAGGTCCTGGGCACAAGTAGTGCCACGTTATTAGGGACTTACAAATAAAGTAAATATGCCAATTGGGTATGTCAGTTCTACTGCGTTTTAAAGAGAGAACACAAGCCCTTTAGCACCAGTCAACAGTGGTAAAGTACGCAGAGTCCTAAAGCCAGCAAAAACAAAGACAGCAAAACAAGAGGGTTGGAGGCAAAAGGTTAGAGGGAAAACCATGCAAAGGATGCTAGGTCTAACAGATTGCTTTATAAAACAATTTATTTGAAAGAATCATGGCAGAGGCTGCACCATAATACTGGACTAGGGCCACTCTCAAATGCAAATGAAGAAGACATAAAATAACCCAACATTAAATGTAGTGTATGTGTAAGTAATCCATTGAATACGTAACTACCCATACACTTTTTATATTCTTTTAGTTCACATATGTGAGTATGTATAGAGAGTAGGATTAGCCCACCATATAAGCCCACCCTTTCATTTTCTATACATTTGAAATGTGTTGCTTTAAGTGAAATACTGAATAGACGCATGTGAGTACCTCAGCCCAGTATTTCTTAATCCAGAAAAGCATCATTATGCCCTTGTGCTTTTTCCCCTTCATTGATCAGCACATTTCATCAAATATCACAAATTTGCAGAGAATGACCAGATGGGCTGAGGACAATGATCCACTGAACAGTAAAACTCAGGCAGATTTAAAGATATTTAAGATGACTATGAATAAGAGATTTTCACCTATGATCATTTACTGTGGTGGCAATGGATGATTGACTGAATGAATTAACCATTTATATAGCACACATCCGTCAAAAAGACGACCTGGCGCTAAATGAGCTAAACGGTGTATAGTCCACGGAGGGCTACTAGACAGAATGAAATTGTCGGGTTTACAGTTGTTTTCAAAGCTTGTTATTTAAGGATACACGGATACCATACAGGAAGTCATTCTAAAATGTAAGGTCTTGAAAAGAAAAATCCTGGCCACACTCTGAGAACTTGCAACACAAGCTGATTGGATGATTAGAAAGATCTGGATGGACGATATGCACAACTCTTTCCCTCAGATACTTGGGACCTCTGTTTTGGAGTGCTCGGAAAGTCATCAGTAAATATATAAGCAAAATGCATTTACACACTGGAAGACAATGTAAGTTTTTCAGATGTGGGTATATTAGTTCCAATTCGATGGTACAAGTAGTCAGGAAAGTCAAGATAATAAGAATGTGCCTAGTCCAATCAGGAGGTGGTCATAGAATGACTATTGATCTTCATAGAGTACTCTGGGACAATGCTGGGGAACTTTTTCAGGTTTTTTTTTGGAAAAAATTAAATCAGGAACACGTAACTGCCCTCACATGAGGGAGGAAGGAGAGAACCTTATCAAATTGAATTCAGAGATTTCTCATCTCATCCGCAGGAGTCAGAGTTGGCCCAAATTCATGTAGCCACCATACACTGGACCAAAAGGCAAGCGAGCACTTAAAAAACATATTTTGTTTTTGTCTTAAACTAGCCTGGCTGATGAGGGGTGATGCCCTGAAACCGGTCTCCGGATGCTTATTTCCGGTACAGGGAGGACCTTGCTTGGCTGTTAGGCCTGGACTGTTCTCATGAGGCACAGGGTCAAGCCTGATTTGCATATGGCTGGGTCCAAACTGGGGTGGTGTGGTAAACAAAAGAACAATGGATTAAAACGAGATCTTTGTGGCTGGGGGTGAATGTTTGCATTGTTCAGCATTACATGCATCAATTGTTCCTTTTGCATTTGTCGCTGTAAGTGGGAAAGGTATGCCCAAACATGGGTCCCGTGCTCACTGCACCACTGGATTCAAGCTAGCTAGCCTCTCTGATGAGGGGTCATGCCCCGAAACTGGTTCCAGGATCCTTGTTTCTGGTCCAGGGAGGACCTTGCTTGGCAGTTCGGTCTGGACTGTTCCCATGAGGCACAGAGTCAAGACTGATTTGCATATGGCTGGGTCCAAACTGGGGTGGCGTGGTGGGCAAATTAACAATGGATTAAGCCCAAATCTTTGTGACTGGGGGTGACATTTTGCATTGTTCAGCATTCCGTCCATCAAATGTTCCATTTGCATTAAATATGTTTTAAGCAGCTATTAATCCATTTGCCTACTTTTGCAAGGCATAATTTGAATGAGTCTTGTAGCTCATTGTTGACCTCATGGAAGAAAAACAAGAGCTGGGTGTCATCAGCAGTTGACCCCACCTCCAAGCCAAATGATTGGATGATATTAACCGAAGGGGCCATGTAAACTTTGACTGCAGATGGACTTCAGGCTTATCCTTGAGGAACATCATGTAAAAGAAAATGAGTAGAAGCATATGGTGGTGGGGGCGCTAGAGGGCGCACTGCAGTATGGCCGCACTGCCGTGAGGCTCCTGCCGCCCGGAGCTTCTATCCGTGTATTGATCCTCTCGACCGTCGCCCATCCCTGCTTTGACCCCGGATTCTGGCTGGGGGAGCTGCCGGCCACACTTGGTCCGACTCCTGTGGCGATTGGAGCATGTTGACCGGAGATACGGGGGCTTGAAGTTCCTCCCGCCAGACACCCTGGAGGACGGGTGCTCCGTGGTCCGGCGTCCCTGCCAACTCCAGACCGCGGCTTTGCACGTGTGGTAGAGGCCCTGTCCCCTCCCCCTCTGAGCGTTTTGTCCGCGGCTGGACTCTCTGCCGCAGCGGGCGATTGGGGCCACTGCCTGTGACCCAGGGAGGCTTGTATGGAACATTGGTGCAGACGTCGCACCGGACCCCGGAGGTGCAGCGCGACGGGGCCCCGTCTGCAGTCCGAGGTGAGAGGCGGCCATTATACAGGCGGGAGTGGCGGGGTGTTCCCGCCTGCTCGTGCCCCCGGCTGTGGAGTTTATACATCCGCTGGGACAGCTGCCGGCGACGTGAAGCGGTGGGCACAGCGTGAACTACAGGGGCTGGAGGCGGCTGCCCGGACATTTATTGGCGCCTTTTTCATCACGGCGGTGGCTGGGTGGCGGAGCTGGCCAGTATCGATGGCGCCTGCTGCTGAAGCGCTGCACTTTTCCTTTTCCTTGTGCATGGTGGCACCTTCCTGCTGTCTAACCTCTTGACTGCTGTTCGCTGCCTTGGGCCACGGGCTATGTGATCCGGAGTGTGCTACTTGCTGTTTGTGGGACATCGCTGGTGCAGGTCTGTGCGTGCCGCCCTTGGTGCAGCCTTTGCGTGGCGCTTCTCTCCTTGCGCTATGGTGTGCTATGCTTAACTACTGCTGTGCCCCCCCGGCCTACTTTTGCCTATAACCGAGGGTGCTCTCCTCTGCCACTACAGGGGCGGCTGGTTTTGGATCTCTTGGAGGGGTCTAACCCCGTAGCAGAGCGACAACATTGTGTGGCTGGCCGGACATTCCACGCTGTTCTGGGGCTGGTGTGCGCTGTGTGTTCTGGCCGGTGGGACACTCTGTTAGGGGCCCGTGGCTTTGGACCCTGCAGGCTCTTGGCTTCTCATCCTGCACTGCTGTGGGAGCTACCACACGCTGAAAGCGTGTTATCATGGGGAAACCTGACAACAAGCAGCCTAAGCTGTCCTTTGATTCTGTGGCGGCCAGGAGGGGTGCTCGTCTAGTGCAGGAGGCCGGGAGTTCGCGCTCCCCCCCCCACCTGCCGCTGATATTGCTCCGCAGCCTCCCACCCCAGACTTTCAGCAGATGATGCAGGAGATGCGGCAGGGTTTTGCCACTATTGTGGATAAAATGGACAAATTATACTCGCGCATGGATGCAGTGGTGCAGAAACTGGATGTGCATGAGGAACGCCTGACCACGGCGGAGCAGCGCATCTCGGATCATGACGACACTGCCGCCACCCATACCACCCAGTTGGCAAGAATGGACAATATCCTGCGGGTAATAGCCGCTAAGAATGAGGAGTTGGAGGCGAGAAGTCGGCGCAACAACATACGCGTGGTAGGCGTGCCGGAGACGACAAATGTGGGGAAAATGGAGACGTATGTGGAGAGACTCCTGGTTGGCGCGATTGGCGCGGAGGCGTTCTCTACACAGTTTATTGTGGAACGGGCGCACCGCTCCCTTGGGCCACGTCCGGCCACGGGGGCTGCACCGCGCCCTATCATTGCCCGTCTCCTGAACTACCGGGACCGGGATGCTGCTCTCCGGGCGGCTCGCACTAGTCGTGCGCTTTCCTTTGAGGGGGTCAACTTCACCATATTCCCTGACTTTACGCCGATGGTGCAGGAGCAACGGCGTAAATTCCTGGCGGTCAAGAAAAAACTTTGTGACCTGCAGGTGGACTACGCTTTACTGTATCCTGCTAAGCTGAGGGTGACTCATCAGGCTAAGCAGCATTTTTTCACGAATCCGCAACACGCAGAGGACTTTGTAAAGCGCCTCAAGAGGCTCTGCGCATGACCGGCAGGATGTGGAGGAACGGGAAGGCCACCGCTCAGCGGGCGAGGAGGAGGACGTTTGACTGTGTTGCTTTCGGCACGACTGCTGTGGTGCACGCTGTGCACGGACATTCGTATAGCTGCTCTTGTGGCCTAGGCTCTTCCGGCCTTGTACTGTTGGAGGTGGACGTGAGGGTGACCGTTTTGGTCCGAGTGGCCGCTATTGAGGGTCACTGAGGGGGCGATGGTTGATGACATTGCTGTGCTCCGGGCACCCACCCCCACGCTGCGCCTGGGCCGTGTATGCGCCCTGTGGGTCGGAGTACGGCGTAGTGTGTGGGAGTGGTGATGTGCACCTCTGGTGGGCACCCCACCGGGAATGCCCCATTACTTTTGAGTTTCTTTGTGAGATTGACTTGTTGGTTGAATGGACGGATGGATGGAGGGAGGGGAGGGAGGGTGCCTGGGGGTCCTGACGGTTTGGGGTTGGTCAGGTGGGTGGGGAGGGGGGACGTTGTGTTGGCGGCGCGTGTTCCACTTGCTCCTTGTGATTGTGTTGAGGTTGGCTGCGGCTGTGTGTCTGTCCTGGCGGTGACCTGGGATTACTGTTCTGCTTCGTCCTCGGCCGTACCGGGCCTAAATTGTTCTGTTGCGTGCGGAGGGGGGACTGATTTGTCCGCTCATTGTGGCCATGGTCGCAAGGGAGGGGGCGTACGAAGGCGGGCTGCTCCTGGGACACTCATGGTCATTGCTGCTGATACATGGTGTGTATGTCACGTGTTACCTTTTGAGCTGTCTGCGTGCCTGTTGCACGGATGTTGTTGTTTGGGGTTGGGAGGGGGGTGTCTGGTTTGTTGGATTGAAGATGGCAGGGGTGATTGTGGTGTGAGGTTGTTGGAGAGGTTGGTGTGTGCGATGGTACCGTTCCACTGCCTTGCCCCGAGAGAGTGGGATGGTGCGCTGCTTGCATATGCCCCGTTGCACATTGCTCACGGGTGATGTCGATTGATGCTATGGATAAGATATCGATCTTGTCTTGGAATGTGCGTGGACTCAATGATGCCAGGAAATGTCGTAACGTACTACATTATTTGGATAGACATGCAATACAAATAGCTTTGCTGCAGGAAACGCATCTGCGACGTGTGCCTGCTCCTACGTTTGGAGGGAGGTGGGCTGCAGTGAGGAAATTTGCATCGTACTCATCGTATGCTCGGGGGGTTGTTATACTTATCAAGAAGTCGCTCTCCTTTCGGGAATTAGGGTCACATGTGGACCCTGAAGGGAGATATGTGTTGTTGTGGGGGAGGCTTGGGCAGGTCACTGTGCTCTTTGTCAATTGTTATGCACCGAATGTCGATACACCTGCTTTTTTTCTTGCACTTTGGGGTCATGTTCTTGCTGTGGAAGCCTCACATATTGTATGGGGGGGAGACTTCAATTTAGTAGTTCAGTCTTTGGTGGACAGATCGGAGGGGAGTCCTCATTACAATACACAAGCTAGGGATGTCTTGCGGGGCATTGTGGAGGAAGCAGGCCTGATTGATAGTTGGAGGTATGCTCACCCGACGGATAGAGAGGGGACGCACTTCACTGCACAGGCTCGCTCCTGGGCGAGACTGGACTATGTCTTCCTCTCCAGAGGGCTGGTAGCGGGGTTGCGGGAGGTGATACACCTGGCCAGAACGTACTCTGATCATTGCCCGGTTAAAGTTGTGTTATCGGTGCCCGGGCTGCACAGGCCGCGGCCGCCCTGGAGGCTCTTCCCCTCTGCCTTGCTGGATCCCGTTTTTAAGGCGGAACTTGGCGAGGAAGTGGAAGCTTTCTTTCCGAGAAATAAAGGATCTGTAGATAGTGTGGAGGTGATATGGGAGGCATTTAAGGTTACGATTAGGGGTGTCACTATCTCCAAAAGCTGTGGGGTGCTTCAGTCTATTGTTCGAACTCTCGCGGGTTTGGAGGCTGACTTAAGACAGCTGGAACGCAGACTGCAGGCTGGTCCGGATTCTGCCCTCATGCATCAGTTTAGGGGTAAGCTTTCAGAGTACGAGGAGGAGGCTGCCAGAGAAGCTAAACACAGGGGGAAATACTGGGTGGCGAGGAGATATTGCGAGGGTGAGAGGCCTGGGAAGGTCCTTGCCGCACTTACGAGACATCAGAGGTATAGTTCGGATGTGTTGGAATTGGACTTGCCGGATGGCACGCATTGTAGAGACACGAAGGAGATTCAGGAGACGTTTATCCACCACTACACTCAGTTGTACACCACTCAGCAATCGGGAGATGTGAGATATGGGGGATTCCTTGATGATCTGGCGCTCTGCTGGTTATCAGACGATCACAGGGCGTTCCTAGGTAGGCCCCTTGAGGAGGAGGAGATTAGAGGCGCCATCATGTCTCTGAACAACGGGAAGGCTACAGGGCTAGACGGTCTTCCCGCCGAATTTTATAAATGTTATGTAGATGTTATGGCTCCAGTTCTCCGTGAGGTCTTTGAAGAGTCCCTTGATGTGGGGAAATTGCCGGGGTCTATGAGGGAGGTTGCTATCACCTCGTTACTCAAGCCGGGTAAGGACCCCCTGGACGTGGGATCCTATAGGCCTCTCTCTTTGCTCAACTGTGATGTCAAGATTCTGGCGAAAGTGTTGGCGACACGGCTTTCGGAGCTCATGCCTGTTATTGTCTTGCCTGATCAGTCCGGGTTCGTGCCTGGCCGGGCGACGTCCCACAATCTCCGAACACTGTTTTCCCTAATCCCGACTATAGCTCTGGAGCTCCCGGTAGCCGCCGTTTTCATAGACGCTACGAAAGCGTTTGATTCTGTGGAGTGGGGTTACCTGATCGATGTCCTATGCAGAATGGGGTTTCCTCGGGTCTTTATCTCGTGGATCAAATTGCTGTATACTGACCCGGTGGCGAGGGTGGTCGTGAATGGTGTGCTCTCCCCCCGGTTTCCTATCACTAGGGGAACCAGGCAGGGATGTCCCCTCTCTCCCCTCCTGTTTGCCATTGCCATAGAGCCCCTAGCCTGTCGGATTCGCCAACTGCACCAACAGAGTGCGTTCAATTGTTTTCAGCGCCAAGTGGGAATCTCGTTGTATGCGGAGGATGTCACGCTTTATGTGAAAGACCCGCAGGCGAATCTTAACGCGCTTTTGCGAGAGCTTGTTGCCTTTGGAGGTGTCTCTGGGATTCATATCAATTGGCAGAAATCCCAATTCTTCCCGCTCACTGCAGCGGTTCATCGCTTTCCGTTGGACTACCCTCTGGAGTGGTGTGATTCGGAGCTGCGATATCTTGGTATTGTGGTTTCTCTGAGCAAAGAGGAGACTATTAGGCTTAACTATGGCGTCGCTATCACTAAACTGGCGGATAACATTACGAGGTGGATGTCTTTGCCGCTGTCCATGGCAGGCAGGGCGTCTCTTATCAAAATGGTGGTCTTACCCCGCTTTTTGTATCTTTTTCAGAATGTTCCGTATCACCCTGGAGTGTATTTTTTTAAACGCCTCCGCTCGGAGCTGATTCGTCTATTCTGGGGGTTAAACAACCGAGAGTGGCATGGGCTACCCTGACGTTGCCCTATGTCGATGGCGATTTTGATGTTCCTGACTTCGAACTTTATTATTTGAGCGCTCAAACACACTATGCATACCACTGGATGCGTCCCACACCGTTTGTGCCGCAGATTGCGGCTGAACAGTGGGTCGCCCATCCTCTCCCATTGGAAGGCATGGTACTGGGCAATGTTGCCGATGTGGACACACACCAGACGACGGTAATGTGCACAGTGGATGCTTGGAAACGTGTGGCGAGGCTACTAGGTGTTTCGTTCCTCTACTCACCTGCACCACCCCTAGCGTATCATCCTGCTTTGTCCCTATTACAGGAGACCGGGTTCCAGCGTCTGTGCAGGCGTCTTGGGACGCTTACGTGGGGGAGCCTTTTTCGCGAGGGCGCCTTTCGTACCCGTG
Organism: Lissotriton helveticus; assembly: GCF_964261635.1. NCBI lineage: Eukaryota > Metazoa > Chordata > Amphibia > Caudata > Salamandridae > Lissotriton > Lissotriton helveticus. Next base: position 191,990,341 of record NC_136071.1, on the reverse strand, counting down.
AACAGTTTTTTGGCGGTGTGATTTGTTCCCCTTTGGAAATGTTTTATTATGTCCGCTTGCGACAAGGCCTGCGGTCCTTACTGCCTGAGTTCCCTAAGGAGCCGGACGTGACCTTACCGCTCCACGTTCTGTTATTCTCTGACGGACGTCATTTGGTTTCTAAACTGTATGGCGCGATCAGACGGCAACGTGTTACGCCGGCTAGTCGGGTGCGGGAGCAATGGAACGCTGAGCTTGGGATTACCATCTCTGATGAACAATGGGCGTACTGTTGTGGTGTGACTGCCAATATCTCCTCTAGTTGCCGTTTGAAAATCATACACTACAAGTTCATACAGCGATTTTATTACACCCCGGCCAGGAAACTTAGATTTCGTTTGTCGGAGGACGATAGGTGTGCCCGTTGCCGGGCAGCGGGTGCCGATTTCCTGCACCTGGCATGGGAGTGTGAGGCCGTCTCGGAGTACTGGGTGCAGGTCCATGCTGCTCTTCAGACTATGACCGAGGAAGGGGTACTGTTCGACCCCGTGGTTCTACTATTGGGGTATACTAAGGGAGTGCCAGCACTCCACCGTAGATTTGTAGACGTGGCCTTACTGTTGGCCAAACGACGAGTGGCTTGCTGTTGGGGGCGAGGCAGAGTGCCAAAGTTCAAAGACTGGTTGGGTGATATCATTTACTGTCAGGACCAGTACAACGTATATGCAGAAATGATGCCCGTGCGCTGTAGGCCTAGGGATTTTTGGAGCCCATTGCAGGTGTACCTCCTTTCTAGGGCGGCGCAGGACTCTGACTCTGAGAGTGAGGATCGGGTTGGGGTTGGTTAGTGATACGATGTTTGTTGGACTACGCTAGCACCTACCGGTCACCATGTTCTGCAGTGAATGGTGATGTCTCTATGTTCTATTGCTATGCTGATCATGCAAGTCACACTGTATTGTCCTTGTGGGCGGTATGGTGGGCCGATGACTGCTTTCCTGTGGTGGTGATGGGGGTCCCTCATCTGACCGAGTGTTGAGTGATGGCTCTACATCCGCTGTGTTGCTGCTTTTCTTCCTTCATAACCGAGTGTGAGCTACGGGTCCTTGCCCCTGCTGTCGCCAACTGTTCTGAGCGGATGCGCTACACGCAGATCGCTTGCTGTTGTTATGTGATCTTCCATTGATGTCTACACTGTACTATGCCTGGACATGGAGCCTGGATCTTTCAGGTCTATTGCTGCATTGCACTATCTCTGAATATGTGAATGTGCCACTACTATCTCCTGCTTGTCTTCAAATAAAGGTTTAAAAAAAAAAAGCATATGGTGGTAGGTGAACAGACTGGTGGCGATCAGATAGAAAATGTATAAGCCAAAGCAAGTCAAACCACGTATGCCACTCCTAGCCAGCCGTTCTATAAGAATGGGATGAGACGTGGTGTCAAGACGACAGAGATCTAACAGTACCACTGCCTCTGCTTGTACTTGGTACACTGTCATCTTGATAAACTTGGTTATTTCAAGTAGAGCCCCTCTCAAGTGTAACATGGTTGAAAGCCAGACTGCGTAGTATGTAGGGAATATTGTCGCATTTGCACACTGTGCATATTTGTGGCTCATTGTGAAATTAGCTCATTGAAAAATCTGAACTGAAATTTGCTGTGATGTGCTCGGCAATGCCAGGCCTATAAAGAGAAGTTGATTTTGCAGTAGTTGGACATCTTTTGACAACCATATTGCAAAGTATTCACATAGAGACTCCCTCGTAGTACCTAAATCAGGTGTTTATATGGGCAGCCAGCTGAGTCCATGGTGAGCTGTGATTGTGACAATGCCATGAGGTCAGAACATTATTTTTCCAGTATTAATATTAAACACCAATATTTGTATTCCTTCGTGATTCCATTACACTGTGCTTGGCAATAATGGTAGTAGCATGTTTTGGTGGTCATGGATGCAACAGAGGATGAGAATTGACAATGGACAATTACATCCTGAGATGTCCCAGTGTGAGAGTTAATCTATGAATTTCATGGCAGACCCACAATGACATTGAAAACATATCACTCAAATAATCAGTAGGTATTGATATAGTTCTTTATTGTAGCATTCTATAAAGCAGCCTTTACATATATTGATAGTGGGATTACAGTGCAGGATGATTGTCCTAACATGATCATAACAAGAAATTAAATGTAGCAGTAGACAAATACGTAAATATTGATTTGGTTTTAGCAGATTTGAAGCTTTATTATAATTAACTTCATTTTAGATATCTTTTTTATTAAAGATTTTGAACTGTTTGCAAACCTTTTACAATTACATACAACTTTGACTCATAAACTAGTTAGGCAGATGCTTAGGCGGATGCAAAGTAACTTTTCTTTCTTATGGAAATTTAAATATTGCATGCTACCCAAATAAATGTTAAGAGTTAGCTTTAAAGATCAAATTCCTGACCGCAGTATATTCACAATGGCAGGCAAAAAAAGATTGTTGAACATTTCCGCCATCCTTCATGTAGATATTACTTTATTTATCGATGACCCTAATCACGTTTATTCTTTATCCGAAAGAAATGCTCTAGAATGCGTATGCTCCCTTCTTACTTCCTGTGCAAATCTAACCATGCTGGACCTACATCACTGAGATGATGAAGTATTGCTCCTATTGGTGGTCAATTGATTTATTGTTTATATTTCTGTCTGATTTACAGAGTTTACAATGCCCACCAATCTACACTTTCTATTGTGGACACACTGTATAACTATGGTCTAGTGTTTGAGTGACTGTCCTCCTGGCGTGGGAATGCCTTGCCTTTTTCTGAATTCCCCACACCTGTCGTTTGAGAACAGTGCAGACTCAAACAAAGTACATTGGGTTGATAGCACTTCCATTCGGTTAGCATCAGTACACTAAAGTTATCTGGTAAAGCAAAAATAAGTAACACTGAATACACTTAGTACACAATTAATTATTATGAAACAGTATTTCAATCTAATTTATAAACAACTAAGTAATCAGTGGTCATCTGCTTAAGTAGAAATCAATATCCTGTAAATAAAGTGAAATAGAAACTATAATTGAAAGGCAGAAAAAAATACGAAGGATTTAATCAGTACTATATACTTCGAAAATAGGAAATTAAATGATTAAGAGATCTGTATTTTTCATTTCTTTATAACATTTCCCAACTCTTGTCATAAAAATATTAGCAAATATGTGCTACATGAGGAGCAGATGGTATATCATTGCCAATGGCACACGCTGGTCCGGTATCCATTTATAGGAGTAGGAAACAGAAGATTGCTGCAAAGACAGACAATGTGATTGTCCGTGCCGCATGCACTGTTACACCTGAAAAAATAGCAAAGATAGCAACATAAAAGTTTTTTATTGTAAGGTTAAGAAATGTTTCCAGGCAACATTACGACTGGACAATAACTTGCAAACAAGAGCCTGATGTACAAATAATATTACACATACGCAATTAGTTTACAAGCACAGATCAATCACATACGTTAGTTTTACTTATATTATTGTGTTTATTTTTTATTTATACCCCTCTTCAACTAGGTGTCAAACAAGACAGCATGAGTGGGATCAAGAGCAAAAAGACAACAGGAACATAACAAAATTAGTAGTGCAACCACGGTATTAAGGCTGTATGAAAATATTGCAAATATTGTCCCTTTTCCATAAAGCAATGTGTTCAATAATGCCAGTCCTAATACACAACATGTTTGGTCACCCCATGATTTGTTTTTTGTTCTATGAAGTGTTAGAAGCAGCAGGTCCGCGGACCGCAAAACCCCATAGCAGCTCTTCTTATTTTTTTTATCAAAGACACATGGTGCCCTACCAATGTCAAAATTCAGAAGGTGAACCTACCTTTAACAGACAGCCAATTAATCAATTTCTGTAAGTCTGATGAGTCGAACGAGGCCATTATGCTGGCACCCCAATCATCAAACGTTGACAGTCCAGAGGGCCCTCATATAAGGCATTTACACAATTAAAATCGGAATTGACTTAAACTCCGCTTATATGTTTTGTGAATTTGGGGGAAAAACGTATGATTTAATCGCAAAGAATCTTAGATTAGTCACCGTTAAAGCAAATTTAATGGAGCCATCCAGAAAAGCAGGATGAGGCAAGTGTAGGAAACATGTATATGTGTTTCACTCTACAAACGTCACTTCCATTTCTAAGCACTGTGTTTTTGGTCGCTAAAATTCTGTTTATCTGCACCTACTTGAAGGAATTTCACATTTTACAATCGTAAAAGGATTTACTCCCGAGAAGATTTTCATGTGAGTACAGGTCTTCTTTTAAGAAGCAGTCAGTGTGTGGGCATTCTGGATGCAAAAGTCTGGAATGTTTGGGTGCCTCACTTAATTCTCTCTGGGGCTAACTTCGAATGTGGCAGTCCAACTGCTGTACCACCGTTGTGGCAGTCGAGAGAATGTGGCCAGACCAGCGGCTTCCTGACTGCTGCTTTACTAGTAAACCACTGGGTCGGCTTTGTACTGGTTGCAGTCATGAGGTAACAGCATGTAATGGGTCACAGAGTGAACCTGAAGGCAATGCCACCGCACTGCAGCATTTGCACAGCTGAGTGATCACTGTTGCCAGTCACCATGCTGTGCATGGCACAAAATGTGTGCATGAGAGTGCAGGCATAACATGTGCCCCCAGCAACAATGGCCAATGGGCAAAAGTACCCAAGGATCCCGTTTGGGGCCCGTCCATGTCTTTCTGCCAAACCTTTAGTGGTGGGTTCTCTGCCATGAAAAGGTTGGCAGAAATGCAACTAGTATTTATCATGGTGGTGCCGGCATCAGCACCGCCTCCAAACCCCACACCTTCCCCATCCCCGCGGGATTAAGGATCCTGGTGGTGGCGCCAGTCTTTCGGCGGTCCGACCGCCATGCTTGTAATCAGGCAGTCAGACCACCTAATCGGCGGCGGTGATCCCGCCACCGACGCCATGGTGGTCCCCAGACTGGCACAATCGGAATCAGTCCCTCTGACTTATTACCATCCTGGAAAAAGTTGGCAACGGGAGTTAACAATTAAAAAAAAATGCTTACTTAGCTACACACTTACACAAACACCACTTCATCTATTCATTTAGAGATAAGTCATACTTAGTGTATTATAAAATCATTATTACAAGTATACAGTTATCCATACAGTCACTCACACAATCATTGAGTCTTATGTATACTTATTTATATACAACAACTGACACATACACTGCCTTTTATTTTTCTAGTTTGTTGGACATGTACCATTGAGAAATATATTTGCTCATCGCCACACCCATAAAGATATTCACTCACCCAAACAACTGTTAGAACATGTAGTTTTTACTTCATATATCTACTGAATCAACTATTCACACATCTTTGGGCAGTCACACACCCTCCACCGAACCACACACACATTCACCCTCCCATACAAATACTCAGTTAACTAATCAATAACTAATATAGACTTTCACATAGCTAGTAACCAACTGGAGAACCAGTTTACACAACAACTGACAAAGTGATACAAATATTCACACAGTTTAGTCACTATCCACTATATTTAGTGAGACACTATAAATTGTTAAAGTCCTCCATCCAAATATTTATTTTTATATATCCACTCATACTTCAATGCAAATTGCTGTATATATAATGCATATTTAAATAACGAAGCAAACCACATTCACTGGATGATGTCATCAGTGATGTCATCATTGATGTAATTTGAGATGTCATCAGTGATGTCACTGACCATGTCATGAATGATGTAATATGTGACATCAGCAGTGGATTGCGGGTGCGCGAAATATAGTTAGTACAACTAACTATATAGGAGCAATTTCAATGGTTTTGTATGAGTGAAATGTCCAGCTAACTATAACACCCCTAAAACTTATAGTTTTTTGAGTGAATTTTAAAGTTTTTTAAAATGCTAATTCCTAACTATATAAGGCCTGAAACCTATGGTTTTTTCTGTGAATTTCAAAGGTTTTTTAAATGCTAATTCCTAACTATATAAGGCCTGAAACCTATTGTTTTTTCAGTGAATTTGCAAGGTTTTTTAAATGCTAATTCCTAACTATATAAGGCCTGAAACCTATGGTTTTTTCAGTGAATTTGCAAGGTTTTTTGAATGCTAATTCCTAACCATATAAGGCCTGAAACCTATGATTTTTTAGTGAATTTGCAAGGTTTTTTAAATGCTAATTCCTAACTATATAAGGCCTGAAACCTATGGTTTTTTCAGTGAATTTCAATGTTTTTTTACATGCTCATTCTTAACTATATCAGGCCTGAAACCTATGGTTTTTTCATTGAATTTCGAAGGTTTTTTAAATGACAATTTTTAAATATATTAATTGTTTTTTTTTTTTATACTGATTTACTACATTTTTGCAGGCAGGTGCTCAGAGGGCACGCCCCCTTTTTACAACACTCTGCAGCGCAGCTCCATGGCGCTTACTGGAGATACCTGTTGGACTAGTTCCCTCTAGGAGACCTCTGGATTGAACAGGAATTAATTCCCCAACTTAAACTGTGCAAACGCACCCTGTAGAGTGTTCTAAATTGGGGGATTAAGTTCCCTTGCATACTGGGGGTCCCTGGGGGCCAACTAGCCCACCATGAGCCTCCACACTTCTTTATCACTATGCCCCGCGATTTTGTCCCCCCAGGGGGTAATTTGAAAAAAAAAAAACAGGTTTAAAAAAAAAAATGTTGGGCCTTGGGGGTCCTTGTGGGACCACCTGGGCAGGCCTAGGGGGTCAGGGTGCTTCTACCGTGCCCCCTTTTTGAGTTCTACACGTTTGTTTTTCTGCTTTCTTGTGCCTCAGTCTACCGAGGCACAAGATGGCTGCCATCAATTTCTGTTTTGGAGTGTTGACAGACAGTGGCAGCCTATCAGCATGCAGCTCCCCTTGCATACTGGGGGTCCCTGGGGGCCAACTAGCCCACCAGGAGCCTCCAGTATGCGCCAGGGGGCTGCGTTGGTTTGCCCCAGGGGGCGGCAGTCCCCGGGGCAGTGTGGGGGGATTGGGGACCCCCCCCACACTTCTTTATCACTATGCCCCCGCGATTTAGTCCCCCCGGGGGGTAATTTGAAAAAAAACAGACCAGGTTTAAAAAAAAAAAATTGGGGTCTTGGGGGATTTTGTGGGACCACCTGGGCAGGCCTAGGGGGTCAGGGTGTGTCTACCCTGCCCCCTTTTTGTGTTCTACACGTTTGTTTTTCTGCTTTCTTGTGAAAAATCGGGGGGTGCTTGCACTGTGCGCGCACGGGTGTGCGCACGGTGCGCGCTTATAGATATATAATTTTTTTCTCTTTTAATTTTCTCAGGAACTACTGGAGGGATTTACACTATTTAACCAAAAGCGTGATCTGCGTACCAGACTCTACCATTTTGTTAAGTTTGGTGTAATTCCGTTCAGCGGTTCGGGCTGTAGCCGTGTTTAAAGGTCCTTGGAAATTAACATAGGGAAAACACGTTTTGGGACCCCCCTTTTTTCTCGGCCCCCGCTTGACGAATCTACCCGAGACTTTCAGGGAAGAAGCGGAGCGGAACGGGCCATCTTCTTTGAGAAATTCGCGAACATTCAACAACCGGCGCCAAAGTTATTACCAATAGAATGTTGTGGATTTCCTATGGAAACTAGGTCCTAACTATGTATACCTACTGGCGACCGCCAGTAGGTAATATATATATATATATATATATATTCACTGAAAAAACCATAGGTTATAGACCATATATAGTTAGGAATTAGCATTTACAAAACCTTATTTTACTCACACAAAACCATTGAAATTCCATATATAGTTAGTTGCACTAACTATATATCGCGCACCCGCAATCCACTGCTGATCATGTCACATATTACATCATTCATGACATGGTCAGTGACATCACTGATGACATCACTGATGACATCTCAAATGACATCACTGATGACATCATCCAGTGACTGTGTGTTTCTGTAAAGTTTAAATATGTTTTACATATTGAAGAATGAGTAGATGTATAAGTGTCTGGACGAAGGATTTAGTAGGTGCATGACTGAATGTATGAGTGAGTGATTAAATGTGTCTCACTGAGTGCATGGGTTAGTGACTAAACTGTCTTAATTTGTGCATCATTATGTCTGTTGTTCTGTAAACTGCTGCATGTGTTGATCAGTAGCTATATGATTAACTATATGGGTTATTGATTGATTGTCCAAGTATTTGTATGGGAGACTGAGTGTGTGTGTGGCTGGCTGGGAGGTGTGTGACTCTGTACAGATCAATGTGTACTTGTATCAATGATTGTATAAGAGAGTAAGTATGTGTTAGTATATGGTTGAAAACGTAAGGTGCTCTATGTTTAACTGTATAGAGTAGAAAATGGAAGTGTGATTGATTCTTTACAGGACTGACTAGGTGTGTGAGTAACTCCATGGATGAGTGGCAGAGTGTGAGTGTCTGTATAGGTGTATGAGTGCATATGATAGTGTTGTAAAGATGAGTGATTGTATGTATGAATGATTGTATGGGTGAATGAGTGAATGTGTGTGTAGACGTAGGAATCAGTGAGTACGTATGTAGTAACTAGTATTGGTGTGTCAATGGTTTCAAAAATTATACTCTGTTTTTAACACTGGGTGAAACAGAGGTTATATTAAAATGTGAGGAGATGCATTGTATTGTCACATGAATGATATCATCAGTGATGTGGTCATTGATGTCAAATGAGATGTCATCAGTGATCTCATCAGTGATGTCATTTGAGATGTCATCAGTGATGTCATCAGTGATGTCACTGACCATGTCATGAATGATGTAATATGTATATATATTTACAACAAGGGGTGGTGAGGGACAGAGTCTCTGAATTAAGCAGAATACTCTCACCCAGTCAAAAGATCAGGGCTAGATCCAACACCGTTTTTTAGCTCATTGCACCATCCCAGTTTCAGAACCTGGCTGTATGCAAATTAGTCTGTTCCTGTCCCAGTGCATGATGGGAACAGGGCAAACCAAACTACAAAAGCCAATTCTTACACTGGGAAGGAAACAAGCTTCCGGGGACCGGTTTCTGGCATTACAGCCGTCTTCGGCCCGGCTTGCTTGAATCCTGATGGTGCAATGAGCAAGGGACTCATGTCTGAGTATACCCTTCCACGCTTAGGGTGGACAAAAATATTTACAACAAGGGGTGGTGAGGGACAGAGTCTCTGAATTAAGCAGAATACTCTCACCCAGTCAAAAGATCAGGGCTAGATCCAACACCGTTTTTTAGCTCATTGCACCATCCCAGTTTCAGAACCTGGCTGTATGCAAATTAGTCTGTTCCTGTCCCAGTGCATGATGGGAACAGGGCAAACCAAACTACAAAAGCCAATTCTTACACTGGGAAGGAAACAAGCTTCCGGGGACCGGTTTCTGGCATTACAGCCGTCTTCGGCCCGGCTTGCTTGAATCCTGATGGTGCAATGAGCAAGGGACTCATGTCTGAGTATACCCTTCCACGCTTAGGGTGGACAAAAATATTTACAACAAGGGGTGGTGAGGGACAGAGTCTCTGAATTAAGCAGAATACTCTCACCCAGTCAAAAGATCAGGGCTAGATCCAACACCGTTTTTTAGCTCATTGCACCATCCCAGTTTCAGAACCTGGCTGTATGCAAATTAGTCTGTTCCTGTCCCAGTGCATGATGGGAACAGGGCAAACCAAACTACAAAAGCCAATTCTTACACTGGGAAGGAAACAAGCTTCCGGGGACCGGTTTCTGGCATTACAGCCGTCTTCGGCCCGGCTTGCTTGAATCCTGATGGTGCAATGAGCAAGGGACTCATGTCTGAGTATACCCTTCCACGCTTAGGGTGGACAAAAATATTTACAACAAGGGGTGGTGAGGGACAGAGTCTCTGAATTAAGCAGAATACTCTCACCCAGTCAAAAGATCAGGGCTAGATCCAACACCGTTTTTTAGCTCATTGCACCATCCCAGTTTCAGAACCTGGCTGTATGCAAATTAGTCTGTTCCTGTCCCAGTGCATGATGGGAACAGGGCAAACCAAACTACAAAAGCCAATTCTTACACTGGGAAGGAAACAAGCTTCCGGGGACCGGTTTCTGGCATTACAGCCGTCTTCGGCCCGGCTTGCTTGAATCCTGATGGTGCAATGAGCAAGGGACTCATGTCTGAGTAATATGTGACATGATCAGCAGTGGATTGCGGGTGCGCGATATATAGTTAGTGCAACTAACTATATATGGAATTTCAATGGTTTTGTGTGAGTAAAATAAGGTTTTGTAAATGCTAATTCCTAACTATATATGGTCTATAACCTATGGTTTTTTCAGTGAATTTTCAAAGTTTTGTAAATGCTAATTCCTAACTATATGGGTCATTAGGATGGCGGATTTCCCGCATACTCCGGGCCGGCGGAAGCCACCGCCGGCCCGGAGTATGCGGGAAATCCGCCGAGGAGGCCTGAAAGACCCACCGCCAAATCAGGATGGCTGGTGGGTCTCCCAATCCGTCCGCCGCTTTTCCGCCGCGGTCGGAAGGCGACCACGGCGGAAAAGCAATAACATGGCTGGCGGTGTCTGTCAGACACCGCCAGCCATATTAGGATGCAGGGTGAGTCATGCTTTTCCGCGGCGGCTTTTCCGCCGTGGAAAAGCATACGGACAGTCACTTTGGGGGCCCGTTGCGGGCCCCCTGGGTGAAGGTTGCGTGGGGGGTGCACATGGGGGGTACCTATGGTACCCCCCTGCCCTTGCGTGCACGAAGCGGCAGGCACCGCGCGGTGCCTGCCGCTTTGTGCATGCAAATGCACACCTTTCGTTTTTTGCATTGCGGCAGATGCTGCTTCAAGCAGCATCCGCCGCAATGTAAAACATACAGGATGTGCCCGCCAGGGTGGCGGTCACATCCTAATTGCTATGGAGGGACCGCCGCTGCCCATGCGGACGGTCCCTCCAACTCAGGGGTGCCATCCTAATCGGCCCCTAAATATGGTCTATAACCTATGGTTTTTTCAGTGAATTTCATTGGTTTTTTAACAGCTAATATCTGTAGCTGTAAAATGTATTCTTCTTTAAATCCAAAAATATATTTTATATGTTTATGAATAATTTTTTTTTTTTAATATTTTTTTTTCTTCGTTCCCGCTTCGCGAATCGGGAAGCTTCCCGTTAGCTGACCTTGATGCCGCGAAATAGACCGCGAGCCGGTAAACGTTTCTTTACCGCAACTGCCGCGTTAGAAAACAACATCGTGACGCCTCCCGTCCGCATGACGTTTCACGTTGTCGCGTGATACGTCATATGACGTGCTACGTTAGCGAACTGGTACGCGAAGCGAGTCGCAAAGCGCAGGTTTCTGGAAGCAAACCGGGAGGCCCTGCAAAGCGCTTAACGTAAACACAGCAGGTCATGTGACTTGGTAATAACACTTTTCATTGGTTCATTTCACTTTTGGTTTCCTAATGATGTAAGACTAGGTCATATAATCTAAAATGAACACTTTTCATTGGTTGAGAACTCTTGTTTTTCCCAAATGATGAAAATCCCTCCTTCTTTCCTCACTCTGACTTTCATCATTGTGAGAGAAAGACCCTTTGTGATCACTGAGCAATGGCTTCTTTAGTAGCTTCAGCTGGTGCTTCCCCACCACCTCCACCACATCCAAGGAAGAGTGGACCACCTGCTCAAGTTATAATTCAGCAAGAAGAGGAAGAAGAAGAAGACGAGGAAGAGCAGGAAGAGAGGCAGTTTTTGCCTGAGGAGCCCAGGACGTCTCACCGGAAAGAAAACTTCATTTGGCAATTTTTTAAAATTCCCAAAGGTCAGAAAAAAGTAAATGCAAGATACGTAACTTGCCTTATATGTCAAGATAGACTGTCCAGAGGAACCGAGAAAAAATACAGTTTCGGAAACTACACAATGCATCGCCATATGACTAGGTGGCATCCTAACAACTACAGTGCTGCACAGTTTCGGAACGACCTAGATAATCTCCCTATTATGGCCAGAAGATCTGTTGTACCGGAAGTAACGGGGCCAGAGGGCAGGGAGATGGTGCCAAATATACAAATGAGATTTGGTGAAGTAAAACACATCTGCGTATTTTGCGATGGATTCATTTGCTACGGAGAAAGAAGCATCACTCTGATCAACAGAGCTATTGACTATCATATGCAAGTTTGTACGAAACGCCCAAAATAATAAATACTTTTTTTTTGTTTTGTTGCTCCTGTTGAGCCCTTTACAATGAATCGTTTTCATTGCCCCCTCCAAGTAAAACCCAAAAAAATATAAAACTGTTCAGAAAAATTCAAAAAAAGTAAAAAAATGTTCCGAAAAATAATAAAAAAAATATAAAACAACAAAAACAATAAAAAAAAAAGTTCTTTTCAGAACTACCTCCCCGTTATTAAAAAATTGGTACAATATTTGGAACTGTGCCAACCTCTATTTCTCTTAGTTCGCTTCCCAGTTCGCTCGCCGGTACGCGAACCGGAAGCGAACCAAAAACAGTAAGTATAAGGGAAGGAAACAGACACTTATGTTAAAAGAAAGACAGCTATAGGGGAGTAAACTAGAGATACTATTACCCGTAATCCACTGCTGATGATGTCACATATTACATCATTCATGACATGCTCAGTGACATCATCAGCAGAGGATTGCGGGTTTTTTGGCAACGTGCCTTATCCACGGTTTAATAACGCTGCCTTTTGCTTTATATAAGTTTTCAAATTGTATGAAATATATACCAATAGGTCGTTATGAACCTTTAGGTAGTGCTTTTCTTCATGAGGTCTGGTCGCTTCCATACACATACAGATGTTTCAAAGATGATCAATAAGTTTATCTGAATGGAGAGGAATGCACTGAGACGCCAGATCATTCACTAATGTGTAGGCACATACAGTTACACGGTTCATGCAACAAACACCGACCAAATATGGCTTGCGTGTTGCAAGGCACGCCAGTTCCTGCTATCATCCCCACGTTCAAGTTGTTGGAAAATGGTAGTTATTTGATGCTCAATAATGAAGATTGTTCTGAGTTAATTAAAAGTATTCCTTTTATCGTAACAGTAAGTGAACGGGTTATTTGCTGCAGAAATGTTCTATTTCCTCCCACACATGAACATAGGGAGTTTTCAATCTGGCCACAAATACCAACCTTGAGAGAGATTTCAACGGCATGGCAAGAATAAGAGCTCTTTTGTCTCAGAGAGAGGTGGCCTTGAGTTCGGCCCGTGAAACTTTCGTGCTTCACATAGCGAACACCCGTACAGAGGTGCAGACCCTTTTCAATTCAGATTTGCCTTTCAATTTCAGCAAGATGGTTCGGACTATCTTTAACGCATCCTCCACAAAGGCCCTGGCGCACTTTTTTAAAGTTGTTACCAGTGGTCTCGTGACTTCATTTGAGAAAATCTTTGGAGTCATCCCTGCTTTCTTTCATTCTATTTTCTCCACTCTGCTTCGTGGATTGGCATTTTTACTTGCATTACCAGCGGACGCTCTTGTGCTTTTTTACATTTTTAAATATGGATGTCCCTCCTATGCAACCTCCCACCCTGCAGCTGCTGACACTGTTCCGCAATCGCATGCTAGAATATTATGGCACAATGCCGTTGGCGATATTAAGCACGGCATATGGATTATCTTTTCGATTCTCCTACTTCACCTGTGTCCAGCCTGTATTTCACTGCCTGACCTGTGATTTCGATTGGGCCATTGATTTGTGTCTCTGCGGACCGGTTTCTCCTGACGTCGACTTTAATCAGCTGATGACTCCTATCATTACTCACGAGTTGGTTTGTCCTGGCGAAAGGATTATGGCTGTGGCATTGATGCATGGACTAATTGGTCCCTGGAATTTACTGGCGGCAGCACAGTCTTTCTTGGAACAGAGCTTTCTTGAAAACCCACCGAGCTGTCCTCTGATGGTGATAGAGGATCCGGTGCTGGGAGAGCACGTATGTTCTTTTCCGCTTTTAAATTGGATGGCTGAACTGTTTTCGGATGAAGACGGTGACTTCCTATTGGAGGCTGTTGCAGCTTATTTTGCATACACAGTTATGTCATAGACCTTTTTCATGTTTGATATGCTGAGTACTAGCATTTCATTGACAATTCATTGACTTATTTGTCAAGTTTTTATTATTTACCTTGCCTATTGGCTTAAGACTCGATAAAGTACTTGGCTGTTTTATTTTTCTTTAGCATTAAATTTTCCTAGTTTTTAATGCTTTACCTTGCGGACCGTCCACATATAAACTTGCAATCTGCTCTCATGAGATGGCACTTCTATTATCTTATTCAGTTCGTTTCCGGATCATGGGGAGGTGTCATCTAGGTCCTGGATATCTTTACACCGTGTTAAGTTAGCATGGGCTCATTACCGGTTTAAACGCCATTTTTCCTTTTTTGCAACTTCTGCACACGACACTTAGTTGTTGCTTTAGCTTTCAACCTAGTAGTTCATCGTGGTTTACATGAGAATAATATGTTATTGCTCTACTATCTGCTTTGCTTGTTAAACTATATCTGTACAGCGAGTGCTAAAGTTTCAAGAACAACACGATACAGAATTGTTATGAGGTCTGATCTCCACGACTTCATACTCATAACATAAGTGCAACTTCTGCCAATTCTGGGCATGAGGCGGGTTTTATATTGCTTTGCCGAACACACATACACAACAGTTGATGCGGTTCACATGAAGAGAGAGCTGGTGTATGCTGATGTGATTCCTTCAAATCTAAGACACTAAAGTATGGGCACGCCCTAAACCAACACAAAGAGAACTTCTTAGCAAATAATATAATATGTGTATTAGGGAGGGTGAGATATAAGCAGCCGCGGGCCGTGGAGGGAGTTACGGTGAGGCAGGGAGGCGGGGAGGGGGAGAAGCAGGGTGGAGCCCTCTCTACCCTGCCCCTCCCCCTCCCCGCCTCCCTGCCCCACCGTAACTCCCTCCACGGCCCGCGGCTGCTTATAAGTGTTGCTAACTCTTATTCATTTACAGCATGTTAACATACTGTCACCATTCGCTTTTTATGTACTAGTAACTATGCTGGTAATTTTGCTACTGATAATATGTGTACTTGTATTCTCCACCCTGCTTCTCCCCTTCCCCGCCTCCCTGCCTCACCGTAACTCCCTCCACGGCCCGCGGCTGCTTATAAGTGTTGCTAACTCTTATTCATTTACAGCATGTTAACATACTATCACCATTCGCTTTTTATGTACTAGTAACTATGCTGGTAATTTTGCTGATAATATGTGTACTTGTATTATCTAAGATACTACGCCTGAGAAGACGGCATTAGTAAATAAACATTTCAAATACACATGTGTTCTTCTTAACTCCATGTTCTGGTTTCTAAGAAATATATAACGACCGACTGTTCATGAGTTCCACGTATCCTGAGGTACTATAAGTTCATATTCTGGATTGTCTAAACATTGAGAGTTTGTTATATCCAATGTGACACTGTACCTAGCTTGCTAAGGGGTTTTTGATTACTAACGTGAGTTTTGGGACACCCTAATTCGCCGAGGTTCCAATCCTCTGTCCACAGTTCTGTGTGAGAACAGAAACCCTGCGACAGGGGCACCCCCGACCCTTGCTGGAGCTTCATCACACTTGCGATACAACTCCAGCAATGCGCCACCTTTACGGCACAGATACATCACGCATCTGTGCTGTTTTTGCCCCATGATGCGCCGCATTGTAAATGCAGCACACCATAGGTGACGGAACAGCGGCACAGAATGACTAACACATCCCTGGTGATGCGCCAGTCATCATAAATCTATCCCTATGCTTCTTATCTTGTTAGAGATGAACCGCCATATGTATCATCAAAGTTTTTTGCATTTCCTAAATAGCAAACTTTAAGGAATAAATAGCGATTCTTTACCATTCCTAGTTTGCGATTAGCTATTTGCTAATTACAAATTACCCATTCATTTCCTTCATTTCCATAGGGCGGTTGGACTCACTTTTAGCTCGAACGGCTGAATGGATTTCCACGAAACTTGGCAAAATTGTAGGGACTGGTAGCCCGATGTGCCTTTGCTATGTCTCAAGATATATGCTCCAGTGGTTTTTACGAAAATTAACTTTGAAAAATATATATTGGGCTACATTGGCCTATATATATGTTGGAGCCCAAATGTAGCCCAATGTAGCCCAATGAAGCCCAATGTAGCCCAATGTAGCCCAAAGATGGCCGCCAGACACAAAAAAAACAAATGTAGCCCAAATATCAGCCAGATGTAGCCCAACTATAGCCCAGTGACAGAATGACCAATCAGCTTCGCAAACCTCCGTTACGCGAAGCGGAGCGCTGTTACAGATATATATCTTTTTTTGAACGTTAATTTCTCAAAATCCACTGCAGCACATATATTGAGACCTAGCAAAGGCACATCGGGCTACCAGTCCCTAATATTTTGCCAAGTTTCGTGCAAATCCATTCAGCCGTTCGATTATTATTATTATTATATTTTTTTGCCCCGCGGGGCCCTTTTAAAACCTCCACATCAAACCTAGGGGGTCAGCGAGGATCTACTATGCCCCCTTATGGTTATTTCCCCCTTTGTTTTGGCCTCCTCTTGTCTCTCGATCCTACCGAGAGACAAGATGGCGGCCGCTACGGACTTTTTGGAATGTTGACAGACGCCAGAGAACCAATCAGCTTCGCTTCACAAAGCTCCGTTGCGCGAAAAGTACGCGTCCTGGGACGCTGCCCGGTCCGCTGTTACAGATATATATCTTTTTTTAAACGTTAATTTCTCAAAATCCACTGGAGCACATATATTGAGACCTACAAAAGGCACATCGGGCTACCAGTCCCTACAATTTTGCCAAGTTTCGTGCAAATCCATTCAGCCGTTCGGGCTAAAAGTGAGGCCAACCGCCCTATGGAAAACTCAATGTTAAAAACATGTTTTGGGACCCCCCTTTTTTCTCGGCCCCCCCTTGACGAACCCCCCCCAAATTTTCAGGGGCTGCTCAGAAACAAAATGTGCCATTTTCCTGAAAATTTCAGCCAATTCCGTCCACAAACGCCAAAGTTATTAGACATAGAATTTTCAAAAAACCCATAGAGAAAAAATCCTAACTATATATACCTACTGGCGACCGCCAGTAGGTAATATATATATATATATATATATATATCCAACAAACAAAGTTGCCTGCAAAAGGAGTTGCCACACGACAGGTAAGTATATGCCACACTTTCTTTAATGCAGGTTCAGCGATAAAACTGCCACACAGCACTCAAATAAGTCCAGTGAGCGCCTGACGCGTTTCGTGTTCCTCAAACACTTTTTCAAAGGCTTCTGGAAAAGTTAGCACATTCAAAACGATTTCTTGGCACCACCTGAAGATGTAATGAAGTCCCGCCCCAGTGGGCGTGGCCAACCACCTGGCCTTCTGGACTACGTAGTGCCAAATCTTTCTACATTGAGCCGTTCTTCGATGTGCCTCAATACACAAGTATTACCCCAGTGGGCTGGTGATGCGTGGAAAATGTCATCACTGAAACATCGTTCCTGCATCAAAACCGGCTACTTGTCTCTGTTTACCCCTCAATTTGGGCAGTAGGTTTTTAACAAACCAAGTGCACCCCACGCCAATCATTGGATGTCATCACAAGATGTCACTGCAGGCGCCCATCTGATGGATCGGCGTCCTTGGGCTTGTATAGTCCACGGCCAGAGGTCGGCAGAGTCAACAGGGCCTCGGCGGCTCAAACGATTTATCAATGTTACTGCTCCAAAGTCCCACCAGAACCGCTTGAACTCCAGGGGCGGGTGCTTGCATTGACGAGGGTGAGGTCTTGCATAACAATGGAGGCTCTTATCCAAAGGATATGCAGCACTCTCAGGGTGTAGATAATTCTTTATTAGCAGCTCTCCATATTCATTTCGGCATCTAAGCCTTCTTCAGTGTCTGAACTGCTCAATTATGGTACTTGGTGTCCCGTTGGTTTATGTTGTGAGTCCCCAGTTCTCATAGGTTGGATCACAGCCAATGGAAGGGCTGCAGAGCGATGTTTTTTTTAGCTGTGGTGCGTCATGATCTGTCCGCTGGCATTGTGGTCCTTGATGTCCACATTCCGCCTAAATGGCAGGATGATGTCATCAGTGATGTCATCAGTGATGTCATTTGAGATGTCATGAGTGATGTAATATGTGACGTCATCAGCAGTGCATTGCGGGCATGCAAGTTATAGTTAGCTGAACTATAACGGGGGAATTTCAATGGTTTTGTGCGAGTGAAATGTCCAACTAACTATAACGCCCCTGAAACCTATGTTTTTTCCTGTGAATTTCTAAGGTTTTTTAAATGCTAATTCCTAACTATAACGTGCCTGAAACCTATGCTTTTTTTCAGTGAATTTTAAAGGTTTTTTAAATGCTAATTTCTAACTTTAAAAGAACAGAAACCTATGTTTTTTAAGTGAATTTAAAGCTTTTTAAATGCTAGTTTCTAACTATGCCTACAGAGGTAGGACATGTGAAGGAAGAAGAAAAAGCACACAGAAAGAAGGAAAAGAAATGCAGAAAGAAGCAACAGAAGTCCTCAAAGACGAAGAAAAGTGCAGGAAGAAGGAAGACGTGCAGAAAGAGCAAACAGAGGAGCAGAAAGAGGCCTTGTGGCAAAATCATCCTGTACCCTCAACTTTTTCAGCTGGGTACTGGTGGTAACTGACTCTGACTAACCAGTCCTAGAACCAGTGCTATGCTAAAACACACTTAGAAAACAGTTAAAACACCTACATACACTATGGAACACTATGCGTTGGGGTAGCCCTGTTATTAGCATGACCTCCTCTGTAAGCCCCTAGTATATATTAGGGCAGGGGGATTCAAATTAGCTCTTAAAACGCGCCACAGGGCGCGTTTGCACACCGGTGAAGGGAAGGGGGTGGCTGAGATGACTTGTGCAAACACGCCATGAGGCCGTTTTAATTTGGGGGATAAAGTCCCCTTAAATCCTGAGTGTCCCTTGGGTACAACGAGCCCATCAGGTATCTCTAGTTAGCACTACAGAGCTGCGTTGCAGAGAAAATGGGCACGGCCTGGACCACCTATCTGCAACGCAGCGCAGTGGCGCTTACTGGAAGCACCTGGTGGGCTAGTTGGCCCCCAGGGTCCCTCAGGATTGAAGGGGAATTATTTCCTCAACTTAAAACGTGCCACAGGGCGTGTTTGCACACGTCACCTCAGGCCTCATCCCCTCCCTTCACCACTGTGTAAACGCGCCCTGTAGCCGTTCTAAGTTGAGAGAATAAGTCCCCTTGAATCCTAAGGGTCCCTAAGGTCAAACTAGCCCACTAGGTACCTCCAGTAAGCGCCACAGAGCTGCGTTCCAGAGAGGTGTAAAAAGGGGCGTGGCCTCTGAACACCTCTCTGCAACGCAGCTCCCTGGCGCATACTGGAGATACCTGTTGGGCTAGGTGGCCATCAGGGACCCTCAGTATTGAAAGATAATTAATTTCCCAACTTAAAACGCGCCACGGCGAGCGTTTACACAGTGATGAAGGAAGGGGGCGTAGCCTGAGGTGACATGTCTGCAAACACGCCCTGTGGCGCGTTTTAAGTTAGAGAATGAATTCCTCCTCAATCCTGTGGGTCCCTGGGGGCGAACTAGCCCACCAGGTACCTCCAGTATGCGCCAGGGGGCTGCGTTGCAGAGAGGTGTTTAGAGGCCACGCCCCTTTTTGCAACACTCTGCAACGCAGCTCCGTGGTGCTTACTGGAGGTACCTGGTGGCCTAGTTGGCCCCCAGGGACCCTCAGGATTGACAAGGAATTAATTCCCCCACAGGGTGTGTGTGTGTGCACGCATGTGAACTCAGGCCCCGCCCCCTCTCTTCACCACTGTGCAAACGCACCCCGTAGTACGTTTTAAGTTGGGGAATTTAACTCCCCTTGAATGCTGAGGTTCCCTGGGGTGCAACTAGCCCACCAGCTACCTCCACTAAGCGCCACAGAGCTGCGCTGCAGAGAGGTGTAAAAAGGGGCGTGGCCTCAGAACACCTCTCTGCAACGCAGCCCCCTGGCGCATACTGGAGATTCCTGGTGGGCTAGTTGGCCCCCAGGGACCCCCAGTATTCAAGGGGAATTTGTTCCCCATCTGCAAACGAGCCAGGGGGCGCGTTTGCAGAGTGATGAAAGGAGGTCCGTGGCCTCCGGCGCGATGCCGGTCTTTTAAAAAAAAACTAAATTAAGAAGGGGGGCTGTGTAGCCCCCCTTCTTTTTCTGTTTTTTTGGCCCTGGGGACCCCATCCCCCAGGGCCTTCCCTCTAAAAAAAAAATTCATATTTTAAAAATGCGGAAGGGGGACGCGTGGCCCCCCTCCCGAGGCCTTATTCAGCCCCGGGGACCCCATCCCCCGGGGCATGGCTTTTTTTTTTTACTTTTGGGGAGGGGGGCCGTGTGGCCCCCTCCCGGGCCACTTATGGCCCCGGGGACTCCATCCCCTGGGGCCGGCCTTTGTATTTTTTTTAACGTTTTGGGGAGGGGGCCTTGTGGCCCTCCTCCCGGGCCACTTGTAGCCCCGGGGACCCCATCCCCCGGTGGTGACCCTCTCGGTTGGGGACCGTGGGGGGTCCCCAATCCCCTCACGGTCCCAGCTGGCTCCCTGCGTCCTGCGGGAGCCGGCATTGCTTTTCCACATGGGGAGCAGCTAACATACTGCACCCCATGTGGAAAAGCAATCTGCTTTGCTTCATTGAAGCGAGAGCAGGTTTCCTTGCTCTCGCTTCAATGAAGCAAAGCAGTTTGCAATGACGCGGCTCCCTCCCTGTCATTGCAAACTACAGTGTACCGGGGGTGGGCACCCCAGGACACTGCAGGAGCCGGTCCTGCGGGTCCCGGGTCCTGCGGGGTGGCGGTCCCAAGGGCCACAACAAGGGTCCAGGAGGGAGCCGCACAGCCTCCTCTCATATTTTACGAAGCCTCGGGGGTGGTGGCCCCGGACCCCCCAATTTGAATCTTTAGAGCCCCGGGGAGGTTGCGGTCCTCGGGGCATGTGGGGGGCTTGAGCCCCCCCACACAGGGTATTTTTTTTCCTAAAAAAGCCCCGGGGTGGTGGTCCCCCTGGGCTGCGGGGGGACCGTGAGCCCCCGGCATATATTGTGATAAAGTCCCGGGGGTGGCGTTCCCCGGGGCTTGGGGTGGCCTTTAAGCCTCCCCACCCTCTTATTTACAATGTCCCGGGGGTGGCTGTCCCCCGCACATTTTATTATAAAGCCCAGGGGAGTGGCAGTCCCTGGTGCTGGGGGGTCCCTTTGGGCCCCCACCCATTTCTTGCATTGCCCCTGGGATTTGGCCCCCCGGGGGCTGAATATTAACAAAGCGCGGGAGCCCGCGCTTTGTTATGTTTTTTTATCGGCAGGATCCGCGCACCCTGGACGGATTTTGCTGATTTAAAAAAAAAAAAAAACATCTGGGCCTTGGGGGTCCTTGTGGGACCCCCTGAGCAGGCCTAGGCCTAGGGGGTCTACCCTGCCCCCTTTTTGCGTTGTGCGCGTTTTTTTCTGCTGTTTTCTTGTACCTCGGTTCTACCGAGGCACAAGATGGCTGCCAACACTTCCTGGTTCGGAGTGTTGACAGCCAATTAGCATACAGCTCATGCTCGGCAGGGTGCGCGGATCCTGCACGGCCATAGACATGTATGTGATTTTACTTTTGATTTTCTCAGCAACTACTGAACGGATTTACAACATTTAACCAAAAGGCACGACTCTGAACCAAGGGCTACCTCTTTTCCAAATTTGGTGTAATTCCGTTCAGCAGCTCGGGCTGTAGCTGCGATAAAAGGTTCCTAAGGGAAATTGCATGGGGAAAACACGTTTTGGGACCCCCCTTTTTCTCGGCCTCAGCTTGACAAATCACCCCGAGCCTTTGAGGATAGGAACGGAACGGATCGCCCCACCGGTTTTTGAAAATTTCGCAAAGATTCGTCAACCGACACCAAAGTTATTCCAAATAGAATGTTGCGGATTTCCTATGGATAATGGGTCCTAACCATAACTACCTACTGGCGACCGCCAGTAGGTAATATAAACATACACACACATATATGTGTGTGTGTGTTTATATGAGTATATATTTATATTTATATTACATTTTGCTAAAATGTATTTAAATAATATTATATTAATGTTATATATTCAAATATTTAAGATTTACTAATTTAAACTCACCTGCCGCAGAGGCATAGAAGGTTTACCCCGCTTCTTCAAAGGGAGTCTGTGGTAAATGCTTTCTATATCTATTCCCCTTTGCCACTGCATCAGAATGTCCTGTGACATCATGGAATGTTTAAGTGCCTGACTATGGCTAGAGAGTCAGTTGGTCATCTCAGGCTGAGGAGCTGGTAGCTCGCTCCTGGTGGGGTTTTCTACTTGTATCTTACTATCATGTAACCTGCCACCTACGCATCTGCTAATAAAGAGGGATCTTATACTACAACTGGACTACGCATCCTTGTTTGTGTACCACATTTTGGCGACGTTTTGGACTAACCTATGCTGCAAAGAAGGAATATTGCAACTCAGCTATAAGGAAACCAAGGACTGTTCTACATTTAAGTAAGTTTATCTCCTGGAGATCAGAGTTACACCCAGTAAACCCCACCAGTGTCCTTTTCAGCTTGGACAGCCTGTACCCTGGGCGTTTGTGTTGTGAGAGACCTAACTGCCTTCTTGCTGTCTTTCTGCTTTTACGCTTGTATTTCTTACTTTTCAAACTATCTCTATGACTCACTCTTATGTCTACAGTCTCCTCTGGATTACTGTGCTCTGTCTTAACTTTTTACTTGCTGTTGTTCACTAACGGAAGAGGATGTGTGGTAAATGCTTTCTATATCTATTCCCCTTTGCCACTGCATCAGAATGTCCTGTGACATCATGGAATGATTAAGTGCCTGACTATGGCTAGAGAGTCAGTTGGTCATCTCAGGCTGAGGAGCTGGTAGCTCGCTCCTGGTGGGGTTTTCTACTTGTATCTTACTATCCTGTAACCTGCCACCTACCCATCTGCTAATAAAGAGGGATCTTATACTACAACTGGACTACGCATCCTTGTTTGTGTACCACAGAGTCCCAACTAGAGGTACCACTGAACCACTGAACCGAGGTCGACCATTTACACTGTGGCTTCCATTACAACCCATTACATTTTACCTCCCCTTGCATTCTGTCTGATGCCTGAGTGTCCTGTCTTGGAGGCTTGAACTCTGTTCTATCAGTGAGGTGGGAAACCTCTGCCAAGTCCGTTCACTTTTCCTTTAAAGCGAGACGGAGCGGAGGGTGTGATGAGAGGTAAAGGAGGTCTGTGTACCACACCCTTTGTGGCCAACCCGGGGCGATCAATATGACTTGGGCCCTGCAAATCTTCCTCAGAACTCAAGGAATCAAGGGTATTGGAAAGAAACGGGTAAAGAAGCTGAGAGCCCCAATCTAACCGAAAAGCGTCCCCCAATGATCCCCACATAGGATACTGGAGACTTCAGAAGGACAGGCAGTGCGCGTTCTGATGAGTGGCAAATAGGTCTAAACGAGGAAACCCCCACATCCTGAAAATTTGATGAATCACCTTTGGATGAAGACACTACTCATGATCGGCCAAGTACTGCTGAGTGAGACTGTCAGCATGCACATTCAGCTCTCCGGTCAGGTGATTCAGGATCAGGCAAATCTGATGGTCCTGAGCCCAGGGCCAAAGTCGCAGAGCCTCTCTGCAAAGAAGATACAACCCCACTCCTCCCTGTTTGTTGATGTACCACATTGTGGTAGGGTTGTCTGTCAGGACCTGAACTGACAGACCGCGAAAGAGGGAAGAAAGGCCTTGACAGACAAACGTATCGCTCGAAATTCCATAAGATTGATGTGAAACAATCTTTCCTCTGGAGACCAAAGACCTTTGAACTCCAAATCCCCCATATGAGCTCCCCACCCTATAGTGGAGGTATCCGTTATTACTGTGGCCATCGGAGAAGGAGGTTGAAACGGCTTCCCTTGAGACAGTTTGCCCGAAACACTCCACCATAACAGATCCTCTGCAGTGTCTCTGGAGATCCTCACCACCTCATTGAGATCTCAGTTGTGTTGAAACCACTGCCTGCAGAGACACCACTGGCGGGCCCTCACATGCCAGTGTGCATGGTTGACCAAAAGTATGCAGGAAGCAAACAGACCTTGAGGTCTGGAACAGCAGCTCCATTCTGAAAAAGTGGAATCATAGCCTGGATGTCTTGAATCCTCTGTATAGGCAGGAGGGCACGACTCACAGTAGAGTCCAGTACTGCCCCTACGAACTGGCTGCACTGAGAGGAATTAATTGGGATGCTCCCCTTGCATGATAGAGCTAAAAGACATACTCTGCATACTTTGAGACATAAAATTAAGAACCTGAAAATATTTAGTTTGCAGACTGGCCATAAATACTGACATTGAAACTCTGTAGTTTGTCACAACAGAGAGAATCATGCCTAATAATAACATTAACAAATATTATATGTGCAAATTAGTGTTTGACTAGAACCCTATGACAGAATAGCGGTTTCCTCTAATATGTCTCATAAAAGCAGAATAAATTAAATTAAACATCCAAAATACATTCTAAGATTCAAAATTGATGTCAACTTAATTAGCTCATGAAAAAAAAGGGAAGTACGGTCCAATAAAGTGCAAGTGCAAAAAATGTATTAACTACTCAATTCATCACATGTTGTTAGCAATTATCCTACATAGCAAACAAAAGAAAGATATATATATTTTGTTGAATTGTAAAAATTTGCAATTTTTTATTTAACAGAGGGGGAAATCTAGTGTCTGGCGATATTTTAGAACTTAACAGTTTTAGCTCCTAACGGACTCAGTAGAGGTGTGATGTAGGTGCCAGAGTGCAATGTCATGAAATTGTTTTAGAATGTGGAGTTTGCAGTTACATGGGGTTTGCAGTTACATGCAACACAATAAAGATGTGTAATACTAAGCTCTGTGGGTTGCGTTGTTATTGGAGGCTACCCAGGCTGGAAGGCCCTGAAAGCTGCACCTATCAATTACTAGATTCACAGGGGAGATATGGTAGTTTACTACAACACCATGCTTTTATCATTGTGCATCCAATCCTCAGTGCATTTTAAATGTGTTGTCCCCCATTCCTTATCCACAGGCATATGTGATTGTAGTTTGTTTGACGTATGGTGACTGAAACACGAAGGAGAATGTGATTACACCTTTTTTTGGAAAGTACATTAGTCACATAATAGGACAGATATTTTCTTATTGTTGGACTTGGCTCTTTCAGAAGGGTCACCCCAAAACATTTTGCCTTCACCCCTCCTATTTTTTTCTGAATTAGTTTACATTGGCCTTAGGAATCTGTGCACTCTACCACTGGTATTGGGGCTAAAGTTCTTGTGCTAACTCCCTAACACATGGCATAATCGACTTACGCCTGATTGCCATATTTAATTTAATTATACATCCCTAGTAAAGTGATATACAGGGCCTTTAAATTAAATGTTACTAGTGGGTCTGCAGCACCTGTTGTGCCACCCACTTACGTAGCCCTTCAAAACATGTGTCTAGCTTGACATTCCAGCCTGCTAGCAGTTTTAAACTGCCTATTAGACTTGGCAAAATAACCCCTTTGTAAAGCCTAAAATGTCCTTTTTAATGCATGCAATTCACCCCGAAGGTAGGCCCAAGAGAGCCCATAGGGCAGGGTGCATTGATATTAAAAAGTTGGACATGTACTTGAACATGCCCTGATAGTGAAAAACTCTTAAATTCGTTTTTCTCTACTGTAAGGCCTAACTTTTCCATAGAATAACATTAGGTCATTTTATGTTATTACATTTACTACGTGCTAACATTTGATTAGGAACAAGTAGGAAAGTCATGTTTGGTGTCTGAGACATTGTAATTTTAAATCCTCTATAATGGTAAAGTCAGATTTCTTAAAGTGCCCCTTTTAGAAAGTTGGCATTCCCCTGCTCAAAATATTTGGTGTACCCCGATCACATGACTACTGGGAGTGAGTGGCAGTGGACCTTGGTATATTCCTCTCACTCCGCCACATAATAGAGGGATTAGGTGTGCCTGGATGGTCCATCTGAGAGAGGATGGGGCAAAGCTGGGCACAGGCTCACTTGCAAGTCAATAGGCTGTGCTCTGTTTTCACACTAGTCTTTTGTGTCTGTAGCCGGGCTGGAGTCAGGGCAGAGATGCAGGAAATTCCAAGCAGTTTTGAAACGGGAAATTCTAGAGTGGTCTCCTATTTCAAAGAAAGCACTAGGTATGGACCTGCAGAAGGACTCTCAGAGGACAGCCTGCTTCTGTGGCCTGCTGTGCACTTCAATACCCCTTTGCTGCACCAAGAAGTACTGCAACCATCTTGAACCCACACCTGGGCCCTGCCTGAGTGAGTTCTGACCCTCCAAGCGGTGCCTCTTCAGTTCTGGACCCTTGAAAGTGGTGCTACAGGTACTCAGACAGCCCAAATCCAAAATCTTGGAATTAGAACATGTCTGGCCAAAATGTGCTCTGAGAAAGGAGAGGAGACTGGGACTTAACTGCTCATCAATCCGCCAAAGGTGCTGTGCTGGTAGGCATGACTTTGCAGCAGCTCCCACTTCACTTTTCTCTGCAGCAGTACATCCTGTTTAGCGGCTTCACTCAGAAGGGGTACCAGGTTCATGGAGCCCTTGTTGGCTACAGCCTGCAGCTTCAACCCTCTGGGAATTTTCGACTTTCAAAATGGAGACTAAGGGCCTGATTATGAGTTTGGGGGTCCGATGGACCACCAAACTGATGGTGGCTGTGCGGCACGCTACACCGGCGGTTCGACCACCCTATTACAAGTTTGGTGCTCAGACCGCCATTGGACCACTGCAACCGCCGGGGATCTGTGATCCCTCGGCGGTGGCACGCAATATGCTGCCGAGCACTGCCAAGCATATTACAAGTTTCCTCAACGCCACAATTTTCATGGCAGTGAGCCCGCCATGAAAAGAGTGGCGTTTTTCTCAAGGCCTGGATATGCATACAAGGGGGCACATGGTGTGCCCCCCTATGTGCTTGCACCCCTTGTTCCTTCATGGCATGAGCTTCACAGTCTATGCCGTGCAGGAACAGGCTTTGGTACTCCTTCAGCCCTGCTTTGCTAAGGTTCACATATGAGCCTTAGCATGGCACTGCCGTGGGTCACTCCTGGGTCCACCTCCTATACCAGGAGAAAAGTTCTAATCCGGCTGGGGGTCGAGTGTTGTGGTGTGGAAGCGTGGCTATGGCGTGGCGGCCCGCTCCCACACCGCCAAACTCGTAATCAGAACTAACCCTGGGCGGTGAACTCCGCTCCGCTTGCAGATTTTGCGGAGTTTTCCACGCTCCGCGTTACATTGAGTTCGCGTCCCGACAAGATTTTTCCTCGTTCGCGATAGTCAACCTCAAGTTGGAGATCGAGAGGGTGGAAAATCAACCTCCTGGTGAGATTTCTTAATGCAGGCAGTCAGATTTCTCATTGTGAGTGGTCGCATTTGCTTGTGACTGTTCGCGTTGAGAAACCGTCCATTCGCGTTGAGAAAGCTGCGGCTCGAGTAAAATTGTACTTGAGCGGCAGAAAAGGAAGCAGCGCCCGCTTGCGCTGTGCATGGTGCCATTCGTGTTGATTGGACAGTGCAGACAAGCGTCTGGCACCGAAAATCATCCCGAACAGCATTTATCTAAAGCACTCTGCACGTTGGGGAGCTTCGCATAGCGCGCAGAGTTTTTTTTGCACTTCGCGGAGTTCCGCGTAGCTCCGCGAACTCCGACAGGCTTAATTAGAACCTAAGTCCAAATGAAGGATTCTTCATGGTGACTTTAGTTTGCGCCTCCCCAACGCAACGCCTCCTCCTTGGACACCGGCAGCTGCCTTGGCCCGCTAAACTTTACCTTCTGAGATATTTTCCTACAATATTTCTTCAAAGTTCAAAGGTAAATGGAGACCGGGCCCAATCCACTTCCTGCATCGGACCCGCCCTACACGCGGTCGGCCATAACATTCGACTTTGCCCCGGCCTTGCGCAACTAGATGTCAGCGGTTGGTGCTTTGATCTTTTAGGCAATAGATTTCACTTTAAACTTTAAAACTATGTAACACTGGTTCTTCATAACACTGGTTGGCATTCTGGTGTCAAAATATTTATTAAAATTTACTATGTTTCTAAATTGGTGTCGGATTTTTCTTCTGCTATCACTTTATAGCTGTTTGTGTGCTGCATAAATACTTTGCACATTGCCTCGAAGATAAGCCTGACTGCTTTTGTGCCAAACTACAAGAGGGTTAAGCAAAGGTTAATTTAAAGACTTTAGTGGTTCACCCTGACAGCGATTGTGGCTGTTGCCTGAGCTGGTTTCACCTCCCTCAACCAACAACCCAGTTTCTTACACGGATTCATAGGCTTCTATTCCTGAACGCCATTTTGATATTGGAACCTGATTCCTGTTGACACCCCCATGTTGCTAGTTTTAGACTACCCAGTGATGACACCACCCATCTCAAAGGTTGAAAGTTGCAATTGCGTTTATGAGTATAGCTTTCAGAAGTATGAATAGAATGCCTTTAAACACTAATGTGCAAAGCATATCGTGTCCTGGAACATGGCCTGGGATGCTGCAAAAGAAGTGTTTCAGGGGAGTTAAACACACATACCACCATCATTATAAAGGTAGCCCAAAACATGAGGCAGGACATGGAACAACAGATATCTGGTGGCAGGACTTTAAGGAGATTGTTCCAGTACAGCTTAAAGAGTCCTGAGCAAGGTTACAGGGAAATTAGTGGGTCTATTGATATGAGTCAGCCTAGAAAATACACTAACCCAAAACCGTGTTATGATCAAGGGAGGAAACCCAATCATCTAATGGCCTTTAGGATTAGGAAGGTTCAAATCATGTTAGACAGATTAGCAATTCCAATAGCATTCTCCACACTGATGATGGTATCATAATAAAAGATTTCTCAGTGTACTAATATTTTCACTGTCAATCACACGCCTGTGTCTCACTGGAACAGTATAACTACCTGTCTGGGGACCTCTATCACTGGTTAGATCATGCGTAAGCTGAGAATTGGAAACACTGATATCTACAGGAGAGTTGACATGGCAATAAAAGCAGAGCAATGCTTATGGGCAGGGTGCCAGCTCAGATAGCTTTCCAGCTTCTTTTTTTACAAAGAACATAGTGATCTACTGACTGACTCCATATTTAAAATCTGCAATTCATTTTTAACCTCAGTTTCAGTTTCATTTACCTATCGTGGACTCAACCCTAACCCTTTTACTGAGGTCAGACATGGGACCAATTGCATGTGGGTCTCAAAGAACTATGACATTGCTGACGAATCATTTTTAAAATTGAATAAGAATTTTAAAGTATTCACTCGCGCCGCATGTCACTTGAAAACCTTTTTAAATATTGCACTTTGTGTCTGGAATTGACTACAAATTTTAAACACTCACCCTCTGTGCACGAAGAAATCACTCCCTAAAACTGTAAGGGGCTCGTGGGCTGACTTCTGGTCTGTGCTCAGTGATCAAACCTACCCGCCCTGGTCCGACTCGGTAACCAATACCGTTGAGCGGAGGGCAGGACAGGTAAGAGCCAGACACGCCCAGCAACCCCGTGGTAGGCGACCAGTTAGCGCTCTAGCAGCACCACTTGAGAAGGACTATTTAGCCAGTCGTCAGCCCAAGCGCACAGCGGTTGCGCGCAGAGGGGTGCCTTCGATGGCGCCAAAGACCAGCCTAAGACCTGCCCGTCTGCGCCCGTCCGCGCCAGAACGGGCCAGGGACATGGAGGACTCTATATCTATGCCCTGTGTATCCACCCAGGAAAGGCTGACTTACACTTCACAGGTACTGCTGAGTTTAAATACACACTATACACCTGGCGTAAGCTGCAGCATGCTACCAGAGGTGGAAGGACCTTTCTCTTGCTGTTTGTGCCACACGCAATTTTCTACGCATATGAGAAATACGTCATATAGAAGTTGCCCCAATCCTCTGTCTCCCCCTACTTCTATTTCGAAAGCTGCTGATGACCCTCCATTAGGGTCTACTAACATCCTGTGTAATATCAGATCTCTTTCTAAACATACTGCTGAGGTCTGGGATCTAATTTCCTCCAAACAACCTGAGGTATGCTACCTCACCGAAACGTGGCTTAAACCACACAGTACCCCAGCCATAACTTTAGGAATCCCCTG
The DNA here is from genome assembly GCF_964261635.1 of Lissotriton helveticus. NCBI lineage: Eukaryota > Metazoa > Chordata > Amphibia > Caudata > Salamandridae > Lissotriton > Lissotriton helveticus. Next base: position 191,960,035 of record NC_136071.1, on the reverse strand, counting down.
CAACTATAAGATACTTAGGCTAGACCGTCCAGCGAAAACTGGCGGTGGGATTGCTATTGTTTATAAAGATGAGCTGACCATCTCGGTCCTAGACAAACTCACGTCTTCCGAAATTGAAATTGTAGTTTTCACAATACACACATCCCCCAAAGAAAACTATAAAGGTGCTTTAGTTTATCGGCCGCCGGGTCCCTCCAATAATTTCTCTAATATTTTGGTTGAACTATTAGCCCCACATATCAACTATAATAGTAAATTCATTCTTGTTGGAGATTTTAACATACACAGTGAGAAATCAGACTGCAAGGAAGCACAATCCCTACTAGCAGATCTATCATCCTTAGGATTAATATTAAGGAACGGTGGACCTACGCATCAGGCAGGTCATACCCTAGACCTGATATTCTCCAACGTCCCGCTTGGCCCTTGCCCACCGGCTACCCAGGTGAGCTGGACTGACCATTTTGTCATAGAATTTAGTACCCCCTACCTGGCGCCTATCCCTTCTTGCTCCAGTTCACTACCTAGTGTCCGCAGACAGTGGCATAAAGTTACTAACTCCACCTTTGGTGAAAAATTCAATTCCCCGGTTCTCCTACCTCAAGAAACTATTGAAACTGCTCTTAAAAGATTTGAAGGAGAAACAAAGAGAGCCATAGATCAAATTGCCCCATTGAAGCATTTCAAATCTAGGCCAGCTAAAAAGCAAGAAATCTGGTTTTCCGATCATTTAAGAACATTGAAATTAGGAGCAAGGAAACTAGAAAAAAGATGGAGAACGACCCATCTTCAAGAGGATAAAAGAAAATACTGGGATGCCCTATCCTTCTACCACAAAGCGATTCGCACAGCGCGAAAAACACACATTGCATCACAAATACAGGAGGCAGGGAACTCCCCTAGGGTTCTTTTTCAAATCCTTCAAACATTCGCTAAACCTACTGCATGCGAATCCCCTCAGATGGCCTCCCAACAGCTGTGTGATGAAATCTCTTGTTTTTTCACCAAAAAAATCAATACTATCTATGATAAAATAGTGTGCACAAACCAAGCCACTCCCATATACTTAGTACTTCTTCAGACACAAACAGATGCAAGATTGGATAAATACTCCTTGGATACCTTTCCTCCAATCTCATTACAAGAAACATCTATACTAATAAAGCAGATTAAGAGTGGGAGTCCAGATGACACCATCCCTGCCAGGTTAATGCCTGTACTGGCAGAACAACTTTGCCCAAAGATCACTGAATTAGTGAATCTCTCACTTACCTCAGGCGTTGTTCCCAAGGAGTGGAAACGAGCTCTTGTCAGACCGATAAGGAAAAACACTGTCACTCCATGGTCTGATCTAACCAACTTAAGACCCATTTCCCTATTACCATTTCTGGGGAAAATTATAGAGAAACATGTGAACCGCCATCTATCCGGTCATATCGAACTCGCCAATGCCCTGGACTACTCCCAGTCAGGGTTGCGCCCCAAATATAGTACAGAATCCACCCTCCTGTCTGTCACTGATGACCATTACATGTACCAGGACAAGGGCTTCTCAGTCATACTGGTTCTATTAGATCTGTCTGCAGCGTTCAACACCGTGTCTCATTCCATCTTGACTGAACGGTTGTCGAACGCTGGCATTAAGAATAAAGTCCTTGACTGTTTAAAGAGCTTCCTAACCGATCGCACCCAGAGAGTCACCATGGGTGCATATCGCTCAGTGGAAACAGAGATTTCAAAGGGGGTGCCACAGGGCTCCTGTTTGAGCCCAACCCTTTTTAATATCTATGTGGCACCCCTGGCTGGAGTACTGCGTAGATACGGCTTCATCCCCGTATCATACGCAGATGACACGCAGCTCCTTTTTCCTTTTAAAACTCTGTCCGCTGAGGTTAGGAACTCTTTTTCTTCAGGCATGAAGGCAGTGGCAAAATGAATGTCTACTAACTACCTCCAATGTAATGTCAACAAAACGGAGGTTATGCTGTTTGGGGAGGCAAAAATTCTATGGACTCCTGAATGGTGGCCGTCAGACTTAGGAGCAGTCCCTGAACCCAAACAGGTCGTGAAGAACCTGGGAATTCGGTTTGACCACGATCTGTCACTGAAACAACACACAAGTTACATCTCAGGGATATGCTTCTATACCATCAGTCTACTTCGCAAAGTTTTCCCTTTGCTACCTGACTCGGTTAAGAAAACCCTCGTCCAAGCACTGATCCTTAGTCGGATCGACTACTGCAATGGCTTGCTGCTCTCTGCAAACGAAGGAGTGCTGGCTAAGCTACAAGTCATTCAGAACACGGCAGCTCGCCTTGTTCTGAATGCCCCCCCCCGAGAACTGCCTCCAGGCCCCTACTTGAACAGCTGCATTGGTTCCCAATTCGACAAAGAGCCAAATTTAAAATTTGCTGCTTGATCCATAAGTGCTTAAACGGACAAGGGCCCGTTTATCTCGAACAGAAATTTGTTCCCTACGTTCCAATACGTTCTCTTAGATCGAGCAAAGACCTCCTTCTGGTAGTTCCCCGCGCTAAGAAGTCCGGACATGGAGGTAAAGCCCTCTCCATTGCTGGTCCCATGCTCTGGAACAAACTCCCTCTGTCACTGAGACAATGTAAAGAACATCTCACATTTCGAAAACGTTTAAAAACCATCCTGTTTAAAAATGATGTCTAACAACACCTCCATTTCTCACGCCTGCTGTTCACCGGTTCCAAAGCGCGGAGATACTCCTTTGGAGTGATTCTAGCGCTATACAAACCAATAAATAAATAAATAAATAAACTGTGATCAGAAAATCTATATAAAGCTACTGGTTGCTTGATGGGAGGGTGGCTGACTTCTAGACTTGCCCTACAGCCAGGATTTACTAAATATAGGATAAAGCATGATAATGGCAGACTGCCATGATCCTGATGTTAATAGAAGTACATGAAAAACATTTGTTTTGTCCTCATATCTCTTAACACCAAAAATGTGTATGACCGCATGGAATCAAGTTACTTATTGAACATTTTAGACATGACTAACTTTGAATCAAGCATTAAAAGTTACATGAGGTATCTTAACTTGTTTTTATTTGCAGATTATATCCTTTATTTTTTCATTTAGATCTACCCTGATAGCTTGCTACCCACTCTGTATTAGACTCTAGAGGGCTTATTGAAAATGTCTGGCTTTCAGATGTATTGCTCAAAATCTACACTTACAGCTTTCAGTCTGCTTTTCTCACTTTTTCAAGAAACATTGTCTACTTTGGCCCTTTAGTCTGATCAAATATTTAAGAAACTTCCTACGTAAAGGAAGTAAAGATTTAAATGCATACAACTTTCCCAGTCTTTTGGTTGCACAATTTAGGATTCGTATTTGAGGAGGAGGCCCTAAAGTCTTTCTCTAGGGGAAAACCATGTATTAAAATCCCTTGCCACAACTTACCAACATAGCACAACAATTTCCTACATGGCAAACTCTTCCCCGTATGGGTCCCAAGAGACATATTCCAAAAATGTCAAACTGAACTTAGTAGCCTTCTATATAAATGACAAGAAACCAACGATTGCAAGATTGTGTCTTTATCAGTTATTGGGTGATGGTGGCTTGGGCTTCCTTCATGAAGAAAAGAAAGTATGTACATGGAGCCCAGCTCCCACTGGTTTTGGAGTGGAAATGATTGAGAATGGCAAAGCCATGGGTCCTACTCGAACAACAATATTCAATTTCCTTCCGTCATGGTATCTGCTTACCTCTGAAACATTAATGACAAATGAGTGACCCACTGAAAGATACAACTGGTTTGTTACACCACAGGGGATGGTTTTAACTGAAGAGAGAGTCATCGATCCTATCTTCTCCAATTCTCTTAGCATGTAACCTGGATTTTAGGGCAGGCATATTGGATAGCCACTTCCGCGTTTGAAAAAGAGAGTATCCATTAACACTTAGGCATTTTTACAGTGAGTTCAATGTGAAGTGTTGTGTGTTCATTTTACAGACACAGGCAGCCAAGACGTTCATTTGTTGAAGATTTAAAGATGTTCAGGAAAATGCCCATAATGCCTTGATATACTGGTATCTTACCCATGAATAATGGGACAAAAATACATAGAGGCTTGGATGCATGTCGAAGAGTTTGTGACCAGAAAGAGATGCTCAGACATGTTGTGTGGTCTTGTCTTCGAATAAAGGCCTTTTGGAATTACAGCCAACATACAAGCTATAAAAGGGAAGGTTATTCCAATACATTCCTTGGTGTTAGTGTTTGAGCAAGAACCCACCCACCAGCGCAACGAACCCCAGCCAAGCGGCCACCAACCTCACGAAGTGGATCAGCGACTGCGCAGATGACCTCGCCCCTCTGAGGACCCCGCCTAGCAGACCCGGCAGCAAGAAAGCCCCATGGTTCACCGACGAACTCAAGAACTTGAAGAAGAACTGCAGAGCCCTTGAGAAAGCCTGGCGCAGAGACCCAACACCGGACAACATGACTGCCCTCAAGCTCGCCACCCGAAAACACCACCAACTGATCCACACCACCAAGAAAACTGCTTTCAAGGAACGACTGGTCAAAAACGCACACAACAGCAAGGAACTCTTCAACATTGTTAAAGAGCTCTCCAACCCCAACGCCGGAAACAACGACATCACCCCTTCGCAAGACCTCTGCAACTCCCTCGCCTCCTACTTCCACAACAAGATCGCAGACATACACAACAGCTTCAGCACTCAACCGACGCACGCCACGACCGAACCACCGCCCCCCACCACCACCCTCCGCGCCTGGACCCCGATCAGCACCGAAGACACCGTCCGCACGATGAACTCCATCCACTCCGGATCTCCGACCGACCCTTGCCCTCACCACGTCTTCAACAAGGCCGACGCTGTCATCGCACCCCACCTGCGGGACATCATCAACACCTCCTTCAACACCGCCACCTTCCCGGAGAACTGGAAGCACGCCAAACTCAGCGCCCTACTAAAGAAGCCATCAGCCGACCCCTCCGACCTCAAGAACTACCGACCCATCTCGCTGCTCCCGTTCCCCGCTAAAGTCATCGAGAAGACCGTCAACAAGCAGCTGGCCGCCTTCCTCGAGACGAACGGATCCCTCGACCTCTCGCAGTCTGGCTTCCGGGCCAACCACAGCACCGAGACCGCCCTGATCGCAGCCACCGATGACATCCGAGTTCTGCTCGACAACGGAGAAACAGCGTCCCTCATCCTCCTAGACCTCTCCGCGGCCTTCGACACTGTCTGCCACCGTACCCTAGTACAGCGCCTCAGCAACGTCGGAATCCAGGAGCAGGCACTGGAGTGGACCATCTCCTTCCTCTCCGGAAGGACACAGAGAGTCCGCCTCCCCCCTTTCAGATCAGAAGCCACCGAAGTCATCTGCGGCGTTCCTCAAGGCTCCTCGCTCAGCCCAACCCTCTTCAACGTCTACATGAGTCCCCTCGCAGCCATCGCACGCCAGCACAACCTCAACATCATCTCCTACGCCGACGACACCCAGCTGATCCTCTCCCTCACCAACGACCCCGCCACCGCCAGAGCCAACCTACACGAAGGGATGAAAGAGGTAGCTGAATGGATGAAGAACAGCCGCCTGAAACTGAACTCGGACAAGACGGAAGTCCTCATCCTGGGATCCTCACCCTCCGCCTGGGACGACTCCTGGTGGCCCCCCGCCCTAGGCATCGCACCCAAACCAACAGACCACGCACGCAACCTGGGCTTCATCCTGGACTCCTCCCTCTCAACGCCGTCTCCTCGTCGTGCTTCAACATCCTACGCATGCTACGCAAGATCTTCCGGTGGATCCCCACCGAGACCAGGAAGACGGTCACCCAGGCCCTCGTCACCAGCCGACTGGACTACGGCAACTCCCTCTACGCCGGAACCACTGCCAAACTCCAGAAGAGACTCCAGCGGATCCAGAACGCCTCAGCAAGACTCATCCTGGACATCCCCCGTCGCAACCACATCTCCGGACACCTGAGAGACCTGCACTGGCTCCCGGTCAACAAGAGAATCACCTTCCGTCTCCTCACCCACGCACACAAAGCCCTGCACAACCAAGGCCCAGGATACCTCAACAGCCGCCTCAATTTCTACGCTCCCAAACGCCAGCTTCGATCGACCAGCCACGCCCTCGCTGCCGTCCCCCGCATCCGAAGAGCCACCACAGGGGGAAGGTCCTTCTCCTACCTCGCTGCCAAGACCTGGAACTCCCTCCCGACCCATCTCCGCCGGACCCAGGACCACCTCGCCTTCAGGAAGCAGCTCAAGACCTGGCTGTTCGAGCAGTAGCGGATCCCCCCTCCCCAAGCGCCTTGAGACCCTCCGGGTGAGTAGCGCGCTATACAAATGCTTGATTGATTGATTGATTGATTGATTGATTGATTTGTTTATACTGAGGGTGAAGGGGATTACGCAACACTATCTATGCTAGGTGCCAAACCACCCACATGCTCCTTGCAACATGACTTATGATCATCCAGATTTGGAAATACAACTACCCTCCCTCGATGCAAGTGTGGTGACAAAGATGTGCCACTTTGCGGCGATGGAGAAGTTAGCAGCAATTTTCCTAAGAAAAAGTGCTAAAGCATGACAAGATTTAGACCTCATTCAGGACTTATGTTTGCGGTGAACATGATGGGAGTAGAACTCTGATGTCTACTGTAAATCTGGTCATCACAGAATCACCCCATTTCTCAACCTGAAAGACAGATTAAACGACTATTTGTTTTATGGCCCACATAAGGCTGAGATTCAACATTCTTCCTTTGCTTCTCTATTTGCCTAATGCATTCTGAAGGAAAAATATCATTCCTTGTGATGGATGAATTATTTTGTTTCTTGTTCATCATTGATATCTACACTATACCCGAAAACACTCTCTAGCAAATAAAAAACCTTAGACATAAAGGCGATAACAAAAGGAAGGAAAGAGACAGAGCTATTAGATGATAACTTGCATAAGAGGAAACTATGGTATCTATGATTACTATTGTTAAGTGATAGAGCTCTGAAGTTGAGGACTCCAAAAAATGACATAGTGTGATGTTTAACTTAACGTAGGACATGTAGAGGTGGGCAGGAAAATGACATTCACAATGAATTGGTGAATATCTCTTTCTGCCAACATCTTGGCTCTTTTTCCTCATGAAAAGTTGGGGAGCAGCTTTATTTTAAATGATGTGACCTTATTGGGTTCTTCGGTTGGAAATGACCCTCCAGTGGTGCATCTTTTCCAATGTGGCCTTCCTTGCAACATCAGAAACTCCACACTAATTAAGGTGGACCTTTTTCCCAGGCTGGTAACACCGTCTAAGTTATAATATCCCTGATGCACATAGAGAAAACTCACTAAGCATCAGGGACATTATTTCCAAATACTGAAAAACAATTTGGAGGTTTCAACAGGAAATCATAAAATAGTAACCGAGAAAGCATTTAAATGTTACCATTACACGTATTTTCACCATATCTTTTGGAGGGCCATTGGGGGAATATTAACTTTGCTAAATACGCCCATGGTCCACAGCAGTGGACATGGAGCTTCTCTCGCCCTACTGATTTTGTATTAACTATTTAAAGTTTTCATTAGCCAATATACATTAATTTAAGGAACTATTCTAACCTATTGGAACTGACTAACTATTATTGATACAACACTTTATTCTCCAAAGAATTGAAAAGGAAAATACAAAAACATGTTTTTCATAATCAGTTTTTGGAAAACTTTCAGACATGTTGATTTCACACTGTTCTATCTTAAGACAACATTGCAAGACACATATTAAAGAAGGAATTAGCATACAGATAAAACTATGTTAAAATGAACATGAATATCCTCAAAACATTTACAAAGGTTAACAAATTGATCAAACTTCTAATGATAAAAAGCAAACTTACCATATGAGACAGAGAGATGAGCCTCAGGCACTGACACATTGACTTGCGCATAGTCTAAAAAACAGAAGAATAAATTATATCAACAGCCATGACAGACTGCAAAGAAAATTTGTACTCAAGACATACCTTCTATTCCACATGTCAATTCTCTCAAGAAGTGGCATGTGAAGTGGTTATTAATTTTATTTGCCCAAAGAAATGTTTCGAATCCAACGTAGATTAAGTAAATTGTCATGATATGCAGAATAAGGCCCTAATTGTGAGCAGACGGGGAAACTCCAATCCCGATGCAAGCAGAGCACGGGCCAAGTGCTTGATTTATATATTCATCCATTAGAAAATACTGGGGTAACACAAAGGGAATCAGAAAGACCTGGGTACTAGTTAATCCAGAAAACAATGGTCCTTACAGACTGAAAGGACAGAACAATTCAATGTAACTATTCTGAATCACACTTTAAAAAGATAAACTATGAGAGGAGCCTAGTGGCGGCTAAGTTGCTGGGCGCCATTGGGGCGGCTTCTCTGTGGCATCGTGAGGTCCCCTGCAGGCTTTGCCAGCGCGTAGCGGGCCATAGCAACAGTGGTTGGGGCCTGCCTTCCTCCTGGGGACAGCAGCAGGAAGAGGGTGACCTCATTGTGAGGCCTACGCGGCGAGTCTGGTCTGCATCTGGAGTGTCCAGCAGGCGCGAGAGGTGTCTGGTGGGGCGGTGCTTATACATTTTTGCCGGGGGCCGGCTTGCCTATCATCCTCGCAGTTAGCACAAACAACCAGCGGCATAACGGCTGGAGCAGCTGATTCCGCCTCAGGTGCCCCGTCGCTCTTCTGGACATTGGGGCTGTGGCGCGGCTGGAGAGGGCACAGCTGCCAACTGGATGCACTTCCCGAGAGCCCGAGTAGGACCTCAGAACTCCTGACACCTGACTTGGGGCTTAGCTACACCCTTGCCTACAGGTATTGACTCGGGCTGTGTAACCCCCAGGCCCTGACCTATTTTGGGACCTGCCAACGTTGAAAGAGCTCCTTTTGGGTTGTCAGGGGTCCGCCACCAAG